>NC_046612.1:24374083-25659083 GCF_900324465.2 Anabas testudineus | reverse complement strand
TAAAATAAGCTTATTTTCTTATTACATAATTACTGCAGGGCAATGTTACGCATGCTAAATATGAAGACTCATCTAGCAGGCTACACCAGGCAAGACAGTGCAGAGTGGTCAGCCAGTGCTACCGGGCTTACTCTGTCCCAGTTAAACCCATCTAAACCCACATTTCCTCTTTCAAGTAAGTTTATACTCAAGTCAACCATCGTTAAACACAGATGAAATTTTAGTGTTTTAACATGTAAGGAGCGTTACACACAAAAAATGTAACCACAAGTGGCGCAAGGTTTCCAAAGAAGCCCCCAGCACAAAACCAGCCGTCCTGATCAGTTTACTGGTGTCAATAGGTTTTGATGGTGCTGCCCCAGCAGATAGTGGCAAAGAATATTGAATTGGCTACAACACACTGACAAAGGTTTTTGAAGCATGTTGCTGCACAAAGGCTTCGTCGAGACGTAGTCTGCTCTGTCTCTTCCTGTTGATAACCTTCAAGTTGCATTTTAGTGCAACTTATTGTCTAGATCAGGGATGGTTAACCATGGTCCTTATGAGCCACAGTCTTGCTTGTTTTCCATCTATTACTGTCCTACCCACTGCTTATCACATGGATCAGATATGTCCAGCCAATCAGGAGCTATAAATGCAGGGATGGTTGGAAAACAAGTAGAGCTGTGGCTCCCAGGGATCTGATTTAGAAGAACGTCAAGGTAACTGTATTCCTCCAACACCTTCACCCCCTCTCCCGTAATTGCCATGGTGTACAGATTGGTTCTTTTCCTCCTAAAATCCACAACCATCACTTTGGTTTTGGCCTCATTCAAGGCCAGGTTATTGTTACCACACCACTTGGAAAACAGTCCTTCACAACTACTGGTAAAAAATAGTTAAATCAGGAACTTTTTAGCCAAAGTAAAACCCATATTATAGACATATATTATATATTTAAATTAAAGTGGAGAAAATAGCTTGTCACATCACCCACTAGAGAGTATCTTGCTGCACGTACAGCAATGTAGTACATATCCATAGCCAACTCACTGACAGCAGAGACTCGTTTTTTTTTTGCCAGTATCACCAAACTGATCTTGAAATTAAAAAACTACTTAGTGTTAATATTTAAGGTCATAATGTACACTGTACCATATCAAGTTTACTATGTCTTTACCTCAGAATCTTATGAACTGGTGTCTACAGTTAGACCCGTCCCACTGACTAACTGACCAATCATGTGGTCAGAAAAACCATTGTGACATCTGTGCACAGACAGTAACAGTGCATTACTGCAATTTGTGGGAGAGCTGAAAAGCGCTTACACTATTGTTATCTTCAACCTTTATTATTCTTATTCTGCATTCAGTCAACAAGTCGTCAATGCTTTGTTGTAGAGACATCATTTAACTTTCTAAACCTTCTTTAGGCAACATGTGCTATTACTTTTCACCTTTTCAGCTTTTCAATTATTTATTTCACTTTTTTGTTTAAATTTTTTTTATTATAGCCATCTATGAGTCACAGTTCAACTTCAAATCAACTCTCCTCTTGTACACAGCTTCCTATATCATCATACTTTGTCGCAGAAACGTCATCTGAACTTTAAATGGATGTAGACACTTTTTCCCTTTAAGTCAGCTTTTTTGTGTCTTTCACACTTTGAGTTTTCACAGTTTTAGTTTTAGGTATGTTTTTCTCCATTTTCGACTTCTGCATTGGTTTGAATGACGGAATGTTGGCGAAGCTAGAGTGGGTGATATCACAGGTTAGAGTGGGTGATATCACAGGTTAGAGTGGGTGATATCACAGGTTAGAGTGGGTGACATCACAGGTTAGAGTGGGTGATATCACAGGGTAGAGTGGATGCTATCACAGGTTAGAGTGGGTGATGTCACAGGTTAGAGTGGGTGATATCACAGGGTAGAGTGGGTGATATCACAGGTTAGAGTGGGTGATATCACAGGTTAGAGTGGGTGATATCACAGGTTAGAGTGGGCTACAGGTTAGAGTGGGTGACATCACAGGTTAGAGTGGGTGATATCACAGGTTAGAGTGGGCTACAGGTTAGAGTGGGTGACATCACAGGTTAGAGTGGGTGATATCACAGGTTAGAGTGGGTGATATCACAGGTTAGAGTGGGTGATATCACAGGTTAGAGTGGGTGATATCACAGGTTAGAGTGGACTACAGGTTAGAGTGGACTACAGGTTAGAGTGGACTACAGGTCAGAGTGGGTGACATCACAGGTTAGAGTGGGTGATATCACAGGTTAGAGTGGGTGATATCACAGGTTACAGTGGATGATATCACAGGTTAGAGTGGACTACAGGTTAGAGTGGGCTACAGGTTAGAGTGGGTGACATCACAGGTTAGAGTGGGTGATATCACAGGTTAGAGTGGGTGATATCACAGGTTACAGTGGATGATATCACAGGTTAGAGTGGGTGATATCACAGGTTAGAGTGGGTGATATCACAGGTTAGAGTGGACTACAGGTTAGAGTGGATGATATCACAGGTTAGAGTGGGTGATATCACAGGTTAGAGTGGGCTACAAGTTAGAGTGGGTGACATCACAGGTTAGAGTGGGTGATATCACAAGTTAGAGTGGATGATATCACAGGTTAGAGTGGGTGATATCACAGGTTAGAGTGGGTGACATCACAGGTTAGAGTGGGTGACATCACAGGTTAGAGTGGGTGATATCACAGGTTAGAGTGGATGATATCACAGGTTAGAGTGGGTGATATCACAGGTTAGAGTGGGTGATATCACAGGTTAGAGTGGGTGACATCACAGGTTAGAGTGGGTGATATCACAGGTTAGAGTGGGTGATATCACAGGTTACAGTGGATGATATCACAGGTTAGAGTGGGTGATATCACAGGTTAGAGTGGGTGATATCACAGGTTAGAGTGGACTACAGGTTAGAGTGGATGATATCACAGGTTAGAGTGGGTGATATCACAGGTTAGAGTGGGCTACAAGTTAGAGTGGGTGACATCACAGGTTAGAGTGGGTGATATCACAGGTTAGAGTGGATGATATCACAGGTTAGAGTGGGTGATATCACAGGTTAGAGTGGGTGACATCACAGGTTAGAGTGGGTGATATCACAGGGTAGAGTGGATGATATCACAGGTTAGAGTGGGTGATATCACAGGTTAGAGTGGGTGATATCACAGGTTAGAGTGGGTGATATCACAGGTTAGAGTGGGTGACATCACAGGTTAGAGTGGGTGATATCACAGGGTAGAGTGGATGATATCACAGGTTAGAGTGGGTGACATCACAGGTTAGAGTGGGTGATATCACAGGTTAGAGTGGATGATATCACAGGTTAGAGTGGGTGATATCACAGGTTAGAGTGGGTGACATCACAGGTTAGAGTGGGTGATATCACAGGGTAGAGTGGATGATATCACAGGTTAGAGTGGGTGATATCACAGGGTAGAGTGGGTGATTTCACAGGTTAGAGTGGGTGATATCACAGGTTAGAGTGGGTGATATCACAGGTTAGAGTGGGCTACAGGTTAGAGTGGGTGATATCACAGGTTAGAGTGGGTGATATCACAGGTTAGAGTGGGCTACAGGTTAGAGTGGGTGACATCACAGGTTTGAGTGGGTGATATCACAGGTTAGAGTGGGTGATATCACAGGTTAGAGTGGATGATATCACAGGTTAGAGTGGGCTACAGGTTAGAGTGGGTGATATCACAGGTTAGAGTGGGTGATATCACAGGTTAGAGTGGGCTACAGGTTAGAGTGGGTGATATCACAGGTTAGAGTGGGCTACAGGTTAGAGTGGGTGATATCACAGGTTAGAGTGGGCTACAGGTTAGAGTGGGTGACATCACAGGTTTGAGTGGGTGATATCACAGGTTAGAGTGGGTGATATCACAGGTTAGAGTGGATGATATCACAGGTTAGAGTGGGCTACAGGTTAGAGTGGGTGACATCACAGGTTTGAGTGGGTGATATCACAGGTTAGAGTGGGTGATATCACAGGTTAGAGTGGGTGACATCACAGGTTAGAGTGGGTGATATCACAGGGTAGAGTGGATGATATCACAGGTTAGAGTGGGTGATATCACAGGTTAGAGTGGGTGATATCACAGGTTAGAGTGGGTGACATCACAGGTTAGAGTGGGTGATATCACAGGGTAGAGTGGATGATATCACAGGTTAGAGTGGGTGACATCACAGGTTAGAGTGGGTGATATCACAGGTTAGAGTGGATGATATCACAGGTTAGAGTGGGTGATATCACAGGTTAGAGTGGGTGACATCACAGGTTAGAGTGGGTGATATCACAGGGTAGAGTGGATGATATCACAGGTTAGAGTGGGTGATATCACAGGTTAGAGTGGGTGATATCACAGGTTAGAGTGGGTGATATCACAGGGTAGAGTGGGTGATATCACAGGTTAGAGTGGGTGATATCACAGGTTAGAGTGGGTGATATCACAGGTTAGAGTGGGCTACAGGTTAGAGTGGGTGATATCACAGGTTAGAGTGGGTGATATCACAGGTTAGAGTGGGCTACAGGTTAGAGTGGGTGACATCACAGGTTTGAGTGGGTGATATCACAGGTTAGAGTGGGTGATATCACAGGTTAGAGTGGGTGATATCACAGGTTAGAGTGGGCTACAGGTTAGAGTGGGTGATATCACAGGTTAGAGTGGGCTACAGGTTAGAGTGGGTGACATCACAGGTTAGAGTGGGTGATATCACAGGTTAGAGTGGGTGATATCACAGGTTAGAGTGGATGATATCACAGGTTAGAGTGGGCTACAGGTTAGAGTGGGTGATATCACAGGTTAGAGTGGATGATATCACAGGTTAGAGTGGGCTACAGGTTAGAGTGGGTGATATCACAGGTTAGAGTGGGTGATATCACAGGTTAGAGTGGGCTACAGGTTAGAGTGGGTGATATCACAGGTTAGAGTGGGCTACAGGTTAGAGTGAAGAGGCTGATTTTTTTAAACCAAAATCTTTCTCAATAAACTTTCAGCACGGCTACAATTTTCACTCTTTCTACATAATTTCTCCACAAAATTGCAGGAATACTTGTCCTGATTCTGATAAGCTATTTGTCTAAGCTAAGAGACAAGTAGATTTTTCACTGTGAGCCTCAGAGTGGTAGGAGTCCCCCTCAGCTCATCCTTTGCCCCAAATGTTACATTTCGTTTGGGATTTTGTCCGACAAGCTGAAGGGACCACTTCTGTAACTCCCTCCCGTGACCACAATTTTAAGTCCTCAAACATAAAATTTGCACAGAATTAAAGTCTCCTGTCTCAGAAACCCATGTTTTTTTGGAAGTAGGATTTACGGTTTTGCCAAAAACAGCATCTTTGTGATGTTGTACAGCTGTTTCCTGTACAGGACAACACATCACATTTACTATCTGAGATGTCACCTGGACCCTGAGGAGGAAGATCCAGACTGAGCGGCCATGTGAGTTATCAAATTTCCCACAAATCATCAGGTAAAAGAAAGCTCTATAAGTCTGATTCAGCAGTCCCACAATATTTCCTCCCT
This sequence comes from Anabas testudineus, assembly GCF_900324465.2. Lineage (NCBI taxonomy): Eukaryota > Metazoa > Chordata > Actinopteri > Anabantiformes > Anabantidae > Anabas > Anabas testudineus. Next base: position 25,653,557 of record NC_046612.1, on the reverse strand, counting down.
CTGTGAAGCCACTTTTGATGATATTTAGAGGATTCAGCTCATGCTATTGTTGAATGCTGACAGATGTTTGATGTACATATAAATATATATATATATATATGTAGACAATTCTAGCTGTTCATTCATTGAATTATGTTTTACTGAGTTACCACAAAACACTTTGTATGTAAATGTTTTTCTCCTATTTAGTTTGTCATGTTGAACTAGATGACAAACAAAAGTATCCTGAAAAATGTTGAGCCTCCACCGACATTTTGCTCAAAACAAATGAGCAGGTACTTTAAATGTTGTTACTTTTATCATAAGAAAACTGTTGTTGATATGATGTTAATACACTACCACTTTTAATTTGTTTTATCTTTACTGTACTTGAAGAGTTCTGGGTCCACCCTGTATTACAATCACAATGTTTACTTACCACAAGCAAAACTATCAGCTGGAGACCCTGTCTTCAAAGACCAGCAAGGAAGAATGTTGAGCCAAACAAATGAGGACTGAGCTGCAGTTCTGTAAGTTTTATATACCTTTATTCTTCATCAACAACTCCTTTGTATTTCACATGTGGTGTGATGGTTGCAGTTGTTTTAGGTCTATTTTCTGTAAGGTCTTAAACCTTACACTGTAAAGTGCCTTGAGATAACTTCTGTTGTAAATTGGCGCTATACAAATAAAATTGAATTGAATTGAATTGAATTGTAGCTTCAGAACAGTTAAAAATATACACTCAGTTATTATGTAGTAAAGCACACAGGATTTTTTTTGTGTGTGTCTCATATTACAGGACATGTGTGTGGATTACATTATGTGGATTGAAAATGATCTTTGAGAAAGTTTTTTTGGGCCTGTCACCAGAGAACCTCTGTGCACAGCATGAGCAACCAGATGAAAAATAAATCATTGCCACTCGAGTGTCCTAGTCCAGTGGGATCTGGCTTGCTGTGAATCCAGAAGTATTTAGAAAATAGTCCAGGAGGTCCTTGAGGACCAAGTATAAGATCCCCTGGTCTGTGTTATTAGGTTGGGTCACAATGTTAACACTGTAAAGACATGTTAATAGAAATGACACGAGAGAGAAGTAGTAGAATAAGAAGTGTCTTTACTGAAGGCAGGTGTAATATGGGGAGAAAAGCCTGGGGATCAGGTTGGAACCAGCAGATGAGGGATGTTTCCGATGGTTCCAGATTTACATAGGTGGAAGATGAGCAGAGTCAAAGCCGGACAATAAAAGATGGCCGTGGCGATAACAGGAAGAGAGTCGGAGCAAGGAGAAGGTTCAGGTCATGCAGCTGGGTCGATACTGAAAAATCAGTCAGGCGAGATCGCTGGATAGTTGCTGGCACCTGAAACATCTCTTGTCATTATTCTAACTGGGTTTTTATGGTCGTTCTCAATAAAGATTTGTTTGTGTTATTATTTTAGGCACATTACATTTATTAATACTTTTGACAATTCACAATTTATTACAAATTAATGCAAAAAACTATGCTTCACACACTTTGTATGGCCACTGTACAATATTCACTGACCATTAGTAGTAATTAATTAGTTTGTTGAAGGCACTGGTTCTCTAATGAAGATATTATTGTGGTTTTGGCAACAGACATACAAATACAGTATTTCTTATTTGCATTGGAGACAACTGGTGAAACGTAGCTCCTTAGTTAAAAACATTTCATTAAAAGAGTCCAGTGCACAGATTTGCCAAAATAAAAAGGGGAGATTTGTAATTTTGACAGATTGTGGTACTAAAGTACATTTTTTAACAACTCTATATTTCTCTCTCTCTATATATGTTCGATGTGATGTGATCACCACAGGCAGCTGTTGGACTGTGTGTGTCCAGTAAGTTTGTGACATGAACAGCACTGTCCATGGTTCTGAAACTACAGCCAAGCTACTTCTCAACGTACAGTTTAAACAGAGGGGACAAAAATACAACTGAAGTAAGACCCCATGTGCCGCCAGTGCTGCTGCTGCTACTGCTACTACTGGATACTTAGGTCACTCGGAGTGATATACATATATATAATGGGAGATATTTGTAAATACTAAAGTTTTGGGTTTAACAAATTATGTTAATGTATTGACGTGTATTGCAATGCATTCCATATGTCTTGGTGGAGTGTAAAATCATGTACAGTGTACAGAAATGTACAGTACGTTTCAAAAATACTGGAACACTTCATGTGACTTTAACTCATGATCCGATACACAGCTTAGAAGATAGCACCTCTAGTTTGAGCCCACACATTTTTCATGTAATCAAAAGTATTGAAATAAATAGACTTCAAATGGATTAAAGTGCTTGCTTAAAGTTATTGCTTGCAATAACCAGGCTTTCACTGCAGCCTTTTTCTGTTGTTGTTTAGGGGTTACTCCCTTCAGTCTCCTCTGCAGGTAAGATGCTCTATAGGGTTTGAGTCTGAAGACTCACTTGTCCAGTCTAAAACCTTCCACTTCTTGCTCCTGATGAACTCCTTTGTTAACTTGCCGTGGAGTGTTTTAGTCAAACATTATCTTGCTGCATGATAAAGGATTTCCCAGTTACTTTGGTTGCAGCTTTCCTTAAATTGCAAAGTGTTACATCTTCAGTGTAGATTACTGACCCTTTCCCAGAAGAAGCCATGCAGCCCAAGCCATAACATTACCTCCACTGTGTTTCACAGATGAGCTTGTATGTTTGGGATCATGAGCAGATTCTTTCCTTCTCCAAACTTTGGGCTTTCCATCACTTTGTAAAGGTTAATCTTTGTCTCATCAGTCTATTAAACTTTGTCCCAGAATCTTTTAGGCTTATTTCTGTACTCTTTGTCAAATTCCAGTCTGGCGTTCCTATTCTCCTGCTAATGAATGGTTTTTATCTTCTGGTGTAGCCTGGTGATACCTTCTCACCTGCCCTCTGGAGGTTTTTGCTGTTGTCACTAGCAGTTGTTTTAGGTCTATCTTTACACCTCTCAAAATGTTTCTGTCGTTGTCAATAGACAGCTCTCTGTTTTTCATGTAGGTTACACCTATTAACTATAAATGCAGTCTGAACAGGCAAAACCCAAATCTGACACTGAGCGTTGACATTCAGTGCTACTGAACAGAGTGCATACTGGTAACATACAGTAGTGGTGTTACGTGTGTTTGGCCTTATCTGGGCCTATCAGTGTTATAGTGGAGAGAAGGTCGAGTGACTCTGATCATATTTGTGTATGTATTATGTTGACGTTCTGGTTGTATCTAATTTTTAAATCTACTTAGAGTGTCCTATTCCAATACACATCTGTCCTGGAAGAGTGAACCTATCTCTATTGTTCTTGAGGTTTCTTCCATTTTGTATCCATTTACTGTAAAGTGCCCATATTATGCTTTATCTAGGGTTTATATTTTATTGTGAGGCACCACTGCTACAAGATTATAAGATTTTCAAATTGAAAAACTAAAAATACATGTTATAATCCATATTTATGCAACAGCTCCTGTGACCTTCAGGCTAAAAAGACTTGCTTAAGCCCTCCTCCCTTGGCCAATCCGGTCTGATTGGCCAGCTCATGGATAACTCATATTTTGCGAACTTCAGATACTGTGAAAAGCATAATATGACTATGATTCTATGAAGGAAGTTTTATTCAGTTTAAGGATATAGGGACAGAGAGTGTTAACGTGACAAATAAAAAATGCAACTTGATTTGATATGTGTTCTGATAGGAGGTTGATAAAACAAGATTACACATTATTACACTGCAGTGTATTCACTGTGTATTGTCCAGGGATGTACAGTACAGTAGGAGCTTCTTGCCATAAAACAGGATGACATTCCTTCCACTGTGTGACCTTACCTATTTTGTTTTAGAGCCATCCCTCCAGTTATTCCATGTTTCTGTCTGCTGTTCTACCCTGACACAACAGAGTCAAGCCCCAACACAGTGTCCCGCCCTTCTCTGGCATCATACCAACAGGCTGACGCCCCTAGTGCCCCAACCAGTGAGGATGATGGAGACATTTTCTGAGAAGCCTCTTACATCACTGAGACAATTGATTCCAGACGGACGATTAGAAGTGACAATAAGGTGAAAGGCTCTACATCATGTGGAGATTTAAAGGAGGCCTGCTGAGGCCTGATACGTCATAATCAGTGGTTTTAATAGAGGTGGAAATGCATTCATTATTTTATGTGAATGAGCTTGTTGGGTATTTTATTATCTTGGGGGCTTACTAAAATGGTGTGCCACTTAAATTTAATTCAAAACAGTCTTGTACTTTTTCATTTCAGTTTCATTTATCTTAATACAGCAGATTGTTACTTCACAAGATTTAATTACGTAAGATCAACATGCACTGGGATACTAGCCTTTCACAGAAAATCTGCTTTCTGGCAGAACGGTTATACAGCAGGACAGTCAGAGAGCACGCCTGAAAAAAGTAATGACAGAAGTGAGTAATGAAGCTTATAATTCTTCCTCCACAGATCCATCATTGAGATTAAGGACTGTGCTCTTTATTACGGTCTTAGGTGGCTCTAAAAAGAGCCTTTGTGTTTTTTTAGATTAGGGCTGGAAAGAGATTAGGGTGTCGGGCTCTTTGGACGTCTGCCAAGCCACTGCACCAGCTGGAGAGGAAAAGTAGGTTGTTAAATTCTCCCTCGCTGACATCGCCTCATTGATGGCATTTTTGCTACCCTCACTGTCACTTTACTTCACTGCTGGATAAGGCTCTGCAGACATGTTGCCAACATTTGCATTGCTGTAGAGATTGGGTTCTTGCTTTAAAATATCCTCAGTTACCTACTGGAGACTGTGAGTCTGTAATTATGCATTACAGTACATAAACTGTAAAATCCTTACTTCTGCATACGCAAACTAAGGTCACTTTGGGTTAATAATGTTAATCATTCAACAACTGGCAAGACACTGAAATTGATCCTGTATGCTCTATGAATATTTCATGGTATAATAATATAACTGGTAATAAAACCAGTAGCTGTAGAAATATGTTAACCCATAAGAACTCAGACCAATTTCTACTGAACAGGACACAGTTTAAATAAAATATAAATGAATAAAATAAAAAACAGTTGGACACCGGTGTCACTGTGGCGTTGAACAGGCTGTGGACAGACTATATTTTTAAGACCCACTGACAGAGTCAATGCTTTTATATTAAGAATAGAGAAGAATTATCAGCTGACCCTGTGCACTACCTTCTCAGCAGCAAACAGCAGTTAGTTAGAGGCCAGATAGTGGACGTATTGGAACATGTAGCAGCCAAAGAGAGTGATATTAGTAAATTAGGCAATAGTAATCTCTACAAAGTATTTAAAATCCATTTCCATTTTTGATCTGCACAATATTTGTCAAAAGAAAATGGCAAATTAAATCAAACATTATTCAATGTTGCAAAAAAAGAAAAAAAAGTGAGAAATGTAACTTTTTTTAGGGAGTGTAGGTGTTTAAACACCTACAGGTCTCTTCTCATTAGGTTTAGTCAGACATGTCTCCAAATCAGTACTGTTGATCTGTATGTACGTAATGTGGAGACTGTTGCTAACCAACAACAACAAAAAAAAAAAGGTGTTAATGATGAACACTTTTTCATTAGAGCTGTAGAAGCTAGCGGTGCCATGTCCACCCCTGCAGCTCATGCCTCACTCTCTTTCTGCAGCTTTTTACTCTCTAAGTTTGTCACAGTGGAGTTTTTACTTGAGATTATGTTGTCCCCTGTATGTCTGCTCTAAGCAGGCTGAGTATAATCTAGGCTTGGTCAATGTCACGAGCAAGAACAAGCTCAAATGCGTCACATGTCTGCAGCCTTCAAGTGGGTTTTACTGACAAGCAGAGAAGGAAAGCCAAGGATGGGAACAAATGTGAGTATCACTGTTGGCCTGACCCCTCCACACAGTCGTCAGCTCAGCTGAGACAAAAAAAACAAAACAAAACAAAACAAAAAAAAAAAATCTAAATAACTCACACACTTCCGTTGTGTCAAACTGTGGATGAGTGCAGGTTTGCTGATGATATCTACTGGTCAGGAGTCTGTGGGAAACCAAATCTATATGTGCCGATTCACATTTGTATGCTTGGAAGCTGAGTGCACAGACGCACATCTGTTAGTGTTTGTGTGTGTGTGTGTATGTGCACCCTGCCATCCCCCATGTTATCCCTTCTGACCTTGTTTAACCTGGAATTCAATCAGATTTGTGCAAAGACCGGAGGGCCCGTCAGATGTGTCAGCTTCAGCTCGCCACAGACTTCACTGCCAGATGTTCACTATGGCAGCTGCCTCACTGCAACTGCTGCAACTACCTCACTGTTAATTTCTGTTCCTGTGCATGCCGAGCTCCATCTCTCCTCATCTTGCTCTGTCTTTGTATTCGTAAATATGCATACTTCTTTGCACATGCAGAATTAGTCCAAATCCAGTCCAGATGAAGCTGCGGAGCTATTCTGTATTCCTGTGTTGAGAGTTGTTCATAAAGGAGTGCTCCCAATTTCTGGCAGACAGATTTAACTTGTGGGTAGATGTATCTCAGCCCGCCGGGGCGGCAAGCTTACCCACCAAGTCTCATACTACAAGGTAGATGAAGCTAACCAAACAAGGATGGGTTTTCCTGAAGCATATTCATGGCCTACCTGTCACATACATCATAATGACTCTGCAGGATTTCCGTGCAACACTTCACTTCTCCAGTATCATGGCAACTCACATGAACAACATAGCATTTAGTTCTGGCCACCAACTCTCTGTCTTCTCCTCTTCTCCACCTGCCCCCCAAGCTGCCATTCTCTCAGAGTTAGATTGAACACATGTAACTAATCCCTTTCCTTGTAGCCACTTATAAAATGAGTATGCATACTGAGAAATTAGGAAATCATTTACTGTTATTACCATGATAGTGGTGTGGCTGTAGCTGAGTGGTCGTCCACCAATCACACAGTTAATTGATTACCAACTCTTTTTCTGCATGTATCAAAACCTCCATGGGCAGAATATAGATACAGATACCCAAGGTGGCTCCCGACGGCTTAGTTCAGTGTCTCTGCAGCTCCACCAGTGTGTGAATGTGTGAAGGAAAAGCATTATTGCTTTGAGTACTTAGAGGAATAGGCCTGTGCCTGGAACAAGTCCCTGTCCCGGAACAGAAACATAAACATGAAAGTTCGTGCTTTGGGGCAGAATGTGGAACAAAGTCAGAGGTCGACTGTAACTGAGGTGTGACTGCTGTTCCAAAATATTCCTGAGAAGCCAGAAAGAAATAACATGTTATGGTATTTGTAGAGATGAGATTATGTTGTTGCATAAAAGGACTAATTTCAGTTTCATTTGCACCAGAATATGTGACTACACAGAGAAATGACAGTTAGAAAACTCACTTTATATCATGAGCTCCTTTTTTCAGTGACACACTGAATAAAGATAGATACAGTGATAATGTTTATAACCTGCTCAACAATTGCAGTGGCTCAGCCGCTGTCTTATAACTGACATCCGAGTATCCTGTCCTGAGGCCTTTCTAGCTGTACTTGTTTTTAGTAGCATGTTGCAGGTGAGATGAGGTGAACATCCTCTTGATGCGATATCACTCGACACGCTGTGGCTTATGTAAGATCCAGGTTAGTCACATTCTCTTTCCCTCGCTTGGCCTTTGTGAGATGAGATTATCGCAGCATTGACTCTGCAGCCTCTGCCTCAGCCCAACATGACGCTCTCTGGCCGTAGAGTAATCTGAGAGCTGGATCAGAAAAAATGGAAATCGAGTTTTTGTGTAATGCTCTGGGAAGCTGCCTGCTGAGATCTCTATCTAACTTAAGAATTCATGCTTTAATGACTTGTCATAAGATCTTTATATCTCCCAATCTCTTGGCAGGAATCTCAAATGACACTCACAGGCTGGACAAGAGAAAACACCTAACTTCTGTCTTAATGTTCAACCAGCTCCACCCTTTAGCTGACTGATACATCATCCTTTAAGGATGACGACTCCCTACTAGGCTAATGCAATGGAAACAAAAAACACCACACCTGAGAGTCATGCCTTATTACAGTCAACAACTTGGTTACACCCACCTGTGATGCTTCACAATGTGAATTTTACCCACATTCAGAAGAACAAAATAATGTGGGTCAACACTGAAAACAGATTTAAACCTTTGCCAACTTCCAGCAGATCTGTGACTGTAGCCAGGCTGTTTGTAAGGAATAAATAACTGGTACTAATTATGAGCTAAGGCTCCAACGAGTAATAAACTAGAAGCAGGTGTACTAACATGTTTGCTCTTGGTAAATTCTGTTGCAGTTTTGCTTTTTGTGGTCATTTTGCATATAATCTTTTAAAACAGCAGTTCAGATGACACATTAGCAGCTGCACTAACCAGTAAATATTGTAAACAACAGCGGTCCTTTGCAATGACTACCGTCAATTCTTTTTCTTTGGTTTGGACTTTATGCTCTACACTCTACAGTGTGGAATTATTTTTACTCATTTGTGTGAATGAACCACAAACACATGCATTAAAGAGTCTGAAACATGAGATCAAGTGCAACTTTGTGTGAGTGTTCCACAACAGATTCACAAGAATCAAGACAAGAATATAAAACATATGTGTGTGTGAAGTTTGCATGTTCCCTCTAGTGGGGTTGGTTCCAGATGCTCTGGTTTCCTTCCACAATTCCCAAGACATGTAGTTAGCTTACCTGTAGATGTGGAGCTCCTTTTATACAGAAACCCTGCCAAATTGTCATGTGTCTGACTCTTTGCTAGCACAAAGGGTCATGTAAACATGTGATAACATGTCATCAAAACTAAGAAGAGAGGCTATCTGTCCAGGGTGTCGCTCGCCAGTCACCCAGTGAAAGCTGGGATCTGCAATTGTGAAAAGCAGAATACTGTAGATCAGTGGTCCCCAACCCCTGGGCCGGTCCGCAGGTCAATTGATACTGGGCCGCACAGAAAGAATACATAACTTACATTATTTTCATTTGATCTATTATTTGATTCTGAACTTTTGGAAAATTACCGGATTCTCTCCGCCACATCTGTCAATGACTCACTCTTGATCCATGTCAAGATGCTTACCACGTTCACGTATGTTACCTACATCCGCTACCTTGTTAAAGGTAACACATAATACATTACAGCTAAATTGAAACCCCCAAGCGGACAAAATGAAAAAAAAAACAAACGTCTTTGGAAAGTTTCCTTGCACAGGGTAAAAAAGCCAGTGAGGAGACAGAAGAAGAGCCTGTAGATAATAGATAGATGGATGTGACTGTAGAGCAGTGGTTTACTTTTGCCTATTCCCACACTGGTTCCAGTTGCTTCACTGGAATAGTTAATTATTTAATAAGTTGACTTCAGAAGGACAATCTTTGCAATCCTGCAGTGAAGCAGAGTTGTCCCTGCCTAAACGTTGTCACCTGCGAGTAATGAGGATTAATACCAGTCATTTCCTGTTGTATGTGACTCTCTTTGATTAAAAAAATGCATTAACATATGAAGCAGTTGAAATCTACCTTTTATTACAAAAACAATAAAGCTTCATCTCAACTGCCGTTTGCCAAGTTACCAATAAATTCGGTTTGTCTCATAGAAATGAAATGTCTCACTTTGATCACCGTAGATTTAATAAAAATAAACATTATTGGAGGTGATTAACAACAACTATGGTAAGGTGTGCCTCATCTTAATCAAAATATATCAGCTTATTATTTGATGTTGAGATGATGAAACACAGCTATGAGAAAAGAAGTGATTGTGTGTTTGTGTGTGAGGGGGTGTGACATAACACACGTTGGACTAACACACTTGATGAACAGTAGCTCTATATAATGTAGAGGTCTGACATGGCTACAGAAAAAAGACAGCGATCAACCGAGTCATGCTGATCAAAGAAAACCAATGAAAAGAAAAAAGCAGCGTAACACGCAGGTCATGTCTTTCATATAACTTACGACAGTGACTATGTTCAAATCAACAGTATGTGTGTTGTTGAATGAACAGGAATTCACAGTGGAGATGCTGTAAAGAAATGTAAGGATGGAGTGTGTGAGGAGGGCCGTGCATGAAGCAGGTGCAGAGCAGAGGCAGAGCTTCATGTGGCCCCACTGAACAGGCTGTGTGTGGATCATTAGTGATGCTGATTCACTGTAAGCATATTTCTCTTCTCCACACTGTCTACAGTCATGTAGCTTCCACCTCATGTCCGAGGAGCATCCTCCTTATTTTAATCCAGCCCCTTCCGCCTCACTTCTCCGTCCTTTGCTGCGTTGCTTTCGCTTCCGGCAGTGACGTGTTGCATCGGCATACATCAATTGAATGTGACCCTTTCTCCCTGGTGGGCACTGACTGCTGCTTGTTTGGTTTAGAAAGTGAGAACGTAGCAGGTCGACTTAATTTTGGTTGAAGTGTCCTCAGTGGGCCAACAGGAAGGGGAGGATCTTATGGAGAAAGAGGAGAGTAATGCAGAGGAGGGGGTCCACGGTGCTTATGGCGCTGCAGCCTGAATAAAGGTGGAAACAGAAGAAAATAAAGAAAGAAGATCAACAGACTGATCAATCAGAAATTACATAGTGGTGGAAACCTGCTCCAGTAACACTTTACAATAACTGATTTCTTTTAATTCAAACAAACTAAGATTGATATCAATCACTGCAAACTAAAATTCTGTAAAATGCTAATAACAATTTATTTGATGGCTACATACAGTCTATGACATCATTCCATGTCAACCATTCTCACCAGCTTATTTCAGAAAGACAATAGCACACCCCATTCTACATGTATCACAACAGCGTGGGAGATTCCAGGTACTAAAGTGGCCTCCCTGCTGTTCAGACCTGAAACCCCCACTGCAAACACTTGCATTAGGAAGTAAAAAACAGGACAAATGAGATTCTAAACAGCTCAAACTGTAAATCAAGCAGTAATGGGATAAGCAATTGATCTCAGTTCCCAAACACTGTTTCTAAAGAAGAGGTAAAATAGCAGAGTAAACCTGCCTATGTCCTAACTTATGCAAAACTTGTTGGCATCAAATTCAAATAAATTATTTTTTTCAGTTTCAACATTTCATATGTGCCTTTGCTTTTTTCACAGTTATCAAATATAGGTTTGATGTTTGGAAACTAATACATTGTGCAAAATGTAAATAAAGTCCCAAATTTATTGGAAACTTGAGTTTAAGGTAGAGCTTCATATAAAAACGTCTTTTTCGCTTAGCCCTAAGTCAAAGCAACTTGCAGCTGATTTTCCACCTAATCTGACATCACATATAACATAGATCAACCATATTTTTATTATTCCTAAAGTGACAGTGACAGTATTTTTTTAATGATTGTTCTCAATAAAGACATGAAAGATCAGATTTCTTTTTGTGTTATTACACATTGGCATATTGTATTTGTTAATACTATTTAATACAAATATTTTACTTAGATGGAGATCAGAACACATTTTATGTCAAATTAATGCAGAAAACCATGAATTGCAAAAGATTCACATACTTTCTTTTGCCACTGTAGCTCCCAGATGTAACTTTAGTAGCAGTCCAGCATGCGGATCAGACGAACTGCTCTGTCAGTAAAGCAATGCAGGGAGCACAGTGAAGATTGCTAAATCCAATTACCCAACTGACACGTGTGACACCATCAGTATTATCTAATAGAGCTGTGTGTCACCCTGCATAACCTCCCTGTGTTCTCTCTGCTGACTGCCCATGAAGACAGCTCCATCTGTTAACACATCTGTACTTCAGCTTACAGTGTGGGAAAGATTCAGACATCTGTATCCCATGATTAGTGATGTGTCAGTAACCTTCCTAAAGCTCATTATTTGAGTTGTCCAACAACAACTAACTTATAGTGGTAAGGTATTTCAGTGTGTCATAACTTTAGTCCTGGAGGATTAAAACCATTAATAAGTAGGAAAGACTGCTGCAAAAATGTCTGCCTCGACAACTTGAGGCAAGAAGACTGTTGTTAAGATGTCTGTATTCAGGTGTTGGAGACAACATGCAAGATTGACTGTTTTATTAAAAAACTGAAAACTAAACAAATTTTATTTTAAAGCCTAGATATTCTGGGTAGTGGTCATCTGCCTCATGACAACCAGTCAAGTTGCACATCACATGTATGTCCATCCAGGATAATATTTTAATTCATTTATCAATGCGTGCAAGACATACCAAAGACGTACCAAAGTACCCTCAAGGCAGACCCGAGGTATCACATTCACAAAAAGGGGATAAACGTGATGTCATAATGACCATTACTTTTAACCTGTTATAGAGAAAAAACAAATGGAGTCACAGGTCAGCCAGCCATGCACTGGTTTGTTCTAACTGCTGTATACTAGGTGTATAATTATGGATTACTGCAGTTCAACAGCATTAGTGTGCTTTAGGAAAACGTTTAACTGAACTGAAATAATATATATAAAATCTAATTCTACATTGTTTTAAAAAATAAAGCAAAGCTCTGCTAATTCAGAACTGCTGATGCACTGCAGAAATTGTATTGTCACAAAATGGCAACATTTAGGCCTCTTAAAGGTACCTGCCCTGTCACACTCTGTCCAGCAACAAGTAACTCAGCAACAAGGCATGAACAAAACCTCCTACAGTCTAACGAAATCTTAACATGACATCTACTGAAATATTCACTAGTAAGATTTACACTCGTTATGTCCACGTCTGGGAATTTATTGCCCCTACTAGGGATGAAAACGTTGCTGGTTACTGGTTACTGTTTCACAGTAAAATTCCTGGTAAAAACGGTGGTCAATTAGTATCGTTTGACAAGCTCCCCAACTGAAGGGTGAAATAAAGTCTAGCAGACTCTGTTCAGTAACTTAACGTTACATCACTACAAAGTCTGACACCAACTCCTGTATGAACTCACTCTCCCGTGAGTCTTGCTTGTTATCCTGTTAATTTGTGGATATTCCACCTGCATAATTCCTTCTTCCTGCTCGGAAGAACAGTTACGAAAGTCGAGGCTGACTGAGAAAAACTATACTGGAATTACAGCTGGGATGGTGATTGTGACTGTAGCAGTATCTGTGGTCCAGTTATTATTCTGATTATTTCTTAAAAACTCACTCAGCAGACATATACTACATATAACACAGTCACAATGACATGTTACCAGATGCACTTATTGCCACTCTGCATATAGATATTTAGCCATCATAAACCAGCAGGTACAGTCAGAAGCATAACAACTGGAGCACATACACAACTGTCGTCACAATCCACAGGACCATTCCAGATCTGAGACCTACAGTGACCTGCAGCCTGTACGCTTCTTCATCAAGTAACAACTAGGTTCTGCTCAAGCTCTATGCATTATTTGCTGTAGCTGCAGGGGATCTGCCACTCTGTTTAACTCTATTGAGTGTTTCATATAGTGTTTATTCATACTAATAATACAATAATAACAACTGGAGCACAGATATGGCTACAATCACAATCACCAGCAACATCCCAGCCATAATCCCAGCTAAAGTTTGTCTCAGTCAGCCTCTGCAGTGCTGGTTATATCCTCCGTTAACTGTCTCCATCTTGCTGAGTTACAGTGGTTCTTGCTGCTCAGCAGCCACAGCTAAAGGTGAACCCACTCTCTGTGGCCTACTGCATGAAACGGGCTATACCAGGGGTGTCAAACTCAAATTAGCAGTGGGCCAAAATTAAAAACTGGGATGAAGTCGTGGGCCAAACTCATCTTTATTGAAAAATCAAGTGCAATTGTGAATGTTTTCCCATCTCTCCAGACATGTAGTGTTGAACCTTTTCTTATGGAAACAAACTTTAGTTTTGTTTAAACATTGAATCTGGAGCCAATAAAGATTAACTTTATAAACAAATGAAAAATTGCTTGTGAAATAAAACACATCAGTGGTATTGTTTTCTTATTTAAATGAATAAAATTATTATTATGTCTCTATCTGTAGTCTTTTGAGTTCCTTTTTAATGAAAATCTTTTTCTCTCAGGCCAAAAACAAAACAACCCAAAAATGAATGAAATGAAATGAATAATGAAAATGCAATCTTTCAACTATTACCAGTCCATGCCTTGGAGTAGAAAAAGTGCATAAAGACAGCATTCATTCAAACTCAGTTTGCTACACTCTGATTTACTCTGATGCACATTGGTTCCAGCCAGATACCTGGCATCTCTTCTTAAATGCAAGTGCAACAACGTCTGGGGTTAGGCTCTGAGGTGAGGAAATCCTCAAGCTGTCTGAGTAAAGGTGTTCACTCAGATTTGTCAGATTTGGGCCCGCGGCCCTGACTTTGACACCTCTGGGCTATACTATCAGAATAAATAGTTGTGAACCAGAGATAATCATATTGCCATGGAACACAAAAGTAGCTTTAGAAAAATGTCACTGCAGTGACCCTTAATGGGCTCCGTACCTGTCAATACAGCATACATGCAGGTTTTTCTACTTTTATTTAATGATATAATAAATAAGTGGCTTTCTGTAGCTTATAGCTAAATTCTTTTAGAGAGGATATTAGTCCATTAGTGTGACCTGTATTAGGGGTGGGTGATGGAAGAAAGAGATATATCTCGATTTAAGTTTCACTGTTTCTGTCAAGCTCACAGCTTCCTTTTTACTCATAAGTAAAATGTGGAGGTGCTTTAATCTGTTATTTTTGACCGTGCTTGCTGACATTACAGGCTCTTCCATGTGTGATATCACTGTGTCTCTTCGTTTGTCTTTTTTTTTTTTTTTGGTAAGACATGGCGCTGGAAAGTGGACACTATAAAGTCTTTTGTTGCGTTGGTATCACACTGGTTGTTTTATTAGAGCCACCAGCACTTGCTTAGGGTTGTTAGGTCTTGCACTGTGTGTGTTCTAAAGGATGATAATGCTTCAGATAATAAGAGGATGAATGGCATCACCTGTTTTTGAAGCAACAAGCCTTTGACACAGTTTGCAATGCAAGCCACTTCTCGAGTTTAATTAGTCATAATATTCCCACAAAAACTGAATTTCTCTGAACCTCTTCTTTTCAACATTACCTTTGCCTTTTGAGCCTTGGGATTTTCTTTACAATGCTGTAGCTCAAGCTTCTGTTAACATTTTCTGTCATAATTTTCTCCTGCTACATACATACATACATACAGTTGTCAAAGCATTAGCACATGTTGCTGCAGACAGCTGATACTATGGTGTCAACCTAACTTGACATGGCTGTAACCTTTTCAGCCACATGATTAGTTTGCGCAGCACTACTGTCATTATCATTGGCTTTTCGTATCAAAAAACATGGATGGAATGGGTTCTGTTGAAGTTATAATGGCCAGTTGTATTGAGGAAAAGTTACTATAGGGTTGATATCTTTTTTTTGGCCAGCTCTAACTGTACAACACTGAGTCTTAAAAAAAATCTGAAATATGTCGGCACCATAACATACAGAGAGAAACTACTCAGTTTACTGTATTACCAGGCTCATTGTAGCTATGTCCCTGTCTTCCCTGTGTGTAGTGAATGCAGTACAGAAGACAGACTGTGTGTCAGCAACAGGTAATAATAATTTAGGTCATTTGGCCCCAATCTTTGCTGTCCGATCTAGGTTTAGGTCACAGGGGTGATTAAATCCTAAATGTCATTAGGCAAGAGACTTGGTACACCCTGGACAGGTCTCAGCATAGGGTTGAAATACAGAGACAGACATACATTTATACTCACTCCCTACTCACATTTAACCTAACTTAACCCTTAACCTAACATGCATAACTTTAGACTATGGGAGGAAGCTGAAACACCTGGAGAAAACCCACATAGACACGGGGAGAACATGCAGACCCAGAGCTGTGGATACACAGAAGTTCACTGCAGTGCACACCATCTGAAGCACTAGCTGATATTTTGGTTATTTAACATTTCTTACTGCACCCAGATCCAGGCTTCACTAGGTTCCTACAACACAACACAATCACCAATATTCGCACTCTACTGAAAACATGAAACAACATTCTGTGCTGTACATCAACCCTGACACCAATTGTTTCCCCTTCACAGCCCGTTGGCCCTCTGTAGTTGTTTTACAAAGTGTGGACCAGCCCCAAAATGCCCTCACATTCCTAAAACATCCTTTCACCAAGGTCTTGCTCTCTGTGTCTGTCTGGTCCTCTCAAATGTATCCATTCAAATACATACAAACACAGAGCCCTTGCAGATAAGAGACCACAGCAGCTGTCAGGCCAGATTCTACTGAGAGACGCTGAGATCCTCTGTGTGTCAGTCTGATTCTGTCTCAGTGAATTTCATCTTCCTGTCCTTACCCCAAATCTCATAACAGCATTTACTGCAATATTACGGCTGTGTAACAGATAGTGGAGCCAGTACACATTATTGAGTGTGTTACCTGCGACTGCTCTCTGTCTGCATGTTGAGATGCTGTGATAATCATGGAGAAAACATCCACCCACCAGGATCATCTCTGTTAGTATATTCATATGCTAATGCTCTCACTAATGAAGGCATTGTTTCTCTCTCTTATACATTATACTTCATAGCCCTGCACAGACTTTTTTATTAATTTGTGAATGACATCCATAATTTCTATTGTTTAATGAAGGCAAAGTTAAATTAGGACGACTCCTTCATTCTTCATTCATTTGTTTTCTCTTCTCTACCTCTATCCCATGTCTCTTGGCTCCCCTCCATCCACATGTTTCTCTCTGCTCTCTGTAATTCTGCCATTATTATAATGTCTGAGCAACACCCTCGTAGTACTAGATAACATTATTATCCAATCCCAAAAGCAAGTTTTGCACATCGACCAGTTTCTACTGGTCTCTCCCCGTTTCATTAGCAGAAAAAAATAAATCAACCACCCACAGACCGCTGAGACTGAGACACACACTTCCTGGTGGTAGAGTCTGTGTGTCTGCATGAATTCGGTAATTACAGCTGAGAAGACACTTGTCTGACCCCAAACCAGGAGGTGATAACAACTTTGCCTGTCTGTGGTTTCACTTACTTGTGCTAACTCTCCTTAACTCTCCAAGGTCATATCAAAGAAAGTTTTCCCCTGTCTAGCACCACAGAAACTTACTGATGCTGTGGCTGAAGTTATCTGCTCTTCACAGAGAAAGGGGTACCAGTTTCTTCATCAAAGACATTTTGGTGGACCAGCATGCACTGCAGCCACAAAACACATTCCAGCTATGCATTAATCTCAAGAAGAAAAGCTCTCCTTTGTGTTTCAAACAAATCAGAATGTAATGGTACTAAGGCAGCTCTCAGTGATGAACATAAGACAAGCAGAAGCACACTCTGCTTCATGCTTTGAACTGTATCTTCATGCTGTAATGAGAACCACTTTTCATATGTCACAGTGTGACTTGTTAACTTCCACAACATAAGTACATACACACAACATTAAATAAGTAATGTATTAAAAGGTTAAATTAAACAAGTATGGTAGTAAAAGTATTAAAGGCTAAGTAGGTGATGAGTCCTACAGTGTATGCTAAGCTACTCATGTAATCTAAACATCTGCAGTGCTGTTGTTTGCACATTAGAAACCAGACCATATGTTATATATATTATTATATTATATATTCTGTTAGTGTTTGCTTGATGCATGACTGGATACTTTCCAATTCCCAGATAACACACCTCTCAATTAAATAAATATACTATAAATCCTTTTGCATTTATTTCTCAGAACTGTTGCTGCAGATCTCATTTAGCTAGTCACTAGTAAGAGAGTGCAAGCTATAGGAACAGAGAAGAGGAGAAGAGAGTGCAGAGTGAACATCTGCCCCTCTGGTGTGAATGATAGCATTTAACGTTACCATGTCAACTCCAGCCAACACTTGTCAGGATCAATTCACCAGCTGTGTGTCTTAAATACTTGCTGCCCTGATAAATCGACTGCATGTGCATCACAAAATATGAGTGCCAGTATTTGAACTTAATTACTCAAAATAACCACACCTACTAGTAGCGGTGATACATTACAGTTGGCTAGCCAAAGTTCAGTGCTTACCGGTTCATATAAATATTTGTTTTCTGAAAGAGTTTGAATGACATGACATTCTGCACCTAACTTCCTGTTTTGGGCTTTTATTTTGAATTTTCAATTCCTTTCTGTCAAGAATTAATTTTCACCTCGAGGCAGCACCTCTGACACGCTCACCTTGCCAGATTGTTGTGAAGCTCATGCTAAAAACACTCCAGCCTTTCTCTGTGACTTCTGTCCGTCTTTTTTATCTGTCTGTCATTCTGTCCAACTGAACCCGTTTTCTGCTTAGACTTCACCTTTGCTGGCCCCTCATCTGACCTGTAAGAGCTCTCTTTGTCTTTGTTGGATAGTGGAATATGATTTGTTCAACTGGATTTGTGCTGACTGTACTGTGAAGAGGTTTTGGATTGTTTATTGGATTTGAATATTGGACAAGCAGGCTATTACAAACAAATTAATGTATAGTAGACACTGCAAGTGTCATTAGATGTCGGCAACCAAAGATCACATTAAGGGGTAATTTGGTTTCATTTGACCATATTAAAATACTGAATATACAAACCACTATCAGTTTTTCATTATCTGAAGTGCCTATGAGAGCATCTGAAGACAAACACCTTGCTTACATGATATTTTCCCAATTTTGCACGCTGATGAGAAGGCACTGAATGCAGCATCAACCTCAGGAGAGTGACAGAGAGGCGACAGAGAGGCTTATCAGTTACTGGCCAAGGCCGCAAAAGCTCAGATAAAAAATGAAAATATGGGAGGGAATTTATGACACCTGACAGCTTATCTCTCACCTCCCCTCATGTCCCACCTCCCCTATTAATTGTTTCTGCCACTTAGTTAGTTAGTGGCAGTTGTGTGACATTGCAGAAAAGTGACAGATGCTAGCATCTCCCCCCTTCCTACAACACTGACTGTTATTACTGAGGATAAGGCAGCAGAGCTGAGCATGAACATGAGGTAATCCTTCAATTTTGCCACGCTTTTTGACCTTCATCTGTTGTCAGATACTTAGAGCAGATCAACTCATAGGACACAGGAAAAATACCCAATATGGATTTTCGGGGTTCTTGTGTCTATAAGAAAGGATCAGTGAGCCACTTGTATTGTACATGATCTAGTTTGGAACAGACACCAGGAGCCAGTTTAGCTGAAAGTCCACTCAAGAACTCAAATGTGAAACTATCAGATCACACCGCAGCAATATTAATCAGAGAACTCTTGAGATTCAAATCTGCACTGGCTGGCTGAATGCTACTTAACTAAAAGTAAATTAGTTTTCTTCTAAATTAAGAGTAATTAAGCAGCTGCCAATTTGACATTGGCAGATATGTTATAATAACCTAAAACACTATAATAAAGTAATAAATAATCCTTGACCATCACAACTACAGCTTTACCCCAGGTTAGCTTCATTTTTAAGGTAATGTAGCTCCACCTCCCTCTAGGCCCAGTCATTAGAAAGCACGGGAAGTTTCCTCACAGTGTGAAAGGCCAGACTCATGCAGGCTAGGAAAACTCCCATTTTTCAGAAGCTATTAATGTGATTATCTGTCATAAGCATGTGCTGAGCTAAAAAAAACATGAAAATAAACTACACCATACAGACTTCCACTTCTGTTTTCCCTCTCAATCTATGGTGTACTCTGTATCCTGTTTCAAACTCTAAATGATGTTTAGATGCTGGAGACTAATTAAACCCAAGACACCATGTATTTGTTCCTTTGTTCTGCATTTTCCCTTCAGGTAGAAATTAGGGTGTTTTTATGTGTTATTTTAAACACATCCCCCTCTAATTCAGCTAATTCCCCCATGATTAGGGTCTTCACTAGAATTCAGAATGTGAAGTCGTTCTGAAGGAACTGCCTGTTTGGGTGTTAAATGCTGAGAGCAGGGTCGGCTCTAGTGCTCTACATGAGATAATGGTTTGTTGATTTTAGGTGGGTTTTTTCATTCTTCCACTGAAATAGGCCATGTCTTATCAAAAAAAACATGACTTTAATGCCTTGTCTAGACCCACATTACATAAATCAATTTTGTCCTGTATTGTTAAATGTTGGAAATTTAATCAAAATACTGTTACGTGAGTCTGAATTGCTAAGTACAATCCTCCTCTAGGTTTGATTCCCACTCTTTTATGTATTTTTGAGCGCACAGTTTAGACTGTGTACCAATAACACTAAGAAAAAGTCGCCAGATTTGTTGCTAATCGCAAATGACAAATAAGTTGACTTGTTGGCAACAATAGTACAAATGAAACCTACCAACAGCAGCAACAACCTCTACTCTTTTCCTTATTGACTACGTTTTCTTTTTTTTTTTTCTTTGAGGGCTTGCAGCAGTGCCTCATCTGAAAAAAAGAGCTGACAAAAAAACAAAACATAGATCAAGTTCCAGTAAGACAAACGTGGAGGAAAAGCGATTTCATAGACGCATATCTGCACTTAGGATAAGAAAAAAAAAAAAAGATTCATAGGCTAAGGTAAATTATGTAGAGCAAACACAGGATTATCTGTCTTAAGATCTGAGAAAAGAACTGTTCTGTGATTTGCCACTGGGCTTCAGCTGGATGTAAGTTCACTCCACCAATCATGTCCCCGGACAGATTTCTGCAAGGCTCTACAAGCATCAGCATCTGTGATTTGACTGTGTTTACACGTTACATCAAAACCAATGGGGAAACAAGCTGTTTTCCAAAATCCATTTAGATATATAGAAACTCATAATTAATATGCAGTCTGCAGAAAACAGAATGAACAGAACATCTTCTGGTGATATATCCACTACTTTATGTGCACAGTGAAGAAAAGGTTTTTCTGATGGGAATCTGGCATAGCTTGTTCTCAGGTATGTCAGGTCCCTGTGAAAAGCCTTTGAATAACTGATCAAAGAAGGTTTCCTCAAATATATTGTATTTAGAATTCTGATTTCCATATATAAAGAAAAAATAAAACCAGATAATTGCTTGATTGTCCTTTTCAGTATTTCATGTAAAAAAAATCATATATTTTTGGTTTTCTCATTATTGGATGGCCATTGTTTCTAGTTTAGTCATTTTAAAACAAACTTTTACTAGTTGGCAAGTATATGGATCATTCGTGCTGGATACAATTGAAACCTTATTTACATTACCTGAATTACCACAGTGGAAGGCAAAAAAAAGAATAATGAATAATGATAAAATAAAAGAGACAATAATAATAATAATAATTGCAAGAAGAAATGTGATATGTGTTCCTTTTATACTTATATATTTATTTGTCCTTGAGGTTTGTCAAAGTTGAGCTGCTTAGGTCAAACCTTTGAAAGTTTCCAGTTTATTTATTCAGTGGCTATAACAAAAATCCATTAAGCCAATGACATAAACTTAGGGGCAAAGAGAGTGTGAATTTAATCTAAGATGTAGTGTGAAACAAGTCCTGTGTGTTAGCTGTCCAGTCAGCTGAGATGAGTAGACAGAAAACACAGCCAAATAGTTTAATGATTAAAATGAAGCTTTTTAATCCCACCAGCACGTTGATGTTCATTATGTGACCAACGCACTGGATGATCCTGTGTTATCTGCTTCATTAAAGTGAGTTTGTACCAAGAGGCTCTGAACACGAGGTTTGTTATTAATTGAGATAAAATTAAAACTGTGATTTAAACATGAAGTGGCTAAACTGTCAACACTTTAATGTGCTCCGGTGAACTCATCAAATCAGAAGGCAGCGACTGGGACGCGAGTGGTGAGAGCAGAGAGGAAGCAAGGCAATTAAACGTGTTAGAGCTGCATCGCTGGCTGCACACTTAGACCAACATGTATTCTTCATAGTTTGACAGTGACTTCATTATTGTGATGAGATGCACAGTATATATTCTCTGTATAGTTCTCTTTTATTGCTACCAAGCTGTGTGCAGATCTGCAGAAAAGGGAAAATGTAGGACCTTGGGTGATATTCAATGCATTCCTCTCAGTGTGTTCTTAGTTACTATGTCTCCTGCCTTTAATTTAGTTGGCAATGATGGTTTCTTTGGATTTGATTTCTTCTTCAGTCCTTGTGAAATCTTGGTCCTGACTAGTGCATACAGACAGAGGTCCTTGATTTGGAGGAGTGCCCACTACAGATGTCCCAAGCTAATTAAATTGATGAAAATGTCATATTTTCTTTACTCTGTGTGACTCTGGGTGTTTTGTCCATTTAAGCTAAGTGCTGTGTAATTAAAGTTAATTAAGCTAAACCTAGTATTGCATGAATAAATGTATGCCTTAAGTTGTTTAACAGTGCAATGTGTTTTCTGCTTACTAATGTACTAACAATACTTTGCAGCGTCGCTAGCCTGAGAAAAACATTCCTAAGGTTAGAACAAAGTATAGTATTTCGTATCGTATCTCAGGCTGGTGGTGTTGCAGCACTGCTATACTTCATAGCTGGGATCCACAGAGCAGCATCTTTTAGCATACAAGAGTAAAAGTGTATGAGTGTATGTATGAATGTAGAAAATGATTTGAGTACACTGACAAGTGACTCTGAGTTCAGACACTGAGGTTGCCAAACTTTGAGGCTAAATATTTATCAGTTGCAAATGTTGGTATATAAAACATTCAGCTGGCAGCTTTGCATTGTTAACCAGTGGGGCTGTGCCATATGCTATTATCTATGACATATAGGGAAAATTTCTTCCTGCAATAGGAATCCTGGTATATTGTCAAAATCTTGTTATTGACAGTAGCTGCATAATGACATATTTGCATATGTGCTGTAAATCAGCGTCCCACATGAACAAACAGAACCAGCATGCTGAATTAACATACTTACTGCTCTCAATCACTGTAATATCACTCATATCTCATTTTGTCATTTACATAATTACTTCAAGAATATTGTGAGATATAGTGATATATTTTTAAGTTAAGTGCTGTACGCTGCAGTTGCTGTGATCCAGACTGTGGACAAATGTGGTTTCAGTTGTCACTAATGAACATTAACTCTGTGAAGTACTCTCCATGACCAGTCTTAGCATATGACAAACACTGTACTCTGTAAAATTCTGTTTCAGACATTGTATTCTTGTGCTTTCATTCATATCAACAATTTAAGCATATAAACTTGATATTTGATTTAATATTTACTATTTAATTAGTGTGTCACATTAAGTAGGATACAGCAGCTTTTTCAGTATGTCAGATACATATTTAATGAAATGAAAAAAAAAATCAGTTTGGGACATCCCTACATCTCTTTTCTACAGACCAATCTGCGATGTAGATGAAAGTAGTGATAAGTAGTGCCTACTTATCACTACTTTCATCTACATCTACTGTTACTGTAGTGTATGTCTCCATTACAACCTACTACTGACTAATGTTATAAAAATATGAACAAAGCGGGATGAAGGCACAAATTTCAAATAAATGCTTACGTAATTAAATGATTAATAACTGGTCATGCATTCTTGTGAGCAGAAACATCAAAAAGAGCCACATCTTAGACAATTTAAAATTGCTGAACTTGTCGTGCTTGTAATATTTTGTCATCAAACAGCTAATATCATGACCGTCACCTCTTTAAAACGACAATGAGAGGCATTAAGCGATCAGGCCTGACAGTCCAATAATAGAAGCTGAGCTTCTGACTCTGAGGTTTTACATGCTGCATCAGTAATCGCCCAAAATACAACCAACAGATGTAGGTTACATAAATGAACAGTGGACACATGGCCTCACAACTTCTTTGTTAATCACTGGCTTGGTTTTGGATGGGGGCTTACTACAGAGCAAACACTAGCAGAAGGATGAAAACTGTGTGTAGTAACAGACAAGTCTGGGTTTGTTGCAGTTTATCACTGGATGTGTGCTCAGAGCCTGCATGACATCTGGGCCAAAGCAAACTGATATAAGTGACCATTTCTGTGGCCAGATACTGTATTTTGCACTTCACTGCACCAGTACGTCTGGATTCCACCACAGGGTTTCCTCATTATAACTGTGATGCTTGGAGCAAATACAGCTGTCTCAAAACAAACTGCGTCGTTAGTACCTGTGCTGATTAAACACTGCACCTTTACCAAGTGTTTCCAAGTGTCTGCCATCATTAAAAAAGATGAGCACACATTACTTCAGCTCTGCTGATGAAAACAAGTCACATTTCTTTTGGCATAACACTTAAATATCTACTCTATGTTGTAGTGTTTGTTCACACTGTGGCCAAAAGTGAAGATCAAGAGAAGCAAATCTGCTTCTATGATCATTCATGCCAACAAAGTTAAATGATGATTTTATTATTTTAAAAATGGCCAGTAAAGATCACATTAGATCAAGTGTACTTCTATGCACTTGCATCTATCTGTCCATCTGTACAAATACAAAATAGTTTTGAGTTCATTTGTGATTTAACTAGTGGGCCCTGGTTCTGATGTAGAGTGGGCCTTATTTCCAGACACTACCAATTTTTCAGACAGCTGCACATCCACATAGGTGCTGTGGTATCAGTCCTGATAAAGTCGTGTCCCTTGTCCCTGTGAGAAGCCTTTGAATAGCTGATCAAAGCTGTGAGAGCAGTGGACTGATACTCTGATTTTGAAATGACACAGCAGCCTCATACACACAGAGAACAGCAGACATCAGGCCTTTCAAAGACATCAAGTGTAATACCTCAAGCATCTCTGACAAGCCCCTGTCATTTAGGAACATAATCTCAGCATGTGGAAGTAGAAATGATGGAGTCAGCCAAAGCACAGACACACATCATCTCCACACGTGGTGTCTGCAAGCCTCAGTTCTGCACAGTGTCTGTGATAGAGTCTACCCGCTGCCTGGCTGCTCCCTGCATCAGCATCAGCCCCACAAGCCTCTACTAGATTTCGACAACTTTTAATTATTCACAAGTGCGTTTCATCAAACAGAACTGGGACAAGGAAAAGAGCTATGGGGAGGTAGATTACAAGTCTCCACTACAACCCACCCCCACCTTCTAGCTTACTCCCTTCACCATACCATATACCAAGCCTCCAGCAGAAGTAGTCATAAATTAGTTTTAAACAAAAATCAACATAAATGTTCCCCTGATTTAAAAAAAAAGAAAAAAAAAAGATTTAATTAAAGTGGGTGATCACATTTATATTATGGCATTATAGTATGTACGAATGCATATTTATGCATATAACATATTCATGTGCTTACACACACTCACGTACCCACTTTTTTTATGATGAGTGATAAAATAACACATAGATAAAGAACACTACAGAAGAAGATCAAAGCTCAGGAAGACAGTAGCGTTAAAGCTCTTTCTTGGAGTCTATTTGCTGTCGGTCGGCAAATGAAAAAGGTTTGTCACATATGTAAACTCTGTGAAAAGGTGGGCAGCAATTGTACATTAATAAAAACAGGAGTGACAGTAGCAGATGATCACTCACTTACGAATTATGTCACTGTGCATCTTTCACAGAAATACAAAGACTAATAGCAGCACATTTCCTCTGATTGGCCTTACTGAGAGAGCAGCACATCAGCCACATACACATTGATGACCTGTCAGTAAACTACAGGTGGTTCCTCCCTTCTTACGCCACTAGGGGTCACTGTGGCTCTGTGTCAAAACCCCCACCCCCCCTTTACAGCAACTCACCAGCTCCATACTGCTGCCGGAGAATGGCTGTGTTCCCTGGCAGCGGTGAGGCTGACGACTTAGCCACCGAGGTGGTGGTAGTAGAGATGGAGGGAAGGAGTCCAGGCTGGGCCTGCTGAGGCACCCGGTGCTTCCCTTGCCCCAACCTCTGACCTCCCGCCAGGCTCTGGCTGGGCTCTGACGTGGCCCTCCCTGCTGCACCCCCTCCCAGAACTGTGTTCGCATTCCTCAGCGGCCAGCGGTTCTGGATGTGTGACACGGCCTCCTCGGCCACCATGCCGTCACCCGGCGTGACACGCAGGGAGGCGTGAACCGTAAATTCCTGAGTCTCGTCAGCCCACAAGTCAGACACGCGGCACTCGTACACCCCCTCGTCCTCCTTCTTCACCTTGGACAGGCTGAGGCGGTGGGAGATGGCATTGCCCTGAACACGCACAGTCTGGAAAAACAAGGAAAGAATTTGAACAAACACAAACACATTATTCACTAGCGTAATGGGTGTAGCTTCATGTTGCATGATTGGAGGTGGAGGCACAGGCATTAAAAAATAAAGTAAAGACTCATGACTGTGTATTAGCTGCTCAGTAGACCAACACATTAGTTCTTACTGAGCCTCAATTATCCCTAATAAGGACACACTTCAGCAGCACAAATTCAACATATTATCAAAGCTCATGGCGTGTTTAACACTGACACCATTATGGAGGTCTGAAAGCTTTACGAGATAAAACATGTGTGAGGAAAGTGGGACAGCACAAAGATGAACAACAGAGGCAGTAATGAATCAATCTGATGATTTAAATGCTAAATGTTGTAATGTGTAGTGATAAATAAACTTTTATTCAACAGTAATAAACATATTTCTTATAATAATAAGTATACAAGCGTGAATTGTAATAATGCAGGAACACTACTGTGAATGGACAAACATTCACACAGGAGCAGTATCTCCATAATGGAGGAATTATTACATTCTACCTGTTATCGTGTCAGGTGTTTCTGGTTTAAGGCTTCTAAAAGTCTGCTAATCAACAGTCTTCAATCAGCAAGGAAAATGGACACTTACACTTATTTTTGTGGCTTCCCTTGGAACGACCTGGAAAAAGAAAGCACTGTGAATTGCATGTATGTTCATCAAGTAGAAAATGTGCATTTCTTTATTTGATTAGAGAGAGAGAGGGAGATATGGCACGAGCAGAGCCGCTTGTGTACGTTTCTGAAAGCCGCCATTGATAGCCCCTCTCTCTCGCCTGTTCCTCTGCTCCCTTTACCCCCGCTGCATGTTTTAACATGCTTAAATCACTGAGGGAAATGCTGCCGCTGTGATCGTCCACCGACACTTCCAGTGACTGAAAAAGACATGTCGTGTTGTCATGCTGAAGGGAAAACTAATTCCCCATTGAGTCCTGCCACAGTGTTCTCTCACAATGTGTTTTTTAAGCAGCAGGACCTGAGAGGAATGTAATAGTGTTGATAACCAACAAGTGCCCTTTTCTGCAGTCCGAGTGACAACCCCCCATCCCGCCCCGCCTCATCCTGAGTGATGCACACGCTCTCTGGCTTCTGTCTGATCATAAAGACTGACAAATGGTGCAGCCAAGGTCAGAGACATGTCATGAAAATGTTATAATAAGTTGATAATCTGCACGACGCATCGATTTAAAGAGAAGCTTACACAAACAAGAGCTTCAAACACTGGAGGTCTTTACTTTTAGAATGCAGAGACACTGTCTGTGTAAAGCTCATATCAGGAGACTGTTTACAGCCTGTGCATCTGCACAGTGCATAAGCATACATGCACGTGTGGCAGACATGCAACTGCCATCCATGATTAGTTTAGTGGCACAGGTGTGTGGGTCATATAGGGTAGATGTAACAAACAACACACACACACACACAGTTCCTCTGTTATGTAACTGCCAATGTTGCAGTATACCTTGACCCTGTTTGCCGGTGCGCTGATCTGCAGCTCGTGGGGCAGTTCTTTAGGCACGTCCTCCTTCAGGTACCACCACTGGATCTCCAAAGCCATGGGCGCTGCGCTGACGGCCTTGAAGGCGCACGGCATCTCCACATCCTCTCCCTCCCCCACGCTCACATCTTTAGGGACCTCAGTAAACGCAGCTTCGGTTATATGAAAGGGGGAGAGGGAGAGAGCAGAGAGAATAATGAGCGAGTGAGTGCTGTTCTACACCTCCAGTAAGAGTGAAATCACAGAGCCGGGGTCTGTTTCGGGGTCATCCGTTTTCATGACATCACGTAGACCTCCTCTATTTCAGCTCAACTCTTCTAGTCCCCATTAACCGTGATTTATGGACTGAGTTGGTTTTATTGGAGCACCTGTGACCCATAATCTGCCCCAGGCTTTATTTAACCAAATAATCAATTCTCCATCCTTTCCATGATACTGTTTCATGGACCCAGCTGGGACCTTTCATGTGGTTCTTGGAATTCTCCAAGAGGAAACTGGCTCCTGCGTGCAGGTGCCATTTTCTTTTTTTTTTTTTTTTGTAAGCCACAGTGGACGTTCAACTATTTCTCATTCTCCATTTGCTTCCTCTCTGGGGTTCACTTACCATTTGCACAAACCATAAATGGCGAAGTGAGGATGAAGTAGTAAAGGAGGCTGTAGAGTCCCGTCTTCTCCATGTCACAGTGAGGCTCGGACATTAGACGGTCATTTGACCTGCGGGGGGTGTCGGAGAACTCCAGATACAACCAGACAAGAGCCACGGTCCAGGGGAGGCCGCCGCAGTCAGCCAGGCTACATGTGCAATCCGAAGGTGAGGTGAAGCATCATTATAAAGCCCATTTCAGAGCGCTCACAACCACAAGTGGCGGAATTCAACAGACTAACAGGTCTAAGAAGTGTCGTGAAGCCCTCGTTTATTCCCCGCCGAGCGTCGTCGTCTGGAAGAAGAAGCCGAACTTCCCCGTGAGCGGCACAAACCCGCTCTTCGTCATCCCCGCGAGTCCCCGGCGACGGAAAGCTCTGCCGGGCTCCGCTCGGACACCCATCACATGAGCGCCCCTCTGTGTGAGACAGCGAGTGCGTGTTTGGAGACAGAGAGACAGACAGAGAGACAGAGAGACAGAGAGAGACAGAGACAGAGAGAGACAGAGGGACAGAGGCGGAGAGGACGACTTCTCCACAGGCTGTTCGCGGTTCCCTCCTCTGCCTCGCGCCCTGCTCGTCGCCGACCTGAAGTCTTCCCGCGGATTGGTGCGCGTCGCGAGCGCATCGTGAGGGAGCGCGAGCTGCTGAGCGGAGGTCTCTCTCTCTCTCTCTGTCTCTCTGTCTCTCTCTCTGTCTCTCTCTCTCTCTTTCTCTCTGTCTCTCTCTGTCTCTCTCTCTCTCTGTCTCTGTCTCTCTCTGTCTCTCTCTCTCTCTTCTCTCGTCTCTCTCTGTCTCTCTCTCTCTCTGTCTCTCTCTCTCTCTGTCTCTCTTTCTCCTCTGTCTCATCTCTTCTCTCCTGTCTCTCTACTCTCCTCTCGTCTCTCTCTCCTCTGCTCTCTCTCCTGTCTCTCTCTGTCGTCTCTGCTCCTCTCTGTCTCTCTCTCTTTCAATCATCCAAGACTATTTAGACCAGGAATTAAGACTTCCCTAGGTTTCTTGAAGACTTACAGGTGGTTGTCCAACCTCTTAATCATCTGTGTCGTTAGGGTCAAGATAAAATAAGAGAAGATAAGAAAACCTTTATTTGTCCCGCAATAGGGAAATTGCATTGTTGCGACAGCAAAGTACAAGTACACAGCACCAAAAATTAGCAAAGATGTAAGATAAATAAGAAATTAAAGCAGTATAAAGCTACAAGAACTATACATGTGTACAATATGTTCCAACGGGTATGTACATTATATAGAAATCGATGGTGGTAACGAGCTCAGTGAGAAAGTGACAACAGTTGGAAGGACTAAAACCCTGCAGCTTCTCCAAGGTCCCCCTGCCCAAGAAGTCACATGTTTAGGCCCGTCTGAAGATGGCCAAGGACCTTTGAATGATTTATAGGAGAACTGAGTGAAAGTGTTGTGGTCAGATGAGACTAAAATCGAGCTCTTTGGCATCAACTCAACTCGCCATGTCAAACATGGAAAAAGACTGTGAGAGACAGAGTAACAACATGAAAACATTATTCTTGGTGTCTCTGCTAAGGAGACAGGACAACTGCACCATATCAAAGGGATGTTAGAAGTCAAATCTTGGGTGAGAACCTCCTTCCCACAGCCAGGACATTGAAAATGCGTCATGGATGGTTATTCCAGCATGTGTAAAAATTATTTGTGTCTCCAGACCGTAATCCCAAAGAAAATCTGTGGAGGGAACTGAAGGTTCAAGTTGCTAAACAACAGCCTTGAAAATGTAATGAGTTGGAGAGGATCTGCAAAGAGAAGTGAGACTAAATTCATCCTGGGATGTGTGCAGACCTTGTGGTAAACTACAAGAAACAACTTTGACTGCCAACAAGGGGTTTGCCACCAAGTACTAAGTCATGTTTTGTGAAGGGGTCAAATACTTATTTCACTCAATGAAATGCTAATCAATTTCAAAGTTTTTTTTAAATGCATTTTCCAGTTTTTTTTTTTTTTGTTACTCTGTCTTTCACAGTTAAAATAAACCTACCATTAAAATCATAGACTGATCATTTATTTGTCAGTGGACAAATGTACAAATTAAGCAGCAGATCAAATACTTCTTCCCCTCACTGTATGAAGTTCTTCCCCTTGAGGAGCTGACTTTCCAGAGTTGTGCTTTTCTCCAATGTACAAGCCTGTGCATTTCTTGCAGAACTGAACTGCATAAACTATATCACCTTGCTTTTCTCTGGGTATTTTATCCTTGGGGTAAACAAGCTTTTGTCTCACTATTTTACAAGAATGCAGTTTTTGTAAAATATCCTCTCAACTTTTTCCAGGTACTCCTGCAACATATGGAATGACAGTGTTGATTCTGTTGGGGCAATAGTAGCTCAGTTGGTGGAGTAGTAGAACCACAATCAGTGGTTCATTTCACGGTTACTCCTGGCTACATGTCGCAGTGTCCTTGGACAAGACACCAAAACGCTGTAGTGGTACTGTCTTGCAGCTGTCCAACCACAATTTACCCAAAGGGATCAATAAAGTATCTCATTATTATTCTGGTCTATGTTTAGACATGCCACTACCTGCCTTTTTAGATGATGGGGTTTCACATCTGCTTCTGCCAGGCTGTCCTTCCTGATGGACATTGTCATTCCATATGTTACAGGAGTATCTGAAAAACCAAACAGGAAAAGGAGGAGCATTCAACCATCGTGTATATCTTAATTACAAATCGTATATCTTATTCGAACCTAAGGGCACTCAGGATGGCCAAGTCGGTGATCTACGAGCTGTCTACCGAATAACAATTTAGAAAATTAAGATTAAATAAAGTGTTAATTATCTCAACTTCAAAATAGATGTTGCATCTAGCCAGGTTGAGTTAAAACTGAATTGGTCTGGTAAACATGTCTGTTGGAATGTGAGTGGATTGGCTGAAAATACCCTATGATACCACACCACCACTACATGCTAAATCTCCACTTAGTGTTACCTGCAGTGACATTAAATGTTGGATTGGTATTAAATTGTGCACTGCAGATTCTTACAATATTAAAGTAATTATTCTTTCAACCATAAGCAAGGACATAAACCTCTAATATGCTTCATAAGACTTAAGATGTTTTGTAAAGCCCTGATGTATTTGTTTTTTTGAAATTCTCTTTTGGACCATTTTTGTTTTTAAGAGGGAAGCAATGGCGTGTTCCACATTACATGCATTCTGTCAGAGCCATGATTGTACACATCTGTAGGAATTAATGCTGGATGTCCAAAACGTTATATAGAAATTAAGCACACAAACAGTGCAAGTATAGCAGAAAGTGCAGCAAGGTCAGACTGCACACTTTGGGCAAATACACAAAAACAGCAGAAAAGGCAGGGAAACTTTGGAGGAGAATCTATTTACTCTGCATAAATAATGCAACAAAAGCCCATCACTTTGTAGCTGCTGGGTTATAAAAAAAAAAAAAAAAAGCAAAAATTAAGTGCAATACAAACAGTAGGTGCTACTGAGAAAGAAATGTCAAACAGCATCAACCGTAAAAATAAATACAATATTTCACTTATGTCAAGATACTCATTCAGTTAATGCATGCAGGTGTTCTGCAGGTGTGGGGAATGTGTTGAAATAAGGCAGGAGTGTGTGTAGGGCAGGACACTGTACACTAACATCAATAATTCATCACTGCTCTTTCATGGACAAATCTAAAAACTGTTCCCTTCTTTGTGCTCCACAGCAGCTGCTGGCAGCCCACTGCGCTATTTGCATTCTTTGTTTGTTCATTTATTTATTAGGTAAATTTCAAAAATGTTAAAAGAATTAATTTCTCCTGCCAGGAGATAAAATGGCCCAGTCCACATCTATTTTGTTGTATTTGGGTAATTGTCAAATTAAGCATTTAATTAAGGTTATGTGTTACTGTTGTGTTGTCAGTATTTTCTAAATGGCCCTCCTGATATTTTAAGAACACACTACTGATAACATTAGATAACATGTGGACCTCCTGCTTAGCTGTGCTTAGTTCAGGTTAATATAGCCTTGTATATGGATAATGTTGGAATTGCATACTAAACACTGTTTTCTGCAGCATATAATGGTTCTGAAACCAAGACAAAAACCACAACATATGTCCTTGTATTACACTAGACACACAATCAACCAACTGCCAGCCTAATAGAGACATCCCACCTCTCACCTGCAGTGGAGTCTCCTGCATGTTAATACTCTCTGATGCCATATCCTGGAAATCTGATACTTCTTGTCTTAAGAGGCGCTAGAACTTGCCTTAGTGTGTGGGCTTTATATTAAGTACCTAATATTATATCTGAAGTAGCATTAGTGTCTATCAGCTACTGCTCTGGTGCGCAATACAGACTGCAGGGCATCCATTTTTTGAAAGTTCCTAATTCCCCCCTTCCCTACCCCCCAAAGGTAGAGCCACTGCACCGCAAAATATCTGTGCATGCCCCTGCCAAACCAATACTTTACTGCTAAAAACTTACTGACTGACATTTGGTCAGAATTGACCAAATCTATTTACAGAGGCTAACTTAAAGTTTTTTTTGTCTGAAGCAGGGATGGCACAAAACACCATCTGTTGGTCTACCACAGAAGCTTGTTACAGCCTTTTATTGATGTGTCTGTGAGAGATGATGTTAGTAAGAGAGGACTAATTCTGATGTCATTCTCCAGTGTCTCTTCAGCAGAAATGTTTGCAGAATCCAATCAGTTTCGGAGCTTCACTGCAGCATGCTGACATGTAGAACTTGGGTGCCTGCAGGGCTGCCAATCATTGTACCTGGTCACAGTTTCACACTTTCAATTTCTCATCAGCCTGCCCACTGTCCTAAAATGTCCTTATGTCCATTTGGTGATTTTGGTGTGTTCAGCAGCTACCTCTCTTAGCCCACATTATGAAATTATATGAGGTGAGTAACCATGTAGCAAGGGCCGCAATTACGGCTTATCCATCAAAATGATGAATGTAAGGAATTATTTATTCAAGGCTTTTAAAATATGGTCATTGATGGGTGTGTTCTCGGTTCACATCCCCCTTGCATAAAAATACGCAATTGCATTTAAAAAGCTGCCCTGGTCAAACCTCAATTTGTAGTTGAACCCAGAGGCAGTGTTGCCAGCCTGTCACTAAGCAGAGACATATATATGGTGATTAATTGGATGTGATTTTCATGGCTGAAACCTCTGGAGCACCATTTCTGCATGTCTGTAAAAACACATCAGATGCATGTGCAGTGATAAAAGCAATATAAATCCTGTCTTTAGCATGCAACATTGTACACTGACTGTTTCATTATGTATGGTGGTGGGTTTCATACACAGTGAGAATGACTGCTCATCAATAGCTTATCAACACGCTGCAGCTGTATATGCTGGGATTCTCACACTTACACAAACATGTGCAAATGTGCTCCACCGCTGAAAGTGTCACAGATTCTGTACCTAGATCACCCCACATGAATTAATTATTAATGGTGTTACAAGGAAGAAAAATCACTCACACACATGCACACACTATGGGATTTATTGGCAATTGGACTGTATTTCATTTCAAGCCTCATTAGTCAGGCTAGAAAGCTAGTGTCTGGATCACCTTTACCATTACTGTTGTTATGATCTAACACTAACTGATTGGATGCTGGTATCTGGCACTTTGCAGTAACATCACTTAAACACACAAGTTCAGTATCATGTCTATGTGTGTTCTTACACATAGACCAAGAAATAGAGAAATTGACACAATACACTTTAAAGAGTACACATTATGCCCCCTTTTGGGGGGTAAAAAACAGGTCCCTGAAGTCCCCAACATGTGCGTGTATATTTTCATGCTGAATAAACATGTAGATTATACTGTAAAAATGTAAACAGACCCTCTCAAAAACAGTTGAGGTGCAACTTCTACCTCCCCCCAGCTTGGTAACGCGACTGTGATGTTTGTGAACCATAAATGGAGTAAAGAAAATAAATAAATTGAGGCGCTACTAGTTAAAACTCAACAATGTCAGATAAACATGCTATTTTACCACCATTCAATCCACCAGTGCCATAGAAGTTTTGTGAAGTTTCGAATGATGTTTTAGACTTAACGGGTCAGAACTTCACACGCACACACAAGTGCTCACACACATATACTGATTTATCCGCTTCAGTCATAACTGCTCTGTAAAAAACAAAGAAATACGAAATGTACAGTTTGTTCGGATCCTGACAGAATGGGAAGAAGAAGAGAGATTTCTGTGTTCATCTATACATCCAACAAGTGAGCACTGTCCGTGCTTTGCCCTCTGCGTTTTGCTTTTTTTGTTCCTCTGCTGTTTGCAGAGTGAGTCGACTGTAGCAAAGACAAACAATGTTGGACTGTCAATTTCAAAAGGACCATTCCACAAATCCAGAAAGATGGTATGGGGTTTTCCTTTGGTTAGTACAACACTAAGCTGTAACTTAAAGTGAATATGGTCAGCAACAAATCGACAAAGTGGTCTGACTGTGTATTTCCTGCTAGTTTGTCTGTTTCAACATTCAACTAAAATAGTTCTACATGTGAGTGAATGTAATTCAGACTTGTGTTGTGTTTGTCCAACCTAGCAAGATTGCTGTTGCACATTCAGACACATTCAGTTGCCGTCCAATTAATGGAAAGGAGGGCATGTCAGAAATAGGCTTATGTAACTGGACTGACACCACAACCTGAAGCTCAGTTAGCCTATACTTGTATTCAAGCAGCATTCTAATCCGCGCTCTCTTGTTTATCATGTACTGTTTTATTACTGTATGTCTGGTAAAAAGGAGGTGGATATGCATTTTGTTGTTGAGAGGAAAAGATTCTCTCCAAAATGTGCCACATTGTCAATGGAGGGTTGCTATTCAAGCAGGCAGCCTCTGCAAATCCATCTTGGAAATAGCTCAATCTCATGTGCACGCACAAATAAACACACACACACACACACACACAGAAGTGCTTAGAGACGTGTGTCGCAGGAAAGGAGTGATAGAATGAGGTAGAGATAAAGAAGAGATGGAAAAGCACATGAATAGATCTGGGTGTTTGGAGCAGAATAGATGGATGTTTCAAAGTGAAGACTAAATTTAAATAATCACTAGCTATAAAACATCAAAGTGACAAAAGAAATATGGAACAGTTTTTAGTCTTATATGTATATGACATAATGAGGAGTGATTTGCAGGAATATTTGTCCTTTTTAAATAAGTTCAGTAATACACATTTGATGTGATAACTGTATATACTGTATAACCTAAATGAGAACTAACACAGGTTAGAGCATGGTGTATACTTTATGTATACACCATGCACTTAAGAGCTATAAGTCAATGACTCATTTGTTTATGAGACTTGAACGTAAAAACCTGACAGCGTTTTTTTGTCTATAATTAAAACTTTTTAATTATTTTAAATTATAAATATAATGAAATATTTAAAACAGCACATATAACATGCAATATGTATGGCATATTTCCTGTTATCAGTTTAGTCTATTTATGTTCAGTATTACTTCTCCGTATAATTCAGTGGTGGAATATAACCACCAAGGATAGAATATAGAAGAATTTAGGGCCGTGTTCACATAGTTAAGCCTTAAAGTTGCTAGTTCCTAGTGAGAAAATCCGAAGAAATGTCTTACAATTATGATGCTTTCTAAGAATTTCCTTAAAGTTCAGACTAAATCTGGGTAAAGATGAATGTAACCTACTAGCGCAACCTTCCACCAGTAGAGTGTTAACATAAACTATGAAAGTGCTTTCATTGTGTCTTCCACAACGCTGATGTAAGTGATGGCACACAGCTGCATAATCGTACCATCAGAATAAATTAAAATCTATTGGTCTAATATAACATTTTTAATTTTATATATATATATATATATTTTTTTTTTTCTACATATAATTCTACATAAAATATTATTCTTTACATAAAATTGTGTTAATTCTTAAACCAGCTGCCTTCAGCTGCAGCTTGTTTGTACCTTTAGTCTTCTCTTCAATGAGTGAAACCCATGCTCTATTAAGTTGAAATCAAGTGACTGGCTCTGACTGAATATCTCTCATTCCATTTATTTTTTAATAATATTCCATTTCCATCTCTCTCATGTTTTGGGTCATTATCCATTTGCAGCATGAAGTCATGTACCATCAGCATTTGGCTGGCCTATAGATTTTAGAATTCATTGTAATACTTTTATCAGCAGTTAGTTCATGAATAAACAGTGACATGGTTCCATTGGCAATACATCCCCATGCTCTAACACTGTATACCTGCGCCTGTTTAATTTTCCCTCCAATTTCCACAAACTGTCAACGGTTTGCATAGGGATCACTTCAGAAGGTGCCTCTAATGAAAACAGTAGACATTGATCCTTGGATGTTAATTGTCAGCATAAACTGTTTTTAAGGCTGCACAACAAACTAAATTCTCTTTTCTTAAGCTGAGCCCTTCCCTTCATCAGCATATTAATAATAATTAGATGTATAGGTTTATGACCAAAAACTCTGCAAGTCACAGATAATCGTGTACTTTAGTTTTAAATTAATTTAACCCAATTTCTGAGTGAAAGTACAATTATCCTTGGGATTGCTTTCTTATTTACTTTCTTCAGCAATTGCTATACATGAGTTACATCATTGCAGTACTATCTTCCTTGCAAAAATGCTGCATATATGACATTCTCTTAAATAATCAATTTGACATTCCATTAAAAAATAGGTTTCCTTTGAGGAAAATTAGGATTTTTACTGTAAACAAAAAGCTTAGCAAAACAACGACAACCAGCAAGCTACAGGGCTCTAGGCAACTTCCCAGTTCACCTATGCCACAAACCAACTCTGTAATTATGGGTACAGTAAAAACAAATAATTTAGGGAGTAATGCCCCTTTAAATAAAACAGTTGGTGTTCTTCATGGTGGTGAGCAGCACTGCTTGATTTTGGCTTTTAGCTGTACAGATGAGTCTCGTTAGAGGTGTAAAAAGTTCATGGCCTTATTTGACATGTACTGTCACAACATAGAATTCTTCAGTGTTTTTCATGATGTCAGAATGATGTGATCCCAGTCTCCTAAGGGGGAGATTTATCAGGCTGTCTCAAATGAATTGGCTGCACACTGTACAGGTTGTGACAGGTACCCTGCCCAAGGACACGGCTGCCCTTCATACTCATATGACACATAAGCTGCAAGATACACCTACTATCACTTAGCTGCAGATTGAGCTTAGCAGGATAGGAGATACGCTTCAAACTAGAACTGATGCCAAAAGTACGCTGGCATCCAAAGCTGTGACTTGTGTTTTTGGGTGTACTCCCGAGAATAGTGTTAATCCTGAACTGGAACAGCTGAGAAAAGAGATGTGCATTCTGACAGCTGACGCAACTTGTCCTAATATCCAGACAGCTGTAGAGATAAAAGGTGTACTTTGTCTTAAGTTTAAGTGCTAAACCCCCTGGCAAGACTAAATGCAGGAGAAGAGTCTGCTAGAAGACAAACAAGACTTATTGCTGGTCTTTATTCATGAAATAGTTACAATAACAGTTTAGACCAGGTTCTTAGACTCATTAAGAACTAAGGTATAGGTAACTGACAGCTGCTGTTTTCATCAAATGTGGGATTAAACAAACTGAATTCAAATGCTCTATAGTCAATAGACAGGAATGTTTAAATGAAGGCTACTGTGTCAAGATTTAGGAAAGTTACCTGTGGAGTGTTTCTAAAGTGTTTCTAAAGTGTTTCTAAAGTTACACATTTGTATAAATTGATCATATTGGCACAGACACATTTAAAAAATATATAGATTTTGAAAGAAAAAAAGATTATTAATTGATTATTAAAATCATCCAATATTTGATATTTCATAATGTAAAACTAATGAAGGTACAGATTTAGATGACAACTGTTATAAAACTTCCATTATGTTTATGAAATGTACCAATGTACCAAATGTCATGGAGGAACTTTATAATGTGACTCTGTTGGTTCCGATACTGATACTGAGGAAGCCCAGGCAGGAGCAGCAACAGCATATTAACAAAACAGATGTCCTTCATTCAATAAAACAATTAGCATTTCAAGTTCCTTCATTGTAATGGATCAAGTTGTCAAGTTCAGGCATTACCACAGGCATAGTTTTTATATTTCACACTTAAAGTAACGTACATTTTTGCAGGATTTTGTGCCTGACACATGCTGAACGAGACTAAAGGTCTCTGTGATTCTAGTGAAATTAATTAAGAAAATTGTGAAACTCATAAGCATGGATGTTAAAGTCACCAACAATAACCAGTCTGGGTGACCTAAAATAGGGGACAAGAAAGTAGTTGCTTGGTTCTTCCGTACCTACAAGCTTTAGTCCATTTGAATCAGGTTCGATTTCAAGATTCACTTTAATAATCCAAGAGGGAAATTGTTATTGGTGTGATTCACTCAGGTGTGCACCAGAACACCAAGACTCCCTTAAAGAGGTGGTCTTGATCAAAATCATTTAGCGGATGCTACTGTGCTATATATAACTTAACAATCACCTGGGAGACAACCAACTATAAATATTACCAAAATATACATTGCATATGTTTCTCTTCCATCTCACAGAAACATGCAGCTGTACAAACTAAACCAAACCAATGAGAAAATGCTACACATTTACAAACTCATCAGTGATCTGAACAGAAGTTTGAAAATGCACTAAAATACAATAAAATGTGTCTGTTCGGCCAACTTAGATCAGGAAGGAAGTTAAACTATGTGAACTAAATGTGAACTACAGGTGCCATACTGGCAACCAAAGCCAGTATACTGTATTCCTGGAAAAGTACTCCCACAAGCCAGACAGGCTGAATAATTATCACTTGCCCATCTTGTGTATAAGAGATTTACTGTATATAAGGAAGAAACCTGTCTGAGAGAAAGATGTGGTCTTCTCTGTGGAGTGGTAAGTGCACCAACAAGCTTTTATTATAGAACTCCAGCCTAATAGCCTCAGCTGGGGTTGATAGATTCTCTAAAACACCCACACACAATTAAAAAGTTTTAGTTCTATTATATATTGACTCAACACACAAAGGAGCAGGGATATTAAAACTGGCAAATGGATGCAGTGGCAATTATCAAATCAAAGAACAATCCAATTAATTCAGTTAATGTGCAGTGTACAGGATGCAGCTTTAGACATCCATTGTATAGTGAAAAGATTCTCATGCAGCAGGTGCAGTCAACTAATGTGCTCATGTTAATGTGTGCAGTGGGATCTTGGTGGTTCTGGATGGTGGGTTTGTGATCTTTGACCCATTTAAGCCCGGGCACTGCTGGTGATCCTACAGATAAATCAGACTCGGCAGGGGACAGCTTCTCTTAAAAAATAAGTTATTAATGTTGACCATACCGAGGCATGCCGTATTACTTTCTGCCAACACGACTTCTCTCACACTGGTCCGCTGCAGGTCGGATCCAGTCTTCAAAGAAAATATTTGAGGCCAGTGGATTACATTCTTTTCTCTGCCAAATCCCTTTTGCACATTAAAGCAAAGACAAGTTTTAAGTGAGGACACACACACACACACACACACACACACACACACACACACACACACACACACACACACAAACAAACAAGTGTGTTTGCTTAACAATCCTTTATTTTCTGGAAACCATGTGGCAGCAGAGCTGTCAGTTAAAAGAAATCTCTGAATAGGTGTGACTTGACAGCTACTGTCCGTGAGGTCAACTAAAGTCAAATTTTATTTCTGTTGCCCAATATAACAAATTTATCTCATGGGACTTTACAGTCTGTACAGCATGTAACACCCTGTGTCCTTAGACCCACAAATCAGACAAAGAAGAGCTCTCTAACAAAAAAACAAATAAACAAGAAAAAGTGTGCTTGATGATAAGAGACTAGATCCAGGTGAGGTGATTCTTAAAGCTACAATATAAGTCCTGTCTCCTAAGAATTACAATCCTATGCAACTAAACTGCAAACCCTGCAAGACGTAAAACTGTAACACTTACCAAACAAACAGAAAAAAAGGTTTTTGATTGTGTCTGGGTCACACGGAGGCGTTGATAGTATCTCCTCTCATTAAGATACAATAAAAACTATAGCTTTATTTATAGGTTACATTAATGATATTCAGCAATGTACATTTAAATTGGCCAAAAATCCTTGGACAGTTTACTTTGCAGGGGTTTAAAAGCTGAAAAGTCTGCATCTGACTATCATACAATGTTATGCAGTGTTTTGTGGCCTCTGATAAATCTTCAAACTTATGTCACAATTACTCAAACTGCTCTTTTGTACTTCTGTACTTTATTGTCTCACCAGCAATTCAATTCAATTCAATTCAATTCCATTCCATTCAATTCAATTCAATTCAATTCAATTCAATTCAATTCAATTCAATTCAATTCAATTCAATTCAATTCAATTCAATTCAATTCAATTCAATTCAATTCAATTCAATTTGCATAGCGCCAAATCACAACAGAAGTTATCTCAAGGCACTTTACAGTGTAAGGTTTAAGACCCTAGAGCCCTCTGTGCTGTTTTCTGTGTGAAGACATCACGTATACTATACATGCAGGTAAAAGTGAAAAACCTTCCAGCTCAGGGCTTCCTGGTCATCTATATAAAGATAAGCCCCATTTTTATTATTTACATTGATTAATCAATCAGTTGGCTGGAGAGGACAGACAAATTCCCTGTTATCTTCTGTACATACAGAATTTAGTAACGTCTTTTGTTTTGGAGAGTTCACTGCTTGGCTAACACCTTCTACTTTTCAAACAGAGCTGGCAGTGGATGGATAGACACTGCAGACTTTGTGTGCATTTCCTGTGAAGTCATAACACCCACACTAAAACATCTACATCAGAAAAGGAAGAACAGGGCAGCATTTTGTTCAGTGTGAGTTATTTTAGAGGCAGAACAGCCAGCACACATATCCAGAATACAGTTAGACAGACACTCATTTACATTGCCACATATGTGGTAAAGGAAATGTAGTTTACTATCCCTCACAGTGCTTTCTCCATATCAGTACGCACATGTACAAACTGTTTTCAGGTGTATGCTTAGCTACAGGGTTGGAGAAAAAAGTATTTTTTGTCAGAGCTGCACTATTCAACATTTTCTATGAATAATGGATCAAATGAATGTGCATAATATGAAAGGTGTTGCTTGAGATTCATCAGGGTGGATATAACCACCCCTCCAAAAAAAATGATCATGCGGCTCTCAAGCTGCTTGGTGTATTGTTCAGCATCTTCTACAGTATAATAGTTCAGAAGCTATTTCAGGTGATATGTACATTGACCTGGGCATTTGGCTGCACAATGCTGATCTTTCCATCCACAAGGTCAAAGCTGGAACGATGCCTTTCTCTGCCTGCCTAACATAGCTGAATCAGATAATCTGCTTGCTTAATGCACATGTCCACACAATGTGTTGTTGAGGTTTGAGAGCTGCATACAGTACATCAGGTTTGTTGAATTCACTGTTGATAGAAAAGTGAGCATGTTTAATATAATTGCCTGTGTAGTTTTGTTTATAACCAAATGCTTTCTTTGTTTCTTAACGTTAAATGGAGGTCTATCAATCCATCTTCTTCCACTTATCTGGGGCCAGGTGACGGGGGCAGTCTAAACAGAGATGCCCAGAATTTCCACTCCATAGACAATACCTCCAGCTTTTCCGGGGGACTACTGAGATGTTCAAATGGCCACTTGAGACCCGAAGTGCCTCCGATGTGCCTTGGAGTGCCCAAGATGTCCAAGACACCTAAGCTGGCTTTTCTTGATGGAAATGTGGAGATGAAATGAGAAAGATCGAAAGAGATGAAGTGGCTTGATGATCTGAAGTCAGTGTTGGTGGTTTTGTTACTCTTCGTGATAAGAATAATGAAATAATTTGACCTTGGACAAATGTCCAGGACCTTCTGTTCTGGAATCAGACCTGAAGTAAATCCAACAGCTCTAGCAGCTCACCAGCACACCATGTAAATAATTTACATTTTGGATTACAGTTTCAGATTCAAATCAATGGTTTCATTGTCATGTAAATACGCTGCAGCAGTGCCTTCATTACTGCGATGTTCAGTCATTCAGTCAGTGAGGGGCGTGAGTACAGAAAGCCTTAAGATCAGGTTTAATGAGACAGAGCTTCTGATGAAACTCTATTTATAGAATCCCAGCGGATGTGAAGATGGGGTGCTGCTCAGTCTGCTCAGCTAGTGAAAGGTGGATGGAGGGAAAACAAGTTCATTAATGTGTGTGTGGTGTGCTTCAGGAAAGTCGCTCTGCAGTGTTGTAGAAGCTTACAGAGATTACACTGTGGCTGTCTTTGCACTGTAGATCATCTGGAGGCTGTTTACAGTCTAAAACAAAGAGCTGAAGTATGATGTGAGATTACACTGTCAACAATTTATTATGCTGCATTAAATAGAGACTGGAGATGCTTTGTGATTTTCAGATCATATTAGAGCTGCACTATATTTACACCGAGAATTGATATCACAATTTTCTCGCCTGATTCTTAGTCTGAATTTCTAGGCCTTACTTATCATTCATGTCACATTGGCCATGAGAACAACTACACTGCACAACTACTACTGCAACTACAAACAACAGAAAGTAAGGTTAAGAAAATGCTGTACAGCAAGTACACAGTTGTGCTTACTTTTTAAATATTTTTGTTTATATTTGCTATAGATGTGCATTAGCAAATTATTTGCAAAAGGGTTTTCAAAACCCTTTTGCAATGAATACTGAAAACTGTTGTGCTGATTAATGAGTATGTGCAGCCGTTTCTGGTGCAGGTTCTTCTACAGACACCAAATGACCCCAAACTAACTTTCTGAATCTTGCCGGTCTGTTCTTCTTATAAAATTAAGGTGTTCTGTGGGAGAGATTGTCAAGAAACCAAAGGTACATGTATACAACACAGTGTACTACTCCCTTCACAGATTAGCACAAACACACTCTAATGAGAATAGCAAGAAAAATGGGATGTCCTGGTGCAAAACTGAGCAAGGCACACTGTTTGAAAAAAATCAAAGGAACATTTTTTAATCAGAGTTTAACATCAAGTCAAATAAACTTCTGTGATATTATTCTGGTCAGTAGCAGAGGGCGTTGTTAATCAATTTCAGCTGCTTTGGAGTTAACGACAACAGGTGAACTAGAAGGGCAACAATAAGACAACCACAAACACAGAAGTAGTTTTACAGGTGGAGGCCACTGATATTTTTTCTCTCCTTATTTTTTCTGACAGGTTTTTCACTAGTTTTGCATTTGACTTTGGTCAGTGTCACTACTGGTAGCATGAGGTGATACCTGGCCCCTACAGAGGTTGAACAGGCAGTCCAACTTCCTCAGAATGTCACATCAATTTGTGCCATTGTCAAAATGTTTGCTGTGTCTCTCAGCACAGTCTCAAGAGCACAGAGAAGAATCCAAGTGACAGGCAGTTCATCTAGGAGAGCTGGACAGGGCTGTAGAAGGTCCTTAATGCATCAACAGGACAGGCTGCTCTTTTGTGCAAGAAGGAACAAGATGAGCACTGGCAGAGCCCTACAAAATGTCCTCCAGCAGGCCGCTGCTGAGAATGTCTCTAACCAAACAATCAGAAACAGACTTTATGAAGGTGGCCTGAGGGCCACACATTCTCTTGTGAGCTTGATTGGTATTTGTCATAGAATACTAGAATTGGCAGGTCTGCCACTGGGCCACTTTGCTTTTCACAGTGAGAGCATTATCACCCTGAGCTAATGTGACAGACATGAAAGGGCTGGAAAGGCAGTGGAGAAGGTTATACTGCCTATTGCATCATTTAGCATGACCGGTGTGGTGGTGGGTCAGTTATGGTCTGGGAAGGCTTATTAATAGAGGGACGCACTGACCTCTACAATCTAGACAGCAGCATCCTGAGAGCCATTAGGTATCGGGATGAAATCCTTGGACCCACTGTCAGACCTTACACTGGTGCAGTGGGTTTTGGGTTGCTCCTGGTGATGTCCAGCCTCATGTGGTGAGAGTATTCTCACAGTTCCTGGAGGTTAAAGTAAGTGATACCATTGACTGACCCCCATACTCACCTGACCTAAATCCAATAGAACACCTCTGAAACACTATGTTTAGTCCATTGATCTGTCATCTCATTAGGAGCATGTCCCAACATTGACAGGCATGCATACAAGCACGTGGGGTACATACAAAGTACCCTGTAACATTTTGAGTTGCTGGAATAACATTTCTGTAAAATG
Organism: Anabas testudineus; assembly: GCF_900324465.2. NCBI lineage: Eukaryota > Metazoa > Chordata > Actinopteri > Anabantiformes > Anabantidae > Anabas > Anabas testudineus. The sequence goes on along the minus strand of NC_046612.1, from coordinate 25,609,110 downwards.
GACAAACCTGCTGTATAATTTTTCCACTTTGATTTTTAGGATGTCTTTGAATTCAGCCCTCTGTAGGTTGATAATCTTAATTTCCATCAAACGATGTGGCATCCTTTCAGTCCTAACACATCACCCAGTCCATGTCAGTATAAATATCCAGCATGATTTTTTTCCCCATTGAAATGTTGCTGATGTGTTCTGAAGTGTCTGAAGTGTTCCTTTCATTTTTTTGAACAGTGTACATTGAAGGGTCTAGTTTAAAAAACAGACGCCTCAGAGGTCCTCAAGTGGCAGCTTCAATAAATAGTGCCCATAGACCCATCTCAGTATCAACAGTGAAGAGGCCACTGCAACAAAATGCTCAACCTGTTCTGTAAGGGAGGAAGATCAATGCCAATTCTGTTCCTAATATCATCTAATGTGATGCAGAAAAAGTTAAGAAAATTGTGACCTGTAAAAGACAATAAATTAAGTGTGGGTTTCTTTGAGTCAGTTTGGCAACTGTGTCAAAAAAATCTTAAATAATTTTTGTTATACTAATTAAATGAGAATAATAGCACATGTTTTAAGTGGACAGAGCACACCTGTATTTCAGTACAGATGTATTCCACCAAAGGTAAAGAGATTTAGACTTCAAAGTCTGCCACTTACGTTCCAATCTCCTGCAGGTCTATTTAAGAGCAGAGGTTTCTGCACTAAACCGCTGTGTAGATTGCCTTAACCTTCTGGTGTTGGTAGTAAGAGGATCCAATAAGTTTAGGAGATCAGATAAGGCTGTGTTCAAGTTACTTTTAACTGAATCTATAGTTGGAGTCAACTGAGCCAGAACTAATGGCAGTTGCTAAGTGAGAGAGATTTAGGTTGCTGGGACAATATGTTAGGAGGTAAGGACAGCAGCACTATTACTCTGGGGGCCAGTTAATAATGCTTCAAATTTGATAAGAAAATGATCTGCCATAACTGATGTAATAGGGAGACAGTCAGTTAAGAAATTGATATTCTTCAGGATATATCTAAGTGAAGAGCGTTGCATTGCAATGAATGGGTTTACACAAAAACTAGATGAAAACAAAAGTATTGACAAGTAAGGGAGGATTTACTCTGATCTGAGGCCTTGTTCAAGTGAATGTTAAAATCTCCTATAATTAAGATGTCATCACAGTAGGTAATCAAATCTGAGATCAATTCACCAGATTACTCTAATAATTGTGATTAGGGGCCAGGTGATCAGTACAAAACCATAATGTGAAAAGGATTTATTCAACATGACTGTTTATAATTAAAGGAGAATATTTTAGTATGAGAGCTTCAGATGAACTGTAATATTGCATTTAGAAGTTAAGTGGAAAAGAGATTTAGAAAGTAAGACTACACCACCACCATGGGGACTTCAGGTGGGAAGGCTTTATTTAGTGGAAGCCAGGTTTCACAAAGACCAATCAATGACTTGGTGGACAGTGATCTGATATTAATAAAACCAAAAGTCACTCGACTGTGCTGTGGAGAGCTTTTGTTGTAGTGGCAGTCTATAGAGTTATTAGCAGAGGATTTATTAATTTGTGTAAGACGTCTTGGTTTAATGTAATACTCTAATGACCTACGCACATGGCTTGGTAGGGAGACAATTTCAATTTAATTTATCCTGTTTATTCACTTTACTAACAGCAATGGTAGGAATAGGGATGCGATTTACACCTTTTAGGAGTTAACAAGTGATATGGTGGGGGAGGGAGACTGGCTCATTCTTATAGGACTGACTAATGTGGCAGTCTGAACTGTTAGGATCTCCCTTGCCTGCATCTGCACCATCAGCATGAAGGCTGTCTGATTTCAGCAGGTCAGGCCACCCCCCAAAGGAAGGCTAGTTATCCGCAAACTCAAATCCCTACAATGCTGAGCCAGCCATTAGTTCAGTAAAGTAAGTCTGCTGTACTTCTCATCATTACCCCACATGGGTTAGGGCCACACACTATATTAGTTAGTTAATTAGTCGATGCCAAGATATCTTTCTAGCAGTATGAAAAGTTCTGGCTAAACTAACTTTTATTATTTCAGACTGTTTTCTTCTTAAATCATTGGCAGATGGCAAACAATGTCTCCGAATCTAGTGGTGGTGTGTTGCTGAGTCCCCTACTTAGACCTACATGATGCCAGTACCTTTAAATTATCATCAACATCAGAAGCTCTGGCCCCATGAAAACAATATACAATGGTGATGTTAAGCTAGTATTACGAGTCATGGAGTGGTCTGTTTGCCCCAATATTGGAATCAGAACAGACACATAGTCAGGGGAGGCATTATTATCAGAATGGATTTTTTCTTTTCTTTGCTATTTTGTCTGAATATGTGAGGCACCTAACAACTCACAAACACAAACAAACAACAATTTCCAATTATCAGAGATTAATCTTAGCTGCAGTGATATAACAAGAGAAATCACCCCTGTCAGGAATCTTAGCAATTGTGCAATTAAAATTAAGCTTAAATAATTTGTTATTTAATGATAAACTCTTCCTGTGTGACACATGGAAAGAGTTTTTACTTTATTCTAAACTCTTCTGCCTGTCAGGATTCTGTAGGAATGTTGGCTCAGTTTTTCTACTGTGTTTGCTCTGTTAGTCCTCAGCTAGTAATAGTAGTAGTAGTAGTAGTACTAATAGAATAATAGATACTGAATACTAATAGAATTCATAGCAGAGCTGCTGTATTGGGCTGGATTAATCAAGGGTAGCCAATCCTGGTCCTCGAGGGCCTCTGTCCTGCTTGTTTTCCAGCCATCCCTGCACTGACAACTTCTGATTGGCTGAAAAACATATGATCTAGGTAATCAGCTGTGGTAAGGGCAGGGAGAGTAGGAAAACAAACAGGACAGTGGCCCCTAAGGACCAGGGTTGGCCACTCCTGAAAGATTGTAAGGTGTACCTAATAAAGTAGCAAGTGAGTGCAGTTAATTATGCATCACTAACACAGAGACAGAGGAGGTCTTGGAGTCTAGTTTCAGTTCATCAGACTGTGAGCCGGGCTGCTGTGGTGTCCAGGGCTTGAAGCGTCACACAGCAACACTTCATTTAACACCTTGCTAACGTTTGTATTTGCCATCTGTAGCAGCACCTGCTCTCTTCTGAGCGTGACTTCTTTCATCTGCTTTTATGTGATTTTCCATTGCCTCAGATGTAGAGACTGAAATCAAAGTAAATAATTGCTCCTGGGTGGAGTTGTGTTTTAGCCTTGGAAAATAGTTTAGAAAGCTGTTAGCTTCGCATCTCGACATCATCTTTTTCATTTCTTCTCTGAGCTTGTTGATATCTCCATCTTTAGACAAATGCCACCCATGAACTGCACCACAGAATCTGGTTCTGTCTGCTTTAACCACAGCCTATTATCTTGGAGAAAAAATTCATTGAGCTGAAAACTTGTCCTGCTTTGCTTATTAAAATGAAAAGAGACAAAGGGTTTTCTTCTGTTCTCAGTCTGTCGCGCTGTGGAGGAGCACTGAAGTGGTCTTTATGTTATTTTGCTCTAATTATTTTCATTTCTAATTGAGTCAGAGCAGCTCTTCCCTGCTTGTCTGCAGTATGTACCACTGCACTGTGTTCTGCTGCGTCAGTCAACACAATATACCACTAAGAGAAATTTAAGGGCGCAGGGCGCAGAGCCAAACACAAAGGCCTCTTCACTCTGGGAAGCATTTGATTTTCTGTCAGCTTCATTTATAACAAAAAATATGGACAGAAACAATCAGAGATGTAGAGTACACACTTTGTAAAAGAAAATTCACAAAATATATTAGAACCCCAGAAGCAGGTAAGTCCCATGTATGAGAGCACACAGAGCTGGGGGGAACGTCAATTAACTTGACAAATGACTTCAGTACATTCAAATCGATAAACTAGCCATTAGCCATGAGTGCAATTTCAAGAGCAGGAGAAGGAACAGTAGTGGAAGATTAAAGTTGACATAGTTATAATTTGCTTCAGCAAATTCAGGGAGATGAATTTAACATCGTTAAGTATCAAGTAGCCAAAGTCTAAGAGCACTCTGCGTAAATGCAGACTGAAGAGAATTCCCCAATGCAGCATATTCAATTTCAAACAGGTACATACAATGAAACTCAATACATTTGTGGAAGGAAAGAACATCTAATCAGTGATCTGTGAAAGGAATGGTGTGGATAGGTAGTCACAGGAGACTTCATTGCAATGTGACATTGGCCATCTGTCAGATATTTACATATGAAATTAGACAATAACACTGTTCTACTATAATACTACTTTAATATCCATGTAGATGTTGATGATAACTGCCACTGGTTTTACCCATAATGTAAATAAACCCACTCACTGTTTTAATCACATCCTTGATCTTTTTTTAAAATATGGTGTTGATATTGATCATTTAAATGTTTTTCCCCAAAACCCTCTTTAATCTGACCATTTTTTAATTACATTTGAATTTACAGTACCAAATTTTACTTCACCTAAGAATAAGATTCACTACAGTAGATGTTTATGTGAAAATGCTGTTTACAAATTTAAGGAACTGGTTCCATCTTTTATTTCAGAGCCATGTACCAACACAGAGGAAGGCAGTTATTTCAACGTTACTCCAGCACAAGTGGACTATCTTGTTGATAATACTGCAGTCTCACTCAGAAAAATACTCATTACTGTTGCAGAAGAAACAAATCAATTAGTCAAACTTCAAGCATGCTTAAAAATCATAAAGGCCTGGATGTCCTCTAATTTCCTTCTCCCAAATCCAGACAAGACAGAGGTTATTTTATTTGGACCTAAAAATCTCAGAGACACTATGTCTAATCACGTTCTCACCCTTGATGACTTAGTATTGGCCTCAAGTAATACTGTAAGAAATCTCGGAGTTATCTTTGATCAGGATATCTCCTTCACTTCATACATCAAAGAAATATCTAGAACTGCCTTTTTTCACTTGAGAAACATTGTTAAAATTAGGAGCATCCTGTCCCAAAGTGATGCTGAAAAACTAGTCCATGCATTTGTTACTTCCAGACTGGAAGTAATTCATATTAATAGGAAATCATGTCCCCATAATTTCTTAAAAAACCTCCAGTTAGTCCAAAATGCTGCAACCAGAGTTCTGACTGGAATTAGCAAGAGAGATCATATTTCTCCAACGTTAGCTTCTCTCCATTGGCTCCCTGTAAAATCCAGAATTTATTTAAAAATTCTTCTCCTCACTTATAAAATTATATTATATTATATAAAGCACTTAATAATCAGGCTCCATCTTATCTTAAAGACCTCATAGTTCCATATTTTCCAAGCAAGTTTACCTGTGAATTGAATTGAATTCTTAATAACCTCACTTCAAATATTTGGACAATGCTTTTCTCTTCTTGTAGACTAATGCTGTATTCAACTTCTTGTCCACTGACGACCACCAATTGTTTACCTATTGAATATTGAGGCCACTTAGGGGCGGCAGTAGCTCAGGTGGTGGAGCAGTCGCCTACGAACCCCAGGGTGAGTGGTTCTATTCCTGGTTCTTTCTGGCTACTTGCTGAGGTGTCCTTGGACAAGACACCAAAACCCTGTAGTGTAGTGCTGACATACTGTCTAGCACAGGGGTGTCAAACTCAATATAAATTGAATAATTTACTGCAACTGTGCATGTTTTCCCATCTCTCCAGATTTGTAGGTTAAACCTTTTCATATGGAAACAAACTTAGTTTTGCATAAACGTTGAATCTAGAGACATAATAAACAAATGAGAAATAAAAATTGAAATAAAACACATCAGTGGTATTCGCTTCTTATTTAAATGAATAAAAAAAAATGATTATGTCTCTATCAGTAGTCTTTCAAGTTCCTTTTTAATGAAAATCTCTTTTCACAGACCAACATCAAAACAACCAAAAAAAAAAAAAAAATGTTTACTTCAATGAAAATGCAATCTTTCAACTATTAACAGTCCATGCCTTGGAGTAGAAAAAGTGCATAAAGACAGCATTCATTCAAGCTCAGTTTGCTACACTCTGATTTACTCTGATGCACATTGGTTCAAGCCAGATACCTGGCATCTCTTCTCAGATGCAAGTGCATCAACATCTGGGGTTAGGCTCTGAGCTGAGGAAATTCTCAAGATTAAGTGAAGGAGACGATTCCTGAGTGGTGTTTTGTTCTTCTACGTCAGCATAGATATGTCGTGCCGAACACACAGAGCATTTGAGCAGCTTGGGCATGTAGTCGGGGAGGAAACATGGAAACTGGTTGGTTGTTGTGCTTTCCACGTCAACCGCAAACAGATTACTGAGCAGTTCAAATCTGCATTTCTGGAATTCAAAGTTGGCAAATCGCCGGGTAAACTCAGTACGCTCAGTTTTGGCCTCTTTCATTTGGCCATTTTTGGGGAGGGGTGGGTTAAGTTTGTCCGATGTGACTGGTTTCATGGATGCTAAGGATTGTCAACAGAAAAGGAGGGGGAGCTTGGTAGTCTGGACTGACTCAGCGGTGTATGCGGTATATACTGGGGGGCCAGCTCTAAAACACTTTTGATATGATCTCGCAGCCTGCGGGCCTGAGTTTGACACCTCTGGTCTGGCAGCTGTCCAACCACAATTTCCCCAAGGGGATCAATAAAGCATTCATTATTATTATTATTATTATTCTGTGAGTAAGTGTTTTTATTTCACATCAGTAATATATTTTGAACCAGTAACTTGTTATTGAGCCATTTCAACCAACAACACTTTAAATTGTCCCAAAATTGTGGTACAGCTTTAGCTCCGCCACTGAGCAGTGAAGTGCCCTATGTCTCCTTCTTGCATCTATGGGGTGCACCCTAAATTTAGTTTTTGAAATTAATTTATTCAGTACAATGAACACAAGGACCTCATCTCTTGCGGAATACCTTTTTGTACCACATTTTAGAACCTGCACTCGCATATTTACAAAGTGTTTGATGTGAATACTTATGGTGCATTCAATTTGAAAATGTTAGCTTTTGGGAAGTGTTTACTCTTGTAAAGAATAAACTGAGCTAGTTCTTACGCATGACATTGGTCATCCTGGATACCTGGTGCCACACATGGTTATAAACTGGGTCTGAGTTTTGAGAAGTACATTCATGTGAAGGAGGCAAATAGGTAATTAAAAACAACAATGTTATAAGTTTGTGTTATGTTTTTCAGGTAATATAGTGAATGAGATGAAACAATGATATTGAGGGTGAACAACATGATCACATACCGAACTGAGGAAGAAGCTGTAGAAACAAAAGAAATGTTTAAATTTTAAAATAAGGTGAAGGATGTGATAAAAATAACTGCAGGATTATATAAAGGTCTTATTGGTTTTTGTTCTTTAGTCCAATAGTGAAGAAACTGAATATGTGACGCACATAACAATGTTACAGTAATGTCAGAATAAGCTGCCTGAAAAGAAAGAGGGGGAGTAGTTAATGTCTGATAAAGTCAGTCTGCTGGCATTTTCATTTATAATCAAGGGAAATATAGAACAGTTTGTGGATTGTTTTGCTAATAAAAGACATCAGAGGGTTTAGTTTTCATTTCTATTATCATCACAGAGTCTCGTCGTGTGGGTCTGAGCTACAGCAATTGAGTTAAAAAAAAGCATGAAGTCTGTTAAGCATCCTGATGGGAATCAAAGACTCTTTATGCGATTATGAATTGATTTGGTGTGGCTAACTATCCCTCAGCTCATGAGGAGAAGTCTTACAACCAGAGTGACCCAGGGACAGGTTACAGTGACAAGCTTTTATTTTATTGCCTGTCATCAGGAAGTAATAAGGAAGTAAAGTAAGAGGAAGAGGCTTTTGTGGAGGTAAGTGCGCTAAATCAAATTACAAGGAGAATGTTTTAGTGGTTGTGATAAAGTCATGCAACCGAGTAGTTGGTTTATAGCCTACCAATAGCTTTTTACATCCTGTGATTGTAGTTAAGCTTCTAAAATCATAAAGGGTGTTCATTTGTGAAGATTATCTTCTTGAATGAAAAGTGTATTATAAACTTTTGTTATAGAAGTCTTGGAGGAGTAATGAAGACTGAGTTTAACTGGGTCTATAATTCAGTTTTTCATATGAAGAGTGTACTAGTACTGTTAAGTTGACATGCTCCAGAAAAGTTTAATCCATGCAGAGCAGGTATGACCAGGGTTAAAAGTGAGCCAGCTTTGTGCTACCAAAAAATCTAAGGTACAGTAACCCCAAAGAGAGCTGGATAATACACTGATTTCACTGAATGGTGTAGACCCCTGGTCTGACAGAGCAGCACCAAAATCATCTACAGGCTGGACAGAAGATAAAGCTGTGGCTTTCCATCAAGTTTGGCAGTTGGCACACTTCTGTCTCATTTTCCAGCCTACTTAAGATGCTTGATTTACTGCTCTTCTCCAACTCTGATAGTGTGACTTTCAAGACTCCTGGGATGCTTGTCATGAAGTGTTAGAGAAAAAGAAACACACACATATCCATTAAAATTTTAACGACTGGCATTTACATACCACAATGATTGAATGCAATATTTAGCAGGCTGCTCTCAATTGTTTTTCTGTTTTTTTTTTTTTCCTCCTTTTTCATTCTCAATACAATATGGCGGTGTACATTAACAGGCTGTGAGGCACTTCATCCGTTAAAGCGGGGCTGCGAGGCTGTGGTGTGGGTTTGAGCAAACAGAGGTGATGAGCCGTTGATGATCTGTGGAGATGTTTCACTCTCTGCGAGCAAATCCTTTCTCTATATTCTGCGCCACAACAAGAGAAAAACTGTGTTTATTGTGGCCATGAAAAACAGTTATCAATCACATTCCACCACATAACTCACAGGCAAGCATGTATCCAACTGTACTGCAAAACAATCCTGACTAGTGACAAACGCTAACAAGAACACACTATCACTGCTTCCTATAAATAAGAGTTTCTCTTATCCTTGTTTGTGAAAGACACTCACTTTAATTTAGATATGATTTGTCTGCTGAAATGTAGTCTCAACTGAGCAAAGATCAAAATGAGAAAGTACTGGAGCTGAGTAAAGGCAGAAACGAGGGTCAAGGCTAGTTACACGTTACCATATTGTTCATTTCAAATGAGAAAGTATGCCGTTTTTGCTCATCTTACTACACAGAAGAACCCATAATGATGTTTTTTATTGTAGATGAAATTAAAAATCAAAAACTAAAATCTGAAAGTGTAGCTAGGTGCTTTCTGTTTACTTTTGTTCTCTACATGAGTCTAGAACATTACCAGAGTACAACTGTGGCAAATTAAATTACATTTACATTAAAATGTGGAAAAAGATAAGTGCTCTGAATGTCATATATTGTGTCAATTGTGTGTGGTCTCTGCAAACTACAACTGCTACTATAATCATAAGAAATTAAGCCAACGTTGTGCAAAATGCTTCAACTCACTGCGACATACAGGCTTTAGTAGAGGTGAAGGTTTAAAAATAAAAACCTTTCCACATGAAGAATTTATCAGACATGAACTCCTCTAAGGTAGGGTGGACAGGCCAAGTACATGATGAAATGTGTGGATAGTGGAAATTACTAGTGCTCCAGTACCAGTGTATGCCCAGGAAAAAAGAATCTAAGTTCCCAGAACTAAAACCATTTGTTCTATAATTATGACTTAGAATATTTGAACAACATCTTTTTACATACCAAAAGCATTGTAAAAGATGACAGCAGGACAAGATTGTGTGAATGTTAGAAGCTGGTATTGCAGTCCACTGTGTATATTATAATATTAGCACTATAAAAAGCTTTAATCTAAAGAAATGTATTTAAAATTGTGTCATCAAAGCTGGACTAATGCAGATCAGTAAGAAAAGTTAAAAACCTAAAAATATTCCTCTTAACATGATGACAGTTAACTCCTCCTACTCCATCTCTTTCATTGATTAGCTACAAGTGGTGGTTGTAGTTTATGATACAATCTAACAACATGTCTTTCTGGTTATTTTACTACTGATGGGTTTAATTTGCAACAAGTGCGTTGTGGTACTACTACTAAAGATTTCAATTTACCTAAGCACCACATTGAGAAACACCAACTTTCTCAGGAGGGGGATGCAGAATTTACTTGCGTCTAACGACTGGGGCTGTTCTACCATGGTGCAGTCATACAGTACACAGCAGAAGAGCAGCATCTTCCTTAGTGTTCACTGGATCATGGCAAAGAAAAAACATTCACACTGTTGTGGGGGAGGTGGTACATAAGGTCTACAGCAGTTGATGAATTTACTGACAAACTATAATTCTACAGTTGTAGCATGTCTGTTGTTTTGATGGTCTGAGTCTGGTTTAGTTTAGTTTGAAAATCTGGCCCAACTAAATTTGTAATTCAGCAGCCCTGCACTAACAACTGTGTACTGTCACATTATCAGATTTTCTTTTACCTTTAACTCTGAATTCTCTTAAAAGGGTCATCCATTCATTCAGGGTCATCTTGTCTTGTCTGGTCGTCCCATTAGCCTTTCGCCATTATCAACCTGAGTTTTTTTTTTTTTTTTTTTTTTTTTTCTTACATGCAATTCTGTCATATAAGATATTTGTTATAACAGAAATGCTGTTATGAACTTTATATTTTAACTTTAATAGAAATAACACTAGTGTGCAATGAGGTGTACAACCAAATGTTTGGGTTTAACTTACCTGTATGAGTTTAGAGGACATTATCTGCCCATATTTTCTACCTACTGTAGGTAGAGTTACAAAAAAGATAAGTGAACTATTTTTATTTTCCTGAAATGTGTTCTGATCGTCACCAAAGTCACATTTATCAACAAACACATTATTTACAATGTTTTTACAATATTTACTTAACGCCGAAGCTCTTGTGACAATGGCCCTGTACACATGGCCCTTCAGTTCATCTTGACTTGGTACCCAGAGAGAAGTTCTTGAAGGCTGGTTACATCTTTATAAGCTGTGTTTTCATTGCATTGTTCATAGAAGAGGTGATCGTGTTTTCAGACTAGACTATAACAACTTTGGAGTTCATTGTTATTTTCTTAATAACTGCCTCCTCAGGCCCATGCTATAATATTCTACATGATATAAGCTTATTGTCATTTCTCCAGTCAAAGGTTTTCATGGCACCAATTCTTGGGACCTGGTCTCTAGATCTAGTGCTCCAGCAATTAATGGTGAGGACAATTACAAGTTGTCTTTTAAGTCTGTTGTGCTCCTGTCCCAAGATTGTTGCACACGGCATAGCTGTATCGCTCCCATGTCTGTGCAGGTGCAATAAGAATCTGCCAATGGAAGTACATCACACATATCCAAATCTAAATATTGAAAAACAACGACTGGCCTCTTAGTGGAACTATTATAACAATTTAAGAATTTTTGCTTAAAGAAGAAACAGAAACTGTTTTCCGTTTTCAGTGTTTTTTAAAGATCTGGATCTTCTGCTGGTGGATGATAATTCTGGATGTCGCAGATTGTGTTGTTGTTGAACTGTAATGCATGAATTATACAGTAAAGTGTTTCTGTTATTTTGCACAGCCTTCAGGTCAGTGAGTATAAACTAAATAACAGGAGACAATCATGTGGTCTGCAAGAACACATAATGGACTTTCAGTGGAGTAAATGTACAACAGAAACACCTCACTGTGTGATGCTGCAGTAGATTCTCTACATGTTGTTCTGTTTCAACATGTAGAGAATCTAGGTGTCGGTGTCAATAATTAAAATAGGAAACTCTTGCTATCCATGAGTCATTGATGACTGATTGATGATGTAATCAAATAACTGTAGGCTATTTCATGACCACATCACAACATCATCATCATCATAAAAAAGTTTATAACAGCAGCTGTATAATATTTATAGTGTTCGAAGTATTCAGCTGGTACAGCCCCTGTGTGTTCCTCTACATCCACATCAAGCATGAGGGAGTAAAAACACACATTATTACCACTGATATTTTGGACTTGGAACTTGTCACTCCCCAGCGATATCGGAAACTTCTCTTTTCTTCTATTCTTCCATAGTTTGGGTGTATTGTCTCAGACCACATCACTGAAGAACATATATATATATAAACACGTAGATATACTGCTTGACCCACTTCTGTTCATTGGAATTGAAGCGTCATGTTGGATCAGGGAATCAGCGCCTGTTTCTGCATGCATGGATATGGAGGCAAAGGCTTTTCACAATTAAAATGGTCATAGCTCACTGATTTTACAGTTGGTTTTTCAACAGTTGGGTTTGTTGCAAATGCAAGAAGTATATTTATGATACAGGAATAGTTGGTTAAGTTGGTGATTCTTTAGCGTTTTGTAGCTAACATTTCAATTTAGACATAAGTTATACTTAAGTTACATTTAGTCATTTAGTCATTTAAGTTACAGTCTGTCATGCCAGTGTCATGAAACAGTTTAAGTAAAACTTTAAAATAATGTAGCGGGATCCATACTAACAATATGTAACACTATAAACCCTAGCAACATCGCCAATGAATAAAATACAAATTTCAAAATAGCCAGTATCATAGTATATTATACATGGTAGTAGCAGTAGTAAATCGAATGAATAAATAAATCATGTCTGTAAATTTAAATGGTTTAATGTAGTGTAATTTAAATGACTGCTCCTTCAGTTAGCTATATGAAATTACCATTAAGGATATGGTAAATGATTATGATTATCCAAATCTTGGTCTGATTTCTGCTTCAGGTGGACAGCATTTGTTGTTAGAGCCTCAGCATCGGTGCAGATGTCAGTGTGTAAAACATGGGCCTCACTTGAGCCAACAAGTGCGGCTCTCTGCACTCTGTTCTCCTCTGGCTTTATCTACCTCTCCCTGTCATTTATCAGCAGCAGCTATCAGCTGCTTCCTCCAGTTCTGGCTGATATATCTGACAGTGATCATCTGGAGAGTAACTTAGCGTATTTAAAGGCCTGTTTCAAAGTCTATTGTCGCTAATGGGGTCCAGCAATAAACTCCGAGTAAAATTAACTGCTTTGCTTATAATGGCATGCCCAGCCCTTTCCCAACCATTTACATTCTCACTAAAAAGTGAGTGCCCAGGGGAAAAATGCATGTCACAAGAAAAAAAAAGAGCTGTATGAGGTATTTCCGGATGTTTTGATTTCAGCTTGTTTCATTTGATGGTTTATAGATAAAGATGATGTAAGAACAATATAAAAACAAATACCCTCCATCTTTTGATGGAAAATCATATAAAACCATATATCACCTCAAAATGTTCTCCCTTGATGGGAAGTTGATCTATGAGGACATATGTACAGATTTCCAGGGCTCGAATTTCAGTGAGGGATCGCAAGTATATAATTTTAATGATTATTGGCAATCAAACTAATAATGTGGGGAATTCCCACACACATTTACAGATATTCTACATATTGTCAACATGCTTGGCATTCTGTGTGCCTTCTCTACAAGGTGATGAGTCTTGTCGCTGTTCAAGCGTCTTTTGGATTGCGGAAGATGCAGCAAGAGATCTCATTGTTAACATTACTCCTTATCAAAAATGAAGCAACAGTCCAAAGATAGGTTTCAGGCTAATATACTAACTTTGAAATGAGCTTTTAAAATGTAGCATATGGTCCTGCACCTTTTACCAGCTGATCTTAGTAAACGTAAAGAACTTAAGTCACCACTCAGACAACATTCCCCATACAGCAAAGAAAAGAATAACAGCAGTGTATTTAGAGAAGGTCTTATGTCAGAAAACATTGTATGTGATTGATGTCAGTGTGGATGCAGCACAAACAGCACTAGAACAACATTCATATATTCACTGAATAATAAAAACCTCACCAAAGCGATGCCTATTTTGGAGCTTGGCCTTCATTAAGATCAGTTTGTTTTTTTTAAAGGGGCCGGCAAAAGAAAAAGTAAGAACACTGATTTTGCTCATGACGACGACCACTAGGAGAGGGGAGAGAGAAGAAAAGAGACAAGTAATGGTTCTGGGAATTCCTCATTTTGGAGGTGAGCAGAAAAATACTACTTCAAGTAAGAACAGGTCAGGATAAGTCCAAGTAGTTGAAGGACATGAACGAACAGTTGTGAGAGAATTGCGTTCTAATGAAGCTGAGCAGAGTTGTGGGTATTTTAATGGAAAATGTTTCTATTGCACTAAAAACGAGTCAGAACTACGTCTGTTTCTGGAGCAATATCAACCTGCTGCCACTCATCCTGAACAATTTAAAATTACACAAATGCATCAACAACACCAACTTTGTTTTATCTACGAACAAAGCAAAGATGTGTTGTGATTCATCACATCTTTGTGTCAATCAGTACAAAACTGTGATGACAAAGTATTTAAATTAGCTCAGGAGTACTTTGGAAAACCATTATCACTTAAGACAGCTGCTGCATTCAGAAATGAATCCTGACAAATTGGCTTCCACTTTACGCAAAGGATAAGCCATACATCAGTTCTTTGCAGAAACGCCAGCAGGTTGGGCCCAAGCTCATGTGAAAAGGACTAAAATGAAAAGAAAACGTGTTCTGTCCACTTGTATTCCTTATTTACAGGAATATTAGAATTGTAGGGAAACTGGATAGGTGGTTGTTTCATCACTCTTCTTCTTCTTCTCATCTATTGTTCATGAGCTTCACAGCAACTTTAAATCCTTCTTTCTTACGGTGTAACTATAAAAATTGTAGCAACTTATGTTGTAAACCGATTCAAGTAAACAAATTTACATAAATTCTCATTTAAAACTCATGCAATTAAGTTGGTCAATGAAAATCCTGAAAATGTTTTGTCTGTACTTTTTTGTCAGACAAAAAAAGGTTCAAGGGAACAGTCGTGAGTTCTTATTGCATGTTTGAAAAAGTCACAGCTTTTCTGGAAATGACCTTTGTCAGCCATGCACATGCCCTCTGCATTTGTCAGGTCAGGTAACACAGGTTCTGATCGCTAACTCGAGGTTCCATCTTTTGATTTTTAAATAAAGAACACACAGATAATCATTATATTTTAGATGCTGATTTAACACAAATACAGTTAAAAAAACAGCTCAAACTACAACCTCATAAATGATCTTGAATCCACACACTGTATCCTTCTTAATCTATGTATATTTAAGGAGCTACTTGACAGTTGACAAAAAGACAAAGGTTAAGATGAACTTCTTTTTCTGTAGCTTGGACACTGAATTTCACAGCATGAATTCAGCCGGTCTATCCTGATTCAGTAGATAGAAAAGTTTATCTAACCATTCTTCACTGCCTTCATAACGTAATTATGAACAGGTATTTCTTTTAAAACAAACCCACTCCACAGTCTGCATTCCATCAATTTACCTTCAAGCAGGCCTCATGTATCAGAGCACACACACACATCAGCTTTCGCACAGGGATAACATCACCCTCTGTGTGTCAAACACAGTCACTATGAGATCCGCTTTTGGTCAGTTCCCATGGTGCAGGTTTTATATGGCAATGATCATTGTGTGTGTATCTGCTTTCCAAAAGAATTTAGGGGTGACAACCCAGTTGCCATCCATCTTCATTTCAAATTGTTGCTACCAGCATTTGGTGTGACTTTCTTTGCTCAGCTCTTTTGTCAACATGTCAGCAAACCCCATTGTGCGTGTGTGTGTGTGTGTGTGTCTGTCTGTCTGCGAGTCTGTGTGTGTGTGCGTCAGTTACACCACTGGCTGCCACTGTAATTACATCTATTTGGAGCACAGCAACAACAGCACAAACCCAAACAATCTTGAACTCTGTGTTATGACTCATAATCTCATAATCAGTGCTGAAGTCCCCCTCCATCTCAGAGGCCAACCAGAAAATTTAGATAATTCACCAACTTCATGCACCACTTTTTGTTGTCTTTAACAAGAAAGAATACAAAGAATATGAATAAACATAACCTGCTGCTGCTCTGACTCCCACACAGAGGAGCATGAAACAGTACATAATATATATACTGTATATTTGGAATTACTATCCCCCGACCAGATCCCACAGTTTGAACATGAAAACAAAACTCTGAATGTTGTTTTTTTTTTATGCAAATCTGCATAAAACCAGTCTTTATTGCTTGGAAATTTGTCACAACTGTAAACTTGGACTAAATCATGAAAAAATTAGATACAGTTGTAAATATGATGTTTTGTGGTTAAAGGTCAAAGGTCAAGGTTACTGTGACCTGATGTAAACAGCCTCACAATCATAGTCACAGCTCACACACACATTAGTGTGGTTAAGTTTGACTGCTTCACACTGTTGAAATAATATAAACCTGGGTGCACTGGTTGTTTTTTTCCATGATGTGATTTTCATAGTAGTAATGTACAAAATAAACAATGATACATTTCTTCATACGTCATGATAGCTGGCTGCCCATTATCTCTCATACTTCACAGCATACTGAGTGATTTGATAATGGTAGCAAAAGTAGTCAAATCCCCTGCTCTTAGAGTGACAACATGGATTCTGATGACAAACAGCTTCTGTTACACACTGAAGTCAGATGGCTCCCAAGTCAGAAGTTGCTGATCTGGGTATGAACTGTGAGTGCAAAGTGACAGAGCCCTGTCACCAAAGTGATCAAGCCTGGCAGCACTTTTTACAGACAACACAGTGGGTGGCCAAATTGGCATATCTGTCTGATACATTTGCCAATCGAAATGAGCTTAACTTGTCACTACAGAGGGAAATGGCTTTTCAGGTTGGCTGATAAAACTGAGACTGTGCAACAGAGGAGTTAAGTGAGACACCTTTGACATGTTTCCCAGTTTGTCACTGTACCTGGAAGAGAAGAGGAGGTTTAGACACGGCACAGCTGGTGCTCTCACAGCTGTGAATGTGGAAATGTGAATGCACTTTTCAGGTGCATTTAGCTTTTGTTCACTTATTATGCAGTATGTAATAATAATGAACTGACATGAAATAATTTTACATAACAAAATGAACAGTAGTTCAGTTGCAACAGTGGTGGGCCTTCAGTGTTTCATTGCTTGAAAGAGCAGCATTATTTTGTCCTGAACATAATTTGGATGTCTCTTAGGCAGATTATGACTCACTGTACATCTCATACAAAAACTAAATATTTCATGGACTGGAAAACAGGTTGAATGTAATAAGCAGTTATAATTCTTCCTAATAGTTGGTTGAATCATTTAGTAAGTTTTTATGGGAGGGCCAGTGTTGGATACTAAAAACAGCTTTTCAGGAGAGATGCCTTATGTATCAATTCATAGATATCTCTGTAGAGTGCTACTGCTGTGTAACTAAGTCTCCATGTTAGGATACCATTGCATCATAAGAGCAGCTTGCTTTTTTAAGTGACACACTCTAAACTCACATACCGTAGGACACTGGGGCACAACATAATGTCACAGAAAAAAGGATAATCCAACTGTGTGAACTGATGCAACAGTAGCTCTAGCTAAGGAAAGAAGAGCAGTTGTGGGTTTATGTGATGGAATTTTTAAGTTATTTAACACTATGTGGTAGTAGAGGTTATAATTTACATGTCTACCACAATATTTCAGGAAACAGCTACAAGGTTTTCATCTACAAGTAATGATACTGTATTTAATACTCATAAGACATAGACAAGCTGTATCTTGCTCCCACAGAAATTCCTGTGTCTCAGCATGTGATTGTGGTAACTTGAGCTTCCTCTGTGAAGATTTCACAACCAGATTAAATTAAAGGTGGGAACTTATGGATTGTTTATTACTTACTTGGAGGTAGTGTATGCCCAGACAGTTTTTAAATGAGGGCATGTGAGGTAGCTCTGGTAATCGAGCATGAATGATTAGAAAATGTAGGGCAGTTGTGCAGGTGACCCAGAGAAAGGGACAGGCCAAGGGTATCTGGAGTCTAGACTGGGAAGTGTCATGAGACAGAATTCCTTGGAAGGGCGGCAAGGAGGCTGCAAATCTGGAGAGATATTGACTGGGGAGGTTGTTTTGTGGGGAGTCTGACCTAGACACAAGAGGTACATCAGCAGAACTGTTGAGTAATGAATAAGACATTTTCAACAATAAGGCCTGATGGTAGCTGATTAGGAGGCTGGACTGAACTTTCATGTTTTATATGAAAATATAGACTCTCAGCATAAAGTGTATATTTTCTAAAATGTTCATCAATAGGGAAGCAGATGACGTTCTGACAGAAAAAGAAAGCTAACAATTCTACAAATAAACTTTTCTGATTTCTTCTGCAATATTTAAAACCCAGTAAATGCAAATGTCTCTGGAATCTTTCAGTCTTTGTAAAATGCAGGCAAAAAGCAGGAAGATGCGCCCTGTTGGCTCTGTGTTTTTACAGAATGTATGGTAAACGAAGACCGTCATACATCACTCGTTTGTTACATTAAGGGACTGTGATGACACTGAACCATATCAGCTTTACTTTTATGAGACAGAATGACTCCAATCCCACTGTTCTCAGACAAACTATCCTGTCACACTTCTCTAGTCACACATTATGTAACTCCACTCTAGTGTTTTCTGCCACAGATTTGTCTTTTCTTAACAAAAGCAGCAGTATAGAGATGAGGTGAGGGTATTCTATGACTTGGAAGCTGTTTACTGATGCAGTAAACAGCAGAGCAGTCAGTCTGCAGTTTCCTCAGATTACCACAGTGAATAATAAAGACGAGCTACCTAACAAAGATGGCTTCTTTTCTCAATGCTGGCCCCATCACCACTTCCATGAAAAACTATATTACACCCTGTCGACTTCCACAGCCACGTGCACACATGGCTGCAGGGTTTGAGAGCGCTGATTTTTGTGTTTGTGTATATACAGTGCAGTATGTGATTGACAAACAGTATATTTCCAGTATCAATAATGTGACTCTGTTTAATTAAACTTCAAAGACAAAGTATTGATTCAGGGACCCACACCATCTACATAATGCACAGAGGCACATCACTGCACTGATGGTAGGGCTAAAGTTTTGTACGTGCGATAGTGTCCTCACTTTCTATTCTGTGCTACATTCAAAAATATAAAAACATAAAATATGTGAGTGTCGTAAACCACTTCTGTGAGGTAATTGAATTTATTGCTAAAGCAAAGTAACTTTAGCGCTGTACGTAAGTAAGTAAGTAATATATTAAAGTGCTTACAAATACCATCTACATTTGATGGTACTATACTTCATCTACATCTACATAAACTACACTACATAGTAGTTCGGCCTAAACACCCAGAAATTAACTTAAGTATATTAACGCGTCTGGTTTCCTCATCCTGCTGAGGGCCAAGCAGTTTATGTTTTAGTCCATCCTTCCCACCCAGTTCTGATAGGTAAGGAATTCTTGTACTGTCCAACTGGAATAATTGATGAACTGACTTGTTTTTTGTGGCCAAAGGTCGTGGTGATCATACCTTGTAAAACCAGACCCAGTGTAAAAATGTATGTAATACCATTATTTCTTGAAAATGATATCTTTCCCTTGTACAGTGCTTGTTCCAGGTCTTCATGGTGTAGAGGAGGTTGTGTGGTACAGGTGTTGGCAAAACCAGGAAAATTGCTTGACATTGGATAAACAAAAAATGTTCCAAGGATCCATTCTTCTAAATGTTCAACCAATAATAAAGTCAAAGGATTTGCATACTTTTCCCACTATCACTATAAGGATTTAATGGTTGTTCTCAATGAGGACATGCTTGTTGTTATTTTAGTCAAATTATTTTTGTTAATACTTTTTAATAATAATTAGTTTAATAATTAATTTAGTAATAATTCCAAAAGGTTCACATACTTTTTCTTGCCACTGTATCTTGACATACAATTAAATACCTATTCATACTGTAATTTTGACAGGTTAAGCTGTATGAGTATGAGTACAGCCTATGTTCAAGAATGACAAAGCATTCAAAGGGCTTTATATTTATATTAAGACAGCTATTAATAATTAACCGTTTAAAGATATTTTTGTTTTGTTAATGTTTTGCAGACATTAGTCATTTCACTTTTCCAAGCATCGCTTCCACCAGCTCCACCTTCTGCATCAGCAGAACCAGCTGTGTGTGTGACCTGACAGCAGCCAGCCTGTTGGCATCTTATTGAGTTGTTCACCTCCCACGTCCCCCACCTCCTAACATATCGACTGCTGTCCATTCTGCATCCATTTCATTGAGCACAGGGGAGGCGTTCCACCCAGAAACGGCTGATGAGGGCTTCATGATAAGACAGGGATGTGATGGAGTGTGAGTACATCAACAGGTCTATTCAGAATGTGGAAAGAGCAGCAGCAGCAGCAGCAGCATTTTGCTGCCAGTTGCTCTTTTTTTCTGTAGGACCACATCTGTCCAGGAAGATTTGGAAGAGGGGAAGAATGATTTAATTTATCATAAATATGTTAGGCTTTCACATTAACTCCTTTCAATTAATTCATCTAATGCCTCAAAGGTGTGCCCTTGGCATGTATATTTAATAAGTGTGACAGCTCTGTTGGTCTCCATGGAGACATCCAACCAGTCATAACAAATAGTGACATTGGCAGTGATGAATAGCATCCTTAATAACTGTGGTAAAAATGTTCTTTTCTCATTTGAGGAAAAATGAGCTGCAGCATTGATTCCAAACATAATCCCTTTACAGATGTGGCATATTAATGATAATCCATAGTGATTTATTACTGGTATTGAATTTATTACTGACAGGCAGAGTGTAAGAGGCAGAAATAACACACATTCCTCCCGTGTTGTGGAAGTATGATTTGGCCTTTCTGTAATAATGAACATATGAATTAATTTTAGTGTCATTGTCATTAACATATGGAGGCTTGTGAAGGCTCCAAACAGTGTTAAACACTATTTTTCTCTAGGGAAAATACAGAGATAGAATGTGTCTCCTAGTCTGACATTATTGAACCAAAGCTGCACAAGTTGCCAAATACTGTACTTTATACTTTATGATTCTTCCCTTAGGCTGCTGGTCCAGTCTGACAGATCTGAGGATGGATAGGATGAATTTCCACCCATTAACAGCACAACAGGATGAATCCCAAGGCCAGGTGATCTTCTAACCTTTGCTCTTGCCCCATCTAGGGGATCTTTGATCTGGCACTTGCTGTTGTTGGTTAAAACTTAAAGCAGCTGGCTCGATCTAGTTGCAACATCAGACATCAGAGCAGATCAACATGTCAACCATAACAGGAAAGTAAATGAAACTGTGTTCTAACTAAACTGCTCTTCTAACAAAAAATAAAATGATGTAACATTAATCAGAATAGTTTGTTCTCTCGTGTTTGCTGTTGTTTCAGATGATGCACTAGAACCACATGCAAACCCCAGGATGCTCCTCTCTCAAATCTAATAGCTGAGATTGAGCTAAATTAATCATACTGTATGACTCAGTTTTAGGCTTGTCATTCATTATTCACTTCAGCTTCAATTATCTTTCTCTCCCCTCTGGTACACGCATACACACACACAAACACTCACAAACATAATGTCTAAGCACTTGTGTTTGACTCCTCTTGTTTTCGTTGTCCCATGGCGTATGTGTCAGAATGCATTACTCACTCTTCTGCCAGCCGACAGTGCACCAACCGCAGTTAAGCAGCAGTCGGTCTTTCTCTTGGGAAAGACTTAGCAAAGATGTCGATGGCTATCACACCACAGTAGCCAACAGTTCACCGCTGACAAGCTGACAGAGTGCCAAAATCCCTCAGCAGCTGCACCGCCACTCCACCACAGACCCTTCAAACAACACTGTAGCACTGAGAGACCTCACATTGAGTCACTGTAGCGATCAGTAAGAGGTCACTCAATATTTAAACACAACAAATACTGCTGAGCTTCTGCTGACTCAAAGTTTTCGTGCATTCACTCCTGAAAAAGTTTGTTAGAGAAGAACAGGTTAGTGGAGAGAGAAGAAGCTTATTCTCAGCAAACTATCAAAAAAACATGGGTTTGACGTTACAAAAATATACATACTCTCAATTTCAATGCAAATTAAGATCAAGGTTGGACATCTCCTCTGTTCTACTACCATCGCATTCTAAGGTGCATGCTGACATGTATGACAACTGACTGGGTTCGGCTAAAGTTGAGCAGGACATGTTAATACAACCCTCTCTACTGCTCTCAGTTTGTAGAAGTCATTCACTCTGTAGATAGTGTGGGCTACTGGGCTTTGAACATTTAAGGAACACAGATGACTCTGGACTGTCCCTGAACGCCTCACACACAGCCCACTGTCACTTTTGGTTCCATGTTGCTTAGTTATATTTATAAGCCCTTGTGTTTGACAAAGGCAAGAGTTAAGTCCACTTATGAGAAGTGACATGAAGAAAAGAAGAAGAGAGGAAATGACTTTCATGTTATTTTACAGTATATCACAGACAGACTCAAGTCTTAGACACTTACACAGGCATTTACATGAGTCACTCCAGTCACATAGACTTGAGACTTGTCCTGAAAAGGCTTGAGACTCGACTTGGACTTGTTTCCTATATTATTGACAAGTCCCAAGATGCATCAGATAAGCTGAATATTGTTCCCTAATAATAATTCCCTACTTAATCTATATGTTTTAATTCTATCCTCACTAGTGTCCTTTCATGATTAAATTTTACCATTGTTGCCTCTATTTGATAGTCACACAGCAGAGAGGCTGACAGGAAACAAAGATTGTAAGAGGATCTGACTGGTCCCCAGGCAGAATTGAACTCACGACAATGCGGTTATGTGGCATGTGCATAAAGCATTAGGTTACCAGGGAGCTGAGGCTTCTTACATGCTTGCTTTAGGTCTCCGTGGTTGACGGTATGTGATAACGTACAGTATGTGTGCATGCTGTTTAGGTTGAGAGACTAATAATAATGAAAAAAAAGGGAACACTGAACATCATGTATCCTGTATCCTGAGAACTAAAACTAACAAAAATTAAGTTCTATATTACCCATATCAGGTTTCAAAGAATATTCTGAGCAGTGTGGATGGCATGCAGGAAATGATGGAACTCATCATATCTGACAAAAGACAAAAAATCACTTGAGTACCAGTTAGGTAGAAAAGTGCTGTATAAGTGCAGACCATTTAGCATTTACCATTTACTTGTGGGCATCTCTGTCATGTATGATTTGTGGGCCATTAACTATTTAACTCTAACTATTAATATGCAGGAAACTTCCAGCACATCAGGAAGAAGTGAGGCATCTGGTCGAAGCTTGTCAGAGACAAAGACTTTTTGTCTATCTTTATACTCATCGGATTTCACTTTGAAAGACTCTTTTTTTAATTGATTAATGTAAAAGAAAAACCTGCATTACATTCAGCCATGATTCAATATTTAAAAATAACACAAAGTGTGTTTTTCAGTCATTTGTCTCACATGTCTTAAGAAAATGTTCATTGCTGTCCACGCGGGCCGTGTCTCAGCTTTCAGTTTACGCCCTCCTACGGGCTCTAAGTGCTCAATATATTATTATTATTATTATATTATGTAATATTATTTTACCACACAAGGTGTTGCAGTGCACTTCTCTATCACACATACTCTCACACTATATACAAACAGAAAAACAGTGTGGCTGTGTTAGGAGTGGAAAGGATGGAGAGGGAGAGTGATTTGCTGTCAGGCAGGTTAAGAAGACTGAAGCTCCAGCAGTAATTAATTCAAATGGGCCCACCAGAGGGCTTGACTTGTTGCTCCACCCACACATACTGTACACACACACTCAGCCCCCACTAAACCCAGGAGGAGAGGAAGGAAGGAACTGTGACACAAAATTCACAATAATAATAAAAAAATAAATAAAAAAAAAGAGAGCATCTGCTATAATGTTGTCTAAAACATTCTTATAACAAATGTCAGTGTTGAAGTCCACCAGCTGGTGATTGTTGTTCTGCCTCTGAGACAAGAAAACCAGTGGGTTGTAGTCAGAGAACACGACAGTCAACACAATAAACTCCAAACGGCTGTAATGTCAGTAACAAGGCTAAAGCTTCATTCCCAATCGTGCTCTATGTTAACTGGTAGTTTTTGAACGTCTTTGAGAAGTAGCAAATGGGATGGTCTACGCCAAATGCACTAGCATCCACCTCCAGCTTAAATGGATGTGCAAAGTTCAGTGCAGCAAGTACAGGGGCACTGCAGAGGAAAGTTTTGGCAGCCTCAAAAGTGAACATTTTTCTGACCACTGAAATGGAGCATTGGGGTCAAGGGAGCAATGATGACCAAGAAGTTTTTACAAAAAGCCCTGTAATATCTAGCAATCCCCAGAAATTGAAGTTGGTGAGAATTTGGCGAGATCAGGACCTATATGAAGAATATTTTATTTTTAATTTAGAATTGCCTGCAATGCATCTAAAATCACATTTGGCCAAATTCAGTGCCAGTAAAGCAGTAAGTGCACGAACAATCAAATATTTCAGAGTCTCTAAATGTTCCATTCCAAGTTGCAGAATAGGCCACTGACTCTAAATATCTTAATAAACTTTACAATTTTTGACACCAGAAAGGTGGAAAGCTGGTTCTTTCTGAGTCTGACTGGCACAACTGTTTACTGCAGAAAGCGATTGGGGGTAACAAATGCACTGATTTCAGAGGCGGTACCTACCACTAAACTTTTATCTAACTTGGTTACAAAATTGGCCGATCTAATGTGTTCAATACAGTCATCCATGCGTGGTAGTGGAAATGAGTCTGTTTTGGCAATAGATTATTTTTATAATTATATAATATTATTAATTGATCTTGCTGAGCGAAGGAACTCCATAAACTGTTACCTGGGACAGCATAAGCATGGCTAACAAGATACTCAATGCCTTTCTGCATCACTGCATGTTTTGTTGGATTTACTGGTTTGTTCAGTTTATGTTCACCTACATCATTGTCCTGACTTATCACATTAGTCTGAGTGGGAATGTCACGGAAAAGTGTGGGATGTGTTCTGACTAGTTTTTGTACATCTGAGCTAGATGGGTGGGTTAGCCAAGAGTTTCACAGACGCACACAGGGAGGAGAACCATGCAAGTGCAACATATTGTTTCATTACATAATCTGTGTCACCGATTTTACATCAAGTCACACAGGGGCCAGAGAACTTAGCATGCAGACCAGAACCAGTGATGAGCAGCAGGGCAAATACATGGTCGCTAGGTTAAATGTCCTTGACTTTTTTAATCATAGTTTGCTTACATTGTGGTCTGCACAACTGAAAGCAACTCACTTGCTATATCACACGCATGATGTAGTCTCTCTCTGTGCTTTGGGAGGCCGAAAGTTGAGAAAAAGTGTTTTCTTTAAAAAGTGTTTTCACGATGACACAGGTTTTTAAAGAGCTCAACAGAACTGCCTCTGGATGACGTGACCAACACAGTCACAATGACATGTTCAAAAGGTTCTCAGACCACAGGGTTCGGTTTTAGGAATCAGCTGGTTTGGCTTAACAGAGATTTGACATGTGTGACACGAGCAAAACAAAACCTTTTACAGATTTTGACCCTGGTCAGAAGAAATATAGGGGGACGTGATTGTAACTGTGACAGATAGTGTCATGTTCAAAATCGGAGCTTGGAGACCACTGTCATCAAGAAGGTGAGACAAAGATTTGTCAAAAGATGAGTCTTTCACCATTTACAGACAAGAAACCAAACTGGGATCACAATTGCTGTACCCTGAATAACTCCTCTCTGTCCACTGACAGGGCTGCAGCTCAGTGCGCACACATGTATTCTCCTTACACAAGGAAAGCGAACTGGTGGTATCAGAGGTGTATATGAACAAATCGCTAAGATTCACCAGGTCACCAAGAGATTGGCACACACAGGGAACACGGGAGAAATCGTTGCAGAGCATAAGTTTGCTACATGCTATTGGTTACTGATTTAACACAATTGCAATTTTACAATTCCCTGACACAAACTTTGCTGGACAGAATGCAAAGTTAAAAAGCACCACATTTATTTCAACTCCCCTCACAAAATTGTTGGACCCACAGTAAGATTGAACAGAGAAAAGTAACACATAGCTACAAATGAAGAATTACTTCGCTCTAGTATCTCTCAAAATAGTCAACTGTGAAACACAAAATTCACAATAATAGTAAAGTAAAGGTCATAACACAATTCTTTCAAGGCTTTACTTTGTTTTTTTTTTTAAATTCACCTCAGGTTCTGGATTGAAATCTGAAAAAGGTTAATATGCCATCTTTAAAGTTACTTACTATGACAGAAATACTATATAATGAATGAGTGAGAGTGAGAGAATGAAAGTGCTGGTTGTGCTGATATATCAGGAATATTCTTATTCTTTTGTTGAAGTTGACTTTACATTGTTCCACGAAAAGTGTTTGAAAGGCAAAGGAAAGGTTAATGAAAAAGTGCTGAGAGCTTTTAACCTGTGCAGCCTATTAACTCAGACATAATTGGGCATTTTGAAGTTGCATTATTAAATGAGCATGGCCTATTGCCTATCATGGGAACCATCACTGGATTCAAATTTGAGCGTTTACTTTCACTGACACTTGAATGGCGCTTGAGGAGGGAAGCGTGACAGGAGATGCAGAAGTTCAGTTTCTTTGGAGAGCAGTAAATTACTCCTGGTGGCTGGTTTAAAAATAGACAGAATCACTACAGGAACATATACAGTGGCAAGAAAAAGTATGTGAACCATTTGAAATGTCATGCTTTTCTGCTTTAATTTCTCATAAAATGTGTTCTGATCATTATCTCAGTCAAAAGTATTAACAAATATAATGTACCTAAAGTATGTGAAACCTTTGGAAATAATGGCTGTGGCAGCAATAACCTCAACCAGGCGCTTCCTGGAGCTCGAGGAGGAATTTTAGCCCATTCTTCCTGGTAGAACTGGCATCTCATGTGTTTGGCTCTCTTAAAGTTGTTCCATAGCATCTCTTTTAGCTTTAGGTTTTGGCTCTGACTTGGCCAAAAGGCAGATGAAGCCATTTATGTGTGTGTTATGTGTGTTTTAGGTCATTGTCCTGTTGCATCACCCGACTTCTGCAGAGTTTCAGCTGACGCATTCTCACATTATTCTGAAGAATTCTTTGCTACATTTGGGAATTCAACTTCCCGCCAATCACTGTAAGCTGGCCAGGTCCTGATGTAGGCCTAAATTATGATGTTTACTCCACCATACTTTGAGTTGAGAACAGTTGAGATGATGTTTTCATGATCATATGCAGTGACCTTTTACACCAGATGTAGTGCTGTGTGTGTGTCTTTTCAAATAGTTCTAAATAGCTTCATCAATCTACAAAACTTTGACAGGCTGACATGCAGCAATGTTCTTTTTAGTTACCAGCAGCTTCCTTCGTGATGTCCTGCCATAGACAACCTGCTTATTCATGTTTTACGTACTATAGAGTCATGAACACAGATGTTAGCCAGTTTTAGTGATGCTTCAAGACTTTGGCTGTCACTCAGGGTTGTTTCTGTTCGCTCTAGTCCACACCTTCCTATGGTAACACCTGCCTCCAATTAGCTTTGAGGTCATTATTAAAAGGGTTCACATACCTTTTCCACTTGACTGTAGGGTTTTTATACTTGTTCCTTAATAAGACATTAAAGATCAGATTTTTTTGTGTTATTACTTTGGGCAAATTATATTTGTTAATATTCTTGACTTCAGGTAACAGTTTATGACAAATTAATGCAGACCACTGTAACTGAGCATGAAGGGCAGGACACCAAAACAATTGGAAACTTAGTGGGGTGTAGCAGGAAAAGGAGACACACTTCCAAGTGCAAGCAAAAAGTACACAGGAAACTGTGTATATTTGTGTTTTGTAGTATATTGGTCATTTATGAACCTTTTGTTCTTAGCGGTAATCAATTGAAACAAAGTTTCAAATGTGTGATGTCTTCTGTTTGTTTGAACCCTAAGGCTGCAGCTTTAGATACACATTCTCTACAAGTTATTTGTGAGAAAGCCTTCAATGCTGCATATAAATTTGACTTTGGAAAAGAAATAAAAACACAGCCTTGTTCTCAGGTCAAGCAGTAGCGTGCCAGGGGGTCTTCATCGCCTACTGTATTATGTGCACTGGGAAAGATTTAAACCCACAGTAACCCTGAACAGCCTCCTGCCTTTAAGCCTTTTAGAATGCACAGTAAAGTTGGAAGTTTGAAACCACTGTAGGTGGTTTTATCACCAGTTAATGTAGCTGCGCAGACCGAAAGGGCAAAGGTCAAACACGCATACAGGAGATACCATTCTGCTCCACATTACTGGCAGTATTTGTTCATAGGAAGCTGCTGAGGGATCACGTTTTTGTTTCTTGTTGTCTGTTCTGTTTATTTGCAGGCCAATAAAATAACTGATGTCTGATTATTAATAACATTAAATGTTAATTAGAATCTCCATCTTAGTGCTTTTTTGCATCTCTGTAGTGCAGCTGTGAATCAGTTAGTAAAGCAGGTGACTAAGCACTGCAAGGTCAGTGGGTCAATTCTCAGTTCCTGGTCGCACGCAAGCTTGAGCAAGATGTTGAACCCTAAGTGGTTTGTAACTCTGTAAATATGCATTGTTAAGTTAAGGAACTTTAACCTGTTTATGAAGAGACATCTACCAGGATGTTATTTCAACACATACTTGATAGCTCCTACATCAGAGTTATTTAACTACAGTATATTGCAACAGGAACGTGCTGACCACCAATAGGCTTTTAGTTGTCAATATTGCAACAGAAAGCTGCTGCCATAGGTCCATAACTTCAAGAGACACTTCAGCGGGTCTAAGGTGGTAGGGACAAATGAAGGCAGAATACCTTGATGCATTTGTTTCTTTTGTTCTCATTTTATTAAACAGTGGTTAGATTCTAAAGTTCTGATCTTCACAGTGAAGATCACTGTAATTCTATAAGCCCATTCCCAGGGAATAAGGCTTCAATGGGTCTGTCAAATCTCACGAGAACAAACCCACAGAATTAAACTGTCCTATAAAATACTAAACTAACATGTTTGTTTTAAATACAGTACACGCTTCACTGTGGCTGAGGGCTATTTTTTAATTTTTCCCTGCTTCCTGTTCAGTCGAGTGCTCAGAGCGACGTGACTCACTGGGGAGAGTCATTGATAAGAAGTTTGATTAAGGATGTTTTA
This sequence comes from Anabas testudineus, assembly GCF_900324465.2. NCBI lineage: Eukaryota > Metazoa > Chordata > Actinopteri > Anabantiformes > Anabantidae > Anabas > Anabas testudineus. Next base: position 25,580,088 of record NC_046612.1, on the reverse strand, counting down.
ATTATGTCGGCATTTTCAGTGCATGTTGACAAAAAAAATGAATTTTTCTACTTTAGCGCTGCTGCTGGCTTACTGCATCTTCATCATGACGTCTTCAACTACATGAAAAAAGGCTTGTGGCCTGTAACTAAAAACATATCGCAAGGTGTTGTTGTAGCGTAACAGCTAAACACATCTTATGTAGACACACATACGTCTTATGTAGAACACTGCAGGGCAAACATACTGTTCACTTACAGTACACAACACTTGTTTAAATTTAAATATAAACTCAGTGTCCAGAACTGTAGAATGTATGATGGCCCAAAGGTGCACAACACACACCCTGCATAAAAGTAGCTTGTGAATTTAAATCAACTAATAATTAAATTCACTTTCACAATTCCTTTCACTCAGACAGAAAAAACTACTAAACAGGAAACAGGAAAAACTTTATTTATTTTTTCTAAAAGGGTAAATAAAAGGAAAAAGTGAACAATTTTCTGTCCAAACAGAACATGCAGTGTTGTCCCTATCCTTTCCATAGTTTGAAAAGTTGTTTTTCCTGAAATAGTATTGTTTTCTTTTTGGTTCTTGTGTTTTGTGAAATATCATTATATTTTGTACCTGTGGGCCACCATACAGAGGGACTCCAGTCAGTTTAAACCAACAATCTTAACCAAACAACTAAACCTCAGCTTTAGGTTTAGTTGGGGACAGTAAAACAACAGTTTACCCACTTCTGTGAGCTAAAGATGTGACTGTTTGTGCAGAATTTTATTAGCTGCTCAACCATGTTTGTATGATAATGACGTTTTGTTCCCTCTGTCTGCATTTATTACTGGGTGAACTTACCTATGACCCCTTTTCATGGTTGACAGGTTAATTTATTAGACAACCTGATTTTTTTTCGTTTATTAAGCTGGGCAAGTTTGTTATGTCTATAAATGACCTAATTTATCCATAGCTGAAAGAAAGCCTACAGTGATAATCAGAATAATAATAGGGGAGGATATAATATACCATAAACACCACATGTGTTTTCTCATATAAAATATCAGTAGAACTATTAAAAGATATTTAATAATAACTCTGTGGTTGTGTTTCAGCCGGTGTTGTTGGTTGATTGTATTTTCTAGTGTAATTTTAGAGCAGATCCACATTAGAAGGACTGAATTACCAAAGTGCTGAATTTTGAGAGTAAAGGGGTACCCAGTGGTCTGTCACATCCTGTTACCTGCTGTTAGTCACCTCAGCATGAAGTCTGCTTATGCCGCCCAAAGAAATGTACAAACAAAATACAGGAGCGGGAGGAAACAATGTGAAACACTATACCACCCACTTGCGCTTCCATTAATGACACTGAGGTGGAACAGCATTTGTGTTGGTGTTGTGGTGCACAGAATGAAAATACCGTGGGTGTCCATTAGGAGCTCAGTGCTGTTAATCATCTGTTTGCTTCTGTTTTCTGGTCCTTTAATTTACTGACTGTGAAGAGGCACACACACACTTTACATTCTGTCTTCTACGGTTTACTTCAAACACAGGTCATGTGATGAAACACAGATTTAAATATCAGGTACATGCAACAGCCTTTTAACATGTGACGGCTTTGTAAGTGTTTTGGTACCTCGTACGAATATTAAAGGGTAAACTTTCACTATTTGATATCCTGACAATCATGACTGCTCCGTGCTGGACCATTTGTTATGATAGCAGTCTTAAGTGGTTACATTTATGGAAACATCACAGTACACTTATACTGTATATACAGGGCCTATAAAAAGTATTCAACCCCTCGAATGTTTCATCATCATGATCAATAAAAGTTGTCGACTTTGACAAAAAAAAATCAGATAAATACCTAAAGTTCAAAGTAAAAACAGGTTTGTACAAAGTAATGTCAATTAAATAAAATGAGTGAAATGGGGATCACCTTAGTGCAGTGAATGTGTCTCAAGTGATTGCAGTATAAAGATACTTGTGTCTGCTACCATTACACCATGAAGACAAAAGAACACTCCCAGCAACTCAGAGAACAGATCTATGAAAAGCATATGTCATGGCATGGATAAAAAAAAATCTCCAAGGCACTGAACATCCCCGGAGTTCAGTGAAATCCATCATCAAGAAATGGAAGGAATATGGCACCTGTGTAAATCTGCCTAGAACAGGCCATGCATGCAAAATTAGTAACTGAAGGAGACCAGTGAGAGAGGCTACTAACACACCGATGACTACTCTGAGGGAGTTACAAGTTTCAGCAATTGAGATAAGAGAGACTGTACATACAACAACTGTTGCCCTGGTTCTTTACGGGTCAAACCTTTATGGCAGGGTGGCCATGAGAAGGCTACTGTTGAAGAACTCATGTTAAATCGCTAATTGAGTTTGCCAATAGGTATTTGAAAGACTCCATGGTGAAGTGAAAGAGGGTTCTATGGTCTGATAAGAACACAATGTTGCCTTTTGTCCATCAGACAAGACGTTATGTTTGGCACACACCAAAGACTGCGGATCACCACAAACACACCATCTTCACTGTGAAACAGTGGTGGCAGCATCATGCTGTGGGGGTGCTTCTTGGCAGCAGGCCCTGGAATGTTTGTTAAGGTAGAGGGTAAGATGAATGCAGTCAAATATAGGGCAATCCTGGAGGACAATCTTATTCAGTCTCAAGACAACTATGGCTAGGGAGAAGATTTGTTTGTGCTGAGGTGCAGAGTTTGGCAGCTCATTCCACCATTGTGGGATCACTGGGCTGAACAGTTGTTCTTGGTGTCGACTGTGTGGTGCTGGTACTGGGGGATGTAAACCTGAATGATTGAATTGAGATAAGTTGGAGCTGCAGAGTAGAGTTTTTATTGACCATGATTAATTTATAATGTCAATACCAGGATAAAACATCTGGGGGTGAAGCACTGTACAGAGGTAAGTCAAAGTGCTTTACAAAAGCTAAGAAGAGCTTTGGAACATTAGAAACAGCAGGAAATAGCAAATGAAATCAAAAACTGAGATATAAATAAATAATATAATATAATATAAATATTAAACACATAAAACACACAATTGGATATAAGAATTTAAATGTGTTCATTTAGTTGCAGGAAATTGAATTGCATCCAAGCACTGATACAGAGTCTGAGAGTCTGTGGAGCCAAGATGAGCCAAGAGTGTCATCAGTGTAGCATACCTAGGTTAGGATTTGGCACAAATAATTCAGGATCGGGTTAAGATAACGTGAAAAGATAACATTTTTTCAATTACCATTAATGACTATTATCGTTCTTGGGTTATCAATGTAGTCATGTGAAGTCAAGCTATGATGCACTCTGTTGTGCTACACTACCCTTCACTCCTGAGGTGCGTTGGTGAGCCTCGCAGTCTCACAACACTTTAAGAAACTCTGACGGGGTAAGCTTGCCAAATGTAATTTGGACCCTGTCAAAGCTATTCAGATATCCCTGCTTGACCAAATGATCAACTGTAGTCTGGTCTATATATTTGTTCGAGCTTTCCTAGGTAGGATAGTGCCACCTTAACACCAATAAACAAAGACTGTTTATTACCTGAAATATGTTCACAAACATATAATCACAAACTTTGTAATCACTGTAAATTCACTGCACTTACACTACATAGCATTTTTCTACTTTTTTACACTTTTCTACTGGACAAACCGTTTCACAATTGATGACATACACCACTCAACATGTTCCTCAGTCACCCAATACTTAATAGAAAATGTTGCAGAAAACCCTCAGTAAACTGATTGTTACAGCAGACATTTTGTCATATTAGGTAAAGCCATCATTCCTTTTAGTATTTACATCCACGTTTGATTTTTCATTATATGTAATGTGATTTGTAAAAATGTTTTCTTATACAAGTAGACTAAACAAATATTATCATTGTTAGTGGATGAGCCATGCCAAGTAAAAGTTACTGTATTTGTCATCTACCACACAGATAGTAAATTCATAGTTTATAATGCTGTGTAAATTTTGAGCTTAACTTAAGTACATCTGTACTAGATGTTGACAATTCTTTTTCTTTTTCGTATATTTGCATTTACTACAGGCCTGTATAGAAAAAGAAATCTGACAGCACTTTCTTCTGCATTGTGGAACTTATTCAAGCTGCAGCAAATCACATAGTTAAAGCAGAACCAGGATTCCTGGAAGAAAACAGGTTGCACTTGAGCGTGAGCTTCAAGTGTGGCAAAAAACACTATATTTACTTGATATTGACTTTATTGAAAGAATGTAGACCGTTCTACAGTTTGTTCATTGAAATGTCAAAGTCAGTATCTACTCAGATCTACTCTACTCAGGTTGATAAAGATCAGAGAGGCCTGCAATTGGTTTGCATGACTGATGACGATGACTCTCCTTTAAAGCGTGTCTCACGCTGGTAGCTGGAGGCTGTTTTGCCAGAATTCTGAATCTGTACAACACATTGAAAATGCATTTCACTCTGACATCAGCATTAGAGGTCTGCAATAGAGCTTGTCTTTTGAGTGACATGTAAAAAAAGGCAATCCTAAAAAAGATTTTTTTCTTTTGTTAAGCAGCTGCCGCTTTAGTACCAGATGCCACTTCTGAAGCCCATTGAAATGGTGAGGAAAGTATGATGTTTAAGTCCAAAGTCTGCCATTTTGTCACACTTATCCAAAGTCTCTAAAGTGCTCTGTCAGCTCTTCTCAAGTTCAGGTGTTGCATGCTCTGGGTTATCACACGAAGGCACAATTGAAGACTTTTAGTATAAAGTAAAACCTTTTGCTCATGGAAAACACCGCTGAGGTTTGACTAACATGTACAGGAACACGCTCAGGTTAATCTAAATCAGTAAGTGACAATTACTTGTTCTGTGTAACAATAAAGCCAAAAGTAATTTCAGTCATTCTAACTCAGCAATATTTATTTTTATATTTCATTTTTAATCAAAGAGAACACTATACCTTATATTCATTGCACATACATATACTGTATATATCAACTGTTTACACAGTAGTGCATTCACATTCTTACTATAGATAAACACCAGCCACAATATTAAACATGTAGTTTAAATGTTGTGGCTCATTCTTATATGTGTCTGTATGTGTGGATGGTGAGGGCATATGTCCTTCCCCCGCAGGTCATGAAGAACTTGTTTGGTGCTGTTATTAGTTAGTGTTTGTTCTTCTTTAACTTAATATATACACATCATGGAAATGTTCTATTTGTTTGGTTAACATTTCCTCATTCAGAAACTTCCAATTTGAAGTGGTGTTGTTTCTCTTAACTGCAGTTAATTTATTGCTCTGTCATAAAATCCTTGTAACAGTGAAGATTATTTCTAGAATTGTAACGTTATCCAAATAACATAGGGAAGTCTAAATAATAACTAAAATAATAACAGTTCAATAGACTAATAAAATGGCTGACACTGAAGTGCCCATAAAGGCCATGACACACCAAGCTGATATCAAAGAACTGGAAGCTTCTTAAATCCAGAATTGAATTTAAAATTCTTCTCCTCACTTATAAATCCATTAATAATCAGGCTCCATCTTATCTTAAAGACCTCATAGTTCCATATCTTCCAAGCAGAACTCTTCGTTCTCAGACTGCAGGTTTACTTGTGGTTCCTAGAGTTTCCAGATGTAAAATGGGAGGCAGAGCCTTTAGCTACCAAGCTCCTCTCCTGTGGAACCAGCTCCCAGTTCAGGTTCGGGAGGCAGACACCCTCTCCACATTTAAGACTAGACTTAAAACTTTCCTTTTTTATAAAGCTTATAGTTAGAGATGGATCAGGTGACTCTGGACCATCTCTTAGTTATGCTGATATAAGTTAGTCTGCTGGAGGAACTCTATTGATAAACTGAGCTCCTCTCCTCTCTCCTTTCTCCTATATCAATGCCACCATTGCATGTCATTAACTTTGTGTCTTCTCTCTCTTTTAGTTGTGTTTCCTCCTCTCTGTCTCCCTCTCTCTGTACTTTTCTGCAGGTATCCTCGGCCTGGAGCTGTACATCTCCAGAATCCAGTTCATCTGCCCAATGTTCTTGATGCTTGTTGTTGTCTTTATTGCCTGCTGTTCTTTTCTCTCTTCTCTTTCCTCTCACCCCAACTGGTCGAGGCAGATGGCCGCCCACTATGAGCCTGGTTCTGCTGGAGGTTTCTTCCTCTAAAGGGAGTTTTTCCTCTCCACTATTGCCTAGAGCTTGCTCAAATGGGATTGTTGGGTTTTCTCTATAATTTTTTTGTATAAATATTTTCTTTAAGGTCTTAAACCTTACTCTGTAAAGTGCCTTGAGATAACTTCTGTTGTAAAATGGTGCTATACAAATAAAATTGAATTGAATTGAATTGAATTGAATTGAAGCCACTGAGATTGGTCATGTGTTATAACTAGGATATACAGTACAGTATGACAGATGCTCACCAATGGTCCAACGGGCAAATGCCGACTCGGTGTTTCCACACCCAGCATGTCTTTGTTTTATGTATATTATATCCAGGGAGACTTTCCTCCTGTGAAATACAACGTTGTAGGTAATTGTTGACAGTAGCAAAAAGAGATCAACACAAACATTTTACCGTTTGATGTTGTCTAGCAGCTTCACAAACACCAACTATTAATACCATCACAGTTGGGGGTTTGTACAACAAACCACAGGGAGGGAAAGCCACAGGACTTTTACATAAGAGACTGGAGTTTCTAAAAATGTTATTGTTACGAGTAATGTGGCCAATTGAAACATCATGTTTGCCAAGTTACAAACATCAGGTAAAGTTGAGGAAGGTAATTTTTAAGGCTAAAAAGTAAAATCTTTAGCAAAAGTACCATGTTTATTTAGTGAATTACATGTGAATTGTTTTTCTTTATTTTGAATATAATCATACCACCCCTCAAATGATGGTAAAAAATAATAATTCAGGTTCTGACTAACTAAACCCTGTCAACAAGGGAGTAAAAATAATCTTGAATCTAAAAGTCTGACTGAAAAGTTTGACTATATTGCTCCCGTTTTTCAGAGGAGCAACAGTGGCAGGAACTCCACAATGTCCACCAACAATGTCTTTGACTCTGATTTTACACTGGATTCCTCATGTGTATTAATGCTCATTAAAAAAGCGTATGTATATGTATGTATACATTTCCAAGCAACTAATTGTATTTTATTTGTCTTCAAAGGAAATGTAGTTTATTTATAGGAAAGCTGAATTTTTTTTTACCTCCTTAACCAGATTATACTGAAATAAAAGATTAAGTTTAATGTGTTACCTTTAGATCCTTTTGGAACTTTTAGAAAACAAATAAGCATCCATCTTTCATAATATGAGGAGCAGAAAGGTGGCTGCATTAAAGTGAAATTCAAAGCTGCTGAAGCAAGACTCAGTGTGTGGTTACACTGTCAGACTGGTTTAGGTCAAACGTGTGGTTCCTGTCAAGTTAAATTCAAGAGTTGTCGAAGGAGGTCTGCAGAATAATACAGAATAAACTTTCCACTGTTTAAAGTAGGAAACTGCAGTATTTTAGGGTATGTAAGCTTTTTCATTCTATTGTACTTTTGAGTATTATCAAATGTGTGCAAAGGCTTAAAGGTTTTTGAAAAGAATACACTGATATATAAAAGTAAATACTAGTGTTTTTGTGGGTTTTTTTATCCAGTTATTAAGGTTTTATTCTATAGAAGATCAGATCTGCCTCTTTCAAAATCCTTCTTTGTTGTTTAATTTGGATGTAAATGATCAAACTACTGTATTCCTGTATTGTCATCTATTTGTCCAGTGACCACTGTCAAGATGAAAAAAAAAAAGGACGCATACATAAAAATGTTGATGTGATCATCATGAAGTCTAGTTTAATACTTGACATTAATGAATTTTAAAGAAATCTGATTTGAGTTTGAGTTTGGCAAGCTTGCTGTGATTGTCCTGTTTTTAAAATTAATAATACTAAACCCTGTGTATTTGCTCTAATGAAGTCTTGGGTGAGTCTACCTCCTAGAGCAGGTTCTTGGTTTGAATCTGGCCAGCTATTGTAAAAAAGGTTTTCTTCACTAGATAAGGAAAGATATTCTGTTATCCACTGCAGTTGTTCTGTGGCCTTTTGATGTTCCTGGGCTCACCACAAGTCCTTTAACTTTAACGCACGTATAGGTACTTAGAGTTTGTTTAAAGAGCACCCCCACATACACAGGAGGGTCTTTCAGTGCCCCCTTCTAGTAGGCTGATCATAGTTCTGAGACAATGAACCCTAATGACTTTAGTAATTTTCTCGAATGTCTCTGAAATATAATGTAAAGCGGAAAAAGAGAATAGAAATTCTGCTGCTTCTACACCTGTTAAAAAGTCGTATACCTACAGTACCTTTCTGTCTCTTATTTATCACTGTGCTCAGAACATTCCCTCTATATTCTTCTTTTTTCTATTTTATCTATCGCCTCTTCTTGGACATTTCTCCTCTTTGCTTTCGGTCTTTCCCTCCCTGCAGAGTTGATGGCAACTATCTGTCAAACTGTTTAAGGACTCATTTCATCTGGAGGCTGCTCCATCATCCTGATGGAAAGGAGCGTGAGGGAGTGAATTGATAGCATGACCATTCACACAGTTTGATGGTCTATTTGAGACATTTCTTTAAAAATCACAATCTTTACCACGGTGCATTGTTCATTGAAATGTTATATTCGTAGAGGTGTATTAGTCAGTTCTATAACGACTAAGTCACATGATGAATAGGCACACATACTTTCACCTAACAGAACCATCATAGTTTTAGTACCATAGCTTATATAGTATACACCATATACGTATAGTGACACTATATATATTGCTTACTCGAGAAAATGTTTTCAAGACGTGATTATAATGATAATGTAATCATGATGTAATGATTGATTTAGGTAGGTTTGTCAAAGAAACAGAATTGGTCTGAATGTGGTCATCCCTTAAAGCAAGTACATTTGAGAGAAACATGAATATGTTTTCCCACAAATGTGAGCAGTGAGAAATTTGCCCACAGAAAGCTCATCACCTCATTATAAAAATTCTGAGCTTTATGCACTGAGCCTATATCCTGACAGAGAGCTGACAGCAGCCTGACATCCAGTGGGCACCAGTAGTTCACCTATATGCTTGAAGTTTACAGTACACCCCTAAGCAAAAAAACTCTTTATAGACGGTGCAGTGGGTACATCTGATGGTGTTCTGGAATGATAATGTCACTCACTATGGTCCAGACAGAAATATCTTAACATCTATTAGGTACTCATGCAGAATTAACTGAAAATCAGCACAATTTGCATCAATTAGGATATAGATATAAAACAAACTTGTTATACAGGTGTTACTGCTCAGTGGTATACAGTAAATATTGCGTCCTTGGGTGCAGCCTCTCCTCCCCATTGTATGAAGAGCAAACAACTGATCATCAAACATTGACAAGAGGGAACTTGTTTTACAGTTATACAGTAGAGTTTGAGCCCTTTCAATAAAGAACAGTTGATGTAAATGAGTCAGAGTTGTAACATTCACATTTGCGCTGAATCATTCCCACCGTTCTTAACATTTGAATAAATAAAAAATATGAACACTACACGACAAGGGTCAGCCATGCTTTGTTTTGTCTTACATTATACGTTCTGAAAGTACAAAGGCCTTTTGTTTTTCTCTATTGGTGATTCACCCACCTGGTTTGGTAAGCAGTATGAATGCACCGACTCCACAGTGCATTCAGTTGTTCTTTCCCAACCTTACATAACCATAGTACTGGCTGGTTAGAAATTGTGTTCATTGCTCACCACAAACTGAGCAAGATAAGGTTGCTCTGGCTGACAGATAAATGTTCACCCTTTTCTACCAACATGAACAAGGAGCAAGAACTGGGCTGGTTGGTTGGAGTTGGTTCAACTTGCAAACCTTGACAAAAATTTATTTGCTTTTCCAGAGAGCCTGTAGTGGCTAGAGAGTGACCAGTATATGTCTCCATATGTCTCCACTTTCACAGCAATACTAGAACAACAACGACCACAACAATGTCTCTGTACAAGCTTGGCAAACCTACAATGACACAACTGCTTATTATTAATGAACAATCATTGCTACAGATGAAATTCCTACCCCTAGCTCCTGACGAAAGCAGTTCTAGACCAGTAGAGTTGGCGCCTAGAGTCATTTTTCCTGGCTGTTGTTTCATGAAAAACTGGTTCAAGTACTGGCTGCAAACCAACCCGACCTGTCTTGGAGATAAAGGGTTACACTAGATGTACTTCAATCCTCTTCAGAGGAATTAGGTTGAATTGAACATTTTAATAATAAATGATTTTATATTGTCAATTAAGATCTAGATGTAATGTTATTCTTAAACAATGACACATTAATAACAATTCCGTAATTTTGTGTGTTCAAACCAGGTTAAAATGCTGAATATGGTCAGCAATATAAAATTCAACACGGTATGGAAAAAAATGGTGATTTAACCTTAGCCAGGACAAGAAATGTATGCATGTACACGCTCAGGCTGTTGAGACACTTCATACGTGACACTCTTTTTCAATTACTCTCATCTCCCAGGGCAAACACACACACACACAGTGCCGGCCAAGCGTAGCCAGGCTGAGGCAGAGGGAGATTATGATGGCAAATTGTATCTCAGTCTTTTCTGTAAACCCCTGAAGCAGAGCTGGAATGAAAACAGAATAGAAAATAGAGACAGAAAACAAGGTGGGCTGGAGGGAAAGGACAAAAAAATAGCAATTAAATAGCCATCCATATATCTGTGCCTGATGGCACATCTGAGAGAGAATAATAAAGCTTCTGTGTGTGTCGGTAGATAAAAACTTAGTGTGTCTGAGTGTGTGTGTGGTTCAGATATTAGAGGGGAGTTGAAGCTCAGGCAGACAATCACAAGTGACCTGTGAGCTGTGATGATGAACTCCTCAAAATAAAAACAAGAAAAGGAAAGTAGAGAGTGATGGGCGGAGAGAGAAACCAGAGTGGTGCTGAAATGTACGTAACAATGTAGTAATGTGCTGAAAGGCTGAGCCTTTCATCTGCGATTCTAACAACTGTTCTTTATTTTCTTCAGTGAGCTAAAGCACAAACAGCACCTGCCATTCGCTACTGGAGTATGCTATTGGTACAGTAGAGTATTTGACTATCCGTGGATGTGAACACACAGCACCAGAGGCAGACTGCGTGGGGTTTTTTGTGGTTATTTAGTGCAAAGTACCGTGACTGCATGATACGATGATACGATGGTGTATTATTTGTGTATGTCTGCATTATGTTCACAGGGGGCACAAGCACAAAAACAACCTCACAAGATCAGGTGAAAGTGTCTGAAAGTGAAATAAGAAAATCTATGTATGGCTTAGTTCCATTATTACTATTTATAACATATATTTATTCTAATATGCATTAGATCAACTTAATGGAGATGGCTCCACTTGGAGTTGGAAGAGTGATCAACTGTAGGACCAAAAAAACCGGCGTACCATGACCCGCTGTGACCACTGAAAAGGAAAACCTTATAATATTAATAAAAATAATTAGATGATTTTTCTTAGCTTCCTACATATTGAATGGGGGGACTAATAGATTTTATCAAAATATACAGCTACAGACATCTGGATTATAATAAAGTATTGCATCATTATTATTGTGCTCAGCATATCATCATTATAGCTTTCAAATTCATTTTGCATATCCTTTTTTATTATATACAGTGGAATGGTTATCTCTATGAATTTGTCATAAAACAGTATTTGTATATTTTAACAAATACATTGTGCCTTAAATAAAAAGACAAAAAATCTGATATTTTATGTCTTTATTGAGAACAATCATATATATATATATATATATATATATATATATATATATATATATATATATATATATATATATATATATATATATAATTACAGTAACATGACCATACCTGAGGCCTTGGAGACTGCCAAGCAAAGGCTTAAAGCCCTGGCCAGCCGGCTGAAGAGATACACGAGAGAGTTTGAGACCAGGAAAAAAAACAGGATGTTCTCTACAGACCCACCCAGGCTGGAGACTGAACAATACTGGAGAAGCATATAGGAGAAGGAGGTATCACATAACAGCAATGCCCAGTGGCTGGTGGACTTGAGGGCAGACCACAGCAATTTTCCTGAACAAGATCCAGTAACCATCATAATGGCAGACATCCAAGAGAGAGTCTCGGGTATGAAGAACTGGTAAGCACCAGGTCCTGACATGATCCATGCCTACTGGCTAAAGAAGCTAACCTCACTCCATGAGCGCCTGGCGGCACAAATGAGCAATCTACTAGTGGATGGAACCCACCCTGAATGGTTAACGGAAGGTCGAACACTCCTGATCCCGAAGGACCCCCAAAAGGGGGCAGTCCCATCCAACTACCGCCCAATAATCTGCCCCTGCACAACATGGAAGCTCTTTTCAGGCATCATAGCAGCTAAGTTAGGCAGGCACATGGATCAATACATGAGCAGTGCCCAGAAAGGAATTGGTAGTAACACCAGGGGAGCAAAGCACCAGCTACTGGTAGATAAAGCAGTCACCAGAGACAACATGTGCACTGCCTGGATTGACAACAAGAAAGCCTATGACTCAATGCCTCACACATGGATCATGGAATGGAACTGTACAAGATCAACAGGACTCTAAGAACATTTATACAGAACTCAATGGGAAAGTGGAAAACAACCCCAGAGGCCAACTTCAAGCCCATTGCCCAAGTCAACATCAAGTGCATCATATACCAAGGAGATGAACCCCCTCAGCCAGATCATCACCAAGACGGGTTAGGGATATCGACTACGGAATGGCACGTCCATCAGCCATCTCCTCTACATGGATGACATCAAGCTGTATGCCAAGAGTGAACGAGACATCGACTCACTGATACATACCACCAGGATCTACAGCCAAGACATCGGAATGTCATTCGGGCTGGATAAGTGTGGTTGGATGGTAGCACTGAGAGGAAAGGTAGTCAGAACTAAGGGGATAGAAATACCAGAAGGCAAGATAGCAGATGTTGAGGATAGCTACAAATACCTTAGAATCCTACAGGCAAATGGTAACAACGAAGAGGCCTCAAGGAAAACAGCTACCACTAAGTACCTCCAAAGGGTAAGAAAAGTCCTGAGAAGTCAGTTGAATGGGAAGAACAAAGTCCGGGCAATCAGCACCTATGCCCCGTACCCTGCTGGCATAATAAGCTGGCCAAAAGATGAGATGGAAGCCACTGACATCAAGACAAGGAAGCTCCTTACAATGCACGGAGGGTTTCACACCAAATCGAGCACCCTGAGAGCGGAAGGAAGGAAGCCGAGGATTAGTGAGCATCAAAGCCACTATCCAGGACGAAACAACTAAGCTCCATGAATAAATCAGAAAGATGCCCCCAACTGATGGCGTGCTTAGTGAATACCTCAGGCAGCAGGCTCCAGAGGAGCAAGGGAAGGAAAAGGAGGAACCCTCATGGAAGGACAAACCCCTGCACGGTATGTACCACCAGCAGATAGGTAAACCCCTGAAGCAGAGCTGGAATGAAAACAGAATAGAAAATAGAGACAGAAAACAAGGTGGGCTGGAGGGAAAGGACAAAAAAATAGCAATTAAATAGCCATCCATATATCTATAGTGGCTGATGTCGACAGATCCTACCAGTGGCTGGACAAAACTGGACTGAAAGACAGCACAGTGGCACTAATCCTAGCAGCACAGGAGCAGGCTCTGAGTACAAGATTGATAGAGGCTGGGATCTACCATACCAGGCAGGGCCCCGGGTGCAGGCTGTGCAAAGATGCCCCTGAAACAATCCAGCACATAACAGCGAGATGCAAGATGCTAGCAGGCAGGGCATACATGGAACGCCATAATCAAGTGGCCGGCAGAGTGTACAGGAACATCTGTGCTGAGTACAGGCTGGAAGTCCCAAAGTCAAAATGGGACACACCTCCAAAGGTGGTCGAGAATGACAGAGCTAAGATCCTGTGGGACTTCCAGATACAGACTGACAAACTGGTAATGGCCAACCAACCCGACATAGTAGTGGTGGACATACAGGAGAACAAGGCTGTAGTGATGTAGCAATCCCACGTGATAGCAACTTCAGGAAGAAGGAGCACGAGAAGATCGAGAAGTACCAAGGGCTGAAAGAAGAGCTGGAAAAGATGTGGAAGGTGAAGACACAAGTGGTACCGGTGGTGATAGGAACACAGGGGACTGTAACTCCCAAACTGGGAGAGTGGCTCTGGCAGATCCCAGGAACAACACCTGAGATCTCTGTCCAGAAGAGCGCAGTCCTAGGAACAGCTAAGATACTGCGCAGGACCGTCAAGCTCCTAGGCCTCTGGTAGAGGACCCGAGCTTGAAGGAATAAGACCGCTCCAAGGAAGGAGCGAGAGGGATTTTATATATATATACATACACAGTATATATACAGTATATATAATATTGGGCTTCTTTCACCAATGTTTTCCTAATTTGTGAGCGACAGTTTAATTGGGTCCACGCAGTAAAGAGTTCTCTCCCTCCTCACATCTTTAGTGTTATTGGATTTTATTCTTAGGTTAATAACTAGTCCGACACAAGAAAACATGGGCAAATGTCAGAATCACTGTAAAACCTGCATAATTTGGGTTAAAGAAGACGTTTCTCTTTAAGAAAAGATTGGGAATAAGGACCAGTGTTCCCATAAACCATTGTAAAAGGAGCAGCTATACAACTATGAATACATTTTAGTGTTACAAACACTTTGAATAAAGTCCATTTTACTATTGGTTGTAGTGCACATGCTTTATAGGCAGGCCGCAATCCATGTCTGGACCCAGACTCTATCTTGTCTGGTCCCAGAGCTGGAACCTACATATCACTGAGCTTTGCCTTATCTTTGCCTTTAACTTTGGACTCCCTTTCTCTGAATCTGTCTGCATAATTGGCTGCCTGTTATTGAACTTGCTTGTGAAACCTTGTTTTTGTCTTAATCCATATCTTTTCAGTTTGCCTGATGGAACAATAAAATGAATGTTTGAAATGCATCCTCCAGAGTTGGAGGTTCCAGAGTTGGTTGGTTATTGTTTAACTTGATCATGTTTTAAAAATACATAATGAAATCTAGGAACACTGCACAAGGACAAAAAAAAGCTAGTAGGCCAGACTTGCAGATCTATGTCAAGAGAAAAAAAAAAACACAAAATTGGTGGTATAATGTTGAACAGTCTTAAATATCCAAATGTACATACATTCACTGCACATTTAGCTAAAATATGAAACAGTTATTATTATTATTATTTTGCCTGCCTCATCCTGACCTAAGATAATCTTTTTGTCAGTGGTGTTATGAAAATGGCTGTTACGCTGTTTTACAGTATATTTTATCAGAGTGGTCTTTTCATATGGAGGACTGATGATGTTAAGGCAAAAATATGTTTGGTAGTTTGTTATTTTTGCATTTAATGAAACGTTGTTTAAACTATGGAATCAGTAAGTAATACACCCAATACCTCATGCTCATTTCTCTTTAAGATATGTGCTATGTCAGGCACTATGACTCTTTAGTGTAGTGGATGCCATCCTTTACTCCCCCTGTAATCCCACGCATACAATAGGTAAGAAGTCTCAAAATATCCAGTTTACCTCTAGAATTAACTTATTCTCCTGTGCTAGCTATTAAATAGGAACAGGACCTTAGTAGGCCAACTGTTGAGGACACTTGGGATATTCAGAATGGGGAGAGTCCTTCTCTGTGTGCTCAGCATTCACTCACCCAGGTCAAAGTTTTACATTGGCTCCCTCTCTCCAAACTAAAGACAGCAAAACCTACCCACAGATTAGTCTTATGTATGATAGATGCAAGCTGCAGAGGCATCTCTAATCCATATGTTCTGGATTTGCCCCAGCCTTGAGGAATTCTGGAGAGGCATTTTCCATGCCCTGTCTACAGTACTGGCAGTTAAAGTCACTCTAAACCCAGTGTCCATCAGAAAGGATACAAGTGCCTGTAGGGCGTCACAGGATCATCGTTTTCACTGCTCTGTCTGCACTGTAATACTTTTGACATGGAGGGAGGCTGTCCCACCCACAATTTCCCACTGGGTTAGGGATGTCATTAAAAAAAAAACTTTTTCAATAAACTCTCCAAAGAGATAAATTCTCTTCTGCCTACCTTTGAATTTCCTCTACAAAAAATCTGCATGGAGAAGATTCAGAGATGTTTTCATGTCCCTTGACCTAGAGAAACATAACCTATTTCCCATTCCCATTATGTGTGTTATGAGTGTATTGTGGCCGTTACTGAACCTGAACCCCATCCAGTGACACAAAGCTATTTATATATACTGTACATAGTATTTGTGGCTCAGGCTGTCTCTAAGGGGAGGAGGAATTTTTATTGATGAAAATTAGTTTTGAGATGTATAATTATTCTTCTTTTTATTTATTCAGTATTCATTTATTTATCTCCTGCTTTGGAGAATTTTCTCTCAAATGGAAGAGAGGTTGCTGGTTCAGTGATGCTGAACCTGAGTTTCTTCAACTTTGTTATCAGACAGGTTCCATAGATTGACTTATTCCTCACGTCTCTGTCACCAAAGTTTACATTAACAAGTCACTTTAGCAGACTCAAAGCATATCATATAAAACTATTAATTAACTAACTATAAACTAAATTAAACTTTTTAATCTCAGCACGATTTGCTCACAATCTAGTGCAAAACAGATCTTAGTAACTGTATTCAGCGGTCAGTTCCCCTACTGTACTATTAGCATTAGATGTTTCTATGTTTTGGGCTGTGGGAGGAATCTCACACACGCACAGGTAAAACATGGAAACCCAACACAGCCAGTGGGTTTGAACCTAGGATCTTCTAGCTGTGATGCACTGATGATGCCATTGTAATGTTCTCAGAATGTACACTTCACTGGACCTGTCTATGTGACTAAGGTGCCATCACATGCAAGGTTTTATTATTATGTATTAAAACAAAGAGTACAAATTGTGCGTTTTAGTATATTGTAATACAGCACTGTGCTATTCATTGTTCACAGCTTAATGTTGGAGACATTTATCACAACCATCTACAAGGGGTGTCCAATCCTGGTCAAATGGCCACACAGACACCTACAGTGTAGGTTATATACCATTGAAGCTCTCTGTGTTACAAAGAATTTACTCTTTTCAAAGAAATATGAAAGCAGTTTGCTAATTTGTTAATAATTAATACTACTATGTGTGTAATATATTAGAAATCCAAGTTAAGACAAATGTTTTTTGTCAAGTGCTTTTGAAATACAGGCATTTCAGAATGCATCTCAAAGGGTAGAGAAATGCATTGTAACATTTAAAATGCAATATGCAGTAAAGCATTATATACAATAAAACTTTAAAATTGCAGTAATGCAGTGATGTTGCAGTTACAGTGTGGAAAAAAGAAAAGTAGGGAATACTTTGAATCTTGCTTGCTTCTATTACAGCTACTACAGGTTGCTTAATACTGTAACAGTGTGTCATAATAAGCTGCTTGCACAGACAACCTGTAGGGTTTTATCAGGAGGATGTGCTCCAGGATCACTGGGGATGGGATAATCAAGTGATTAAATCTCAGACGAATGGAACGAAACAGCTGACTCCTGAAATCTTGATGGAAAGACTGAAGACAATCTCTATAATGTTGGTTAATACCTTGTGGTGGTGTGTGTGTGTGTGTGTGTGTGTGTGTGTGTGTGTGTGTGTGTGTGTGTGTGTGTGTGTGTGCGTGTGTGTGTAATGGAGAAGCCAATGCAGAGCTTGGCCTGTACAGTTTCCCCAGGGGAGCTAGCCTGCATCACTGCTGGCATTAAGCTTCACAAGATTTCCATAATGCAGGGAGGAATTCAGACCAGGTAGACCAGAGCCAATAAATCACCCTGTAAGAAGTGAGGAGATACAGGTTGAGTCAGAGACAGACAAAAGGAGATGGTGGAAGAAAGCGTAGGAGGACTGCAAAAGAGAGAGTGAGATAAACAGGAACGAGAGGAAATTGAAAGTGGGGAGGAGCAAGAGGGAGCCAGCGCGACAGGGGGGTGGGGGAGAGAATAATGTGAAAGGCTACTGCATGGCAGCCAGAAATAGCTTGCCATCAATTAAGATAAGCATAGCAAGCACTGCCTAAGACAGATGAATGCTCCTTCTGAGTCCCAGTGTATGTGAGGCCTGGGAAGCTCATGTCACACTGTCCCCTTTACATCTCTCTCAGAAACACTATTGCAGAAATAGGGGATTAAACACCCTGCTCATAGGCCCCATGCATGGTTTGCAAAATCAGTGTCCTTCAATGGTAAGAATCCCTGCATGGAGTCTGAAGTGCAGTATTTATCTTGTTAGGGCACAATGGATAAAATATAGCAGGTACTTTAAAAAGTGCCCATTCTGCATGCAAGGCATCTCTGGAGTCCATGTGGGGGTTAGCGGATCTCATCATTTACTGGATGCACAGTAATCACTAATGCAAGCACTTATCTCAGTGCTTTGGAACAAAAGACTAATTTCACTGGAGCTGACATGACTTGGATTTTGCCATTACAGAACTGTACAACCCCTGTCCTTTGAGACTGAACCTCGCAGCAATCAGTAACTTGTACGTAACTATGTATGTGGATTAATATGACATCATAGACATCACGAATCTCACCACACTTTGACAACATATGCCAGTGTCAAGTGCCAATTTACAAGTTTGGGTGTTTGAGAGATCGTCAGGCTTTTCAGCAAATAATTCCAAATAACATTCAAATAACATTCAAATGTTTTTGCACTGGTCGGACCCCCATCTGCGTATTCTCAGACGATTCAGCACGCTGAATCTGCCACAGACCCCGTTCAACTGCAAATCAATACACAAAAAGAGAAATGTACCCAAGTGCCATTTACAACTTCTTATCAGACATGTTCTTGATTAGAGTGTAGCTGTAAACCGTATGTGGTGTGTGATAGGGAGAAAATAACAAGCATACATTGCAGGTACTTTGGGGTTTTTATCTCCAGTCCAAGGTCTTCTTCAGCTTTTTCTTTTTAGTGCCATCTGCTGGTACACAGAGTTATCTCCTAGTGCCACTTTGTTGACTCGTCTCACCTTTGTTTGGGCTTAAGTCAGTCCAAGTCACCTCTACTAGAGATAAAACTTCCATGGAAGAAGGAGCTTGGGCTTGATCGATGACTTGGTGAAACATTGACTGACTTACAACAGTCAAAAGTGTTTCTTTAAACTATCATCACAATATGTGAATAACCATAACTCGCAAGCAAAAGGTCCTTTTAACCATCAAAAACATTTTTTTTAAATTTCAAATCATGATCTCATTTATGAAACTTGACCAGGCTACTTAACTGGTTAAACTTACACATCTGTGTGTTCAAGTATCAAAACAAAACATGGTGCCCCTGGACCGATTCTTTGCATTGGAATCACACAACATAGATAGTAGTTGTTTTGTTCAAGTATATTACTTTGCTACAATTCATATTATCTCTTTTATAGGGTAAAATTATAAACAGCCTCAATGAACTACTCACTATGAAAACATGTAATCTCCAAGGCTAAACCATATAGTGAGTTAATTGTTCCATGCCAGGCTTCCAGAAGAAGAACATCTTCAGCTTCAGCACTGCTGTTGTCTACAGCTACTTTGAAAGGTTGAATCACAGGGCTTTATGATGGAAGCACAAGTCAACAACAGGCAATGTTTTGGGCTTACCAAGCTTTTTACACCAGTATAGTTTTTTATAGACCCTTGGTATCCTGCCATATGGCAATTGTTCAAATGTGCCCATGCCCCTATACAGCTTGACTGAACTTGCATTTTGCAGGATTTAAGGCTGTGCTAGCCTCAAGATGCAGAATATGTTAAGGTCACTGCAATTTTATAATAGGTGTCATAACTGGAAACTCTATTTTGTCATGTTATGAGAGCACTGCTCGTACCAAAGGCTATTGCAGCATACTGGCAGAAACAGGCTGGGCTGACAAAAGTAAATGTTGCGTGCCAGTGGAGTCAGTGGGACCTGCCAGTATCACTTTAGAGGACCAGAGATGCAGTGATCCAGTTTTTTCACAAATCCTGCTGAGCCAACAAATCACCACTACATGGGAGAGGTAACCAGTCAGCACTAGACACAGAGCTGACTATAGAATCATGGTTAACAATCTGACCTAATGTCAAGTAAACGATTTGAGCTCCATGTTGTGGATTAACAGAATCACTGGGTGACATCACTGTCACATTATCAAACCTAAGCCATAAGCATTCTGTCATACTGCAGGCTTGTAGTTCTTTCACTATATATTTCATCACATCACTGCTCTGCCTGGCTCAAAGGAGTCTGGGTAACATTATAGTGCTTGTTTCATTGCTGGTTTGTTGATGAACAATAGTTGCATGGATGTAAAGTTTTTGTCCTTGTAGATGTCCCCATTGCTTTCCATGCTGTTCACTTCTACATATACGGTTTATAAAATAGTCAGACATATTTTAATAGAGAGACTATAAAGTTAACCCAGCTTTCACATAATCCAGCATGTGGCTGACCTTACCGAATATCATACAATAAAACACATATAGATCAGTTACTTGTTTAATAGCACATACAGTAAATTGACATTTAATTGACTATGGAGTAGGTGTCTTTTAAATAGAACTAGTCATGACAGCTCATGGGAATGTAATTATTCTTACTTTCAGAAGGCTTCACGTGACACAGTTATAATGACTGAAGCACTTACCTTTAATTTACCTGCTTCACCCTGGCCAGCTCACTGTCTAACTCCTCTACAGATACATCTGCTGACTCTGTGGATCTCTCTCTCAGCTCATCTTTGAGCTAAAGAAACACAACTCAGAGAAAGTGGCATGTACACATGTGGACAAAATTGATGGTAGTCCTCTGATAAAGAAAGAAAAACCCACAAAGGTCACTGAAATAACTTGAAACAGCCAAAATTTATAATAAAAAAGAGTTAACTAAAAATGAACTCATGAAAATCAGACAGACGTTCAAGAGACGTTTTTAATAAAAACTAACTAGCCTCGACAAAAATGACGGTACCCCTAGAAAAGATGTTAAATAATTACACCATAGGGACATATTAAACTAACGTGTGTCCTATAATTAGCATCACGTGTCTTCACACTTTTAAACAGTTAGCCTGTCTATTTAAAGGGTGTGATCACTGTGCTGTTCATGGTGTGTACCACACTCAATCTGAACCACAGAACACTAAAGAGAGAGTTGTCTTGTCAGAAACCGTTTGATTACAGTGATTGCTTCAAAAGGTTGTGCAACAAAATATTATTATTAAGGGTACCATCATTTTTGTCCAATCCTGTTTCATTAGTTTGTTTTTTAAAATGATTCTGTTGAACCACAACTCAAAAGCGATGTCTGATTTTCATGAGTTAATTTTTTATCTTAATCTTTGGTTATTATTACTTTTTTTTAGTTTCAAGTTATTTCAGTGACCTTTGTGGGTTTTTCCACTGTGTTTGATTTTTGCATAGAGTCATTTGGGTCAAAACCTACATCACTTACAAATACAGCAGTCACAGGAGACACAAAAAAGGAGGTGGATTGCATGACAAGTTAATCATGATGATCAATGTGACAGATTCATCAAATAACTGTACAGCAGCTAAAAAAGCATGGCCAAATGTTAACAAAATAATATTAAAAAGTATTTATTATTATTTCATATTATTAAATATAAAATCCTCACTCAAGAAAGCAGTTGGATGGAGCTGGGGGTTGTAGTGGAGTGGCTTAAGGTTGCATAAGGCAGGTGGTGTGCAGAAACATGATTGTAAAGAATATATTCCATCAACATTTGACAAATGCAGTCTGAAACCAGGTGCAGGACAATGAATGGTGACCTAGTTATTGAACTGGGGTGGCTAATGTGGTTGTCAATAAACCATTTATGTATACTTGCGCTAGATATACAGAGTGGCTACTGTCAGCCAATCATGCACTCACAGCAACTGGAATAAATCAGAAAGCCCCGTTCAAATCCTGTGTGAGTGGATCATCCATGCGTGGAATGTAGTGTGCCCTGAGAGCATCATTAATGCATTCGAAAAATGTTGCATAGCGAATGCATTGGATGGCAGTGAGGAATGTGTTCTGTAAAAGGAGGAGCTCCTACAGGAGCCAGATGGGAGTGGCAGTACTGAAAGTGAACACAGCAATGCCACAAAAAGTTGTGAGGTACAGTTAACTATATCAGGTATTGCATCAAGCAAAGTCTAGCTGTTTTTGAAAGGTGACTACTTTTTTTTTGGGTCTAGAATATTGAGTGAGAGGAAGATGAATTCCCAAGTGTAACAAAAAAAATCTTCAGGATAATATGAGAATATCTTTACATCAGCTGAAACTCTGTAGAAGTTGTGTGAGGCAACAGGACAGGACCCAAAACACAGGAACAAGTCCACAACAGAATGACTTCAGAAAAACAAAATCCACCTTTTGGAGTGGTTAAGTCGTAGCTCAGACCTCAACCCAATATAGATGCTATCGAATGACTTTAAAAGAGCCACACAGGAGATGTCCAAAGAATATGACAGGGTTAAAGCAGTTCTGCCAGTAGAATAGCTAAAATTCTTCCTGAACAATGTGCAGATCTGATCCACCGCTACAGGAGTGGCTTATTGAGTTTATTGCTGCCAACGGGGATCAACCAGTTATTAATTCCACGGGTTTACATAGTTTCTCCTTTCGTACTATAAGGTCTTTATGGTTGTTCTCCAAAAAAAGACATGAAAGATCAGAATTTATTTCGGTATTTGGTTAGACTTGATGAAGAATGAATTTGCTAATACGCTTGACTTAGATCAGATCACATTTTACGACAAATTAATGCAGAAACCATGGAATTCCTACTGTATATGACATGTTGACATGAAAGATGTTGTCATTTCACATATTCTTTAATTAAAAATACACATATAATGTATTTTTGTCTGCCAGAATATCCGATCTAGAACATCACATTTAATTTCCCACAAAAATATTAGATCTTGTAGTTTACTTGTTGTTGCTAATCTGTTTATATCTATAACCAGTGCTTTTCTTGCCTAAGCCCAACATGGCACAGAACTCTAGATTCAATCTCAGGTCCCTGGTTTTCAGTCTGCACATCACTGAGACTGTGTTTTTGCACAACTGTCAGGGAGCCCACGCTGACACTAGTCCATCTCAGCTGTAAAACCACATGCCAGTGTTAATATTGTGTTTGTTTGTTTGCGGTTTTGGGTTTGTAAAGCTGGACCCGGGTGACATATGAGATGAGATATTTCCATCGATGATATATGTATTAAGTTATTATGTTAAGCATTAAATAGTCGTTGCATTGTTTGCATGTTGTTACAACCTTAACCACCACTTTTAAATGACAGTGAGCTGAGTCTAAATCAGAACATATGTGTTTATTTGTATATGAGTGTCTGCAGGTATGAGTCATTCCTGTCAACTCACACAAACATTTTTGAATTATTTAATCTCTTCTCTGGTTGAGGATGGGCATGATGTACCACATTACCATACCCCATATGTTCAACATTAACACAGAGGACTGATGAAGATGTCAGTGTGGTGCAGTTTGCATATGCCAAAATGTAATCAGGCCAAATTAAACGTCTGTGAGGGTGAACTATGGGGCTTGTCAGTACAGAGTTACACCTTCTGAACAGGAGTTGGAGAGAAAGACTCAGTCTGCTCTGAATATGCTGATTAGATGCTTTATTAAACTCATTTATGATCATTCATCCACACAGTGATAGTTACAGACAGCCAGAGGCATCCAATGTACACACAGTAAAGATGAGAATGTCAATGAGTTGACATGAGACAAATGGAGAGTGAAGGTCAGCAGCTGTTACAATGAGACTAAATAGATTGAGCAGATATGCTGTGTTCACTGTGAGGTAGTTATTTGTGTTGTGAGCACACTGAGCATTTTCTTATCTCAATAGGTGTTGAGGCGAATGAGAGCTTTGCTTTTACTTACCTACTGAATAACAACTGTGTCAGTGATGTGGTTTGAATTTGCTCAGGATTTCTGCATTTTGCGTAAACTGAATCCCTAACAAGGACTGTTACAAGTGCAGCTGGATCAAATAACACAATATCACTTTGTTCTATTACCTAAGGAAAATACATATTATATCTGTTGTTTGTAGATTTAAAAACAAAGGATAAAAGTAATTTTTTCTCATTTCGGGACCACTGCCATTAGTGTACACAGGTCACAGCCTGTGCAATCAGGCGCAATGTGGTAAACAAGAGGAATACAATATTAGGGGGAGGAATGTATTATGAGCAGATGGAGTCAGGACAGGCTTCAGCAAATAGGCATTCACCCTTTGAAAGCAACAAGTTCAAAATTAGCAAAAAAATACCCAACAATGCAATTGTTAATACGATGCTGTACCACATACTGTACAATCAGTTACAGTACACTAAGTACTATATCACTTACAGATAATATATTTACACTGCATTTTTAAGTAAACACTAATCTATGTATACTGTAAGTACAATAAACAGCTAAAGATAATGCTTTAATTTATCTATGCAGAGCCTGCACCACAGGCTACACAAGTGCAGGTGGGAGTGTTTATACTTGCTGGTGTGTCTGTTCTGCACTGCAACATCACCTTTAAACAACTAGTTGGTGGTGGTTATTATGGCATTGTTGAGCTTCTTTGGCACTAGGGTGAGTTGCTGCTGAAACTGAGCGGATCATGTTGGAGATGGAACTAATAGATGCTGAACAGCAGTTTCTTAACTGAAATTACTCTAAAAATAGAGAACACATCCGAGTGCATGGTCTGTACAACCACTGCAATGTTGTCATTTTTTGGGGGGTCAGAATTACCATACTACCTGATAAACGTGTTTTGCATATGTTCATACTCAAGACAGCAATTCTCCAGCATTCAGTGGATGATCATTTTATGATTATGTCCCCCAGCCCCCTACTCCTTTCAGATCCCAAGTGCTTAAATGTAAGTTGTCATGACCTATAGTGTGCTGTATTAGTTTTTTGCCTTGTTTGCTCACTGGATGCCATCATGTCCAGCACCTATAACCACACAAATACATTTTTTTTCTCTCAACAGTCACTGATGGTGTGATTTCTCTCCCTTTTCACACTACAACAGACATCCCTGCAAGTAATTGGCAATGGCCTATGGTTTCTGAAAGTGCATGCTCTTCATTACAGAATGTTAAAAACACATTGTCTGATTCAGAGAGGCCTACACAGAGATTTTGCATATTATGTTATGTCTGGCAACTACTGATAGCTCTGTTAAGTGTACATATTGCATATATGCAGAGAGCATACAGTATGTTGTATTATAGGCTGAGGTACAGTCTACCTCCTGGGCTAAATAAAATAAAAGAAGAGTTTGTTAATTGGTTTCTTATATTTCGGCACCATTTGAAGGCAGCAGGACATGTGCTAATAAATCTACAGTCAGATGTGTTGTAAAAAAAGTGATTGTCAGATCTCAGATAGCTCTTCCAACCAGGACATCTGCCTGGTGATTTGGATTCTCAGTTGTGCAGCAGGGTGTTGTAGTCTTTTTATCAGTCACCTGCTAATTCTATGGAATTTCTCTTTGATGGTCATTAGAGTTTATTCTAGTCATCATGTTTTTTTTATTCATTGTGCTTGAACCAACATCTATTACCAATAAATGTTACTCAACAACAGCGTTCTGGAGGTGGTTGACACTCTTTGGTGATATTGTGCATATTGTGAAACCCTTTGAGGCCATAGCTGTTATAATATAAATAAATAATGTCTGACTAAATGTGACCCTCAGTATTTTGTTGTGATATGGGCACTGCACCTCCTTTAGCTAATCTAGAACTTGCCATAATGTGAACGTTTTGAGGACTCATGATGAACATTATTAATAAGCCAAAGTACTTTGGATAGAGATTATTTAAAAATATAATAAACAAAGTGGAAGCTGTATTCACGTTCATCCTCTCTTTGGTCAGATAGTCTGCTATTCCCTGCCATTGCCCTCGGGGGTCCAGCAGTGATTCATTCCACAATAGAATTCAGCAGCCTGCTTGACATTGTGTGATCAGGTCACAGAGATCTCATGGTCATCGTTGTGATGTTGTCATAACCCAGACATCCAGTCTGCCTTAGCAGCAGTCCACCATTTTCTATCTAGCTAGATCTACAGTCATAGGGACATCTCTGGGCAGTTTTAGCCTGAATGCCACTATCCTTGATAACAACCACCATCCACCTTCTGCCATGTGCAGGTATAGAACTGCAGTTCAGTGTGTTGTGTACCTGAGCAGTAAGGCTCTTATGGTGGGTACTACCAAAATGTATTGGAACAACTGTGACTACCTGCATCTAACCTGCATCTTCTGGTGTGAGGCTAAAAAGATTATAAAGGACTGCTCATATAGGACTTACACTAATTCACACATAAGACACACTACTGAAAAGCGTGTTGCCTCCCACCTCATAGATACTGTATAGTATATTTAATAATAATAATTGATAGTTTATTGATCCCCCTGAGGAAATGATTGGCAGCTGTATTTTAGGTGCCAAGGGTTCGGGGTTCAGTGCTTTGTCCAGGGACACCAAGGTCAGTTCATATACTTATGAAGACCTCTGGACTGTATGTAAACACAGCATTGCTTTGAGATAACCTGCTGTGAGCATTCATTGCAACATTAGCATGTTAACTTGATGGTTAGAACACTAATGCAAAGGAATGATATTGGACAAATTACATCCTAATTCCAACAACATCCCTCTGTTTCAGTTAAAGCTTGAATGGTCAAATTCCATGATGCTCTGTCTTTCACTCCTTGTTTGTCAGTGTTAACATGAGTGCCTGCTGTGCTGATTTCCCATGATGTTCAGTCTGAGGAACTGCCAGGACAGTTGATATCAGGGCTGCCAGAAACACACACACACACACACACACACACACACACACACACACACACACACACACATATACATACACACATAGAACTTACCTGAGGTTAGGCTAGAGTGAGCCTATCTGAAGGCTAAACAGGATTACTGTGTTTCAGATGTTGTCATGTAGCTGCCAAATAGCAATCTTACACATGATGACATGGATCTCTTGTGGTAGGTTACTAGAAATAAATAGCCATTAAGGACAGAAAAGGCAACTTCAGGCCTGGGGGACCTGGGAGGAAAGTCAATTCGAGCAGGCCTGAACCTTTTTTGGCAGGGTATAAGTTGTCCCTCTTGGCACAATGCATCATAACAACAATCTAGATAGAGAATTGCATGTCACACTGTCTGAGATGGGTTAAATACAATCTTGATTGCAGTCTGCGTGCAATATTGATCATTGTATGATGAAAGCTCATGCTCAATTTTTGTGCCATGAAGAAAATCTAAAAACTAGAGATGTCCCAAGCTGGTTGTAAAGCTTGGCAACTGTCATTTATTTTGCTAATTTAAATGTTATTATGTTATTTAACAGGTCTCCTAGAATGTGTTTACATGTCCTGAACTTGCAATAAACAAAATATTTTCCTTGTGATGGCCCATTCTGCAGACCCCCCATCTCAGCTTTAAATTCTGCCTCTTTAAAGAGCCCCCTCCTGAAAAACTGCTCTGACTGGTGAACCACTAAAGCCCTAAGGATGAAACAGTCACCAACTCCAAGCTGTTTCCAGTTTATTTTATCTGTTCCAAAGCAGTTGCAGATTAATGCACAGGCGGACCTAAACTACAGCCTAGGAGCCCCATGTTTGCAGGGACCAAGTGTACATCTAATCGATTAAATGTACTTCAGAGAAAATAGCCCCCATCACCACCAAAGGCCAATAATACCCTCAGTAAAACAGGACAGTCTCTACTGCTGTGGGACAGCTAAAAGCTAAAACCAGTAAATGTAAATGCTGTCCAATGGGAGTCTGTTGGGGGAGGCATACCACCATAATGTGCTGGGGCTGGGTGGAGCAGAGTGAATTGATTACAAGCCTTATTATAGTGGTATTAATAACAGTTGATATACCAAAAACGAAAGAAATACTTGAGTGGTAGACTGTTAAAAAAATCTGGAAAAACTTAACATTGACTGAGATTACAGGTTTCCCTGATGGTATTTCCCTGAGAGTATATAAACTCTCTAAACTGTAGTGTTAAGCACACACTCCATTTTATGTTTGTTTTTGCAGGAACATTGGTCCAACATGACCTGCAAACCCAGGTGAAGCATTTTTTGTGAGGATATACAAATGATGATACAGATGGTGATGCGTTAGCATTAATGTTACCATTCCAAAACCATAGTATGTACTGTACAGTATAATAACATACATACCCTGGTTGTACCAGAACGTGTGGAAACATGTCTGATAGGTCGACAGAATATGTAAAACATTAGTAAAATAATTATCTCTGGTGAACATATACCTAACAAACCTAAGAAAGAAATCTGAGTACTAACACTGTAGCCACTATTCTCACTTGTTATCATGACTGTTCCAAATGAAGCAAATGGTAGAGAAACTGAATATGGCTTTGAATTTTGTCTACAAAACCTTATTTAAAAAAGAAGAAAATCCTCCCACTGTGTCATGATTGTCAGAAAAACATTAAGAAATAATTCCTCTGCACGACAAGCATGCAACAGCTTTTATTTTTGTCTTTAGCATTTGAGGTCTCACATCCAAATTGCTTTGACTTGATAATAACCCAGGCGTTAGTCAATTGTGATTAAGTCCGGCCTGTGGGAGGTTGTCTTTGCCAGCAATCACAAGAAATCAAGAAATGAATATGAGCTGTGTGAGAACTCGTCCCTGTGGCACCATTACACAGGAAAAGCTGAAATCCATCTGACATGCCCTGTGTGTGCTTAAGCTGAAATGAAGAAATAGAAATACCATCATGTTCACTGAAAAATGTGCTTAAAATCCTGAGTAGTTGTGAAATATAAACCAAACACGCACAGATTTATTGTCACACTCACATAACCTTATCATGTGCATGATGAAAGAATCAAAAGCAACACAACCAGAGATACTGTTTTTTACACATTTTATGGCCAAATCTCTGAACCCTCTTTTTTTTACTTGTCAATAGTGACAAAAGTGACATCACCTAAGGACATGTATGGCTTCCCACTGTTTCATCTGTGGACATTGTATGCAAATGTTATCTGATTTGTTGGCCATCATTTGGGGGGCCCTGGTGTACAGGAATATCTGTGCTCAGTATGGGCCATAGCCTCCAGTCCACAGGGGAGACTCATCAGGGAAGTTGCGGAGAACAATAGAGTTAAGATATTTCGGTATAGGAGGATACTGGATAACCAACTGAACATGAACCAGTGGTGATAGATGCAGCAGTTCAGAAGTTCAAGGAAGGAGAACAAGAAGCTAAGAGGATATGGAAAGAGGAAATTTTAAAGGGTTCACAAACAGGAACAGACAGCATAGCAGGTGTTATCAGTAGACCTTGGTCCTACTGATAGGGGGCTTTATATTTCAGTGTTTCAAGACCTGTCTTGCAAAGTCTCTCTAAAATATCTCTGCTGAATTTTGACTGCAATAAAATGCCTCTATTAGCCTGTCCTTTGGAAAAGAAGATCCTATTAACAGTACCTTTAAAACTTTCAAATTACAATTCAGATTAATAGATTCTTCATTTTCAGCTTGACTGCCCCTGCAGCTCTGCCATTATCATCAATTAGAGGCTTCACTTAATAACACAAATACAGCCTGTTCTCCATGAACAACTTCAGTGTGGAGCGTTTAAAAAGAGTGACCCATGAGCCGCTGAGCAGACTGCTGGTCCTGAAAGGTCAGCATGAAATGTAGAAAATTAAACAATAGTTGAGGCCTTTCTTAAAATGTTGCCCTATCACTATCAAGGACAATAAATATATCCACTTGATTACTGTATTATTATAAAAAGTCAAGAATGAGTGTCCTCCCCTTAGAACTAAACCTTGCATAAAAAGTATCAGACAGCTATGTCCCAAGATTACGTCCTACCAATAGATAGACACTTAGCTGTCTTTTGAAACCACAACTACAATCTGTAGTGCAACAAGAAAAAGAATGTGTGATATTATTGGATTCTAAGTCCCAACTAGACTTTTAAGTTTTGGAACTAGCGTTCCCATGTTGCTTTTGGAAATTTAGGAGGTGATGTGGAGCAGGACAGAAGGAGAGTTGCGATAAATTATTAATTGGTGTAACAATTATGTGTAACAAGAATAAGACTAAAATATATCATCCTAATGTCACTTTAAGATTTATGATGTACATACCATGTTACTAACATCAACATGTTAACAACAGTGTGCCATCAGTGACCTGTTGTTTTACTGCCACTGCTCACTTCATTGCTATTCACCTTTCTACCTGTCATGATAATGCCCATGTTTTGCCCTTTTAGGACTTAAACATCAGGACATCCCGGCTGTCCTGCTGTGTATTTACCCCAAAAAATTATCCTGGTCCAGAGTCTGAGAGAAGCTTACGTTAGCCACATTAGCTGTTTGGCACGTGTGTTCAGCTAATGTGACTATATTCAACAAGATAACCCAGCAACCGAGCAAACAAACAGAACCAAACGTGATCAACAGCACCCCTGTCACAAACCACATACCTAAAACAGCTGAGAATCAGAAGTTTGTAATAGAGGTCCAAACAGATCTATTCGGTTTTGAGGACATGAGACCAACCCAGGACCCAATTTAGGTCTTAATTCTGCATATTATAATTTGGTTTAGTCTCCCTTTACCCTCAGTGTATCAAGGCATCCAGAGGGACCCGAGCCCATATAGACCCACACTTTTGACCAGGTCTGATTATATTCTGGTTTATTCAGGTGTTGTGCACAGGTGCGCAGGATGTTGCACCTACAACATTCCCCTGAAGAAAGAGAAGAGAAGGGTTCTCTCTGTGAGCAGGTTAGAGTGATTTGTTGGCCCTCTGTTTCAGTTAAAGCCTGAGCCAAATTCCATGATGCTCCATCTTTCACTCCATATTTGTTTGTCAGTGTTAACATGAGTGCCTGCTGTGCTGATTTCCCATGATGTTCAGTCTGAGGAACTGCCAGGACAGTTGATATCAGGGCTGCCAGAAACACACACACACACACACAGAAATTTTTGTATAGCAGTCATTGTGAGCAAACTCATTGGAATAATGCAGTCCCTAGCTCCCTTCTGTTGCGAGGGCCACAGGTCACAGACAGTCAGAGTCATTCCATCTTTTAGTTTTAGTTCTGAAATTAATCCAGCATCCATTAACTGGTCGGAACTTTACACATTAGTTTCTTGTCAAAAACTAATAAATCCACAGTTTGTTCAAATCCTGAAAAGATGGAAGAAAAATATAGACTTCTCTGTTTGTCCATATATCCATCCTGTCCGTGCTTTGAACTCTGCTACTGCTGTTTTGAGTGAGTCTGCTACAGCAAGGAAAAACATTGTTATACTGTCAGTTTTCGGCTGATGTTGTCATGTAAGAAAAAAAACTAACTCCCATTAAAGCCAATCTAGCATTTGAATCTTATTATACAAAATAGACAAAAAGAAAGTGTACATGGTGGAAAGCCATTTGCTTTGCCATGTAAGTTTGAGTTTTTATTAATAACCCCAGTGCCAGGGGTTATTAGGTTGTTGTACATGCTTCCAGTTTGAAGGTTTGTTTCACTGTTTTGACTTCTTTTAGATTGTGCTTTACTGCAGACAAAGCTCTTCTCCATACTCTCTGGAGAATTAGTGTTTTGTTTGCTAATGGTAAATGGTCTGCACTTATATAGAGCATGTCTACCTAACTGGTACTCAAAGCACTTTACACTGCATCTCATTCACCCAATCACATACACAGCTGCTATGCAGTTGATCTGACTCACCGGGGGCAATTTGGGGTTCAGTATCTGCCCAAGGACACTTTAGCATGTGACATGGCAGCCGGGAATCAAACCACCAATCCTGTGACTGGCAGACAACTGCTCTACCTACCTAGCCACAGCCACCCCAAATCCAGAAATACCCTGCATTTCTAATCAATCTAATTAATCTAATCATGTTATGTTCACTAATCTCTAAATCAATCTCATCTAACCTGTCGATCTGTAGAACCTTATTGTTCTCCCTGTGCTTAAACCACATGCACACTTATGGGGCGGCTGTGGATCAAGAGGTAGAGCAGTTGTCTGCCGATTGGTGGTCCGATTCCTGGCTCCTCCTGTCACATGTTGAAGTGTCCTTGCACAACATATTGAACTCTAATTGAGCCAGGTCAGTTGCATGGCAGCTCTGCCAGCAGTGTGTGAGTTATGTCTGCTTGTGTGCGAGTGAGTGAATGCGACGCAGTGCAAAAGCGCTTTGAATACCAGTTAGGTAGAAAAGCAGACCATTTGCCTATGTCTGCATCCAGAGTCCAATGGATCTGTTTCTTCTTGTGCAATTACAGTAGGAAATCTCCTGAATGGAACACATCGTAATAGTTTTGGTGAAAAAAGCTATTATAAGTATTATAAAGCTATTAAAAATTTAAGTGCAGGAACTGGAGAAGTTCTGAAAGTCTGAATGCTTTTGTCTGCAAAATATCTAATTTTCTAAGCTCTATGTTAGACTCAGCTAAGCTGTAGACAAAAAGATCCATAATCAAGTATAGATCTTATCAAATTAATTAAATACATGGTCTCCCTCTCTGCCCCCCAGTTACATCCAGCGAGCCATCTTATGACATTTAACTCCTCACAATTTTCAAACCAACAGTCACTTATTAAACCATGTATGATTTTGCCCTCCCTAGAAGATGTCTATACACCAAACCACAAATAATAAACTTTTTACTAGTGATAAATGTTGACAAAAAGTGACTTTAAATATTGATATGTTAAATATGTTCTTTCCACAATGTTTTCTTCTTTTAGTACGTGACAGTCTCCATGTTGTTCCATCAGGGAACCACCACAATGCTGGATTTATATGTATTTGTATAGTCCTCTCTAGGGCCCTCACAGTCTACGGCTACTACAAATCCTAGGCCTTTATGCCATCTGCAAAAAGATGTATCTCAGATGTCTCTCTTCCACATCCTCTTAAATTTCTGCTAGCTCTGCATAAAATTGGATAATGATCCTTACCTCTGTTCATAACTTTCTTTTCTCTAACACAGGATGAATTGATGAGACAATTATTAAATCTGTCTGATATCAAGTAGTCTTTACACTATGGCACCTGTTCCGGCTTTCATCATTTATCACTACCAGATCACACTTATCTAGCATTTTTTCTATAACTCTTCCATAGTTGCCCATAAAGGTTTAAGAGCTCTACATTTTCCAACCCATATAATAGCACATATTACTTTCTGCATAATCTCAGGAAATTCTGGCATTAACCATCACTTTAAAGAATTCTAAAAGTTGATGTGTGTTACCTCTAAGCTCTCACTATTCCAAACCTCCATTTCTTAATTTGCACAAACCTTTATCTGGTAAAAGTAAAAAAGAAATAATACTTTCAGTGTTGTCACTGAATAACTTCTGAACTGAATAAATTCAAGTAAAACCACTGTAGATGACTCAAGAATAAGCAGGTTAATTACTAATAGGTGAAGGTAACATGTCTAGCTACAGAAAGAGCATCCACTAAATTCTCAGTCTTTGCAGGAAAAGATGGGTTGTGGTTCACCACTTTATGTCAGACTTCATGAGGAAACTGTCAGTTCAAAAATCATATTTCTCAAGTGCAAGATTGAAATAAATATGAGTCTTCTACCATCTACAGCTGCAACCCTGGGGAAAGATTCCCAAGAAGATGTGGTGGGGGAGCACTGTTGAATATGTTACCTTCAAGCCCTCAGGAAGCACCTCAGGAGAAACTGTAATGCTACTGTGATGAACATATCAGCTTAAGAGGACCATTATCACTTAACACGGTGTCCTGCTGTATCCAGAAATGCAACCTGAACCTCTATTACACAGATAACGCCAAACATAGGTTCCGCGCAGAAACACTGTTGAGAGTTGTCTGGGCTTAAACTTGTGTCAGATGGACTGAAACACACACACACACGCCTGTGCTACACATGAAAAACGAAGGTTTAATTTAATGTGGATAAGTTATCCAGATGCAGTGGTAAATGATCTGACCAGAGGCAGGAACATCAGAACATTTTACCATTGTCAACCACTTGCTGATTCTTTACACTTCCTAATGTATTCAGCCTCCTTTCTCTTTGCATGAATGCCTGTGGTGACTCGTGTTTTACAGTTTTTGCCTAAAGAATTTACTTGTGTTTGCTCTGTTTCATGTGAACAGAACCCATAGCCATTCTTATGCGTTTTGTTTGTTTTCCGGTGCTCTACCACAAATGTGCTTCATCTATAAGAAATTAGAAGAATGTTTTAAAAGAGAACAGCCCCTGAAAAGAGAAAATCTGTTATCTTATTGTTAAGATGAGAGAGAGCCACAGAAATGCTGATACACTAAGCTTTGGATGCATCTGTCTCACAGAAGGGATTTAAAAACACCCCAAAGTGTGAAGGTAGAGGAACAGATAATCATTGTTGTGATCATTTAGATCAGATGCTGGCAGCCTCTGTCTGCTTTAACCATTCAACGTGGGTGGTCAGCTAATCACAAAGCTTAACTTACAGTAGAATCTTGTGTGAGAGTGCACACACACACAGAAATGAAGGGACTCAGTCAGTCCCTGGGGGAATATCCTAAATAAGGTCTCTTGCCAATATGCTGCAGTATTGGCTGAGGATTGTGGAGAATGTATCTCTGGAAGCAGACCCACTGCACTAATGGTTCTGGATAAGACGGGCAGAGTGAGGAGAGGGCCAAAACAAACCCTTCATGTGGATCAATGGACAGAGAGATGGGAAGATGTGTTAATTGGAATTATGTTGGTAATATATCTCATGGATTTCTGTAGAGACATACAGTGCCATCTAGAATTGGACAATAATGACATGAGAGAGCAATGTTGTCTGCCAAAATGTTCAGTCTTGCAGTACATTATCCACTTATAAGCAACAACAGCATTACTAAATCGTTATGGTTCTGTTTAGACTGAGAGCACTTGGTTAATGATAGAGAAAGATGGTGGTTTGCTCTAATACAGGAACAGTTAACCGCTATCTTTGCTTAGCCTCCAGCAAAGTGTTCTGTTGTCTGCACCATGGACCGCTGTGTTTTGTACACCTAACATTAATCATGACCACATCCTGGCAAGTCGTGACTTTGCTGCTGACAATAAATGTGTTGCTTCTCTGAAAAACATAGTTGCTACTTAACATATTCCAGCCAGTGATTACAATCAGTAATTAGTACTGAATTTCTGTACAGCTGGGTAGCTTTAGGATTATTTTTTAAGAGGCCAAAACAGAAACAGCAGAGATTGAAAATATGTGGATTTCTTCCTTACTGTATATGCCAATCTCCAACTCCACTGGAACCTGTATTTCAGGCAACTAAGGAACACTTTTGTTGTGAGACAGTCTATGTCAAATTTTGAGATCACCTAGGCTTTTTCTTCCAGATATGGAAAACCCTTTCAAACTTTCTGGTTTTAGTAGGACTGAGGCAGGTAGTGAGTTGTGGAGTCTATTATGCTGCCTCTTTTTTTTTCTCCGCTACGCTTTGCTCTGCCTGACGTCTTGTCACTGTACGGCCCAAACTTAACGTCAGCGAAGATAAAGGAAGGGGATGTAAGGAGGGCCAGTGAGTGTAGGGAGCAACATGGTTGTTTCTGGGGGTGTATGCGCATGGTATCAAACAGGGGTTATGTGCCCATTTAAAAACCGCCTTTAATATTACCAACTTACAATCTAGGGTGTCTGTTATTTTGACAAATATGAGATCTTTTCTGTATATTAGTTTTCTTTTGTGAAGACATTAAAGGTTCACAGGGTGCACATACTAGAACATTGTAATTTCAAGGCAGAAATCTATTATTATTTGTATTAGTATATAAGCAAAAGCAAAACATAAGGTATTGTTAGGTTGAGGTTGGTTTAACGTTAGAATCTGTTGGCATAAGGGGGGTGGGGAAGGTTGTAGGGCAGACTGTAGAACAGTGGCCTGTCAGACTGATCAAGGAGACTGGCCTTGGATTGCCTTTAGTCCAGGATGTTTGCTAATGTCGAGAAGATCTGCTGCATCACACGAGTTCAGACATCAATCACCGTCATGCCCACACCAGCCTGCCCACTAGCCTTCACGCTGTGTGATTCACACAATGTGCCACACTCACAATGTGAGTTTACCAAATGAGACTGCACCGGATACACTTATAGGAATAATGCAATATAATAATAAAAAAAAAAAAACATAATCAAACAATGTAGAGAAAACAATGGTCCCCTGCCACCAATGTGTCTGACTGCAACACATAAGGTCCTGCCAACAACAATCCAGTAATTGTTTTTATTCTGCATAGAAAGACTTGGAGGAAGCCAGATCAACGCTTGAAACACTAGAAGTGTTTTCTCATGGCAGTTTTTTCTGTGTTGACAAAGACTTTCAACTCTCTTGTTTCCATTAAAGACATTTTTACTTTATTGCATTTTGAAAGAGTACAATTCCTCAAGCCTCAACTAGCTTCTCTTTGTGTACAAAGTCAAGTTTCTTTGTGCTGGATGTTAAATCCCCATCAGGAACCTTGTGGAGAGGGACAGCTGCCACAACTCATGAGTAACTGGAAGCAGAAAAACCCAGACCTTTACTTGGACAGGCTAAAGCTTATTGCATGATCGAGAAGATCAGCAATATATAGGAGCACCTTAATAATGTACCTGTAATAATGTAGTAGATCACTCTAACAGTTCAGATATAGAATTTCATGCGCTTTAAAAAAAATAAGAATAAAGAAAATGCTGCTCAGGACCCGGGCTACGGCCGAGTCCTGAGTCCTAATTAAAGAGGAATGTCTCTAGTAGGGCTGTGTAATATCATTCAAATCATGATTATACTAATGCGAGTATTTGTCATATTGATCGCAATAGAGCATGGAACTGTAATCTTGAAGTACCACTCAGCCGGTTTGCAGAGTAGCCTCTCCAGTTCATGAAAACCTGAAGCAGTTACATGATGTTGCACTGTACAAGGACCTCGGGGATTAAAAAACAATTACTTAACAAAGTTGCATCAAGTCTGACTGATCACTTTTGTAGTAATATACACACTCTCACAGCTTATTGTTATTCTAATTCACACCATTAAAATGTGTTGGCCACTAATCAAACTCCCCGTGGGGATATGAATGTAAAATTTATGCACTCCATACATTGCACCGTTATCCCAGTGAGCATTTAGAGTCCAGCTGCCTCACTCATATCTTTTCTGCTAGAATAGGTGTCACTGACCCCTTTTTGCTAATTAGGATTATATAATTACACAAGGCCTTCCACATCTCCACTCAGGGTCCCATTCTCCCTCTTTTAGAAGCTCACCATTTGTATTCAGTGTGTGCAGCTCTCCACCAGCCTCTGTCTGCTACAGGCCCTGATCCATCCGGCTGCTGCATGCTGTGATCAATGGCTTACATGTTTGTATTAACAGAAATCAAGAAATTTGATCAGGCACAACTGTAATGCTCCTTCGATAATAAATTCTTTAGCCAGCGGAAAAGTCGTAGTGGGTGGTATTGACTTCGCTGATAGCTCCCTGCAGACCCCAGAGTAAAAATAGATAAGGGGGGAGGACAAGAGAGGGCGAGTCTTTGCACAATGAGAGATGTGCGAGAGTGAAATGAGAGTGTGAATGATAATAATGGAAGTTCTGGCTCTTAGACAGGCCATCTTACTTCCATCAGTGCCAATTTATTTGCAGTGGTTTCATCATTGTCTAAATCAGAGAGTTCAATCACATTCTTCACCTCAA
The DNA here is from genome assembly GCF_900324465.2 of Anabas testudineus. Taxonomy (NCBI): domain Eukaryota; kingdom Metazoa; phylum Chordata; class Actinopteri; order Anabantiformes; family Anabantidae; genus Anabas; species Anabas testudineus. The sequence continues at coordinate 25,542,178 of NC_046612.1, read as the reverse complement.
CTAACACTCAGTTAAACTCATACATCTTCTCACAGGAACATAATTAGTTCTAAATCATTGTGAAAATGATCAAACGCTGTCAGCTGCTGTCTGGAAGCAATGGGAGGTTAAAATAAGGAATCTCTTAGCTTTGCACTTAAAAACATTAAGCTGCTATTACGGTAGACAGTATTATTGATGCACACCATCTGACTTACTCTGCCTTTCTGAGTATCTTTATAGCTTAGATGTATTCACATTCCACTGGTAACACAAGGGTCATGTTAGTTATTTCAGTATATATATGTTTAAAAATGTACAATGCAGTTGCATGAAATAGTGCCGACTTAGCATTTTTTTTTACAATTCTGGTAACTGCACTGTACTGGTCACTGATATTTCACCATCAAAGAATGTGCATGTTTGTCATTCATTTGATTTTAATATGACTTTGTATGATTTGTACAGTTTGAGAAATTGAGAAACACTGTAAGTAGTTGTTGGCTGCACTAATAAAATGGAAGCTTGGTTACGGTCAAAGCTCAACGTATTTTAACTAATTTTACGCCCCTGTTCCATCTGTGCTGAGATATCACAACATATCACAAAAACAAAACTTGTCTTTCTGCATTAATATCAACATGCCCGAACAATGCTTCATTCTCAACTAGTCAGTCTGACAAGTTGCACATATTTAATATATAACATATATTTAGTTTAAACAGGAGCTCAGAGGATGTTGATGTTGTTCGGTCTGTTCAACATACCCATCTTGAACTCCTGCCGGTATGTATAATTGGAGTGTACGTTCTTGTGACCCAGTTCATTGACTTCTTGCAGGGAACTGTCACTATGCACACAGTCGTCTTACAGTGATGTCACATCGATGTCTGACTTTAAAAACGTCATGACCCACTGCTGCTAGTGAACTTTTTGCTTTTAGCATCTTAGACCAGCTTAACCAGCACAAGCAACAATTGTAGCTTCTGTATAGTAGCTCATTGGGTTTTAGCACCATAGGACCCTAAGGCAGCTATACCAGAGTTTTCTCTGGGCACATCCCATTGATTAGCTGGAGGTATAGAAACAAAAATATTAAGTTAATGGGATTTAACTTTTTATATAAAAAGTAATAGTTAGCAAGCAGTACTGAAATCGACATGACAGGATTAGGAATATTGGAATAATGATTTCATCACTCTGCTTCATTTGGAACTACAGTACATTCGTGCAAAGTACACCTACAGCTGTACAATGACATTACAGACATGTAATCTCTAGGTGACAGCATCTACAGAGAGCACTTTTATCAATATGTTGTTCACAGAATTAATGTTTATTAGGGATAACTTGGGCCATGTTTGTCATTTTAACCATGACATGCTATTTTAATATGCCAATGCTAAATGGCATCAATGTTGAGTACATTTTGCTGACATCAGCAACTGAAGCAAGTGGTGCTGCAAAATTAGAATGTTGAAAATACACCCGGGTTCGGCACCAATACCAAACCTACCGACGTCTCTACTTAAAACTAAATGTAAATGTATAAATTACCACTTACACTGATGGACCTCTACACTTATGCACCCACCAGCCATATAAGGATTGTCTGCTGTTCAACAGGGCAAAGAGGGCTATTATCAAACTTGTAGGTAATATCCACAGATTTCCTGAGGGGTTGCAACACAAAGGTGACCAGCTGCTACACAGGCCCGAGAGATTTGTCTGACACCACTGTGTAGGATCAGGTGACATGTCCTCAACCCATTCGACATCCATTCTTGAGGCTGTCTGAGTACATGGTGGTGAAAGACTGTACAACGCACCTTAGGCCACCACTCGACAACAGGGATTGTAACGTTGCACACAATTCGTGACTTCTCTCTACACTCTCTTACAATATATAATATATATGATTAATCACTGGTTTAAGTCACTCTCGGGGATGTTTCTTTTTCACAGTAACAAAAAATAGAGAAAACCAGAGACCTTATCCTTTAATGTTTCCTGTAATGTTTGGTGCAATGTGTCAGGGCAGTGAATTGTGTATGAGGTCACTGAACACAGTGACCAGTTGCTACGATGCTTCTGTCATAACTCAATAACCTTTGGAGCCTAAAGGCTGGAGAGGCATCATAATGTTGCTCAAGTAAACAGAGTATGGTGAGAAAACTGCCTTTGAATGTGTCCAAATCAATGTGATTGATTTTGTGGAGACATTTTTTCATTAATGTTTCTGATTTATCGGCTTGTAATGATGCAATGTTTTTCCTCACAGAGAATATTGGATCATTATTCATTTTTAATTGGTCTACTCATGCAGAAATAAAAGCCACACTTTCCTACTGAGAAAATGTTTTCTATCAACTTAAACGACACTCGACTTTGTCCAGGAGCAGAAACATTGAGTCATTTCGATACAGCTTTCTCTGTGTTCCCCAAAAGTTAAAGTGCAGCTCTCATTGATAACTAATGAGTAAATGCTTTAAAGCCAACATGAAGGCACATACTGGAGGTTTCTACTCTACATTAGATGTAGAGTAGAGAATGGCTCTGGATAAATGTTACCTAGCAATTAAACAAAAACTGGAAATGTACAAATATTTTGTTTGAGTAGACAAAGATGTCAGGATTCTAGTTTTGGTGGACCCAATTATAATGCCAGACATGGCACGGATATGAATGAAAGAAGTTTTATTGTCACAGGATAATGTATATAGAGTTAGAGGTGAGCACAGGAAACAGACAATGGGATCAGAAAACTCTGGAAGTTGTAGTCAAAATGTTTAAAATGGTGGGCACCAAGTTGGCGTTCCCCACGTGGCTGGAAGTGAGTACAAAAACAAGTGGCAGAAGGAACGAAAGAAATGATAAGAAACGACAGTGACCAAAATAAAAACATAGAACAGGAAATGAAGCCAGAATCATGACAAAAGAAGTCAGTCACTCTTTGAGTTAACTTGGTGAGTAGCTGAGGGTTTTCGTTTGGTTTCCGTTAAATCGTTTGACTACCAGAAGGCTCTATGCTTTTTTATCACACAAATTTGCTTTTACACTACATGTGTTTACATTTTTCTCTGATAGTTAATTTCTTAAAGAAATGGTTGTGGAATTTTATGGAATTTTGATATATGTGTGACAGTAGGTCTTGGTCAGTGTAGCTCTTTTTGCTCTGCATAAACAACACAGCACATTTTACCAGGAAAACAACTATGTTTGGAAAACAAATGCCCAGCTCTTGTTTCCATACAAAAGGCAATCTGAAGTTCATCTGACACTTACACGAAACTTCCACAGTCACATTAAACAACTGTCATGTGAACAAGAATCCTGGTGGGGATTGGAAACCTTGGTTTGTACAGTTAGATTTCTCCTGGAGAAATTTCTCTGGCTTGTAACTGGGCTTTAATCTAATTGCACATGTGCATGATAAAAGACTCTAGAAAGCAGAAGTAATTACATACTGTAGGACAAAGACTCTTTTTAAATCTGCAATATGCCACTAATGGGACTGAAGCTAAGGTTAGCATGATACTCAGCATCAAAAATGTTTAGAAGTCACCTTGGGTCACAGGAGACTTAGACAGCATCCCTCCACAATGAGATAATGTTAAAAATAGAAAAAAAGTTTAAAATTACATTTATGACTAAACTATTAACAGATTTGTACATATTAATTGCCCTAAAATGTCTTTATTTCTTTAGGCAGTCCATAACCAAAAGTGGGCTTGTAAGCTCAACGCACTGCAACTTAAAATCACATGCACAGCTTCACCAGGCAACAAAGATGCAGCATTTAGAAAAATGCTGCATGAAGAGGAAAAGACAACAGAACGATTTTTAAAGAAGCAGCTAAATATACATATATCAAAATGTGTGACACACACACAGCTGACAACAGTCACATCTTCCCCAGGGGTACTTAAAAGGGACGAACATTCAGAAGTCAAGGGAAGGTATTTTTTAATACATTTTCTTCAAATTCTTCAATAAATGAACACAAGTTTGTGTGCATATAAAGTGACTGGTTGATGGATATAAAGGGCTGGTGGAGCCAGTTGTCCAAAGTTTAAATGTGGAACAGTTTAAATGATGGGAAATCACACGGCGAACATGATGGGAAAGTGTCATATATGTTAGTTTCATAGTTCATAGTTTCATTAATGTGCAGTACAGTCTTTTCATTGCTCAGATCTGATGTTTTGTTTTTGTGTAGTTGTGTTTTGTATCAAGATCGGCTGCTAGTCCACTTTGATAAAACGGTCCAGCTGTTTAATTCTGAGCACATCAGGTAAGTGAGCTCCGTAAAGGTGACCCCAGGCACTCTGTGAAGAAAAGCGATCACAACCATTTGGAGCAGTTCTTCTTTCTTTCTTATTCCGGTCACTACCACTAGCTCTAGAGTTGTCCCCCTCTTCACCAGCACCACAGTAACAGTCTGTTGAACAGGCACTTACGAACATATTATCACTGCTGTTATATTTCTCTGGCTTGGCATACCCAGGCATAATTATTATTTTACTCTTTGGCTGACCTCATTCAGCCAAGGGATACGTGCTAAAGGACAGTGAATCAATAATGGGGCAGAAGCAATTACAAACCAGCTAATTGCAAATGCATTTTATACATCAGTTGACTAAGGAGCCTTCAATAACAACAGCTCTCGCCAAGAAAATGATGCATGGGAGACCTGGTTCTTTAAAGGGAATTATATACATTCACTTCACTACACGAGGCTTGTATCTGTGCTTGCATCTCTCTCCTTCTGCCAAGGTCTCTAAGACACAGTAATTTCTACAATCTGACATGACACATTCATCAATAATAATTCTCTGCAGTAATTGTATTTAGAAACTTTATTTTTCAAGCAACAAATACTTTAGTAAGTGCCAAACGTATGAATACACAAGTTACCTCAATGGGTTATCAATGTCATTGTTCTGTCCACTTAGGTTTTGAACGGTTCTGGATTATTGACTTAATACCTGAGAGAATAAAACAAGACCCCATCCGGTTAGACTGAATAGTATTTAGACCCGACCTGACTTTGGTTCCAGGTCAGGTCTTGGATCTTCAGAACCAAGTGGACCCATACAGACCTCTAATGGAAAGTTATATACTGTATGTAAGCACAGTCCATTTACTGCACAGACTTTCTTTTCTAAAAAGCATACAGAATGTAGTGGCCATTTTTAAGTCTACTCATTTGTAACCTGTTTGAGTACCGTGCAAACACAGCTAGATGTGTCTCAAACACACAAATCACCACTACCTGATTCAACTCATACAGTATCATTTGAAGTCATTATAGACATCAGGAGAGAAGCAGAGGCCTACACAATGATCAGATGACCATCACCCCTGTCTACAATGGTGGACAAGGTAGAAACTAATATTGCTTGTATCTGGGAAGCTCATCTGAGCACAACACATAGGGGTAATATATAGCATATGGTTATATTGACACAACATTGAACTGGCTTTCTTAATCTTCACTTATTCTGCCCCCAGCAAACAGGTATTCAGAGAGTCCAACAGTGGTAGCCTATATATCATAAATATTGCATGGTAACAGCTGATAGTTATTCCACCTTTTTACACATGCACATTACTGTTCTCTAACAGAGCGAGGCTGATCATGATAAAGTGCAGTATCCATCCAACTCCACAGAACATTATACAGTAAGGTGTTCAGTGTTACCCCAGAGAACAACTGAATTTAATGAGATCCTAGCTACCTGTAAAGTTCAGTATGTGTACAAATCCAACTAATGAAACAAATAGAAAAAATTAGCTAGAAATTGGGTGCATCAGATGGAAGATTAAAAAGGGCAGATTTTGTAAATACAATTACGGTAACTTACTCATGTCCTCACTGTTATTATATATAAAACAGGGGCTCACCAGTTTTATTTCTTCCGTATACAAATGAGTGTAGGGGACCATCATCAGATGTGATAGTAATTAATAATAATTTGCTATAGCATCTCATTAGCCATAGATGCAATTCTTCACAATGTACACAATTGGCAGTGTAGAAAGTTACAATTATTTAAGATCTAAATAAAGTGCCACTAACAACTGTAGTAAATGGATACAACAATTTCAGGAAGTTCATTATTATACAATTCTTTTTTATTACTCACTCTTGTACATCATCTACAATTTAGGAACAGTCACTTCACACACAACATCTGTATCCAGATTTGGATAAAAACTGAGTCTGTCGCTGACTCCAAGCAAAGTGCTTTTCTTGCCTAAACCCAACTGCTTATGGATAAATGTAGTGCTTCAATAGATAGATCTCAGACTGCACTTATAGAGAAAGGAGTCCATCCCATACATGTCTTAACATCAACAGGAAACCAGTGTATAAATGGTAAAATTGAGGTTAAATCCATCCTTCTGTCTAAGACAGGCCTGAGACAGCAAAATAGAGGTAGAACAGTAATCTAATAATCATTTAATAAAAGCATAGATTACAGAGTCTAACCGCTTTGCATATGTGAATGTTCCCTTATTGTTAATAAAGACTGAGGAAATTATTTCCTTCCGTCAGCTGTCGCCAGTCATAATCCACAATGCTGAAATTAAACACGTATAGTATGACAGATGATACTCTCACATGGAATTTATCTCTAAGAAGAATCAGCATTGAATACATTTTTTTCACATGCTCAGATGTTTTGGTGCTCAAAACATGCTCAGATGCTGATGGTTTCCTCCCATGTCCTCCCAAACTGTCTTCCAGCCCAGTTGATGTCATTCCAACTAAGTTCTTAATCTCTATTATTTATTCGCTTGCTCCCTCTCTCCTGAATATTTTCAATACTTCTCTGTCCACTGGATATGTGCCAGAATATTTTAAAACTCCATGTGTGCAACCTCTTTTGAAAAAACCTGGACTAGATCCCTCACCCCCTGAACTACAGACCAATCTCCAAACTACCTTTCATATGAAAAATTTGAGAAACATACGTGTCTGAACACTTATTTCTAGCTGCAGATAACTACAACAGTTTTGACGAATTCCAATCTGGTTTTCGCAAACATCACAGCACAGAGACCGCCCTACTAAAAGTGACTAATGATATTCTGCTGGCCTCTGATGCTGGTATGTGCTCTATTCTTGTCCTCCTTGATCTTAGTGCTGTTTGTGATACAGTAGATCACCACATTTTGTTGGACTGACTAAAGCACAGAGCTGGAATAGCAGGTACTGCATTGGACTGTCCAAAAGATCGTTTTGCGTTTTGTTAATAATTGCATTAATCACTTAATTCAGTCATCTTTTTCTCCTTTAAAGTACAGAGTCAGTGTTGGGGCCAATCTCATTCTCTTTGTACATGCTCCCTTTAGGACATATTATTCATGAACACGGCGTTTCTTTCAATTGCTATGCTGATGACACTCAGCTGTACTGTCCCTTTAAGACCTCAGACCATGGAGGACTGAGTTCCTTACATGAGTGTATAAATGAAATAAAAAATTGGGGGGCTCAAAATTTCTTGCAACCGAATTCTGACAAAACAGAAATAGTTGTTATCAGTCCACAACATATAGCCAAACACATTTTGCCCTGCGCAGATTCTCTTTTAGATAATTCTAAGCCCACTGCAAAAAATCTGGTTTGATAGTAAGCTAAACTTTGAGCATCATGTCACAAAGCTTTTTCAGGCATGTTTTTATCACCTCAGAAATATCTCCAAAATACGTTCAATTCTATCATTTCATGACACAGATGTAATCTTACATGCATTTATGTCCTCACTCCTGGAGCCACAGTCTGTTCACCTGTTTCAGCCAGAAATCTATTAATCAGCTCCAGATTTTTCAGAACTCAGCTGCAAGACTTAACTAGAAAAAGAGATATGAACACATCACTGCTGTCTTAGCTTTCTTGCACTGGCTGCCAGTATGTTTTAGGATAGATTTTAAGATTTTATTAATAACTTTTAAAGCCCTACATAGCCTTTTTCCCAGCTATATATCCCAGCTGTTAAAGCTTTATGAGCCTGCACGTAGCCTGAGATCCTCTGGTATAAATCTTCTGTATGTCCCTGATGTTAGAATGACAACTAGAGGTGACGGAGCTTTTGCAGTAGGAGCCCCGAAACTCTGTAACAACTTACCTGAAGAAATAAGATCAGCTTACTCAGTAACATCTTTTACACCTCTCTTTAAAACATACCGCTACCGGCGAGCCTTTTCTGATCTTCTTTAAACAGAGACGACTCTTCATTTAGGACGACTTCCCATTAACTTAGATTAATGTCTTTCCTTGGGTACTGGTTTTCTAAAGAACTGATGCTGTTGTTGTTGTTTTGTTTTTTGATAGTTGTTGAGAATGTCATGTTGTATTGCAGTGCAGCCTAGTTTAGTATTTTAATATTTGTTCTGTATCTTTGTCTTTTGGATGATGCTGCCTTGAGATCCAGTATAAGTTTGTGTGCGAACTGACAAAGTAGCACTGTGACATATCAGATCACATAGAAATATAACATTTTTATAATGTACATTACAGGTTTGTCACAGGACTGGACAGCACAATTATTTACTATTATTTAATGTTATGCTGAGATTACTTACTCTGTGTGCAAATGGCAAATGCCATTTGCACACTCCTCTTCATCGCAGTCCAGTTCTTTCAGTGTGAAATCTCACCAGACGATCCTGTCTGATCTGAACCTAATTGGTACTTCTTATTGGATGTGTTAGAGGTCATAATGAGCAGGTTGTCTGAACAACGGGCAGTTCTGAATGCTGAATTATCAGATTTGATTAGGCAATATGTTTTGGATGTTGTCGTCTGCTACTGCTACATTTGCAGAGTTGTCAGATGGCAGGACTGACTGATGGACAGACCTGGTAAAGCAAGCCTATATGGAGAGGGTTGACTGGAATGTCTGGGATGAGTTCCCTGTCTCTGAGGTCTTTTCTGAAGAGTTTCTGATGCCTTTCAGGTGGGAGCTAGGAACAAAGACTCCAGTGGTAATAGAAACCAGCAGGCAAAAGGAGGCAGCAGGTAGGTGCTGAGAGGTCAAGAAGGCTGTGAAGAGAGTTTGGGGATGCTTCTAAGAAGAACTTCCATCATGTACTATTATTGAAATGGAAGAAGAAGTGGGTGTGAGAATCATCAACCGATTCACATATTCATACAGATTCAACATAAAACAGATTTTATGCTTTTGAAGTAATGAAAATAATGAAAAACAGAGGGGTTTCCAGTAGCCTCCAGCATTAAGACACTCTGCCTTCAAGCCTGACTTTATTTTCTTCTACTTTAACTAGTTCCTACATTTAACTCAGCAGTACTGACATGACATGACACCGATATTTAATGGTTTTATACTGGTGAATTCATTACTTACTTGCCTCATGATAAAGTATCAACATTGGAGAAGTGGGGCGATTCCAATCATTGATTGATGTCTGAATTCCCTGTGTTCAGTGAGGTATAGGTGTGTGGCTGCGGTGCTTGCGGTTATAAGTCGCAGTGAGAGGTCTTCCTGTCAGTCTAGCTAAGCGCAGCTTTGGCAGTCTGACAGCGTGATTGATTCTGTTGTGTTAAAAGCTGATAGATTTTTTGTGCTGACGTGACACCACCACGCGCTGCAGCTGAGCCCAGCTTTTTTCTTTTTTTTCTCTTCTGTTTTAGTGACCACGACACTGAAATACTGAAGTTGGACACAGTTGGAGAAAAGCTTCAGAGGTGTCAGAACTAGAACAGCAGGAATGATAGGCTGAGCTGTCACCTATTGTCAGGCATGGTGCAGTGAAATACAATTGTCCATTTAGAGACAATTCTGCTCTATCTAGACTTTATTCTAATGCCCAAAGAAAGGTCAAGTGTCTGTTCACTTTTACAGCCATAAATTAGATAATAATGATGATAATGTCCTACAGCTTTAAGAGGGACTTTAAAACCATGTGACTGTAGCTTCTTTTAAATCATTATGTATAAAATGTAGTGTTGTTGCACAGCATACAGCAGATTACAGGATGTGACAAGACTCCATTACCAGTTCAATGACATCATGCTGCATTTATTTCCACAGGTGGTAGAAATACACACACTTAAGACTTCAGTAAAAAAAAATAAGTAAGTAAAGTAAAAATAACATACTCCACTAAAAAAGCTGCATTGAATTTGATGTTGGTAACATAAATGTGTAAATGATTCAATCTGTTAAATATAAAGATTTAAAATAAAAGTATAAATATAAATAAAATAAATAAATTATAAGGATCAAATATCTCTGTTTCCTTCAGACTTCCTGTGGAACAAAAACTGCACAGCTTGTAAAGATGGAGCTTATTTTAACCACGTCATCTATTGACAGATGGTTATTCAATAAGAATGCATCATTTATTATTTGATATATGAAAGTAACTAGTAACTAAAGCTGTTGAATGAATGTAAAGTACAGTACTACAGTAAATGTACTTACCTCCTCTGGTTATATCAATTAGCTTTGTTATTGTTAATATAGCCAAAATAATTAGTACCACAGCTACACGTGTGCAGGAACAAACATTCACTGGTAGAATGCGGAGGTTTGAAAAATTGACCCCACTCTCCTTCACTGTGTAAATAACATAAGCACATTGACTGGCTTTGTCAGAAGACACAGAGACCACAGTGAGACGGCTAAAAATATAAACTCCAAATTAATTTACCACGCTGTCGTCGTGGTTAGGGTAATGACCATACAGTTAAGGTTTTGGAGCTGTATTTTTGCAGCCCTGGATGGTGTCTGCAGATCCCCCTCTCTGGTATAACCTTCACTAGTAACATTTCAATAAGTCTTCAGCTATTTGGCTGCTGCTCCTAAACACTAATCATTGTGAACACACTGCAACTGAACATCTCCTCTGGACTAGTCTGTGACCAAATCATCAGTCAAGTGAGGTGGACGCATCCTCCCTGTTGAAATTACACCCTTTGGCTCTACTGACTTCTGAAAGAAATATCTGTCTCTTTAGCTGCTAAATGCTCCACTGTGCTCACCAGCTAGTCTCTGTGTCTGTCTGCTGTTTGCTGCTGAGCAGGTAGACAACAGAGGTTTTATCAGACACATAGCTTAATCTTTTCATTTACACCTCTACTGCAACACTGACTATGTCCCAGATAAGAATGGCTTATTCAGTTTTACAGTATTAAGAAAAAGACTACAGTAGAGCATTATTTGGAGCAACTGTGATTACAGTTTGGAAAGTCATGGCATTAGAACTGGTGGATCACATTATCATTCGCCCGGTGTGTTGAGCATGCATTGTTTCCATCAGGCGTGTGACTAGAGCACACAGATGAAATAAGCACTCTAAGCCATTTTGTTTCTAGTTTCTCTGCATGTTTATGTTGTTTCATATCCCACTGCTGGTGATTTGACATTTACATAAGTAGACTATGTGTTGCAGGAGGATGAGCGAGACAAAGCGTAGGAGTTTTGTGTGAGGACCCCGGGGCTTGTTGAGATATTTGGCATGCATCCTCCTGATGTGACTTACCACGAAACAATGGTTGTTCGCTCCATAATGCTTTGCTCTGTAAATGTGTTTATGAGTCATCCTTAGCTTGTTCAGGCTTCTCAGATTAAGGAATGACACTGTGCATCATTGTTGCTGTATTTACTGGATCTGATGTTTTCTGACACGGGACATCAACATCCGCTGGGGTCAGTTGGTGCAACAGTCAGTGGTTCACATTGCAGGTAACACTGCACGTGTAGCCTCTGTTTACCTGCAGAGGCATAGTCTGTAACTGTGGATCAGTGAGGTGCCTGCTACGTTTTTGCTATCTTTAAAGCCCCTCTTTAGGGAAGTCTTGCTGGGACAAATTCTGCTACAACTGAAGTCAACACACAGCAAACAGTGGTTGAAGCTGTTTTCAGTGCCAATGCGGTTGTTGTTTTTTCGTGCTCGAGTCCAACTCAGTCTTACTCTCTAGACTTATCTAGGACTCTCTAGGGCTTCAGAGTTTACCACTATCTTTATGTCCTGTCAACTGGTTGTGTTAAGTCTGGGTTTTCTTCTGGCTGGAAGCTCACTAATGTGTACTGGGAGAAGCAGCTAATTGGAAGCAACATCAGCATTAAGATGAGACTGTGATTCCCACGAGGTATTTGGTTAAAGTGACAGCACAATGTGATGTAACAACGCATCTTTAACAAGTGTGTGGATTGTTTTTCTAATAAAAGACAACAGCTTTAGTTTTTATTCTCAATTATCATCACAGTCTCCTTAAGTTGTTGTGAGCTGCTGCGATAGAATAAGAGAAAAGCATTAACACTGTCAGGAATCCAATTGGGAATCAAAGCATCTTTGTGCAACTAAAATGACACTTTAAACCTCATTATGTAGATGTGTTCTTGTGACACACTGAAACTCTGGAACATCAAATTAATTTGCCTGATCTTTACAAATATACCACATTATCACATTACTGTAAACTCTTGTCCCTGTCAATATCCTGGAGTAATGGTGATAAATACAATTTCTGATCCAACTGGTTAGTATTTGGGCTGTTGCTTTTTGAGGTTTGATCTGATCCTCGAATTTAACCTGTGCTAGAGGCAGGTACACCACTCCACAATGGAATTGTGGTGGTGCACACCGTAAGGATGTGCTTTAAGTGCAAACAGGCAGCTTTAAGTTAAAGGTTTGGTCAGATATATTGTATTTTTATACACTGAGTTTTTAGGTAGTAGTACAGAGGAGACAGGAAACCTGAGCAGGGACAGAAGGGTGTGGCTTGCAGCATAGGTTAGGTCTTAAGCCAGACTTGAACCCCCTGACCCGTCTTTTATGGCACAAACTTTAACCATTAAGCTACCAGGGGATATTGCATTTACAGTTTTCAGGTTTGCTGCTTCCCTTTGTCCCTAAGAAACAATGTTATTTACTTCCACTACTTTGTATAAAAGTATTAGAGTCTTTTCTTTTTATTTTTCCCACTCTTTATGCTTCTGAGTGGTTGTGTTTTTCTTACAGTAATAATGGACTTCTATTTACAGAGATGTCCCTACACTTACTCTGAGACAGTATCTATGTGCCTTTTTAGCTGTTATCTTGTATATGCTGCCTCAGTCCATCTTTGCCTGTTACTCAAAAGGTTCTCTTCCATCTTTCATGACACTGTTTAATACAGGATTCATTTTGTAAATGGTAAATATTTGGGTACAGAGGTTTAATGTCTACTGTAGGTTCCCTTTGCTGACAGATATTGCAAACAAAGCTTTAATTGTCATCTTCTTGAATTTGCAGCATTGGGTCCAACCTGTTATTAAACAACTGTCTCTCACTGTGTTTCCATACACATTTAAATAGAAAAATGACTGAGTTAGGACCAAGGTTACAGCATTGACTGTACTGAACTGAAGACATTTAGAAAAATCTAAAGGTGGTATAGCTAAGGAAATAGTTTATACATTATACATTTTTTATTTGCTTAGAATTAATACCTCGCCTAAAATTCTCTTATAATATTTGGGGGTACAGGATGTACTCTGTGTTCAGTAGGAGGCGTCTCAAGGTTAGGCCGGTGGTCTCCAGTCACGTTCACAGATGTTACCAGGCACGGAACTCAGTCTGTTCTCTTATCTTGTTTTTGTGGAAGATCCGAGGCTGAGACTGTGCCCCGTGTTTGAACTTGTTAAGTCTTAGTGTTATTAAGTCTTGTGTGTATGGATTTTATTAGCTGAAGTAATTTGGCCTTTGCACATCACATCAAGCAAAAAGGGTAGCAACACTGTCTACTGGAAGGAAAGATGGGTGTAGGGACATAGATGACTAATAAATACTTAGAGATGCCCTTGAAACAATAGAGCATGACGGCTATATTTTGGTTTAATCTGACGTCATAAAGAAAATAAATCCTTTTAAAACTTTCAGTCACTCTCCAGACTTCTGTTTTGCATTAATTCTCCTGTGAATCCAGATGGAAGAATGATTCAGTACTAAATCAGTTGAATAGAATAATGTTAATTACATACATATTTTTAAAATGGATTTATTTTTATATTAATGAACAGCCTACAAAAGGATCCACTCTGAGGACATCTTATGGGGCAAAGTTTCATGTTCTTTAATTGAGATTGTGTTTCTCCCATAGTGCGAACCCTATAGGGCAGAATTGTATTTGTTACTGAAAGGCCACCTCAGGGGTACTGTTCTCTAGCAGGGCACCTATACAGAAGTTCAGATTCACCTCATTAAAACAGCAAATCATGGGACGCTTCATTACAGCACATTGTCTTCATTTACAGTACACTTTGTGTTTTCTTGCAGGCAGTGGCACTTTACAGGACATTTCTTCTACTGATATATAGTGACAGTTTACAGTGTGAGTACCTCATTCAGATTTACCCATAATAAAGACATTAAGCCAACTCAGAACTTTGCTATATTTTTTCCTGTGCACAAAATGTAGAGAACATTTTGTAATTTTCTCTAATGAAGGGTGACTTTAGAGGGCATGGGGAGCCTTAACCTTATCTTTCCACATTTTGGCTTCTACAGATCATTTGTGGCAACTACCCTCGCCCCTTCTAATACTAGAATTTTCCTGTTTCTTGAAACTCCTGATGTGATGAGGTGATGCCACCATATCTTATGTAGTTGTGCTTCTTCCTCTCTGGCTCCCTCTCCCTTTGTACTTTTCTCTGGGTAATCTCAGAGATGTATATTTCCAGAGTGCAGTTACTGGTCCTACCAACCTACCCAGTGTTGTACTCTTGCTGCTTGTTGTTGTTTTTTGTTGCCTGCTGTTCTTCTCACTCTCCTCTTTCCACTCAACTCAACCAGTCGAGGCAGATGGCCACCCACCCTGGACCTGGTTCTGCTGGAGGTGTCTTTCTCTAAAGGGGGTTTTTCCTCTCCAGTGTCACCTAGTGCTTGCTCAAGTAGGGTTATTGGGTTTTATATAAAATTCTGTATACAGTTATATTTTGTAAAGTCTTAACCCTTAAACACTGTAAAGTGCTTTGAGATGTGTGATGTTGTGATTTTGCACTATACATATAAAATTGAATTGAATTTAATTGAATCTTTGTGGTCTCCCTGTTTGCTCCAGAACACATTTAGTGCTTTTCCCCGCAACCTCAGTAAAACACACTCCAAAAAATATGTTTCACCCACTGACAGTGATCACACCTTCTGTTGTCTTGTCACACCTCCGTCTTGTCTAATACAAACCCAGGAGGCACAGTGTATATGTCAAAGAGTGTAACCTACTTCTCCAGGGCCTCTTACCACTCTGGCTTAAAAGCACAGACAGAGGCACTTAATAGTTTTAAAAGGTCAGTTTATTGTTCCTCTTTTATAAGAGGTTCAAATATTCAAATTTGTAAGAGAAGGGGATGTATGCTCTCAGTCTTATTACAAGTGGTGCTGGAGTTGGTGCCAATAGTGGGAGTGGTTTCCATCATTGTGCAGACAGCTGACAGAGGAGAGATGACCAAAATGCGGCTCACTCACTTTACACTGAATGCGAGGTGAGAGCTAAACTAGGCTTTTTTGCACCTGCATTCTGCATCTGTTTCTCTACTGCAGCCATGTCATCAGCCCTCCTGTGTGTGTATTCATCATATTTCTTTACTCCTCAACCAAGTCCTCCAGACGAGGCAGTCTTTCAGTGATACATCTGTGAAATCAAGAGAAACACAGTAGTACTAAAACACAAAATGTAAAGATCTAACAAAACCACCACACAATCATAATAAAAGTATTGTATGTACTTTGTGATATAAACATGGTCTAAGCCATATTTCCTGAATTCACAATATATCTGATTTATTGTTAAATACATCCAAAATCCCCTTAAGTTCTGCCCATTCTATTGTAGATCATAAAACATTAACAGCCTAAAGATCATCTCCATTTATCTCAGTGTTCTTCTCTTCAGTGTGACCTTAAATCTCATAGAAATCTTTCTCTCTGGCCTGTAGCTTTGTGTTAGTGCTGCCCTTGTGGACCTAGATGTAGAAATGTTCCTGCAGCATCTCCCCTTACTTTAATCACACCTGACCTTTAAGTTTGGTTTCTAGCTTCCTATACATCTGCTGTAAATACAAGAGATGACTGTTGATGACATTGTGCCTTGTTGTGGCCTTAAGTGAGGTGGGAACACTAGGTTCCACTTACCCTTTCCTTCTCCTGTTTTCTCACAGCATCCACATGACATTTCCCCCAAGCTTTGACGAGGGGTGACTTTAAGTTTAGGACACAGAGTCATGAGACCAAGGTAAAATTGAAAACTACCAAAGATAGTATTTGTTGCCATGATGTTCGGCCATGTGATGTATCAACATCCATGATGATGTCAATCAAGTATCTTGTTAGTGTCATGCAAATTATTATTCTTAATAATGTTAAGAATTATGATGATTGTAATCATCAAAAATTATGTTATATTGGGTTTGAGTCTACATATAAAGCCCACTTTTTTGGCATACATGTGTTTCCATTAACTGAAATAGACCCTATGATGAAGCCCTGATTTGTAATAAATGTTTCGGTAGATTTGTGGGGGTTTATTCGGCAGTTGTCTAAATATAAATCACACTTAACCTGTTTTTCGTGCTGTATGTTAGGATTCGACTGAGTTATGACTCTGAGCAGGAGTGCAATGTTTGACACAAATTGTACCAATCTGTCTCTGTTATGAAGTATCTTAATCTTCTTTGGGATCTGTGGGTCATAGCCATTGCTGCTGCACCTGCTACTCACTGTGTTGTTGAGCGCAGAAAACCAGTCCCTTATAAGAAGAGAGATAACAGAGAGAACCTTGTTGTTTAAGTTTTCACAGGTTTTCAATATGAAATGAACCCAGTGACACTAATATCTTGGTTTGAGATACTGGACTCTGCCCCGGAATTTCCTCCTCCTGCTCACCATTCATGTATGGTTAAATAAAGTAACACTAATCATGTCTCTGCATCATTTGTCAAAGAGACAAATCTGACGGACGTGTTTGGATTTCTGTGTAACAGTTAATCACTAACAGTGATGTACAACATCGATGATGCTGTGTTAAAATGAGCTGTAGGTGCAGCCTCTTGCGGAGCAGTTAGAGTAAAGAGACCCACAGAGCCTTGGATGAACCATGAAGGATAATTTCTGTGATGGCAGGTTCCCTAAAGCAAGCAGGGGGAGCTGGGAAAGGCAGAGGGAGGCGTTGTCTAACAGAATGAATTGCTCCCTTACAGCCTACAGTATCTCAGCAGAGTCATTTTATTCAAATCATTTTTGCCCCCCGGTCCTAGAAGAGCTCTCAATCCATTTTTGTGTTTGTGATGAAATAACCCTCCCTGTGGTTTGTAACGAAAGGGAGGACAGGTAATGTAATTTTATTTATTCTCACTAATGGTTCTTTGCTTCATATTCAGTGACTGTAAACCTGTGGGTTGCAGTTGGGGCCAATGAGACAGCTTTTCTCTGGATGTGAAATGTTTGATGTCACAGGGGGAAGGGCACTGCTGGCTAGGGGTACTGTTCACTCCTTCCATGTGCACTCAGAGCTCAGGTAGAGAGCTATGAGCTCATGAACATTCATGAACATCCTGTGATCAGTGACTCACAAAATGCATTCTTCAGATTGTACAGATGAGTGCAAAAGCTGTTTATTGTTGTTTATAAGACATTACAATAGTCAGCACACTGCTGTCTGAACATACCTTTCCTTACATTATGTGAGAATAACCTTTAACTTTAAGTTAAAATGAAAAATGAAAAATCAAGCTTCGCAGCAGTTTTACAGACAAACAATATTCATATTTGTAATATCTGTGGAACAATGAACAACACAATTTAGTTAACAACGTATTAATTGATTTAGTGGCTGTAATCTGTTGTTATCAGTACCATACTCTACATAAGAGCATTACCATGTGCCAGGTATGTGTTATCATAGTTAAGATACTTAACACCATTGACCAAAGTGACAAAACTGACTAATAGTTTGAAACAGGAAACAAACTAGTGTCACCAGAGATGAAAAAGTCAATGTTCTTGGCCTTTCAGCTTTGTTAGGGTCTTTTGGGTTGACTAAGCACAGTCCAATTGTTGCTGGTGCAGACTCTGAGAATGGATGATCCATAATTGTAGCACCCTCTTTCATAGGTGGACTTTTGTGACTTCTAAGCCTCTGGATGTCTCTAGTGAGGTTCATCAGTTACAATAACCTGCTATGGTTAGTTGGCAACATGACATGAAACATGTTTGTTTAGAAACAGCTGTGACAAGTAAAAAATGAGTTCAATATTCCAGTAGAAAAAGGAGCTGTTTCTGAAACAATCAGACACAGAGTTGCTTCCAATCATTACAGTCCCCTCGGTGTACAGCCTTGCTAATTGAAACTCTGTTCTGGGAGCTATAGATATATCTGGAAATCAATTCGAAAGGCAGAGTGGGAAAATTCCCATTCTCACCTGTTTTTACTTTTGAAAAAAAGAGTAAAGCTCCTCTTCACAGTCCCCAAAGCCCTGGATAGATCTGTTCTCCTTGGCTGCTGATAATTGAATTGGATTTGTTGGATGAGCTGATACAGTAGCAGCATTGAGGTATTGATCCTTATTCACCACAACCCATTCCCTTCTGAAGTTGCTTTTTTCTGCAAAATTCAGAGGGAAATCTTTGTAGTTTGTCACAGGTTTGTGGCAGAAAGACTTTATCTTAAAGTCTGTTGTGATAGTTTTAATAACAAATATGCATTAATTTAAGAGGAAAGTGGCTTACAAAACTAACATTCATCATCGTAGAAGACAGTGACCTGAATAGCAGAGGACAGCATGAGTTGATCATTAGTTTCATTAGTTTCCAGTTTGGAATATAAAAATATATAGAAATTCCATACTGTAAGTTACAAGCAGATAATTTATATAATGTTTTGTCAGTACAACATAAAAATATAAAAAATAAATGGCAGTAGACTCATTAACAGTGAATGTGAAACACTCTCTGATTATAATGTATATGAGGAAGTTGATAAATGTAGTTTAAGGAAAAATAGGAAACATACAGACATAGGTTTTTGCGTGCTGGTGTGTGACAGCAGCTTGATCAGATTCTGTCTTGCTCTCATCAACGCCTTTGCTGCTCATACTTAATCACCTCGGCGGACAGAATTTGCTCTTTGCTCTGTGTTAATTTATTTGTGTTGTATGATGCATCAGTGTGTTTCTTCTTAATAGGCCTTCAGAAAGTCATTACTGGCAGCTCTTTGTCTCTCCCCCTTCCTGGTGCTTTGGATATGACTATTTTAACAGTCCAACAGATAGTTGTTCTTTGTAACAACCTGACAATATGAGCAGCATATTTTCATCTCATCTCACGTTTGCAGTGCTGCATGCTAAAATATCATTGCGGTTATTTGGAAATCCTGTGTAACAAATTTTGTCAGGCCTTAAAACCACTGAGACTAGAATCTTGTTAATTCAGAGTGGTAATTTGTTCCACCTTACTGCTCGTAGTAGATAACCAATACATCACCAAACCTGCTCTTGAATCTGTAAGACAGGGGCCTGGTGCTGTCCTAATGAACTATTTCTTGAAGCTGTTAGTGGGGTAGCCTGAGACTTAGTGTCACTAGATGAACTGAACAGTAGAAATGGAAATGTCCAATAACAATAAATGTGATCCCTGGGAGGGAATCCTCTCTCTGTGTATGTTTCTTGGTGCTTCTCCCCTTAAGGGGCGGTCTAATGGTTCATTATGTCAATGGCCAGATATGGACAAATCACAGAAGAGAATTGTCAAAACTGAAATGCTGGCAGAGATATTCTGACTTTTAGTCCTTAGCATTGTTCAAGTTAACAAGCGGTTTAACAGGTATGTTAGTTGGCTGACCCCTTTGGCTTTCTCTAGTTGATGTTGATGTGTGCTTGGTGTTACAGTGTTAATATGACTAGGCTTTTTCTCATCATGATGAGATTGTACTGTGCTGATTGTACTGATTGGTAGTCCTAGTCTCCCTGTACACTACAGAACTGAACATGTTTTTTCTGTTAAATCTGTAACACAGTGTCATTTGTTATGTTTACTAATACTTTTAGAACTTCCCACTACTCCATTGGTGGAGCTGCCTGTGATTTATACTCTGTTAGGATTTTTTATTCTTTTACTGGACCCCAATATTACTATTATTACTGAAAAGCCTGCCATGAATCTGTTGTTCTATAATTTTCCTGTAGCACCAGCAAGCAGATCAGATATTTGTGGTTCCCACATGAGCCCTACTATCCTGATGACTTTTCCAACAAGTCTTCCAAATGAATCCATGAAACTTAATTTAATTTAACTTCCAGTTAGGGGTTTACACCATCTGTCTGTGACTTCCAAAACTACAATAAATCTTTACTGAATTGGTTTAGTTTTGATATACAGCATTATTTCAAGTCGTGCAACTCTATACTCAGGGACACTACAAAGAATGAGGAATTTAAGAACATTGTGAGGGACAAGGACTAACGGGACTAACATATGTACATTATACAGGCCTAGTTACTGTAGTTATGGTAACACACTTTGGTAAGTAATTTGATTTAAACAAACTAAAATATGAATTTGTTAATCATCTTCAGTTTCAAATATTACACAAATAGGCAGATATCCCTAAAATCATCTATACTGGTGATGAATGACTTATAACAGATTTGTGATATTTCAGCAAATGTTTTATCAGTTATGTATGCACTAATAGAAATTACCAGTTCATCTTGAATGAATGTCCTTACAGTAAGCTATAACTTAGCTTACATAAGCTTATATAAGTTATTATATATTGCTGGACAAGTTATACTTTTTTCCGTCTGCTTTTTCCCCTGTGCCTCTCTGTTGCATTCATGCTCTCAGAATACCCAATCATTTGGATTAACAGCCACTGCATAGCTGAAGACTGAAAGTATGAAGAAGTCTAATAATAGCTTAGTTCACACATTACTCCCCATGTGCATGTAATAATCACATTTGATTAGATAAATTGGATCAAATCAAACAGCACTGATTAGGTTTTTCATATGCAGCCACTGTGGGGCCACAGGCGTGCAGGCAGAGGTTTGTGTCCTGTGAGTCCTCTCTCCCCTCCATGATCTAGAGGGCTGTTCTGCATCATTCAGCTGACTCACTATGGGTGGCTACCTGTGGCCCTTCATTATGACCCCATTCAGTCAGCCCAGCTTCCTGCCAGCACCACTTTTATTGCCTCAGCTCACAGAACCGGAAAAAGAACCACAACAGCTCCTAATCATCGCCGTTTCTGCAATCCACTGAGAAGATTATGTCTTTCAAACCAGAGTGAGGGAAAAAAGAAAAATGCTAAACTGTGTCTGTGTAGAGACATAGTGTAGTAAAGCACCCGAAAATAGAGAATGTAGTGATGGTGTGGTCTGCAGTAACTGTCAGTCCAATTAGGTGTTTCTGGATATTTTCCATCCCTGAGAATTAAAAATGGTGGGAGGAGGATTTAAATTATTATTCATTAAAAGAATAAGAACTATTCCACAATGCAAAAGTACTAAAAGAACTAACAATTTAACATTTTTAACACCTACTCAACATACTCATAAAAACATGGCAATAATGTACCACAAAATTGTTTCATACTATTTGAAATTGATAACCAGTGTCATCGTATAAACTAAGCTACTATTTCTGTTGGGCTGATAGATTCAAAGAGTGGTAAACAGAATCTGTTTCAATAAGTAAATCGGACAAAAACGAATCAGTTGCTTCAGGCCTGTCAGTCCAAATTTTGATAAATGCCACAGTGTGGAAAGTTCACAACCTGGGGGGTGTATGCTTATGTGTGGTCTGTTGGGTCAGTTCATCTATTTGCATTACTCCTAAAAATTTCATTTACAGTATGTATCACTAAATAGTTTTCCCATTCACATCTGACAAATGAAACCGTAGCAGAGTCACAAAGAGGTAACTGTGGAGAATGATGAATTTAAAATCTCTGGTCTCTAGTGTGACAGTCATGAGTCCTGTCTGTGGTTAAGATATAGAATAATGCTGGAATCACATTATACATTGAGATTGAATATTGAATGGAAAACTAATAGAATTAAATGAAAAATAAAAACTTTTTTAGGAAGTTCAGTAATTTGCTTTCTTAATGGTCTTGAAGAAATTTCACTGATAAATCCATTTCTAAGGGTTAAGACACACCAAGCCAACAACCAGTCCATTGGTCAAGCTAGATTTTGTCATGTGTCCAGTACTGTTGGCACTAGTCAGACCATCGTTGAGGGCTTTTCAACTGATCTACTAATCAGTGAGAGTGAACACTGTATAGCGTAGTCTGAATCTCAGTATCTTAATGTCCAGTGAACAGTGTGAAGCCTTTGAATCAACAAGTTATCCAACCCACATACATTGTTTGTCCCCAACCTCTCCTACAACCCTAATGTTTTTTTTTGTAAGAGTGCCCTCATGTAAGGCAACAGTTATTTGTTAAGAATACATTGTTTTTTGGCATCAGGCATAACAGAAGTTGCCATCTCTCAAGGTGGCACCAGAATTGTAGCTAGTGTCACAAATACTGGACTACAACTATGCTTTGGTTAGGTTTAGGCACTAAATAAAAAGACTGACAAATTGACAAATCCATTGTTGGAAAACAGGCAGGACAGTGGCCCAAAAAATCAGGACTGTCCAATAAATGTACTTGAGCCAACTCTATTACAAGTATAGAAAAGAGGACTGAAGACTGAAGGTCAGATTGCATTTTATTTGTTGGTATAAGCAATGAAACTTGTCAGTGGTGTGTTGACAATTCTAAACTCATCTACAACCAAAAGCAACATGTTTTAAAACATAGCAGAATGCATAAAATTACACCACAATGTAATAAAATAAATGTACTTGTACCATTAAGCAGTTAAGAAGAGTAATCTTAAGGTTTTACCATAGGTTTTACACCTTTTTGCCTTACATACTTTTACTGGCATCAAAGGTAAAAGGTTTTCCGGTACAGTCTGTGCATCTCATCCTCTCCTCATGCTCTTCTCTGTGCATCATTTGCCTTTCCACTATGCAAGGTTTAAGAGGTCACGGCTTCACAATGGGATTTGGCAATTGATTCCCTCAGCCATCACTACCAGCTGCTTGTTACAGAGAGCTTGGCCAGGGCTGCAGGCAGCAGAGGATTTAACACAGACATCACATTTCTCCAGGTGATTCAGGCTGACGGAGAGGCAAAAGCTCCCTGGGCTGAATCAATACATCCAGACTGACGAGACCAGCAGAGTAACCAGCTAATGGCAGGCTCTGAAACTTCTATCAGCACAGACACTGCCTTCACTTTGGAGCGATGATGGGGGCCTTTTGCCTTCAGTTTTGTCTCAAGTAAGATATAGTGAAAACAGAACTGGTACGAGGCTTTAAGTATACCGCATGATGACTCCAATGTGATTGAATCAATTGATGACGTACATTTTCTGACGGTATGACAAAAACTCATTCAGGTCTATCTATTCTCTTATGTTCATTGTGAATATTTTTCAGAGTAGAAAAACATTAATTGACTGTAAAGAATCAGTCATCATTACTCCCCATGTTTAACTTTACACTTGTCTTTTCAGTTGACCCTGCCGTGTATTTCTTTGAAAGTATATATATCTATAGTGCTAGCAGCTCTGGAAATTTTTAGAGGAGCGTGCTTCAGAACCAAGACAGCCATTTCACACAGGGCAGCCAATGAGCTTGAAAGATTGCTGTATATAGACTGATGCTAACCAGTGAACAGTGGGCAGGTGTTGTGTATGTGGTTGACATCAATCCTGTCTCCTAAAAATGAACCATGCAACTAAACTACAAACCATGATTATTTTTTTGTACTGAACCTAATGATCATGTTGTGATGAAAAGCAAGAAAAGTACTGCAGCCATGTGTGGATAAACAGTGTTGGTCTTTTTCATAAAAACAGTCTGAATTCATTGATGGACAAAGTCTTGTCAGTGATTTTCTGTTTTCTGTGGCTGGCTTGTCTATCTCTCCTGTACATGCGCTCAGTAGAAGGATAATTTGCATTTTGACACCATCACCACTATGATTAAAGAATGATTGTTTTATTTTACATGAGATGAATGTGCTAAAACTATTAATGCATCATGTATGTACGTAACTAGACAGAAATAATGTTTTTATTTTGTCTGCTGGGTGAGAAAATTGACAAATGATAATATGTGACTGTGCTGAAATGGGTCCAAAATGATTTGCTATTGATATATAGGCTTTTATTCTACACATATTCTACACGTTCCAATAGATAACATTCCAATAAAGAATGATGAGAAGGTGGAGCAGGTTCTCCACTATACCTGAACATCATGAAGCACTTCATGTCAGACTATACAGATACTCGTCCAGTTTGTTCAGTGTGAACATTTCAACAACATGTCACTGTTGTTGTTGGATTAGATTATAAGATTAATGTATTATATCATCAGCCTCCCTGCATAGCGTCTCCATGTGTGCTCCAGAGCATTTAGTGCTTTCAGACAGTGTCTGATTCAGACGTACGTGCATCGTCCAGAGTGCGCAAGGGTCTTAGTCGCACCACAGAGCCACATGAATCCCACAAAGCCCTAACTCCACTGACGTCCTGTGAGTGTTTGTGTGTCTTTGTTTCCTGCAGCTGGCCCCGCAGAGCTTAATAATCCTTTGTCACTGTGGCTCGTCAGACTTTCTGCTTTCTGTGACACTGCCAACAATTCCTCTGCCTGTCCTAATCCTCCACTCCTCTCCACCTCCACCTACACATCCCCTCATGAATTAGATCAAATCCTGCCTGTCTGAGCAGCTCTGCATTTATAGGGACAAGAGCAATGCAAAGTGTGTGGAGAGTAGTGGGGGGATTTGCACCTGAACAGTGTGAATCAGTTACTGTGATGTTCACTGTTTGTAGATTTAACCAAAAGAAAACCAGAGACAAAGAGTTCAGCAACAGCTAGGTGAGAATCAATCAGGATCACCTTGAATCCAACAGGAACCAAAGCAGAGAGTCAGCCTATTATCTGACATACACTGATTCTTTAAGTTAAACAGATGACAAGCTGATCACAGGACCTTGTTTCTGATTATTTACTAGTGTGTGGCGGTGTGGCAGAAACAATCAGTCAGTTGCTGCATAGCTTATAAAAAGAAATAACAGGATAACCACAGTTATATTAACAAGAGTTAGACACAGTTTTACCTCATAATCTAGTTAAATCTGTGGCGTGTGACCATTTTTCTTAATGACAGTAAGTGTCGACACAAATGTACTGGTCTGTTTTTGTCCTAAGGGCTTACTGTACTGTTGTGACAGCATTGGTGTGCCGACTGAATGTATTCTGTGAAAAACTTGCATTATACTTATATTATACTTACATTTAGAGTAAAGATAAAGACCTAGTTCCACTCACAAGACCCTCCCAGTGACAGACTTTTTTAACCTTTATTTTCAAACTAACAACCACACAGCCCATATGCTAGCTTCATCAACATGATTGAAAAATTGTAATGTTTGTGATCATAGAATGATCACAAACTAAATTGCTTTTCGGGTGATGTCCTGGTTAAGAACAACCTGGTTATGGGTTAAATGCAGAGGACAAATTTAATCTGTAACATGTTAATGTGACAAATGACAAATAAAGGTGTTTCTTTCTTCTTCTTCGTTATGTAGAGGAAAAAGAATGTTCTCACAAAAAGAATGATAGTCTTCAGTTAATTATAACAATAATAAATATACACAATGGCTGAATTTCTTGGATAAATATCAGTAAAAAGCTGTTGACATATCTTGTCTTTCTGTAGTTTATAGAAGTATACAGGGAGAGCTGGACGAGGTCAATTATTTATCTGGGTTTTTCAGTGCCTTGTATGTTTGTACTGCGCTCACCTGAGGTCACCTGTCTGTTCTGTGGTAACTGATTCCTTGAATTTGATGACGTTTGAGTTTTTCACTAAGAACAGTATCCCTTCATTTAAAATAAATGTAAAATGCACCACTTCCTGTTTTTCCACTTGATCTTGTCTAGAGAATGACTCACCAGACCCTACCAGGTACTTATAACAGCAAATATAAAAGCCTTCTTAAAATAGCAGTGGACTAAATCACTACTGTGCCGTACTATATGCTTTTGTGAGAGAGGAAGACATATTTCTATATGATTAAAAGCAGTATAAACAACCAGTATTTCACTCATAATCCGTTTATCCGTAGATGAAAAAGAAAAACACTATGTAGCTACATTTTATTGATATTTTCTTTTCCAGTGTTTTTGTGACTTATGATTTATGCAAATTTTCAACACATCTTATCCAGATGATGATGTTTGGACACTTCAAACTGATGCTAAAGTTACCCTTTGGTGTGGGAGTGGAAGCTGCTGCATGTCTGACATATAATAATGATGACAATGAAAATACTCACTCTATTATTAACTTATCCAAACACCCCACCCTCCATATGCCGATTTTTGGCTTAATGTACTACATCTTTGGTCCAGATATCAAATAAATGATAAATGGATGAATTTTGTGCTGCTGACCACTGACCCCAGGGTTCAAAGATGACTGTTCTACTAACTGAACTTGTGCCATCATATACAGCAGATTTTAATATAGTACTATACCACTATAGCAGTATAGCACTATATAACTTATGTAGACAAGAACTCTTACTACAAAACTAGTCGCACCCTAAACCCCAAAATTGTCCATACTTTGTTCTATTCTGTTGTTCATCTAGTGTCACTGTGAAGTCCAGCTACACAGATAGGCTACTATATTTGCAATAGAAAAAAGTACCTAAAAGCAAATAGCAATTAAAGCAATTAAAGTAGAGTGGTATGGAGTTGAGGCAGTACCATGTTGTGGAAAAATGCTATCAATGCACCGCACGAGTTACTGATAAGATGTACATTATAGGTTACTGGGTTACCATCTGCAGGTTGTAATTGTTTATGAGTTGACAAGCTTGATCCTTACCATTTCTTTCCATTATTCAAACAGCACATTGACAAATGGACATGCTTAGAGACAGAATGAGACATATATGTATGCGTGGACGAGCAGGGATTATAGGTGACTTTGTTCATCAGGGTCACGTTTGCATGTGGATGTTTGTGCTGCGTGTTGGCTGGTTAGCATATTCAGCAGGTCAGAGTGACAATGGGATAATCTAAGCTGACAGGGCAGCAGAGTGACCGAGAAGTACCAAGCCAGCTTGTTATGCAAGAGAGGGCAGCTCAGCACTAGCTGCTACTTCAAAGTGACATGATTATACAACATCTGGTAGTTTGCGTCTCTCTCACTCACAAGTGTGTTTGTGTATGTGTGTGTAAAAGAGAGAGATACTCAGAAAAAAAATCTAATTAGAATCTGTTTTGACATTATCGTCTGATGTACTTAACCAAATATGTTTGCATTTGATTCAGGAACAGTGTTTGGGGGGTGAACCAGAGTGCTGATGATATTAGCTGATTCTAATCTGAGCTTCAAACGTTGCGCTGGGCTTTCAACATGGACTATCAGAGGCACTACTTGAAGTTGTTCAAAGGAGTGGAAAAAAAAAGTTTCCTTATCAAAATACTCTCTGCTAAAATTAAAAGCCAAAACATGAGTCATGTATTTTGCAAGCTCTGCTGCAAACATGATGAAATGACAAGGGTGTGTATGGATGAATGTATGGTTTGATGTGTGTTCATGTGTAGTAATTTTGCATCTGCTCAGTCAGATTTTTCTAAAGTGAAGGAACCTGGGATAATGTCAGCAGTCTCCAAGTCAACATTTACAATATGCTGATCCTTTCTATTGTTTAAAAAAAGACAAAACTGTGATCAGCAAAGTCCCACAGCCTCTCAATCTGAACTAGATGTTGTGAGTGACGACAGCTTTTTCTCAGTCCATTGAGAGAAAATTTCACTGTTGGCAACAAAAGTTGGGCTGACCTCTCAGACAAACACATGGCTGCCTCCATGATGTCACATCACACTCCGCACTACATTTTACCACATCAATGATGGTTTTATGTTAGATTTAAAAAGAGGAGAAAAACCACTGACAGTGTTATAACACTGACCTTCACTTAGGTCAGCTAATGATGATGATGTCGAGGATCTCAAGCACCCTCACTGGAAGCTTAAGTCTAGGCAGGTAGGACTATGTATGGTTTGTATAATGTGTAATTAAATTATGGTAATGGATCAAAATGCTGGTCATTCAAATAGATTATTTTCTGCATCTTGACATTTTGCATGAATTCCTTCTTTTGACATGTTTCTGAATACCATGGTTCAGCACAATGTCAAATTTCAATGCAAGAGACAAATTTTAGTGCAACCTTTAAGTGTAAAATGTGGCTTACAAGGAGCTGATGTTCAGATAGGCCACATTTATTTAGCTGTATGTGCTCCAGGTGTTCGACTTCCCATCGCTTCTCATCTGCTAATTGAATCAATGTGCATTGAGAAGCAACCTGAGTCTCAGCCCAACCAACTTAGGTGACCAACCAACAACAGCAAGTGAGGTGGGTATATCACTGGAAAAAAGAATTTCACTATACAATAATATATACAGTAAATTTTTTTGAAATCTGAAACAGATATAGCAAACCAGAACCAGAACCAAATATTACACATTAAATTGCTTTGATGAAGTAATTTAAATAGTTAGGGTTAGGGTTAGGGTACTCATTACATTTTTAATTGGGTAATTAGGGACTAGTAATGTGTAACCTAATACATCTCAAAAGAAAGCTGTGATAAGTGTTTTGAATGAGCAAATGATTCTTCAAAGAAGGAAATACATCCTGTACTTGGACCTGGATAACAACAAAGAAACCAAAACATTTCTCCCCCTTAGTGAATGAAGACAACTGTTGACAGCAGAATTAGAGTGTGAAGTACTTTAAGTGGCAACATGTATGATTTCCCTCCTACAGTGAATGCTCTTGTCAAAGACCTCATCAAATGAAGGGGATCAGGGTCAAGTTGGTAATGACATTAATACCGTTTAGAAATGAAGCATGTATAGAATATAAAAGCTCAGTCTTATTTACTATTTATGTGTAGAGAATCCTGTACTCTGTGCACAAGACGTGACCTTAATGGATAGTTATGTTTTTTTTTTTGTTTTTTTCTTTCTGACTGTGACTCGGTGCTGAGAGACGGCACAGATGCCACACAGATAGAAGAAGATTTCATATTTTCACCTGTGTTGCTTTTGTTGATGGATTTTCTAAATGCATCGAGTCCTTCTTCCCTGGCTGACGCACAGGCAGAGCTGAGAGGAGACTTCACTGCAGCAACTCTAACTGTGGAGCCTTGAGGAAATGTCCTCATTAATAATTCAATATGACAGAGTGCAATGCTTGGGAATTCTGCAGTGTATCTTTTTTTACTCAGTCCAGTGGCCTCAAAAATACTTATGTTAAAAGATTTATTAATAATATATTTTGATGGTGATTTAGTAGGTTATGGTTATGGCTAATACCTGCTGTGCTGAATGTTTGATGGGTTCGTTGCTGTTGCTCCCACTGAAGTCTCACAGGTCTGTAATTTTACCAAATTTGAAGCAAGGTCTGTGTGTAAAATGTAATTAATAATGACTGAACATACAAAAGCATAATAAGTGGCACAACACTGAACCCTCTGATTGCCACAGTGTCGGTATATCATCAAGTTGGACTGGAATTTGCAGTGAGAGTACGAATGAATAGAGCAGATGAACAAAGGTGTGTGAGAAAAGTCTAAAAGGAAGAAAGGCTACACAGAAACCCCTGTGATTTCCAGTTGTGTTTGTAGGAAAGCATTAAAGTTTTAAATAGTTTGGTGAAAGGCAGAGAATCATCACATCTCACACAGATCAAAACAGGCTCATGTTGTGTGATCAAGAACAGGAATGTGCCAATGTGTCTACAGAGACTCCAGTAATAATTTAGCAGAGAAAATATGTACAGAAGAAAGAACATACGAACAACCTTCAGATCTGCCCTTTAGGACAATAAGCCAGAGTGGCTGCAGCTCTGGTCTCTGAGAGCTGACAGCAATCACAAGGAGAAATGTGATCTCGCAAAGGACTGCCATGATGTACAAGACATGAAGGTAGCTGAAGAAGGAAGTCAGCTAGATTCTGTTGCCCAATCAGTCTAGCGTCATGATGCTTAACCTGACCCCTTTGTTTCTCCATCTCTAACCACTGACCTACAACTAGAGGTACAGGCTGTAGCTTTCCCAAGCTGCACATCGTAGCAGTCCTTGAATCTTTTCCAATGTCTCGAATAACACAGACATTGCTTTCAGTGAAGAGAATCTCTGAGGATTTATGGTACTCCAGTACTCAACAATGCTGTTTATCTATCATTATTGTTTTGGAAATTATATGCAATATATTTTTGAAGCTTGTGGATGGATTATATGTCATGGGTAGACTACACATTAAGCACTGTTGCTAAAACTGAGATGCTTTTGGCATGCTCTGTTGGTTTCCTCCTCTCTGTCCTCAGATCTGTGTCTGGGCCAGCCCAAGGCCAAAAGGTAATTTTTCCTCCTGTGACCTTTCAAATGGGAGAAGAAAAATAATCACGCTTCTAAACAGAGGCTCTGAGGTGGAAGGCAAGAAATGCACTAGAGAGAGACAGAGAAAGAGAGAAAGAAATCATGGATCATGGTGGGCCTCCACCAATTGGCCTGCTCTTCCCCCTGACAATAACCTATTGGTGACTGTTGTATAGTAGTTGTAAGCAGTCTGAGATGAAAACTGAGAGTAAAAGAGAAGAAGAAGAAGAAAGGATGAGGGAAGTGAACCCAGAAGAGAGCAGAAATCAATATCAACACAAAGCTCAGCTCATCTATAATACTGTCATATGTCTGAGACACTGGAGCAAAACTGCCACTGATGGTGTGTGTGTGTATGTGTGTGTTTGTGTGTGTGTGTGTGTGAGCATCAGCAGACATGCATGCGTGTACATGCATGTGTGTGCTGCCAGGTGCCAGATGAAAAAAACATATTTGGGAGGCGGGACTGCTTCTCCTTCAACTTATGTAAATTGAACATGTCTTATTATCTCTCTCAGGGGTTGGGAATGAAAACTAATGGCTTCTACAGAGCTGGGATAAATGGTCCATGTGTGTGGCCACACACTCAACACGCACACATGCCTCAGTGCCATCAGTGCCACACTATGTAACTTACATAGCCTGATTGAGATTACAACAGACTGACAGGAAATGGAGATGTTATTGTATATGCCACTTCGCGGCATTTAGCATCGCACACAGTGAGGGCACTACTGGAGCTGAGTGTTTTGCACGTCTGAATGGGACAGATCATCCTGCAAACCATAGTTTTAGAGTGAGTGACACAGTAACACTACCTGGTGGTTTTGAGAGAGAGGAATCAACATGAATGAATGGTCAAATGAGCAGGCAGTAGTACAGCACAGTTAAAAAATCCTGTGATGCTGCAGTATCAACAGACAGGGTTTTACCTGAGGCACAGACGAGTGCAGATCCAGTAAAAAACTTCACACTGTGATCTGAGAGCTGCACTCACAGCTGTTGTTTGCCTTTGCTGGTTGACACGTCGTTATCACCACGAAGCAGATCAGTGAACATTCAGGACATTTTGGAGCCAATTTAGCGCTTATGAGAGGAACATTTGTTTTCCTTTTGCTGGAGATCAGCACTTGCATGTTTGTTTCTACCTAAACTTATTCCCAGAAGACTTACACAGTCCCTTGAATATATATTTGCTGGTTGGCCCTCCACCACTGATGAAGGTGAGGATGATAATAAACAGCACTAGGATGCTGATGCTATGGCAGACTCCAGGTGTTAAAAATAGAAGGTTGAGGGGTCATAATAAACATCTATGGAAACTAATTCCTGACTAAGATGCTGTGTCATGGTCATTATATGTCACTTTAGGACGTGAACCTGTAAAACCAAAGTGTACAAATTATTTTATTTACTCCAACTATTTTAAAAAAACACATCTAGCAGTCTGAGTAGCTGATGTTCATTTCTTTTTTACCCGATTGTCACATTATTAATTTCCTCACATAGTACACAGTATCACCACCACAAACTGCAAACACCCAACTCGTTAAATGCCTTCAGAGCAAAGTGAAAGTGAATCCTGCTCTCAAATTTTCTATCTTATATGTCACATTACTTTTCTGTGTGTTGAATGGGTGGAAAAAAAAGTTTCAAGAATCATTTTTCTATGTTAATATTTGTGTGAATTTCTTTCTCACACTCAAGTGTTTGTTGTTTGTTTTTGTAATCCTCATTCCAGTCACAAACGGGCTCCACTAAACCATGATCTAAATAGGATGAGGGTCTGGCTGCAGAGAGTTGTCTATTTTTACCAGGTGAGTTTTAAACACATATACAACTGTGTCAAAGAATTCATTCTTTCATTTATTCTGAATGTTATAAATACAGTAATGACTAACAGGTTTGGAGAACTCTCTGAAGCACAGAGTGGATGTAGTGAGACGAGGATGAAGGCAAAACAATAAATAGATCCACTTACCCTATCTTTACTGCATAGACTGATAAGGGCTGCGGGAGTGCTGGAGCCACTTCCAGCTGTCACTTGGCGAAAGGTAGGGTACACCCTGGACAGGTCATCAGTCTATCCCAAGTGCAAAAAATAAAAATAAAAAGACTGTGGCCTAAAACTAAAAGTGAACATAAAACTGTGCACAGTTGTCAGGGTGGGAGTCATGAAGTAACAATAAGGCTAACCTCACTGCACTTACCTTCTAGCAGGAAGACTGAGAGAGTGTTTAAATATTTGAAACGTAACTTTGAAGATCAAGACAGAGCAGAGATGGAAGATGGTGAGGATAGCAGGATGAGGTGGCACGAACTGCGATTGAGACCACTAACCTGCAGGCTTTTCTCACAAGATGCTGCATTCAGTTGAGGTGCTCTAACACTGTGTCTGCTTTTTCAAAATTGCGTCACTTAAATGAAACCGTTGTTAAGGTTATTATTGAAGTTCTACCTGTGCTTTTCCTGTCAAAAGTATCTGCTGAGGAAAGCGTCTCATGTTGCACCCATTAGTCTGTGTGGAACCTCGGACAGGTCTGCTTAGTAAACCAACATGTTGTGGATAATTGTTTCCAGGGGAAATTACAGTGTGACTCAAAGTAACCTACTGTTAAGTTGAGCAGTGACTGGTTCAACTGCCCAGCACACTGCTAACATTTAAACGTCATTAAAGTTGAAGTAAGTCTCACAAGACATGAATCTTGACTGCTGTTTAATGTGTTATTCTTATGAGAGTAATGTTTATTTGTATCTTATAATTTGGCTTTGATGCCATTAAACACAATGGGATTAAAAAATGATTATGTTTAAATTAAGTTATGAACTGAAAGGTGTACAGTATCTTTGACATTGCATATTCTGTGCCATGGCTTGTCAGCAGGCAGGTGCTCTGGGAGATGAATGGGAGGTCAGTTGGTGAGTTTGGCCTGATTAGTCCTAAACCATTTGTCTAACTTAGGCTGCTGAGCTCACACTTTCCCAAGTAGCACAACACACTCTCAAAAACACCACAGAAATATGGAGCTGCACACCGGCCATTTTTTTTCTGGGTCACTATCACGAACACCTGATAATAAAATGAAAACCACAATAATGATAAAAATAATCTAATCAGAACTCTAACTTCCTAATATTAGACCAGGAGATGTAGAACCTATCTATACACTCACAATACCTATCTGTGAAAATGTTGATTGCTGTTCAGGAGCTGTTTTAGATTTGTGCATTTATGTAGGTGCTCATTTCCACGCTTGACTGTGAAATAAAGCACAAACTTGAAATAAAGTGTTACACTGCAAAGACTCTTTGATTTTAAATACCGTTGATCGCTGGGTGTTTTTTTTTTAGTGTGAATTACTACAATTTGAGCATCTGTTCTTGATGCATCCTCACTCCTCACAGATGAGAAAAGAGCTGTGGAACGGTCTTTCCATTCATCTGGGATCAGAAGAGCTACACTCTTTTTCTGTTTTTTCAAAAAGATGTTCGGTGCCAGTGTTTTCTTTTTTAGTTCAGTTGCTGTTGTCAGTGCCAAAATCTTCGTCTCTGCCCTGGCACCATAAAAGTCCAAATGATAGTTTTTAAACTGGTCACCACTGCCATATATACTATGCTTTGGTACTTGACCCCCTGCCTCAGCCTGCCCCTTGTCTCTCTAAGATTTGGATTCTGGGTATGTGATTAAGGTTTGGATGAGCTTGGGATTGATTATCTTCTGAATTTCTGCACAACAAACCTCACCAACCTGCTGTCTGCCTCAACCTTGACTAATCAGCTGTGCTGCCTTCACCAACCAACTCCTCTCTTGCCACCTGAGTGAGTTCCACTGTCACTCATCTCTCTCTCCCTGTCTCCAGAATGACCAGGGCAGTAGAAATTGTCACCTAGTAAGGCTAGACAATCACAACACCCAGCCACACTCATTACTTGCTCCTTTATTATAGAATAAATTATGTAAACTTACCTGTGGCGCCTTGTGTTCATCAAGTCCAAATTATTATAAAAAGTCTTGTATCTCCTACAGTATGTATTAGATTAATTGTGAAGCATCTGTTGTTTCCAAACAAAATCATTTGATTTGCACTTGTTTTCTGTTTGGACAAGAGTAATAAGGAAAAAAGGAGGGATGTGCGACCTCAGTGACGCTCGTCGGTCGGTGGGTTGACATGTTTTCTACAGCCTCTCTTATCAATGTTTCATAACCTCCCAGGCTGAGAACATTGTTCAGTGAACTGTTGTGCTCCTGGGAGCTTCATTTTCTTCTGCGTGTTTGTGTTTTTCCATTCATTTGGGATTAGCAGAGTCACATCCGATGCGCCACACTGACACCTACAGATTACCAGGATATTCCTTTTAGTTTGTTCATTTCTCAGCTTCCTGTTGCGTTGTCATGTCAGGAAGCTGCCTTGTTCTGATTGTGTTCATAATGCGTGTTGTCCCAATTGCATTAAAAAGATTGATTCAAATGGGCAAGTTGGAAATGGCATGAATGCATTTTAAATAAACAGGGAAGCATATAATGAACAGCAGTGTTCATTGATGTGTACATACAGGGAGGTCAATGAAATGGCGGCTTTTAACTGTGTGTGTTGTGTGTGTGTGTGTGTGTGTGTGTGTGTGTGTGTGTGTGTGTGTGTGTGTGTGTGTGCAGTGTTAAAATCTCAGCAGAGGAACACTCCAGGCCTGATAATATGAATGTCATCCCAGGACATGTTCATATACACATTCAGTGTCTACTGTATCCATACACTGCAGCGTACAGTGCTCTTTACATAGAATAAACTGTACTCTCTATGTGATTATTTATAAAATAATTACATATTTGGAAAAAGTCCATATGTGGAACATAATTGATCCCAAATTTTTTTTTTTTTTTTTAATGACAGAGTGATCATTTGTTCACAGTTGTGGCAAATATGTTTACCAATTTAATGTTGACAGGTAACTGATTTTTTTCCACTAAAATATGTGAGTAAGTCACAGCACTTGGCTGAGGGAACAAAACTGGCTTAATATAGAAAAATCCAAAAGTCACTTTATACATACAGTTTCTTTATTAAAATAAAAGTCGGAATCTAAATTTTTCCAAAGTGCTTTTGTTGCCTAAACCCAAATACACACGAGACTATGGACTCTTGGGACTGTGGGTTAATTGCACACTATACACCCTCCATGCATCCCAACAATGTCCTCCCTTTTATTTATTCAAAAATCTTTTATGATTAATGATAAAGTTTAGTCACACAAAAACATCCTTTTCAGGACATGGTTGGAACAAACGAGAAGTCAAAATGTGAATGCTAAGGGTAAGATGAAGAGGGACAGAGTTTAAAATGGTACTTCTGCTTACAGAGTATGGTTTTAGACAAATACCATCAGTATACAATGATGACCCTAATATAATCATCACTCAACTATAGCTTTTTATTCAGGTTTTGTTCATTCTCTTTGTGGTTTTTGGAGAAAAAGGTCTAAACGTCACTGTCTACTACCTCAGTACATAGATGACTGTTGAAAACGATTTACTTATTGTGTGTCAGCAACAGAAATACTGTGAAGGATGGAACAACTGAGCTTGAGTCTGAAGGTCAAAATCCAAATGTGACGCTTCCTAAATTTTGACATTAGAAGAGTTTAAGTTGGTCCAGACTTAACCCCCATCAGAGGGGTATAAGACTTGCCAACAAGCACTTGTTTAGAGCTCACAGTGTGGTGACAGTTTCAACAGCTGCATTCCAGCTTTTCACTCACTACATCATAATAAGTTTCATTGTCTTGTTCTCTGTGGCTTTAGGCAGAAGTTTGAGAAGTTATTATTCTACTCAGAGTGATTACCTTCCAGCAATTGGAAAGCTTGGTTTTAATTGTAATCTTCTTCCCTTTTTTAATCATCCTTTATTCCAGACTTTCCTCCTTCCACTTTTTCTCCTATTTTTTTTCTCATGTTAGGTAACCTAAAAGGTCTAATGTTTGTTTCCACTTCAGATCTAAAATCTTTTTAATCTGTGAAACATTACTTCTCATCAGTACTTTCTCTGTTTCCTGGCTGAACTGATGAAAGACAGCTCTCAGCTCAGTCCCCTCTGCTCCACCCAGAGGCTCGTTGTCAGTGAGCAAATAAGCAGATCAGTGAGTGGAGCTTGGCTCCTCTTCAAAGTGTCATTATACTTATTACATCAATGATCTGAACATGAGCCCGCATCTCTGATGACGGACTGGCTGAGCATCAGTTACTTTGCTACCTACCACAGGAACCATTTGCTGCCCTGTTAGCAGTTAGTGAGTAATAAAGTGATATTAATCAGCACATAGTTAAATATCAGTGAGCTGTGGGAGGATGCTGTGTTCTCAGAGACTAGATGTACCACCTGAGGGAAGGATACAGAATTTTCAATGTGACAACAAAAACCCTTGGATATAATGGATCCATCACTGTCGGCTTCCAAATGATAAGTAGGAGTGACCCATAGGCCGACTTCCCCTTTGTGGTTCAACAATGACAACAGGAGCATAAACATAGTAGTACTAGAGGACACCTGCTGCCAAGTGCAACTCATTGGTCCGCCAACATCTGCCCTGCAGCACACATGACAAATACATCACATCATATGCCCAAGCATGCAGGTGAATAGACAGAGCTATAAATCAATGCTGCATATGTTGGTGAGTGGATGTAACAGTGATTTCAGATCATTCATAAAAGTGTTACTGACAAAGTGATGAATGACATGGGTAATCTCTTTACAGTGGCACCTGCAAAAGGGGTGGCTAGATTTCTTCTCTTTTTGTGTGCATCTTCTCTCACATGTCTCAGGTGAACTGGAACTGAATTGTTCCAATTAACACAGGTTGAAACAGGCCTGTTTCGACTGATCCAGACGGAAAAGTCTTAATCAAACTGATTGCCTCTGCTGGAAGTATTAGAGAAGGTCAATATATGGGCCAATGGTGCTGTTAGGTATGAGTCCTGCTGCGTCTGTACTAGAAATGATATTAGTTTCAGATAAGTCAGGTCCGTTTGATTTTGTGAGGTCACCACATGTAGTGATTAAAGCTAAACCTTGTCACATACGTGTATTTTACCTGTGTAGTTACATTGAATACTATGTCATATGTCTACTTCATTTCATTTGTTTGACAACTTTCAAGCTTCATACAGCATTTTTGCAATATCGTGTTAATAAAAAACATGTTTCATAACTTAATGTGCAGGGGTGCTGTCAAAATATCCCATGGCGCAGACTTACTGAGCAGCCTAGCACCAGTGCAGAGGTATTCACTTTTGAAAATGTTTACCTTGCACAGTTTCCCCCCAAAGTGCATTATGCAGATATTATTATGCAGATAACCAAGAGAATGCAAATAGTTGTGTTGTATATGTTGTTCTGAAAAAATGCACAATGCTTAGCCAGAATGATTGTGCACATGATGTATTTGTGAGTTAAAAACAGGTAAGTATTGTATACTCACATTAGTCATTTCCACCAAATGCATGCTGGGATATGCAGGTATATAGTGAACAGATTGATGATTTCTATGGTCTTTCATATTGTATATTACACATAAAAACCCATGTTTTACAGTGAACGCCAGTAATATGAGTGCTGCCTCTGTGCAGTAAAGTCACAGAGCCTGTAGATTATTTTTAGTGAACGTTTCCTTGGAGACAGATCTGTGGCCCTGATGGAAATGGGTCATTAGGCTGGGCCCAACATGGTTCTGCTCTGCTGAAATTGACATGCTATCAACTGACCTGGTCTCCCAGCCCCTCACACGCACCCACCTATACTCAGTGCAGAGGTGATCTATCATAGCGAAGAGCCGACAGGTGTGAAGAAGAAACGAACATGTGGAGGGGCATTCACACTCCTTCTGTGTGTGCCTGCATGTGTGTTCTGAGGGGGACGTAGGATTAGCGCACCTGCTGCAGAGATAAAATATCTCTCTGTGTATGGACTCAGGCAGAGGCAATCTGTTTCCTGCGACTCAGCCATGTTATTCTGATTCATCATAGCTACAGAACACGCACACACAAGCTGACAGGGAGGATGAAGTAAAGGTGCAGCTGTGAAATTTAAACTCACACCTGTAAAAACTCAGGTTGATGATGAACATATATTTCCAGTGAACAGATGGCACTGCCCTTTAATCAAAGAGGAAATAAAGCAAAAAGTTGTCTACAGTTGTAGATAAACAGGACGTGTGAAAATAACACAGTGATCCATTGGGGATAGATGACAAATGTTAAAGTGATGTTCATATGCTTCATATGCTGTTTTGTACCAAGACATGTTTCAGTCAGGTTTGTACAATGAAATGTCTCTGTCAATGTCAGAGATACAAGTGGCAAGAAAAAGTATGTGAACCGTTTGGAATGGTTTTCTGCATTAATTTCTCATCAAATCTGATCTGATCACCATCCAAGTCAAGAGTACTACTAAATTTAATGTGACTAAAATAATAACACAAAAATCTAGTAGACTGGTGAATTTATATAGTCTTTGACATCACTTAGTAACCCTTTCCAGCTTTTTGTGAATGAGTAAAAGCTCCTCTTGACGAGGCATGGTTCACATAAGTGTATTCTTCTTGTGCGGGCCAAACTCAAAAGGTTTGAGTGTTTTTTATCAGTCAAAGTAGCTCCGGTCCACACCTCCAAACTAATTTTCATAAGCTATATATGCTAACATCTGACTCCATTATTCTCCATTCACAATGAGGTTGTGAATGGCAGACATTGTTTAAAACAAAATGATGGATAAATTGGAAAAACAGTGAACTATTTACCATTGTGGCAAATAAAAAAGAGATGTTAAGAAGAAAAAAAAACAAGATAAAAGTATACACTCAGTATCCTCTATTCATATACTACTTCAATGAGGCCGTCTATGAAGGTTTTCTTCATTTTATGTGCTGAGAAGCTAGATGCAGAGGGGCTGAATAATCCATGTATAGTCATGGCCTTGAGTATACTATAGAAACAACCTTGTAGACCAATTATATGAAGTTCCTCCATCATGCACAGCTAGCATTCAGGCACCCATCAAAGTGCATGCAAAGTCTCCTTTACATCAGTTGTAGTGCCCACTGTGTTCATCAGTGTCTGACTGGATGATAGAGTCAGAACTGTCCTTGAGGCAGGGGGGATACTCTGCTTACTTGAAAACCTTTGTTTTTCACATCTGAGTCATGTGCGTGCCAAATAGCTTGCCTGTATGATTGTACTACAAGAGATCTTCAGAGATTAAGTGATTGCCAGCCCTTAAGCAAATTCTGCAAGAGATAGCCAAACAACATGTTTGTCACGGTCCTGGCTGTATTTTGACTAACTTGTTTCCTAGTCATTCCTTTTCGTCTAGGAATAGGAGTTCTGTTTTTTGTGATTTTTTGTGAGAATTATGATTCAGCTTGACTGGTTAGATTTGTGGTTATTGTATTATACTGTTCATCCTGGCCTTTAAAGTTCCTAGGTTACCAGTCGTCTATTGGCAGCTCTGGAAACAGCATCTTAATCTGTCTTCTGCCTTCCAATGTCTATGTGTAGTGACTGTCCTTATTCTGTTTTTATGCTACAGAGTTGGACTTAATATTTGCATTTTTCCACCACAAGGTACTAGATCAACTCAACTTGCCTTTTTTAGGCAAAATAAACTGGTAACCTGGTACCTGGTACTTGTTTTGTACTGTATCACCTGTACAGTTGATTTTCTAACTGAGCTGTGGTGATACCAAAGGTTGACATGAAGACAGTGCAGACTGACCGGTCAGTAATCTGTAGTGTTTGTCTGACCTTCCTGTGACAAACAGCCACATGACATGAAATGAGAAGCTTTTTTTTAGTAGCCTCCATTGTCCTTGTATATGTTGGCAGTTTTACAGTAGCTCACAGCAGCACAATTTGGTATTTGATGACAAGGTAGGGAAAGACCTAAGTTTATATTGCTAAACAAGGGCATAACAAATGAAGCCCAAGATCTAGTATCATGGTAAAAGCTAAAATTCATTGTACATGTTTTCTTGCACAAAAGGACGGAGATGCAAAATCTCTCTCTAATATTCCACCGTCTCCCTCAGTAGCTGTTGATTTGGAGCCGTAGGTCAGACTATCACATCATTTTTTGAAAGCTTGTGGGATGAAGTGTTAAAGTTTTCTTTCCTACAAAAGAAAAGAAGAGCTCAGAAAACACTGTACTGACTACTGTGGAACAACTAAAGATACATGTTTTTTCTCCCTATCTACCCTGTTATGGTTCAGGTGCTTCCTAAACTTAGCAGGAGTTTTTTCTGGTAAAACCCGTAACATAATGAATGCCCAGAGGCCTGGAATTACAAAGGGCCCCAATTATGAATAAGAAGAATCATTTAATAACAATAATTTAATCTTGAATTCTATCTATCTATCTTGTCATAGATCCTCTGCACTTATTAATTTGACAGTTTGTTGCTGATGGTGATATCTGTTGAGGCTGAGGCTGCTCTGGCGGACTCTGGTGGAAACAACCATGGTACAATGTAGAAAGAGGAGTGCTGAAAAAGGATACAAAGGTTTAAGACAAGCAAGACCAAGAGTTTCCTTATAAATATTATAATATACAGCTAGCTGGATATTTTTAAGCTCAATTCCAGGTCAAGTGACTCAGCCTCTGAACAGCAGACTCTGACAGTTAGCATTAGAATTATGTTAGTGCTGTTTGGTGGTGGTGGTGAAGGACTCACAGAGAATTTAGTTTGCTTTGTTGACCAGAAAGAAAAATCATAACAACCACAGCATACAGTTGTCATAAAAGATACATGTGAACCGATGCATGTATCTCCCCATTAAAATAGTCTGGAACCACCATTGGCCAGGAACTTCAGTATTAGGACTAGAACACAGCTGTTATTTTATGAACATTTACTGTGGGTAAACAGAAGTATTTGAGATCCACAGTACTCACCTATACTAACGTGATATTATTGTCATTACAGTAAAGAGCATTTAAACAAAATAGAAAAACCTCAATTTACATTCTGGTGGTATTTACTGTAGATATCAGTGAGCAAATACATCCAGACAGTCCAGATGGTGGGCAGCAGGATGCTGGTCTTATAACTGCAGCTGTGGAAAAACCAGGTTAACCAGGTCAATCAGCATTCAGCAAATCAAGCCAGTCAAAAACCATTAGGATGAATGAAAAGGCAAAGGAGAGGGGAAAGAGAATCTCACTCTGTGATTTTTGCAGAGTGCAATCTTTGCATCTTGTGCAGTCGACACAGTACCAATTTTCAGTCTCCAGAAAGAGGACTCACTGTGTTCACTGTTCACCCTGACTTCGATGTATCCTACACTGTATACTGTGGGACATGAGCAAAGATGGGTTAACCGTAACTGAAAAATGTTGATGGATGGATTTCAAATAGAGCAGCTGCAAGAAAAGCACATCCAACAATCTCCAAAAGCAGCCACCTACTGAGAAAAAAACAGTAAGACGATGAGGTTCTGGAGCATTAATGCAAAACATTTTATTTAACATTCATAACACAGATTCATTGTGAATTAGGTGAATTAGAATGTTATAGTGACTAGCTATTTTCAATATAGCGATATAAATAGTTTCTATCAAACCAGTGTTGGACACTAAAGCATTCCTTCTTCTCAGTGATTAGCAGCATCATGGATTTGAATATAATTTTTTAATATATACATTTCCGTGATAATAATAGTTACTAATTTTATTATTTTAATTGTGAAAATTAAATTAGTATATTTACTTAGTCTTACTATCCTTAAGCAAGTACAAGTACCTTAAAATTGGGCTAGAGTATTTATACAAGTATTTCTATTTGTACTCCACTTCCGTTCATATGCCACTATTTTACTTTTTACTCTATTACATGTATTTGACAGCTTTATTTACTTTGCAGATTCAAATTCGGATTGATTTATTCCAAAATAAATGAGCCAGTGAATTATGATGTATTACTGGTTGATAAATGCAGTTAAAATCAGCTCCTCCTTCACTATCTGCAACAATATTACATATTTTTGCATCAATAATTACAATCCAATATAGTATATTCATTGATATGCTAACCCATTGTGGATGAAAGATCTTTGACATTTGGTACTTAAATTGTTTTTCTAAGCTTGTACTTTACTTTACTACTAATTTTACTTACTTACTTTTAGGCATTTACTTGGCCTGCCTGTATCAAGAGGAGAAATTGAAATCCAAGTTAGTGCAGGCCAAATGAATTAACAAATCAGTATGTTCTACTATTATTTTGCAAGTATTGCTTCCAGGTAACAGTTGTAAAAAGAATGTGAACCTCTTGGTATTTTCTATACAATTATTTGTCATGAAATGTGATTTGATCTTCATTTAAGTCGTGGGTATTAGCAAATACAATGTGCCTACACAAAACAAAATCTGATCTTTCCTGTCTTTATTGAGAACAGTCATAAAAATCCTACAGTGCTAGTGGAAAAACTATAGCAATTAGGATTCCAGGAAGTTTTCTTTATTGTGTGATCTGCAGACTTGTTTTTCAAACATGTTGAAAAAACGTGTTTAATTGTGTGCAACTCTGGCATCAATGCATGTATATAACTTGGTGAGGCATCGGGGAAGTGATAGTGTTAAATAATAGTACATTGTACATTGTGACCTACAGTACACATTGGCAAAAAAGTATGTGAACCTTTTGGAATTTCATGGTTTTCATTGTCCAGTTACATCACCTGACTTAGAGTTTCAGCTGATGTACAGACATTCTCACGTAATGCTGAAAAAATTTTTTAACACAATTTTTCTTCCCCCCAATCACTGCAAGAAGGCCAGGCTCTGATGCAGCAAAGCAGGTCCAAATCATGATGTTTCCTCCACTATACTTTATGATTGGGATGTTGTTTTCATAATAATATGCTGTGCCCTTTTTACACCATATGTAGTGCTGTGTGTTCTTTCTAAATAGTTCAATGTAGTTTAGTCCACAAAAAATTTTGCCGATGTTGCTGTGAAGTGTCAATACCCTTCTTGTGCAATGCAAACTCAAAAAGTTGGATTGGTTTTTGTCAGTCAAAATAGCTCTAGTCTAGAAAATTATTTTCTTCCAGGTATGCTAACCTGACTCCTTGCTTTTTTGAGGTCATTATTCCAAAGGGTTCACATAGTTTTTCCACTTTCACCATGAGGTTTTCATGGTTGTTCTCAATAAAGAAATGAAAGATCAGATTTTTTCATGTTATTATTAGTAGACACATTAAATCACATTTTATGACAAATTAATGAAGAAAACAATGAAAAGGATACACATACTTTTTTTCTTGCCACTGTACATGTACATATATATATATACAGTTCAGGTATATTCACTGTATATATATATATATATATATATATATATATATATATATATATATATATATATACAGTGAGGGAAAAAATTATTTGAACCCCAGCTGATTTTGTAAGTTTGCCCACTAACAAAGAAATGATCAGGCTATAATTTCAATGGTAGGTTTATTTGAACAGTGAGACACAACAATGACAAAAAAAATCCAGAAAAATGCGTTTCAAAAAGAGTTATAAATTAATTTGCATTTCCATGAAGGAAATAAGTATTTGATCCCCTATCCGTCAGCAAGATCTCTAGCTCCCAGGTGGATCTTATACAGGTAACGAGCTGACATTGGCAGCCCTCTCAGCTCGTTACCTGTATAAAAGAGACCTGTCCACAGAAGCAATCAATCAATCCAGATTCCAAACTCTTCACCATGGCCAAGACCAAAGAGCTTTCCAAGGATGTCAGGGACAAGATTGTGGACCTACACAAGGCTGGAATGGGCTACAAGACCATCGCCAAGCAGCTGGGTGAGA
This sequence comes from Anabas testudineus, assembly GCF_900324465.2. Taxonomy (NCBI): domain Eukaryota; kingdom Metazoa; phylum Chordata; class Actinopteri; order Anabantiformes; family Anabantidae; genus Anabas; species Anabas testudineus. The sequence continues at coordinate 25,497,788 of NC_046612.1, read as the reverse complement.
AGGTGACAACAGTTGGTGCAATTATTCGCAAATGGAAGAAACATAAATTAACTGCCAATCTCCCTTGGTCTGGAGCTCCATGCAAGATCTCACCTCGTGGAGTTTCAATGATAATGAGAACAGGTGAGGAATCAGCCAAGAACCACTGGGGAGGAACTTGTCAATGATCTCAAGGCAGCTGGGACCATAGTCACCAAAAAAACAGTTGGTAACACACTACGCCGTGAAGGACTGAAATCCTGCTGTGCCCGCAAGGTCCCCCTGCTCAAGAAAGCCCATCTACAGGCCCGTTTGAAGTTTGCCACTGAACATCTGACTGATTCAGAGGAAGACTGGGTGAAAGTGTTGTGGTCAGATAAGACCAAAATCGAGCTCTTTGGCATCAACTCAACTCGCTGTGTTTGGAGGAGGAGGAAGGCTGCCTATGACTCCAAAAACACCATCCCCACTGTCAAATATGGAGGTGGAAACATTATGCCAAGGGGACAGGACAATTGCACCGCATCAAAGGGAGGATGGATGGGGCCATGTACCGTCAAATGTTGGGTGAGAACCTCCTTCCCTCAGTCAGGGCATTGAAAAGGGTCGTGGTTGGGTACTCCAGCATGACAATGATCCAAAACACACGGCTAAGGCAACAAATCACTGGCTCAAGAAGAAGCATATTAAGGTCATGGAGTGGCCTAGTCAGTCTCCAGACCTTAATCCCATAGAAAATCTGTGGAGGGAGCTGAAGGTTCGAGTTGCCAAACATTGGAGAGGATCTGCAAAGAGGAGTGGGCCAAAATCCCCCCTGAGATGTGTGCAAACCTTGTGGCCAACTACAAGAAACGGCTGACCTCTGTGATTGCCAACAAAGGTTTTGCCACCAAGTACTAAAGCACGTTTTTCGAAGGGATCAAATACTTCTTTCCTTCGTGGAAATGCAAATTAATTTATTACTCTTTTTGAAACGCATTTTTCTGGATTTTTTTTGTCATTGTTGTGTCTCACTGTTCAAATACACCTACCATTGAAATTATAGACTGATCATTTCTTTGTTAGTGGGCAAACTTACAAAATCAGCTGGGGTTCAAATAATTTTTTCCCTCACTGTATATATATATATATGATGAATGATTCCTTCAGTCTGGTTAGCTTATTGGTGTCGTGAACTTCTGCTACAAGCGCATTTTGAATCCTGTCATTAAAGACTTAAGTGGTTTATGCATAACCGTCTTTAATGAGAGTTTCCAGCTGCAGCCGCTGCTTGGCTAAACACTGAAATCACAGTCAATTGTTCAGTACAGTGTAGTGAGGGAACAGGACAAATTGTTTAAGCGTACATGACTTAGTTTAATTATGCATATGATTTGTCTATCTTGGCTTTTATACTATATTAACACATGATTTTTATTTTAGTTCTTATTGCAGCTCAATCCTTGATATTATTTGCTCTGTGTTTTTGCTTTTTTTATGACCCACAGTCATATTGTGACTCTTCAGTCCATCTTTGTTATCTGTGTAGTCATTTATCCATTATCCTAGCTTCATGTCCTCTTAAGGGTCACAGGAGAGCTGGAGCTGTCATTGGGCAAGAAGCGGTGAACACCCTGGACAGGTTGCCAGTCTGTCACAGGGCTGACATGTAGACAGACAACTACTCACATTCACATTCACGCCTACAGACAATTTAGAGTCACCAGTTAACCTACTGCAAACACTGCATGTCCTTGGACCGTGGGAGAAAGTCAGAGACAGAGAGAACCCACACAGACAAGGGGAGAAGAAAGGCATTCAGTCAACTAGTGGATTCAAACCCTGATCCATCTTGTTATGAGGCAACAGTGCTAACCACTACACCACCAAGCCACCCCTTTTGTGTATATAATATGTGACATTTAATGTTCACATAGAAGGCAAAACTAAGAAAGAAACAAACAAAATACACAATAAATACGACTGAGAGGAGAGAAAATATATAGCATTATACATAAATCAATAATATAAACAATAACTGATTATAGACCATGAACAAAATGTAATGACAACCTATTTTTATAACTCTCCAAAGATGATGCATAGTAAAGCCACTAAAGGTAACATCTTTTTATTTGAAGCAAGTTTGTAGTAGAGTCATGCCTTTACTTCTGAATCATGCTGATAACAATCTTTATGAAACAATTACAGGACCATCTTGTAAAAAAAATCATATCCTGATTAAGATACGAATTACAAAGTTTGTTTATCGGGAGTGAACCCTATATTTTTATTTATTTGTTTCTTTTGTGTCCTAGTTCAGAAGTTGAAGAGGAAAGAGTCAGGGATAGCCAGTCCACAACTGCACATTTGTATTATGTGTGGGGTATTCAGGGAATGTACAGAGTTAAGTAATTCGCTTTTAGGAAAATGATATGAGTCTACCAATGAGAGAAACCATCCTGCACATGTTTTTAATTGAATGTAACATTTTCTAAATAATATATTAATTAATATCAAATATTCATATGAATATGGTTTTAGTGTTTGACTTAAAAGCAATTTTTTTTTAAATCTTAAATAACAAAGTAGCCCAAAATAACAAAAAACTAACTTTACAGCCGGTGTATTAAGGGTCCACTTTAAGTATTTAACTTTACTCAAGATGAATTGAAAACACTGAATGAGTACAAATACACTGTTAGCAGGATTTTTTTGTCTTTCTTTTTTTCCTTCTTTGCTTACAGTCTGTTCATGTCCTCCAGTGCCCAGCGGGAAACACATGGCTGTATTGATTGAACTCTTCACCATGAGGACTCCGACTGGGAAGAAAACTACCTGATTCTTAATGAGTCACTAATGTCCCTGTTGCTAGAAAACCGGTGAACCAACAAACACACAGAGGCAGCATAAACAAAAGCAGACATCAATACTAAATCTAATGTAAAAGACTGAAATGCAAGCTGCTCCTTTGAGCACCTGTCTGGTTTCTGATCTCTGGTTCCAACAGAGCTGATTATTAGGAATTGCATCTTCAGGGACATCTTGGCAAACCCTGCAAAAAATGATCACTTTCCTGGACATATCCTCAGCAGATGGCCACAACTACACAATCTCAGAATAGATACCATCCATCCATATGCTGTTAAGGGATGAGGAGTACCAACCAGAATAGCAATCTTCAATCTATGGCACATCACTAGTTTAGAATTTTAGAGAAACAAGTGTACATACAGTGTTGGGTTTACTTGATCATACAGTATTGGCTTTGCTTGATCTGAGCAGAGATTTTTTTCTAATAGACAGGGATCACGATGGATTGCCTGAGATTATTTTTAACTGGTTTCACTTATCTCTCTAATAATTTTTGCTATTTGTCCAAAATAACCTGTGGGGTTCCCCAAGGATTGATTTTAGGACCACCAATTTTTAATCTTTGTTTAATCGATGTTTCCACTCAGTGTTGTCATAAGGAGACATGGGTTCTCTTTCGATACCTACGCTGACCACATTCAGATTTATGTGGCTGTGTCTGATCAAATCAGAACAATCAATCTTCAATTTAGATTTAGATTATATATATATTATATTATATATTATTATACCGCTTATATTATTTTAGATATTGGTCTGTTAATGTCACATAACTTGTTACAGCTAATTCAGGATACAAATGAACTTTTAATTCTACGTTTATTTAAAAAAAAAAAATTAAAAAGTCAACAAGATAAAAATCTTAACTAACTTTCTATCCTTAAACATGTAACCATGGGCAGATGTGATTGTGTACAGCAGATTGGACTACTGTAAAGCTCTTGTGCTGTATTTGGTTGACCCACATAAGACCTTCTTAGTAATATATGGTTAACACTTAACACTTAAAATTACAGTTAACAGTGCTGAACATGACCAGAAAGAGAGAACACCTGTTTTACATAAGCAGTGCGAATCTGGTCAGCAACTTTATCTGCTGTTCGCAATGCCTCTTGTGTGGGGGGGCTCTCAAATTGGTTCAAACAGCCCCTCTCACCCTTCCATGGCTGTTTTTATATTCAATGACAAATAAATTAGTATTACTATTAGTATATTATTAGTATTGTTAGTTGTTAGCAATTGTTATGGAACTAGAAACAGGGCTAAATACAGAATGTCACTAAGCATTATATTTTTCCATGCTTGACTAAGTCTCCCCTTGTGTTTTAAAATAATTTTCATATTTCATATTTCCTTTTGGATATGAGGAAAAACACAGAGTCACACACAGTCTTTTCTCAGGATCTGTGAACTGTGGATTTATTTGTTTTTGATGGAGATATCCGGTATATGTGTGTATATGTAAAGTTACAAGTTTGTGGATGCTGGATTAGTTTCAGGACTGTAGCTCAAAGATGGCCTAATATTGAATGTCTGTGACCTAAAACTAGGCCTCATTTAAGGTTTGAAGTCTTAAGTTTCATGTTGTAACTTGAAAGACACATTTTTAACCCCTAAAGAACATATTCTTACCATGCAAAGTTGACTGTATGCCCCCGTATGGAAATTATTCCAGGATATCAACTGTAAACAGCTTTTAATTAAAATAACATTTTATTAATATACCAATTAAACAACAGATGATTTTAAAATGATGATTAAAATAAAGACTATGGGATTTCTTCACAGCCTGACACTGACAAATACAGAGGTTGCAAAGGATCCAAATAGCAAGATTGATCTGATCTCCGGAAATTGTTTTGTACATGGTTTTCACAGAAAAAAAGCTGATATCCTTCCTTTGATTATAGACTTATTTAATCAAATCAAGTCTGTCTCTGCTACAGATAGTTTAGGTCAATACATGACAATTACTCATTTCTGAAGCTCACCTAAATAAACTGTACACTCACATTCACCCCCACTACAGCTCATTGTTCGTGTCTTGTTCTTGTTCTTGTCTTGAAGACAATTAACCTGTTTTGGTTGACTATCCCCACCTCATAGTTTTATTTTCGGCCACAAAAAGAAAAAAACACTATCAACTACCTATTCAGCAGAAAACCCCAGACAGGCACAGCTAGAGACTAGTAAGTGAATATAATGTATTTAGCAGCTAAACAGCCAGCTACTCCATCAAGAGGTGATAGAGAAAGAAAAACAAAGCTAAAAAAAATAGGAAACATTGGACAGGATTTGAAAAATAAAAAATCTAATGTTTGCTAATATGTTAACCAAATCAATTTAAAGATAATGACACTCTATGTCTGTGTGTTCACAACCTGTTTCTGCAAAACACAAACGGCTTTAATCACACTACTGAACTACTGAAATGGTTAGTCAGGACAAACTGGACATGTTTACTCCCACTGCGAAATTTAGTTTGTGTCTGGGATTCTGAATCCAACAATGTTTGTATGTGCTTTAATATTTTAACCTTTCATTCAGATTATTCACTGGGACTCCATGTGTCATTGCACTCTTCCTGTAGCCAGTGCACCTGAAGATGTTTTTTAAAGTGCTGACACATATTTAACTGTGTTAAAAGCCTGGGCAAAACCCGAGGGGAAAAAAACTCCTGTTCCCTGAAGATTTAGAGCAGACTGAGTCAGAGCATTCTCCCAAAATATTGTAAGGTGTGTGTTTGTGTGTGTGTGTCAAACCAGGACACCGATGAAAACAGGGTGCTGTTGAGGTCAGCGCGTTCCTGTTTTGATTCAATTTTTAAAAATGCACCTCTTAGATGTTGAAAACAAAGTTGTCATCCATAAAAGGAAGCACTCTGAGTGGAGTTTGGCTCAAGTTAAATAAACTGTACACTCACATCCATTCACTGGTCACCTTCATTTTCACTTCTTAGTTGCATGACTGATCTGCTTCTGAGGTGCTTGAGGCAACTAAAAGGATGGATGAAGCAATGAAGGATGCATATGAAAGGCTACGTTATTACAAAACACACTAATGAAAAAACAGATCAACATTTTGTATAGTAGAAGCTGCTTAATCGGAGAAATATTTCAAATTGTGCTGACTAATACAATTTCATACTGGATCAATCGCGGTCCGGGTTTCACAACGATGGCCACCAATGCTGTTGACCTACAGGGTGCCCATGAGAACTGGGCTACTGGTCGAGGAAGGAGAGGAGAAAGGCATGTTCGTAGGCACAGAGAGAAGAGGAATAGCAAGAGTGAGTGATTGGCAGCACGGACTGAATGTTAGGACTATGACAGAGAAGGCTAAAGTTGGTTGACATGATGCAGAGAAGGAAGATGGGCATACTGTGTGTCCAGGAGATCAGGTGGAAATGTAGCAAGGCTAGAAGTTTATAATCAGGGTTCAAGTTGTTTTACCATGGTCGGGATCAGAAGAGAAATTGAGTAGGAGTTATTCTGAAAGAGGAATTTGTCAGGAATGTTCTGGAGGTGAAAAGCGTATCAGATAGAGTGACGACTCTGAAGCTAAAAATTAGCTAAAATTAAAAAGCTAATGAGGAAGTCCAGGTGTGTATAAAGAGAAAGAGGTTAGCTGAGAAGAAGTGGGACACTGAGAGGACAGAAGAGACTAGACAAAAGTACAGGGAGGTGTGGCTAAGGCCAAATAAAGGGCACATGAGGACTTGCTAGGTTGTACAGTAAGGAAGGAGAGGTGGACTTGTCTGGGTTGGTGAGGCAAAGATAGATATGGGAAGGATGTGCAGCAGATTAAAGTGATTAAAGGTAGGGATGGTAAGGTATTAACAGTTGCCAGGAGTTTGATGGGAAGATAGAAGGAATAGATAAAGAGTTGAATAGTTGGTGAATGAGGAAAATGAAAGAGAATGAAGAGTAGAAGAGGTGACTGCTGTGGAGCAGGAACTAGCAAAGGTCCTGATGACATACCTAAGTGTCTAGGTGGCAGTAGATCAGACTAGGCTGTTTAACAAGACAGCTAAATGTAAAAGAAGAACAAATAAGAAGTGCTGTTAATCACTTGTACTGGGTTATTGGCCATCATCAACAAACTATAGGGTAGACAAAATATTGCATGTACCTCATGTATCCTGGCTTGTCCTCCATGCGACGTTGTTAAAGACTGTGTCATAACCAAAGGTAGACATGGTATTGCAACCATAGCTAAGTCTGATAATCTGAAAACAAACACCAACAACACACAACGGGATCACTCAGCTTTACCAACTTCATGCCTCTGTATTTGCTGCAGCACCATACATCTCTCTTTTGTTCTTAAAAAGAGAAACGTTTCCACTCATCAGACATCCTCTCACTTTCCAAAATTGTATAAAACTATTTGGTTAACCACTGCATTGACATCTCTCCTAAACATTTCATTGCCTCCACTGGTATGTCTTCTGGGCCTTGCGTCACATCTTTTTCTACCCCTGTCTACAACCCTGTCTCCCTTTTTCTGTCCAAGTGTTATACCAAGTACCTTCATAGGTATTCCCAACTGATCTTTTGTGCACACACTACCTACTACATTATATAAACCAGTATTTAAAGCTTCTATGCGCTCACCTTCATCTACCTTTTCTCTTTTCCTTGTGCTTTTGGGCACACCATCCCTCTCTCTTCCTCCTTCACTAAACAGTCACAGAGTTTCTACTGGTACCCTGCTGGTCAACAGTAACGTTGGCAGTTGATGGCCTCGACTAATCCACGTATGGAAATCAAATTATCCATTCATCCATCCATTTTTTCAACCGCTCTTCCACTTAAAGGTCACAGGAGTGCTGGAGCCTATCCCAGCTGTCATTGGGCGAGAGGCAGGGTACACCCTGGAGAGGTCACCAGTCCATCGCAGGAAAATCTAATTATGATCCACAATTTTTTTTATGCTGGATATCTTTCTTGATGCAACACCCCTGAAACTAGGGGTGCTCTACTTTGTACAGCCTTAGGGACTAGGTGTGGAATAACTCAATCACTGCCTTTATAATCATTTGAAGTAATCAGATTACCTAGAGAAAGCAGGTTTCTCGAGTAAGAAACCTGGTTACTGGAAATTTGCTTATAAATGCAACAGATGAGTATTTCTGCTCTACCTTGGGTGATTTTGGAAGCATGGCTCACAGACTTTAACTGCATGGGGACAGAGAAGACCATTTCCTGAATGCTTTCTTTTTCTTGTTTTGTTTCTTTGTGTTGGGTTGTCACTGTCGGGTTTAAAATAACCACAACACTTTTCATACGCTGAGAGACAAAGACAACAAAGCACAACAAGGACACTGCTCGGCCTTTTTACTTGCAAGGGGAGCCGGCCTGAGATCTTAGCATCATAAATGCTTCACCCAGGAATTTCTACCTCCGACTCCGTCCGTCTCCCCTTTGTACAAGCTTTTTATTAAAGATGAGACACACCCTGAAGTTACAGATGTGGGTGTATGGTGTGGTTAAATGGTGATCATATTACAAGAAAAAGAACCCCATAGAAAGATAACACACTTGTAAGAAAAACAACTCCATACAAGGATAAAACACTGCTTATAGGAGTATAGCAACAAGAACTCTTCAACTTCAAGGCCGCTGACCTTTCCTGACCTTTCCTGTTTCCTGTCTGTGTGCAAAGTGCAGCTTCAGCACAGTACAACATGCTCTTGTTGCTTACAGGATTAAACATCAAACACATGTATCCTTCATAATGACAATAAGTAAAAAACAAGAAATTATTCTTATGAGTGAAGTAACATTGTAATAAGAAAATTATAAATCAGTGAGTAAATCATTTTTACTCTAACAGTCACAATCATTAGTCACCTCCTGTTTTATTTTGAAATTTCCTGGTTTGCTTATTACCTGAATTTCCCAGCTTACCTGTAATACGTCTAATAGTTTCCACCTGTGCGTCCCCCTATATAAGCAGCACCCCGCACACTCACTAACTAAACAATTTTGTCTGCATATGTTCATGAAGTGACTCTCCAGCACTCTGGTTATTATTTGCATTCCTGGTTTTGATCCTTAACTGTTTCCAACCTGCCTTTGCCTGATCCTCATTCAGACCTTCCTTCTGCCTCAAGGCCCTGTCTCTGGCCCTTTTCTATTGACTGATCTCTCTGGTTCTCGACCCTGGCTCTATTATGGACCTTCCTCTCTGGATCTCTGGCTCTGTCTGGACTTGTCTCTGGCTGTTACTGTCACAGAAATTAACTGCAGCAAGTGTTCAGGGAGTGTGTGAGCTTATGGAGAATACTGTGTGAAAAGTTACTTACTGTTATGACTTGATTTAAAAGCTTCATAGCCTTTTCATCCAGCCGCTCCTCTCTGCTGAAAGTAGTAGAGAGGCGACATGCCGACGCCCTTGTCAAGCATGTGCGCTCTTGTTACATGTTTACGTGGCAGAGTAATCTGAGTTCTTTGGGAGAAATCTACCTAGGAAAATCAGGTTTCTTTAATCCCCCACCCCATATGATAACCAGGTCTCTATTTACATGACAGTTAAGAAATCGGCTTACTTGAGTAATTTGACTCATCATTAACTCTCATTAAGACAGATATCTGGCAGCAACTAGTGGCTAACAGCACAGATAAACATGAAGAAACTGTGAGGTGATATGTTCCCTAGGACTCTGAATACTCAAGATTTCTGTAAATTTGGTGCATAGGAATTAAAAAAAAACAGAGTTTTTCACACAATGACTTACCCACAGTTGCATGAAGATGACCTCATTTTACAGGGAGAACTCTAACACAGCAACACTAAGCCATGGGCTTTTGAGTATTCCCACTCCTACCTACCACCTCTCACCCCTAACACCTCCTGAAAAGAGAGAGACCAAATACTACAAGAGAAATTAAAAGCACATTAATTAGATTTACAGCAGATCTGTTCCTGACTTCTTTCATAAATAATATGTCACTGACTACAAAAATCTATACAGGAAGGTGTTTCACACATTCACTTTCTGTAAGTAAGTCTCTTGTTTTTGTGCCTGACACAAAAGAGAATCCAGCTTCACAAAGGTGTGTGATAGAAAAGGGCAGCAAGGCTTCACTGCTCCGACATCAAATCCACACACAATAATTTTGAATAAATGTATGAATTAACAAATGAAAGCAGCACATGAGCCATGATACACAATTTACACCCTATACATGTTCACATTAATCATGCTACACACATCAGTGGCAGAAGATAAAGTCAGAGGCACATACCAAGGCAAAGACACACGCACACACATTCAGTTTGTTTTGGTGTATTTCCTATGTCATTTATTTCTTTAACTAACTTTAGAAACCACCATGACCCAGCGTAATTCACTGACACTAATAAAAAGCATTTAGAAATCATATAAAAACATCCAGAGGGACAAAATGCATTAACAGCAACTAATTTCCTGTTTGTTGCACTGTTCATTTATATTTTAAAATATTAAGTTAGTACTCATTACATCAACAAATTAAATGCAATAATAGAAGACAACATAATAAATACAGAAGTACACACCGCATCTTATCCATTTTAGCACAAGTTGAAAACATAGCAGATTTATTTTTCAAATAAAACGAAACCATCTCTGCTCCACATTGACAAACTCAGCTATCTGTCTAACCCTATTTGCCATGTGTACATTTGGGGGTTTGTGGTCCCATAAGCTGTTAGCAGGCTGAGAGAAGACTGCAGAGCACAGGCTTGGGCCCAGAGGAACCTTTGACCTATCACGGGAAGAGAAAGTGCTCTCTGTCTGTGTGACTGTTTACTCTCCTCCATGGACATTCAGCTCACGTCAGCCGCAACCAATAACAGGCTGAGAGTGTGGAGGCAGAGCACAGCTGATGATGGATTAGGATGGTGTGAGAAAGTGATGGCAGAAAAAGTCTGGAGGTAACTGGATTAGTATCAGGTGTAGAAACACATTTAGAAAAGGAGATCTCAATGGAAACAAGTCTACATGATGAGTGTGGAAGTTGCGTTCATGGTCACAAACATAATTATATCAGAATTGCTTTATAAAATATCCAGTAGATAATGTCCATTTGCCTTATATTTGATTAATATTTAATTCAAAAACATCCAAAGTTAAGGTAAGGCAACCTGAGAGGCAAAACCCAGGGCAGAAATATTGATTGACAATATTATATCCTTGCATGCACACAAACAAAAGAAGCTAAATGTTTATGTCTGGAGGTATTATAACCACCTTGGTCCTACTGTATCTCTTTGGTGTTAATTTTCTTTTTTGTAATTCTTTGAGTTTTATTTATCTAATAAATGAGTGTTCTGTAGAATTTGTGCATTTCTGGCACAGACTAAGTTGAGGGGACCTGTTTATAATAGTTTTATCTACAGCTCCACAGACAATTAACCAACTGAAGGCAGACAGAACTTGATCACTGCCTATGTTACTCTGTGACTTGTATTAGTTATGTGCGGTGTAGTAATAAATCACAGGATATACTGCATATCTCAGTGCTGTCTGCTTTAGGGATGCTTTATTTTACTGTTAATGTGGCATATTTATTTGATTTATGTGAGGTATTTGTTGCACCCGCTGTTGTGTCCAGAGGCCTTTTAATTCAACTGTGAATAATTCTTGTTCAATTAATGATTTGTTCAGTGCACAGGCTGCTAATATCTGTCTGCGCAGAAAAAATAATTTATAAATTCAGACATCCCTGGGATGGACTGCTGTCCATGGTGCTGAAACTGGAACAGTCCAGTGCATTTCCAAGCGTTTGCATCAGTGGGTAAAAGTCCCAATAACAATAATAGTCTGCTTTCCCTGCTAGGTCTAATTATTTCCTTACCTCCCAAGCTCACTATATGCTGTATGCCTGGTGTAAAAAAACCTTAACAGTATAAGATCTTCTCACAGTATTTTGTAAAGAAACAGATGGCTTTAATTATTATACACAATCAGCACAGTGTGTTTCTAGTTGCTATTGAGGCCTGAATCTTAGGCTCTCTTTCTGCTTTTACATCACAAAACTGTGATGTAATGATCATAAAAGTATTCACATGTCTTGGCAGTGTGCATCAAATTGTGGTCAGGTGCATCTTGATTGCTCTATTTAGTCTTTAGATATGTCTAGAATGTGCCAAATTGACTTGATTGGGCATAGTTTAGATAGACAAAAACAAACCAGATAGCCAAGCCTTGAACACCAAGGAACTGTATGCAGACCTGCACAATCAAATTGTCCCAGGGCATGAATCAGGGCAGTCCTATGGAAGAATAAGATGTTGTCTCTGACTTACAAACTGGTTTAAACTGCTGTGTATTTGCAAGACTGAAGACAGACAGCGTCTAGCTGGGTCAACAAATGCTGTCACCAAATGGCTGGGAGAACTGTGTGCACCCCACAGTGCATTAATACTGGTGCAGTCTCCACTGTCCCCTGTTCAGATCAGCAGGCTGTCATGTTGAGTTTTTATTCATTTTACAGGCTCTGGTCCTCTCTTGGCTTTGTCTTACTAAACAAAGTGGTCAAGAGCACCTGCCTACCTGAGCTCCCTCATCCAGGTCTAATACCACTCGTTCACTACGATCTGCGAGCGAACAACATCTTGTGGTCCCCTCACCTCAACTCAATTGACTCTACGAACCCCAGGGATAATTCTTGTCCTGAACAATGTAAATAGACTCATGTAGATCTTGATAAACTTCTAAGACTCCATCATTGGGGAGAGACATGATATTATTTTAGTGCTCTGTAATAAACGATAAAAGATAAATAGTCAGTCCACTTCACTTAAATGAAACAGGTTTTACAGACAAAAAACAACTAGCAGTCTAAAAGAAACTACTGGTTTAGATATAATTGAATCCACCTACTGTTTATAACCAATTTGATGTCCTTAATTATAATACAAAACCAAAAATATCTGGAAGCTAAATAACAGCAACTGGACTTACCAACCCAAGTACCTTCTTCAGACTGAAGAAAGTTGGTTAGAGACCCCCAATCTATTTTATTTTATTAGGCTTATTATAGTCCACCTAACAAGCCTACTCAGGTCAGGTGAGAGGTGAAACCACTCATTACATTGAGGTATTTTGCAGATGCTTTATCTAAAATGAAATACAAGTAAGATAAAAAGCAGGCAACAAATCCAACACAAGGACAAGACATTTGAAGTGGGGTGCCATGAAAATAAATGTTTGTTTCCTGAGTCATACTAGCCAGATTGGGGAGAAGGTTTCAATAGTTTTTTGAATATTAAGAGTGAGTCTGCAGAGTTTGGTAGCTTGTTCCATCATTGTGGGACTACTGAACTGCTTGGGATCTTTATCTGAATGTCAGAGATTTAAACCAGTTATGAACAGTGCTGTGAATTTTTTCCTTTTTGGCAGAATAAGAATTAGATTTTAGACTGGTTTTAATTGCACATGCTGGTAGCCCTGTCAGTAGAACATTAGAATAGTCAAGACAAGAGATGACAAGTGTCTGTTCAAGGAGCTGGGTACCAGATAGCCACAACTCATCAACACAAAACATGCTGTACTTTTGTGTGTACAGTATCAAGTTCTGCTGTAACCCCATTATTAGTACCTATAACCGTTACTACTGAATGACATTAACTGTTTTATCATTGCAAGTGCAACAGAATAATAAAGTAATAGCTTATGTTGTATTATTATGATGTTAAAGTTAAATGAATGTAACCTGGAGCAAGTTAAACAGAGTTAAGGGGATAGCTGAATTAACCACTGAAAAATCATTATTTACTTGAGTTAATCTACGTTTTTGATTGGTCCACTAAGAGCTGACCATCTTCCTCTCTCTTGTAGCCGCATTAGTGATGAGGTTTGACTAAAGCTTCACAAAAATGGACTAAACAGTCTCCTACAGAATCAGTTTAGAGGAGGAGAATGTGTCCCCCCAATCATATGGAGACTATTTCAGCGCTAACATTACTGCCTAAAGCAAACAAGATTAAACACTTAACAAAATACAAAGTTTGCAAAGCTAATGGTCATGGTTGATCTTAATTGCTGACCCCTGCTGCAGCAAAGCCAGCAAATTCCACCAAATCAGTCCTATGTAATGCATAATATCTGTTGTTTTAAAATACATTAAGACTGTAGTAATTTCATGAGCTTTCCCCAGAGCATGGAGGAGGGCTGAGGGGACAGTGTGGTTTGCTACAGGAAGGAAAATGGACGTGTCATTTTTCTAAGTGGGCCTGTAGCCATGAAGTAAGATACAAATTTCTTTCCTCCAGAAAAATCTGCAGGCTTATACGACAAACCATTAAAACCCTATAATCCATAAATCACAGCGGCAATAAAAGTTTCTTACCCCCCTTTGCAGCCATTTCCCTGATCACTCTGCTTCCTTCCCTAGGGCACTCTGCTCATAGTTTCATTCCCTGCTGTGGTTCCCCCTCCGACTGCTAACTCAATTCTACATCCAGAAGAAGACAGGAAGTGCCTTTGAAGGTGCCCTTAGCTCTCTGGGGAGAAATGTATTGTCGGGCTTGTGGAATAAAGAAAAGCCTGAGTGTGTTTCATAGCAGGAGGCTGAAGAATCACTCAAATCTGTGAGAAATGGTATCCAGATGAATGACATTTCAGAGCAGACACCCTCAGTTCATTGTAAGGTAAAGTGCAAAGTAGGGTCACATAGCAGAACCTTCCTATCATAAACATTGAGACAAAACAATTTAAAGAAAGGTATTGATAATGTGGTGTGTGGAAAAACAACAAATATGGATGCTACTGTATAAGAGAATGGCAGCGGTTTGTGTCAGATGGTATGACATAGTAAAAAGATCTAAACCCAAGCATCCACGTGCTGTGTGGGAGATTGTGGAGCAAGTGGTACACGCATAAACACCAGGACATTGCTCCTTATCATCATGACTGCTAAATGAGCAGTCCAACCAAGAGTGCAACTTTGAAACCTCTAGTAGTTTTTGTAGTTAGTTTTTTTTTTAGATCATATTTTTAGAAATTAAGTACAAATAAATATGTGTACTCCTGAAATAATACTTTTTTACCCAGGAGTTTCCTCAGTATGCTCCAAGCAGACAACTCATCAAACAGCATCAAACAGACAAACTCATGATATCCCCTTAGCTGCAGACTGTTGGGTCCTGACTCATTAATCAGAGTAGATAACATAACTCAATGTGCTTGAGGTCACACTCTGTGACCAAGACCATCAACATGATGAACCATCTTGAACAAATCTCTTCATGTTTTGGCTAGTTGGTGGACAAGGAACTATTACTGATGTGTTAATAGTGAAGAGACTTCTTGGCCTCTCTGGCATGCACTGATGGAAGTCAAGCAACCTCTATTCAGTCTGTTCCTGCCAGGGAAGTAATGCTAGCTAACGGCTGTCAGCAGATATCCAGCTCATGTGTTGTCAAGACAAACTGATAACTAATGTGGATCTCTGCACTGTACTGACACTGTATGGAGGGTAGCTGTAAGGGAGAGATTATTTATGTGTATATATAATCATATGTATTATGATTCTTGCTCGACTGCACATGCAAAACAAAAACACACAGTGTTTGAGTCATGTATACAAAATGTGTTCAAAGAACTTTGCACATTCACTCAAGCAGCGGTGTTTGACAAAGAAAAAAAATAAGGAAGAAGATTTTTTTTTATCCTTATGTGACTGCTGGACAGACTTAAAACCTGTACCCAGACTTGAACTGAATAGAGCAACTGCAGTTTGATACATACATCACAGAGTCCATAACAAGTACACACTAATGGAGTACACAAACCCAATACTCAAATAAAAGTGCAAGTACTTCCCTAAAAACACACTGCAGTACAAGCTGAAGAACCATTTCAAAATGTACTTAAAATACAAAGAAGTACTCCACTAAGAAATCACTGTTGATAGAATAAAGGCACAAGTTTAGTCCAGATTTACTATAGTGAAATAATAGCAGCTGTTAAAGGTGGAGCTGATTTTAAACTTCTGCATACTTTAAAATTTTGGTATCCAGAGTTTCAAAAGTTCCAACCTTATTGCCAAATTTTAATTATGCAATTTCTAATAGCTAAGTTCCATAGTGTAAATATGTTCTATCAAACAAAATATATAATACAGTGGCAAGAAAATGTATGTGAACCTTTTGGAATTTCATGGTTTTCTGCATGAATTTTTTATAAAATGTGTTCTGATCTTCATCTTAGTCAAACGTATTAACAAATATAATGTGCCTAAAATAATAACACAAAAAACGCTTATCTTCTATGTCTTTATTGAAACATAAAAGCCTCAGAGTGCTAGTGGAAACACTAATACACACACACATACTTTTTCTTGCCACTGTATATAGCACAGAAATCATCTGACACTAGGAACATCGACAACAAACAGTGCAGAAAAATCAATATTAAGAGAGGTGAGCAGAAGTGCTGTTTCCCTGTCAATGTGTTGATTTAAAGTGACAAAAGTGAATATTTTCAACATAATAAAATCACAACAGATATATGCCACGTAGTTCTGACCAGTCATAAAAGCTCCAGGATGAAGCCCTGGTCACATTCTGAATTTAATTCGTATTATTTCTACATGAATGGAGGTCTTCAGGGTGCATACACTGAATGTGTGTGTGTGTATATGTGTGCTCAGGAGTGCATGCATGTTAATTTACATGTGATGTCAGGCTCTTTGGGGATTTGAACAGACGACAGTTGTGAGAAAGCAGTGGCAATGTGTAATCCCTGCGCTCTCAGTGGAGTCCAGCTGTGTCGAAATAATAGTGGAGCAGGCAGCCGGACAACCACAACCAGAGGGTCAGAGCTTTTTAATGTGTTGTGAATTGTGTGGGAGCAGCTAGTGAGGCTACAAGGACTTAGCACATCTTCTAAAAGCCCTGCAGGATTACCTCTTTACAGGATTAGATTTCACTGACTACCGCAGCCGGAGGGGGGGTGGAAGTTCACTCAGCTCCCTGCAGAGAGCTCTGGGCCGGGTTTGTATGTAACACATTTTAGATGTGCCAGTGCACCTGTCACTTCACACACTGCAAAGCAATTACAAACCTACAGTCAAATACACAAGGAAACAACTGTGGTGGAAAGTATACAGGTACTCAAGTACTGTACATAATTACAATTTTAATGCACGTATACTTTACTTAACCACCTAAATTACTAAAAATTAACTCATAACAATCAGACATAGCTTTTGAGTTGTGGTTTAATAGAACCTTAAGAAAAAAAACTAATGAAACTGGCCTAGACAAAATGATGGTACCTCTAGAAAAGATGTAAAGTAATTTGACCATAGGGACAAACCAACGTGTGTCCTGTAATTAGCATCACAGGTTTTGTATTTTACAGCTCTAGTTCCTTTTGCATTTTCTTAAATATGATCTACTAATAAATGAGGATTTATTATTACAGATTAACCACGTGGCTGTACTCATAATAGTAAAAATTATTTCCAACATTAGTAATGTTTACACATCCGTGCATTAAGAATATTTCAGTCGAATAATTTTAAGTTCATTGGCAGTGAAATGAATTATTGTGCATAAGGAGTGATTGGACTTGTGTACTAGCCAGTTTTGTACTTTTAAATAAGTAACATAATAAATATTTTTAGAATGCTCTATTGCTAATTTTACTCTTAGCCTCTGATTAGTTTTTAGACATTTGCAGATCATAAACAAATCATAAACATAAAGCATACATTTCTGAATTTCCCCTAATTTTATTATTTATTTCAGGCTGAGAGTGCACATGGCCAGCTGGAATACACAGGGACTTTCAGAGTGGTTTTATAAACAGAACCACACGTACAATGGTGATGGGCCACTGTCCAGTGAGCAGGACAGCCCAGTGGGTGGGTGTCTTTTTTTCCATCCCATTTATCACCTCTGTCTTCCTCCCCCTGCAAATCACACTTCCTTCTCATTTTTCATTTCTAAGGAAATATCCTTTAATGTCGAACTAGCAGTGAGCAGCTGGATGCTTCTCCACTACATTTACTTTATATAAAATCAAGTAAAGGAATGTAAAGATGAGGCAGAGAACACATTAACGCATTTAGAGCAGGAGTATCACTGCAGAGAATGGGCAGAGTGGACTCAGGACAGTAATAGACACCTAATAACAGGCATGTGGAATAGCGTTATTTAATAACACTAGAGATTGTAACCCTACAGCAATTTGTGTAATACTTTTTAACTTACAACATATTTTTTGTACTAATAGTGAACAAGTAAAGTGCATACTAAGTACTAAGTACTGAGTAAATTAGTGGAGTAATTGGAAAGTCCATTACTTCAGAAAATGACATATAATCCAGTGGACAGTTAAAAAAGACCAAAATTTGATTCAGGCATTGTCTCCTAGATCTGTTAAAACAAACTCTATGACTATGTTTTTTCATAACTTTTACATTTTAACAGGGACAAAATGTCAGTTATCTCTTTCATATTCATTTCAGTAAACTGGAACATTTACTATATCATTCTGAAAGATTTTACTACTGATCAGTGTTAGTGAAAATCAATCTTAACAGCAGATTATACGATGGTCCAGGACCTAAATTGTTTTTACTGAAGCCTGCCATAATAATGATGAAAGGTGAGAGAATGAAAGGCAAAAACCCACTGCTTTGTATTTCCTGTGACTAGGAGATTGATGCTCCAAACAATGTAAAGAGCCTTATGTGTATTGCATATTGTTGCAAATAATGTTTTTATTATGTTATGTTATTATTGGAGGGCCAGTTCTAGATTTAACATAATATTTAGCCAAAAAGGGCATACATTAGGGCATCTGGAGGAATTTATAACAATTTATTTAACATTTCAATAAAACATGTTTTACAGTTTTTCTCAATAGCTAAAACACTACACCCTATTGTCTGAACCAAATGCTCAGTTGCCTGAACCCACTGATTGAATCAATCACTCTTTTGGCAAAACCATAAGTACTTTTTACCTGTTTAGACACAAATTGCCAACACATTTTCATTGTGATGCACCTGTGCTGCAAAATGGTGAGCACAGGTGACAAAAGTCAAACACAATTAAAGCACAGGTGTCACCACCTGAACACAACAACTAAAAACTGGTGGTCGAGGTGGTCAAGGTGGTCAGCAAAGACAAAGAACAGTAATATCTGATGAAATCAGAGCTACTGTGATTGACCATGTTCTTGTCCATGGTATGAGCATGATAGAGGCTGGACAAAGGGTACAACCAAACATCAGTAGGTTCACTGTGTCCACCATAATCAGAAGATTTAGAGCACAGGTAAATGCCTTTATTTGACATTATAGTACAGTATATAATTGTTGACCGCAATTACTGCATGACATACTATAGAGCTGGTAAGTCCCATCCATCCGTGAAACCCCACTGGACCTCTAGATTGAAAAACCACCAATGCAAGTGAATGTAAGAAAATAGTTATTTTAGCTCCATATACTGTACCACAGTATACTGTAAGTAAATATATGTTTCACTACATCACTGTACCAATGTACTGTAGTATTGTAATGGAGGGTTGGTCTAACTGTTTGTAGGCCTAGTATTCCATGTATATTTTTTGTAACTCCATGTTCTCTTTTTGTAGAATTGAAAGACTGCCACATGGGGGTGGGAGGACAGGTATGTTTTCCCCACACCAAGAGACCCTAATTGTTGATATGGTCCGTGAGAACAATGCCATTAAACTGAGAGAAATTCAGCAGCAGATCATTGAGGACCATGTAAATTTTGAGGGTATGAACAGTGTCAGCCTCTCTGACTGTTGACCGTGTCCTCAAGCGCAACAGACTGCGCATGAAACAGCTATACAGAGTGCCCTTTGATCGCAACTCAGACAGAGTCAAAGAGCAAAGATTCCAGTATGTACAGGTTGGCATATATCCAGACAAGGAGAGGCTGTAATGTGATTGGCCATCGGGCCATTGTTGGTGTTTCATGGGCAGCGTGGTGGCAATGTCACATTATGTGCTGCCATCAGCAATGATGGGGTTGTCCACCATCGTGCCAACCTGGGGCCCTACAACACTCACCAGCTCCTCATCTTCCTCAATCACATGTGAGATGCTCTGTGAGGGCAGCAGGAAGAGCATCCCATCTATGTTGTTGTTTGGGACAATGTGAGTTTTCACAGAGCCCTCCAGATTAGAGAGTGGTTCAATATGAACCAAAGTTTTATCAATCTTTGCCTTCCACCGTACTCCCCTTTCCTAAACCCCATTGAAGAATTTTTCTCCTCATGGCGGTGGAAGGTATATGAACGCCAACCTTACACCAGGGTAAATCTCCTGCAAGCCATGGAACTTGCCTGTGGTGACATAGGTGTGGAGGCATGCCAAGCCTGGATACGGCATGCCAGGGGTTTCTTCCCCTGTTGCCTGGCCAGACAAAATGTGGCCTGTGATGTGGACGAAGTCCTGTGGCCTGACCCAGTACGGAGACATGATGCTGTGGCTGAGTGATGCATTTATTTGTATATTTTTGTATTTTACTTTTAAATAGGCTTACTGTACACAAGTGGCAAATGCATAAGATTTCTGTTTGATTTTACAAGTGAGGTTTTGTGAATGTAGCTTGAAACTTTGGTTTTGTGTTCACAGTTAAGAGAAAAGGAGAGCAGCTTTCAAGAAATGAGTCTTAGCAATCGAGAAAAACTGTAACTGCCACTCTCACTGTCACTAAAGATATATAGAATATAATATGAAGATAGTGTATGTATAATACGAGAAAAACAAGTACAATAAAACAATATATAAATAATAATAATAATTATTATTATTATTATTATTATTATATAAAATAAAATAAAATAAAATAAAATAAAAGTACTATAGTGAAGTTTGGGTACTCCTACGTAACGTCATGCGACGAATTTACGCACCGTGACGTCACTACGTCTAGCGCTGCGTCTATGCACACAAGGTCGTTAACAGCAGCAGTAGTTAGCCGCAGACATGATGTCCCTTGCTACCCGGTCAGGGGCTTTTTCCCCGTATATGCAGGCGACAGCCTTTGCTGTAGCTGGTCCCCTGAAAGCTTTGGTTCCCGGGGTTGTCGTGAAGGGAGAGAAGATCTTATTGGACCCGAAGAAACCGTTCTTGTGCCGCGAGTCGCTAAGCGGTCAAAGCCCAAAGACGGGGCCTGCAGTCACAGTTAGCATAAATGGTAAGTCATTGATTGGTAGCATTAGCTTAGCAAGTCAACTTTCTGTTGTTTTAGCCTGTGCAATTAAAGCTAAAGATAGGACAGGTGATGTCTAGTCACATCTATTACTGTTGCCTGAACGTTTGACATAAAAGGGTTACTTACATTAATGTTAGCAGCCGGCTATTGCACTCTAGCCGGTGTGTAGAGGTAGGCCGCTCTTTAGCCATCTGAGCTGAGGTCAACTTTTAGCACCACAACGCTACTCAGAGAAACTAGCTAGTTGTGTTTGTGTTTAGGTTTCTGTTTGGGACTCATAACACGGAGGCTGTGTGGGTCTGAACGTGAGTTATGGAGCGTTTACTAAAGGACTACACGGACAGAACTTTCAGGGACCTTTAGCATCTCTGTCATCCTGTGACCTGTTGGGTAATTGTAACATGTAAGTTAGGTGTGTAAAACAATGTAGGTGTATTAGTAAAAGGTAATCAAGAATTTCTTAGTTATCTTCCTAATATTGAGGTGATGACTGTGTGAGACCAGCCGGTTTGACTGTCTTGGGGAATGTACTGTTGCTTAATGAGAACAGGAATAGTCCAGACAAACCCAGGATAACTTTACTTAAAGAGTAAATCCCTACAGGAAGGGCATAGGACAATTTCTAAAAATGTATTTATTTCAGGATGTATATGGTCATGATTTAATCTGCAGCTTGGGAATTTGGGAACGGCTGCTGGTTGACATGCTGTTCCATTTATGTCCTTCCTAAGAGTTGATGTTTGTTTGGTGACTGACAACAAAAATGTGTAGATCAGAAAACCTGCTTTAAAACATGAAGAAGTAGCACACTAAACACAGGTTTACTACCAGTAAACACGGAAGAACTACTTTCACGCTCGTGTGAAGGCTGGGACACATGACATTCATCATTAAACTTTAAATTTAAGTGAAATAGCTAACTTTCATATTTCTATATGTTCACTTACAACAATGCACAGGGGTCTCTGCAGTCTAACTTGTGAAAAACCTCTCTTTTCTCTGCAGGCTGTGCTGGGGTCAGATTTGCTCACACAGACATCAGGATTCCAGACTTCTCTGACTACAGGCGTCCAGATGTGGTTAACCCGAGCAAATCATCTCAGGAGAGCAGTGATTCCAGAAGAGCGTTCTCCTACCTGATCACTGGGGCCACCACCGTGGTCAGCGTCTATGCTGCCAAGACGGCAGTCACCCAGTTTGTGTCTTCTATGAGTGCTTCCGCTGACGTCCTGGCCCTGTCTAAAATTGAAATTAAGCTGAGTGACATCCCTGAAGGCAAGAATATGACCTTCAAGTGGAGAGGCAAGCCACTGTTTGTCCGTCACCGCACAGAGAAGGAGATCACAACCGAAGCCGCTGTGAACATCGCAGAGCTGCGAGATCCTGAGCATGACAAGGACAGGGTCATCAACCCCAAGTGGGTCATTGTCCTTGGGGTGTGCACACACCTGGGCTGCGTACCCATTGCCAATGCTGGAGACTACGGCGGATACTACTGTCCCTGCCACGGTTCACATTACGATGCCTCGGGTCGTATCAGGAAAGGCCCCGCCCCCCTCAACCTGGAGGTCCCCTACTATGAGTTTCCAGATGACGAAACGGTGGTGGTGGGATAGATACCACTCATCAGACTCGGATCACATTGTACAACAACAGCTTTCTCTGTCTCTCAGCAGTACAGCATGTATCTGTACGGTGAAGGAAGTATGGACGTGTTATAATAACAATGTCTCATTATTTCTGCCTGCTTTCAACTGAGCCACAACATTATGACCTGTACTCTGATCAGTCTGAAGCTACACAGTCTCACACACAGTGTGTTGTGACACGACTACAGTACAAATGTCTTGTATCTCCGTAGCCTTTCTGTCAGGTAGGGCCAGATGGTTCATGCTTCGTTGCTCCTATCAGCAGCAACCAGTATTACTGTTGGGAAGCACCCACATCTGACACACTGACTGATGACAGTCTAATATCTCAAGCGTAGACATGGACCCTTTTTATTTATTACCAGATGATAAGTAATATTTGCTTGTCAGTCATAATGTTGTGGCTCAACATGCATATAAAATATTTAGTTCTCTACAGTAGAGCTCACTCAGTGTCACAACATTACCAAATTCTACCTGTTGGTCCACTCTGCCTGTTGTATTTAATGTCAGTCAAAATGTTCATGGCTAATAAATGACCAGGAGCTGCTGAGTTGATTCCTGCTGAATAAAAAAAAAAAAAAACAACCTGCATATATTCAGCTACACTCCTTCAGATGTGTTCGGGTGCAGATAATAAAGATTTCTCTTTTATTTGACAGCATGGACTCAGTGTTGAGCTTTTCTTTGCTTAGTAAAGAAGTGAAGTCTTGGTTATAACTTTACCAGCCACCTGTTGACAGACATACAGGACATCACTATTGTTGCAGCACTGAGAATATGAAAGATATTGAGGTCAGAACTGAAGGTGTGTGAGCTCCTAGGATGCTTTGAGCTCTTTGTGCAGGCTTCAGTAGTGGCTGCACACAGAGAGAAAGCAGCAGAATCTGACAGGTGGCGACGAGAATGATCCTACAGCAAATGTGTTCTACTGACTTGAGTAAAAATAAAGTTATTGTACAATGAAAGGTCTGAGGACTTGATTCAATGAGCTTTGTCGAATTGTTAATCAGATGAGAATGCATTGGCCTGAGATAGTTTTCCACAAACACGCTGGAGGGTCAGCTGTCAGTGGCAGTGCAGTCAAGTAGCTACACTTTCTTTATGCTCCACAGTAGTGGTGGAAAGTACCTAACTACAGTTCTGAGATTCATTTTTGCATGTCAGCATGGTATTCAACAACAAATCCACCCTTTGATTGTAATGTGGCTGCTCAGTGTATACTTTTACTAAATTACATTTACTTAACCTTTCATTTTAGGCTTTTTGTTTTACTTTACAGACAAATTCTACCTGGGGCTTCTATGTAAATCAGATCTGAGTCATAGGGATTGAATCAAGACTTTCAGTGATAAATCACATGAAGCTGACACTACATGTTTACTTTTGACCACTCAAACTTGTACAAGTTGTACACTTGCGTGACTAGCTTGTAAAATGTCCTGCCTGCTCATCTGTGATCATAGTAGATGTCTCTGATTAAGTCAATTCCTTTGGGAGACGGGGGACATTGGTGGTAGTAATATATAAGTATAAAGTACCTTAGGTTAAAGTGCTTCTATGGTGTAAATAAAATGATCTGCATGTGTCTTACCTGTCATATCATGTTGTTGAAATCTTTGTGCCATGCATGTACAGCAGGAGACGCCAACACAGAGAGATCATTAAGTAGATGGTGTGCCTAAACATGATGGAGGTGATGAGGAGATGATGGGTTGTGCAGCAGTAGATCTGAAAGAAAATAGGCAGAATTAAAATCTATTAGATTGTGATCCAAAGAACAGCTTCCACTGAGTGATTGGCTTGATTAACTGAGGTGATGTCGGGATTGTGGGTGGAGGGAAACCTGACATTTTTAGTTCAACAGTTAATCTTTGTTACAGTAGTTTCGTTGCAGCTTGATAGGGAAGCACAAGAGGGGATTTTATACTGAAAAGACTTGAAAGATATCCACTTAATCAGACTGCTGCTTTATATTCAGTTAAAATACACATTTTAATACATTTTGTATCACTAAACATGCCCCCCCTCCCCCCCATGAGAAGAGCTTGCAGAGAAGCCAGGCATATGCTGAGGGAGGTGTCATCACTTTTCGTGTGTGAGTATATCAGCAGCATAGTGTCTGCACACACATTAAACTGAACGTCTCTGCATTGTCAAACATTAACAAATGTGGCAACTCGAGTTTTGAGGCAATTAGCCCCCCCACTGTGTGCACAGTAAGACCCATAGCTGCACACTGGGATGAAAATGAGAGTTCAGTCGGAGGAGCGTGGTCTGCGAGGAAACAGAGACTTCACAACGACACAATGAAGCCTGATACAAGTCTGTCTTTTCTGCGTCTCCGCGCTCGGACGCTTTTCATGCTCGACACAAGCAGCTGCTGATGGTTGAAGCTGAACTTCTTATTAATGCTGCCAGTCACGATCAGCAGAATTATCTGCCCTCAGCCCACCACACTGAGGGCGGGAAACAACTCTCAATACGCAATCACTGTCCTTTATAATTTTCTTTCACAAACACAATCTTAATACTTCACCACTGATTGTCACTGGGTGGAAAACTCCCTATGCAATGGGGGGCCCCCTCATCCACTCTAATGTGTGGCTGACATGTAGGAGAAACGTGCTTCATAGCAGGCTGTGATGGTTAAGGATAGCTGGTGGACAGAGGGAATACTCTCTTACAACTTAAACATCACTGATGTATACAAACACAAACTTATACAGACATTACATTAACAAATGAAAAAAGTGAGGCAGAAGATAACTGGGAGGTCTGTGTGAAACCAGTTATCCTTTTTTTTAATAATTCAATAATTTCAATAAAGTGAATTTGGTGTGTATAATTACTTCACATAAAGACACAAAAGTTACAGGCTGAAATTCATTTAAAACAGAGAGGCAGGTCAGCTCTATACATCTGCGGTAAGAGAGCTGTATAGTGGTGAGATGACTGAGGAGTTCAAGGTGGAGGTGGGTCTGCGTCAAGGATCGGCTCTGAGCCCCTTCTTGCTTGATCTGGTGATGGACAGGCTGATAGATGAGGTTAGACAGAATACATGTGTGCAAATGGGAGGGAATCAAGAGGAACGGTGAGGTTACAGGGAGCAGAGGTAAAGAAGATGCAGGACTTTAAGTACTTTGGGTCAATGAACAACAGAGAGTGTGGAAAAAAGATGAAGGGGTGTGTGCAAGGAGGATGGAATGGGGGGAGAAAAGTGTTGGTGGGTGAAAAAAGAGTATCAGTGAGAATGAAAGGAAAGGTGTTGAAGACGGTGGTGAGACCAGCGATGTTGTACGGCTTAGAGAGAAATCTTGTTTCATGCGCAGTCTGTTGCGCTTGAGGACACGGTCAACAGTCAGAGAGGCTGACACTGTTGATACCCTAAAAATTTACATGGTCCTCAATGATCTTCTGCTGAATTTCTCTCAGTTTAATGGCATTGTTCTCACGGACCATATCAACAATTAGGGTCTCTTGGTGTGGGGAGAACATACCTGTCCTCCCACCCCCATGTGGCAGTCTTTCAATTCTACAAAAAGAGAACATGGAGTTACTAAAAATATAAATGGAATACTAGGCCTACAAACAGTTAGACCAACCCTCCATTACAATACCACAGTACATTGGTACAGTGATGTAGTGAAAGATATATTTACTTACAGTATACTGTGGTACAGTATATAGAGCTAAAATAATTATTTTCTCACATTCACTTGCATTGACGGTTTTTCAATCTAGAGGTCCACTGGGGTTTCACGGATGGATGGGACTTACCAGCTCTATAGTATGTCATGCAGTAATTGCGGTCAACATTTACATACTGTACTATAATGTCAAATAAAGGCATTTACCTGTGCTCTTCTCTAAATCTTCTCATTATGGTGGACACAGTGAATCTACTGATGTTTGGTTGTACCCTTTGTCCAGCCTCCCTCATGCTCATACCATGGACAAGAACATGGTCAATCACAGTAGCTCTGATTTCCTCAGATATTACTGTTCTTTGTCTTTGCTGACCACCTTGACCACCTCGACCTCCTCTCACGCGTACTCTTCCTCTCTGATTTCTATCCATTGTAAGGTCTGACAAACCAGTGCTCTCTGAACTGGCTTACTGGATATGTTCCCTCACATCATTATCCACAAGTGTGATCAGTTTTGAGTTGTTGTGTTCAGGTGGTGACACCTGTGCTTTAATTGTGTTTGACTTTTGTCACCTGTGCTCACCATTATGCAGCACAAAGAAAATGTGTTGGCAAGTTGTGTCTAAACAGGTAAAAAGTGCTTATTGTTTTGCCAAAAGAGTGATTGATTCAATCAGTGGGTTCAGGCAACTGAGCATTTGGTTCAGACAACAGGGTGTAGTGTTTTAGCTATTGAAAAAAACTGTAATATATTTTTAATAATTTATATTTTTTAATTGTTGTTGTGCCTTTCTGCATAATGTCCTCACAGCACGAGTGGCATCATGTAACCAGGTTTGGATATGTTTTCCAATTTTTAAGGAAGCCAAGATCCTATCACAAACAGAATTAAACTCAGTTAATTGACCATTATTAGCAAAACAGAGATCAGTGTGTACAATGGGTACAGAGGTCACATCAATCTGTCCAGGTCGTCAACATTCAGTGACAAAATGGGTAAGTCAAGAGTGAAAAGTGAGTCCAATGTGTGACCTCCAGTACGAGTTGGGTTGCACACATGCTGAATAAAGTTAAGACTCTATAGTGACAAAAAAATCCATTCGCGCTAGCATTTGACTTAAAACAACAGAGGAGACCAGCTCAGATTTTTGGCAGGCAGCACACAATGACACGTAAAACAGGAGACTCCTCACCAGTTTTGAACATAAAAACCTCAAAGCACAGTTTAAAACCAGTGAGGATGCAGGTTATATATTACCTGTAAAGTAATGCAATGCACTAAAAAATCTAAATGAGCAACAGAGATAAAATCATTTAAAATTATTTGAGACGGACCTCTCATTAAACAATGCCAGATCTTGCAGAAGGTGAAGGAGAACCTATAGCTACAGGAGGAGAACACTTTAACCTAACATGGTTCCTTCTGTCTCGTCTGTTACATTTGTAAACACCGGGCCTATTACCAAAAACTGTCTCCATGGGGAAGCAGGAAGTAGAGGGTGTAAAGACCGTTTAAGGAGAGAAACTGCACTGGAGAACTCGTGAAATTGTGGAATTGAGATCATCTGCGTGAGGTGTAAATAGTCAACCGCATGGATGGGCTTGTACCTCTACATGCTGAATGATTGCAGCCAGTAACTCAGCACCAAGTCTGTTTGGGTGGGTTCTATCTCTCCTATAATGAGAAGCACATTTCAAGTTGTCAATAAAAGCACGGTTAAACGAAGCCAAGGATCCTGATGAAACATTCTATGATGCCACGTATATGAGACAAGTATGGACTTGCCACACTGTTTGAGTGCATTAAAAACCAGGCCAGAGTCGGTTTTGGTTAGATGATAGTGCCTGTGAGTGACAGTGAAGCCCACAAAAAAAAAATTCTTTTGACAGATTCTGGGAGAGATGGCAATAAATTTTGGAGCTTGTCCAAAATGACAGCAACTGTTGCCTCTGATGCCCATAATAGCTTTGAAGAAAGACGTTGTCACACTGTCTGTGGGAGACAACAAGGGGAACACTCACCTGGAGTGACTGTGGCTCGCTGTGTAATAGCCAACTGGTTCGTGGGATTCAAACTCTGAATCAGGGAGCTTATATATTTAAGCGAGAAGTTTCGGACCTGGAAGAATATTTTCCTGGAGGCTTCTGGACTGACAGCGTTATGCACAGAGAGCCTATCCACAGAAGCGTGGAGGTCAAGTCTGGTGGACAAGGAAGCAAACAGCGAAGACTGCGCCAACAAAATGTGTTTGCCCTGGACACAGACCACAGATGCAAAGCCATAGATTTCCGTCCTAAGACAGTCGACCATTTGCATCAAATGTGAGTGAACAACTCACACTCTTCACAACAGACATAATAGCAGACCACCATGTCAGCCATCTTGAGCCATATTATACCATTTAGATGCTGTCTTTAGCTTCTAGTTTGTCATATTTGATATGGTTTGATATGATGTGGTGATAGTTTCTAGGTCCAGCGAATAATGTCACATGATAACAAGCTGCTGAGGCTGCTGGCAGGTGGTGGTCACTGAACTGAAGTGGTAACATCTGAAGCAGGTTCTCATTTTGAACATGCAAAATAAATCAATAAAGTCATTATTTACTATATAAAAGATGAAAGCGAGAGTTTAGAGCCACCAACCACTAACCAGGAATGCACAACAGTTGAGAACAGATAATATGAATACACATAGATCAAACATGGAAGTACAGTAGTAGTTTAAACATTCAGCCTAGTCTGGGGTTTTCAACATGTCAAACTTTTTTCATTAATCATTTTTCCAGTGCATCTTCACATGAAATTAAAAAGAGACACTGGTAATAAAAGTAAAAGGCCTCTATGCCATGAATCTTTACCACCACTAGCAAACTTGTAATAATTGTATGTATGGTTTCTCCTCCAAACACTATTAATACTATTGTGGTCAAACAGTTCTATCACCGTCTCTTAGTAACCTGCAGGCTTCTCTAAATGTTGTGTAGCAAGCTTCAACATGTAATAGCAGGAACACCGTAGCTCCCTTATTTTATTGTTCCACGATCCTTGATTCTCGCTCACTCTGGAATTTGTTTAAATTATTTAATCCAAAAAAGCATTTCTACAAATTGTTAGAATGATAATCTGGATTCATGTAACATTAACTTAAAAAGAGAAAACCAGTAAATGTAATGTGAATAATAACTAAACGTGCCATTAAAATCATGAGCTGATGCTTTTGAGTAATAACGTCTACATTAAAGACACTGACGACAGTAAAAATATACAAGCAGGTTGTAATAAACAAGCTGATGTTTGTATTTTTAAAAAATGGAGACTGTGGTAACTGTGCATCCTAATTATAATTTAGACAAATCTAATCTCCAAAGTCCAACTGACAAACTAACCACAGTCCATTGTCATTAGATGACGACAGTTCAGAGGGCGTCTCATGTCTCCAAAACCTTTTGAATACTTATTTCACCCACTGTGCACTACAGTGCTCATTTTCAGTTGGTTTATGTTGTAATGCATCACTGTAACTTCATCAAAGATTTGAATCTGACACTGAAGAAGTTGGTCATATTAGGTCAAGATGTCACCTTGCTGGGAGGAAATCTATTTCAGAAAGCTTTTAGGCCAGGTGATAGAGTCTCTCAGATCCCTACTACTGCCTCAGGCTAAAAGGTGCTCTTTTCACCACCATCCAAGTGGAAAATGCTTCTGCCAACTGCCCTGTCATTTCCACACACACACACACACACACACACACACACACGCACACACACTATGTCACTTAAACACTGTGGAGTTTTTTAAAAGAAGCTGCCCACCATCTATGGCTGCTTTCCTTCTTCGGAAACACCGTCATCCCTCATGAAAACATCTGCAAAGAAGAGATCCCTCCCAAATTTGGATCTACAGAGGAATAACATCAGCACACGCCTCTCTCTGATGGACTCGTGTTTGAATTATGGATGAGAAAACGTCTGGGCTCTATTCGTGAAGCAACGCTATTCTGAAAAAACATTTTCATTCACCTTAAAATAAACAGGAGTTCCTACCAACAGCACATAGCTGTTCAACGTGTAAACTGAAAGAAGTCACTGTCTAAAATGAAGTAATCAAACTATTTTCTATTTCCACATCCAGTAGAAGACTCTCTGTTTTACCCAGATAGGAAATATTGTTTAACGTGCTGAATGCAGTGCACAGCTGGGGACAATGTGAAATAGAGGCTGAATCCATTATTAACAGAAGAATGCATACATTTAATGATGGGTCAGATCAGGTCTTGTATTAACAGACTGAGCTGGGTCATAAATTGATTTAAAAGTAACTGCAGGTGACAGGTCAGTTTCATTTGTGGCTGTATGCAGGGGAGGTTATGAGGATAGGGTGATTTGCATGCTAAGCAGAGACGATGGAAGTATAAAGACAGCTGCCACCTCCCAGCTCTTCAGTGTTTTTCTGAGTGTCCACTTGTGGTACTGCAGCTAAATATCCTCCTGCAGCCTATGACTGTAGTAATAAATCTGACGTCAGTAAAACCTCAGACTACAAACATGATTATTTATCTCGCCTATATTTATATTTAATCCATGGAGGTTTCATTTCTGTAAAACTTTAAAAAGTGGGAGGAACATTTCCTGCCCACTGCCCACTGCCCACTGCCCACGATTTTGCCTTGGCATTGTGCAGCCTACCCCACATGGGTAAAAGAATTTGATGTGGCACTTTCTTTTATATGTGAACTGTGTGATTGCACGATTTTCTCCTGCACATGACAGCACATATTGATGTTATATTCCTAACTTAGCTGTATATTTCACCGGCTTACTTGTGTAAGAACGGCACCTCCAGAGTTGGATAGACTTCCTGATCCAACACCATTTAAATTCAACATGTTATCTTTTCTAGACTGACTGGGTGTAAACGTGGCCCAAAGCAGGTTTGAAGTCTAACAATATGATACATATGTACTGCAACTTTACAAGAGTTATAGTGTTAGATGTCCATGCACACATTGAGTTTATATGGATGGTTTGGAGAATCTGTGTCGAGACAAAACTACAGCTCACTACTCTGTCTCTCTAATTGAACTTAATAAAAATTGTTCTTGGAAGTTACACCCATAGTTTTGTATTGATGTTGTCAGTATTTCTATTCTCCTCCAACAGTCATTTTTGAAACTGCCAGTCAGAAAAAGTGTATATTAGTGTATGTACAGTAGCTGAAGACATCTATCTAGTGTTCCAGTACTGTTACAGCCTCGTTTAGCTCTGCACATCATTTTCTGGTAGATTCTGAAGGTTTATTTAAAAAGAAAACCTCCACCTCCACATTTTCTTTCACGCCTCCTGTTTTGTCAACTAAATGCAAATATGCTGAAAATGAAGTGCGAGATAAACTTTTCATTTGACTGCACAGACATTAAAGGGCAGCTAATGGCCAAGCCATTCACACCCATGTCCTGACAACATGAAGAAAATGAGCGCCGTGCAGCCCACGCAGCAGGAGATGAAGTGCGCGCTGTGTGGAATGTAATTCCACTGAAGAGCCGTCATGTTCGCACCAGCTGGGGAAGCAGCTTGTAGGTACGTTTTCCCTGGGTTAAAACTGACCTTTAAGTGCATTAAGCTGCTGTGCGCTCGCCACTGCAGAGGCACCATCTGTGTGGCCTTTTCCCCTGGCTAACCTTGAGTTAAGGAGAGCGGCCGTCGGGAGGGGAGCGGGCTGGCAGGGTGAGCAGGGTTTGAATGCTCACATCGTTTTAAAGAGATGACGCTCCTCACCTGAATCCACAGTGACAGCTTCCCTCCAGGGCAGAGGCATGTGCAGGCTCACTTGCCTTTCTTCTCTGAGATTTTTCTACTCATCTGACATCTCTTGTTATCTCTGCTCACATGTCAACCCTTCCACTTGTCATATTGTGCTGTCTGACTTTCAGCATGGTACACCTTATGTTAGGGTGAGTGGGCCTCCCAAAGTCTTTATGTAATCCAAGAGGATCACTGTGCTGCTGATGTTCATCCACTTACAGGCTAGGTACATCATGTAAATAAACAGCTCTACTTGGGCTTTGTTGTCAGTATATTTTATACATTTTTCAAATATATTACAAAAAGCATCACAATCACACAATTTTCACCAATTTCCTCTTCCCATTTCCTGCTTCCTGTTTTCGTCCCACTATGCCAACTGAGGCACTGCTGCCTCTTTTTTAACAGTTCATATGTATAAATACAAACTAAAAAGCAGTTGTGAAACATATATTGTGGACATCACACACATTGGCCTTTCTATAGTTATAAAACTCGTTGCCAACCAAACAAACTAAATGTCTAACCCTAACCTGATTCGAAGCTAAACTCTAAAACTAAGTCTTTTTCCAGAACTGCTTGATGTTTTGAGGACGTCACTTTTTTTATTTAATTTTTTATTTTTGGTATACACAGGTGCTTGTGTTGAACCCGCTTTCTACCCTGATTTGGAAAGTTCATTATTCAGAGGCACAGCTTTGTGCAAATTACTGTTTTTCTTATCTTTGGTTAATACAAGTTTACTTATTTCACAAAACTTCAAAGTGTCATTGGACAAGACACTGAACCCCAAAGTTGTAGCAGTTTGAATGTAGCAGGTGTCCACAACAATTTCCCCGTGAGATCAATAAAGTACACACACACACACACACACACACACACACACACACTGCTTGGAATACACAGCTCTCGTAGAGCATCCTGTCCTTCTCCCCTCCCCTCCCTGTGCTCCATGCACCTGTGTCAGATCACTTATAAGGTTTATCATTTCAACTCCACCAATGTGGAAACGTTAGGGAGAAGTTAATTAACACACACAGCTGTAGTCCATAATGATCCACTAGCACACTAGTCCATGCAATTATACACAACACACCAAAAAGATAAAACTAAACATGCAGCACAACTATTGGAATCCACGTTATCTTAATAAATCAACAGATTATGGATCATTAAGTGACAATAACTCCTCACTGACACACATGTAAAAAACTGCTAGAAGAGCCACCTGCTGTTTTCCAGTTTTGTCTTCAGACTACAGTGTAGTGGTGCAGAACCTTAGATTTAAACTGATGTGGACCAACGGTGTGTACAGATTTTAAAATGCATGTTTGGCGAGCTGAGACACATCACTATTCATATCTCCAGCAGACCACTTGTGTCCAGATTTCATTACTCCTGCATTGCTTCTGCTAACATACGCCATAAAGTCAGACTCTCAACATGCTTCATGGCCGACTGCTTGTAGCCAGCTGTGGAACTAGGGGCGGCGGGTTCACGCAGACCAGCATGCTCACAACAAAACAATAGCCACGTCTTTCATTGATATTCAGGGACACATCAGGACATATTTGACCACCTATTTTCTGTGGTGTAAATGCTAGGCCACCTCAGCAAGTGGTTTAAATGACTGGGTCACAACCCTCCGGTTGTTGGTCACATTTTAAACCAAGTGTAAGATGACAGAAACCTCTTTCAGGCAGAACTCCAAACTAACTTCCATGACACTTGAGTTGAGCCAGTGGGGCTTCATTAAGGTGACAAATAGAGTGAAACTCATGCGTAAGTTTCCCTTTTGGAAATCAGGAGGATGAGTTAGTGACAGTAATTTTCACCAGGGGGACCTGAGGCTGATGAAATGTGTGCTTTACTTCGTTTTTCACCTCAGTCTGTTTTACATTTTAATTCACAAATGGGAGAGGAGATGTCTGGAGGCAACATTGGCACTCAGTTTTCCTCTCAATATCCTTATCCACCTTTTTCAACATACATTTCCCTTGTCCTCACTGAACAGAGCCTCAACACATTTTAATGAGCCTCCTTAAAGTGTTTGTTCATTCTCAATCAATTAGTCATTAAGTCTTTATTGGTCCCATAGAGGTGAAATTTGGTTTGCAGTGAGAGGAATAAAATAAAGGCAAAAATAAAACCACAAAATAGCAACAATGGTCAGACACCCGTTATAGCTAAATACAGACAGATACTGTAGCAGATGCAATCTTATAATATCAATACAATATCTTCCCTGAACCCTTCAGACCCTACCTGCATAACTAATGTGATATGAATGTATATTTGCATCGTTCTCAACTTGCTTCTCTTCTTCATCTTTCTCATTTTACAAGTGAAAATAGATGAGACTAGTATTTTAATTAGACTGGTGCTCAAATCAAACTTCCACTGCCTTCATGTTGCCACCCACTGTGGTGCTCTGCATGTGACAATGAGGCTCTTGGTCTTTTAAGGCTGTTAAGTGAATGCCTGTTTGGAAAGCATTAATGACCTCCTCCTCATTATCACTGACCTTCCTCTATTGTTCCCAGAGCTGCCTCATCTCCTTGACGACTCAATCCATCTCCTGTTGTCTCTAGAGACTACATTTATTTAAGTCATAAATAACATCATCTAGTTGCTTTGGCAACAAACTCAGGCTGGCGACCTCTAATTGTGCCTTTTCACTGAATGCACAAAGTCATCATATCAGAACAATTCTAATTTGGTCAAAATGTTCCTGTGAAAGTTTTGCTCAGGATCAAGGCTAAATTTTTAAGTGTTGCTTTTGTCACGTTGGTCCAGGCGTCAGGTCAAAATCAGGTATTTGTACATTTTTGGGTTCTTTCACTCTTTAGTTTGTGCTAGACTTCCAGGCCTTTCAATGGATGCATTTCTTGAGGAGTTTTTGATACCAGCACACTTGTTAAAAGGCTTCATCTTGTTGATGAACTACAGATTCGTCCTGTGGGACGAGGAATGTAGAGAGGGAATCCCAAATGACCTGTGGTTTGAAGTGGAATAGACAGTATAGCGCTCACATTGAAGGGCTCATCCTCAAACTGCTGCTTTTGAATCTGTCAGCAGGGTAAACTTTCATCATATGTGATGTGTCTGCACCTGTGAGAAGATTCCCAGGTGCAGGCTGCTCCTTTAACTTCTTTCTCTGTGATTAAAGTAAGACTTTCTTTCTAAATTTAGCCCCTATTGTCATTATGTTAAGAGTTGTTTGATTACCACAGTGTACTTTTAATGTCACGCCATGCCTCCTGCAGGCTCTACCCAGTGGCCACTCCTCACTGCCAACCGAACAGACAACGAACAAACATATTTGCATGTGTGAATGCACAACTCGCAATGCCCAGACCTAATCCTCCAGACATTGTCAGAGTGAATATGTGACAATTTTCAGTACATCTGGCACAATGTGGCACAAACTGATTAGAATATGAGCCTGGACTGACATGCATATACTTGTTGTTAGAGGCATATAAAAGCAAGACAGAACCTCCAGTTTAATATAATTTCAGTTTTTGCTCTTTGCTTTTATGTTTGTTATAAAACCAAATAAACAAAGGGATGAAAATGGCCATTAAAAATCTCTTGTGGTTTCCAACCAGCACCGCACTATAAATGGGAACATTTAATGTGGACCAGCAGGCAACTGCAGTGTCCCAGTTACTCATAAGACAGTTTTATGTTGCTGTCGTGTTGTGATCGAGAATGATTGGACAGCTTAGTTTAGAACACTGAAATTTTGTTGAAGAGCACTGCTACTGCTGCTGTGTCCTGAACTGCAGGGAGCAATTGACAGCATGTGCCAGCCATCACTTGTCAGTCAGCCACTGTATTTCCATGGAAACAATCTTCAGAGGCCTGAAGCTGTCTGTTTCTATAGTTTTGTCCAGTAATAAAACTGGAACACTTGTTTGGTTTTTCCTGCAGTTTGAGGAATTGAAGGCATTTATAACACTACATTGTTCAGGTGTAAGATTTAGTCCAACACTGAGAATCCCACAGGCAGCTTCTGCCGGGACTTCATTGAATCGGCCCCCACACTGAGTACAGTGCTACGTTTACTGAAGCTTGTTAAAAGTGTGCTTTCTGCCTTCATGGACTGAGGTGTAATGAGCAGCTTGATGAATGTGAGAATGGCAAACGCAGGTGAAATGATAAGAAAGAGAGAGAGTGGGAGAGAGAGAGAGAGAGAGTGGGAGATAGGTTTCCATTATTTCCTGCAGCAGAAATAACCGCTTGTTTAACCTCTCCCTCTCCCTGTGTCCCACACAGTAATCTCAACTTCCACAGATACATTAGTGCTGCCAACGTAATCATGCAGTCATCATACGTTCACTAATAAAAGACATTTCACTTTAATAGATGTCTCGCTTCCTGTTTACTTCCCTTCTTGTTCTGTCCTTACAGCAGCAATTAATAATTTCTTGTAATATTGATGACTTTATAGGGTTGAATGCTGTTGGGACTCCACGGTGCAGCTGTTTTTTTTACTTTTAGGTCCATAATTATTTTTAAAAACTCTAATAAAAGTGTGAGTAAGTAGTCACTTGTAACTAATGTTATTTTAATCCTGCCTGTGTCCAACCCCACACTGTACTGGTATTTAACTATCAACATAGATGACTAAAAAAGCAAGTGTGAACCATTTCTGTCATTATGTGCTCATCAGTCTTCTCTCCTCTGCAGAGCAGCTCATGGAAACTGATTATACTGATGTGCCAGCATAGTGCACTGACTGAGGAATGAGTTCATTACATGTGTTGTAATACATCTTGCAAAGAGATGACACAGGGACGTGTGTGCTCTCCATCCCAGAAGCATAGCAGCTCATCATGGCTCTCATTAGAGCTGCCGTGTCGTGAAGCCGAGAGAGGTTACTTCCTGTGGAACAGCCAGCAGGATGGTTATAATGGTCTGAGGAATGAAGCCCTAATGGGTTTGACTTAACTATTCAGAAGGTGTTAATAGTATTCATGCCCTCAGTGCATGTTAGTGGAGATCATTCCAACCAAAACCAGATCTGATCCTATTTTTCCTGTTCTGTGGATGTGGTTTTTGGTGATCAGCCACTGTTATGTCTCATTTTAAAGCCAGCTTATGAATTATGTATGATTTAATGAATGGCTGCACCTTGTGAAGTATTGTAGAATAATTGCAGTAACCTCACAATGTCCTTCACCCTCCTGTGAGAGTCCAAAGTCTTGCATTAAGACCCAGAGCTCCACCTCTCTGCCACATCACAGAAACAAATGCTTGGAATGAAATAGACTGAATGCCACTGAATGTTCTCCCGTGTGGGCTCTGCAATAATTAGAGGAGTGCAGACCTTGTGCAGAGACTGCATTCAATTGTGTTCGTGCCCCGGCTCCACAGGAGCCTGGCTGCTCATAGAGAGGTGAAGGACCCCCAGCTGAAGGATTGATAGGATAATGGAGCCCTAACTCTCACTTGGCCAGTCTCAGCAGGGGTCTGAACAGTCCATTTTGGATTGCTGCAGTATGTGCTGCATTGAGCTTATTAACTGGGCCACTCACACACACTCCTGACAGATTTATATGGATCTGAATTGGCCTCCGGGCCTGTTTTGGGTTCTACTAATCAGCTTATTTCCTCCAGATTTCAGCAGTGCTAACCTATCACTGGAACAATCTTTCCCTGTGATGCTGGTGCACAATGTAGAAACAAACCAATCTATTTTTTTCTCATACACTATGGTTTTTAGAAGGAGAGTTTTCCAAATCTTGCCATTTGGGTTTATTTTCATAGCTGTGGCCATCATTTCTATGTGTCATGATAACACTCTGAACTTTGTGGGTTTGCTAAAATAGTTCCAACAGAGCTGCAGACATGAGCAGTCAGACTATCTGAAATATCAGATGTGTGTAGACAAGAGAACAAATGCTACTATAAATCACAGTTTGCAGGGTTTCTGCTTGTGTAGACTTGACCGTAGTTCTGACCGTAGTTTTTTTTTCACTGCAGTTTTTATTAACAGTAACAATAATGATAACATTATGCATTGTTAGATTTCCAAATGAAGTGGTTTAGATAATCTGGCTGAAACATGTTTCATAGTCTCACCTTTTATGTGGCTAAGATATCAACATAAGTACAACGTTATTTTATTGTATCTTTTCACCTTATCTGTATGCTCTTCTCATCTGTTTCTTTCTGGAGTCTTATGTGTGAGGACTGATCCTCCCTCTATTGTCCCCAACTTAAAATGACAATTTACCATTTAAACTACATTTACTTTGGCTTAATCAGTGCTCAAATGTTTTTCTCAGTAGCACTGTGGGGTGTCAAGTTGCTGTTAGGCGAACTTCAGTCAAACGGGATACAATAAAATCATCCCTTGGATTATTTCCTACTGTAGTTTCTGTGGTTACTATGGTTGTTCAGAGAGCTATGTTGTGAAAGGTAGCGTGAATTCATCATCAAACACATACAATAGCACAGAATTGTGTTTTGCTGCCACAGACATGAGCGAGTTCCGTGTGCGAGTTCAGTCGCAAAACAGTGGAGGTGGCGGAAGCAACTGCTTGCTGTCGGAACACACCTTTAGTTTGGTGATTTTGACTTTGCAGTGCCAAGGTCAGCAAGATTCATTGTCAGGGAATCGTGAATAACTGTACAAAATGCCATATTAATGTTTAATGGACTTTGTTTTATTTCATCGTGAACCACAGCGAACATTACTTTCATGACATTTGTGGGGATCATGAATCTAAGAAACGTTATTACAATCAAAGAGCATTTGGAGATAAGCACTTACCGCTGATCAGATATAATTAAAGAATTTTGAGTGAAAGAAGAGGCTTCTCCCTTTTTCTCTGTATTTCTGCACCTTTCTGCAGCTCAGGGAATCCATGCAGCACCCATTAGTCATGTAACAAGCTGGCAGCTGATAAAAAAAAAAGGAGATGTGGCATGGGAAGAAGAGAGACGGAAATCACAGAGAGAAAAGCTGCCATGATAGTAAATTTCAGAAAAGTGTAATTTGAGAAAGAGGCAAATAACTCCACTCATCCACTCATTCTGAGACGTCTTCCCCTCATCAAAGTGCATCTGGCATTGCCAGGCGCTGGAAAGAAATTGGTTTTCTGCTCTGGGACTGATAGTGTCACTGCTGGGCCTCATCCTGCCTGATCATATGATGAAGCTGAAATTGAGGGGTTGCTGAAGTTCATTTTGGTCAACAGGTGTTCAGACAATCATCTTTTCCAATGAAACATGGTGACAGTAAGAACTTCAAATGATGCAAATGCAGGACACTAGATCTGGGAGGAATGGTTTAATAATAATTTACAGATGTTTTTTACTTCCACAGATGCATATTTTAACCATGAAAACCACCGCTAACCCAGGAGAACATTAGACTCACCTGCATATTGCCACAGCACACTCAGTCAACCCTCAAAGCTTTTGGGTGAATGTTCCATGTACTGATGAGTCAGAAACTGTTTATCCTAAGCAAAACAACGTCTCTCTGGGCTTAATAAAGTTTTTTTAATCTTGAATCTTGAATCTTTTCTCTTCTCTTGCAGAGAATACAACCCTAGATCCGGTCTCTTCAGCTGAGGCTCATGGTTGCTCTCTCTACCCACATATCTGTGAAGATTTAGTCAGTCATTAAGTTAATGGCTATAGGACTTCCTTTAAGTTCTTGAAGATGTTTCACCTGTCATCTGAAAGACGCATCATTTCTGAACTCTGTGGTGTCATTAAGTTCGTAACACTTTGATGGGCAACATTGGTTGTTGTTATATCTGGCCTTCATGTGTTTCATTGGGACCACCTGAAGCAAATTGTGAAACTGCCTGGATAGAGACAAAAGAACCGCATCGTGAGTTGGTGATATGTCTTAGGCCACATCTTCTGTCCCACCTTCATGAATGGCAACCTTCTCATCTTTCTTGTACTATCTGTCTTCTCTGTCCAGAACAACCACAGGTGGTCATCAAAGTGTCAGCAACTTTATAAAAGAGTCCATAGGCCTGCTACTCTAGCCAGTCAGGCAGAACCAATACAAGTCTGTCAACATTTTCTAGAGAAACCAAAATGATTGCATTTGTATTTCCTAATGCCAGGTTCCCCAGGTCGGTGAAGAAAATGTATTTGGCCTATATGGTCCTCTGTTATTTGTCAGGATAAATACATTGCAACTACCATTTCCTGGGAATCACAATTTAATTGACTTAATACTATGATCCATTTTGTATTTTTATGATGCATATTGTCACAAATTTCTAAATATTGTTATTTTATTGAATATTGTTACACACCTACACATCATAGACATTGTATTACCTGCAGTATGGTAATATTTCTTATGGAATAATTACATGTAATTGTTTAGCAATTAAACTACCAGCAGTGACACATCATTGCAGTTTGAACATAAATTAATATTTTGTCAGATGGTCTCCCTCTTAGTGAAATGAATATCTTAAATTAATTGCAGAGTAACTCTTTAAGTAGCTGTGTGAACATTGTCAAACTATTTTCAGTAAATCGTTTAGTCAATGTCGGCTTTGTTGAAGTAAACAAGCCAAAGTTCAAACTGCTCTA
The DNA here is from genome assembly GCF_900324465.2 of Anabas testudineus. Taxonomy (NCBI): domain Eukaryota; kingdom Metazoa; phylum Chordata; class Actinopteri; order Anabantiformes; family Anabantidae; genus Anabas; species Anabas testudineus. Next base: position 25,457,072 of record NC_046612.1, on the reverse strand, counting down.
TTGATTATCCCCTGTTTGACATTAACATAACATTTTACTGTACATAATACTGCATTTAAGCTAGTCAGTTTTATTTTTACTTATAGCTTACCTAGCACAACCAATCTAAAATTCAAACAATGAGGTTATGTGCATCTTGTTGATGACGATATGTTTGTTTTAGAAAGAAAATGAGTTTCTGAGTGAACTATGTCTCCATGCCAAATTAAAATCGCACCCCCAGGCGCTCAGCAGCCTGAGCAAACTGAGCACTGCAATAGTTTCAAATCCCATTAACCTTTCTTCCATCTCAGCTCCATTATGTACAAAGACCAGCTCATGTTTAAATATTGACTCAGTATATTTCATCCAAATGATCACATTCCAGTTTTCCCTGGATGAAGAAGATGCTCCATTTCTCAGTGGATTTTACTTGGTCCACTAAAGATTAAATAAACTCAAGGAAAAAAAACGTTCAGTGTTGTTTTACAAGGAGATACTGTATGTAATGAACATGGGAAGGAGGGAAGCAGTAACCAAAATGTAATCCAAACAGATTTAATACATAAGAAAAGCCAAACCCTCTTTTGTCTGTTATTAAAAAAATACCTGCAATTTTAAATATTTACCATGATTTTAAATAAGTATGTCAGTCGTGCTCTACTCTTCATCCTGGCTGCTCAATCTGATAATACTGTCAGGGGTGAGTCTAGAATTTTTTTAAATGGGTGGCCAGAATTTGGCTCACACAAAAAGATGGGTGGAAAAATGGGACTAATTCGGAAATTAGTCCAAAAAGATGTACAAAAAGTGGAATATGTGTGTAGTTAAGTGAAAGAGATGATAATTACACTGCTTTGTTTTCTAAAATAATAGCAAATAGTCATAACTAGTACAAAAATCTAGTGGGACAAACATAAGAATACACTTGAATTATAATTTTACTTATTTTATTTTCTCTTTGTGCTGAATGTTCTGCACTGATTTATAATCATAAGCCAAATACATAGGTTCAGTAAAGACGTATGACACCAAGAGAGACAGTCAAACTAGTAAGTAATGGTATCTGGTTAATTATTATTAAAATAATCATCAGATGATGCCTTAAATAGATCATTACATAGAGCAGATTACTGTCTCTGCTGTTATAACTTTTCGTGTGCTACTGTGTACTGTGTTGTATCTAATTTTAGCAGCTCTTTTCTATGTGACAGTGTTGTACAGACATTGAAAACATTGGTGGTAGCCATCTGTTAAAGAAAGAAAAACTGACCTTGGTCACTGAGAAATGTAATGATATAAATGTAATAAACATAGTTCAAATCAGGCATAGCTTTTGAGTTGTGGTTCAACAGAAAAAAAAAAAAAAAAAACGAATGAAACTGGCCTGGCCAACCCTCCTCTGTGACTGAAGCTGTATGAGTCAAATGTAGTGAATTATTTTCGAATTTTAGAATGACAGTGAAGAAACTTTTACATTTACATCCTGCTCTGTAGCCAGGGTGGGATCAGCCGCAGCTTTGCGCATGGACGATCCATTGGCAATGTGGGTGCAGAGTGGTGTGGGTCTCCACTCTGCTCTGAATGCAGCTGCAGGAGGCTAATGTGACACTAACCGCCTGAGGTGCAGGACAAGTTCATGGCCATCTCGATCAAATAATGAGAAACAACGGGAGGGGGGATTCTTGTTTATATTTTCTGGACTTGTTTATTTTTTATTGCCAAGACAGAGCTTGGGGAAAGAGTGTCAGTCGGAGCTGCAAATTATTACTATTATTTATTTAACTTAATTATTTTTTTCATTTGAGGGCTTGCAGCAGCACCCTCCAAGACTTTGACACTGAACATGGACCACAGAAAACTAAGGAGAGAGTTGAATGGATTGAATGGAGGACAACCAAGGAGGACTCCACTGTTAATAATATTTTAAAAAAAATGCCAAAATGCATATTGACAAGCCACAAAGCTTCTGGGAGAATGTCCTATGGACAGATGAAACAAAACTGCAACTTTTAGTTTTAAGTCACATTAGCTCTATGTTCACACACGCAAAAAATTGAGCATACGAAGAAAAGAACACTGTACCTACTGTGTCCCATGGGGGGAGGCTTGGTTATGTTCTGGGGCTGCTTTGCTGCATCTGGCACAGGGTGTCCTAAATCTGTGCAGGGTGCAATGAAATCTCAAGACCACAAAGGCATTCTGGAGAAATACGTGCTGCATAGTGTGTGAGTGTTGAATCATATTTTAAATCATATTGAACATTTGTGGAAAAAGCTGAAACATACAGTGTGGAGAAGACATCCTTCAAAACTGAGACAGTTGCAGCAGTTTGCTTGTGAGCAGTGGGCCAAAATACCTGTCAACACTAGCAGTCTCATTAAGAGTTATAGAAATAACTCGACTGCAGTGATTGCTTCAAAAGGTTGTGCAAGAAGATGTTATAAATAAGGGGACCATCATTTTTGTCCAGGTCAGTTTTATTAGTTTGTTTTTTTTGATGCTTCTGCTAAACCAACTAATACATTTTTTGTAAATTTGGATTAATTATTCAATTTTTCAGTTTTACGTTAAACAGTATGTAGCCAATACCCAGCTAATACTCATAGTTAAAGCTATTGTTTTTTTGTGGTTTGTGTGTTTGTTTTTATCAGAATAATGCACCAAATTATTTCTTAATGTGTAGAGGTGCTGTCAAAGGCTCATGTGATCCAGACCTATTGAACAGTCTGACAGCAGAGCAGAGATATTTGCCTATAAAGTTTTTTAAGTGAGACTCACTCTTTTGACCAATTAGAGAAGCTGAAGGGCTGAAGTGAAGTGTAGCAAAACAGGGAGGGGAAGAGTAAGCAGAGCAGAGTGGATTGATTTCGAGTCTACTGCTAGCCTTATTTCTGCTAACTGTGATACCCTGACACTTCATTTGTTATCCATATAACAATTATAATTTAATGCTGGTTGAATGCCAACTATTTATTCTGTTAATAGCAGAAGCATCAGTATGTTGCTATGGTATCACGCTAACAACAAAACAGAACATGGAAACAATCCATTATATTTTGCCTGTTATATAAGTGAAGTCTTGATCATTATGTCACAGCCACAGGAGATGGCTAAACCAAGGTTTCGCATCCAAACAAGCACAAAAAAAAAAACACAATTTAGCCGTAAACATTTCTAGATAAGATCTGATTTTTATTGGAAACATTTCCTGTATCCTTCTGTAGTGGCCTGTCATATGACAATAAAACTCTGTTATGTGAACAGTAAAAAACACACTAACCTTTAAAGCTCTCTGAAAAACTGGTATTAAGTTTTGTGTTTCTTGTAAAAGACCACAATAAGTGAAGTAATACAAATGTCAGTGTCATTGAAGACATGTCCTTCAAGAAGTTTTTATGCTTTACAGAGCACAGTCTCAAGGAGCCTCTATGATCTCTACATCATTGGGAGAAGTGACAGCAGGACAAATTAAGAGATAAAACAGCAAGACGTTATGTCTCCTCCCATGTCTCCTTGTTACCTTTCAAATGGCGGCAGCTGTCTCGTGGGTCGGTTGTCTCTGATGAGTTGAGGTATGTGTGACATGTCTAAGAGTTGACTCGTAATTGACCCCAGCGTTCTTTATTGTTCTCTGGTCTCATTATAAAACAGGTGAGATGAAGGAGTGGCTGATGAGGAGCTTCTCCACTGAATCTTCTCAAGGAGAGGGTAATTGTCTGACCCTCACTAATAAAGAGCCCAGAAGGCAGAGAGATGGGAGTGATGAAGCCACAAATGAACTGAGAAGCAATGTCACCTCTGGGTTCATTTTGCAAAAGTTCACATTATGTAGTCTTAATAAGAAATGATACGTGGTGCTGTTGGTTAAACAAATACAGCAATGTATCAACTCATAAGTCTAATAAGTCAGTAAAGTCTTGTTAAACATATATTTAGAGTCAAATACAGGGTCAACGTTACCCCATTTCACAATTTCCACAATCTAGAGCAGCAGCTTCTGCCTTTTCCTAAATGAATGATTTGTCCTGCAGCTGACTGATGACCGGCAAGAGTTAGCATTAAGCAGACGTCAATGTAAGGCCCATGGCACTCTAAGCCTTTGGTCGGCTGTCAGTGAACAGCCTCCAAAGTGTGTCCCATACCATCAACTCTTGTCACCCTGGCTGTTTGGCTGTTCAGTTTAGCACAGTGACAAAAGCAAGCAAACAACGTAGGAGGAGGAAACACAAAGAAGACTCTTCTCTTTTTTCATCTGAATCTGTATCTAAACGTTCCAACATTAGAATTTTTTTTCTCATGGCCATCTGGAGTGAAGGAAATGAGAGTGTGGTGACTGAGAGTGGTGTGAAAAAGGTAAGAAAAAGGACCTTTGTCTTTGTCAAGAATCCAGACTAAATTAAATGTAATTTTCCAAACATCAGCTTCTGTCTTTCAACATGACCCCTGACACCTAGAGCTGCCACACATGCTCCATAATCTAAACTTGTGGCAAACTGAGCTGAGATCTTGACACATCGCAATTTATTCATGAGCTGCGCTTTACAGAGCTGTGTGCAGGGAAAGGGAAAAGCCATTAAATAGAAATGTGGCATAAAAAGCAGAGATGGTGAGAGCTGGCAGAATCACATTAGGAGGGGAGAATCTCTGCGGAGCACTGCTCTGTGAAGACTTTGGAGCTGAGTCTTGTATATCATTTGGGGGGGGGGGTGCTGTGTTTGGGAGTGGGCAGGCCACATCTTATGACATATTTTGCAACACAGCAGAGAAGGCGAGAGATACGGGGGGGGAGGGGGGCATGTGATGGAAGTGGAGGTGATGAAAGTGCAGAGAGAGAAAAAGAAAACATGAAGAGAAGATTAAAGTGATGACAGAGGGAGACCTAGGAGAGTGAGATCTACTATATTCCTGTAAGAACTGCCACCTTCTTCATCTTAATGTCAGCAAATAGCAGAGATACTGTCTTCTGTAAACATCTGCAGCAAATCTAAAGCTAAACCTCATTTAATAATAACCTCAACCTCATCATTATTCTTCCTTGATCCACGCTGCAAACAAAGGACCTCATAACAACACTGATAAAACACTGCAGGCATTTTCTTAAAAGCCCGTTCACATCAACATGAAAAGCAAAACCTCGGCTGAATGAGTTATTTTCACTGGAATTGCACTATGGTGAACTTTAACTTAGTCAGTTAGGTCAGTGCTGACCTTTGAGTGGATGGGGGGCTGGAGAGTGAATTTAAGCTGTCATACCTTATTGTCTTTGCACCGTCAAGTCTAATGAAGTCAGAGCTGGAAAAGATGTCACACAATACACTAGCCACATCAACCGGAAGCTTATGGATATTTTACTACAGCTTCCACAGTGTGGGTACACAGAGCAGCCATCTTGGATTTCCAGGTCAAGTTCGGTGAGGTTTTTCCCCATTTTTATTGCATGATGGTACTTTCTACTTTCCACACACAAACTGAAACTCAGCAAATGTAATATTTAAGGGCCATTTGTCAGAATTTGTCAATTCTTGCAAAGGGTTTATGCAGCACATTTATAATCCAGAGTGGTGATTCTTTTTTCCAAAGTGAAACCAGTTCGAGCACATACAGTGCATCGTGTATGCTGTATCATAAATAGGTTAGTTTTATGAATACATGAATTAGAAACAGTGTTACTGCAGAGGTTTTATCTTTACATTCTGTGTTTACTTACACACACACACACACACAGATAATAGTGTGTCGGGAGCTTTCCATCAGACTCCATCTGCAGCTCTGTTACACTGAAACACATTTCTTCCTATGGGATTTCATTCTCTGCCTGAGCGTTGTAAATAATTTATTTCTCCAATAAGAGAGAGAGTCATTAATATACGTGACACACAGAGCAGCTGTGATTTATTATAGCTGCTTGTTAATTGCACATGATAAAAGGTTGTTTACACCTTTGGCCCATTTCCTTTTGGCCCCAAAGCCATATTTTTAGAGATGATATTTTTCATCTGCCACCAGTTGCCGCTAAATTCAAATTAAATGCTCGACTCATTGTGCTTGGAAATCATAGAATATGTTACTGTTTGACCTTAGAGAGAGAGAACGAAGCTCGGGTATGTTGCAGCCAGTTGTTCACAGCAGCCACAGCAGTATTTACTGCACAGGGTTAGCTCAGGAAAGCAGAAGGCAACCAGTGCATCAGTTAACTTGAGCTGTGCTGCACAGTCTGCTAATGATTTAGAAAGCATCTTTCCTGTTGTAAATGCCATTGTTAATGCAGTGTGGTTGGGCTGGCTTTGTAGCAACAACCTTTTGAAGGAACATTTCATTTAACCTCCTTGGTGAATAGTCTGTTTTTTAAAAAGTGGGACAAAGCTAATGCAGAAGAAATTGAGGCCATTAAGCCCAAGGAGAGACAACACAAACTCATAACGGAAGCACAGTAAAATAGAGAAAGACTATTACAATTAAATGTTTTTCTTAAACAAAAAGGAAAAAAAACAGTTGAACCTTTACAGGTTGAGAATGAGGTGCTGAAAGATTCAACTACATACAACAGAAAGTGTGTGTGTGTGTGTGTGTGTGTGTGTGTGTGTGTGTGTGTGTGTGTGTGTGTGTGTGTGTCTCTGTGTGTGTGTGTGTGTGTGTGTGTGTGTGTGTGTGTGTGTGTGTGTCTCTGTGTGTGTGTGTGTGTGTGTGTGTGTGTGTGTGTGTGTGTGTGCATTTGTAGTGCCTTAAGACTAATATTTAGAACCTGGGGCAGGTGCAAAGATGACTGGAGAGCAAAGGAACGTTGTGCCTGGAAGGTCTCCACGCACCCAATCAATTAATTACTCCTGCTTGTTTTGAAATTAGCATAACAAATATAGCTGCTGCTCGGCACCAAGAAACCGAGCATGCATTCTGGCTGCAAGAGATATACTGTATATGTGTGTGGAATATAAAAAATGCAATGAAAAGGAAAATTAATGAGTTTCCCTTCAAATCCTCTGATTACGTAAAGGAGATGAACATGTTGCGCCACTACACAGCAACACAGCAGCAGTCAGGATTCAGAGCTTTAGCCAAACACGTCTGTTATGGTCTGGACCAAAACGTAAACAGAAACAGAGGAGACAGAACGTCTGAGAAGGCTAATAAAAGCTAGTGCCTCGTAACCTAGGGTGGGCAAATTACGGCTCATGGGCCTCATGGCTGTTTAATCCGGCTCCTTGAGCATTTACAAAATTGTCTTCCAAAGAATGACATCTAATCTAAAGACTGCATTCATTTATCCTTTTCCCTGCTATCCCCTGCGATTCCACTAGGCAATGCACGCCAAGACATTTCTTTGGTAATGAGTTTCACTCAGTATTTAGATAATTCACCCCCAATGCCAACAAGAAAAAAAATCGCGTTCATTGTTCAAGTTTCACTTCTTCTCCTCAGACGTCTCTCCAAGCAGTTAGAAGACATTGGGAAATGGCAAGATTGTTTCAAGATGAAGGTTTGTAAATGCTAAACAACTGGTAGATAGGTGAACATGTGGTCTGGACTCCACAGACAGACCCAGCAGTCAGTCATCTCTAAGGAAACTGGCTCTGGCTTTTGGACACAAACCTCTGGCACTGAAGATCTGGACTTGGATTTGGAAGTTAAAGAGGATTGTGTTTTAGATTTGAAGAGGGATCACTTTACTGGAGTTAGCTTTTTGCATTGTTTTGGCCTCTGTGCGTATTTTCCCTTCAGTTTTCAGTGTTCAGAGTTGCTGGTGGTTAAATTATTTGTTTTGCAGTTAATAAATGTGGGGACAATTACTTAAAATGAACCAGCAGCACTGACTCAAAGAGTCCAGCAGAGGGGGCTACAATGCTGATCACTGAAAGTCTTTGTTCAGACGATGCAGAATGCAGGACACACTGCGCATGTTGTGTGTGCATTTATCATGACCTCTGTTTTACACATTGTTCACTTTAGCACCTACTGTTTAAAACAATTGCATTGATACACCCACCGTGTTGACACAGAGGTCCTTCACCTCTCCACACCTCTACTAAAAAAATAAAATCTTTTAACAACCTCATTTAAAACGTGTGTGTATAAGTGTGTGTGTGTGTGTGTGTGTGTGTAGGCAAGTGATCGATGAGTCACTTAGCTGGAAGGTTGTCACCGCAAGGCTGTCTAAACAGTAACTAATCCACAGGGTCAAAGACCTGAAATGTCACCGTGTGAGCTCAGTTCTAAAGGCTCTGCAGTTTTGTAAAATTCAATCTCAACTTAAATCTCAACCTAATAAATAAAAAGTCTGATCATCTCACAGAGCTCTACACGGCTTCTTTCAGCATGCACACAATGTCAGACTGTTTATCCAGTACATTACTGGTGCTTGTGACGCCAGCGTTCAGTTTGGCACACTCAAATACTCAAATCACCCCTTCAGACTCCTCCCTGTGAACTTTGGATTTTTTTTTTTTTTTTTTTAATCTGTTGTCTGTCTCTCTGTACCATCTCAGACTGCCCATTTTATCCTTCTCATCTCAACCACAGACAGACCATCACAGAAGTGAGTGACCCTAATTTTGCAATAGAACAAGTGGTCAAGTGCTAAATGTAGGTTAGTACTTGATTTTTAAATTATATTTATTTTAGATAATTGAAGTGAGTTTTTCTATTTTGTGTAGGCTTCACTGTTATGTATGTAAGTAACAATGTGTCAGCTTTGAGTTCATTACCTGTGTAGGGTTATGTGATTAGTGTGCAATGCATTCTTTCAGTATGGTACAGTATGTTATGATGTGCTGTGCTGTACTGCCATTGGTACATTTTTTATTAGAATTAATTTCACTGCAGCATGCACTGGGATGTGGACATGTGACAGGAGAAACTGCAGACACTACTTAGGGCTGCAGATACAGGAAAGTGTGTGATTAGATGAGAGCTGTTGAGGTTTAACAAGCACAACTTTTACATCCTACCCGCCAAAATAGATCATTAGGTTCGGCGTCTACCAGGTGTTTGCCTGGTGGACATCTTAAGTAATCTTTCTATTGTCCACCTGTCGAGTCTATTTGGGTCAGGTAAGAAGTGAAACCACCCTGGAGGAAAGATTTGAACTAAAGAGGCTTCTTGGTTGAGCAGTGAAACATTTCAATCTAACAAGGAAGAAGTCCAGCTACCTGAGACATCTTCTACATTGCCTAAATCAATTTTATATAAATACCCCCAGAGAGAGAGTGTGACCATGAAAATGTTCTTCAAGACTTAAAAGGCTGATTAGCTGGTTCTCTATTTTGGATGTTACCCAATAAACAAATTGCCAGATTGTGGACAGAACTTAGGTCACATAGTGAAGCAAAGGTATAGAGTTGAGTGTCATCCACATAGTGAGTGATTGAGTCTAATTGCAACGTGTACAGACCGAAGTTCCAGGACCACAATAAACATTTACAGCAGTTCCTACTGTGGAGTATAACAAAAAATTCAATGTATTTCAGAGAAAATAATGTATTTCAGAAACTTGCACTGATTCTGCAGAGCACAAATGAGTCACTGTGTTCAGGACTTACATTATTATAATTGCTCTGATTTCTAACAACAATGCTCCATGCTCTTTAGATATGTTTTGTGCCTGGATCACACTGATTCTCTTCCTGTCAGGTAAGGTAACGCTTCCTTATTTATAATTGATACTTATAATCTGTCTGGCACATCACACATGCTAATATTTTGGGTATCACCTTTTGCTCTGGTTATAGCACACATTCAGTGTGACTTCATTTTTATAAGCTTATGCAGTGTCACCACCACTTCTAATGGTGTTTTAATTTCTCGCCAATGTTGATTTCTAATGGGGTCAGACCAATGAATCCCGGCATAGTCATTTTAATCCCATCAGGGGAAAATAAATTGATGGAAAAATCTGGTCATTCAATGCATTAAGTTAGTGAGTAGTCAGCTGACCTTATTGTTTTGGCAGCTGTCACCGTAGTCATTATTACAGTAATTATCCAGTGGAAGGCTTTTACATATTTGCTTAGTGCTAACTTTGTTTTGGCCAGGACATGTATTAGCATCAGTTTATTTCAACTTGTCACTCTCATGACACCGGCAGGGGGGAGGGCATTTATGATCCACAACACAGAGTGCAGCCTGTGCCTGGAGGACTCAGCAACTACAGGTGAAGTCCTGCTGAGGGAATGTAACTTGGATTCAGAGTTTCAACAGTGGGTCTGGATTGACCAGGGCATGCTGATGTGCATAGCATCATCCAGGTGTTTGTCAGCCAAGCAGACAGAGGGAATCCGAACCCAGTCTTGTAAGGAGCCAGATGTGGATTCTAAAAGGTTGATGTGGGACTGTGACAAGAACAGACTGATTAGCAGGAACACTTCAATGTTCCTGTCAGCAGATGGCCAACGTCTTATTCTGACTCGTGTCAGTAAACACTCAAAGTGGAGATCTCTGGATAAGGGAGACATCTGCCAGGAAAAACTCAGTAAGTCAAGAACTGAATGACTTTTAAAGACTTTTAAGAGCTAAAGAACCAGATAGTTTAGCCCTTTACATTAGTATAATAGTAAAATGTTTGTCTTTCCAAAAACAAACTGGAGTAGTTTTCTATAGTCGGTAACAAACAGAGCTGCTGTGGGATGTCTAAATGTCTCATCGTCTCCAGGAATCAGGAGGGCGTCTGATGAGCCAGATGAGTTTGAGGCTGTAGAGGAGCCAACAGACGAGCTGGCAACCATGACGCAGGAAGAGAAAGACTATCTTCGCTGGTTCTATCGCACAGAGGATTGTAAGTGCTGCTGCTGTGCCTAAAATACTTAATCCAATTTAGAATCATAATTATGTGCTAGAAATCCCTGAATGAATGTTATAGCTTGTGTCTTAAAATCAGCCACCTGATGTCTGTTAGTCACCTGCTAGTATGACCTGTTTCCTCTGAGGCCGAGCATGGATCAGATTCTCTGAGGCAATTGAAAAGGATTCTTGTCTTCTTACGTGAATAACTACTGTTTCTGGATATTCTTCATCCAAAAGTGGTTCTTTTTCACTCTGGGTCAGTTTGGCCAGTCCTTTCCCAGTATGGATCAGTTAGACTATGTCTTTTCCGGGCAGTTGGACAAATTTGTCTAATTCTGGATCAGCTGAACAAGGAGCTGACGGATCGGATGGACACAGAAAGAATACATTAATCAAATTATTTCCGTTGTATTTATTACCTGAACGATGTTTTATTTTGAATACCGGATTCTCTCCTCCACATCAGTCTATGACTCACTCTTGATGCATGCCAAGATGCTTGCCTCGGTCACATATCTTACCTACATCCACTACCTTCTTAAAGGGGCAGCTCCGGCCGGTGACACATTACAGCGAAATTGAAACCCCCAAATTAGCAAAATGAACACGTATCATTTTATTTTCTTGTATTTATCCGCTACACCTTAAAGGCCGGGTCGTGAAAATATTGTCTCACATTAAACAGGTCCGTGGCGCAAAAAAGGTTGGAGACCACTGTTGTAAAGCACTGCTGTACTATTTTACTGCTATTATATACTGTAGGTATGAATTGTGTGTTTACCAGAGTGTTGTATTCTTCCTCTTGCAGCAACCACATGGAACTTTGTGCTGCTGGGACTGTCCTTCATCTGCCTGCTTGTTGGTTTCCTGCTTCTGGGAATGGGAGCCATGGCCAACAAGTATGAGCTGAATTCCATTACATTATCATAACAACACTTGTAAAAATGTGTCAGACTGACATTGTTTTCTGTCTTTTTTTCCCCATAGGAGCAGAAAGAAGATAGCAAAGTACAAAGCAGCAGCATCTCTGGCTCAGAAGAGTGAAGGCGAGATGCTGAGGACCAGTTCACCGTTCACAGACAAGAAATGCTGCAAGGCATCGTCTTCATACTCACCTCACGGGCAAGGAAACAGCTTCCCAATGTGTGACAGAGACATGAGCGAGCTCAGAGCAGGAGATATTGTGGTTACATGGAAAGACGGCAACACGTCCTGCCTGTACTCTGAGCCTGAGGTTCAGAAAGAGAATGAAACGGAGGAACAGAAAGAGAAACAGGAGGTGGAGCAGGAGGAGGTGGCAGCTGCTGAGCTGGAGGTCCAGGATGGAGTGAAGACGATAGAGTGAAGAGTCCAGATTAAAGTTTACTGATTGACAACAGCTGTGAATAATTTCAGTAGCTGCTCTTCCAGCAGACTGCTAATATTACATACAGCTGTAATTACTGATACTGTAGTGTATTAATCTGTAAAACAGACTGTTTACTTACATGCACATCAGTGTGACAATTCAATAAAGCCTTGAAAACGTTATGCCCGAATGTGTTAGTTTAACTTCCAGCACTATATTAAAGGAGTGACTACTGTTTGTAGGTTGATTATTGCTATGTTGGACACTCTAGGATGACTTGTCTGAGGATACTGTCCCATTCAAATGTGCTTCAGCTGCTTATGTATTGCAGAGTGACACAATCACATGTCCACTAATCATCTTCCTTTCCCTTCTACCTGCCTGAATTCAGGAGTCACCTGTGTCTGTATTGAGATTTAACATGAATATATTTTTTTACATATTACATTTTATTTTTGCGGATTACCTACCAGGTGCAGAACTCTGCTACAGGGTAGTACCACATAATACTGACTAAAACAGACTCTAGGACGCTATAGGACAGTGGTTCTTCAACTTTACACCAAGTACCTCCTCAGAAATGTGTGGCTCTCCAAGTATCACCATCATAGTAGACCTAACTATTCAGCTACAGCTATGCACAGTTTAAAAACAGGGCAGTTTTGTTCCTAATAACGATTTTTATTATTGTCAGCCACTTCAAACCTTTTAAATACAGAGTTTAAACATTAACACTGCACTTACACACTTACATGCAGGCAAATGAAAAATAAGGATTCATGAATGATGAAGAGTTAAATAAAAACTGTACAGCACTTAAATAAAAACCTGTGCTTAAAGATTAAATGAAAACGTATTTAAAAATTAAATAAAAACTGTATCGTACTGAAATGTTAAGTCACAAATGGCTAAATGTGTAGCTGCAAGTAAGAAGTTTTGTTGAACTTTCCATCCACCTCTTACCATTGCACGTCCATTCCACTCTGGCTTATCACCTATCACTTCCAAATCAAATCAATGCGGTTAATTTTTCTATTAATGGGGTGTCAAAAGATCTTGAAGCCTTTGAGGAGAGTGAGCGTGGGGGCCCTCCGTTTGCTCTGAGCTCTGGATGTCTTCACAGTCACCAGCTTGGCTGTCGCCGGTGTAGGCAGCTCCTTGTAACAGGGAGTGGTGAACGAGGGCACGTCGAGTAGTGCTTTGTCTTCCTTGATGTAGACGGCCGGAACCAGGCAACTGCGGCCCCGTCCCTGCCTTGCCCTCCGCACTGCCTCATAGAAGACATGCTGCACAGACAGGAAGTCTAGACAGGCGGACACTTCGAAGAACAAACAACCAAAACGAGATGCCACAGCCTCTGCATCGCACTGACTCACCTGTCTGAGAGCAGAAATGAGCCTCTTGTCACAACTCAGCATTAAGTTTACATTGTTTAAATTCCCAAAAGGGCATGTTTTACACATTTTACTTTGTTGTAAGTTTATTCCAAAAATATGCTATTTTTCCCATCAATGCACACAATAACCTATAATACCAAATAACAAAAGAATCAATAACTGAACCTCTCATTAGCAAATCTATGCAGACCCTTTTCTGCAGCACACTTGAGTCGACTCAACAGGCACACAACAGAGCATCAGTCAGAAGACAGTTTTTATTTGCTTTGCATCCATTGTGAGGATCTGTCTCACCTGTTCCAGCTTTACAAAGCTTTCTAAGACTAAAGCTTTTTATTATTATTCATCATTATTTTATGATGACTGTATTTGCTAGAACTTTCTATCAGCAGAGTGATCAGAATAACTATTGCAGCGCTTCCATAGCTTCATATTGTGAGATACACAGTATGTATCTCTCCAGACCAGAGTGCAGTTACTGGTCCTACAAACGTGCCCAGTGTTTTTCCTGCTTGTTGTTCTTTTCTCTCTCCTCTTTCCACTCACCCCAACCGGTGGAGGCAGATGGCCGCCCACCCTGAGCCTGGTTCTGCTAAAGGTGTCTTTGTTAAAGAGATTTTTTCCTTTCCACTGTTGTCTGCTGTTCAACTAACAGTTATAGTTTGTCTAATATTAAGTCTTAAATCTTACACTGTAAAGTGCCTTCAGATCAGTATCAACTTGTAATTCTGTACAGAGAATTCTTCACATCCAGCTGCATTAATACCTAAACCATCAGAGTATGCTCATTGTCATTGAGAGCACATTTGTATCTTTTTTATATTGTGATAAATGTACATGGAAGTGAAGAATCAGAAAACAAAGACTCATTTTAATCTCCAAGACCCACACAATTTATATGAATATAATATGAATTAATATAAATATCAAATATATTCATATAGTTATTGAAATTAAGTCTAATGTAATCTTAATTATTAAACCCATTGGGGGTTTTTTATTACACCTTTTGACACCACCAGTGAACATCAACTAGTCCAAACACAACATTACTCTACAACTGAACAGACCCCTGAGTCCCCACACTCATGAAGAGTAAGCAGTCATTTCACTTGGGTCCTTACAATATATTTTTTGATCAACCAATCGCAGCTTTGAAAACAATGTCTTTTCCCTAGCAACGGGGTCAAACACACCTCCTCACTAAGATAACAGTTTTTGTCCTTTTTCAGCCCAGAGTTGCTCTGAGAAACGTCCTAAATCACTCTTGGGCCAGGACTCTAGGAAGTTAGGAGATCTCTGAAATGTTTGTGAATACGGCCCCAGAATACTTTAAAAATTACTTCCTATATTTTTTTTACCCTGTTAATCTGGGTTATTGTGTGTGGATTGATGACATTTCCTTATTTTGAAATAAATTGACAAAGCAACAAGGTAAGTTAAACAAAGTAAGTAAAGGTGTTTGAATATTTTCTGAAGCACCTGTTTAGCGTCTAAACATCATGTTGTTAAGTCAACCTTTCTCCAAAAAACACATCTGCACCTGCCACATTTTAAAAAAGTAGATTTACTCAAATGAAATCTGGTGTCACGTACAGAACCGTAAAGATTACAGCTCCTGGTCATTAAATTGACCACATTTGGCTTATCAGAGATGAATAGAGATGGACAGAATCAGAGTTATGCAACAAGTTGTAGTTTAACTAATGTTACTGCTTTTAGCCAACAGAACTATTTTTACACACTGATGCAGTTCTCTCAAGGATGTGAAGCCCCAGCTCACTGAGGGAGGTCGTCATCTGTTTGTTTCTGGTCTGGATTTAAGGGGTTTGACCTGTCTTGTTGAACTTGCAGATCTGTCATCTTGCAGACCACATTGGAAATAAGCTTTGTTGTATTTTTACCTTAGGAATTTAATTAACAGTGGGTCCAAACTTGCTGACTATAGTCTTGTTTGTCCTAACAAAATGTTTTTACATCTAGTACTAATACTGACAATATCGGTTCTGCAAAATCTGTGCATGGTAACTAGTAAAGTTCTGGTTAGAGAGAGACAAATAACACTGTTATGTGTATAATCATGAGTGTGTTCTGAGTATAATCATGGCTAGGTGATTAAAATATTTGGAGATAGGCAGTAAACAGGTAACTAATAACTGCATATATCTGACTGGATGTCTCTGTCTACTTTTAAAAATCTTTGTTAACCAATGTGCACATTACAAAATAAAGAAATTCAAAATGGTAACATTTGCTGGGCAAATTCATATGTTCAGTAACATTTTCAGGAGCATTGCTACTGTTTTTTTTTTTTTTTTAGATTAATTAAAGATACAGACACTGATAGTATGCTGAACTTCAACGGGAAAGCCTTCCTCAGTCTGCGAGTTAGTGGAGGTACTGTCATTGCGTCTTATATTTTTAAGACAGCAACAGAGCGTTCAGAAACTGCCCAGACATCCTGCAGTGGCTCTGAACAAACCTGGATGTTTATCCTGCTGTAGGGTTAATGGACTGAGCTTGCTCATTAGAGACAGGCTTTGATAGTGTATAATCAAATGGAAAGACAGTCCACTGTCCTTTTTTAATCTTTTTGGTAGTAGTAGTGAAATGAAGAGATCTATTGCCCTGAGGATCAAACCAAACTACTGAGACTGGACTCAACCAAAATGACTAATTTCTCATTTCCTTTGGCTACAAGCAAAAACATTCATACTCACAGACACAAATGGTCATGACAAGGGCTTTCCTACTAAACAAACAACATGAGTCTAGCTATATGAAGATACTGGCCTGTATCTGTCCATGTCCAGCTTATTGCCCACCAGGATGATGGGAGTTCTAGGCCTGAAGGTTTTGTTGTGCAGGGCAAGGGTCTGTAGGTACAGCTGGCTGCCTTTGAAGCTCTCCATGTTGTTGATGCTGTAGACAACGAGGAAGGCGTTGGCCCACGACAGATAACGCTCACTGTTCACTGGACCTTCCTACACACACACAAATACAAAATGCACCACAAATGTGCACTTGTATGAATGTGGTAGATCAAGCATTATCAGTTATGTCATAAACAACCACAAAAGTGTTCATCCTAAACATAACTCCTACTGTCAACAGTACTTTTTACTACTTAGGAAGTAGTAAGTAATACTGTAAGTGTAGATTACTACTTACTACTTAGTAAGTAGTAACAGGTCCTGTAAGTGTCAGCATTTTAAAATAACAAATATGTGATCCTCATTAAACAACATGTAGCTCTTCTGTTGATCTGTTCTGTCAGTGATGACACAGAGGGGCTGGATCTTATCTGGATCCTCTGTCTCTTTTCACATTGGCTGTGATTCTCCAGCAGAGGTCAGGCCTCACTCAGAAATGGGTCAAACTAAGTTAACACACCTGTAACAATCGTTGCTTTCCGTTAAGACAACTTATCCTGTATGTAGACCCCTCTGTTCAACCCACTGCCACGTGGTGAAAAGGTTCGTCAGCGCTCACAACATGGGACTACACAACTGCAGGACTGCAAACAGCACCACCGAACATACGTTGTGTTATTCCCCTCACTACCGAGTGGGATGGGAAGAATAAAAATACATACTGCCTTTTACAGATTAAGCATGCAGGTGATTTTAGTGTAAGCATAATGTATAATATTTGTTCGTGTTATGTGTTAGCTTGAAAAGTCATGTAAGAAGTGCATGGGCTGTATGTCACACTGTCTTTCTACTGCCACATTCCCACAGTCTGCCTTATTACTATCACAACCACAGGCAAAAATGCCAAAAGACGTTGTGTATTGTAATAACAAACACAAAAGTACCAGATACAGATCAATTTCTTTTTTCTATTTTTAAATTATTTTTATTAGATATTTCATATTAAAAACATTTGGAGTCAACTCTCCTTTTCCTCACGATACTTCTTCTTGTTACTTTAATTACTTGTTGTTACTTTTACATACCAGACACAGTTACCTTCTACTGACAAGTAATATTTTCCATGACAGTAGCAGTGTATTTGTTTCTATTCTTTACTCGGAAAATGAAGCATCATATATGGAAACCACAAATTTATGTTTCTTCTCACACCTGGGTGCGAGGTTTTTAGTTGAACCCTTCTCCATTTCTGTGTTCCTGGTTCCAAGTGGAAAAGGTTCAGCTGGACATAAGCTGCAGCTCTAGACTTCAAACAAGCTACAGTGTAAATCCCTGGGTGAATACAACAGACTGTTTATTGTTTATACCTGGTCACAAGTGTCCATTACTCTGACTGTTACTGGCTGTTGGTCCACAATCTCCTCTGATGTGTAGATATCTTCTACAAGACAGGACACAAGCAAGACTATTATTTTGTTACAGATTCAGATACAACACAACATTTTCTACAGTGGTGGACAGAGTACTCTAGAAGGAGAGATCCTTTCCTCGAGTAAAAGTACATAATGATACAGTGGCAAAAAGTATGTGAACCTGTTGGAATTTCATTGTTTTCTGCATTAATTTGTAATAAAATGTGATCTGATCTTCATCTAGGTTAGACCTTACAGAGTATAATTATACAAAAAAAATGATGTAGAAAACCCACAATCCCATTTGAGCAAGCTTTAGGCAACAGTGGAGAAGAAAAACTCCCTTCAAAGTGATGTCAAATACTTTAGAAATTCACCAGTCTACAGTTGGCAAATAATCTACAAATGGAGACACTTTGGGAGTGTGAATACTCTACCAAGAAGGGGCGGCCAGTCGAAATGACCCTAAGAGCACAGCAAACACTCATCAATGAGGTAAAGTAACACCACAGAGAGACAGCCAAAGGTTTGAAGGTATCATTGGAACTGGAATCTGTGTTCATGAGTAAAACACTGAACAAGCAGGGTGTCTATGGAAGGACACGCTCTCAATAAAGACATAAAAGATCACAGTGTTTTTTGTGTTTTTATTTTGGGCACATTATGTTAATACTCTTAACTTAGATAAAGATCAGATCATTATTATTATAACATTCTATTATAAATTAATGCAGAAAACCATAAAATTCCAAAGGGTTCACATCTTTCTAAACATACTTCATTACAAGTAAAAGTCCTGCTCAAGTCAAAGTACAGGGGGATTTGTGTAGTTAAAGTATCAGGCATATAACTATGTGAATATCTGATACTGATATTATTAGCTCCTGAGTCATCACTGCTTTAACAATATTTTACTAAGGGAGCTGCTCAAAGTGGAGCTAATCTGAACTATTTCATAAAGAGTTTACTAGCCAACTGGTTCCTATGCAGCAAGAACCACGTAACCTGGCATAAGTGACAGTGTTACACAATATATGATAATAGTTCCCAGTGATTCTATATTGAATAAGAGGAGACAAGATGTACTTTATTGTCCCTAAGGAGAAATTGTTTCAGGAACATCAAAAACAACACATCTACCATCTGAAAGTAGCATCAAAAGCGAAACCCCAAATACGGAACAAATTGATTGATTTTCCATAACATATTCTTGTTAAAATGAGAGAACAGGGGGCTCACCAAGATACGGGTCGTATTCACAAATGAAGCGCTTTGTGAGGAATTTCACCGTCAGAGCTGTAAAGATGGAATAAACACATACAGTAAAGCACTCTGGCTGGTTGTCTGACCTTGGACCCTCAGGGGACTGGGGGGAGAGAGGGCCCTGAGAAAACCACCAGCTACATAAACAGTCACATTTAACATCAAAACTCATGAAATGTTCCTGGATAGTTTTTTTTTTTTCTAAATAAAGTTCACAGAGGGTCAGAGAATTAATGAATCTGACACACGACCACAAGCTCCACTGAAAAGCCAACAGAATCAGTTTTCACCTAGATAATGATTTATGAGTTTTAATCTTTAGAGCAAGAAGACACAAGTCCTGGAACTGAACACTTTAATCAAATGTGACTATATGTGCAGTTTACATGGTTTGTGTTAGTGCAGTTAGCTTACTGTTAAGAAAGTTGACTAAGTGTTACATAAGTTAAATGTTAAATGTAAGACAAACGTCTTACATTTAAAGTCAGACCTGATTTTCCAGAGCCCATGGCCCCAAGGAGCACGAGGTTACACTCAGCAGGACTTCTGTCAGCAGAGTTACCAGCCTTCACCTTCCCAAACATCGATGACATGATTGTATTTTCCGACAAGCTGTTTCAGTTTCTTAAGCAATGATCCAAACTCTCATTCCATAATAAAAATGGGCACAAAAACAGATCTCCATACAGAAAAGCTGTGGTGAAAAAAATCCATGTTTGATAGTTTCTTTGCTTCTCCTCACAGACAAGCGGTGGAAAAGGAAAAAGAAAAGAGTCCTCGGCAGAGCCAAGAGGGCTGATAATGTTACAGTATATTCCAGATCGTGCGCTGTGGTGACTGTGTGATTCAACTGCTCCCGGGAGAGAGGAGAAAAACAGTCCCGTATGCAACTGATGCTCTGACCCTCTCCATTTTAGGAAAAAGACTTCAAACTCAGGCTGTAAGACCTGAAATGAAACATCCACTTAGCTGGAAATCTGCACATGTACACATCCAGCTGGATGTTTGTCCTTTTCCACTCATTAAAGGTTACAGAAGCTGGGTGTAACAGCACGGCTACAGTTTGAATGTTAGCAAATAAATAATGTTACTGCAGTAAATGTCAAGGAAATGTTTGAAGCCACTTAGATACCGCTTTTCTACAGCACTGACTTTCTTGAACGCTGTTACAATGGAACTGACTTTGTCCATCATCCTCCTCTCTGCAGTGATTTTGCCTACAGCTGGTTTAGGCTACTGTCATCACCATCCACCTAAACAAAAAAGAGCAGCAAAGCAAAGAACAGTGTTACAAACTGCAAAACAAACAAAAAAAGTTTCTAATAAGGACAGTGTTAATTTGATAAATACAATCACCATAAAAATAGACCAACAGACTAGTAAAGTACAGGCATTAGTATGGGGTGTAGTAAGGATAAGGGCTGTTTGTGCAGTTACCACCAACGTGTGTGTCCAGAAAAGAAGGATTTATAAATAAAAAACAAAGCTCAATTCTCTGGAGTGATACTGATTAAAACAAACAGTTAAAACCTAGAGATAACCAACTAAAAGATAATATAAAACACTATAAAACCCAGGAAACAGCTTGGGACAATCAAAGATTAACAGGGAACAAGAGGACAATAAAACCTCCTTTAAGCTGTGCTGCAAAAACCAGACTGCAGGCAAAAGGGCAGTTTTCATTTTCTGTCAAAACTAAGCATTAGCGCAAGACCTGCAGCAGAACAATTGCTTCCAGGTGGGAAGGAAACCGAGCAAGAGAGGAAGGGGAGCTAATGTCTATGACTGTCTGGAAACCTAGTTGCATTGAGGAGCCATCACTGTGTTTTTATATGAGTGGATTCATCAATGAATCATCTAGTAATCTAGTAAAATAGTAAAGTACAGAACTTTGATCATCAACAGTTTTTACTGTGCTCCACTGAAATGAAATATAATTTTGTTTAATTCTTTGTTCTCCTGGTATGCACAGATGGGGTCATGCATGCATGTTGTATCCTCAGGTTAGAAACTAAAAGTATGAATGAAAACAGGTGTTCAGATTCTTATCTACAGAGTTGTCAGAACATGACAGCACAGTTTTAAAGATGAATATCATTTGATTTATATGTGTACACTACAGGATCACTGCCAGAGGAAAAGACATAATACCCAAATGGAAATGCACTCAGTTCCAAGTCCTGCACTTAGATGTTCAATGACTTCTCAAATCCTGGCACGTACAACATATCAGCACGAGGAACAGTCCATTGTTGTGTGACTCTTCTGCTCAAGGACAAATCTTCAGCTGTCACAAACAAAGAACATTAGGAATCATCAGCACATTTACAGCTACCCTGTCATCTTCCAGCTCCTCTTTCTGTACTGGCTCTGTTTCATCATTCATCATTCAATGTACTTGAACTGTGTCACACGTCCAACTGCTATGTATAGTGTCTGTTGTCAGAGCTGTGAAAACAAATAGTGAATCCCCAGCCGGTTGCCATGTGCTGTGAGACAGGAGGCAGTCGGTGATTGTGCTGTGTGTGGGTCTGTGTTAAACTTGAATCAAACCTTTCTTCTAGCGCGTGTGTGCAGTTCAGCTGGACATGTGATGAAGCTCCGTTGATGATGATGATGATGGAGTCCAGCAGCTCTAAGTCACCACACATCTTGAGGGTCAACATTAATGGCAGCTCTTTTTTTGTGGATAAATCGTCTCTGGCTGAAAACTGTGAGTACTTCAGAGCATTATTTGAGTCGGGAATGAGAGAGTGCAGACAGGACGAGATCCAGTTGCAGTCTGTGGGGGTTCTAGGATTCCTGGTCTTGCTGCAGGTCCTGGACGGGGAAAGACCGGTGCTCAACAGTGACCAGATTGTGGAAGCAATCGAATGCACAGCTTTTCTCCAGGTGCAAGCTCTTACAAAGCATTTGATGAATATCATTAATTCTGAGAACTGTTTACTCATGTACCACACAGCTGTAACCTATGGTGTGTGGGAGCTGTCCCACAGGTCAGCCTTATTCATCAGAGATATGTACACTGATCTGAGGGAGGACCTGCACGCTTTACCCAACAAGCTGGTCAACTACATCGACTCTCTCCTTCCGAGCACTTATATGGCAATGTGCAGTCACTCCCCGTCCACTGAGCTGCTGCAGGATGTCCAAAGGACTGTCTGCTATCTGGACGAAAAGCATGGAGATTGGAGGGTCCTGACGCATCTACCAGGGAGCACCAGCACCGCCATGGCAGGCGTAGCCGTTCTCAACAACAAACTTTACATCGTAGGAGGTGTGTATGATGTGAGTAAGAGGGTAGTGGAGACTGGTTTCTGTTACGATCCCACATCAAACACGTGGTCGTCCTTCTGTGGCCCCCAGCAGCTCCGTTACAACATCACTCTGACAGGACACGAGGGCTGCCTGTACGCTGTAGGAGGGGAGTATAACACGGAGGCCCTCTCAACTGTAGAGAGATATAATGTGTCTGATGGGAGTTGGAGTTTTGTCTCTCCCCTCCCCATCCCTGCAGCCTCGGTGGCTTTAGCCATAGCCATGAACAGGATGTTCATCTGTCTCTGGAAAGGGAAGGGGGTCACAGAGCTCCACGAGTACGTGTTTGAAAAGGATCGGTGGCTTCTGGTCACCACACTCATCCGCCAACACAGTTATGGTCTTCATATGGTGGCCCACAGAGACAACCTGTATGTGATGCGAAATGGACCATGTGAGGACTTTTTATTGTGTGTGATGGACTGCTACAACCTCACCTCAGGTCTATGGACAACCATGACCGGTCAATACGGCAACAGTAAAGGCTCTCTGTTGACTGCTGTGGTCAGGGCAGACTCTGTGTTCACACTCAGTAGGCATGTGACCACAGAGTACACTGTGGAGGATTGTAAGTGGAGAGTGAAGCGGGAGATGAAAGGTTTCGGAAGGATTGGCTCCATTTATACGTTTCTGATGAGACTGCCCAAAGCTACTGTGCCCCTGGTGGAAAACTGTTTGCATCTGAGTCAGGACCAGAACCTCAGGGAGCTTGGGCACTGTCCCAAATTATCCCCACAATGCTCTAACCACATGTAAAAGCTTTAGCCCACAAATTACAGCTTTATTAAACAGAATGATTCTAATACCTGGTACGATTGAGATCTGCATCCTACACAACAATCTTGTGTTTGGGAGGAACTTGTGTTGTATGTTGTTGGAAGTATTTTTGTAACTAGCTACCTAACCACTCTGCACTTACAGAATAAGAAAGAACATTACTGTATAACAAAACTCTGAAACTTGTGAAGGGTGGTCTAACGAGTTTCTGCTACAATTGTATTTCCCAGTTACCTTACAGGTGAATTATCATCATTGGACATTTACAAATGTTAGATGATTTAGTGGTAAAACATTACATTATACATTTAGTCATTTGATGGAAGCTTTTATCAAAAAAAGACATCCACCACAATAGCAAGTGTCTAAAGGTCAAAGACACTTGGGGTTCTGTGTTTTGCCTAAGGAAACTTCAACATGTGGATCACAGGAGCCAGGGATCGGGATTTACCTCTGGAGCCACAGAGAAAGGGGCAACGATCACCGATATAAATTTACAGTGCACAAATTTTTCACTTACCTTGTGACTACATAGGGTTTCTGCTATGATTCAATTTCCAAAAGACCATATCAGTTACTTAAAATCACTGGAGGGTGACGGGATGATGCAGGCAAACTATATCATTAATTTCTTTGGCAGGCATGAATAACCAGAGCATTTCATGTTACAAAGAGGGGAAGCAGTATTAAGATGCCAGCTTCACTTGAAGAGCAAATGTCAGTAGTAGTTTGTTTAATAATCTGTGTGTGGTTCTCATCTTAATCACTCTCAGGTGGCCACCTCCACCAGTGGGGGACAAAATTTAACCACAATGTAAGAATGTAAACTGCTATACGGTAATAATTTTGTTAAAGTTTTGGACAATGCACATGTAGAAAATCAACAATTTAGTTTTCTAACAACTCTATTCAATATGCACTGCAGTGCATTGCATCCCATCGAAGTGCACTGCAGTGTAAAACTAGGTACCCATTTGTCCTCCATTTGTTTCTTTGGATGTATCATATAAATATCACTTCATTTTAAAATAGATACTGTATGTACTGTATAGGTAGACTCAGTTTAATTTACGTGGTAAGTTGTTTATCCTGAAGCTTCGCTGATCAGCCTGTTTTTACTTTTAATATTGTATTCTCAGGAATTTGGACGTGGTTTAAAAAAGTCCAAAGAGGCAAGAAACATGAGAGAGTTTAAACAAACCTCCACGTCACACAAACTTAGAGAAACACAACTTGACTTCCTGTTTCAGCTCTGTCTTTGGGCAGCTGTGTTCACATGGATTTTTATTCACTGTCTAACCTCCACCGTTTTCACAGAACACTTAACACCGTTTCCCAGGCGGATTCATTCTAGGAAGTGAGGTTAAATCAGGTCACAATGTCGAGGAGAAAAAAAAACTAATCAAAGTAGAAACCTGTACAAAGCACTCACTTATCCAGCTGAAGAAAAACACAACTTTAATAAATCAGCTACAGTCCAGCTAATCACAATCATCACATCAGACTCTTACACAGACTATATATTTTCATACCAAAACAAAGTGTGAGCATAATAAACAAGTCATGAAGAACATGTCAACAAACACATGAAATGTCTGTTAGGTAGTAAGTGCATCATCGTCATCCTCATTATTTATTTCAACAATGTGTCAGCATTGTGAAGGCCACCTTTCATATTCAGCTATGAATTACGGTTCTTAAATCTCTCCATCACGCCACGCGCATCATCAGTTCCTCGAGTGCTCGTTCTCGGTGGTTCTCGTGGACCAGCAACACCTCTTTGATGGCGTTCTGCTGGAAGCCCATCTCATTAAACTGACTCAGCAGGTGAAGGAACTCCTCTGCCTGAAAAAGAACAACAGGAAGAAGAAGTTTTTTTTCACTTTACACAAATTGATTCTATTATTATTTAATGCTATTATCTAGCATTAATGTTTGGTGGTTGTAGCTCTCTGCACGTCTTACCTTTGTTTCGCAGTTCTGAAACATCTCCAGAGCCTCTTCTACCTGAGCCATGTCATAACCAAGCTGGCACAGGTGATCACATGCCACCA
Source organism: Anabas testudineus (assembly GCF_900324465.2). Lineage (NCBI taxonomy): Eukaryota > Metazoa > Chordata > Actinopteri > Anabantiformes > Anabantidae > Anabas > Anabas testudineus. The sequence goes on along the minus strand of NC_046612.1, from coordinate 25,431,875 downwards.
GGTAATTCAAGATCTGCAGACCATGCAGGTGCACACACACAAATTAGTACTGGAAACGTATACATCAATCATTAAACCTTAACATACTTTAAGTACAAACAAACTCACTCAAACAATCTTGAAATCCAGTCAAATACCAAGTCTGTACCAGTCTGTACAACAATGTAATTAAGTACATTTACTTGAGTGAATGTACATAATTACTTTCCACCATTAACCATCTGGTTAATCTCATGTTATCTGCCTGTGATCATCATCACACTGCAGGCTTATTATAAAAGATTAGAGCTGCGGAGCTGCAAACATTTCATGCAGCCATAACTCTTTGTCCTAATGCACTGAAAGACAAACTGGCTTTGTTTGTGATGTATTCAGAGCAGACATGAGATGTCATGGGAAAACACATACTACAGAGCAGGCTGTGGAAACTCTCAGGATCTATTTTTACACTAGCTTACAGTGGCTTACTATACTGTACTTCTCTTTCATTCTCCAGTTGGCTCATTGTTACATTTATAGTGCTATTTGAAAAAAGGGTGGAGAGTGGTCCGAGCTGATGGTATAAATACAGAATGTGTGATTTGTGTTTCATAAACTATTTCTTATATTAATTTCTCCATCATATTTAGTGTATAATGTAAAACATAGAAAGACTGTAACAGACAAAAGTAGAGTATTTGCAAATAATGTCAAGGCCATTATTGTGATTGCTACAACTTGAAACATCACTAATCCTTATTCATTATAAAACTTATACTAGTAGCAGGAAACTTGAATTCAGGAATATTTTTCATCTGCTAACTTACACAGAAATTAACTCCCAATTACGTGGGAGGAGCTTTATCGTGTAGCAAGACAATGATCCAAAACAAACTGCCAGCTCAACAAATGGCTTCGTCACAGGACCAAGTGAAAAACCAGATCAGGGGAGATTAAGAGCTCCTTGCCATTTCAATACTTTTCTATGGGACAATATATCTAGATATAAAGATATGATAGATAGATCGGCTGGTTGGTGTAGTTTTAAGATCACCGCCTCCAGTTTGGGTCCTTAAGCAAGACCTCCTTACCCTTACCCTGCCTACCCATGTAAGTTGCTTTGGATAAAAGCGTCTGCCAAATGACTAAATGTAAATGTAAATCACAGTCAGTATCAGAGACAGAGTATTGGTACCTGATCTGGGGTCTGCCGGCCCGTCTTTTGCAGGGCAATGATGGCAGTCCGGAGGGAGTAACCCTGGGCTGTGATGGCCCCCAGCAGCTCTCTCTCCTCCGGGGTCAGAGCTGACAAGAGCTCTGCTGATGAGTCCGAAGCAGACAAGGGGAGTGAGGTCACAGGGGGGCTGCACTGTAGAATCAGACAGAAACATCTTATTGTGATGATGATTCTTTGTGTTACACTGACAGCAGGTTGCAGCAGGATAAGAGGCAGCTTTGCTGAGAAAGACATTTCCAGAGGACTCCCACTTGCTAATCCTGATGCATGTCTAATAATAACCTGGCTGGATTCAAGGAGCAGACTTTACACAGTTTATTTTTAGTGTGCATATCCCTGAAAACATTTTAGAAATGTGACATGAAAAATAACGAGGATAGATTTCTTCTTCCAGCAAACAAGAGTTCAAGAACATCTAAAGACTTGAGAGTTACTGAGCCTTCATGAATCAAATCTTTACCAACCCGATGATAAAGAGCCAGTCATTCTGCTGCGTTGTGCAGTGAGGACATTCAGAGGGAGGCTTGTGTGTTCCTGACTTATGTGAGGAGATTTATAGCATGGCTTAGGAAAAGTTAATACTCTGAGCTTTGGTCTGTATTCATTGACAGAGTAAAGGCGCACTGCACAGCAATAGCCCTGCCTCTGCCACACTACACACCCTCAGTCAGACACAGGCCACATGGTTGAGACAGCACAAGATTTTTTTTAAGCACTATGACATGTTCTGGGTAGAAATGATAAAAATCTGTTGTTATCGTAAGCTTGTCATTACAATACTATCCTGTGTCGCACTTTGAACAGTGAGATTTGGGTCTATATTCCAGCACGATGGATTTGAAACAATCACTGAGGTTAAAGTGTTGCCTTTATAATGTATGAGTTGGAGAACCCACAGAGAATTATCTCCCTCTGCAGTTCACCTCGAGCTTTGTGGCAGTCGAGGATTTTACTATTATAGATTATTCTTGGCTGCTTTTCACCTTTGTCTTGTTTCTAACGCGTGTAACAAAAAACAACAAAACCTGGACAAATTAAGTGTCCCACACTGGATCTGTGGCCTGCAGCAAAGCCTTTAATTTAAGCTATGAGATCCCAGTAATAACTCTATCATAACTATTATCATACCTGAAAGTACTGATGTTTCGGTGCAACAAAAAGAAAAGTCACATTTTACCAACCTGTATGGAAACACATTCACATTTAAATGTACAGTAGAGGTAGCACTTTGATCTCAGTAAATAATAGAAAAGTGTATCACTGCTGATTATGGGCTATATTGAGGATCAGTTGGATTGTATTGGTTATATGTGGGAATCTAGTTGTATTAAAATTAGAAAGGCACTCACAAAGGTTCCTCAGTACACAGCTGTTTTTGATCTCTTGTCTGTTACTGCTCATTTCTAAGCGGTGTTAAAACATCCTGGACCTCAGTTAACATTTTAACTCTTACCATACTTGGGAGCCTGCTGACTGTATTGGCTCTGGTTTGGGGAACTCTATTGTTCCTGCTGTTAGAGCTTCTGTGTGAGGATGGGCTCTGGTCTTGGCTGTCTGTGTTGCAATCATGCTGCATGCACATCTCAAGCACGGAGAGGGAGCTCTGTCGCAGGTTCTTCCTGCGCTGATGTGGCAGGCTGCTCAGGCAGGCCGGAGGGTTCAGCAGGTCTGGGATGAAGGCTTTCTGTGCTTTCCTTTGGTCACGTTGACATATAGCAGCAGGGGACTCTCCCACCAAACGGCCTGTCACCGGCTCACACATCTGAGCTTTCTGTGCTGTACTCTCTTCTTCGTCCTCAGAGTCAGAGATGGTGAACTTAGTGCGCAGCACAGCAGAGTTGAGGCTGTGGGACCTCTGTCTGGGGTTGGGCTCCCAGAAGTCGGAGCTGTGACGACTGGCCAGGCGGCTCTGCTGAGGGCTGCTGAACATCATCCAGTATGGAGGACAAGATGGCTGCAGTCCTGATGAAGAGGGGGAGCGCTGTGGCCGCTGCTGGCTGGTGAAGCCGCTCTGCAGTCCAGTTAGGACCCAGTTTTCCACACTGAACTCATACTGTCACATGGAGACAACATGTTAGTGATAGGATCATTTCTCTACATTGTGAATAAACAGCCTACTGCTGTGGAACTCTCTCTGGTCACTGTTCAACCACACTCACCCCTGTCTCCTGCAGTATGGTGAGATAATCAGGGACAATCACTTCGACGTGTTGTTTGACTTCCTGTGAGACAGCCTGTGGCATCTTCAAAGGGACGCCGTCCATACTGCTCAGTCACTGACACACACACACAGACAGTTTGACATTCATTTTTTTTTATAATTTTTCCAAACACATCATTACCAAGCATTTTCAAACTGAGTTAAAGCAGACGGCTGAAACATGACGTGCAATTTATGTCAAAAATCTCTCCCTCGCTCTCTCCCTCTAGTGATAGCTGTCTGTACATCAGATAAAAGCTTCTAATGGATAAACTGGCTCATTTTAATTGGGATATTTTGATTAAATACAAACACATACTGCTAAAAAATGGGTTTTAGCTTTAGTTGTAGCTAATTGTAACTTGTTTACTAATCACAACCTTTACACATTATAATGAAATTGTGGGAACTGGAGTTTAAAAACTCACATAGGAGGCATCTGGGAGGTGCTGTTTAACAACTAAAGACTGGGACAGTGAAACACTGCTGCACACCATGCAGACACATCACTGCAGTGTAGTTTCAGGTGGTTTAGTGATGCTGCACTGATGCTATTAACAACAGTTTCTATAGTAAATGTAGTGATTCTACGTCTACAAATGCAAATCCAATGAGCCACTGTTAACCCCACAGGCATATTCTCTCCTGCTGATGTAAATATCACTTTTCAACAGGACGTGCCCAAGCTGCAACTCTCATCACTGTTCCCATAGTTTAACAGCAGTTCTACCGCACATGACTGTTTAAACGAGTACAATGAAAACCATGAAGCACACAACATTAGTCCATGAACACAGTGAGACGTTCAGACAGTACTGGGTAAAACTGCTAAGTCAAATTTGCTTTCCTGTCTGATCCCACTGTTGTCTTTCTATATCTGTGAAAAGCGTTACACAATGGAGAGTGAATCATGGGCAGGAATCAGATTACTAATTACAACACTGTGTTTGTGGCAATAACCAGGCTGCATGATGATCACCTCATGTAACAGATATTCTCCTCTATGAAATACTGTGTGTTTTTAAAATCAAGTGAGATTTATTTTCCTCACTTTAGATGAGTGAATTTTTGGTTTCTCTCAAACTGTCACACAAAAACACACATGCATGTCTGTATGACAGTGAGTGAATAACAAGGCAGAAGCAGGCGTGTGATGATGTCAGTGTGGTCGGTGTCACCTGCTGTCCTGTGAACGTTAATCAGGTATTTGTTCCGGAACATCAAAACACCAACTAAGACATATGGTACAGGACTTAAAGCAGCAGGGAGGACAGATGCTACATAAGCTCATCGTGTGTCTCTGACGTGGTAACATTAATGCTACAGGGGAAATAACATCAAGTGTACACATAAGATCTGTACAACCAGCTCCAGACTTCACTTAAGAAAAGTCCAAAATGAAAAGATCTGGTGAACAAATACTGGATAATCTTCTCTTGTATGCCCATTTAAGTTTAGGTAAGACTTGAAACTGTTGTATATGTTCTCACAGGCAGTGCTGACATGAGGTCAAATAACACACAGTAAAAAAACTGATGACTGTTTCCATCTCAATTTTCTGATAACGTAAGTTTTGTAACACAGCTACAAAGTACTATATAAATAGAGCTTATTTTTACAATATCAAAGTAGTTACAGTTAACTCTCACAGATGACTTTTTATTGCAAATGTTTGACATTTTGCAAATGTCGGTTTAACCTAATAGTCTCAAGCTTAAATTAATAAACAGAAATATGTGTAAAAGGTTGAAGCAGCATTTTTCACGTTTCTGTTTACTTTACGGAAGGATACCCTTTAAAATAAATATAAAATACAGTTCAACCTTTAAACATTGCTGTTGAAACTTAACTGTTTCTTTTTTTCGAATTAACTGTAGAGCCTACCTGTTTTTTTTGTCAGCGCTGCAGTCAGACTCTGTGTATCCTCTCCGGTGTGTGTGTCTCTCTGTGAGAGTGAAGCTTGTCTTGATGGTAACTTAAATCAGAGGTGGTGCTTTAAGAACTACCCTAACACTAATCTACTAAACTACAGTAACCCCCGTCAGCTGTTTACTGTCCATACACACACACACAACTACACAAGATGTCAACAGAGAGAGAAATAAAAACATCACATCGGCTGACAACCGATGATCTGAACCAAATCCTAAACACTTCAAGAACATTATTTAGTTATTGTGTGCTAGAGCCCTCAACACACATTTTGAGTTTAAATGTTTGGGGTCACTGTTTCTGAAAGAAAAGCTGATTTTATAACATCAAATTGATCCTAAATGCAGTGTAGATATTGTTCATGTTGTAAATGGTTTAATTATAACCTCCATATCCACCACTGACATACAATCAAACCTATTCAGGTACATAAATCTGTACCTAGCCATAGTGTACAGCAAAACTAAATATATATCCTTGATTGAATGATTTGTATCATATTACCAAAATTCTGTTATTTTTAAGTTGAAGAAAATTAATCAGAAAGACAGTGTAGACATGTTTAATGTTGTGAATGATGATCGATCATCAGCAAATGAGACTAGAAAGAGGAGTGGGAGGCACCAGTTCACAGCAAGAGGATAATGCATTAGTGTCTAGTTTGATAAACTAAACACAACAATTAAATAGTTAGGATGAGTATTATGAGTATTATGTATTTTTAATGAGTAATACACGTTTCTCAAATAGGCTAAAGACTAGATTTATTGTTACTTTAATCAGCACAGCAAGTCTAGTTTCTGCTCTACTAGACTTTTTTCTAATGCTCAGTTAATCTCTTAAATTGATCAACTTGCATTAGAAAACGCTATGTATTGGGACATGGTACTACTGTTTGCTGGTGATGGACCTCTGAACATTTTACATTTTCATTGTGATTCCATAAGAAAATGCAGTTCCCAGCTACAATAGCCATTTACTGCATGAATAATGTCTAGTACTTTAGATTACTTTAATTCCTACATGACACCGACTACTGAACAGGAGTGTGCGTTTATCTATTAGTCCAGCTCGTTCACTAGACAGATTCCACCTTACATAATTTGTTTTTGTTTATTGCAAACATTTCTGACCTGTGAGGATTTTCGTGGCTTCCTGGCTTTCCAATTAGTCACTTCAAATTTTGATTCATGAAAATCTCATTAATAAATGGATTCTAAAATATGCATCCTCATATGTTACAGATATCTGTTCAGGCCTTCCCCTCATAGAAAGTAGGACAGCCTGAACAGATCAATAATGCTGTGACTTTTCCCTGTTTATTTGTTGTCTATTCTATTTTATTATGTCTTCTATTTGCTTTTATTTGTATGGTGACCTGCATGGTTTACTAAACTCATCATATTGTATTTCCTCTCTTTGTAATTCCTCCTTTTTGCTTTTATCTGTACAGTGACCTTGAGTGCCATGAAAGACACCCATGAATCAAATGAACTATTATTACTTTTGTTTGGGCCTTCTTACTTTTCTTTCATTATCTTAACAAACATCCAATTACAGTGAAAACAAAGATGCAATAATCAATATTTTTATTATTTACAAAATGGATCAAATGACAGTGAAGATGTGAAAGATGTCTGTGGTACTGATGAACCTGCAGTTCCACTCAGATTTATGGAGCTTTATTGTGCATTTTCAGTTCACAGTTTATTGACCGGACCCCAACTTTACTGTTTTAGTTAACTCTCACCAATGCAGGAAGCAGATGCTTTCTGATACAAAGCTCTAAAAATTTACTGTTCACCAACTGATCAGCAGCAAACAGCAGACAGGAACAAGCTGCTTTCACAAACACACTGACACCCTGAATATCTCTGAACTTTACCCGGAAGAGCTCAATGTGAGAACAAGTACGTTATTCAGCTTGGAGATTAATACAGACTTAATCCTGCGAGCCTTGTACTACAAAGTCCGTGCAATGTCTGAGTGAGCCCAGGTGGGAATAGAGCAGGTAATAGTTGCAACAAGTTAGAGACGAGCTGGTGAACACAGTGGAGAGACTCCAGAATTAACAATTCATTTGTTAAAAATAATAATAAAATGCATGACTTTATCTTTTGTTTCTCTTCTATGTTCTCTTCTATGTATAAAGTACAAAGCAGATGGAACCCATTAAAAAGGACCATGAAGAGGTATTTACCAGAACCAAATGTATCCTGACAAAAATATGTATGAACTGATTTGCGAAATTTTAACTGTTAGATATTGCTGTTCAAATGACCTGAGTCTAGTCAAAATTTCAAAAACTAATCTTATTAAATATGTTACATCCTGAGAAGAGGGTTTTTACATTTATATATCTTGCAGGTCTAGCTGAGACCTCCAGTACCAAAACCACTAAAACTGTCTCAATTCCACGTCTTCTTGAGCTGGGTCCCTCCACACATACCTGCAGCAGGACTTTTGACTGACAGCTCAGTGAAGGCGGTATAGCAAGTCAAACAGGGTCTCCATCAGTGTCAGCAGATTGCAGAGCACAGGCCCAGTCTTGGTCCGAGGGGGGGTCTGGCAGGACCCAGCTCTGAGGAACTGGTGTTGCATCAGGATGATCTGCTGCAACCACAAACACATCCCACTCTCTCCTGAAAGAAAAACACATTAAAAGTGTTACAGCTGGGAGCAGGAGTGTTACCCAACGAACATGTCAGTCTCAATACAACCAGCAGATGGTGCTAGAGTTATAAAAAAAACTCACACAGCTCACAGAGACAATAGCTGCTCTGCTGTAAACCTGTTCTTTGTTCTACATTCTACAACACTAATGTTTCTGCATGTATATACACATTTATTTATTTTCAAAAGATCTGTGTAATTAAATATGTGAAAGCAGTAGTCCTGTAGTCAAAAAAATACATATGGAAAAGAAAAACCTTGAAACTAGCTTTATTTTTTTATTAATCTTGCCCATTTCTTTATTTCTTGAGGCATTACTGTGAAACAATGTTGACTAACCTGATCTGTATTAAAGCATGCAGAGAACGTTGAGCCTGGGTGTAATACTCTCTGAAAGGCAGCAAGACGGGATCAACAGGAAGATCGTCTGGAAAAAGAATGAACAGCACAATAAACACACACAGACACACGCACAGACAAGTGATTCATTTACACTGTTGTTAATCTGCAGCATTACCTCCAAAAAGCATGGCGTCCACTCTGCGTTTCCTCTGCAGCTGTCTCTCTCTCTCCTTCTTCAGTCGTTTCTCCTGCTCCCTCCTCCTCTCCTCCTCCTGCTCTCCTTCCAGCATCACCATCAGAGCCTTCTCCTCTGCTGAGTAAACCACCATCCTCTTCTTCATCACGCTCCTCAGCTGCTCCAGTTGACTGCTGAACGCCGTGTCGCATTCCTGCTCTGTGACGATTCCTGAAACACACACAAACACACACAGTCATACATCTTCAGCTGGATGGGTCTGATTCTATAGTGGAAGCTCACACTAAAGTACAAAAAACAAGCAGCGGAATTCACTTTCTCCCCATCTTAATTTTGACTCTCACTGCATCTCCACCACTTTAACATAAAGTTACAGCGATGTTCTGAGAAAGAACAAGGGAACTCTCACCTTTCCTGGATGCTGCCTCTTTCCTTAATCTGCGCAGTTTCTCCAGAGACCTCATGATATCCTGCATACGCTTGACATCTGCCTGTTTCTTTCTCACTTCACAGAGAACCGAGTCTGCAGCGAGCTTCAACTCTTGCTCCTGGTACACAAACACACACCCATCTTAACATTCATTATCATCCTCCCACACCACGACACAATAGAGCTAATGTGGACCACTTTCCGATTCTGCAAAACAAAAATATAATTGAGGATATGGGCTATATATTCTCATTGTATGAATAACAATACTAAGATGGACTATTTCTACCTTAGACACCACAGTTCTGTCTCACACATTCTGGATGCATGAACATGAGGATCACAGAAGAATTGAGTTCTCACCCTCTTCTTTTCCTCTACTTCATGGATCTTCTTCATCCTCCATTTGTCTATTGCAGCTTCCTTCTCCAACATGTCTTCCTGTCTCTGTTTCTCCTCCATCTGCAGCACTTTGCTGGCTCTCAGTCTCTGCGCCCTCCTCCTAGAAACACGGCTCAGTTTAGTTTTTAGTTGTTTTAAACACTCGCCGTCGCCGAGGAGAGTCAGTTTCTCCTGTAGCTCCTTCTTCATATTTAAAGCAGTCAGATAAGAGTCCGTCCACACACAGTCGTTCTCCACGTTGTGTTTCAGAGATTCGCAGGACTCCTCCAGCGCTGAGACGAGCACAGCTGCCCCGTACAGAGCATCTCTCACGGCGGGAACACCGCTGCGGTCGGACGGCTGTCGCTGAGTTTGCGGGCTCTTCGACGTTTTGGCTCTTTTCTGTAAGAACCGTGTGATCCACTCCGTGTCCTGCCTCCTCTGAACGGTTGCTTCATCCTCTGGCAGCGTCGTTGTTCCCGGTCTCCGGCCATCGTCCTGACCCGCAGGATGAGGAAGGAGGGGAGCTCCGCGCTCCCAGATGTCCCCGTAGTCCTGTTGTCTGGTCTGACCCGAGTCTGAGACTGACTGAAAGTCACGTCCCGGAGCACCTGCTCTAAAAGACGGGGGAAACGCTCCCGTGATGCCGTATGTGTTAACCGGAGCGGGGGGCATCATATGTCCCGGTGGAGGACCACCGAAATGAGGCGGAGGGACGGAGGGGTCAAACCCATACGGTGGGACGAAGCGAGGCCCTCCAAACCCCCCTGCTCCGGGAGGCGGCGAGGCGAAGTTGTATCCGTAGCCTTGGTGGCCATAGTATGCCGGTGAAGGAGTCCAGCCTGGACCAACGTGGTCTGGCTGTGCTGGTCCCGGTGCAGGAGTCCACTGTGTCGGTTCAGGAGCTGCGCTGCTCAAGGGTGCTCTGTTAGCGGTGTACGGGGAGTCCACATAGCTGCCGGAATGACCAAGAGGCCGCTGTTCTTCTGCCAGGCCCTGATAATGATATGTGTTGTCCATGTTACACACCCCCGGTCTAGTAGTTTGGCGACAGATACAACTTGTTTTGCAGTAAACCTTTAGTACAGCACTAAATAATATCATGCACTCTACCCAAGGAAGAAGCCATGTTTATGTGACGTCGAGGGTTCTTCTTCACTTTCAGCGTTTCAGCCACCTTACGACCTTCACCGCCAGAAATCCGTAGTGGACAGGGTGGGTACTGCAGCCGGCAGGCTTTACTATAACAATACTTTAAAGAATGGCTGCCAATATTGACTGAACCGCTTTAATTCAGGACACTTTACTCGGCCCAATATTCACTTAAATATAACGCATAAGCACGTGGAAGGACTTCATCATATGATGCTGCATTAGCTGAGGCTGCTGTGGCTCCACCAGGTGGCTCCACCAGGTGGCGGTAAAGGCCGCTGAACTGGCTGCAGATGTGGAAAACGAAGAAGAAGAAAATATACCGTTGGAGTAGAACAAGACCACAATCACCATGAGCACTACAAACTACAGCTGGTGTTACCGTGAGCACACGTCAGCGTGTATCTAGAGATAACAACAGCTGTGTGTAACCGCTGGCTGGAGTTAGACTTGAGACAAGCACGCTGTTTAAGCGGTGTGTGTGTGTATTTGTGTGTTTTATTTTAACTGCCGCGGCCCGTGGGCGGCGCCAGGAGCTTTGCGGAAGTGTGTGAAGCAGGAGTCATATGACCGGACAGCAGCTGCCGGAGAACATGGTGCCGAGATATGGATAAAATCATCCGAACACGGAATTAAAATCTACAACCAGCACAGCAGCCGCATCGTTAAATCGTTTTATACATAGGTATGATATATACTTAGCGCATCCCTATGCCAACTGTTCAATATGTGTAGTGTAGCTGTTGACTACTAGCTAAGCGTTAATAAATTAGCGCAGCAGAGAGCTAGAGGTTTGTTTTACTCTGTTAGTCTGTGACTGAATGTTGGTAACTGTGAGTCGAGAATCTGTGGTATTGAACTGTAGTGAAATGTTGTCTTTGCTGTTCTGTGACTGCTTCTGTCTGTGTCTGCCTTTGTCTGTTCATCTGTCACTGTCTCTTAATGTAACCGTCACTGACCTATTGTAATTGTCAGTCTCTGACTGTTTGTGACTATGTCTGTCTTCAGATGGACGAGATTAAAGTGTCTCCTGACTATAACTGGTTCAGAAGCACAGTGCCTCTAAAAAGAGTAAGTACCTTATCATTTCAAATGGTGGTGGTGGTGGACTGTAGTGAGTGGACATAATGCTATGTGCAGATACAACAACACTATACTTACTATATAATGTATATATACACACTACACTGGTGGCCCCAGATTGACTGGTAGGTAATGCTTAAGGACAATTTACTCTTGTCAGTGTTTAATTTACAGTATCTGTCATTAATGTGTTATCTGGTGGATGATGAGCACAGATGTTGTCTGTTGAAATGTCATGGCGGTCATCATATTTTTTTCTTACTTCTTTGTGAATAAGCTGACAAACCAAATTCAGGTTTTTAAATGTTAGACCAGGCATTTAAACAGTAATCTAAATTCTACTTTGAAACAATACGCTCACTTTTAATATATTTAAATTCACTACGTCTTGACTAAGGAAATCACATTTGAGAGAGAGACAGGAGAGGAGAAAACAGCAAGACAAATAAAATCCCCACTCAGTGCATTTACATGCAATCAAATAACCAGGATACTTAGCAAAACCAGGTTTCTCAGGTAATTGGGGATCAAGGAAAATTTGAAAGCAGGGTTAACAGATTTTAGCTGTACGGAGACAAAAAATATGCTGACCACTTTTTTCTTTATATTTATATATATATATATATATAATGTGTGTGTGTGTGTGTTGGCGGAGGTGACTGACAGCACTGTGAAAGACATCACTATGCATTGTGGTTTCAGTTTTAGTTGGATTCTAGTTGGACTTGAAGCCTTAAAAACAAGTACGTTAGCTTCATCGCTCTGTGTAATGACCTCTCCGTTCATCCAGACACACTTCTCAGCTGAAAGTAGAGTGGCGAGTTTCTGTAGTCTTTCTTATGCACACTTGCACACTTGTAAAAAGCTTTAAGATTAAGAAACTTTGTTACACGTTTACAAGGCAGATCAATCAAAGTTCTCTGGGGAAATCAGGTTTTCTCTAACCCCCCTCTGATAACGGTAACCAGGTTTCCAGTTTACATGATACTTAAGAAATCAGCTAAAGAAAGACCAGTGTAGCCTGGTTATTTTAGTGCATGTAAGCACACTAACTTCCTGCTGCAAATGGTTCTTCTTTGGTAAACAAAACTTAAGAGTAAGTGACAGTATTTGCATTTGCATCCCTGTAGACCCACATTGTACATTGCATTGAATGCCATTGTAGACGTGTAAAATAACATGCACTTGCATCACACTCTCGATTTTTGGACAATATATTCTGCTATGCAAATACACATCACATCAAGCACAACGGAAACCATTCACTGCTGCATAGTTTTTGTAGAGTATGAGAAAACACAATTTCAGGGTAAGAATATTTCTTTTTCCTTAAATGCATGATTTTAGTTTTACTGCTGAAGTGAAATCCTAATTAAAGTACTGGAACATCAGTGGAACATTTATCATAACACTTATCATAAATCTTCTGATTTGAAACCAAATGTCTTCAGTGTACAGCAAACACAAATGGATTGGCCTTGCTGTTCTAATACTGTATATTTGAAAGAGATGTCCCATTTAACCAAGTGTTCCGAGTAGGGCGGTAGATGGTATTAATGAGGATATAGCTTGTTGTTTTAATAATAGTAATATAATACATTTAAACAGTTTACTTTATCTGAAATCACTCTAGGGAATAAAACATCAGTGTTTTAAATCTTATTAATGTGTTTATTTCATGTGTTTGGTTAAACATTAAAGTAGAGTGCTAATGGTCACAGCATGATTAGATTGACATATTTGTCTGATAAAAACAGTCTCCCTACATTTATCTCAAGTTCTGTGGGTTCAGAATTGACTGACACCTGTGTCGCAGTCAGAACTTCAGATCTACTCAGGCATTCTAAAGGTCTTATTTCCATTTAGCAGTGGGGTGTTGTGACAGTCCTGTGTTAATAAGACATGAAAAAAAATTTGGGTTTGATTAGTGTATTTACACAAATCCAGCACCACAGTTATAGAAGTTAAAGCTGTGACCACAGAGGTGCTTGGACCAATGTAAATGCAATTTATAAGGCCAGAAATCACAGTGTCGTGACTCTTTAAGTCACTACTGATTTTAATAGACCAGAGGTTAGTTGTAGGCTGTTTCACTGTAACTGTACACGATCTGTAACTTTGTAAAGGCATAAAGAGTAATGGATCAAATTACAACAAGACCCAAAACACCTTAGTATTAACCTGATGTCTTTAAGAGGTGGAAAGACCTTTGTACATACATACTACTTGGGTATTGTACATAATACTTGCTGCATTTTGAAAACTACTGTAGGAAAAGAACAAGTGTTGGGTTTCATGAGATGATGTGGATCAAATTGTAACGGGGCTTACAGGGTTGGAGGATTAAATGGTGATATTGAGCCTGTATTTCCTGGTGCTGTTCTGTCCTGGAGGGAGACCTGAGCAGGAATCACTGGATCCTCAGGTTTAAGCTAAGTGTGAGCATCTGTTTGTGACCAAACTGTCGCACTGTTGTTTTACTGGATGTTTGTGAATATCTACTGTCAGTTGGAAGAAAGGTTGACCCAGTTACTTGTTCATAATAACCGCAGTTTGATGAAATTCATAAAGGGTGTCTTTATTCTTCAGTTCTATGCTAAAAACACCAGAAGCCCACAGGTTTTTTCCTGCAAAACAGGAGTGGGAAAGTTTCCTGGGAAACAGCAGGATCTCAGTCCTACTTATTTAACCCTACTGGCTTCTGAACTCCTGACACTGGAATAATGTCCAGTTACGAACCTGTTATACCAGCCAATTTGTTTCCTATTTCAAGCCTTTCACAGCCAAATGAAAATCCTGAGTGTGGATGGAAAAACTTAGTCACATTAGCTACTCAGCCTTTTGAAAAATGTGGGATTACAGTAGCTGTATAAACCAGATTATGACAGAATAGAGAGGCTCATGACTTAGCTGCTGAACCACAGTACTCTCCACTCCTGAATGTGTTTGGATTTTACAGCTCGCATTGTGTCACATTGCTGCAAATGCAGACTGGTTGTCGGTTAGTTTGGGACTTTTCCCACTGGGCCAGGCCGAAGTATGTCAACGAGCAAGAGACAGCCTGCGTTTTCTATCCCTTCAAATCCAGGCTGGGGCTGTAGAGGTACTCTGTATAACCATCTTGGCTGTGGGAACACAAGTAGTACACTCTGTAACAGCAGTGAGAGCTTTTTTACTGCATAGTTTGTGACACTTTGAACAGAAAGAGGAAACAAACATGCAGCTGCTACAACAGAGAAAGAAAGGTTTGTTGGTTGATGCTACAAAACATGCAAAAATAACACACACACAGGTATGATGTGTAAAAGCACAACTGAAGTTTAAAATAGTTTCCACAGTGCAACCTGTGTTTTGAAGCGCTCCCTGTTTTATAAAGAGGATTCAGTGACTGCCAGTGGTCACAGTGCATCGTTAGTGTGCAGGCAGATCAAATGTTTGAAAAATGTTTGGTGGTATGACCTTTGTGGAAAGATTATTTCCTCTTCCCTTCATCAGGAGACATGGCCACACAATGGTTTCACAGCCAGTCATCAATCACATGTTAACGCAGTGTGACACAGTGAGCAGAATGTTGACTGGCATTGTTGGTTCATCACAGGATGTGTTTAATATAAACCTTATAAAATATAATATAAACCTATAAGCCGTTTAATATAAACTTAATATAAAAGCAGTTTGAGCTTTCTCTGAGTTCTCTTGAGTTTAATGCCAGTTAAATTATCAGACTCATGTCGTGCATGTAGACGTTTAGCAAATAGGATAAATTAACATCTTGACTATGGAAACGTGAACAAGAATTGCTGTGTTTTACTGTCAAACCTTATGATAACGTTTGCAGATCACAGTATTTATGACACAGAGTTAACCATAGAAATAATTGAAAGCTTTGACCGACTTTTCAAAGCATACAAGTGAAACGATCCAATTACTCTGAAGTATGGGTACAGCACGGTGTTCATAGTTGCTGGAGATACTTTGATCATCTGGTTTTCTACCTTCAATTATGCGACCATAGTCCAAAATATAGTTGGACATGTTTCTTCACGTGGGGCTTCCTTATGAGAATAAGTACACTAAGTACTAGAACAGTGGTTACTGTTACTGGAATAATCTTTCTACATTTATTATTTGCCTTTTTATCAGAAACGGTGACTTCACTACTACTTTGTTGTGACCTATCATTAGTACTGCACATCCTGAAAGTTACTGAAAGTGTTGACATTACAAATACCTGACTTACTGCTAACATTTCTCCTCGTCTCAACAAATGCTTCTCTGGACTCTCTGCACTTTCCTCATAAATCCTCATAAATAAAAAGAGGAACAGCTGAGGTTTGTGCCGTTGGTTTAAAGAGGTTTTTGCATAAATAGCATGTGAGAAATATAAGTAGTATTTACCTGAAGAAAAAACATTAGAGAAACGTGTAATCTTGGTTACCAATGTTGTTGTGATGTCTGCATATCTGCAGTTGTTTAGTGCCTGGTTTATTACTTGACTTCGGCTAAACTTGGTTGAAAGTGTTTACGATAGCAGGAATGGAACAATAAGAGGGAAATCATGAGTTTTCTGACAAGACACAAACCTGAATTTACATTTCTCATTTTGTCCAACCAGTATTCCAGATATCCAGCTCACTGTTAAGAGTATAAAGCACATCAATCAATCACAATAGCATTGCTGTCTATCACAAACTATATATAGTATAAAAAGTTATTTCAATATCTATACTACTTACTTACTATACTTTCCTCACTGCGTTGTTTTTGTCTCCTCCAGATTATTGTTGATGATGATGACAGTAAGGTGTGGTCGCTGTATGATGCAGGTCCAAAGAACATCAGGTGTCCCATCATCTTCCTGCCACCAGTCAGTGGGACAGCTGAGGTGTTCTTCCAGCAAGTGTTGGCTCTGACAGGCTGGGGCTACAGAGTCATCTCAGTAAGTTCAAGACTGAAAACACACTGCACTGTAGCTTCAACATGATGCAGGAATTCACATTTTACATCAATTAATTCGTTATTTATGTTATTATTATATAGTAGTTGTGTCTGCAATGTAAATTAAAAAGTAAACCAGATCAAACTTCAGTATATGCCAATATTGCAATCACAGATTTGTCTTAAGAGGCTTTACAATCTGTACAGCACTGAAACAATCTGTGCTTGGTCCTTTTGAATTGGATAAGAAAAGAGCAACAGCAACAATAGCAAAAAAATAAAAAGATGCAGTGTTACATGGTACGTTAATCCAGCCTGCTGGCAAGAGACAGGTTGTATGTACAAGAATCTGACATAATCCAAAAAAGAAAAAGCTAAGGCATGTGGTTGAGTTTTAAGTTTGGATTTAAAAACCTATTCATGGTCAGACTGTCCTTTGATAGCAGGAGGGCAGAATACTAATCCATCCACCTGACTATTTTTACTCTTGAGACAGAGGGGAACCCTGAATTCAGGGCACAGGATGTTTTATCTTATCAGAAGCTCTGTACAGCTACTGTACAGTGATAGTCTGTCACCTGCTTCCTCTCTACATATACTGTATTTGATCTCTGTCCAATCAGTCAACACGTGTTAGACATTACATACACTGCCTGACATACACTGCCTGTCCAAAAAAAAGTTACCTTCTGGATTAAACTAACCTCCCACTGAACAATTACTGCATGCATGATTAATTTTCAGCTGCCAACAAGTTGTTTACCCTGATGCAGTGAGTAGCTTCTCATTTCTTAAGCAACCATGTCGGAAGATGTGGTCATGAAAAATATGTTAACCTGTTTCAGAAGTTCTGGGTTAAGAACTGTCCAATAGAAGAAGGTCATGTGGTCTGATGAGTCCAGATTTACCCTGTTCCAGAGTGATCTGGGTAAGAAGTGAGGCAGGTGAAGTGATGCACCCATCTGGCCTTGTGCCTAGCGTACAAGCCTGTGGGGGCAGTGCTATGATCTGGGGTTGCTGTTGTTCGTCAGGTCGAAGTTCAGCAACGTTATGTGCTGATTTGTTGTGTTTGATTTTATGAATGACTGAACAAATGAAAGATTTTTGAAAGCTGTCCCCACCAACACCGTGATTCTTTCATCTGCGTGTTCTTAGCTGCAGTATCCAGTGTACTGGGATCTCGCTGAGTTCTGCGACGGCTTCAGGAAGCTTCTGGATCACCTGCAGCTGGATAAAGTAAGACTGTCTGAGCCTGATCTTTCTGTAAACTAGCTTTAGGTATATGCTTACAAAGGTCCAAATAGAGATAATGGAGCTACAATGTCTCTGTCTGTGTATCTTTCTATTGATCCTCTGTCTCTGTATCTAATCATGACCTTCTCCCGTCATTTGAACCTTCAGGTCCATCTGTTTGGGGCATCTCTGGGTGGATTCTTGGCTCAAAAGTTTGCAGAGTACACACACAAGTCTCCCAGAGTTCACTCACTCATCCTGTGTAACTCATTCAGTGACACCTCTATCTTCAACCAGACGTGGACAGCTAACAGGTTGTGTTTTATGACTCCATCACAAATGCTCCACCTGCATGTTTACATTCATCAATAATGTCTTCCTTTCACATTCCTCTTTAGTTTCTGGCTGATGCCAGCATTCATGTTGAAAAAGATTGTTCTGGGGAACTTTGCTAAAGGACCTGTGGACCCTAAAATGGCAGATGCTATTGACTTCATGGTTGACAGGGTAAGTGGGCTGAACATAAAATCTACAGAAGCTTCCCGGGCAGTCGCAACCTACAAGAGAATCTACAAGAATCCGATTTGTCATTGTTTTCTTATATTTTACAGACCAGACCAGAAAGATGCAGAGTTTATGTTTATTCCAGTATAAATATTTTGTCTATCTACCTTATCTCTTTATTAACCTGTCCTCCATGTGCCTGTGTCCTGTAGTTGGAGAGTCTGAACCAAAGCGAGTTAGCATCAAGGCTAACACTCAACTGTCAGAACTCTTATGTGGAGCCACATAAAATAAAAGATGTTGCTGTCACCATTATAGATGTAAGTAAGATGAAGTATGCCAGTATGCATTGGCATCTGTTTGTACTACATAACCCGATTTATAGTTTTTTTTTCTATGGATGTTGTTCAGGTGTTTGATCAGAGTGCTCTGTCACTGGAGGCCAAGGAGGAGATGTATAAACTGTATCCTAACGCCAGACGAGCTCATCTGAAAACAGGAGGAAACTTCCCATACCTGTGTAGGAGCGCTGAAGTAAACCTTTACATACAGGTAGTCACACCCCCTCAGCATGTTTTTTTTTTTTTTTTTTTTTTTATTGATAAGATTTCATCATGGGTCACTGTTGTGCAGTGGTTCAGCAGAGTGAGAGATGGTAAGAATTTACTAAATTCTGGTGCAGTGAGTGACACTAGAGACAGAATTAGATAAGTATTTAGCCAGCAAGCTGGTGGGCTTCAGTATATAATGTAAATGTATACTGTATAATGACTTAGAGGGCAACAAGCAGGTGTAATAATATTCAGACTTGTCATAGTGTATGTATTAGAGGGCCAGAATTAAGACTCCTGGAAAAATGTTATCCATTGGTGTTAGCATCTAGTGGCTGTCTTTAGCAGTAGACTTTAAGGTCAGAATCAAGCAGCTCAATAAGACTGCAAAGACGTTACCCTGCAAGCCCCCTAGGAAAAAGTCCCTGTATTGTCCAAGTGAGCTCACGTGTGAACACAGCAGAAAATAGTGACGGGGTATTCCCTTTAAGTTGATCTGTTCAGCACAACATCAGAAAGTTAAAGAGTTAGAAACTGGCTTTCTGCTGCTGGATCACTCTTCATTCCTTCAGGAAGAGTTAGAAACATAAAGTGTTATATCTACACACGTGATTCAATCAGGTCCTTGCTTTTCCAGGAGATTAGGGAAGTTTCTTGCCATGATCCCCCAAACCAAGGCCTGGTATGGCGTTTGTGGTGTGAACAAATATGACGTTATCATGCTACCATCCAGTAAGGTTGTGCCTAGGTGTGGGTGAGGTGGCATAAACCAGACTGATTAGAGAGTTTACATAAGAACTGTTTATTTAGCAGAAAGTAGCTAGCTCTAGTGAAAACAGTACGTCTGTAATCTGATGTGAATTGTCAATAATGACACATTTTGTTTTTAATGCTTTGGTGCCATTGTGTTGATAAAAGTGATTTATCAGAGAACTCAAATTTAATCTCTCTAATGACAATAAATCACTGTAGGGAACATGAACACTTTCATTTTGTTGTAGTAATGCCACTGTTACATTTACAAATCCAAACTAAAAACATCCTGGAATTATCAAATTCACATGTCCGATATCTCCAGAGGAAATTATATTTATGTAGCAAAAGCTTTGATGGAGCTGGATCCTGAGCACAGGCTGATTTTACAACCTGGACTATGTTTGCTGTGCAGAAAAGCATTTAGATTAATGGATCTACTGTCAATAATTAATGAGGTTACTGCTGCTGTGCCTCATGGGTAAACTACATGCAATGCCTCTCTCTCAGTCTGGACAAACAGAACTCCAGTCTAAATGATGCTGGTGCTGGTTAAATACCGGTCCAGTATGAGAACGATTTAGTGTCTGATGTGTTTGCTTTACTTTGTTTCCCCACAGATCCACCTGAGGCAGTTCCACGGGACACGATACTCCGCCATTAGTCCTGACATGGTCAGCGCCGAGGAGCTGGAGGTCCAGGAGAGTCACCAGTACACTGAAGACGACCAATGAGACGTTTGCCTGACAACCACTTCCTCTGTACTTCTTCAACATTTCCATTCACAGGACGTTCTCCAGTTTTTCTTTGGAGCTCATCAGCCAATCAGTCACCTGAGATGATTTGTATTTGACAGATGAAGCAATATTTTCCTAATGACCTGTACATAAATGTTACTCTGCCGCTTTGCTTTAAAAACGTACACTTTGCCTTAATGTGGAATGACTCAGATAATAGCTGCACTCATAAATTGCCTGAACTGTGTTCATGTCTGCGTGTAAAATATTTAATGTGGTTAACAGTGCCACCAGAAAGATGAACACACATGGTTGAAGTGGTGACAGAGAGATGTATATCTGAAAATGTGTAATTCAAAGAGATCACTTTTTTCCATTTGTTTTGGAGCCTTTACAGTAAAGTTTTTGGATTTCTCATTGTGCAGTTATTATTTCCACCCATATGTCACAGACAAGAGAACAGCTTTGACCCAGCAGCATTTCAAAATAGAAGCTTCTTTTCAACCACCAAAGCTTCAGCTAATTCACTAAATCCACTAAATGTTCTTTATCCTCTTCCATTTATTCTCCTGCAGATGTCAAGTGACTTTGCACTTCTACTGTGAAATTTACTGTGTAATCATGAGTCATTGGGGACAAAGTTTACTTTTGTGTCTCGAGTTCTCCACTTATTCACGCACCACACAATCTGACACCGTGTGAGTGTAGGTGTCAGTTGAATTACGGGACAACACACACAGTGAGGTTTCAACAGGCACTTTTAATCTGCAGGAAATTCATTACGTTAACAATTTCCATAAGAAGCTCTTCAAACCAAATACTAACTTACTGGCATCAGTCTAAATGTTTATTTTCGCTGGGCTACTACTCTCGGAGCACTTCAACCTCGAGACTTCCCCTAGCATAAAATACATTATTAAGAATAAAACCATGTGAGGCACTGTGTGGGAAAAACTAACTCGTGATGAACAGGGTTTGTGTGAACATTAACAGTGCTCTGCTTTTCAACAAGCCACCACCTTGAGGATAACAACATTTATTAGATCTGAAGTCAAAACCACCAAAATAAATTGAAAGTGACGAGTGAATTTCAAAGTAATGCATTAAAAAAAAAAAAAAAGAATTAAAACACTTAACAGAGCCCAGAGGAATAAATAAGATAAAAGCAAACGTGTTGATCCATTCATCCATTTGTTGCTATACTTTAAGAAGGTGGAAGGGCTGTTGTAACAACACACCACCTGTGTCATCATCTCTGTACAGCACCTCATGGATGGATGTGAAGCAGCGTTTTTTCATTTCACTACTAACAAATCAGCTAAAATATGAACAGCCGCTCAGAAATACTGGATGGACGTTTAAGAGTTTGTTCAGTAGAAAAAGGTGCCAAAGTCGCCCATGCCGTTGCGTCTGAACTGATTTCCCTGAATCGAGACAAAGACCGGGTGATCCAGCAGGTCCTCGACGGGTCGGCTGCTGCAGGACGTCTCCTTGTTTCTGCTCAGCTGACGGCTGAACTGCCACTTCCTGCATGAGGTAGAGGCTGCACCACCATCCGTGCCGTTGTTGTCCTCTGTGGACCCGGGCTCAGCAGCTGCTGAGCTGCTGGGGACGGGGGTTCTTGCTGATCCTGATGCTGATGCTGCTGAGAAAGTGGCAAGGTCAGACGCTCCTTCCTGCTGTTTGTCTTCAGCAGCAGCCTCTGCAGGGAAAACAAGTTCCATTAAACAGGGATATGTAGTTTATCTACAGTGGTGCTTGAAAGTGTGTGAACAATTCTGAATTTTCTATTTCTATATAAATACCTAGATTATCATTTAAATTAAACCATCTGAAATATTTGTGTGGCAAAATGTGAATCTGCTTCTTTTGGGACCTTTCAGAGTAGAACTCTTATCAGCCCTCCACATCATCTTGGAGGGATTTTAGCCCATTTCAACAGCTTCAACTCAGGGATGTTAGTTGGCTTCCTTGCATGAACTGCCTGATACCGTTTCTTCCACAGTATGTCTACACCTCCACAGTACTACATAGTTTGCAGACTGCTCAAATATTTTCAGCAAATTTTCTTTAACATGGGCAATGTGCTAAATCACTAATTTTACTTTGCCACACACAAAAACTTAACATTGGATGGTTTTCCACAAGAATATGTAGGTTGTTTTCCTTATTTGTCATTACAAACTTTTCAGCAACACCAAACTTGCTCTTTTCTTTACCGTTGTTTTGTGCTTACCTTCACAGTCCAGAGGAACCCTGGTGTTAGGCTTCACCAGAATCACTCCGTAGCCTTCATTATTGTGGATCACATTGTTCTCCATGGTGATGGATGGCATCACAACATTCAGCTCGTCAATAAAGTCCTTCATCACAAACAGAGCTTTAATACACACTGGTTTATCAAGAATCAGAACTACTTCAGCTGTTCATGGAATCGTACAAACATTTAGTTGTTTCTGCCAAGCTGCTGTGTCTCATTACATTACACAGCTTACTTGTGTTTGATTTGCATGTGAAGCAGCAGTGATTATTAAATATGTGTAGCAAAAGGTTTTCAGCCTCACCTTGACAAGTATCCCGTCCTTACAGTGATGGATGCCATTACTAACCAGACAGCAAACGCTGCCTGGGTAAATCTCCACACCGGCACCCTGAGTGCAATACACAAGAATGTGATCACACACAACCACGTACACAGTCACATAAACAAACCACACCAGCAGTGGAAGAATGATCAACAACTAACCCAAAGAAACAGACTTATCACCCTGAACATAGTGTGTCAAGTTTGTACCTGTGCAGCACTCACCTTGGATCCATACAGGTCGCACATGTTCATGTTGAGACAGGCAGATGTACGGACGATAACTCCAGTGGTCTGGCACTGCAGCACACAGTTCTCCATGTTCAGAGTCCCCTGACGGACACCTGAGAGCCAGGGGACAGGAGAGAGTCAGCATATTATTCTGTTTTACCCATTTATTTTTATAAAAGTACATCTGTTGGAACAGACAGTACAGTATAAGCTTTAAACTTTGATCGGTGCTCACAAAGGATGCCTTCGATGGCGTCATGTTGGATAAACTTGATGTTGGACAGTTTGACATCGGCTCCTGTGCTCTCCACAAATGAGTCACCCTTGGTTTTCTTCTCAATCACCACGTCATCGGGAAACCCAAAGCCTGGTGCGCAAGTGCGCAAGACACACAAAAAACAAAAATAAACTGTTAATAAACAGCAGCTCTACAGTAAAAGTCAAACACGTATTGTTAGACTGCACATTTAAACCCTGACAAATATGTTTTTTAAGTCGCTTCTTCTACTGCATTAATTACATTTGAGGACCTGAATGTTTTGTACACTGAGCTTTGGTAACAACAGTCAGAACTTGAGTCACTTGCACTGGTAAATTATTTGTCATCTTTACAAAATATAAATGACTTGCAAACTCAAGTCTGTAAATTAAAGAAGACAATTTTGCACTACACTACTACTACACTACATTTTCATCTGCAGCTTAATTGAGCAGTGAACCTGTGGAGGTACAAGCTGAAAGTTTGTTTTACCTTCTATGGTGATGGAGTCTGGTATAAAGATGGAGCTGGTGACACTGTAGACCCCAGGGAGAACAATGACCACGTCACCCTCACGGCATGACTCCACCGCTGAAACTGGCTCTGTATGGAACTAAACACACACACACAGGACACACAGGTCAGGACAGTCATGCAGTCTGTTCCCAGTGTAATGTAAATGTAAATCATTTTCTTCATGGCTGTTTTAACACTATACAACAAACTAAAATCATTCAGCTCCACCGTATCAGTGAAGCTGTAGAGGATGATTTGTCACCTGGGTATTTCACAGACTGAGCAGACTTAACTCTGGCCATACTATAGAATGAACACTGTTATACTGACCTGGATCTCAGTTTCTCCAGAAGAGCACAAAGGCAGCAGTTTAGCATTGAGGAGGGACTGGAGCTGGATGGTGCTGCAGGAGGTTGTGACCACGTGGACCACCTTCACACCAGACTCTCTGGGTCCGCGGCTCTCCACACTCTGCTGACTGGAGTTACCTTTGTAGCTCAACACATATCTGGACAGTAGGTGATCGAGACAGGCAGTTAAAGATGATGGTTCAGGGCTTTGTGGGATGAAGGTTAAAGGAAGGACAGAAGGACGGACAGACAGACAGACAGACAGACAGACAGACAGACAGACAGACAGACAGACAGACAGACAGACAGACAGACAGACAGACAGACCCTACCTCAACACAGGATTCTCAATGATGTGCAGTTTCCGTTTGAAAGTCTCCAGCTGGTCGTGGAGCTTCAGGCCTTCCACCATTGATACGTTGTCCAGCTCAGAGTCTGAGTCGATGCTTAGGCCATTGCGCAGCGTAGAGAACTCCTGGAAGCACTGGGAGCAGTTCTGCAGTAATGACTGGTATTCTGCCACCAGGCCTGCTGGGACTCTGTCCTCCAATATGTCATAGTAGCTGGGATAACACACATTTTCAAGAAGGATTTATGGGGATGACCCCTTACTTATTAATTAAAGATCAATACAAAGACTCTGTGTGTACTCACACTCGGAGACGAGGTTCCACACAACGAACAAAATAGTCAAAGTCATCATCTTCATCTTCCTCATCCCACTCCCTCCAGATGTGCTTATAAAAAAACCTGCAGATAGGAGAGGAGATCTTAGAAGAGGAAGGAATGGCACAGCTGGACAGTGAACTAAAATAAATGGGCAAACACTGCGTGGTACAAGATAATTTCAGAGCCCCACCTGAGGTGCTCTAGAGCAAGGGCAGTCATATCAAAGTCCCCAGATTCATCGTATACCACTTGCAGCTCATCCAGTGATATTTTGTGCCGAGTGGCCTCCAGCAGACTCTTCATTGCCTCCTCAGTGAGATCATAGCCTCTGGTGTCACACTGCAGAGGCAGAACCAGACTCACACAAGCCTTCAGTTCCTTGTAGTCTACATCCTGCACCTGAAATAATAAGTAGTTCAATATGGAGTGGGACTTATGACTGGTAATGGGGCACAGCTATGCATACATAAATACGGTAAATACTCATTTTCTTGTGTGCAGATGCAGGCTCCTTCTCAAAAAACATCAAGTTAAAGAATCTCTAGGAATTTTGGAATGGTTTCAGTAGAAAGAGGCCAATAAATTCACCTGAAGCCTTTATGTTAACTCAAAACTATAGAAACCATCAAGTGTAGTGAAAATAAAAGATAATTGAATCACCAAAAACATGCGTTCAAGGTCATCTCACCTCCACCAGAACATCGAAGACACGAGTAGACCACACAGCCCGCCAATCACACGGCTCCACCACCTTCTCCAGGTAGTCTGCTATGAAGGACTTCACCTCTGAGGGCTTACAGTCTCCTATATACAGATATGCATAAATACACATAATAACCGATCTGAAATCTACAGATTCTTACTGATATTTATTGTTACATTTGTGTCTATGTGACTAAGTGTGACTGCTGTTACCGAGCATGTAGTCCTGGTATGCCTTAAACCTCTCATAGAACAGCAGGTGGTTGGTCTGAAAGGTGTCAGGAAGACTCGAGGTCACTCCTGCATGACGCTCAATTCTCTGTAGCCGCGTGCCCAACTTCTGAGTGTTAAAGTGGTCTGTGCCACTGTCATCATCATCACTTTTGTCTTCATCATCATCACTCTTGTCTTCATCATCCTCCTCCTCATCATTATCATCCTCGGCATTCTGGAATAGGGCTGTAGGGGTAAAGCATATGATTAAAAAAAAATTGGAGAATTTTTGATTTGGATAAGATCATTCCTTATTCTAATGGGGCTGCTTCACTGACACCAATGCTGCCACATTCAGTCGTATGTGGACACTGCTTAGTACGACTTCCATCTGCTCTGACCTGTTCGTAAATCTAGTACACGTATACATTAAATGGAAAAAATCCCATTAGTCTCACTAACATATGATGACAACATAGTACTATGTTGTTGTACCTTTTGAGCAGCTGAGTGAATTAGTTGCATTATAGTAGGAAACCTTGGAGGAACAAAATGATAATTTCATAACGTAAAACAGCTACAGCTGAAGTATATGGCAGACTAAACCTTTAAGCTCTTTCCAGAGATGTTAAATATAATTTTATTCAGGACTCATAAAAGGCCACTTGAAGCAATCCCAGTCAGGAGGTTCCTCAGGAGCAGGACCCAGTGGCTGACCCCTTAACCTTTGGCCACGCAGATTAGTCCAATGATCCTGGGGATTGACTTGGATGTTAAGCAGGCAGCAAGTTGAACTGTTGTTGAACAAGTCAGTGTTTTTTTTTCATTGAGGGAGAAAAGTCTCACGATTTGGGAAAGAGCAATGCAAAACAGTCTCGAGTTTCAGTTGCCAGCGCGTTTCTTACCCAGTTGACATGGGCAAGAAACGCCATGTTAGTTTTAAAGTAGTGATGTTAAAGTAGCATTGTTTTAGAAGTGGTGATACCAAATTTCACATCTAATCTAATTTTTCATCCATTACCCACTGTTAGGTCACCAAATATTGTAATGTATCTGCATCTTTCACATTTCTTGCTGTCAAGGTGCAAAACCTGCCAAGCACAGATATCAGTGACGGGCAGAGTCAAGGATGCCCTCCATCCACACCAATTCCCTAAATATACACCTTATGGAACATCCATCCGATTAGGAGTCAATCAACGAGAGAAGCTTGTCAGGCTGGATTTTCCAGAGGTTGGGTGTGCAAAGGAATTTCCTCAGTGCTAGTGTCCTGTGGAGATACACCTGGCTTGCATTGATTTCTTCATCCCCAACAGTTCACATCATACAAAGTACACCCATTTAGCCAGTAAACATTGCTACCCTTCTAATCTGTCTGACACCTACTGATCACATTGGGACAAAATATTATTGGAGTTCACACATGCATTTGCCACATGTCTGATTGTGAACACACATCATGCAATGTCCAATAATTTGCTCTTAGCCATTCCTGGGTGTTTTTAGCTGTGTTTTGGATTTTTATCCTATTGGAGGACCATGACCTGTGACTGAGACCAAGCTTTCTGAAAGTTTGCATTTTTGCTCCAGAATGTCTTTATGGTCTTGAGATTGTACCCTACACAGATTCAAGACAATCCGTGCCTGTGCAGCAAAGCAGCCCCAGAACATAACCGAACCTCCTACATGTTTCACAGTAGGTACAGTGTAATTTTGTTTGTGTGCTTGATTTTTGCATCTGTGAACATTAAGCTGATGTAACTTGCCCAAAAGTTCCAAAAAGTGCCACTTCTAGTTCCTGGGTGTGGAGGTGGATTTTCTGGTGGCAGTTTCAGACAGGAGGATACTGCTCGAACTGTTTGAGCAATACCTCGGTCTGCACATGTGCTATTGCTCAGTTACTTTACTATTCTAGTACGTTTTCTTGTGTGTACTCTCAATCTCTCTCTCTCTGTCCGTCTGTGTGTTTCATGACAAGTTGGACACAAATGTAAGCAGGCGGCCAGCGGAGACGTTTCAAATATTCCAAAGCATTGTCAACCCATTCGCTTCATGTTGATTCAGAGGTTCGGTAAGGTTAATTTTCTCCATTTAGCTATGTTAATCTTAGAAGTTGACGTAACGTTATTTCTGAATGTTTGGCTGCCTTTTTCCATATCAACCTAGCCTAGCTAAAGTCAACGAGTAAAGCAAACCATGTTAGCGATCACGCTTGTATTTTAACAATGAACGCGTTACTACATGACACATACTTTGGGTGATGGCGGGGTCATGATGTCCGTCAGGAGAACCACTGTCATTGCTGTTGCTGTTGTTGTTGCTGTTGTTGTTGTTGTTGCTGCTGCTGTTGTTGTTGTTGCTGTTGCTGTTGCTGCTGTCGTCGTCGTCTTCCGTGCTTAGTTCAACGTTAACGAACGACTCCACTTCAACCACCACTACGTTCGACATCTCGTCTGCAGGTCCCCCCCTTTCAACAAACGGCATTTTTCGTGAATCCTGCTCCATTACGGATTTAAAAGAATTACCTAATCTCTAGACAAGCGACCTAAAAGCCAAAAGCGAGTGAGTACTAAGACACTTTGAGAAACAAACACAAACGGCACAGCAAACAGCCAAACACCCTGCCCCAGCTACATTCAAACAGTTCCCGGTCTGCACAGTCGCAGCCAATCACAACTGAACAACCACAGGATGTCCCGCCCTCATGTATCTGAGCCAATGAGGAAAGGGTATGTGAGCATGCGCGGCACGTTTTTCCAGCAGTCGCTCTCATTTTAAAGACATTGACAATGACAAATAGGCTCTGGACGTTATGGAGAGAAAAAGTTAATGTGCTGTAAAACATAAACAAGGACACAAAAAACGAACAATTATGAAAGAGTAAAGACACTAATACGACCAAATAAAAGTACAAAATTACAAGGAAAGCCCAGCATTTAGTCTAGAGAAAAATGTCTATGTATTAGAAAAATGTAGGCCTTCTTTATAAATATTTAATGTACCTGTGCTTTTGCTTTACTTTATATTTACTTTACTTTATATTATTGAAGTACTGTAGCCCAACTCACAGGAAGTACAATTTTGTTTGCTACTGAAGTATTTCCATTTAAGGTAAGAAAAGAATGCTTTAATTTAATTTCATTAAACATAGACATAACGAAATTTCTCTTGGGTAGCTCTCGTCAAAAAATTAAAACATACATAATAATATTAGTAATAAACAATAAATAGAGTACACAAATTTGTGCGAACAATATGCACAATGAACAGCAGCAGTAGCGATGTAGGTGGGTGTTCAGGAGGGGAGGTGAGTATGAAAGGAGGGTGAGGAGACACAGCTCTGGGAAAGAAGTTTCCCTCAGTGTTTCCATTTTATGTAACTTTTATACTTACTCCACTACAGTTATTTTGCAGCGTCGGTTACTAGTTACTTTTTGCAGATATGGTACAAAGTCTACCCTAATAAATGATGACGTATTATAATAATTAACCACGGCTCTGTACATAATCTTAATAAAATTGCACGACCACCTTTACAAGCTGTGCTGTTTAACTTTGGCCTTTATTTTTAATCATTGTAACATTTTTTAATCACAATTTGCAAGTTTGAAAGTGTGCCAGACAGCATCAAATTGTTAACTGCTTAAATACACTGCTTTCTCAGTAGAGTACTTGTACTTTTGAACTTTTAAGTACATTTTAGAGCATGTACTTTTCAGCCTGAGTTTAATTTTAAAACACCTCAAGGAACCATCATTCTTACATTTTAAACTTGATGTAGCTAAAATGTCATGGCTACAAACAACATATAACATTATGAGAGCATGAGGTGATTTTCTGTACGTCACTGAATATGAATCTCTGAATCTCTATGATTTTATAAAGGTCATGATTTGAAAGTATTGTGGGGACTTTGCATCAATCTGTGTCTGCCTTTGTTAAAACGCTCAATCCATCAAAATTTTATAAAGGGATTTAGTTTTTACATAATGTTTTGTTGGCTAGCACCAATGGAGTTTCTAAAATAGACATCTTCTATTTCTCTTTCCTGCTCAATATTTAAGACAGTGATGGCTTGAGATAGCAACAGTGGTTTTCTGACAGAGGAACCTGCTTCTTCTGAGTTGAAGACATTGATAAAACAATTTTTTTTCAGGTTACATTTCTATCAGTAGATTTACAGACAGGGGAATTAAAAGCTAAAGAAAGTGTGAGCCTGGAGATATTGAAAATAAGTGACTTAAAGTCGGGACTCTCGAGCCACATATAAAATATGGTCTTCTTTTAATTTTATAAGTGATGATGTAAGTTCAAATTACACTTTTTAACCTTGGTTTTAGATATCACTATACAAAAAAATGTTAACTCTAAATAGGCCAACATAATAATAATAGATATGAGTTCACATGCTATATGTTATTTTGACTTGTCACCGCTGGGAGGCAGCAGTCGTCAGGGCGAAACCTGAACAAGCAGTAGAAGAAGAACGGGTTCCGCTGGTGGAGCGTTAGCTCGAGTCGTGGCGCCATCGGTGAGCCGAGAGGTAAGCAGCGCCAGAAATAGTTCCGCTGAAAGTTAAATTAAAAGACAGCATGTCTTCAACGAGACGTGGGCTAATGTAGCCCATACCGATGCAAAAAAGAAGTTTAATATTCGATTATGAATATGATTGTGTGACGCCCAGTTAAAGCGGTTTAAATATGACGCATCACATAAAGACGTGCCCACTTACGTTGTCTGAGAGTAACCTGCTCATAATATCAGTTAAGCTAACATGTAGCTTTAAGTTAGCTTTGTGGACTACACACGTTTATACGTGTACATTTGTAACATTACAAGAACAACTAGCCTTCATCACACGCAAGTAGGGGAAACTACTATCCTGAATGTGTTTTTGTAATGATCATCACTATGCTGTGTAATGTTCAAGAGGATTCACACATTTTCTGATGACACATTTGCCTACAGCTGCATTATTGTGGTGTGCTAGTGTACACCAGGACAGAGGATGATTTAAAAACCATGAATGTAGTAAAAGATCTAATAGTGGAAGAGCTAGATTATCGTTGACAGTGTGATCAGCATGAGTAAACACGTTTCTGCTCACTCATTAGTTTTAGTAGTACTATGTAACTGAAACCTTCTCTGGTGCTCTTTGAATGAGGTTTATCTGTTGACAAAACAAGCAATGCCAAAGTTTCACTTGCCCCCCCCCACGCCGCCACTGGCTTTGTGTATTTCAGCTGGAACTCGCCTTTCCATCTCTTCAGTTCTTTCTTGAAGCAGTTACAGGTTTTTAGTTGGAGACAATTGTTGTTGTTGCTATAACTTATTAAAGCAACTCATTTTAGACTTTTATTAATGACAAGCCGAAAGCTCACCCTATCTCACACTAACATTGATTTTGTTTGACCTCTTCCTTTTTCGCCTTTACTAGGTAGTTCACTGAGGCGAGCTGCTGAGCATCTTTGTGAGGATGTGTGACCCAAGTGATGATGTGGACGAGTTGTCAGCCAGTGATGACTCTGAGCCTGAAGAGGAGCCCAACAGAGCTCCCTTTGACCCAGAACTGGACAGTGATGATGACGACGACAACAACGTCGAGGAGGCTGTGGTCTCTACTGTAGCTGCTCAGACACCATTCAGTCTGCGAGGAGGGAGCTTAGCTTTCTCTGATCGCAGCCACAGCATCTTCGACTGCCTGGATACCCAGCTGAGCTCTTCGTCTCTGAAGCAGGATCACATTACAAACAAGGTGTTTGTCCAGCCTCATTCTTCACACCCCAGCAGGAAGACGAGCCTGCCTCCATCCACCAGCCCCACACCACCAAAGAAGCGGGGAGTGCCAGACTACTTGGTGCATCCTGAGCGCTGGACCTGCTACAGCCTGGAGGACGTGCCTGAGACCAGCGATCAGGACAACCGCAGGGCTGCTCACCAGTTCCTGTCCGGTCTGCAGCATGAGAAAGAGAGTGATTCACCCTGTAACATCCAGCAGAGGATGGTCTTCTCCAGACCGAAGCGACCTCTGAAGGAAAAGACGACAGATCAGGTGTCAGCTGTCAAAGGGCAGGAGAAAGGAATGCACCTCAGTCATCTGGAGCAGGAGGAAGAGGAGGGGAGTGAACGAGAGAAGGCAGGGGGAGGAAGAACAGACGAGAGAGAAGACGGGATGGTAGAGCGAAACGAGAAGGAAGACACAAGGAGAAAAACAGAAAGACCAGAGGAGGAGAAACAGAAACAGGTGCAAAAAGAAAAAGAGGAGGAGGAAAAGATAGAGGAGGTCAGCTGCGGCTTTGCCTCCTTCAGGAAGACAAAGAGTAAAAACTACAGGAAGAATGCAGAGCAAGAGGACAACTGAGCAGAACATAACTCATTAGTGTTTTAATAAACAAAAGCAAAAAAAGCAGCCAAGTTCATTAAAGTTAAAACAGCTGCTGTTGTAACTTTTCTCAGACCCGTTTCACTTTCACCAAAACTCCAGCTGTTAAACTGTGTCTGACCACACCCAGTAACACTCCTCGCTGTGTGCTCTGTTGCACATCCCTGACAGTGATGTCACAGTGTATTGTAGTACACCTGTACAGTACATCACTGCAGCCAGGTGAGAAATGGTTGGTGGTTAAAATATCTGGCTAGTTGCAGTAGGTGTGTAGTTGTTAATAAAAGACTCCTTTTGTTTCTAGTTCTAAGACCAAATCAACAGTAAACGTTTAAAAAGTTTGGCTCCTGTAGCTGTGTTAATTCACTACTTAGAGCTCAGAGGGCTGGTTATTTCATATGTTACAGTGAACTCTGATGGCATATTTATTACTAGAAACTGAACATAATGAAAGTGAAAGATCCACAGGTTAGCAACAGTAACCAGGTGGGGGCGGGGCTCAGTGAATAGTAGGCTGAATCCAAATCAGCCTGAGAGACGTAATGTTGACTGAAGGCTGAGACAGAACTGTGGGGAAATTGATCGTACAGTATGTTAATTTTTGAAAACTCTGAACGTGTACACTCAGCTGGGCCCCCACTGAGCTGAGGTATATATCTTTTTTAATATTGTGGATTAAATGTTGCTTTGCATTCTGTCACCTGACACCCAAAAATGTTCAAAGTTGTTTGTAATTTGGAAACAAGAACAGAAAAATGTGCTTCACTGAAAACGAGAACAATGTGAATATTTAGTTTTATAAAAAAGTTGAGTGATGAAATAAACAATTTCAACTTATGAAACATACCATTTGTAATAATTTGAACAGCAGTGATATTCTGCTGTGGGATATTGTCGAAGGATTCGTTTTAATAAAGTGGTGAATAGGTTTATGGAGGAACAGTTGGATTGAATTGCAGTAGATTGTACGGATGTACCCACTGTAAAAAAAGTCGACACTGAGTGTTGGTGAGTCTGAGAGCTAGTTGCTAAGTAGTCAGATCCTGCCATAGGAATTGAAAGCACCGCAGGTCTACGAAATTATGTCATGCGGCTGATTTTATTAAAGTGTTTTACAGTCTGTAGTTTGCATATGACAGTGTGAACTGAATGCTCACATTGTTCATTCTGCAGCTCATGGCTGTTTTTGCATGTGGGTTTCAGGGGACGACGAAGTCACAGACACTGTAAAACCTGTCTTGTTCAAGTCTTTAACCTTTTTTCTGCTTCCTGGTCAGAAGCAGCAGAACATGACAGTCATGACTAATTTAAAGAGGACTGTATGTTTAAAGAAATAAATGTTGTGTGGCTCTCTGTTTACCGAGTCAATGTGTGAGGTGTACTCGGGTATTTGTTCCAAGAAGGCAGATTGCTGCGTAAAAGCTGGAGCACACCTTAGCTAACCGACTTAACCACACCTGCTTCAGGTTCGTCTGATCCAAGATCACTGAGTGAATCTGCTTCGTGGAACAGAGCCTTGTTCTCAGTAAATGGTGCTGACATGTTTTCTATCTGTCTCCTGATTTCTTGTGTGAGGCGTTCACTGCAGAAGAGCGTTGTAGAAAATCCAGACAGCGACAGTCCCAGTCTGTTGCTGTCACAGTGTGAAGGTATATCACTCTGCTGTGTGATTACTTCTGTGCTGTGTAAACATTAGCTCTGTTGTAAACTGAAGTGACGTTCAGTGGTACATGAACCTATAAGCATTACTTCAAATCCAGCCCTGCTGTATTTCACAACACTCAGACTACTGTAATAACTTGTTTGTACCCCTATAATAAACTAAAACAAGCTACTCAAGTGCTCTTAGTGACTGATACTACACTTGTTAGACCACTTGAAAATTCGTTCCAAAACATTTCCTTTGTGCAAACCGGGCTCACCATTGTATATCACAGCAATTTCCCGTGCCTCATCTTTCCCGGGTGAACGCAAACGCCCCCTCCCCCGCGTGGGTTTCAGGTGAAATACATTACCTGTGCACGCGCGCGCGCGCAAACCACAAAGCGCTCGCTTATAAATATGCGGAAGTGAGGAGGCGAGCAGGTGAGGTACAAGGTTAGGTGTTTAATAATGATATGTCACAGTCGCTCAGGTAAATGATGGAAACGTGAGGGAGCCCGGAGCTTCATGAAACGGACACAGCAGAGCTGGAAGTAGTTTTTACTTCTGAGCGAACTTCGCGTCAAGTCTGAGAGAACCTCCGACATGTTCTTCAAGAACCAGGAGGTAAACACTCTTTGTTTTCCGCTAATTGAACTTTGTTTGCTCTGTAACGCTTCTGTTAAATCAGGTTGGACTTAGCTGAAGACTTTGACCCGCTATCACGTTTCATTTCCCTCCCAGCACTGTCACTCAGCTTTTCTTTTACATTTAACACCATTTATTACTGCACTGGTTCAAACACTGCTTCACTTCACACTCCTCAAATCTTTGGAGACACTAAACATGACAGTCTGCAATCTGGGGGGATCTACACATGAACAGACATGTCAGGGTAGATGGCTGTCACATTATGGTTAACTTATTTTTTCTGTCTGACTCTTGCAAAGTTTTCCCATGAACGAAGATTTGTTGTAATATGAATAATAGTATTAATATGTTTCTTACTGAAACAACAGTTTTTGTCCTATAAAATGGTGAAATGTGTTACTGTACGTCTCTCTGGGGGGTGGCAGAGGCAGATGTTGAACCTGTTTATACCTGGGACAAGCTGAGGTCACACCCATGTAAAAGGTTCACTGCAGTATCTATTGTTGATCCAGTATATCTTGCTGCTGTCCCGGAATAGAAATGCCACTGTAAAGGTGTGAGTCAGTTAATGGTGTCAGAAGATTAAACGCTGTACAACTGAGATGAAGCAGTTTGTTGTGCAGGTCCGGACCTGCAGCCTGCTGGTGTCTTTTGAAATAAACGGTATAATCCTGAGCGTCGACAATTACTCCATTAATTGATTTGGGAATTGAAATAAAAATAATCAGCATTTATTTTGATAGTTTATGATCATAAATACCCACATGTGATGGTCCAGACTTTTCAAACATGATCATTTGCTGCTCTTCTTAGCCTTGTTTGCATGTATTCACACTGAGGGGAATCATGTCTTTCTCTGTAAACTCGGTCATCACATATCATCACTATTTCTGAACAGGCATGTGCAGAAAGGGTGGCTCCGGGGGCTCAAGCCCCTGTTCTTTTTCAAACTAATTAAATGTGCCTCTCTGAACATGAACTAACCGTTTATGGTCTCGGCTTATTTTTTAATTAGTTGTAACTGTAAGTTGTATTGTAAAATTTCATTTATGCTTCTGTGTTAAATCTACATGTCAAATGTTTGCTGTATGCCATAGCCCCCCCTTCAACCAGAGTGAAACAAACCCACCACTGCAGAAGTTTAAATGCTTACATAGGGCACATGTCCAGTCTATGGCGTATGCTTGGCATAGATTCACAAGCATAAATCAACTTTGAGGAACTAGTAAGGAACTGCTAGATTCCAAGTGTCAAAAGATAAGGGGAATTCTGTGATTTCTGACAACTACATATGTTTACTGTCTTCACATGTGCAGTCCAAGGCCCCAGGTGGAAATCAGCAGCAGCATGCTCTAAGCATAGTTGCATTTTTTCGTTGTAATTTTTGTTTTGTCATGGTAAAAATACAGAGCCAGTAGGTTATAAAATTGTCACTGTGGACTGTCCCCCAGGGGGAAAGTGATGTTTGAGTAGTAACTAATAGTGTTAAAACAGGGGGTTGAGCTCAATGACATGACATTTGCCTGTAGATGTTTTCAGATGACCATATCCAAAAAGAAAAGTGGACAGACTGTTGTAATGTCAACCATGTTTGCTTGTGTTTATGTTGAAGGATGACTTTGAGCTGCAGGAGAGACAGAAGGATGCTTATGGCACTGAGCCTTTACTTCCTTTAACAGTAAGAAAATGCTAATCGCCTCTGTCCTTATTTCACTTGGGCTTGTCATGCATTAACAAGATAACTATATACAGACTGTAGACAGTTCAGCTGATATGAAAGGCCGCTTTGACTCTGGCTTAACAGATGAAACTGTGTAACATGAGACATGAACAGACAGTGTTTTATCCTATTTTACTGTCCAAGATAAAACGCACATTTACATGTTCTAATCTGTTTATTGAAATGTGTGATGTGAATGTCTATGTATGTGTATGTTTGTGTATGTCTATGTTTTATCCAACATCCTATCCTTAATTGGTCTGTCAGCTTTCACGGAGTATAATGATGGCTTATAAATTTGAGTGGCATATGTACAAGTCAAGCCAGTGTATGTCTTGTTGTTTCAGTTATAAGTGTACATTGTGACAGGGTGTGCTTTGTTTTAACAGTCCTCTCTTAGGACATTTGATTATGTCCTGGTAGCCCATATAGAGGACCATGAGAAAGAACACAAGGCTCAGAAACGGAAAGCCTTCATTGAGCAGCTTGAGAAGAAAAACATCTTTGTCGCAGTGAGTCTCTTCATACACTTTGACCTGTCAAATGTGATGCTGTGTGAATGACTGTAGGAATCAAATATGGTAATGAGTGTGTTCTTGTGTATGTTAGAACATTTTCCATGATGACAAAGTGTTCTTCGGCCTGCGTGGTCCTATTCAGATGTTGGAAGACTACCATTATCTGCTAAAAGTCTCAGACTCCTGCAACTCATGTGGAGAAGCTGACACGCAGGCTACCAGGTAACTTAAAAACATGCTCAATAAGGCTCCACTTATGACAAGAAGACAGACAATCCATTTCCAATATCTGGGAAATTGTGTACGACATTAGGGAGCATCAGAAGATTCGTGAAAAAGAAAGAAAAAGAACGTCTAACAGAAGTGAAATTGAAGTCAAGTGTTTCTGTAAATAGAATGATAATCAGTCACAGTCGAGTTTGGACTCCTCCAGTCGAGTGACTAGCATAAAGGTGTACAAAATGTAGAACATTCAGCAACAATGTTACTATCCCTATGAGTGGTGGGCCAACACAGGTCACACCAATAGCAAGGTGTGTAAGAGTCCAGGAAGTCAAAGAGTGGTGTTTAACAACAATCAGACACTGTATTCTAGCATAAGGATCATTCAAGATTCAAAAAAACTTTATTCATCCCAGAGGGAAATTGTTTTGCCTCATTACCATTGTTCTCAAAACAGACAGAAAGAAAAGGAACCACAACCAGGAAAGATCCAACACCAACATAAATACACAAACATAAATACACAATAACATCAACACAGAAAAACTCAATATATAAACAGAATACGTAAATAGATAAATGAAATTGGGTCAATATTTATGCAAGTTTATGACAGTATCACTTCCCCCACCCCTTACAGAGGGGGGAGGAATTGTACAGATTGATTGCCACAGGTAGAAAGGATCTCCTGTGGCGCTCTGTGGAACATTTAATGTTAATAAGTCTTTGACTGAACGTGCTCCTCTGTCCAACCAACACATTGTGCAGTGGGTGGGAGGGATTGTCCAAGATTGAGAGGAGTTTGGACAGCATCCTCCTCTCAGCCACAACATGTAAAGGGTCCAGCTCCACCCCCAGAACAGAGCCAGCCCTCCTAATCAGTTTGTTTAGTCTGTTAGTGTCTGCCACCTTAATGTTGCTGCCCCAGCAGACCACAGCATAGAAGATGACACTGGAACCACAGACTCATTAAACATCCTCAGCATGGTGCTGCAGACGTTGAAGGACCTGAGTCTCCTCAGGAAGTACATCCGGCTCTGAGCCTTCCTGTACAATGCTGAAGAGTTTTTGGTCCAGTCCAGTTTGTTGTCCAAGTACACTCCCAGGTATTTGTACTCGGACACAACCTCCACCTCCTCCCCCTGTATAGAGAGAGGGATGACAGGACTCCCAGATTTCCTGAAGTCCATCACCAGCTCCTTTGTTTTGTTGATGTTCAGTTGAAGTTGGTTGAGTCCACACCAGTCAACAAAACTGTCCACCACTCCACGGTACTCCGTGACATCACCACCCTCAATACATCCTACAACTGCAGAGTCATCAGAGAACTTCTGAAGATGACAGGACTCTGAGTTGTACCTGAAGTCTAAGGTGTACAGGGTGAAGAGGAAGGGAGACAGAACTGTCCCCTGTGGAGCACTTGTGCTACAGATCAGAGTGTCAGACACACAGTTTTGCAGGCGGACGTACTGTGGGCGGTTGGTGAGGTAGTCCATGAGTCCATGAATGCACTGGAGAAATCAAAAAACATGATCCTCACTAAGCCCCCAGGCTTGTCCAGGTGGGTGTAGGTGCGATGGAGAAGGTGTATGATGTCATCATCCACTCCAATATGGGGTTGGTAAGCAAACTGGAGGGGGTCAAGTGAGGGTTTAACCAGAGGTCGGAGGGAGTCCAGGATCAGCCTCTCAAAAGCCTTCATGATGTGTGATGTCAGAGCCACTGGTCTGAAGTCATTGAGGACTCTGGGACGTGGCGTCTTATTCACTGGAACAAGGCACGACTTTTTCCACCCTAGAGGAACTCTCTCCAGTTGCAGGCTGAGGTTGAAGGTGTGTTGGAGAATAACACATAGCTGAGGAGCACAGGCTTTCAGCACCCTTGGGCTGACTCCATCAGGACCTGCCGCTTTTGTGGGGTGAAGCCTGTTCAGCTCTCTTCTCACCTGCTCAGCTGAGATTGTTAGGGTGGTGGCTGAGTTGTGTGGGGGAGGAACTGAGGAGCGGATAGTGAACTGAAGTGGGCTCTGTGGATCAGCCTGGAATCGATTGAAGAAATTATTCAATTCGTTGGCTCGGTCCACAGTCCCCACAGACTCCTGGCTGCTGGACTTGTAGCCAGTGATGGTCATCATGCCCCTCCAAATCTCCCTGGTGTTGTTCTGTTGAAGGCGTTGTTCCAGTTTTTTCCTGTAAACCTCCTTCCCCTCCCTGATCCTGACAGACAGAAGTCTCTGGACCCTCTTTGCTGCCTCCCTGTCTCCTGATCTGAATGCCTTCTTTTTGTCATTCAGGATGGCTTTGATGTCCTTAGTGACCCAGGGCTTATTGTTTGGGAAGCCGCAAATGGTTGTTGTGGGTACCTGGGTGTCCACACAGAAATTAATGTAGTCAGAGATGCAGTCTGTCAGTCCATCAATGTCCTCACCATGAGGTTCACAGAGAGTCTTACAGTCTGTCTCTTCAAAGCATCCCTGCAGGGCATCATATCCCATATGTGAAACATAGTGGTGGCAGGACCATGGTTGGGGCCTGCTTTGTTGCTTTTGGGCTAGAGCAACATGCCGTCATTTATGGGACTGTGCAAATGTTTTGTTTTTTTTTGTTTGTTTGTTTGTTTTGTTTTTTTCTACACAAAACTCAAAGATATCCACTCGTGAACTGAGGTGCAACAGAGAGTGGATCATGCAGCAAAACAATAGTAAATTGGATTCGTATCTTACTCAAAAACACATCAACATGGACACAGAAGTAGCCAGGCTCTGCAACTGCTGTATTATTTCTTGAGGCACACACAGTAAAATGGCCACAGGTTGAAGCTTTGGATGAAGATGCATTCAAGCACCACAGAAACCCAAAACAGCATCAGTTTATGTGGAAGTTGAGTCATGGCAACTGGACTTCTTTTTGTTAGGTTGAAACGTTTCCCTACTCATCCAAATTGCTTCTTCAGTCTGAAGACAGTTGGTTAGAGGCTACAAATGTATGCTCCAGGTTTGGTTTCACTCCACTCCCTTGGCCTGAAAAGGCTCATTAGGTGAAACAAAGGACTCAACTCAACTTCCAGATAACTTCACCTGGATAAGTAAGAATCTTCACCGACAGCTTCAGTTTATATTTGAAAACACCAAAAGTATGGGATTGTAAGGGGAGCAAAGATGCACTGTAAGCCTGCTCAGCTAGACCCTGCAGATTCACTTACTCTTGTTATTGTTTCTCCAGAATCCGAATTGTCCATTACATCATATATCATACCTTCCTCAACACAGGAGGTGAGTGTGATTATTTAATAATGTTTGATATTATAACCTGTGTGGTGCTGTCCAGCACCAGAAAACAAAACAATATCTTATCACACAGACTTGCTATACCACGACTACACCATGAATATTGATTATAGTAATAAGTGTAAAACATACAGTAGTAGCAGCCTTTCATGCCAACATATTGTTTTCTTCTGTCAGAAAACCTGAATGCACTGTTGGAGAAAAATGTGTTTGAAACCGTGTTCTGCCTCCATGAGGTGAGTCCTGATTGAAGTCTTTTTCTGATAACGTTCTGTTTCCTAAATGACACAAGTGTTCAGTGCTCACTCAAGTACAACCTGAACATGAGGTCAGATATAGAACCTGTTGAATAAATAATTGTCTAATACATTTATTTCGAGATGCACTGATGGCATTTTTTTAGACCAATAAAAAGTATTTACATTTAGATATGTGCTGACACTGGGTACTGATATGTGTATTTAATAATGTATTCTTTTTACAATTACAATTACAAATACAAGTAGCATAACAATACAGTGACTTTGGGGACAGTTTGTATTTTCATGTGATGTTGTTTTGCTTAGCAAGAGTGATTGAATTAAAGATAGAACAAGAGGCCGAATCCAAAAATTAACACAAAACCAATTAAATTTAATGATTAGGTGAAAAAAAATTGGTACATAATCATAGTAAAACATCTAAAACCGATAGTGTTATTGTTAAGTGCATATTTAAAAACAATTGTAAGTGTTGTTTTGATGCTGCAAAATGATTGATTAATGGATTTTTTTTTCTTTCTTTCTTTTTCATGAATCTCAGAAAAAGCAGCAGAAACAGCTGACGAAGGATTGGGCAAGATGGTCACGTCTGTTTTCAAGACAACCATTCCACGATGTGAAGTCAGTGAATAAATACATGGCAGCATTATCTTTTCTTTTTTGAAAGGGGGTGAGAGCACATATACCTTGATTTCGTCTCATGTGGGACCCACATTGTCTAGTTCAAAAACCTGTGGTCGCCAAGCTAAAACCACCAATGTTGGGCCATCAGTAAGCATCTGTAGCGATAATATTTGTAGATTGTCCTGCACCGTTGGCTACATTGGGGGCCCTGTCAACAGCTTTTCACGACAATTCTGTATTCTGAATTAGTAGGGGGCGCCATCACTGAGAATAACCACTCAAATTGGTTGTTCAGATTAGTAAATCAGTGCAGCAACTTCTTATCTAATGTCTTATCAGATATTCGTAACCCTGCTCTGTGTACAGTCTGTATTGTTTATCTGCAGTCCTAGCTCTGCTGCTTTCCCTTTTTGAATGATGCCGTTATGGAGGTTTATTTATTCTTATGCAGGGGCAGAATGCTTGCTAGTAGTTACATGCTAGTTGGCTGTTGGCTTTGCAGTGTGTTCAGTGCTACTTTTTGTCCCAGGCAAAGTTAACATAGGGTTAGGGTTAGCATTCACACACAAAGCATTCACTCTTTGTTACTGCTAGTTAATGTTGGCTTGGTGTGAATCTGTGTAGAATCCATGTAGTTTGTAAGAATGTCTTTTCACAATATGTCGAACTAGAGAATTCCAAATCGTAATGTGCAGCTGTGTTTAGTTGTCTCTCCTTTCCTCATTGATGTCAAAAGAAGAAACCAATCTTGGTGTATAGAACAGTATAGATTGTATCCTGTGTGTTAATGTGTTTGTCCTCCCCCCATCAGGTGTTACTTTGGAGAGAAGGTGGCTCTGTACTACCTGTGGCTGGGCTGGTACACACAGTTGCTGGTTCCAGCTGCTGTCTTGGGTGTTGTAGTGTTCCTGTATGGACTCGCCTTTTTCAACACCAGTCCTCTCATGTGAGCCAAATATACAGTTCGTTTGAATTAACATTTCTTTATGTCTCAAAGCCTTTCTTGGTAATCATGTTTGTTCAAACAAAACAGCACCTGAGTAATTAGAGAGAATGAATGACCTTTTTATTTCTGTTAAGTCTTTATTATCTGTCTTTCTGTTTCCACAGTACGGAAGTATGTACTTCCAATATCATCATGTGCCCTCGCTGTGATAACAAGTGTAAAGTGTGGAAGCTCTCAGACACCTGCGCCTACTCTAAGGTGAACTCCCCTTACCTCTCATTACCTTACTCTGTCCTTCTGTTTTGTTCAGCCAGTTTCTGTCAGGTGACAAGGAAAGAGAAACACTTAATAATATGAATGGAGAAACATGATGAATGCACATGTTTCTGAATGTTACCATTGAATAATTAACCCCCTAGGGTCACATGACCAATTTAAGATGACGTAGCAGCAAGACAACGGCGACTGTGATACGTGATTCAAATTGTGTTAAAAGAAGGAAAAAAACTTTCTGTATCTAAATAAATTGGTGTTGATAGCCAACTAAGACTGGAGTTCTGATAAATGTTTCACACATCTATTAAATAGCAATAAATGGTATGTATCCGGAAATGCCTTTCTTCGTATATATCTGTCATTTCTTGTTGCCCGGAGAAACAAAAAAAGAAAAAAAAAGTCCATTCAACATGTTTGTGGTTTTCACATTGAACAGTATATACTATTTCTATTCGGATTTTATGTTTCTTGTGTGCTTTTTAGGTTCAATGTTTAATACAGCATCAGAATCCAGTTGACCTACCCAATGTTTTGCTGCTTGTTGTTTTTTTTTTGTTTTTTTTTTTCCCCTCTCCTCTTTCTACTCTAACCGATCGAGGCAGATGGCCGCCCACCCTAAGCTTGGTTCTGCTGGAGATTTCTTCCTCTAAAGGGAGTTCCTCTCCACTGTTGCCTAAAGCTTGCTCAAATAGGATTGTTGGGTTTTCTATATAATTCTTTATACAATTATACTCTGTAAGGTCTTAAACCTTACACTGTAAAGTGCCTTGAGATGACTTCTGTTGTGATTTGGTGCTATAAAAATAAAATTGAATTGACAGTATGTCAAAATGAAAAATAACAGGAGATTTTGCTGAATAAATTAATACCAAACATGACAAACAGTTTTTAGTTGAATTATAAAGCACAAATCAAAAGTAGTCAAAAACAATAATA
This sequence comes from Anabas testudineus, assembly GCF_900324465.2. NCBI lineage: Eukaryota > Metazoa > Chordata > Actinopteri > Anabantiformes > Anabantidae > Anabas > Anabas testudineus. The sequence goes on along the minus strand of NC_046612.1, from coordinate 25,388,568 downwards.
CCCTGGATCCCACAGGGTTAAAACCCAGTCAAGTCTGTGGCATGTGTAAAAATGCTGAGCTGGCACAAGAGCTTTAGTGACAGAAATTGCACAACTGGCTAGTGTTTCAGTAGGAACTGTCATGAAATTACATCCCCATTTATATCTATGGCAAAGACATCAGTAAACAGACTTGGACATTATGGTTGACAGTGCACATTTGATGATATGAGTGTTATGGTGATGCACTTCTATCCTGATCAGTGATCTCTTCCAGGACGACAATGTCCCAATTCAAAAGTCACGAGTGGTCACCAAATTGTTTTAATGTTTGTGGACATGATGGGAACATATGTTATGGACTTCTCAGGACTTCACCCATGGGAGATTTCAGACTATCGTGTGCAATTTTGGGCTGTCCTACATGCCCTGGTTCAAAAGCCACAACGTGACTGCTGCTGCAACCTATATCTACTAACTAACCAATTGGAAAACTACATGCTAATCTTAGCAGTCTGAAACTGGATGGGCCTGCAGTGTGAAATTACAGCTGCTAATATACCTTGCATTGCAAGGTGTATTAGCAAGACTGTGGCAAGTGAACAGTTGGTTTGAACAAACCACACACAAACGGGCTGCTACACAAGTATTTCTATTGTGTGTTAAAAGATTTTTAGTCTTCCCCCCTTGTGTCATAAATAATGTGTTTATATCCACACAGATCAGCCATCTGTTTGACAATGAGGGCACTGTGGCTTTTGCTATGTTCATGGCAATCTGGGGTGAGTCTTTGATCTGGCCTACTGTGTTCTTTAATCTGATCTATAGTAAGTTACTCATTAACTGCTCCTTTCTGCCTGTTTTCAGCCACTGTGTTCCTGGAGCTGTGGAAGAGACATAGAGCCACATATGTTTCTCGGTGGAAGGTATATGACTGGTCTGAACTTGAGGTACTGCTGTCTGCTTACTACTTTCACTTAATAACTTTTATGCATTTTTTTTCTTATTAATATCTTTTATGTTTACATCTCAACCCACTGAGCTTCATTTGATGTCATGGCTCTAGACCTTGTGAAAAATCTTTCTGCAGCTTTACCTACATCTCATTTTCTTTGCATATGGTCACTCACCCTAACCATGCTGGAAAGGAGTGTAGTAGCCTGTATCACTGTGACCGAGTCACAGTGATACTATACTATACTATAATATACTATACTATACTATACTATATAAGTAACTTATACAAGCCAGTGTCTGATTTGCTCAGATCAGCTGATGAGCATGTTTAACATTCACCTTTCAAAGGTCCCCTGTTGTGCAAAATCCACTTATTTGGACATGTTGGTGCATTTATATGACTCTAGGGTGCATATAGACACACACAGAGTATGTCAGAATTTCACTTCCTCCTTTTTTCACAATTAGCTGTTTAGTCCGATGTTCTCAATGAGGGGTACAATCAGAATTCTCCCCTTGTTGACTTAGACGAGGGTTTGTTGTCACATAGTCCCACCTCAGGCTCAGTCCAAACACCACTTATGGAAAGTGCACATCAGGACAGTCAGAATGTCATAAAGAAGTCATGTGGAATATTTATGGGATTAGTAATTTGGACAGTGTTAAAGTATCATGTTTATGTATCATTGTTATAAAATGGAGAATTACCACAGAAATAATCTCTGTAATCCACACAGATTACAGACATATATAGGCCCTGATGGTACTCCTGGGACAGCACAGCAACCCACAGTTACTAATAAGAGTGAAGATACTTACAGAGAACAGAATCACTGTCTCAGTTTTCTCTCAAACTTTAGTTTTTCCTTTAGAACTAAGTTAGTATGAATGATTAAAGTACACTGTGTTTCTGTGTCTGTCATTGCCCTGCAGCTTCCTCTAGTTTCCAAACAGAACTAACTTCTGTCCATAAAACGGTTAGTTACATAAACATGTTCACTAAATACTCATAAATGTCCTGTTCTGTTCAAATGTTTGTCTATGCAAACATTATTTACAGACATCAGGTCTATGTTTTCAGACGGGTCAGTGGAGGCGATCTACATGGTCTTTCAGCATGAAAACGTACTTGGGACGTCCAGGTCCAATATTCTTTAGCCTGAAAAGCATAATAGGAGAGCTTTAACAAACTAACTTTACAAGACATAGTCTTCTTGTCACAACTCTTCTTAAAGCACTTGGCTTTTGGATTCTTTGTAATATACATTGCCACTTAAAACTTTCTGAACCCTTTAATTTTAGATTTGGAGGGAGGGATTTTAGTCCGTTCCTCATCACAGAACAGCTTCAACTCAGGGATGCTGACTGACTTTTGTGCATGAACAGCCTGCTTCATGTCCTTCCACTGTGTTTCTTTAGGATTAAGGTCATGAGGTTAATCAGGTCATTCACTTGCCATTGCTTTTGCTTTACCCGTCTTTTAGTAGATTAAGTTGTGTGTTCGGGGTTATTTATTCTCCTGCTGCATGATCCACTTTCTGTTGAGGTCCGTTCAAGTCACAATTTCCTATTACAGAACAATCTTCCAGTGGCCTTCTGGCTCTTCCACATAGCCTTGAGCAATCTGTAGACACATGGAAAAGTTCTTTTCCGCAAAGTAGAGGCTTCCTCCTTCCTTATTTCAGCTCTTTGACAGTAAAGACCCAGATTTGTCTTCTTTCAATAGGACAGGGCCTCCCAGACTCCCGATCTCATTGATTGAAACACAGGACTCTAATTTCCTCTTAAAATCTATTGATAACCACACATAAAGTTTATGATTTTACCTTTATACACCATCACAATCGATTTGAAATAAAACAATCATTTGTGAATGTGTTGTTTAACAAACTTGTATTTCAGAGGTGTCAAACTCAGGCCAATTGGCCCACGAGATCATATCAAATGTGTATTAGAGCTGGCCCCCCAGTATATAGCGCATACACCGCTGATACTACAATCCCAGAATGTTTTGTCGGCGTCAGTCCAGACTACCAAGCGCCCCGTCCTTTTCTGTTGACAATCTTTAGCATCCATGCAACCAGTCTCATCGGACAAACTTAATCCACCCCTCCCCAAAAATGGCCAAATGAAAGAGGCCAAGTGCACAGTTCGCTGAAAAACTCTGCGCCGAGTTTACCCGATGATTTGCCGACTTTGAAGCCCAGAAATGCAGATTTGAACTGCTCAGTAATCAGTTTGCTTTGACATGGAAAGCGCAACAACCAACCTCCAAATAGAGCTGATTGAACTCCACTGTAGTAACACACTCAAGTCAAAGTATGACTCTGTGGGTGCTGCACAGTTTTCATGTTTCCTCCCCGACTCCGTGCCCAAGCTGCTCAAATGCTCTGTGTGTTCGGCACGACATATCTATGCTGACGAAGAAGAACAAAACACCACTCAGGAATCGTCTCCTTCACTTAATCTTGAGGATTTCCTCAGCTCAGAGCCTAACCCCAGACGTTGATGCACTTGCATCTAAGAAGAGATGCCAGGTATCTGAGTTGAACCAATGTGCATCAGAGTAAATCAGAGTGTAGCAAACTGAGTTTGAATGAATGCTGTCTTTATGCACTTTTTCTACTCCAAGGCATGGACTGTTAATAGTTGAAAGATTGCATTTTCATTATTCATTTCATTTCTTTCATTTTTGGGTTGTTTTGTTTTTGGCCTGTGAGAAAAGATTTTCATTAAAAAGGAACTCAAAAGACTACAGATAGAGACATAATAATAATTTTATTCATTTAAATAAGAAAACAATACCACTGATGTGTTTTATTTCACATGCAATTTTTCATTTGTTTATAAAGTTAATCTTTATTGGCTCCAGATTCAATGTTTAAACAAAACTAAAGTTTGTTTCCATAAGAAAAGGTTCAACACTACATATCTGGAGAGATGGGAAAACATTCACAATTGCACTTAATTTTTCAATAAAGATTGAGTTTGGCCCACGACTTCATCCCAGTTTTTAATTTTGGCCCACTGAATTTTAGTTTGACACCCCTGGTGTATTTTATTTTATTTAATTTTCATAGATTGTCATGTAGTCTTGACATGTTTCAGGTCATTTAGGCACAAATAGGAAATTTTAAAGAGTTTTCAAACTTTCAAATGCCACCTTAATGTGTGACTTCATTGGCCTCTGACTCTGTGTATATTTTGACAGGAAGAACTGATTCTGGACATAGTCAACGATCCAAACTGTAGGATAAAACGGTACAATCACTCCTACCTGCAAAGCACTATAGTCCTCGTTCTGGTGACGGTCATGGTAAGAGATGCACACATACACAGTACAGGGTGAATGTGTTGTTTTGTGTGTCTATGTACCAACATGTTTTGAAGCACTACCCATTAAAAATGTTTCTCAGGAAAACATTTTCGTGGGAGGGTGCAGAGATCACTGAACATAACAGGAATGTTGACAATGTTTACTGCAGAAACGAAACTACATCACAGCAAAAAGACCTGTTCAATTTCTCTGGAATGAAAATTCTGACATCATGTTATTAAACAGACAACGAGTTTAGTTTCTTCATTTACATAAAGTAACATGTCCGTTTGGGCTTGTGTTTCAGCTGATGCTGATCATTGGACTAGCTCAAGCTCTGGTGGTATTCCGAGTGGTGGCTGCGCCCTGGCTGTCCGAGTGCAGCTGGGAATTTATCCATGACAACGCCAACACTGTGGCTGTGATGCTTGGAGCTGTGCTGCACTATGTCACCATTCAGATCATGACCCGGGTATGTTTTCTCTATTTATAGATGAGACTGTGAACATTGTCCTGGAAGCTTTCTGTTGGTTAGTGATTTAAACAAAGATCCACTGCTGGTAGCTCTAATTTGTGTCTTATGAACTTTTAGCATACTTGTTAGTAGGTCAGCTCTCAGGATTGTTGCTAGGTGTTTATTATGACTGAAGAAAGAAACTAACTGCCTCCAGGTTTTATCTATTGACATGCAATTTGGAGTCACTAAAATAATAAAATTGGATGCTGTTGAGTCTCATTATGAGACCAGTATGAAACACAACCTGACTGTACTGTCAAACATCTCAGTGTTGGAAAGCTTGTTTGACTTTTACCATCCTGTTCAATATAAAAGCACACAACAGATACTCAAAGTATACACAAGTGTAACACAAGCCAACACGGAAGGGGAAGAAAGATGCAAAAATGAAATGAATGAGGAAATAAAAATAAATAAATCAAAAAGAAAGTCATATGTGAAACACAATTTTCTAGTTTTGTGGAAATATTTGGGTTGGCTCAGATGTCAGATACTTAACATGTGAGTCCAGTGTGCACACTGAAACAGTAGAAGTGCTGTTTTTGTGGTTGGTATAAACTGTTGGGTGTAAAAGAAGATCATTGATAAGAGAATGTAAATGAGCTGGTTAGCAAGCATGGATGTATTATGAGAACTGGATACTGGACTAAAACACAGTGGCCACACACCTAACTGGAGACTAAGCCAAAGGCGTTTTCTGGCTAATAAATGAAATAATTTTAATTTCTTTCTGTCTCTTTCCTCTAATACCACATGTAGGTGAACAGATGGGTTTCCCTCAAGCTCTGTGATATAGGTGGGAATCAAGTTGTATGCATCTTACATACTTTTTTAGACCAAACCAAATATTCCAAGATATTACAAGATTCCACTAGTTATTATTACTATAAGTTAAATTGTGTTTGTTTTTTCTATGTGCTTGCTCTCTGCATGCATTCAGAGGAGACAAACTCATCTGCAGCCACAGAAAGGAGTTTCACAGTCAAGATGTTTACCTTCCAATTCTTCACTCTCTTCTCTTCACTCTTCTATGTGGCCTTCTTCCTGGGCAGGTACTGTATCTGTATTACTGTATGTACTTTCTTCTTTTAGAATGAACTTAAATCATAAAACTCTATTAAATACCATTCATGTCATTTAAAAGTGTCTAAATCATGATAAAATTGGATGTTGGTCTGCTCCCAGAAGTCTATGATGAGATGCATTATGAGTTGACTTACTTTTTGTCAGTGTGACCGCTTCACATAGTTTAACTGCATCATTGTATGTGGTGCAGTTCAGGGGCAACTGTCAGGTGGTAACATTTAAAAACTGAACAACAATGCTGTGATGTCAATAATTCATTTTCACTATGTTGTTTATGTGTTTATATGTGTACAGCCTTACAGTGTTCCAGCTTTCAGCTCAATACAAACATGAAGATAACAGCCTAAGAAATTATTAACATTTTAATTTATATGTAGCATTAGAAATGACTCACCTTGGGAAATTAAACTCACAGATTGCTCTTCTTAGCTTCTGAGCTGTATCATGGGAATGTGAACTTGATGTTCTTTTCTCACAGGATAAACGGACACCCAGGAAATTATGCTCGTATTGCTCGGTGGAGACTGGAGGAGGTGATGAGATGAGATATGAGATACTTGATGTTCAGAACTTTATTTTGCATATCTTTACTACAGCACTAACCCTAAGGTTTGTTCTGTCTGTCTTGTAGTGTCATCCTAGTGGCTGTTTGACGGACCTCTTCATTCAGATGGCTGTGATTATGCTACTCAAACAGACTCTCAATAACATCGTGGAATTTACTGGGCCGTAAGTGTTTCCATTAAACATCTTTGTGTAAGGCAGCTTCTGCTGCTGAGCTAGTGCTCAAGCTAGTGTCAACATAGACGTCATAGTTGCAACTATTTGTCTCACAGTGTTTTCTTTTACAGCTGGATGAAGAGCTTCCTGGGAAGTAGGTCGTCAAAGAAGCTACAAAGGAAGTGTGGTCAGTGTAACAGGAAAGCCTGCCGTGACGAAGATCGAGGTGTTGAACCATGTGACATCTGTAAACTTCAAGACTGGCTGCGTAATTACAAACTGGCCAAAACTGACGCTTTCAGCCTGTTCAACGAGTTCCTTGAGATGGGTAAGTCCACAGTAATGACTTGGTATGAATATTCCAGTCACTGTTTTGCTGACCAAGGGGATTTGACTATTTCCTTACATGCACGGTTTTGTTATCGTGCGTTTGGTTATCCTTCTGTTACTGCCAGAAATCTTGGCATTGTGGTGTAGAGACTACTTGGCCCCTGAGACCACTACTAGACAGTCCTTTTTTGCCTATCTTCCTTTTTTTGTAATGCAAATTCAATGTCACAACATTTACTCGCGTCCAGAGTTGCAATATTTATTGCCAGTATCTTAACAAGAAAGATGACTAAAGTGTTTGGTATCAGAATTGTATTTTTTACTGGTAATGCTCTTTCTACCTGAGGAGGACAGAATAAAGCATTAAATCTGAAGTTGTTGCAAAGAATGAAATGTCCATGTTACTGACCAATTGTCTGTGCACTCCAGTGGTCCAGTTCAGTTTCACCACCATATTTGTGGCAGCCTTCCCCCTCGCCCCTTTGCTGGCTCTAATTAACAACATCTTTGAGATCCGCTTAGACGCTATCAAGATGGTCCGCTTGGAACGACGACTGGTTCCCAGGAAGACCAACGACATCGGTGAGCTCTGTAGTCCCCTCCACACAATAATATATAAAACAGAAAATCATTGCTTGTAATGAGTAATTCAGTGTCTGATGGGTTCTGTTCAGCTTAACATTTATCTTGATTCTTTATGAATCCACTGTGTGGCTGAATGTGAAGATAGTAAAGATTGCTTATTACAGTTTCTAGCCACCACTTCTTCTAAAAACAAATATTTTGGGGTTTAATAGTGCCACCATGTGGCCATTTCACCACAGTGACTATGTTGTTAACTGTACGGTACCATCTTCTCTCTACAGGTGTGTGGACGAAAGTTTTGGAAGCAGTTGGGGTGTTAGCAGTGATTGCTAACGGGCTGGTTATTGGAGTTTCGTCAGACTTTATCCCACGCCTCGTCTATCGTTACCGTTATGGCCCATGTGCTAATGGGACCACTGACACACAGTAATTTTTCAGCTAATAGAGGCAACTCACATCACATCGCCAGTGTTTTTCCTGTGCCAGATCTCACAGTGTGTGGTGTTTGATGTTGTTACAGCTGCATGGAGGGCTATATTAATGACACTCTGTCCACCGCCTACCTGACTCACCCGGGAATTCGGAACGACTTTAATGAAACTCAAATGAAATTAGACAATGGCTTGATCTTCACATCGTGCAGGTGAGATGAGACATACTTTTCTGCTCTGTCCAATGCTACATTCACATCATGACATTTAAACTTATTATAAAAGGGAAATTGGGGTATACCGGTCACGTCAACCCCCAGAGTTGTCACTCGTAGATGTGATAAACATGACAAACTGTGTCATGTCTGCAGCTACCGAGACTACAGGAATTCTGAGGACCACAGTCTGACTTCTCAGTTCTGGTTGGTTCTGGCAGTGCGATTTGCCTTCATTATCCTGTTTGAGGTTTGTAATTCAAATGTTGGTCAGACATTATTAAATTGTTGTTAATTTAAATGTGATGAAGCCAGTTAAATAGTTGTGTCACATGTGTTTCTGCAGCATGTTATGGTGGTGTGTAAGTTTATAGTGGCCTGGTTCGTCCCCGACAATCCCACACAGGTGAAGAATGATCGTCTGGAAGACAAACTTGATCGGCTCAAAGAGGAGTTCCAGTAAGTCATATTTCTTGAGAGATATAAGAGATGAAGCTGTTGCCCACCACATCACACTATGTTTTTACAACAACACAGTTTCATAATAACACCCTTGTGACTCAACCCTTTTCTAATTTTAAGTTTTATATATATATTGTGTTTTTTTTATTTCAGAGAAGTGAAACGGAACAGATCAACAGATGTCTGAGCCCCCACAGCTGCCCTCAGATCTGCCTCCCCTGATGATTGTGAAATCAACGTTGATGGATTCATGTTATTTTTTTATTATATTTATATCTGCTGTTTGACCATGAGCCTGAACTGTAAATTCTAACTGTAAAGCTACAATAAAAAAAAAAAAGTTTGTTACAGTCACACTGCATACACACACCAGTTGAAAAATCATGTGATCCTTTTATACACTGCCTGTTTTTCGTTGCAGTGCCTTTAGCTTTGATTAAAGCACACATTTGCCGTAGCATTGTTTCTACAACCTTCTGCGAAGTCACAATATTTATTCCCGTCCAGAGTTGCATTAATTTCTCAGAAAGATCTTGTATTGACGATGGGAGAGTCGGACCACTGCACAATGCAAAGGTAACTTAAGGGATTTGACCTAAACGGCAGATTTACCTGGTTCTAGAGTGGGTGCATCCACCTCCCTTCTTACCCTGATGGACCCATCATGACTTGTGCCTACTGTACAAGTCTGTGGAAGCAGTGCTGTTATCTTCTTCAGCACATGCCAAAGATTCTCAATAGGATTAAGGTCTGGACTCGGTGTTAGCCAATCTATGTGTGAAAATGATGTTTCATGCTCCCTGAACCACTCTGTCACTATTTGAGCCTAATGAATCCTGGAATTGTCATCTCAGAATATGTCTGTGTCATCAGGGAAGGAAAAAAAATCCACTCATGGAAGAACCAGGTCATTCAGTATATTCAGGTAGTCATCAGACCTCTTTCTTTGCGCAAATAATATTGCTGAACCTAGACCTGACCAACTGTAGCAACCTCAGATAAAAGCACTGCTTCCACAGACTTGTACAGTAGGCACAAGTCATGATGGGTCCATCAGGGTAAGAAGGGAGGTGGATGCACCCACTCTAGAACCAGGTAAAGCTGGACTAGTCAGACCACATGACATTTTGTACTTTTACAGAGTCCAATCTTTATGCTCCCTAGCAGATTGAAGCCTTTTTTTCAAATTGGCCTCACTGACAAGTGGTTTTCTTAAGGCTACATAGCCGTTTAGGTCAAATCCCTTAAGTTACCTTTGCATTGTGCATGTGGAAAAGCGCCTAAATTAGCCTAAGAAGTCCCAGCCGAGAGTCCTAGCCCAAAAATTATTCAATAAACATATCAGAGCAACTCTGAGTTTGGAAAGTAACAAAAATAACTTGTATATTAGTGAGGAGGTGTGGGTACATTGTTTTAACATACATATGTCATACAAGGCCGAGCCACAGAGCCCACTTGAGTTACACTATCCGCTCCTCAGTTCCTCCCCCACACAACTCAGCCACCACCCTAACAATCTCAGCTGAGCAGGTGAGAAGAGAGCTGAACAGTTTTCACCCCACAAAAGCGGCGGGTCCTGATGGAGTCAGCCCAAGGTGCTGAAAGCCTGTGCTCCTCAGCTATGTGTTATTCTCCAACACATCTTCAACCTCAGCCTGCAACTGGAGAGAGTTCCTCTTGGGTGGAAAAAGTCGTGCCTTGTTCCAGTGAATAAGACGCCACGTCCCAGAGTCCTCAATGACTTCAGACCAGTGGCTCTGACATCACACATCATGAAGCTTTTGAGAGGCTGATCCTGGAGTCCCTCCGACCTCTGGTTAAACCCTCACTTGATCCCCTCCTGTTTGCCTATCAACCCCATATTGGAGTAGATGACACCATCATACACCTGCTCCATCGCACCTACACCCACCTGGACAAGCCTGGGGGCTTAGTGAGGATCATGTTTTTTGATTTCTCCAGTGCATTCAACACCTAGGAGAGAAATTAAAAAACATGCAGGTCAACACTCCCCTGATTTCCTGGATAATGGACTACCTCACTAACCGCCCACAGTACGTCCGCCTGCAGAACTGTGTGTCTGAAACTGTGGTCTGTAGCACAAGTGCTCCACAGGGGACAGTTCTGTCTCCATTCCTCTTCACCCTGTACACCTCAGACTTTAGGTACAACTCAGAGTCCTGTCATCTTCAGAAGTTCTCTGATGACTCTGCAGTTGTAGGATGTATTAAGGGTGGAGATGTCACAGAGTACCGTGGAGTGGTGGACAGTTTTGACAACCATCTGCAACTCAACATCAATAAAACAAAGGAGCTAGTGATGGACTTCAGGAAATCTGGGAGTCCTGTCATCCCTCTGTTTATACAGGGGGAGGTGGAGCTGGACCCTCTACATGATGTAGCTGAGAGGAGGATGCTGTCTAAATTCCACTCAATCCTGGACAATCCCTCCCACCCACTGCACAGTGTGTTGGCTGGACAGAGGAGCACTTTCAACCAAAGATTTATTAATTAAATGCTCCACAGAGTGCCACAGGAGATCCTTTCTACCTGTGGCCATTAATCTGTACAATTCCTCTCCTCTATAAGGGGTAGGGGAAGTGATAGTTGGGTCTTATACTTGCTGTCTTTATTTTTATTCATTTAAAGGTCTTTGTAACTGATATAGCTAGCACATTAATACCATATATGCAAGACAATACTGTGTCCTGGACAAGAACAATAACAAGAGGATCATGTTTTTTGACTTCCGACAAAAAATTTGTGTGACTTTTTTTGGCGGTCAGTATATATATATATATATATATATATATATATATATATATACTTTTGCCACCCTGCACTGTGAATGTTTACATGTTATGTTCAATAAAAACATGAAAACATATAATGTTTGCGTACTATTATTTTAAACAGACTGTTTTTCTATTGTTGTGACTTAGATGAAGATCGGAGCACATTTTATGACCAATTCCTGCAAAACTCCATGTTTTCTTGCCACTGTGTTTCACAGTATTCATTATAAAAGACAGTATGTCACACTAAAGCACAGTAGCATGTGGCAGAGCCATTTAGGGTAGTTGGACACACCTGTGCCTAATACTAAATGACTGCCTTTTGAATGCTTAGGATAAATATCAAAGCTAAAAAATATATTGATGAAGAGGTTCACATCACAACATAATGTTCAGTTACAAGTTGGTGTTTTGGTCAAAACTCAAGAGCTGATCCGGAAGATCAATATTGAATCAGTACTTGTTCAAATAAACTCTGTTGTTGATCATCAGTTGATCTATCACAGACCTTCACAGGTTAAATATATTTGTATTTGTATAAGGAAAGTTTATGTTTGGTTAAACAAATAGGACAGGAAAATTAGGTCCAGAAAGACAAATTTGCTTTGCTTTGCTTGACAGATTATGACAACTTCACAGTCAAAGAGCCTTCACAGGTCATTTCATCTGCTTATGTCAGATAGTGTCTAAGTGCTGGAAGGAAAGCAGTAGTTACCAGGATTTCTCATATAACAGGTTTTTCTTTTGGACATAACCCACTAACAGTTCATCCGTAAAACCCCATATAAATAGAGTTTGAGAGGGTCTCACTGAAACCACGATGTTAAGAATTTGCAACAGAGCTCTGGTAAGTAAAGTCTGCAGCTACTTCTGATTGTGACTTCCAAAATATACTGTAGCTTACTGAAACCCCACAAGCTAGATAATATCAGATATGTGTTGATAGTTGTGTAAAGCTGTTTCTTATCCAGTATTTTTATACAGCTTAGCTTTTACTGTCTTTTTGTTCTTGTACTACAAAACTACTGTAACTACAAAAATGTGTGTTTTAAAGTGTTTACTCTTACCCTTTACTTTAAGGGTTTACTCATCATCTGTGTTGTTGTAGGCCGTTTGAGAAAGTGACACGGTTGGAAAAAAATCACATGGGCTGGCAAGTCTAACCTTAGACCTGTCAGATGTAAACTATGAGGACATTTGCCAACAGCCACAACTGTAAAATAAGTAGGCCTAATACAATAATTAACAATTAATTAGTGTTTATAATGCATTCCTGTAATATTTTAGAGTTTTGAGTATAAAATTATTACCAAGATGGCAGCGTGTACACAACCTGATTGATGAGAATTTCCTGCATAAGAATTTTTTCATCTTCTCCTTCTTTGGTAGCATCCAAGTATGTTAATTTCATAAAAACATAACTGCCCTGATGGATTGAGTGAGATGAAACAAAGCATGACTGACCATCATACAAAATATACTTTATTTAAAAGAGGCTTTTATCCAAAGCTGTCTGTATACAAATATAAACTGTGCCAGATGCCAGAGGAAGTCAACCCCTGTGAAAATGTTTGCATCTACCGAAGTGACATTGCTTATGATGACGTCTACACCCTGTGCATCTCATAGTAGAAAATGGCTTTGATGTTCCTGTGAATGCTTATAAGTCAATTAGTCTCTACTTTCGCCTACAAAAAGATTTATCAGGTGTTTTAGACAGTGAACGATAAAGACTGTGTGAATATGGATTAATGTGTAAGATTGCCACCCTCCATGCTGGATACTTGGGTCCAAATCCCAACGGTAGCCCACCTCCAGTATGGTTCCTTAGGCAAGACCTCCTTATAGTTAAACAGCCTGCCTTCGTACCTTGTACCTCACTCGTAAGTTGCTTTGGATAAAAGCCTCTGCCAAATGACTGAATGTAAAATGTATATGTGTTCATACATGCAGTGCACAGATAAAGCCCAATTCATTTTAGAAAAAGAAATTTGATATTTGAACTCAAACGTCCTGACCTGAAGTGTAGTGACTTAAGCTTTTTTGTAATCCTGCTAAGTTGCCCTTATTTTGAACAATATTTTACTGAGTAGGAAATAAAAATATACTTAATTGTAGCATCCCAGTATAGGGGATCATCTATACGCACAGCAATCAGGCTCTACAACCCCCAAGCCAATGGCAGATGATTATTCAATTATTTCATGGTCTTTCTATCTACAAGTCTACCTGAATTACCCTTCAGGGATTAATAACGTTTATCTTATCTAATTGTATCTTATTGAGTTCTGTTAAAGCTAAACGTCTCTGAAAGATCAGCATGGAGTTACATAAACAAGGCAGGGCACTTTGGACCCTTCACAAGCTGAGAGGGTTCTTCTACTGCCTAGTGTGCTGTTACTACATAGAGATTTTTGTCCATCGTAATGACTCCTGTGCCACACCAAAGTGCCCCACTCGCCGATCACACCTTCCCTTGCAGCAGTATCAGACGAGGGTGCTGCTGGAACTGGTGGGGGTTGGCATTCAGGAGGTGTTTCAGGTGTTAAACTGGCTGTTCGCTGTACTGACGTATTATTGAATTCATAGATAAATGTGACACTATGAATCAAATGAGTTGCAGAGAGAGACCTCCTCAGTTTGGATTACATAAGGTGGTTTGAGTTCTGTCAAAGAAGAAATAAGCTGCCCCTTTTTTCAAGACTACCTCCAACCATCCTGCACGTCACAGGATGCATGTAGGCCGAACTTGTTTGCCCTAATGAAGTGGTCTCAAAAAGTAATGATTACTTTTTAGGTAATGTATAGTTTAAGATTTTCTCAGAAAAACCAAACCTGTCTCTTTTTTTATTAATTCTGATTAATTAATTAATTATTAATTATTATTAATTCAGATATTAGAGTACCTTTTTTTCAGAAAATGATTAATACTGTGTATTCCAAATGTTTTTTAATGTCACACTGTTAATGTACATCAATGTGATGATGTTTCCATTTTAACCTATATTCAGTATTAATCTTGAGCATAGTAATAGTTTACTATTGTATGTTCTACTTTGACATTAGTATGATTTGAGACTCTATTGGCAATTCATTTTTCAGTCAGTGATAGGAAAATGTCATGTTTGTACAGGAATGTGCAGCAGAATCTATGTTCACAGACAAAGTAATTTCAAACTATAGTCCTTGTAATATACTTCTACTCTATTTGCTATGTTTTCACCAACTCTAAAAAAATTAATGCAGCTTTTTGTGTGCTTAAGAGGTCTTGTCATAATGACAATGAATGCAATATATTTAACTGTGCATTATAACTTATATAACATGTATTTAATATGCATAGAGAAATTGACACTAATCTGTTGGCTAATCACAACATTACCAACTATTACAGGTAAAGGTGGACATGGTGAATCCCTGTGGCTTGATGAAATTGGTGAAACCTGTATCAGTGACTCTGGTTGCTGGTAGAGATTTGTCTCAACTGAAGACACTGCCCAAACCAACCGTTCCTCCTCTGAAGAGGACGTGTAAGCTCTATCTCAGCTTTTTAGAAACATTTTTACAGCCTGAGGAACTGAACCACACAAAAAAGCTAGTGGAAGAGTTTCTGATACCAGGAGGGGTCGGAGAGACACTTCAGAAAGGCCTGGAGAGGAGAGCATGCAACACTGAGAACTGGGTGAGCTCAACAACTTGACCAGTTACAGACACGTTTACTGGGACTTTATCTGTTTGGCTGCAGTTAAGACAAAATAAGGTTATTGTCATATTGCAACCTTTAGGACCATCAAGCTAAAAGGAAACAAAACTTATTTGAGTAATGAAAGAAATAGCAACGTAAGGATGGAGCCAAAGTGGAAGTTGCTGCATGGTACAAATGTTATGGAGATTTAGAATTTAGAGACTTGATCAAAAAAGCCACTCATTCTCTTCTTTTAAAGATGTAACAACATAGGGTTTACATGTGCGGTAGAAAACCTATTATGTGAAGAATGCTCATTAGCCATATCATCCACTCACATTGTTCCTGTAATCTTTAAAGGGTCACAACCTCACACTTTATGCAGGGGTCTATATATTTTTTACACACAATGTTTTGTGCTTCACTCTGCAGACTGCTCCAACTGTGGGCCAATGTTTGCAAGGAAACAAACTTTCAAAAGACAGATCTATGATTGAGTGTCAGTTGTAGCTCTCACCAGAGTAAATTTATCTTGTCATCTTTCTATAACACTGATACAGTTGAATACATAGTATAGTGATATAAATGCAATGCTGTTAAATGTATATTCCTAATTTGTCAGTATGGATCTGTGTCACCTATTAACATTTTGCAGATAACAGATGCCTATTTGAAGTATGAATGTCTTAAACGGAAGCCTCTGGTGATTCTTTTAAATTTTGCAATTCTTTGCACCAGAAAAGACATCAGGGATAAACAAGGACAAATAAGGTAAACACACAAAATAACACACACACTGGGATCATCCCAAACATTATTGCCGTTACATTTGCTGACATGTTCTAGCCTGATACTTTGTTCCCCTCAAGACCACTGTAATCTCACCATCACACTGGGGGGGCTCATTGGCTAACTGATATGAAATTTACAATAGGTATGTAGGTAGGTTGCATAATATGTGCATAAGGTTGGATAGCTCCTGTATAAATTACTGGTGTGTTTGCTGATAAGTTCCAGTTAGTAGTTCAAAAAACATTTCATCAAGCATCAATGATATAAAACATCCACAAAGTAAAACAAGAAACAATAAAAGATCCTTAGAACAAAGCTCACATTTTTAGTACCTTCCACGTTTTTACAGTTTGTACTATTGTGTGAACACACACAGCAGAAAAAGAAAGTTAAAAAACTTGCAATCTGTAAATTATGCTTTCAAAAAAAAGTCCAAGATGCTGTAGAAAAGATCTTACTAAAGTGTATGTAAACTTGCTCACAATTACTGGCATAAGCTGATTTCCTGGTAACCTGGTTACTTATTGTTACACAGTTTAAATGTGACCAGCAGCAGGTATGTATTTAGCATCAAATCTTTTTACAGTACTGTGCTCTGAGTCAACACATACATACACACAAACATCAGCATAAACAGCAACTCCGTACACTCAGGACAGGTTTCCAGTTTGACCTATATTCTATATTATTATATAATGACCACTGTGCCTCTCAAGGTCACTTTCTAAACATTGAGAAACTAACATGATAACCATCTGGGATAGGCCTCAAGACTTCTGATTTGGGTTTTTTGATTCCTGTGAGAGACTAAAAATGTTATTTTGTTGTTTTTTTTTAGATGTGCTGCTGAATTCACAGCAAGTGTATTGGATATAAAGACAATGGTTGACAAGTGAGTACTAAACACAAAGTGTTTAGACAAGCTGTATTATTTTTGTCATCTGTGTGTGTTTTGAATTGTTCCTACGCCAGTGTGGTAATAAATATGAATATAAAAATGAAAAAAGGGGCCACAATAGCAGCAGAAGCTAATCGACTTAGTTCATATGTTAACCTACCAACATTTAATACGAGAGGAAATAGGTGCATTGAAGGTTTTTGCATCAAATTCTATTCACACACTTTTTTCTTCCAACAGTATTGGAACTCCAAGGATAATTTAGTTTTTTTCTGTACACTGAAGCCATTTGGGTTTAAGACTAGTAGATGGATATGCTCGACTCGACCGTTTTGTACAATTTTCATGCTATGGCTATCTGACTACTCTTAGTGTTAGTCTTTTTTTTTATTCTCTTGGTTTTTCCTCAGTCTTGGTACAGTCCACTCATCACAGCTTATTGTCTGTACCTTCACTGTTCTTTTAGCCTGCTTAGGTCTACTCACTCTTTGCCAGATTTGGAATTTGGACAGGTATTGGGGATCTGGATATTGGATGTGTGATTTACTATGGAGAGGAATTTAGATACTGTATTAAAATGTTTTTATGTACATTTATGAAAAGGGTTTGTCAGATTACTCTGTGCGTGAACTGGGAACGGTTTCTTTAGAATGGATTTCTGAAACCCCACTCTATGACGTTTGTTTGAACCATACAAAATCATATGTGAAGCATGCTGGAGGTAGCGTCATGGCCTGGACTTGCTCATCATGTTAGCTGCAGGATGATTTTAGAGAGGTACAGAAACATTTTGTCTACATATTTACAGAACAATGCATACATTGTTCATACAGCAATTATGATCCAAAACATTCAGCCTGGAAAGACATATTTATTTAAAACGAAACAACCAACAATTTGGTGACATCATGACATTACAGGCTTGATGTGACCAAGAGTAGTCCAATTTCCACTGGCACCCTGTAGGTTAACAGCATCGGTGGCGGTTGTTGTTAACCCAGGCCTCGGCCGATCCGGTATGAAATTCTTATGAACGATTTGCATGGTTGTTTTTGGCAAGTTTTACAACAGATGCCCGTCCTGACCCAACCCTCTTGGCTTAGAACCGGCACAGAAGTCACTGGCTTGCAACCCCTGTGGCTAGATTATCATCAGATGCCTCCATAATGATATTTTATTATGCAGGTGAGGAGGCTGGATTTTAGTCAAACATTGAGGCAGCATTATATTCCTCAAAGCAGTCTTAAACCTTCTTAAACCTTCAACACCAGTGAATATGACATCCATAGCCAAATATGTAAATGATGCCGATTGACTGAGTTAGTGTCTAACCCTTATTTGGACAGGGAGCCATATTTGGTAACTTCTTTGTCATCACGTGTCATTAACTGGGGTCGCTGGAGAAGCCTATAATAAGAATAAGTTTCAAAACTGTTCTGATAATTGGGTAAATAAGGTTTTTAATGGGTTATTACACCAAGTGTTTCAGGGCTCAAGATTGCCTGAACTAACGCGTTTTAATTGAAGCAGACCAGCCTTTAAAATGTGTGTGATATTTGTTACCACTACCATCATCAGTACCTCAGGAAAGATCACATTTTTTGAAAATAAAGTATTCTGCTAATTTCTATTAAACTATTGGTATATCCTCCAATAATGAACTATTGGTCCATTTTTTGGTCAAGTATTTCAATGAGTGTCTTATAAAGGTTTCATGTTTGTATGTTTTGCAGTGGCACACTTCCAGTTGAGTATATGAGAGGGAAGCCGTTGTGTATGAAGCAGTACGAGCAAGTGTTTTCATCGTGTCGTATCCCTGGTGCAAAGACAGACTTCTTGCTCTTCGACAAGAGCTCCAATCCCCCCAAAAACATCACTGTTGTACACAATGGTCAGGTGAGCAGCACCACACTTGTGTCAATCATCTGTGTCTGAGCTCTTCTGGGGCTGGTGCTTGTAATTAGCAAACTTCTACATGTTACTTCCTGCAAAATATTTCTAAAATAAATATTATTTATCAACTTTTGAACATAGTGGAGAGTTGTCTTCCAGTTCATCAGGTGCTTCACTTTGATTTTCAGCATTCTCTTCATGGTACAACTGTTAGATTAGGATGTGACAGGCTGTGATTGGTTAAAAACTAGTTTTAGTCTGTAGAGTCTTGGGTGTGGTGAAGGCGCTCCGAAGAAACAGGAACAACAGGGTGGAACTGAACAGGTTCAGGATCTAAAAGAGAGTCAGAATTAGAGATGGTAGATAAAAGGGGAATTTGCAAACTGGTCAGATAGTAATTCACTATTGGCAATGCAACTGCAGGTTGGAAGATGCTGGAGAAAGTGCAAGAAGTTAGGCCAGGGATTCTGGGTATTTAGGGATATGCCAAGTAGTGGAGAAAGAGATCAGGTTGAATGAGGAGGGCACTGTGGGTGCAGTAGTCTGAAGCCACGAGTGAGTTGGTAAAATGCTGTGAGTGGACTTCGTAGCAAAACAATCCAAAAGCCAAAACAGCTGGTGAGTGGCTTTGGTGCTGAAGTGGCACAATCTGGCAAGTGAGAGCTGCAGACCAGATAATGAAGGGAGATGTGAACACAGGTGAATCAGATCAGAAACACACTGACAACCTCATGCTGTGTCCTACTCAATTTATGTGAAGAACAGTTCATTTATTAGCAGTTTATTCATTTGAGTAAAAACAAATGTATTAATCACATTGTCACAGTAATTCCACAGAGGGAAACCTGGTTTTTTGGAGGCCACATAGTGTCTCTGATGCCTTGGAATTACAGAGTTACCTTATCCTCCTATTCTTTCGTCTGCATGTTGATCCCCTTGAATTTAGTTCTTCTTGCTGGACATATACAACAGTGATGGGACCCTGCTGACGGTTGATCAGCTCTGTGTTCAGCTGGAGAGGATCTGTAATTCCTCACTGCAGACCAACGTGGATCCTGTCGGGATTCTCACCACCCAGAGACGTGACGTGTGGAGTAAAAGCTACATCAGCCTCATGCAGGGTGAGCACAACTCTGCTTTCATGCACACAGCACTAACTACCTATGAGAAAGGGTGGTAAACTACTTTGTAGCCTCTTGTCCTGGTGCCTTGTCCTAATAAACATATTAACCTATAGGGTTGATGTGCTTTTTCACTTCACCCAAATTTAATCCTGCGAGTTCAGGGATTGAACCATTTCTTCTCTTAAATCAACATAGGACATGTTAATGTGTTGCAGTCTGTTTTCATAATATCCTGATGTTTGCTCTGTGTACTGTCACTGATGTGTCCAGACGAGACCAACAAAGAATCACTGTCAGCTATTGAAAGCAGCATCCTCACACTGTGCTTGGATGGACCAATGTCCCCAGTGTCTGATGAGAGGATGTGTCGCAAGGCTGCTTTTTTCCAGATGCTTCATGGAGGCGGCAGCCAGTGGTACAGTGGAAACCGCTGGTTTGACAAAGGTTTACAGGTGATATGACAGGTTCAAAGTACACACACACCAACCGGAACCTACATCACTAATCAGAAAATCACACTCAAGATGTTGCGACATCAAGCAAGAAGCTATATTGTAGCCATATATTTCTCTCTCACTTACTGCCACTACATAAAAGCATAGATCTAAAAATCTAAGTCTAAAAATAGCATGATCTCAAACCGGACATGAAGAATCTTCAACACAAAAATCTTGTGAAGCTAAAGAGACATTTACCTGCTCAGTATTCCAAGCACATATGTTCCAGACAGGTTGTTTGTCTGTATATAAAAACACTTTATGCACTGTTATGTGTGTTGGTGGATAAACAACCAAAATTAAATTAAAGATCTGTCACACATATTTCCCAACTCCTCATGGGTTTGTTACTGTAAAGGTAAGGCTTGGTTTGTGTATTTTATGTTTTTGTCAGGTAATTATTGGAGAAGATGGACACCGAGGTATAAACTGTGGGCATACTGTTGCTGATGGTACAGTGTTTATGGCCATTTGCGACCATGCTGTTGCTAACACGTGAGTAGACTGAAAACAAATGATTGAATTGTATAAAAGTCTATTAGCTAAAGGCTGTTTAGTGTTCAGGCTGTTGGCCCAATCTGGGTTTTGTTCCATCCCATGTAACATGTCTGTTTTTTTGTAAAGAAATCAGGAAACGCCAAATGTGATCCAAACTCCCAGTGACCCACTGCCTATGCCTCAGAAACTACACTTTAACATCACACCTGAGATCAAACAGGACATCGAGGAGGCCAAACAGCATTTGGACACGTGAGAGTAACTATTAGCTGTGATAGAGTTGCATAGACACAAAGTGACAGCAAATATATAAATACTGTAGGAATTAACATTATATGGGGGCAAAATACAGCAGTAACTAAATTTTCACATTTGAATTTCACAGACTACAGATTAAGGGCTTCAGATGTGACTTTGATTTAAAAAGACCAGTGAGAATCCTATTGCCAGCCAAGACTATTGATATTGGACAGTCCTGCATAACCTTGGATTATGTGCAGAAGTTCCCAGAGTAGCTGAAACTCAAGAAATGTGTCATTGTGCAGACATTTCTCCCATTTCTTCCATCACAGAGTGGTCCAGAATGTGGATGTGGAAATTACTGTTTTTGACCACTTTGGAAAAAATGCCATTAAAGCCCGTAAGATGAGTCCTGATGCTTTTGTACAGATGGCGATCCAGCTGGCCTACTACAGGTGAGGAGCTGTACAATCATCACATCAGTGTTAAAAGTAGTATTAATGTTCTCTGGTACTGTGCTGGAATTTCAGCACAGAGCCCAGAGGCATTTTAGATTTGAACACAGATAAGTATATGTCCATGAAAAATATTGATTAAATTGATTATTTTAATATTTTTTATTTGTGTTATTTGTAAGAATATGGCTAAATCTAGAGCAACTCAGTGGTTGTTTGTGCTTGGATCTGTTAAACGTTAATACACAGTACCCATAATTGTCTTGTACATCTACTACACAAACACACTTCTGCCCTAGTGATTTTCAAGATTTATTTTTATTTTATGTCATTGCTTATGAGTTGTGAAATGCAAGAAGAGTACTAAAGCAGAAAACCTGTATCCACTCATGTGGTCCTATGTTTATCCTTCAAATTTAACATATTATTCATACCTGAACCACAGCATTTCAAATAATTATTTATCCAATTCTATATATTCTTATCATAAGTTACAAAAAGAGAAGAGACCACATGAGTTTGTCCACTGCTTTTCTATTCCACTTTAGTGGGACTGAATGTGGTTCTTCAGGGACTACATGTGAAAACACTCTAATGTTGTAACAACTCACAAAGTTCAGTTGTTACAACATGACATCACATTAACTGAATATTTTCTATTTACTGATTTAAAAACAAAAAATAGTTACAGAAAAATCTTAGGGCTTTCGCCTCAAGCAGATTAAATAGTTAATCTATTTTCTGATTTTAAGTTAGTGTTCTTGCTTTAATTCAGTAAGAGTTTTCTCCTTTCTTTTGTCAGGGTGTACCAGCAGTGCTGTGTAACAGTGGAACCTGCCTCCCTGCGTACATTCAGACTCGGCCGTCTAGCTGTGATCCGTCCAACTTCAAGTGCTTCAGTTGCCTTTGTCAAAGCCTTTGATGATCCCAACAAACAGGTCTGATTAAAATAATTCAATTTAATTTGTATAGCGCTTTTTACAATTGTCATTGTCACAAAGCGGCTTTACAGAAGCAAAGAAACTATGGAGGTTTACATGAACAGTGAATGTGTATGAATCAATAATAATCATATTGTCCCTGATGAGCAAGCCGGTGCGACGGTGGAAAGGAAAAACTCCCGGAGAAGGCAACAGGAAGAAACCTTGAGAGAAACCAGACTCAACATGGAACCCATCCTCATATGCGTGATCACATACTATGTGTTAGACAGCAGGCAGTCCAGTATAACAGTTAATGTCTATAAACTATTGTGGAGTCCAGTTAGTTATTGCAGGCTCTGGTAGACTTGTTCCAGTGCTGGACTATCGAGCGTTGAGTCGAAAACAAAGCTTCTAATGCAACAAACAACTGATGCTGGAGATTATGCAGTTTTAAATCTGTTTGATTTTAGCTCAGTTTTTGGCACACGTGCCTCAGGAAGACTGGGTTGACAGAAATACTGCATTAGGCTCTTGAGATCATACTAATGAACACTAAGTGACTACAAGTGATGAACTGTAACATTTGTTTTCTTCCTGTTTACACAGAACCTAGAGAAGGTTGATTTATTGGAAAAAACTTTAAAAGAACACAAAAAAAGCACAGAGATGGTGAGTATCCATCATCACACCACTTAGTACTTTAATGTACAGCAGAAAAAGATTAGTATGATGGTAAAGATGCCATTTACTGTATGAAATTCCACCGTACATATACTGTACAACAGGTTTGACAAGTAAATACAAGACCTTCAAGAAATACATTAATAACATATGCCTTTATTCAAATATTGGATTAGAAAATGTTTCCAAAGGTCAACAACAGAAAAATACTTTGTGATGTGCAAAAGAGGGAAGAATGGTTCCACTAAATCCAGTATAAAATCTGTCATCAACTATGTTTGGCTTTGGGCTGTTGAAAGAGTTTTGTCACCAACCAGTTCCTTCACTGGACAATATTGAAAATCTAGGGAACAACTTAAGCATGCTGCATGGTAGATGGTCAAGGTTAGTTTTTCCTTTGACACAAATGTAGAGATGGAGGTGGCTTATACTGTACTGCAGTCAACAATAGAAACACAGTAACTACTCAACAACAACCAAATCACTCACCGTTAAAGTCAAAAGGTTTTTTCAACACTTCATTATGTGCTCATTTTTAGGCTGAACATCATAGGGGACTTGTATTTGGTGACAATATACATATTACACAGATGGTCTCTTTTAGGCTTACTGACTCCACTACTCAGACAAACTAACCTAACTTTAAGCCATGTTTATGAAAGCTACTTAAATGTCCCATCTTAATGTCAGTGATGAACAATGAAGCCGGAACACTAGCAGTGTCTACAATTATGAGTTGTGAAGGGAAATGCAAGACGAGTACTCAAGCAGAAAGCCAGTATCCAGTCATGTGGTCCTGTGTTTATCCTTTAAATTTAACATATTGTTCATACCTGAACCACAGCAGAATAATGCACCCTCAGCATTTCAAATAAATATTTATCCAATTCTATATATTCTTATCATAAGATGATTACAAAAAGGGGAGAGGCCACATGAGTTTTTCCTCTGTTTGACACTAGCCAAATGGTAAGCTGCAGCCCCATACAGCACTAATGAACTGTAGTGTGAACAGTAAAAGAAATGTCTTTATGTGAGGTGGACTGGACCAGAAGAAATATATTTCAAATGAAAATATGAATTGTCCCCTTTCTAACAGGCGATGAGTGGCCAGGACATAGCAGAACATTTAATTGGTCTAATGTGTCAGGCTTCTGAGAAAAACATCCCTGAGCCAGATGTGTTCACTGACACCTCAGGCGTCTTTCATGTCACTACAAGTCAGGTAAGGAGTTAGGTTGATTTAGGTTTCTGGTTATACCAGCATAAATGAATGAATTGTTTACTAAGGTAACATTTTATAGTAAGACTATATGAATTATGAATTCTTTAGTGAATTCATGCATGATCAATACATTAATTAATATAACTAATAATAATAATTATTATTAATAATAACAAAAAGCTATGATATAAATAAAAATGCTAATCTGATGTTTTATCACATTTTAACATATTCTAATACTGCTGACCGGTAAACTGCAGAGTTTCTCTGATTTCCTTAAAAAAAAAAATAGGGGAAATATTGCCCATGACTCTACTTACTCTAAGCCTAAGTCATGGAAGAGAGAGTCCACTAGAATTATTATTGTTATTATTAACTCAGCATTACTTTATCATGACTTCTCAATGTTTGTGGCCCACCTAATAAAGCGGTGACATGCTCATTCATTCTTGCTATTTTATATTTCATGTACCATATGCTTCAGAAAATACTTATTTCCAAAAGACTGACTCTATCTCTCAGCCACATGTTAGCGCTACTACAACTATAACTAACGACAGCATTCTCCCTTGTGTTCCTGTTTCTAAGTTATCTTCAAAGACCGGGTGTCTCACATGTAATACCCTCGATCAACCTGGGACATATGATGTGTCCTACAGTATCATGGACAGTCACATTGACTGTAGAGTGTCCTCAATAGAAGCTTCTAATACCTGCAAAGAAAAAGATCCAGCACGACTGAGCCGAGCCCTGGAGGACGCACTGTTGGACATGATGACCCTGCTAGAAGAAACTCCAAGAGTCAAACCATAAAGCCAATACAGACTTAAAGGAATAGTTGGACATTTTGTAAAACCTATTGGATTTTTAATAGGTTCTTAGCTTATGTTATCACAGAGACTGGAAAACGAGAAACAAGTCAAACAAAACTCCAAGTTTCCACTTTAAGGTCTATGAAAAAAAAAGGCATGACAACTGTGTTGCATTTCTTTCTGATCAGGATAGAAGGGTTCATGTTTAAAATTATTTTTCTTTGTTGATTTTAATCAGTTGGTTTAACTGTAAGCTCATTGACCGTAATGGTTACTCAAGATAGAAATACTGTTATACATTTGTAATTTGATAAAATAACAATGTTTATTTTCAAATTTACTTTAGCAAAGTTATCATGATGCCAATTTTTAAAATGACCAAATCATTTCTTTGATAGGTCTACTGTTAATTTTCCCTGACAAAATGTGCTTAGTCTGGATCTATAAGTGAAACTAACCTGGTCCAGAGCAGGACAGCTACATGTTTTTACAGTCATTCCATGGTCTCTTGCTTTGAATTATCCTGCAATAAAATACTGCAGATATATTATTAAGTATGCTTACATTTCTTTGTCACAATCATTTTCATAATTATTTATGTAGTATTAATTATTAATGTCAGGTTTGTTTAATACATAAGCTGAAATTGCAGAAATTGTAAAAAAGAAAGGTTTGTGACCATATGTAAGACACCTGATCTGTACATTATGGTTTTTGCCAGACATATTTAAAGGATACATCTGTAATATTAATACAATTAATTTAAAACAATTAGGATGATGATAAAATAGATAAAGTGATCAGATTACCATATTAAAGACTAGATAACATCAAACAGATACATGTATCTTCTATCTGATTGATGTTTAAAGAGAGATAAAGGAGGTGATAGAATAAATGAAATAGATGCTATGGTTAAGTGTATGTGAATCATGTTCCTGTTATCTTCACTTCAAGTGTACAACTGTTATTGAAAATGACAAGTAACCCCTTCAACTGTAGGTCCTATTTACTGGATATTCATTATTTCTGGACTGCTTTCACATTGAGCTTGTCACATTTTGACAAGCCAGTGATGTAGCATCCGTCATATACTGTTGTATTGTTTGGCAACATTACAGTGTAAAGCCGGACAGGTTTAATTTACTTGAGAAATCTGAGGAAACTGGTGCCCTTTTAAGTTATGTATATTGAAAACCTGAGTGAAATGAAAACTTGAAGGGGTAGAATTGTTTTTTTCAAGTTCAAGTTCAATACACTAAATTCCAAGTTCTTTTAATTTAAAATAATTTTTAATAAAAAATTCTTTATCCAGTCACTCTACTTAACACTTTAGGTTAAAGTGGGTAAAACTCTAACCAGCTTGCTGAAGAAAATCATCTCCACAACAAGATGCAACAAGATGCATCACATTTTACAGTGGAGCACCTAACTCTACACGTTTTGCATTTTTTGACTGGAAATAGCATTCTGTGTCTGGGTCACTCTTCAGGCTTGTGGTCTGAGCAGTATCAGAGCAAAATTAGAGTGAGACATAGGACATAGCGGCTGCTCTCGCTCCGCGGTGCTTGTGAGATCTGACCCTGACCCCACAGGTCAATTTAATTCAATTTTATTTGTATAGTCACAACAGAGGTCATCTCAAGGGACATTATAATGTAAGGTTTAAGACCTTACAGAGTATAATTGCATAAGAAATTATATAGAAAACCCAACAATGCCATATGAGCAAGCTTTAGGCAACAGTGGAGAGGAAAAACTCCCTATAGAGGAAGAAACCTCCAGCAGAACCAGGCTCATGGTGGGCGTCCACCTGCCTCGACCGGTTGGGGTGATTGAAAAGAAGAGAAAGAAAAGAACAGCAGGCAACAAGAAACACCAAAAACACTGGGCAGGTCAACTGGATTCTGGAGATGTACAGCACCAGGTCAAGATACCTGCAGAAAAGTACAGAGAGAGGGAGACGGAGAGGAGGAAACACAACTATGGGAGATGCATTGGTAGCATTCGAATGGATAGAGAAGAGGAGAGAGGAGCTCAGTTTATCGATAGAGTTCCCTCAGCAGACTTAGCAACTTATAGCAGCGTAACTAAGAGATAGTCCAGAATCACCTGATCCATCTCTAACTATAAGCTTTATAAAAAAGGAAAGTTTTAAGTCTAGTCTTAAAATGTAGAGGGTGTCTGCCTCCCAAACCTGAACTGGGAGCTGGTTTCACAGGAGAGGGGCTTGATAGCTAAAGGCTCTGCCTCCCATTCTACATTTGGAAACTCTAGGAACCACAAGTAAACCTGCAGCCTGAGAACAAAGTGTTGGGAAAATATGGAACTACAAGGTATTTAAGATAAAATGAAGATTGATCATTGAGTGCTTTATATGTGAGGAGAAGGATGTTAAACTCAATTCTGGATTTTACAGGGAGCCAATGGAAACAAGCTAAGGTAGGAGAACCATGGTCTGTCTTGCTAATTCCAGTCAGAACTCTGGCTGCAGCATTTTAGATTAACTGGAGGCTTTTTTGGGGGGGTGGCTGTGGCTCAATAGGTAGAGCAGTCGTCTGCCAATCACAGGATTGGTGTTTTGATTCCCAGCTGCCATGTCACATGCCAAAGTGTCCTTGGGCAAGATACTGAACCCCAAGTTGCCCCCGGTGAGTCAGATCAGCTGTATAGCAGCTCTGCCATCGGTTTGTGAATGTGTGTGTGCTTGTGCGTGTGAATGGATCAATGAGACGCAGTGTAAGGCACTTTAGGTAGAAAAGCGCTACATAAGTGCAGACTATTTACCATTTTTAAGCAACTATTGAGACCTCCTATCAGTAGTGAATTCCAATAGTCCAGTCTGGAAGTAAGAAATGCATGGACTAGTCCAGCCTCAGGTGAAAAAAGGCAATTCTAGAGATTTCTTTGATGTGTGACCTAAAGGAGATATCCTAGTCAAAGATAACTCAGCCATTTCTCACAGTGCTACTTGGGGCCAATGCATCATCTAGGTTAGGAATGTGATTAGACATAGTGTCTCTGAGATTTTTAGCACCAAACAAAATAACCTCTGTCTTGTCTGGATTTAGGAGAAGGAAATTAGAGGACATCCAGGCCTTTGTGTCTTTTAAGCATGCTTAAACTGTGATTGATTGATTAGTTTCTTCTGGTTTCATAAATTTATATAAGCTGGGTATCATCTGCATAGAAATGGAGTGTTTTCTAATAATATTGCCTAAGGGAGGCATATATAGAATAAAATAAATCAGACCAAGCACAGAACCTTGTGGAACACAGGGAAGACTCATCATTAACTTGCACAAACTGCTGTTTCTTCAACTCTAATGACATTTTCCAGTCTTTTTAATATATTGTTGTGATCTATAGTGTCAAATGCAGCACTAAGTTCTAACAAAAGGATTATAGAGAGTTTATTATCTGATGCTAATAGAAGATTGTTATTGACCATCACCAGCCTTATTTCTTTACTATGATGTACTCTAAATCCTGACTGGAAATCTTCATAGTTTTTCAAGTTTTTCCTGCACAGGTGGTGACTTAATTGGTTTGAAACTATCTTTTCAAGGATTTTAGAGATAAAGGGCAGATTGGATATTGGTCTATAATTCACTAAAACCCCTGAGTCCAGAGTAGGCTTTTTGAGTAGGAGCTTGACTACAGCAACCTTAAAAGCCTGTGGTACGTAGCCTATGTGTATTGATAGATTGATCTAATCTAATATGGTCGTGCTGATCAAAGGTAAGATATCTTTGAGCAGTGTATTTGGGATGGTGTCTAAGAGACATGTTGATGGTTTAGATGTATTAATTACTGATATTAATTCAGAATGATCTATGGGGAAGAAGCAGTCTAGAAGTGAGGTCTTACAAATAAATCTAGAGCTGTTGAACATAGTCCACACATGCCGTTTGCAGGAAGGATCTGATCATTTTTCTCTAATAATTACGATTTTATTTGTAAAGAAGTACATAAAATCAGTAATGCTGAGGTAACGGGATACAAGGTTTGATAGAGTTATGCCTATTTGTCAGCCTGGCTACAGTGCTGAAAGGAAAGGATGTTCTAATTTGCTTCTATTATTGAGGAATAATAGTTCTAGCTTTATAGAGGGCTTTTTTATATATATTATTAATCTGTGTTTCAATTCTAGTCAAGATTCAGGTCTTCTATACCTACATGCTACAGAAGTGGAAGGCCCCTAGCTATGGGGAAATAGTATTTGGACAGACTAAGATATTTCTGTAGTATTTATGGGAGATACAGATTCAGACCAATTTGTTTGATATTAAGATTTCTTCAGGGAGCTTCATTATCATAATGAAATGGCTGGTTACAGGCACCACATTGAGCAAGTTGGGTCCCTTTTAATGGTCTGCAAATACTATACAGGGTCCCTCTTTCTGTTGCTCATCGTCTTCTAGGGAAGGGGCCTGTGGATTGATCTTTTAGCATTGATGTATGTATTTCCAAATGCAAATTCTACACAGAAAGGCACTTGGTCGCCCCATTGATTCAAGCCTGTTAGTGCTAACCATTAGACCAACATGCCACACTATGAAGTTAAAAATGCTCCCCACCAAAGAATAGCCAGTGCCTGTTTTTTCTATCATGCCATACAGTGCTGTGAAAAAAATATTTGCCCGCCTCCTGTTTTTTTTTGTTTTGTTTTGTTTATTTATTTACTATTGGATGATCAGTTACATGTTGGTGTTTTGGTCAAAAGTCAAGAGCTGACGCGGACGATCAATATTGGCTCAGCTGTCACAGACCTCGACAGGTTAAATAAATTTGTGTTTGTATAAGGGTAGTTTGTGTTTTTGGTTAAACAAATAGGACAGGGCAAGTAGGTCCAGAAAGACAAATTTGTTTTGCTTCGCTTGACAGTTTATGACAACCTCACAGTCTTCACTAGTCATTTCTTCTGCTAGTGTCAGATAGATGTCTTAAGTTCTGGAAGGAATGCAGTTGCCAAGATCTGTCATATAATAGGTTTTTCTTTTAGACATGACATGACCATAACAGTTTTTCCATAGAAGAGCTTGAGGGGGTCTCACTGAAAACACAATGTTGAGAATTTGCAGAAGAGCTCTGGTAAGTAAACGTCTGCAGTTACTTCTGATTGTGACTTCCAAAATATACTGTAGCTTACTGAAACCCCACAAGCTAGATAATATCAGATATGTGTTGATAGTTGTGTAAAGCTGTTTCCTATCCAGTATTTTTATGCATCTTAGATTTTACTGACTTTTTGTTCTTTTATTCTAATTGTAGTTGTTTTTGTACATGAATTATGAGTAGGTGAATAACACACACATGGATAGAGCAATATAAGTGACATGGTGTGAAAAAAATCACATGGGCTGGCAAATCTAACCTTAGACCTGTCAAATGTAAACCAAGAGGATATTGGCCAACAGCCATAACTGTAAAATAATACAATAATAACAATGTTTATAATGCATACCTGTAATATTTTAAACTTTTGGGTATAAAAGTTTTACCAAGATGACAGTGCTGCGGCTTCCCTCTGCTGCTGAGATCAACCTGGTAGTGAGCAGTGTGTGAGTCAGTTCAGTTTATAAGTGCTTGGATACTGGTGGATGCACTGTAAGTGTAAAGAGAATGAATTGCATATATGAAAAGAAGATGTTGTTTGGACCAACCAGGCACAGATTTGAGATGAAAGCGGAGACTCAACTAAAAAGATTATTTAAGAGCTAAGTTTGTATGAAATGGTGATTGATCTGACAAATTGAAGCATTTTGGCATATAAATGGAGCCATAGATGGATTCTCAAGAAAGATTTGTGGCTCAATGCATACAACACAAGCAGTGATCCAAAAGTTATTGGAGTACATTTTTAGGAAACATTCAGAGAAACTGTGGCTGTCATGGGGACAGAGAACAGCTGTATGTGAGACATTCAGAGGTTCATGCATCAAAATAATGGAAACTTAATGTCTGAAGCACAAGCAATTCAATAATTGAAGACCTTATGAGAACTTAAACTAAATTAGTGTGTGAAGTTTTGACTGGAGCATCTGCATAGCTTGAAAAAGTGTGTGTTTTATGAGGAATTTCTGCATAAGGATTTTTTCATCTTCTCCTACCGTAGTAGAACCCAAGTATGTTAATTTTATAACAACATGTCAACAACGTGTGCCTGATTCCAGAAGAAGAAGTCAACCCCTGTGAAAATATTTGCATCCACTGAAGTGGTTGCTTATGATGATTTCTACACCCTGTGCACCTCTGTCATAGTAGAAAATGGCTTTGATGTTAACTGCTTTTACCTACGAAGAGATTTATCAGGTCTTTCAGACAGTGAACGATAAACACTGTGTGAATATGGATTCATGTGTAGTAGTAAGATTGCCGCCCTCCATGCTGAAGACAGAAGCCCAACTCCCACCTGTGACCCACCTCCAGTAGGGGTCCTTAGGCAAGACCTCCTTATGCTTAACCTGTGTCTGCCTATGTACCTTGCACCTCACTCGTAAGTCGCTTTGGATAAAAGCCTCTGCCAAATGACTAAATGTAAAATATATATGTGTTATATTCCTCTACTCAAACGTTTGGGCACGACCAGTAGTGTAGTGACATTGCTTTTTTGTAATCCTGTAGTCCTAAGTTGCCCTCATTTTGAAAAATATTTGACGGAGTAGTGTCCCAGGTGGGCGTGGCAACCTATAAATACCGATGATTTGTCAGAACTGTCTGTGATCATGTAGAATTTTTACCAAAGTTATGATTGTGTGTGTGTGTGTGTGTGTGTGTGCAGAGCGGCTGGTTAGTGTAGTGGGAAGATCACTGCCTTCTGTGTGGGAGACTGGGATTTGAACCCAGCTGTGGCCTACCTCCAGTATGGGTCCTTAGGCAAGACCTCCGTGTGTTGAAGTGTTAAACTGGCTGTCTGCTGTTCTGATGTATTATTGAATGCATGGACAAATGTGACACTGTGAATCACATGAGTTCCCTCCGTTTGGATTAGATAAGATGGTTTGAGTTCTGTAAAAGAAGAAATTAGCTGCCTCATTTTTCAAGAGTACATCAGAACCTGTTTGCCCTCAGTATGTGGTCTCGAAAAGTAATGGTTAAAATTACCTAATGGTTTTTAGGTAATTTATTGTTTTAGACATTCAGATTTTCTCAGTAAAACCAAAATGAAACTATTTATTAAGAATTCGAAATTAAATGTCATATTTCCACTGTCTTGTCTGTCTATAGATATCAGAGTACCTATTTTCAGAAAATGATTAATCCTGTGTATTACAAATGTTTTTTAATGTTGCACTGTTAACTTACATTAACGTGATGGGTTTTCCATTTTAATTCATATTTAATCTATTAATCTTCAGCATAGTAAGAGTTTTTACAATTGTATGTTCTACTTTGAAATGTCTTGCACAAGAGAGCGTGTGTACATCAACATACAACAGACAGAAACATTCTCAAAGTATCTAACACATGACAGGAGGAAGATGTTTTTCTATGGGAGTAACAAATGTCAGAGTGACATTGCAAGAGTCACTTTAAGTTATACAGTCTCATTAGAAACAAATGTAAAAGGATAACTCTGTACTATTTAAGTCAGTAATTGTAAATGTTTGTACATGAATGTGCAGCAGAGTCTATGTTCACAGACAATGTAATTTGAAACTATAGTTCCTGTAATATACTTCTACTTTGATTGCTATGTCTTTTACCAACATTTGTGTGTCTAAGAGGTCTTGTCATAATAACATAAATGACTGCAATATACTTAAATAACTGTGCATTATAACTTATGTAATATGTATTTAATATACAAAGAAATTGATGACTAATCACAATATTTCCCAACTATTACAGGTAAAGGTGGACATGGTGAATCCCTGTGGCTTGATGAAATTATGTCACTTGGTGAAACCTGTATCAGTGACTCTGGTTGCTGGTAGAAATTTGTCTCAACTGAAGACACTGCCCAAACCAACCGTCCCTCCTCTGAAGCGGACGTGTGAGCTCTATCTGAGCTCTTTAGAAACATTTTTGCAACCTGAGGAGCTGAACCACACAAAAAAGCTAGTGGAAGAGTTTCTGATACCGGGAGGGGTCGGAGAGACACTTCAGAAAGGCCTGGAGAGGAGAGCATGCAACACTGAGAACTGGGTGAGCTCAACAACTTGACCAGTTACAGACACATTTACTGGGACTTTATCTGTTTGGCTGCAGTTAGGACAAAATAAGGTTATTGTCATATTGCAACCTTTAGGACCATCAAGCTAAAAGGAAACAAAACTTATTTGAGTAATGAAAGAAATAGCAACGTAAGGATGGAGCCAAAGTGGAAGTTGCTGCATGGTACAAATGTTATGGAGATTTAGAATTTAGAGACTTATCATTGTTCCATAACACTGACACAACTGAGTACTCATTTGAATGCTTTTAAATGTTGTTCTCAATTTGTCAGTATGGATTTGTGTCACTTACTAACATTTTGCAGATAACAGACAGTCTTTTGAAGCTTGAATGTCTTAAACGGAAGCCTCTGGTGGTTCTTTTAAATTTTGGGATTCTTTGCACCAGAAAAGACATCAGGGATAAACAAGGACAAATAAGGTAAACACACAAAATAACACACACACTGGGATCATCCCAAACATTATTGCCGTTACATTTGCTGACATGTTCTAGCCTGATACTTTGTTCCCCTCAAGACCACTGTAATCTCACCATCACACTGGGGGGGCTCATTGGCAAACCTATTTAGCATAGGTATGTAGGTAGGTTGCATAATATGTGCATTATGGTTGGATACATGTGTGGTTGGCTGAATCTCGTACAGTAAATAACCCGATTATTATTAATGTGCCTATGATGATTGTATTGATAGCTCCTGTTTAAATTACTGGTGTGTTTGCTGACTGACTAGATGTCATGTCTACACTGCACTGTCAACACTGTGTCTATGTAAGAATATACCTTACTTGATATGTAGTTCCAGTTAGTAGTTCAAAAAACATTTTGTTAAGCATCAATGATATAAAACATCCACAAAGTAAAAGCTCACAATCTGTAAATTATGCTTTAATAAAAAGTCCAACATACTGTAGAAGAGATCTTACTGAAGTGTATATAAATTTGCTCGCAATTACTGGCATAAGCTGATTTCTCTGAGTGACCTGGTTACTTAATGTTACACAGTTTAAATCTCACCAGTAGCTACCTATCTAAACTAGCAGCAAGTATGTATTTAGCATCAAATCTTTTCACAACAAAAAAGATCTGTACTCATGAAAAGAGGTATGTATTTGTAGAAAGGATTAGTATTCATAAACGTAATTTGGGCTGTACAAATACTGTACTGTGTACACTTACAGAAAACTGTGTGACTGATCTCCCACAGTGTGTGTGACTATGAAGTTCAATCCATCTGTTATCCTAACCCCTTTAATGATAAGGGTTGTGGGCGCTCGAGCTTATACCAGCCGCATTGGGTGAGAGGCAGAGTACACTTTGGACAGGTTTCCAGTCTGAGTCATGTTCTATATTGTTATATAATGACCACTGTGCCTCTCAAGGTCACTTTCTAAACACCAAGATGACAAACTAACAATGAAATCATGATATGTGGGATAGGCCTCAAGACTGACTGGGTTTTATGACTCCTATGAGAGACTAAAAGAGACTTCTTTTTTTTTTTTAGATGTGCTGCTGAATTCACAGCAAGTGTATTGGATATAAAGACAATGATTGACAAGTGAGTACTAAACACAAAGTGTTTAGACAAATTGTATTATTGTCGTCTTTGTGGGACACAGAATGAATGTAGGCTGCAGTAAAAACCTGGAGAGGCATATAACAACGAAACAAACAACAATTTGGTAACATCATGATATTGCCTGAGATGTGGTTATTGCAAATTGTCTTTTGATTTTGAAAACCAAATATCTGCAGTGTACATTAAACACAAATTATTTGCCCTTGGTGTTTCAATGCTTTTAGAGGATGCTGTTGAGAGGCAGTGCTGTCCGCAGTAGATTCCTCCATAATGATATTTATTATGCAGGCGAGGAGGCTGGATTTTAGTCGAACACTGAGGCAGCATTATATTCCTCAAAGTAATCTTAAACCTTCAGTGCCCAAATTTGGCAGGTTCTTGGACATCCATAGCCAAATCTGTAAATGATGCTGAATGTTCAGTTGGTGTCTAACCCTTATTTGGACAAGGAGCCACATTTGGTAACTTCTTTGTCATCACGTAATTACCTAACAGGTTATTCCATAAGTGTTTCAGGATTCAAGGTTGCGTGAAGTAACTTATTTGAATTGAAGCAGACCAGCTTTTAATATGTATGTTATATTTGTTACCAGTATCAACATCAGTACCTCAGGAAAGATCACATTTTTGGAAAATAAAATATTTTGCAACATTCTATGTAATTATTGGTATATCATCCAATAATAGTCTAGGGTTGAAATGTTTAATTTCAAGGTATAGTCAATTGTAGTATTTCAATGAGTACCCTATAAAGGTTTCACCTTTGCATGTTTTGCAGTGACACACTTCCAGTTGAGTATATGAAAGGGAAGCCGTTGTGTATGAAACAGTACGAGCAAGTGTTTTCATCCTGTCGTATCCCTGGTGCAAAAAGAGACTCGTTGTTGTTCCTCGCCAAGAGCTCCAACCCCCCCAAACACATCACTGTTGTACACAATGGTCAGGTATGCAGCACCACACCTGTGTCAATCATCTGTGTCTGAGCTCTTCTGGGGCTGGTACTTGAAATTAGCAAACTTGTTGTACATGTTACATTTATCAACTTTTGAACATAGTGGAGAGTTGTCTTCCAGTTCATCAGGTGCTTCACTTTGATTTTCAGCATTCTCTTCATGGTCCAACTGTTAGATTAGGATGTGACAAGCTGTGATTGGTTAAAAACTAGTTTTAGTCTGTAGAGTATTGGGTGTGGTGAAGGAGCTCTGGGGAAACTGGAACAACAGGGATGGATCTTGACAGGTTCGGGATCTAAAAGAGAAAGATTGGAGATAAAAGGGGAATTTGCAACCAGGACACTGTGGGTGCAGTAGTCTGAAGCCATGAGTGAGTTGGTAGAAGGCTGTGAGTGGACTTCATAGCAACACAATCAAAAAGCTAAAACAGCTGGTGAGTGGCTTTGGTGCTGAAGTGGCACAATCTGGCAAGTGAGAGCTGCAGACCAGATAATGAAGGGAGATGTGAACACAGAATAATTAGTGATGTGGCACTAATCCACCCATCAAACTCATGCTCTCAACCCAGGTGATCTTAGCTGGCCTCACTTTCAACAAGAGAAAGCTCTTGTTGACGTAGTGTTTGTGCAGAAACAGACTGACAGCCTCATGCTGTGTCCTACTCAATTTATGTTAGAAACAGTTTGTTTATTAGCAGTTTATTTATTTGATTAAAAACAAATTTAATAGTCACATTGTCACAGTAATTCTATAGAGGGAAACCTGGTTTTTTGGGGGCCACATAGTGTCTCTGATGCCTTGGAATTACAGAGTTACTTTATCCTCCTATTCTTTCGTCTGCATGTTGATCCCCTTGAATTTAGTTCTTCTTGCTGGACATATACAACAGTGATGGGACCCTGCTGACGGTTGATCAGCTCTGTGTTCAGCTGGACAGGATCTGCAATTCCTCACTGCAGACCAGCATGGATCCTGTCGGGATTCTCACCACCCAGAGACGTGACGTGTGGAATAAAAGCTACATCAGCCTCATGCAGGGTGAGCACAACTCTGCTTTCATGCACACAGCACTAACTTGATACCTGATGAGAAAGGGTGGTAAACTACTTTGTAGCCTCTTGTCCTGGTGCCTTGTCCTAATAAACATATTAACCTATAGGGTTGATGTGCTTTTTCACTTCAGCCAAATTTAATCCTGCGAGTTCAGGGATTGAACCATTTCTTCTCTTAAATAAACATAGTGTTAAGGTGTTGCAGTCTGTTTTCATAGTATGATGTTTGCTCTGTGTACTGTCACTGATGTGTCCAGATGAGACCAACAAAGAATCACTGTCAGCTATTGAAAGCAGCATCCTCACACTGTGCTTGGATGGACCAATGCCCCCAGTGTCTGATGAGAGGATGCATCGCAAGGCTGCTTTCTTCCAGATGTTTCATGGAGGCGGCAGCCAGTGGTACAGTGGAAACCGCTGGTTTGACAAAGGTTTACAGGTGAAATGACAGGTTCAAAGTACACACACACCAACCGGAACCTACATCACTAATCAAAATCACACTCAAGATGTTGCGACATCAAGCAAGAAGCTATATTGTAGCCATATATTTCTCTCTCACTTACTGCCACTACATAAAAGCATTAATCTAAAAATCCAAATCTACATTTACATTTAGTCATTTAGCAGATGCTTTTATCCAAAGCGACTTACAAGTGAAGAACAAGACAAGTAAACAAAATCTAAGTAAAGGAGAAAAATCATTAAAGCAAAGTGCTATCGAAAAAGTGTTTCTGTTTCAAGAGATGTGAGAACAAGAGAGCAGAGGAAGATGCGGAAGAGTTCTGTCTTCAGCAGTTTTTTAAAGACCACATCACTTGCAAGTGATGTGGCTGAGCGTGCAGATTTAGGCAGCTCATTCCACCATCGTGGGATCACTGAGCTAAAGAGTTTTCCTTGGTGTCGACTTCGTGGTGCTGGTACCACCAGACGACGTTCACCAGTTAAACGCAGTGAACAGGAGGGGATGTAGACCTGAATGACTGAACTGAGATAAGATGGAGCTGTAGGCAAGAGACAGAGCTTTGAACTTGATCCTTGCAACCACAGGAAGCTATTGCAAAGATCTGAAGAGCGGTGTGACATGAGACCTTTTTGATCTAAATCTAAAAATAGCATGATCTCAAACCGGACATGAAGAATCTTCAACACAAAAATCTTGTGAAGCTAAAGAGACCTTTGCCTGCTCAGTATTCCAAGCACATATGTTCCACACAGGTTGTTTGTCTGTATATAAAAACACTTTATGCACTGTTATGTGTGTTGGTGGATAAACAACCAAAATTAAATTAAAGATCTGTCACACATATTTCCCAACTCCTCATGGGTTTGTTACTGTAAAGGTAAGGCTTGGTTTGTGTATTTTATGTTTTTGTCAGGTAATTATTGGAGAAGATGGACACCGAGGTATAAACTGTGGGCATACTGTTGCTGATGGTACAGTGTTTTTGGCCATTTGCGACCATGCTGTTGCTAACACGTGAGTAGACTGAAAACAAATGATCACATGACAATTGTATAAAAGTCTATTAGCTAAAGGCTGTTTAGTGTTCAGGCTGTTGGCCCAATCTGGGTCATTAATTCCAATTTTGTTCCATCCAAAGTATCATGTCTTTTATTTTGTGTATAGAAACAAGGAAACACCACACATGATCCAAACTCCCAGTGACCCACTGCCTATGCCTCAGAAACTACACTTCAACATCACACCTGAGATCAAACAGGACATCGAGGAGGCCAAACAGCATTTGGACACGTGAGAGCAACTATTAGCTGTGATAGAGTTGCATAGACACAAAGTGACAGCAAATATATAAATACTGTAGGAATTAACATTTTATGGGGGCAAAATACAGCAGTAACTAAATTTTCACATTTAAATTTCACAGACTACAGATTAAGGGCTTCAGATGTGACTTTGATTTAAAAAGACCAGTGAGAATCCTATTGCCAGCCAAGACTATTGATATTGGACAGTCCTGCATAACCTTGGATTATGTGCAGAAGTTCCCAGAGTAGCTGAAACTCAAGAAATGTGTCATTGTGCAGACATTTCTCCCATTTCTTCCATCACAGAGTGGTCCAGAATGTGGATGTGGAAATTACTGTTTTTAACCACTTTGGAAAAAATGCCATTAAAGCCCGTAAGATGAGTCCTGATGCTTTTGTACAGATGGCGATCCAGCTGGCCTACTACAGGTGAGGAGCTGTACAATCATCACTTAGTGTTAAAAGTAATATTAATGTTCTCTGGGACTGTGCTGGAATTTCAGCACAGAGCCCAGAGATATTTAAGATTTGAAGGTTTGCATTGAGGTCACAAAACGCACCAGACTCACCTTTTGCTATTGTACTACATGTTCCACGTGAACTATTTATAATCCAATGCAAGAAAAGGTCTGACAACTTCAGAGTATGTGGGATTGACATGGCTATGTATTTTTAGTAGTGGGTTGCCCAAGAAATGTCTACGCCTGGTGGGTTACATGCACATGAACATTTAAAAAAAAGAACACCTTCGTAAAACTGTGAATTATGTTTAATGTACATATAAGCACTTCTTTGTTTCTTTGTGGTTCTCCAAAAGTCTAGTGCAGGGTTCAACCAGCAGATCTTCTGTGTGTAATTGGGCTTGTAGCAATGGTGCATAACATCATTCCTTCTGCCCTAGTGATTTTCAAGATTCATTTTTTTAAGTGAGTGCTTATGAGTTGTGAAATGCAACATACTGTTCATACCTGAACCACAGCATTTCAAATAATTATTTATCCAATTCTATATATTCTTATCTTAAGTTACAAAAAGAGAAGAGACCACATGAGTTTGTCCACTGTTTGACACTAGCTAACTGGTAGGCTGCAGCCCCATACATCATGAATAACTGTATGGTAAACAGTAAAGAAAAAGAAATATCTTTTTATCTTTTGTTTAAAATAATTACAGAAAAAAATGAGGGTTGTCTGTCACCTTAAGCAGCCATTAAATAATTATAGTTTAATAGCTGATTTTAAATTAGTGTGAATGTAAAATATCAAAGTAAACTGCAGAAACTGCTACTTGACGTTATAGAAGTCTATAAATATGTGTGTTTTCTTGTTTTACTCCAGAGTTGTCTCCTTTCTTTTGTCAGGGTGTACCAGCAGTGCTGTGTAACAGTGGAACCTGCCTCCCTGCGTACATTCAGGCTCGGCCGTCTAGCTCTGATCCATCCAACCTCGAATGCTTCAGTTGCCTTTGTCAAGGCCTTTGATGATCCCAACAAACAGGTCTGATCAAAATAAAGCTTCTAATGAAACAAACAACTGATGCTGGAGATTATGCAGTTTTAAATCTGTTTGATTTTAGCGCAGTTTTTGGCACACGTGCCTCAGGAAGACTGGGTTGACAGAAATACTGCATTAGGCTCTTGAGATCATACTAATGAACACTAAGTGACTACAAGTGATGAGCTGTAACATTTGTTTTCTTCCTGTTTACACAGAACCTAGAGAAGGTTGATTTATTGGAAAAAGCTTTAAAAGAACACAAAAAGAGCACAGAGATGGTGAGTATCCATCATCACACCACTTAGTACTTTAATGTACAGCAGAAAAAGATTAGTATGATGGTAAAGATGCCATTTACTGTATGAAATTCCACCGTACATATACTGTACAACACGTTTGACAAGTAAATACAAGCCCTGCAAGAAATACATTGAAAACATGTGCCTCTATTCAAATATTGGATTAGAAAATGTTTCCAAAGGTCAACAACAGAAAAATACTTTGTGATGTGCAAAAGAGGGAAGAATGGTTCCACTAAGTCCAGTATAAAATCTGTCATCAACTATGTTTGGCTTTGGGCTGTTGAAAGAGTTTTGTCACCAACCAGTTCCTTCACTGGACAATATTGAAAATCTAGGGAACAACTTAAGCATGGCGACAATAGACATACAGTAATTTACTTAAAAGTCAAAAGGTTTTCTCAACACTTCATTATGTGCTCATTTTTAGGCTGAACATCATAGGGGACTTGTATTTGGTGACAATATACATATTACACAGATGGTCTCTTTTAGGCTTACTGACTCCACTACTCAGACAAACTAACCTAACTTTAAGCCATGTTTATGAAAGCTACTTACAGTGCCTATAAAAAGTAATCACCTCCTTGGATGTTTCATCCTTTTATTGACATTATGAATCAGTCATTCTCAATAAAAGTTGGCAACTTTGACAAGAATAATGTCAGAAAAATACCTCATTGATTTCAAAGTGAAAACAGGTGAAATCAGTGTTTGCATTAATATTCATCTCCTTGAAAATGACTGATCTAATTCAACAGAGATCCAGATATTTGGTGCTAGTAGTCCCACAATCATTGAAATGGGGATCACCTAAATGCAAGCGATAGCAGTATAAAGAAACTTGTGTCTGGAAGGTCCAGTCACTGGTTATTCAGTATTCCTGGCTACCATTACACCATGAAGACAAAAGAACACTCCCAGCAACTCAGAGAACAGGTCACTAAAAAGCACAAGTTAGGACATGGATACAAAAAATATCCTGGAGTTCAGAGACAAGTACAGTACATGCAACAACTGTTACATAGGTTCTTCACCAGTCAAGGCTTTATGGGAGTGGCAAAGAGAAAGCCACTGTTGAAGAAAACTCAAGTTAAATCCCTAATTGAGTTTGCCAATAGGTATGTGAAACACTCTATGGTCCAGTGGAAGAGGGTTTTTTGTTGCCTTTTGTCCATCAGACAAGACGGTATGTTTGGCACACACCACAGACTGTGCATCACCACAAACACACCATCTCCACTGTGAAACACGGTGGTGGCAGCATCATGCTGTGGGGGTGCTTCTTGGCAGCAGGCCCTGTAAAGCTTGTTAAGGTAGAGGGTAAGATGAATGCGGCAAAATATAGGACAATCGTCAAGGACAATCCTATTCAGTCTGCAAGACAACTACAGTTTGGGAGAAGATTTGTTTTCCAGCAAGACAATGACCTGAAGCATACAGCGAAAGCTACACAGAAATGGTTTATAGACAACAAGGTGAATGTTCTGGAGTGGCCAAGTCAAAGCCCAGACCTCAATTCAATAGAGAATTTGTGGACGGACTTGAAAAGGGCTGTTCACACCCGATCTCCACCCAACCGGAAGAAATAAACTGGAAAAATTGCATAAAATTCCAGTGTCCAGATGTGCAAGCCTAATTGAGACCTATCCACACAGACTCCATGCTGTTATTGCAGTCAAAGGTGCATCTACTAAATACTGACCTGAAGGGGGTGAATATTAATGCAAACACTGATTTCACCTCATATATTTTTATTTAATGGTAATTTAATTACTTTGTACTGAAAACCATCATCCAGTCATGTGGTCCTATGTTTGTCCTTCAAATTAAACATATTGTTTATGAACCAAAGCATTTCAAATAAATATTTGTCCAATTCTTTATCTTCTATATCTTATCATAAGTTACAAAAAGAGAAGAGACCACGAGTTTGTCCACTGCTTGACACTAGTCAGTGGCTAGGTACTCGAAGCGCTTTACACTGCGTCTCATTCACCCATTCACACACCGATGGCAGAGCTGCTATGCAGCTGACCTGACTCACTGGGGGCAACTTGGGGTTCAGTATCTTGCCCAAGGACACTTCGGCATGTGACATGGCAGCTGGGAATCAAACCACCAATCCTGTGACTGGCAGACAACTGCTCTACCTATTGAGCCACCCCTGCTAGTTCACTAGCGTGAACAGTAAAAGAAATGTCTTCTTATCAGAGGTGAACTGGACCAGATGAGACAAGAGTCTTTTTTCTATTCCACTTTAGTGGGACTGAATGTAGTTCTACAAGGATTTCATGTGAAAACACTCTAATGTAACAAATAAAGGTTGAGGTCATGAGGTCATGTTAACTGAATATTTTCCATTTACTGATTTTATTATTTTTAATACTAGCAGAAACCAAACAATAGCAGACTCCTGTGTCCTGTGTGCTGGGTGCAGGTTTGGGTGCACTGACAAATTAGGGCTTGAGAACTCTACATTACATCTACAGTGAAGGTCTTTGAAGTAATAAGTATGAACTGCATACTTCTAACAGCATGAGTCAGACGTGACTCATACAAATTCAAAGTAAAAAAAAAAAAAGAAGTCCAATGCCTATAAAAAAGATAATTAACAATGCTACAATATTTCAAATGAATATTGAATATTGAAATAAAATTGTCCCCTTTCTAACAGGTGATGAGTGGCCAGGCCGTAGCAGAACATTTAATGGGTCTCATGTGTCAGGCTTCTGAGGAAAACATCCCTATGCCAGATGTGTTCACTGACACCTCCTTCTGTAAAACCTTAGACTTCTTTCATGTCACTACAAGTCAGGTAAGGATTTAGGTTGGAACAACACACAGCCCATTTCTTCATGTAAAAAAAAACCAAAACATTTTAATTGGTAAATTCTTCTCTATGTCTTTACCAATTATTCTCTTTTGTGTCTTTACTACTGTGCTGCAAAGCAATCTAAGATATATTTTTGGTCATGCACATTTCTATTGTACAAAAAAAGTGTTTTTGTTATAAGAAAATAATTTGGCATATTTTTAAGCTTTTAGCTTCTGAGTGATGAACTGAGTTTTTAGGATTATCTTTAAAAAAAAAAGAGAAACATGGCTCTAATAACCGTAAGCCTAAGCCATGCATATACAAGAGAACAGCTGTTGCATAGCTGTCCACTGTAGTGACCACTATGCAAGAGAGGGTTCATTTTGTTTAATTGTCCCTGGACAAGACACTGAAGCATTCTCCCTTGTGTTCCTGTT
This sequence comes from Anabas testudineus, assembly GCF_900324465.2. Classification (NCBI taxonomy): domain Eukaryota; kingdom Metazoa; phylum Chordata; class Actinopteri; order Anabantiformes; family Anabantidae; genus Anabas; species Anabas testudineus. Next base: position 25,344,865 of record NC_046612.1, on the reverse strand, counting down.
TCTAAGTTATCTTCAAACACCGGGTGTCTCACATGTAATACCCTCGATCAACCTGGGACATATGATGTGGGCTACAGTATCATGGACAGTCACATTGACTGTAGAGTGTCCTCACTAGAAGCTTCTAATACCTGCAAAGAAAAAGATCCAGCACGACTGAGCCGAGCCCTGGAGGACGCACTGTTGGACATGATGACCCTGCTAGAAGAAACTCCAAGAGTCGATCCATAAAGCCAATACAGACTTAAAGGAATAGTTGGACATTTTGTAAAACCTATTGGATTTTTAATAGGTTCTTAGCTTGTGTTATCACAGAGACTGGAAAATGAGAAACAGCCAGACTAGCTGATGGTTTTCTCTATTTATCTCCAAGTGTCCACCTAAGGTCTATGAAAATAAAAGGCATGACAACTGTGTTGCATTTCTTTCTGATCAGGATAGAAGGGTTCATGTTTAAAATTATTTTTCTTTGTTGATTTTAATCAGTTGGTTTTACTGTAAGCTCATTGACCGTAATGGTTACTCAAGATAGAAATACTGTTTATGTACTATTTGTAATTTGATAAAATAACAGTGTTGGAATAAAATATGCACGTTTTTTTTTATTTTTTACCAAAGTTATCATGATGCAAATTTTTATAAATGGTCAAAATCATGTCTTTGATAGTTTGAAGGTAATTTTCCATCCCAAATTGTGCTTAGTCTGGATCTATAAGTAATTTAGTGAAGAGTAAAGTTTTAACTTCATATAGAGGAGAAAATATGCTGCCAGGTCTGTTGTATCTCACAGCTCCTCAGCACATGAAATAACAACTAATAACAACTCCTAATACACTAGTATTTTATTCCTTACAAAATCAACTAGGTTTGTCTTTTGTAGCACTAACCTCTGAAATTGCTCCTCTGTGTATTAATTTGTTTCAGTTCTGATGTTTTGGAGCCCAGAGGGCTATCGCACAAAACCAAGATGAGGGATTAAGTCATTATTTTTCTGTTATCTAGGCTGAATTTAGCCCGGACTTGGTTTTACAAAACCACAATAAGTCAAACTCCATCAATTTTTGATTCTGTGCATCCAGACCAGGTTTTTCCAGTTATCCCAGCCTAATTTACTCACTTCTGTCTCACTCAGCTAAATGAAAGCAGCTTAAATGAAAGTGAATTAAGTTACAATGGAGGTTTATTCTTAGAAACTAACCTGGTCCAGAGCAGGACAGCTACACGTGTTTACAGTCATTCCATGGTCTCCCACTTTAAATGATCCTGCATTAAAATACTGCAGATATATTATGTAATATATTGTGATATATTGTATGTAAGTATGCTTACATTTTTTTGTGTCACAATCATTTTCATAATCATTTATGTAAAATGATATAAGTATATATTGTAGTATAAGGGTTTGACCAGAGATTGGAGACACTCCAGGATCAGCCTTTAAAAAAAAAAAAAAAAAGAAATGTGTGAGTTCAGAGCCACTGGTCTGTAGTCGTTGAGGACATCTGGGCGTGGCTTCTTATTAACTGGAACTACAAACAACTTTTGTTGTGTTGGAGAACACCACATAACTGGGGAGCACAGGCTTTCAGCACCCTTGGCCTGACTCCATCTGGCCCTCCAGCCTTTGTGGGGTGAAGCCTGTGCAGCTCTCTTCTCACCTGATCTGCTAAGATCATTTGGGTGGAGGCTGAGTTGCGTGGGGGAGGAACTGCGGAGCCTGGAGTGAACTGCAGGGGGTTCAGAGGGGTCAGCCTGGAATCTATTGAAAAAATCATTAAATTCATTGGCCTGGCACTGGCTGGACTTGTAGCCAGTCACGGTCCTCCACACCTTTCTCCTGTAAGCCTCGTTCCTGTCCCTGATCCTGAGAGACAGCACAGACCGGGACAGAAAGAGGCTCAACAAGCTGGTCAGGAGGGCCAGTTCTGTCCTGGGCTGTCCACTGGACTCTTTGGAGGAAGTGGGTGAAAGGAGGATGTTGGCCAAGCTAACATCCATCATGGACAACACCTCTCACCCACTACATCGGACAGTGGAGGCACTGAGCAGCTCCTTCAGTTGCAGACTGTTACACCCTCCATGTAGGAAGGAGCGGTTCCGCAGGTCATTCATTCCAACAGCTGTTAGACTGTACAATGCCACAGTTTAAATATACATGTACAAAACCGGTTATCATGCATCCATAGCCCACCTGACTGTATTGTTTTTTACTTTATTTATTTTATTATTACGTATAACATATTATATATGTTAAGTCGTAATAGTGTATATAGTTGTAGATTCTCGTAAAATGTTTATTACTTTTGTATTTTTGCACACCCTCTCATTCTTTTTGCACATTGCTGTTGTTCTTTTTGCACTGACCTGCTGTAGCAATTGAATTTCCCCAATGTGGGATCAATAAAGAATATCTTATCTTATCTTATCTTATCTTATCTTATCTTATCTTATCTTATCTTATCTTATCTTATCTTATCTTATCTTATCTTATCTTATCTTATCTTATCTTATCTTATCTTATCTCTGGACCCTCCCAGCTGTCTTCCTTTCTCTTAACCTGAATGCCTTCTTTTTGTCATTCATGGTGGCTTTGATGTCTTGAGTGACCCAGGGCTTGTTGTTTGGAAAGAACCAAATAGTTTCAGTCAGTACGTGGCTGTCCACACAGAAATTAATCTAATGCAGTCTGTCAGTCCATCAATGTCCTCACCGTGAGGATCACAAAGAGTCTTCCAATCTGTATCTTCAAAGCATCCCTGCTGGGCAACATGTGCCCCCTCTATCAACCTTTTTACAGTTTACAGCGGTGGAAGGCTGCCTCTGAACAAACAGTGAGTACTGTAAGAGGAGATGTACCAGGTTGTGATCTGACTTTTACAGAGGTGGAAGGGATGATATGTGTGTCTGACACTGTGGTCTGTAGCACATGTGCTCCACAGGGGACAGTACTGTCTTCATTCCTCCTGTTCCAATTATTTGTACTCAGATACAACCTCCACCTCTTCCCCAATCAATTCCTGTATACCTCAGACTTCAGGTACAGTCCTGCCATCTGATTAGGAGGGCTGGCTCTGTTCTGGGGGTGGAGCTGGACCCTCTACATGATGTAGCTGAGAGGACGATGCAGTCCAAACTCCTCTCAATCCTGGACAATCCCTCCCACCCACTGCACAGTGTGCTGGCTGGACAGAGGAGCACGTTCAGCCAGAGACTGATCAACATGTTGTGGCCATCAATCTTTACAATTCCTGTGTGACCAAAGTGACAATTTTGTCATATAACTGCTGTCATTCCACCCTGAACTACAATTATTGATCTATTTTCATTCATCTATTCTCATCCATCACACATATTCTGTATGTATATTATATATTGAGTTTTCTGTATTGATGCTATTCTCTATTCTGGTTGTGATTCCCTTTCTTTCTGTCTGTGTTAAGAATAACTGTAACAAGGCAAAACATCTTCCCTGTGGGATTGATAAAGTTTTTTAATCTTGAATCTTGAATCTCAGTATCACAATTTTTAGTAGTAGTAGCGAAACAGGAAAAGACTGGAGTGAAATCAGTGATGCAAATACCCAAATTGGCTTTTAGTTCAAATTAGTTTGGCCATAAAATAAGAGTCCAAGTCTGGGAAACATTAAAATAATAATTCAATTGTTCTAAAAATTAGTAGGAGGCAGTCCTCATTGATGGTTTAAATTGAGGGAAAAAGTTTGTGCACAATGCACCTGCAACATCTAAACAGATTAAAAAAATGTTTTTAAACTAAACTGTATTTTTAGTTATATTGTTTGTGTATTTGTTACAATAAAATCCTTGTTTATTTTGCCTCTTGACTCTGTTTTCCTCTCTTTTCTCATGGTTTCAGAGCTTGGTTTTGAGACAGGTTTGTTCCCTCTTAAGTACACACGATTTGATCTGTTAACTACTAGAAGGCACAGAAAAGATGCAAACTATATCCTGTAGGGCTTGACATTAAGCTTTCTCAGTCAATTAGCCTTTAGGCAGTGGATAAGATGCTTTACTTGCATCTGGCTTAGCGCTCCAAAACCCTTGGAATCGGTCTTGTATATTCTTATTTATAACAGTTACAGTAAATATAATGGATTGCCATGTGAATGTTTAGTTTTATTTATTCATATGTTTATTATACTGCTGAAAAATGAGGAATGTGTACAGTGGATGTTTATCAGGAGCAGTAATGACGCAGATCCAAGGATTACTTAAAGCAACACTGTGTTTACTCGTTCTCTTCAACTGTCACAGCAGATGACAAATTTGCTCTGTCAAATGTCAAATAGAGCGAACATCTCCACAGTCAAAAAGCTGTCACCGGTCTTTACTTCTGCTAATGTGAGGTACTGTCTGGAGTAAAGCAGTGGTTAACACAATCTTTATTATTAATGTTTTTCCTTTTTTAGTCTGAGGGAGTTTCTCTGAAAACACAATGTTAAGAATTTGCAGCAGAACTCTGGTAAGTAAGCAGTTTTCAATTACTTCTGCTGAAACTACACCAGCTAGATGTAGGCATCTATATAACTTGATTGTGGCACAAAGCAATTTCCCATCCAGTATTTTTATGTCTTTTTGTTCTTGTAATTTTATTGTAATTGTGCATAAGTGTTCAGTTCAACCTAATTCATCATGTGTGTTAATGCAACTGAAAACTGCTTGTTAATATTGACATACTGTACATGTATTTGAGTACATTCTCGTATCTGTCAGGTAAAGGTGGACATGGTGAATCCCTGTGGCTTGATGAAATTATGTCACTTGGTGAAACCTGTATCAGTGACTCTGGTTGCTGGTAGAAATTTGTCTCAACTGAAGACACTGCCCAAACCAACCGTTCCTCCTCTGAAGCAGACGTGTGAGCTCTATCTGAGCTTTTTAGAAACATTTTTACAGCCTGAGGAACTGAACCACACAAAGAAGCTTGTGGAAGAGTTTCTGATACCGGGAGGGGTCGGAGAGACACTTCAGAAAGGCCTGGAGAGGAGAGCATGCAACACTGAGAACTGGGTGAGCTCAACAACTTGACCAGTTACAGACACATTTACTGGGACTTTATCTGTTTGGCTGCAGTTAGGACAAAATAAGGTTATTGTCATAGTGCAACCTTTAGGACCAACAAGCTAAAAGGAAACAAAACTTATGTGAGTAATGAAAAAAATAGGCCTATATAGGCCTCTACATACAGTGGAAAGAGGACGTGGAACCAGAGTGGAAGTTGCAGCATTGTATAAATACAGCTGATATTCCAGTACTCAAATGTATTTTGATGTAATGTCTATTCTTTATCTGTTTGTCTGTCTTTGTGACACTTATTAGTACTGTTTTACAGATAACAGATGACTATTTGAAGCATGAATGTCTTGTTAGACAGACGCCTGTGGTGGTAAATTTAAATTTTGGGATTCTCTGTCCCAGAAAAGACATCAGAGATAAGCAGGGACAAATAAGGTAAACACACACACAATAAAACACACATAGTGTGATCATACCAAACATGGTTGGCATCATACTCTTGCTGAAATTACACGACTTACAGCCTGATTATTTCTAAAATAAAATCAAGGTAGAAGATAAATCAGATTACCTGGTTACATCTGCCACATGTAGTAACCAGGTTACTATAGTGTACTGAAACATGAGCATATGTCAAGCAAAATCTATTTAAGACACTGTGTTCTGAGTTCACTTCCTGTTATCCATCCATCCAGCTTTAAATTTGTTTTACGGAGGCGAGAAGAAGCCTTTCTCACACAGACAGGATTCTCTTTGAATTCTCTTTAGAAGACACAGCTGATCTCCGACTGTGTGTGGCTTCCCTGCTTTCCCTAGGATGTCGCCATAATGCTTGTCCTTTGACTTACTACAACTTATGAATAGAATGATACTAAAACGTGGATGGATCAAAAAACCCAAAAATATTCAAAATTGAGTGTCATTGATCTAGTTGTTAACACGTTTTTTATATTTACAGTAGTGCCAAAAGTTTTTAATGTCAATATTTAATTTTCCAATAATATCTCAGATGTTCCTGTAAACCACTAGAGGGAGCCTGCATAGTGCATATATCATATCTTCAGTGTGACATAATGCAGAACATGCTATTAATGTGCATATAATATAATATTTAGTGATGATACAGTTTCACATAAAAAATAAGAAATTTTAATAGTTTTAAAATATTGTAATGGAAAAAACAGTCCAACATCAAACAGTCAGCCAATCACCAATGTCCCATATCAAAAACAAATAGTTATTATTCTGTTAGAATAATCTATTTATTCTGGGACTAAGGACAAGGAGTCAGTATAGATATATATGTACAGTATAAATCAGACTCGGGTTGTAGGGTTTTGGGGAGACTGTCTCTTGCAAGAGGCTTAAACTGTTTTTAAATCTGTTTGTTTTTTGTGTTTTTTTATTAAGGTGTGCTGCCGAATTCACAGCAAGGGTATTGGATATAAAGACAATGGTTGATAAGTGAGTACTAAAAGGTGTTCCAGACACCTTGTATCAGGATTGAAATGCTGGCCTGTATATATTTCTATATATTCTATTCACACGCTTTGTCACATCTTGTAGTTTTCTCCAACAGTTTTATTTTATTAGTCATTTGTTTTAGCTGTACACTGAAGACATGAGGGTTTAAGACCTAAACATGAGCCTGAGATGAAAGTTTGGTTACATGACATCAAATCAGGGGTGTCCTGTCAGATTTTCAATCTATGTATATCTCTAAATAATCTTGGTTTTAGTCTTGGTTTATGATAGATTGTTTTATTCGTCATTCTCTTGGTTTCCCTACTGTCGTGGTACAGTCAGCTCATCACAGTCGATTATCTGCACCTTCACTGTTCTATTTAGTGTGCATCAACTCTACAGCCTGACTAGCTGCCTATATACTAAGTATGTATGCCCTCTAATGCTTGTGTTCTGGGCTTTGGACTGGAAAGGACTGGGATATCGGATATTTGGCATATTGTGGGGAAGAATTTTGGATACGGATTTGATTAATGTTTTTCATATGAGAATATTGGATCACAGATTTATAAAAGCATTATTCAGATTACTGAGGTGGGAACAGTTTCTGTATTGTGCTTTTGCAAAGCAACCTTCTGTCTTGGTGTGTCTCTATAGAGAGTAGGTAATGTCTTTTCAGATTCCAAGAGACATGGTTAAATGACACAACCATCACTTTGCAGTAGATCTCCCACTTGTCGTTCTCTGATCTAACTCGTCACCACATTCCCCACTCTTGATCTCTCCGTTAGAAAGATCACCACAATTGTCTGAGAAATTCTTGCTCTTGAAAAACTGTTTCATCTTTGCCCCAATCTATCTAGGCAGTCCAAAGTGTAGGACCTCTGTCTCCATCCAGGCTAGATGTAGTTATTGCAAATGTCTCCTATGATCTTAAACCCAAATGCCTGCAGTGTACAGCCAACACAGATCAAATTACCTTCTCGGATATTGCATATCATTTGTAAAAATGTGTTTAATTTAAAATCACATTCAAAATATTGTGTGTGAACTGAACAGTGCATATTGTCTGATATGATTGTGCTTACACAATCTTCTGCTGTTGGCCTCCATATTTTAATATGCAGGTGAGCAGGCTAAATTTAAGTCAAACATGGAGGCAGCATTACTTTAATCATTATATTCTTAACCTTTCAATTGAATTTGACATTTTCTGGGATGTTCATAGCCAAATCGGTAAATGAAGCTGAGTTAGTGTTTAATGTTTGCATGTTTTGCAGTGACACGCTCCCAGTTGAGTATATGAAAGGGAAGCCGTTGTGTATGAAACAGTACGAGCAAGTGTTTTCATCCTGTCGTACCCCTGGTGCAAAAAGAGACTCGTTGTTGCTCCTCGCCAAGAGCTCCAACCCCCCCAAACACATCACTGTTGTACACAATGGTCAGGTATGCAGCACCACAACTGTGTCAATCATCTGTGTCTGAGCTCTTCTGGGGCTGGTGCATGAAATTAGCAAACTTCTACATGTTACAAAATATTTCTAAAATATTTCTAAAATCAATATTACTACTCACAATTTTGGAGCATCGTGGAAAATCTATTTTTTAGTGTTGCCTTGACTTGATCCAATCTATCTTTCTTTCGTGTGTGTGATCCCCGTGGGTTTAGTTCTTCTTGCTGGACATATACAACAGTGATGGGACCCTGCTGACGGTTGATCAGCTCTGTGTTCAGCTGGAGAGGATCTGTAATTCCTCACTGCAGACCAGCGTGGATCCTGTCGGGATTCTCACCACCCAGAGACGTGACGTGTGGAATAAAAGCTACATCAGCCTCATGCAGGGTGAGCACAACTCTGCTTTCATGCAGCACAGCACTGACTTGATAGATGATGAGAAAGGGTGGTAAACTACTTTGTAGCCTCTTGTCCTGGTGCCTTTAGGGTTAATGTGGTTATTCACATGTCCACCTAAATTTAATCCTGCAAGTTCAGGGATTGAACCATTTCTTCTCTTAAATAAACATAGTGTTAAGGTGTTGCAGTCTGTTTTCATTGTATCCTGATGTTTGCTCTGTGTACTGTCACTGATGTGTCCAGATGAGACCAACAAAGAATCACTGTCAGCTATTGAAAGCAGCATCCTCACACTGTGCTTGGATGGACCAATGCCCCCAGTGTCTGATGAGAGGATGCATCGCAAGGCTGCTTTCTTCCAGATGTTTCATGGAGGCGGCAGCCAGTGGTACAGTGGAAACCGCTGGTTTGACAAAGGTTTACAGGTGAAATGACAGGTTCAAAGTACACACACACCAACCGGAACCTACATCACTACTTAGAAAATCACACTCAAGATGTTGCAACACCAAGCAAGAAGCTATATTGTAGCCATATATTTCTCTCTCACTTACTGCCACTACATGAAAGCATTAATCTAAAAATCCAAATTAACAAACTACAAAACGACCCTGTACACTGTTGTGTTAGTGGGCACAAAAAAAGAAAATCTGTCACATATACAGGTACAGTAAAATCTCAGGACTAGTTGGGAAATAATGTTAATGCTCAGCATGTGTATCCCACCTTTTTGTCACATAATTATTGGAGAAGACGGGGCCCGGGGAATTCATGGTGCACATACTGTTGCTGATGGTGCGGTGTTTTTGGCCATTTGTGACTATGCTGTTGCTAACACGTGAGTAGACTGACAATAAATAGGACTTAAGATCTTTCACCACCAAGAGAAGCAGTGCAGATTTAATTGTACTCAACCCATACTATGAGCTATTGTATACAAAGCAGCAAGAGAGGTTTCAGTCAATATATGTTACCTTCAGCACACTCAGTCACGTTACTTTGTTCCATCCAATGAATCATGTTTATTGTGTCATTTATTTTGTGTCTAGAAACAAGGAAACACCACATGTGATCCAAACTCCCAGTGACCCACTGCCTATGCCTCAGAAACTACACTTCAACATCACACCTGAGATCAAACAGGACATCGAGGAGGCCAAACAGCATTTGGACACGTGAGAGCAACTATTAGCTGTGATAGAGTTGCATAGACACAAAGTGACAGCAAATATATAAATACTGTAGGAATTAACATTGTATGGGGGCAAAATACAGCAGTAACTAAATTTTCACATTTGAATTTCACAGACTACAGATAAAGGGCTTCAGATGTGACTTTGATTTAAAAAGACCAGTGAGAATCCTATTGCCAGCCAAGACTATTGATATTGGACAGTCCTGCATAACCTTGGATTATGTGCAGAAGTTCCCAGAGTAGCTGAAACTCAAGAAATGTGTCATTGTGCAGACATTTCTCCCATTTCTTCCATCATAGAATAGTCCAGAATGTGGATGTGGAAATTACTGTTTTTGACCACTTTGGAAAAAATGCCATTAAAGCCCGTAAGATGAGTCCTGATGCTTTTGTACAGATGGCGATCCAGCTGGCCTACTACAGGTGAGGAGCTGTACAATCATCACTTTGAGTTAAAAATATAAAGTTTTAATTTTCTTTAGTACTGTGCTGGAATTTCAGCATGAAGGGAGACATTTTAGATTTAAAAATAAATATAATATATAGCACTTTTCTACCTAACTGGTACTCAAAGCACTTTACACAGCATCTCACCCATTCACACACACAAGTGTACCGATGTCAGAGCTGCTATGCAGCTGATCTGATTCACCGGGGACAATTTGGGGTTCAGTATCTTGCTCAAGGACATTCTGAATTTTTTTAACTGACATGTAGTAAGAATATCATTATATATGTGTGACTCACTTCAAGCAGCCATTAAATAGTTAGCTATTTTCACATTTTAAGTTAGCGTGAATTACACTAAAGTAAACTGAAGAAACACCTACTAAATGTTATAGAAGTCTATAAATATTTGCAATCTCTTGCTTTTTCTCCTTTCTTTTGTCAGGGTGTACCAGCAGTGCTGTGTAACAGTGGAACCTGCCTCCCTGTGTACATTCAGACTGGGGCGTCTAACTCTGATCCGTCCAACCTCGAGTGCTTCAGTTGCCTTTGTCAAGGCCTTTGATGATGCCAACAAACAGGTCTGATTAAAATAAAGCTTCTAATGAAACAGACAACTGATGCTGGAGATTATGCAGTTTTAAATCTGTTTGATTTTAGCTCAGGATTTGGCACACGTGCCTCAGGAAGACTGGGTTGACAGAAATACTGCATTAGGCTCTAGAGATCATACTAATGAACACGAAGTGACTACAAGTGATGAGCTGTAACATTTGTTTTCTTCCTGTTTACACAGAACCTAGAGAAGGTTGATTTATTGGAAAAAGCTTTAAAAGAACACAAAAAACGCACAGAGATGGTGAGTATCCATCATCACACCACTTAGTACTTTAATGTACAGAGGGAAAAGATTATTATGATGCTAAAGATGCCATTTACTGTAGGAAATTCCACCGTACATATACTGTACAAGAAGTTTGACAAGTAAATACAAGACCTGCAAGAAATACACTAAAAAACATGTGTCTATTCAAATACTGGATTAGATAATGTTATTTCCAAAGGTGAAAAACATAAAAAGATTCTCTGATGTGCATAAGAGGGAAGAATGGTTCCACTAAATACAGTATGAACACATTCTGGATGCAAATGTCTCGCAGTCATTTGAGAAATGTAAAGGGAAAAGAGCAAGGCTTCTAAAATGGAGAAATGCACCTCAAAATGTTCCATCAGTATTGGTGGATAGTTCCAGTTCTCTCATTGAACAGAATTGAAATTTTAGGGGAAGGAAAACAAAAAATATTTTGATACATTTTCATTTTATATTCTAAGTAAAATAAAACTGTCCCCTTTCCAACAGGTGATGAGTGGCCAGAACTTAGCAGAACATCTAATTGGCCTCATGTGTCAGGCTTTTGAGGATAACATGTGTGTACCAGATATCTTCACTGACACCTCCTTCAATAAAGCCTTTTACTTTGTACAGGTCACTACAAGTCAGGTAAGGACATGGCTTGAAACAGCAACATGCTTTGTTCATTACTTTATATTCAGCAAACAACATGAATTGGTTGATTACAGTATGTGTTCTACCTTCAGGAAAGTACAATTATATTCTCACTTTATTTTAACTAGATATACATGTACACATACATTAATACCACCACCTGGTGGTTTTAATGTTGTGGTTGGGGGACAACTGAATGTTTGCAATGATTGACACATGCCAAAGAACAGAGTTTTACTTTTTATACTGATATCTTCATCCTTATTCACCCATACTGTTCTATTATTTTTATAAATCTCAAACAGCTTTGTTTACCACCTTGCCACCTGCAATTTAACTCACACATCGTCATGAAACAAGGTTGTTTTGCTCCCATTTAGCTTTTCATGCAGTCTATAAAATTTTTAATCTTTTTCTATGCTATGATGTTTAAAATGAAAGGACACGTTTGTTAAGGTTGTCAGGAATAGGATTTTCTATGTCCAAAAGAAACTACAACATTTTCTCTTTTGTTCCTTTTTCTTAGTTATCTTCAAAGACCGGGTGTCTGACATGTAATACCCTTGACAGACCTGGAATATATGATGTGGGCTACAGTATCATGGACAATCACATTGACTGTAGAGTGTCCTCTCTAGAAGCTTCCAATACCTTCAAAGAAAAAGATCCAGCACGACTGAGCCGAGCCCTGGAGGACGCACTGTTGGACATGATGACTCTGCTAGAAGAAACTCCAAGAGTCAAACCAGAAGCAAATTAAGACTTGAATGAGCAGTTATGATACACACAGTATGTCAGATGACTGGTTTACAGAGGAGGATTATAGATAGATAGATAGATAGATAGATAGATAGATAGATAGATAGATAGATAGATAGATAGATAGATAGATAGATAGATAGATAGATAGATAGATAGATAGATAGATATCTCAATTAAATTAAGAAGGGGAGACCCTTGCTGTGCCTTTTACGAGATTTTTACCAGCCCATAGCGATTTTTGCGCTCTGGCCCCATGATGTCAAAAGTGTCAAACTCCATAGGTCCTCCTACCCGCACCGTTACCATAGGTGCTTGCAGTGTCTTATCTCTAATCTCTTCTCTTCTCTTCTCTTCTCTTCTCTTCTCTTATCTTATCTTATCTTATCTTATCTTATCTTATCTCATCTTCTCTTCTCTTCTCTTCTCTTCTCTTCTCTTCTCTTATCTTATCTTATCTTATCTCATCTTCTCTTCTCTTCTCTTCTCTTCTCTTCTCTTCTCTTCTCTTCTCTTATCTTATCTTATCTTTTATCTTTCTTCTCTTCTCTTCTCTTTCTTCTCTCTTCTCTTCTCTTCTCTTCTCTTATCTTATCTTATCTTATCTTATCTTATCTTATCTTATCTCTAATCTTCTCTTCTCTTCTCTTCTCTTCTCTTCTCTTCTCTTCTCTTCTCTTCTCTTCTCTTCTCTTCTCTTCTCTTCTCTTATCTTATCTTATATCTTATTTCTGCTGCAGAAGGCTGCTGCTCTGCATGCCCCAGGGGTCAGCTCAACCTGCCAATATCCAGAGGCAAGGTCCAGTAGGCTAAACCATTTGGTAGTTGTGAGAGTGTTCAGTGTGTCTTGAATGTGGGGCAGTATGTAAGCATCCTTGATGGTACATCCATTTAAGGCCCTATAGTCTATTTACAGGCGGTACATTCCATCCTTTTATGTACTATCACGATAGGCAAAGCCAGCTGCTGTAACTGTGGTGGACTAGACCACCTTCAAGGCTCTGAGGTATTTGTTGGTCGGCCTTCTGTTGTTTCTCCCATTCCTTGCCACATGGCGGTTGGTTCACTGGAGCCCCAGGCCGGGTTATACTGTCATGCTGCACCAAACTAATATGGCCGAGGTCGCTGGGCCCAGTTGAAAACCCACTGCTGTTGGCACACAGCAACTGTGTCAGCTGAAGTTGCTTTTTCCTGCTCCATTCAGCTAGCTCTTGGTGCAAAGCTCCTGCAGACACTGCCTAGGACCTTCAAGATCAAGGACTTGAACGAAAAAGACCGTCCACAGTTGGCCAGTGGGGAAATATATATAACTCTCCAGTCTACCTGGCTGCTCAGATTGGTTTATGTTGCAGGGCTGCAGGGCTTTGGCAGGCTGGATCAACAATTACAACAACAATTACAGCCATGGATCCAGAGTTTAAGGTGCAAAGGGGAACAGCTTTAATGAGCTGAGCCTCCACCAGGACTCAATTCAAATAAATTTTATTTGCATAGCGCCTAATCACAACCAAAGTTATCTCAAGGTACTTTACAGTGTAAGGTTTAAGACCTTACCGAGTATAATTGTATAGAAAATTACTCTAGCTACCAACACTCTGTGCTTCTCAACAAAACCCTTTGTGGGACACAGCATCTTCCCTCCCATTTTATTTGTATAGCGCTTTTTACAATTGACATTGTCGCAAAGCAGCTTTACACAACCAAAGAACAGTACATGAACAGTGAATGTGTATGAATCTTAATAATCAGATTGTCCATGATGAGCAAGCCGAGGGCGACGTTGATAAGGAAAAACTCCCTGAGAAGGCAACAATATATTTATATCAGGCAGATCACAGTAGGCTAGGGGCCAAGCTCTGGACCTGTTCTCAACTATCGTAGATCTCAGGGTTTTAAGCAAATCTTCAAAGCTCATTCTCTGGATATTCCAAATCACCTCTGTGCTGTTAATAGGATTATTACAGAGACTTGTCCATTTATGCAGCTGGTAGTGTTAATGCAGTCCCAGCTTTCCTAACTGTGCAGTATGTGGTCTGCTGATTGAAATCACTTGGATGACTTCCCACTCACTGAAACCAAGTTTGGCTGTGTAGTTGTCAGAGACGAAGAAGTTATGTCAAAGCATTATTTTTAAATCAGAAATTGTATAAAAGGATAAAGACAGAGAGAGGGAACTCTAGTTACCATGTTGTTACAGTGGCTTGCAAAAGTATTCAGACTCCACATTTTCTCACATTATTACCACAAACATAAATATATTTTATTGCAATGTTATGTGAAAGACCAACACAAAGTGGCGTACAATTGTGAAACAGAAAGAAATTTATACTTTTTTTTTAATTTATTTTTTTTTTTTATTAAAAAACTGAAAAGTGCTGTGTGCAAAAGTATTCAGCCCCCCTGAGTCAATACTTTGTGGAACCCCCTTTTGCTGCAATTACAGCTGTAAGTCTTTTGGGGTATGTCTCCACCAGCTTTGCACATCTAGAGACTGAAATCTTTGCCCATTCTTCCTTGCAAAACAATTCAAGCTAAGTCAGATTAGAAGTGTCTGATTATTATGATTCATACACATTCACTGTTCATGTACTGTTCTTTGGTTGTGTAAAGCTGCTTTGTGACAATGTCAATTGTAAAAAGTGCACTACAAATAAAATTGAATTGAATTGTTTTGCAGACTCCTACAGGTTTTCCTCCAAGATTGCCCTGTATTTGGCTCCATCCATCTTCCCATCAACTCTGACCAGCTTCCCTGTCCCTGTTAAAGAGAAGCAGCCCTAGAGCAGCCCAGTGTTACATTTCCGCCACACATAGCGTTTTACATTTAGGCCAAAATTTTGGTCTCATCTGACCAGAGAACCTTCTTCCACACGTTTGCTGGGTCACTCACATGGCTTCTGGCAAACTGCAAACGGGACTTCTTATGGTTTTCTTTTAACAATGGCTTTCTTCTTGCCACTCTTCCATAAAGCCCAGATTTGTTAAGTGCACGACTGATAGTTGTCCTATGGACAGATTCCCCCACCTGAGCTGTAGATCTCTGCAGTTCATCCAGAGTAACCATGGGCCATCTCTGATCAGTGCTCTCCTTGTTCGGCCTGTTAGTTTAGGTGGACGACCATGTCTTGGTAGGTTTGCAGTTGTTCTATACTCTTTCCATTTGCGGATGATGGACTGAACAGTGGTCCCTGAGATGTTCAAATCTTTTTATAGCCTAACCCTGCTTTAAATTTCTCTGCCTGACCAGTCTGGTGAGTTCCTTGGACTCCATGATGCTGTTTGCTCTCCAATATTCTCTTATCAAACCACAGAGGCTGTCACAGAACAGCTGTATTTGTTTGAGATTAAATTACACATAAGTGGATTCTATTCAGTCATTAGGTCAACTTTCAATCAGTCAGCAACCATGAGGCAACTTCTGCAGGCAATTGGATGCATTCAGAGAAAAGGGGGCTAAATACTTTTGCACACTGCACTTCTGAGTTTTTTATTTGGAAAAAAAAAATGAACTCATGTATAATTTTCTTTCTACTTCACAACTGTACGCCACTTTGTGTTGGTCTTTCACATAACATTCCAATAAAATATATTTATGTTTGTGGTCATAATGTGAGAAAATGTGAAAAAGTTTAAGGGGTCATGAATACTTTTACAAGCCACTGTACTTTTACCGTCACCTCTCAGCCATGTTGCTCCAGAGACAACGATGGAACTACACTGAAAGTAGTTCAACATCTGACAGTTATGTACTCTCTCCTAACACTTTATTGATGCTCTAGGATTTAAGTTTTATGCTGAGTATAATATTGGACACTGGAACATCCATCCAACACTATAGTATCAGCTGCCACAGATGGGCAGTGAAGATCCATGATCCATGTATAGATCCAACATCTACCAATCCATTTTTTAGACAGCAACCTGCTGCCAGTGAAGTTGTCATGGAAGTGTCTGTCCAACAGTGTAGATAAAGCTCCCATACATAGCCAGACAATACTGATACTACTTTTTTAATTAGTTTTTTTGTAATTACAGATTTTTTTTTTATTCTAACTTTCTAATCCATATTTTAAATTGTTCTAGTGAGGCTCCTCCATCTAACCAATCAGAGAAGGTCAATAATTTGTACTTAACTGGAAGGTTTTGCATCTTATTTAATGCAATTTCATAAATGTAAGGGCTGGTTGGCGAGTAGCAAGTATTTCAATCTCATGCTACTGCTAGCTTTTCCTAAAAGGTGGACTTGATGGGTGTAAAACAAGCTGTGACACAACACTGTGGGTGGTGATAGTCTTTTGAGCATTGAAATCAACAGCATTACAGATATGTCCTCATAAAATTCTCTGTTTCAGAGAGTGGCTGGTCTTTCCCTAGTGCAGATCCAGGCCTTTTACTCCCCAGTCAGGCTGAGCCGCTCCCTTCCTCCCTGCTACTTAGGTGCTGTGAGGCTTCTGCTGGTCTGAAGTATATCCTCCTTCAAATAAACAAAAAGACTGGAGGTTATAGTGCACTCTCCCACACATCCTTCCAGACAAATCCCCTTCTTTGCTATTTGAGTCCAGTGTTCCAGACCAGCCCCCCTGTCCTCCCTTCTGTCAGTGTGTTGTAAAGGTTCAGCTGTTTAATCAACAGCGTAGGAGTATGTGGTTTTTCTCACTCTGTGTTCATAGCATGCACAAGAACCTTTTCTTTGGAGACAGGTTAATTGCCTTGTTTGGGTTCGTTTGTGTTTGTGCTGTTTCACTAGGGCACTAAACACTGAGATGCATTTTAATTTTATCTAATCTAGTGTTGTTTCCACACGAGATCCCATGAGATCAAATGCTGAATAAACTATTGTTTGGCCAATTAATTTAGTGTATTTTGTCTTTTATTAAACAAACTTCAAATTAAATTTATTATAAGACCACTTCCACTACCAGGACATATACTAGTAACTAGACAATGAAAGACAATGATGCACAGATGCTGATACCAGTGTTTGGTATCGGGTCTGATAATGCCCTTGTGTTACATAATTACATTAGGCTCCATCCACTTGAGGCAGACATGAGAAAAATTTCATTTGTTTAGAGATGTTTAATGATATTGACAAGTGGTGATGACAAATTTAAAGATCACTGTGTTTCATACATAGTTTTAATTGGGATAATGGCAGTGCCATGCTGGTTTAAACACTAAAGCTACAATATGCAACTTTTAGGAATCAAGCAGTGGATTGATTACAAAAAGAATCTGCAAACAGAAATAAAGCTTTCTCTGACCCTAATCTGATCATTTAGATGGGAATATCTGCACTGCAAACAGTATAAGTTACATACTGTAGCTTTAGATTTAATGTATTTTTAAACATATTTATTTAATCAATCAATCTCTAAAAAAAGGCTTTCCAAAGTCATTATATTTTTCTGATAGTTTTAAGTAATCAGTACTCTGCATGTACTCGTACTGCAAAAAATGGTATTGATGCATCCCAATAAACAATTGTTAACTACAACTACATATAAAACGATATCTAAACATCTTTTTATTTTTTCCTGAAGTATGTCCTAACCCCTTTTGACTTTAACTCTTGAGCTACCTTGTTAACTGCTCATTTTTACACATTTTAAATTGAGATTTACAAGCATAAACTAGAAATTTGATGGTTAATGTCTGACAAACACTTCTAAATTTGCATGTTAACAAAACTACAGTCTGTTAATCTGTGAGCCTGTACTTACATACAGTGGTCCATTGAGCTAAATGCTAACATCAGTGAACAAAACTGCACACGACAATGTGAACATCCTGATGATTAATTTAGTCTGTTAGTGTGCTTACATTTGTAGTATTTGTTCTTCAGAACGTTTCTCTGTGCTGCTGTAACAGAGATATTTGCCCTGGAGATCAATAAAGTCTAGCTTGTGTCTCTCAGTGCGAATACTGGGCTCAGTGCTAACCGTTTGTAAATTCTTAAGAGTCAAATTTTAAATGTATTTCCTGCATCCTCTTTGTAGCTCTGCCTGGCTTTAATATCATTTCAGTCCAGTTCTCAGGAAATTAAATAATCTCACTAATCTCACTCAAAGTGCAGTGTTGTAGCATCTTTTTAAAGGAAAAAAAAAAGAATGTAAAAAATAATACGACAAGAATACTGGCTGCAGAAAATAATAGATAACTACAAAAATTAAGGTATATTATAAAATAATATTTTCCTCCTTCAAATGATGATGTCATTTCCTTTCTTTATCTTTGTATATGGGGAGAAGAGATACTTCTCATATTTTAGAAACTGACTAAAATTCTGGATGGATTTCATTCTGAACAGTCAAAATATTTAATGAATCCTCATTGACTCAAATGGTTGCATCATTACTGAAAGGCACTAGGTACAAGTGAAGGCACTCGGGTTCACGTGGCCTCACGTTAAGCACAGACTCTTTGTTCAGCAGTATGTTCAGTCATAACTGCTATGCTTGCCATGCATCGTTTGTCTGCCTAATGGGGGCATCATATATTAGTGATCAGCAACACAAAATAATGAGAATTAAGGTCAGTGTCAAAAATTCCTATCAGTCAACACACAGAACATGTGGATGTTTTGGGGTGAAGTCCACTGTGTGCGTATAAGTTCCCATCATCACATCCTATCTGCTGCAAGAGAAGCCAAGTTAAACAGACAACAGAGGGCAAATTTAAAGTTCAATCTTCCATTGCCTCCAGGTCATATTTCAGTTTCCGTGTGTCCACAGTTAGGCAATCTGCCTCTTCAATCAGTTTCTGTTCTTCTTCTTCTTTTCCTGGCAGCAGCTCTGATCACACGGTCAAAAGCTCGGAATCAATAATGTAATACGCTGCAATCTAGATGGTTGGATCTACGAAGTCTAGCCTGGCAAATCCTTTCTGAAAAAGACAAAAGCACAGAGTAAATAGTGGTTAACAATATTATCATCCATGAACAGATGACCATATCCCTTTCATATCTAATGACTTGTAGCAGCTTCTTCTCTTAATCTTTACTGCACCCTGTGATGAAGACAGTTTCTTCTGTAAACTGTGTTTCCCAGGGTGTGTCCCATAGCTTTGCCCTCTCAGGTGGGGCTCACGTCTAGTTTAGTTTTGGTTATAGTTACACACAGCATCCAATTGTGGATAGGGCTGGGGTTGGGTTCAGGGAAAAGCTAAATTAATGAGAAAGCCCTCATACTTAATTTTTCTTTATGTATATTCTTGTCTGCTTACACAAATGATCTTGACTTATTATTGTAATCTACTGTTTTCTGGTTTAACTTGCTATGTTTCTACAAGTCAACAGTAATTCATTTCTTTACATACAGATGTGGAAAAAATTGTTGGTATCCTTCTATTAAAGAAAGAAAAACCCACAATGGTCACTGAAATAGCTTGAAAGTGACATAAATGATAAATAAATATGTACTGAAAATTAACAAAAAAAAATCAGACATTTATTTTGAGTTGTGGTTCATCAGAAACATAATTAAAACTAGTCTTTCCAAATTGATGCTACCTCCAGAAAAGACTGACAATAAATTGGCCTTAGGAACATGTTAAACTAAAGTTCATCCTGTATACTTCATAGGTGTCTTGAAACTTGTAATCAGTCAGTCTGTCTATTTAAAGCGTGAAAAATTCTTGGTGTGTACCACACTAAACATGGACCCCAGAAAGGTAAAGGTCAATGGTACTTTAGCAAACTTCCCAGGACATGGCTGCAAGAGACAGATACTATGAATGGTAACCAAAGATCTCTGAATAACTTCCAAAGAGATTAGAGGTGAAACCCAAGGTCAAGGTAAATCAGGTTCAGATCACACCATCAGTCACTGTTTGAGTCAAAGTGGACTTAATGGAAGAATGGAAGTCTTCTTAAATCTATGAAATCTCAAGACTATCGTGGTCATTGTCGTCCAACAAGATAATAACTCAAAACACCCAAGAATGGACTATTCTGAAGTGGCCTTCTATGATTTCTGATCTAAATCTTATTGAACATCTGTGGAAAGAGCTGAAACATGCCATATGGAGAAGGCACCGTTCAAATCTGAGACAGCTGGAGCAGTTTGCTTGTGAACCAAAATACCTGTTGACTGGTGCAGAAATCTCACTGACAGTTACAGAAATTGCTCGATTGCAGTGAGCAGCCTCAAAATATTAAGTTAAGGTTATCATTATTTTTGTCCAGGCCAGTTTCATTTGTTTTGTTTTTCTATTTTCTGTTGAACCACTACTCAAAAGCAATGTCTGATTTTCACAAGTTAATTTTTAGTAAATTTTCATTATTGTTGTTTTGCCAGTTGTAAGTACCAACAGGGTAAGAGTACCAACAATTTTGTCTATGTCTGTAGCTAGCAGACAGGGAGCAAAATTTATTTTAAGTCACAACACAACTTTGGTCCAATATTCATGCCACATTAAGTCACCAGCAACTCCTGAGAGACGTATGTACATACATGGCTCTTTAGTTGGTAAATCCTTCTCTACTTTCACCAGCTATTCCCTGACTTTGAGCATACTGGGATTATATCACATGTGCTGAAAATGTTTGGTTGCCGTGCAGACACTAACATCTTTCAACAATCCAGAAAAAAGCCATGCAGGCATGGGGAGAACATACAAACTCCACACAGTCAGACACCCAGCCAACTGGTGGATTCAAACACAGGTCCTTGAAGCTGTGAGGTGACAGAGCTAACCACTACACCACCATGCTGCCCACTGTTCACATCTGTCTTATTATTTGCTTGTCAGCTGTGATATACTTTGTATTGGATGCTCCTGCACAAGATGTGCTGTACAAATACAAGTTTGATATATTGATAACACAGAAAAGTATTGACACGTGATATCAGTGTTCATCCTTTCCAAATTTAACTACCCTTTTGCTTTTTATCTAAAGAACTGATATTTTTATACTGAACTGCCCTTTAAATTCCGATAAACAATATTTTTACAATAACAATGGATCTAATGACTGTATATACACTAATATGACCATTTTCATTCTGGCAACCATCTGTTTTCTAAATATTTTCAAATGGAGCAGTTTGTTCTTAGACTTGAGACTTGTGAAGACAAAAACAAGGGGCGTGTGTTGTGTGTATGTGTGTTTGTGTACATGCCAAGAGTTGCACAAATTTTAGTTCGAAACCATAGTGCGAGGGCTTCTCTGCACCGTAAGGACATTTTGGCCCATCCTCAAACTGTTTCTGTGTTGCAGGGAGCGATGACTGCCAATTCCACTTAACCAAACTCTTCTCCTGCTCTTCCCAGAAAACACAAAAGGGACAAACGCAGAACGTCTCAGCCAAATTCTCTGAATTCCTGCTGTGAGGGGTCACTCAAACTAAGCCCAGACCTCAGTGATGATAGACAGAAGTAGAGTAGTAGGAGATAAAGCAGGGATCCTCACAAGAATGCAGTGGAGTGTGGGCAATATGTTAACACAAATAAAGGTTTTTATGTTATAGTGATTGCTTTTGGTGTTATTACCTCTTGTATTAAGAAAATCCTGTAACAGTGGCAATTAAAGGATTACGTGTTTTAGCACTGTTTTAGGAAGGTTTCTCAAATCAAACCAGATTAAAACATACACTCCCCCCCCCAAAAGTATTGAGGCAGTGAGGCAAATTCTTTTTTCTTTTTTTTTTTTTGTGCTGTAGAGCAAAAACATTTATCAATATATAGACATTTAATAAATAGATTAAACTAGATCTGCTATAAATATAGCACATCTCTGAATTCTGACGATTGGTTTCCAACATGAATTAAAGCAGAAATGATGAATGATTAAATGACTGAAAGGAGAATGCTTAGAGCAACAAGTGCACTACCACCGATTTCTTAATGTGACAGATTGATAGCCACCCCAATGTAGAAAGAACTTGAGTAACTCTACAGTGTAATTGCTTTCAGCTACAGAGAAAATATTTGCATTGGCAGAGCCAAGTTTCCCTAGATAAGGACTGGATAGAAGCTAACGAGGTCCAGGCTTCCAGAGCAGAGTGAAGGAGGGAGAAGGAGATTCAGCAGGAAAAGAGGAGTGCAGGTCAAGAAGGATTTAAAAAAAAAAGACAGATGTGTGCAGACATAAACTAGAAAACCATCTGGTAGAGATAAAACTTAAAAGCACAGTGTCAGCCAACACCCACACATTCTGCTCTCCACTTTAAGTCCAGCCTCATGTTTTCATTCACACACGCAGACATATTCAAATTCAATGCAAAGGAAATGTTGTGGCTCAAATGTATTTGTAACACTTTGAAAGGGTGATTACATGCTGCATATGAGTTTTACTACATACTGTGGTGACAATGCCACTTGGTGATTTATTAATAATCCAAAAGCGCTCCTCACTATCCCATCTAGTTCATTCTTATCATTTGTTTTTCCATAGGACAAACACACACATACACCGTCACATTATGTAGGAGCTATTTAGGTATAGAAAGAAGGTGACCAAGTGCTTCAGATGACCTACTCCTCACAATCATTTCACCTAAATAAATCTCAAGCAGTTGCGGATGATTTGGACAGCAGCGTGAAAGGAAAAGCAGCCAACAAGTGCTCAGCATATGTGGGAACTTGTTCAAGATTGGTGGCAAAGCGTTCAAGAGGCTGGCTGAGAGGGTGTGTGAAGCTCAATCTAAAATTTAAAACACATTTAGTGTAAGATTGTGTGTTTGAATTCTTCAGCATTCATTAGCAGTAGCATTCCAGTAGGTGGTGCTTTGCTCGCAAAAACACATCTGTACATTGACCAATATATTACCTGTAGGATGCCGTAAGCATACTGTAGATTACAGCACCATTAACAGTCATGATTATTTGTTTAGGCCAGATTATTATAGTTGTTGGAAACTCACGTTACATATTTTTAATTAATTTTAAATGTTGGTTTTAAACAAACAATGAATGCTGGGGAACCCACTAATATGCTAGTTTTGTTTCTTTAAAAACCTAATTTAATAGATTGACCGAACTGGCAGAATTACATTCATTCAACTCATCATTTCAATTTGGAACATCTAATGTTTATAAGGCGTGACAGAAAAGAATAACATCAGCTTAAAAATATAAAACACAGATATTTATTATTATATGTATATTTTTTAAATCAGTTGATTCCAAAAATTCCCACGTGATGGTTAATGAAGACCTTTGTGATCTAGTTTCTGAGCCTTAACTTTAGTTCCCCAGAGTCCCCTGAAATGGTGGCTGCCAGGTCACAAAACAGTGACAGTCTTACAGAGAGCACTGAAAGAATGGTGTTCTAGACAAAAAGCCCTCTTTCAGGCAGCTTGTCTGTCGTATAATGGATGTACTTCACACCATGGTGCTGCTCGCACACAAACACAAACATAAAAGAGGTGAGCATAGTCAGATCAATGGAGCAAGAACCGGAGAAATAAGCACAGAAGCCCTCACTTCTGGAACAGAAAGTGCCTTTTTACTCAACACATTTGGTGCAGTTTAAACATTATTTGGCTCATTTATATGCTTCCAAGTTAACTTTGGCGTGCTTCATTCCTGTGGTTATTTCACTGTGTGATATAAGGCACACAGAGATTTACAACAATGTGAAGTCTTGCCATAGGAATTGTGTATCACCATGGCAAGGAGCTCTACCTCCTGGGAAATTCAGTTTACAGCTTGCAGTCTTTGGTGGTGGAAACATTGGTGGCACTAGTCTGGTTTTATTATCTGCCATACTGGTCTTGCTGGTTTTTCCGGTTGAATTGAAGATGCTGCTATGTGTCGGGATTTAAACATTCTGTGAAGATTCAATTCACTCATCTATCAACAATGCAAAATAAGATGGTTGTTTCCTCTGTCTTTTGGCTTTAATAATTCAAGTGCTTCTTGTTGGTGCTTAGTTATGTGCCTTTTTCTAAACAGCCATGTATAATATACTGTATGTGGGTAATTTGGTATAACAGTGTGTCTGCGTGTCTCACCATTCTGAAGTCTCTGTGTAGTTTGTTGTACTGGAACATGTTGCAGAGGACTGTTGAGGCAGCTGTGGCAGCTCTTAGAGCTCCAGAGCTAAACCAAGACACAGTGACAGACAGTGAGAAACAAGGAGGACTAATAAGCAGGAAATACCACAGAATAAGGAGAGGAGAGAAAGTCAGTATTACACACTTGACTGCTAAATAACAAAAGGGTGTCATTTTATGTCGCCTGTGGCCAAGGGTGAGAGCAATAACAGCTCCAGTTAATGTCCCACAAAAACAGGAAATAAAGGTCATTAAGAGGTCACATATCTGGTTTAACAAAAAATGTAGAACCTTAAAAAATCTGATCAGTTGTAGGGAGCATGAAGAAAATGTTTTCTTATAAACTGTAAACTGTAAAAATGGTATGTATCTGATTTACCTGAGTTTACGCATCCTGCTCTCTGAAGGAACATATCTGTCAGTTGAAGTCCGTTCATCTTACCTGTTATCATGGGATGTCTTGATGCCCTGCAGTTTTGGCACACCGTTTAAGTACAAGATGTCCCTTGCTGCTGAAGAACTGCAGGTGACCAGGTGATTGAGGGCCGCGCAGATGTTGACCACCACCTCGCTGCCTGGTGTTTTCTGGAGACCATCATGGGGCAGCTTGGACACCAGAACGCTCACCATAATCTTAGCTGCGAGGACAAAGAGCAAGCATTGGTCATCTTACAGGACAGATATTCTAATGCTCGTTCATACTATCTGTTAAACAGGCACTCCACCAATTTCACAACTTCGGTTACCTCATCATGAGGAGTACTACTACTGCATCCACTGTTTTTCGGAGCCTGAACCATTCAAGGAACTTAAAGTTTGGACATATTGATTTATATCACTTTTTAATCG
The DNA here is from genome assembly GCF_900324465.2 of Anabas testudineus. Lineage (NCBI taxonomy): Eukaryota > Metazoa > Chordata > Actinopteri > Anabantiformes > Anabantidae > Anabas > Anabas testudineus. Next base: position 25,319,756 of record NC_046612.1, on the reverse strand, counting down.
GCCTCTCGCAAGTACTTGAGAGCTACAAATACTAGAAGCATTTTGTTATTACATCCAGTGTACCTCATAAACAAAAAACCAGACCAGTAGGTTTAAAATAACTTATTTAAACACCTCCAAATCTCATTCAGGAGTAAAAAGGAAGATTTAAGCTTGACAGAGATAGTGATTTACCTTATATCGAGATATCGAGATATATTTTTATATCAACAATGAAAAAAATCTTCTTTTTTTTTTTCATATCGCCCAGCACTAGCTAGCACACAATGTGCTGTGGAAAAGACCCTGCTGGTCCCAGTACTGAAGAGGACAAGCCCCAGTGTCTCCAACAATTACAGACATCCCACATAATGAAGGTTTTATAAGGACTGGTCATGGAATCCCTTCAACTTCTGGTCAAACCCTCAACACCACCTGTCCTGCCTTGCTAAGGCGGAAACGAAGAAATATGCAGGTCGACACTCCCATGATCTCCCATGATTATGGACTATCAGTACAATACATCCTCCTGAAGAACAATTAGGTGGGTGGAAGTTACAAATACCTGGGAGTCCACGTGGAATTATAAACTAGACTGGACCATAAAGTTGACAGTCAAAGAAAGCCAAAAACTGATCACTGCCAAAAGTTCCATAGAGCACGACAGAGGATCCTTTCCACCAGCGGCCACTGAACTGTATAACACCACAGTATGACTGTGACTGAAACTGGACAATTATATTATTCTATCCCGTTACGCTCAAGCACTAATAATTTAATATCAACGCCGAAGTGCAAAACACCGAAGCCTTATAACCAACCTTTCATGTCTTTTACCTCATTGTAACTGCAGCTTAACATGATTCATTTACAGCCTTCATCAACATAACATCTTGTTTGGTAAAGTGCTAAACTCTACTTGTATTTTCTCAAAGGACATGTACTCATTAAAGACTTAGCTCAAAGATGGGAATGAGTAACATCAACAGTAACATCTGTTGTTGGATGTGTAATTGTCAACTGTTGTTGGTGCACACCTTCATAGCTAAATAAAAGTAAAATGCAGACTATCAACTAAACTTCATGTTTTCAACTTTAACATATTATACAGAGGCATATTTTCTAGCTCTTAGAAGACTGAAACACCTTCAGCAGTCCCAGTTCGCGTCCTACCTGTGTGATCTTTGTTGGTGGAGTTTTTGGCCAGATTCCTCAGCAGGCCGGTCAAGGGCCTCAGCTCCATGTCATTGTTGGTGTCCAGGAGATCCAGCAGCATGGGTAACATCCTCTCCTGCTCTATCACAACATTACTCAGCACTGATGACCACTGGAGGGGGGTGGCACAGATCAGACATTTCATTTTGGATATTAGAATGTACATGCACAGTTAATATTACAAAAGTATGTGAGGTTCCTACCCTGGCCTCTCCTGCAGTGATATTTTGCAGGGCTCCTATGGCAGCCTCACGGCTGGTGGAGCTGATGTCATTGTTCTGTAGAACAAGCTTGTACAGCACCACCATCTTAGGGTGCCACAGCCACTCAGCCCCGTTCGGCTGTCGGGACACCTCAGACAGTACGGACAGATACTGGTTCCGCTGCTGTAGAGGGGGCCATAGAGAGAGAACTTTCTCATCTACCATGTAGTGACATCAAGTCAATTCTTCTACACAACAGTGAGTTTAAAATATTTTTACTTGTATCAGTTATTTGATGTTGATTTTCTCAAAGAAAAGAGAGTGATGAATTTTACCTGTGCATTTTTTTTGTTATACAGAGAAAAGCAGCCGATGTCCTCGCCGCCCCTTGAGGCAGACGCCCTCGTTGGACCCTCTAAACGCAGTCGGACTGAGGGAGGAAGCTCTGTGTACAGCTGGTAGGACAGATTCCTCATAACACACAACGAATTCTCCAAACCCTAAGCATAGAGACAGACAGGAGGATAGGAGACAAAAGAGGGTTGAACCAGACCACTAACTTTCTATCATGGGTTGATGACACTGTGCACAGCTGGGTCGAATAAGCTGGTAATCTCAAATGTACTGTAACCTTATTAGAATACTTGATGTCCTTGTTGATCAGATTACTGAAATACAGAAACATCTTTCTGATTTAACTACTGGTTTGTCAAACTTGAACCAATACTTACCAACATCACGGGTGCACACGTGTGTTTGCATACACCACTGTAAGGCTTACAGTAGTACAAGACAGTAGGACTGGTTCTGGTTTGGTGAGCTGCAAATGGGGACAAATAGCCACAGCCCTGCTTCATTCACAGAATTGGTCCAGATATTAGGTTTTGTTTCCTAGTGTTCTTTAGAGGGAAGGAGAGGCTGAAAGTTTGGGATTTGTAATTACTGTTAGCTGACATCATTTGATCCCACGTGAATGGCCAAGCTGGAGAAGTCCAACATTCCTGGACAGAGGTCAGTCCAAAACAGGGCACTGGGAAAATAGCATGTAGGTGAACATTTGGATCTATTGGTCCTTACTTTGGAGCTTCCATGGGCCATTGTTAAGAGATAAGACTCAGAAGGAGATTGGCATGTTTGGTAGCCCTCGTTTTAATGTGCATGGAAATGCAAGGAGACCGTTGTTGTGTCAGACAGTAAAAATACAGTAAAAACTACATTTTTAAAGTTCTATAATGTATTTTCAGCCTTAAAACTATGAACATCCCAGCATATGCAAGAAGGGTTTGTGTTGATGTTTAAAAGAATAAGTGAGTTTTCAATTATCTGCCAGTTGGTTCACTTGTTGTTTTTTATGTTGTCATGTCTCTTGCTTTGTTCTTGTGATACTTTGTTTTCTAGTCAGTTACCTGCATATATCATATCTTGTTATAATAAACTCTTTTTTATAACTTTTGTTACTTCTGTCTGGCATTTTAATTGGGTCCCTCAAAACTGAATCCTCACAGTACAACCTGGCCAACATGGACCCAGCCAGCACAAAGAAAAGAGCCAAGAGTACCGCTACAGTGAGAGCACCTCCCTCTCATGACTTTAAGTTTGACTCCCCAGGCCTTATTTCTAGTTTTCCCATATCCTGGGATGAGTTTGGCATTACCAGAGAATTGTTTTATTTGGACCCAGCATTTCTGTGTCTTTTCTAGAAGGACAACCCAGTGTAGCTATAACCGTGGCCTGCTCCCGTATAATCCGTGTATCATCCGTTTTTCAATTTAAAATAAAAAGGCAAAAAACAAAGAAAAAAACACTTGCTTCTTCATTTTTGTTTCCAAAAGAAAGAAACTGTCCGCAGGACCATGCACACGCTGGTAAAAGATGTATCTCCTAGTTTATCTACGACTACAGGGGTTTATGTCGTCATAAAGTGCAAACACAAAACAGTCCAGTAGCATGAGGGGCAGACAGGGTAGCAGGGGGGCAGCTAACACGGTGTGTTTGCACTTTATAAAAGTTTCTGCACCAGCTCTAGTACTAAGGCACCGCTTATCTGACTGCTTGGGCCTCTGACACCCCGATGCACTGATCTACTAGGCTAGTGATGAAACTTCTTTCTTTTATTATTTGTGTCTGCCATTTTAATTGGGTCCCTCAAAACCAAATCCTCACAGTGTGACAGGTTATGCAGATCTCAAAACCTTATAATGAGCCACTAACTGTGCATCACTGAGATATCAAGTACTGAATCGAGCTACAGGAAAATGTCACTATGCGATTCATCCAAGTGAAATTTAAGTGTAGCTTTCAAGTGAGGAAATGTAATAAGTACTTACTAACACTGATAAACTCTTCCAAAAACAACAAATAAAGGCACCGTGGGTGACTTTGTTGCACTGAGTAACATGTTTCTTACTATAAACACACACATACACTCAAAAACAAAACAAAACTCTCACCAAAACACACTTTCTAACTGAAGTTAGAGAAAGATTGTGGTTTGTTGGCAAAAACAAATCCATTGTGTGGGTAGATTGTATTTATATGTGTTAGTATCAAATGTGGGGACTTTTTGTCCGTGAGTGTTTGTGTCTGTGTATTGATCAAGCTGTAACACAATATATAACTATTGCACATGTTGTGATTTTAAAGGATTTCTACCTGAGGAGTAGACACGTGAGTAAACAGTCATATGACTCAAAGGCTCAAAAGCCAGCAGCCATTCTCACAGCTGTGTTCACTGGCCCTGGTTGAAAGCAGAAGCAGCAGGAGATCAGTGAACAGAGTACGCCTTGGAGTCAGTGAGAGGAGAACATTTGTATTTTTTTGAGCCTATGAAGGCAAACAATGACCGGTCATAACTATTGTGGGGACGAATTTCTAATTTTGATCTCCCTTGTTCCATTGTGTAGATCACATATTTGACACTGTCCCACCCCCAGCTCTCACTACTCTAACAGCAGGACTAATAACACATTGTTGATTTTGGTCTTGGATCTTGGGATTTGTGGAAAGAAAAATATAGACAAAAAAAAAAAACACAACCTTATTCTCTTACTACATACAGTGCAGCCTTTCATGTTGTTTAGCCTCACTCTGTATCTTAACCTCTAGTGGTTCGTGGTCAGAGCAACTGACATTTTAAAGGACCTGTCAGTGTGGTGTGCTGCAGCCACAATGACTGTAGTGGTTTTAAAAATCAGACGTTGTTATTTACAGCTCCTAAAATGTCACGTGTCAATTTGAATGTCAGGATGTTAACAGCACAGGACTTACCTTATCATCAGCACGCTCATCTTGTTGAATGTAGGACACCAGAGAGTCCACCAGGCCTCGCATGTCCCTCATCTTCTGTCTCGTACGGTCATTCACCGAGCTCAGGTTCCTGTGCATGTGCGCACACACACACACACACACAAACATGCAGACCTTAATAGGATTCTGCCCATTTTTTTTCCTCAAGTGTAACTGATTCTAACTTCTGGGTAGATTTCTACAAAATCCACACGCTACACGAAGGTTATGAATTAAGCAGGGTGTTCTGCAGTCACCTTAGGCAGCCAGTGGTGTTGTAGAAGATGTCTTTCTCAGATGGGGATAGTGGGATGCTGCGGCACAGAGGGATCAGCACTTTCTCTGTCAGCTCTGATAAAGCTTCTTTGGACAGTTTCTCCTTCAGGTTGTCTCTGGAGGACAGATTCCACAGGATACCTGCAGCCACAACCTATTTTTAATGTGCTGTCTGAACAACTTCATGTAGTTCACACACGAGTGATCCTGTATAACACCAGGACTGTGAGACTAAATTACACACTGGGAGAGCAGGGGTCAAAGCAGTCTGTACCCAAAAAGCATTGTCACCTGTGATGGTCTTTCGAAGCTCCTCATCAGGTTCACTCAGTATGCTGATGAGACGTGTCACTCCGCCTGCATCTATGAGTACCACCTTGTTGTCAGAGTTCTCGTAGATGAGGTTCCTTGTGGCTCCGGTAGCGTAGCGCAGCACTTCTTGGTTGTCACTGGAGAACAGTCGGACCAGCGCTGGAATGCCATGCAGAGCACGAACCTGAGAGAGCAGAACCAGCGCACCATATACTGTAAATACACACACGGTATGCGACCACAGTTGGACTCACACACATATGTCAAATCAATGTCAAATTAACAAGGAACACATAGAACACACATGTACACACACAGATAACTCACTCCTAGAGTTACCTGACCAGTGAAATAATGAAGTAAATTTAAAGGAACGTTACCTGGTTTTTGGCGTCGTTGCTATGGTAACATTGGTGTTGTATGTATGCAGCTCCCAGAACTTGTAATGCAGTGTCTGATTCAGACAGATATCTGACAGCTGTGGGCATGTCCAGACCCTGCATCCTGGGTGCACACAAACACACAAACACACAAACACACACACACACACACACACACAGGCATTTACATGCAGGTCATAATAGGATTCTGCCCAAATTTCAGGGAAATGAGTAGATACTCTGACTTACTCTCCCAGTGGGTCATTGCTGTGTATCGATGCTCCATCTAAAACATCCATTCCTTTCCCGACACTCCTCACACTGCGCAGTGACGCAGCCCTGTGCAGAGGAGCTTGGTACTGCCCCGCCCCGATGACTTGGTTGGTTCTGGACATGTGCTTCTGCAGCTGTGTTCCCCAGCCATCCCCTGCCACGTGGAGCCCCCTGCCAGTCCCCATCCAGCCCTCCTGGCCAAAGGCAGAGTTCTGCTGCTGGTAGTGCTGCTGACGGTTGGTGATACGACTGATGGTGCGATGGGAGGGGCCTTTGTAAGTGTACTGACACGGCAGCTCCTCTTCCTGGCAGTAGCCTCTTTCCTGGGCCAGTATCCCACTGAGGCTGCGCCGTAGGGTACCAGGGGAAGGCTCAGTGATCCGGTAGGACGCATTCTCTGGATGAACCAGCACAGTGAGAGGAAGTCCCTCCTGGTCTGCCTGGCACAGTGACTTTGAGCGTGTGCTCCTACTGTGTGACTGAGAGGTCTGGAAGGTGCTCTGTACAATGCTGTTTCCTTTATGGCTCCTCTTGGAACTGCTTTCCACAGCAGAGCGTGAGGAGAACCCAGAGGTATGAGGGGGTACTGTTGCCACCTGCAGTGGGTGGTGTGAGGAGATAAAAAGTTAGCAGACACACAACAGCATGCAAAGATAAAGATTTTTTCGGGATTTCTGATGTGAAATTGCAACTTTTCTTTGTACTTCATTGTGTTGTAAAAGAAGAAGAGTACAGAACAGCAGATGCAAGAATTTATTTCTTTTTACTTAAAACAATATATATGATGTGAGTGAAACCATCCTGGACAAAAGAAGAATGGTAAAAGAGATGCCACGTTCAATGGCTCTTCCTTCTCCTTCACTGAAACCAGGTTACTGAATGAAGCAGGAAGCTTTTGTATTGTTAGACTGGCCAGTTAAAAGCAACGTCCTGTTTATATTCTTCTTCTGCCTTTTCATTGTTCTCAAGCTCTCTCAGCTGTGTTAGACATTTTCCTTCTTACTGACACAGAGATAATTAGACCAGAAAGGAAGTGTTCAAACATAGTACAGGCATCCATGCATGTGTGCATTTGGACACTTACTGGTCAGTTTATTACACACACCTGTACAACTTGTGCAAGGTTTTAATTTCTCCATTTATAAGTTAAAACTGTCAGAAAGGTGCTATTTCTACTATGTGTTTATCACTGATGTCATAGTGTGTAGTGGGGTCGTACTGAAGTGCATAATATTAAGAGGCGTTTCTAACGTTAGGTAATCAAAAATCTGGAAGTTTGTTTTAAACCCGTCCGACAGTCTGAGAGCTCGTGTTCTGAGAGCAATCATGTTAGCCAAAAATCTGCGGCCAGTCTTTAGAAAGTGTTCATCAATATCACAGAAACTGTAATTTGACAGTTAAATAAGTAAATAAAATAATAAAACCCAAATAATTAAGCCAGGGACATGGCTGGAACTTGACTCCACTATTTCTAAAATCCCTACATTGGACCAGATCTCTGTAACTTCCTTAATGAGTCAGAAACTACAAAAATAGGATAAGAAACAGTAGCTGCTTTCAAATTTTAAATAAAATATTTAATAGGTAATTGGCAAAATTGATTGCTTATTATTATAAGAGAAATAAAACTCCCCAAAGAAAACCCTACAGTCAAAATAGACTCGCAGACAATGAATCCTCACAGCACCTCATTGTAAAGCTCAGTTCACGCAGTGTAAAAACCAATTGCCTTAAGCAACATTAAATGTGTCTTAAATCGACATTATTACTGCACTGATCTGCACTGCTCTGTTCTTTTAAATGTTTTCCCATATGTGTTATAGTGTAATACTTACAGCCATGACGCGGCTGGGTGTGTGTATCATGGATCTGGAGCTGAATCCATGGGTGTGGTTAAAGCTCTTTGTCTCAGGAAGACTGTAGTCTAGACAAAGACAAGAAACACACAATGAAATGTAAGTGTTTTTATTTTTATTCAGATTCATAAAAAAAAGGCATCTTATGTAGTCCTGATTTATTGATACAAGCACACATACAAACAAAACAACTGCAAAACAGTTTGAGGGAATTAAATGTCCATTCCCGGCTCACTCTGGGTGAATGATGTCACTAGTTTACTACTGAATGAATGTGTACCCATGGCAACCTAGGCAGGGACACACTTATAAAAAAGACAACTCTGGATGCACAAGGGGTTGCATTTCTCCTCCTTTGGTTGAAGCTAACAACTGTACCTCACTTCAAGCCTTGTGCCAAGTTTGCACGTTTTAGACATATCATAACTTTTATAAACTGCTTTTCCTTATACAGCTGAATAAATCATCACTTTACTGTGCTTACTTACTGTTACGTGACGTGTGGATTAACACTGGACAACATAAAGTATATACATACATAGATCATTAACATGTTCAGTACTTGGTGTTTGTTGATGAAAGTGCTCTCATATGAACCTGATCATTCTGTTCAGCTGCTGTTAGTTGTTAAATGTTAAAATACTCCAAAAATGTTTTGTTGGATTCATGTCAAGGGGCGGGCTGAGCCAGGTCACAGTTTTCACATTTGTCCTTCTTTAAAATCTCCTGTGTTCAGTATCCGGGTTAACAAACACACTCCCACCTCCGTGTTTTATGGTCGGCACAGTGAACTCACTGTGGTGGTTCTGGCAGGTCATGTGAAACACACTGAACACTTGAACTTATCCAAACATTTATTTCAGTTTCATCTGACCAAATGCTGTACTGCAAACACTCATCAGGCTATTGCCTTGATGACCACTGCTCTTTGGTACAGTTTAATATTGTTTTTGTGCTGTTTTGTGAGCAGTGGTTGTCTGAGTTGGTGCTGTGTGGGACAGTCAACAACCTCCTCCACACTAACTAATGAAAATGAAAATGAGTTACATATTTGTAGACTTTGAGCAACTGACCATATGAATAAGCCCGGAGCCCAGGGCCAAAAGGTCTTGACTGGGACAACCCAAATACTCATTGCATTGTGCTGTGGTTAGTTCCTGGGTTTCTTCAGTGAACAATAAACAGGTGACCTGAAAACATCCTTCCATCCACTATCTTAACCACTTATTCTCTGAAGGGTCATGGGAACGCTGGAGCCTATCCCAGCTGTTACTGGGCAAGAGGCAGGGTACACCCTGGACAGGACACTAGTCCACTGCAGGACAGACATACAGACACAGACTTTCACACTCACAGTCACACCTAAGGGCAATTCAGAGTCACCAATTAACCTAACATGCATGTCTTTGGAAGTGGGACAAGGCTGGAGAACCCGGAAAGACACAGGGAGAACATGCAAAGGCACCCTGTCGACCTGTGGATTCGAACTAGCACTAGAACGAGCATGATTAATATATACATTGTTAGTTTGTACTTTTAGGTTGTAATTCTAGTGTGGAGAACCTAAACTAGGAGAAACTTCAACACTTGTGAATGAGGTGCAAAATGATTTACAGAGATTATTTTCGGTGCAGGCTCTGGCCCCTCTCCTTCGGGCATAAGCATAACCCCAGTCACTCTAGTCTCATCTTTTGATTATCTCAAGACAGCATGTGCTATGTTGAGATAATGTACACTTTGTGTTCATTTTGATATGAAGCAAGTCTCCCCTTGCTGGAGATGTGTGCTGTGAAACATAAAAAATGTTAAGAGTGCTATATTTGAATGACTTCATCATGTACATGTTCATTATCTTATCATTTATGTTTTTACATTAAGGATGTTTGTAGAACAATGACTGAGCAAAACTACTGTACAACAGATTCAATTCCCCTGAGTTGGAAACTGAGCTGCTCAGACTTTGTAAGGGCAGGGGGGAGGAAGGAAGGAGGTGGGATGTAGGAGATGTTGCTGGGTGGGGTGCTGGGCTGCATGCCTGAACATAAGCATCACCAGGTCAGAGGTCAGAGAAGCTCTGCTCACACACACATATACCATAATAAGTTGAACACACGTAGCATATAGCCAGCAAAATATATCAACGATCAAACAGCAACAAAACCACACATTACATTTAAATACACTTTTTTCTTTGCATCAGTGTGAGTAAGAAAATCCCTCAATTCATATGATTGTAAATTACTAATAAAAACTCCATTACTAATTAATCAATAAATGAGTAATAAGTTGGGTCATGCCATATCCATTACTGAAAAAAGGCAACAACCCTCTAGCTTGTCCACATGCTGACATTTCTGTCCACAGTGAAAACTACCAGAGCTCCACAGCTGTCTCCACTGTGTCTTAAGGCGATGGACTACCAGATGGGAACTACTGAAGCTAATGGGGGAACATCATGATGTGTAAATCTCCAACACTGTAGAAGGCGCTGTGCACCAATCTGCAGCAGCACACACTTAGTCTGCTGTAGAAGAAGAATTAAACCACGGGCACGACCATCAGCGACTAGTCAGTATCTGTTTGGGCACTAAAGCGTGCGACGTGCATTGTCACTGACTTTTGGTGTGTAGAGTGGAGACCAGGTGGAGATGGATGTCAAAATTATGCAGCCCTAATTGTGACACATGGCCTGAATACATTTAATCAGAGGTGTCTTACTGAATCACAGTCTTTTATTCATTAGCTGAAGTTGTCATAAATGGGTTTGGTTCATCATTTCTGGTTAAACCTCATTTATCTTACAAAGATTCTGACATTCGCATTATTGTGGGAGTCATTCTCATGTAAGAACACAAGCTGCATACCCTCTAGAGCAAACTCATTCAGATATGAGTACTGACATTTTTGTAAAATAACTGTTTACTGCATTTTCTTCAATTCTACAGCGGCATAGAATTTTATTTACAATAAAAACGTACATTATCAATATTTTGATAAATATAAAGCAGCATGGATATTTTAAATTAATTAACACTACGCTAGCACTTTAGTTCACATCTCACAACATTGCCATTAAATATGATGAGTCACTTCCCCCTCGGCCACCACCACAAAAGGATGTGGTTCCTGACACAGTCCTGGGACCAGACAACAGACTTTTAGCTCCACAGCAATTATTTGCTCGTTTTTGAAAAAAAAAAAAAAAAATCTGATTTTGAGTAAATGTTAGGGTCACAAATGACTAAAGATTTCTCAATATCAACATACATATAACTATTTATATATATATATATATATATATATATATATATATATATATATATATATATATATATATATATATATATATATATATATATATATATATATATATATATATATATATATATATTGATATTGAGAAACTGAGAAATCTTTAGTCTTAATAGATAAAGATATAAACAGATTTTTAAAAAGTGTGGGAGAACTCATCTTTCTGGAATTCCTGCTTTTCAAGGTGTATATGAAATACAGCTGATCTATTTACTGATAAAACACTTTTTGAATATGACACAAAACACCCACACACCATGAGAAATGCAAAATATGAGATTGCTGCAATCTGTTTAAGTAAAGTTGAAGCATGTTTTTAATCAGAGCTTTATGCCTGTGATTATGGCCCATCTTCCAAACCGAAACTGTTTTCTCTTTGGCTTCTGCAAAACAAGAAGCCTCTGAGTGATTTATGTGTGCAGCTCCTTTCTTTCACCATGGTCTCCATTACGGGGTTGTGGTATCCTGCCAAACCTTTCACAAAACTATGTTTTCTCTATACAGCTCCAGTCCCATTATATAAAAAAAAAACATCTTTTTCCCAGCACTAGTCTGAACTCTATATCCAATACCTTCATTCTGCAATGTTATTGACTCCCCACAGCACAACAACTCCATTAGGAAGGTTTGGTTTTTTGGTTTCCAGTCATACCAATTATTCATAGTAAGCTAATCACATTTATAATTAATATCCAGATATAAGCAAGCAAGACAGTGAATAAGCTGGTTGTTCGTTCAACAATGCGACCTGGGTGTCATCACTGCACATATAACGGCAGGAATGGGACAGACTAAAGGAATGGGACAGACTAAAGAAACGCCTCCTGTCATTATGGCGCATAATGACCTTGTCATTGAGGGTGGCCACATTACTCACTTGTGTCTTTACGCCCTTTGCTTCATATTGTACCTCACTTGAATGCACAAGACACAAAACAAAGGTTTTGGGGCAAACTGGATCTGATGCTTTTACAACATTTAAAACTACAAGGGTTTTTAATTATAACTAACATATGGTTGCAAACACATTATTTTACAGTATGTCACAAGACATAAATCTACAAGAAGTTCTGTAACTGTTGCAAATTTTTTTTCCAACTGTCAAATGCATTCATATCTAATTATATCTCATTTTCTCTGATGTTTAGCTCTCAAATTGTAAGGCCCAGTGAAAACTATCAGACAGCAGGCCTACCAGTGCAGTCCAGGCGAAAATAGACTCTGATAACATGCTGTGAAGATTGGAAAGGAATGTTAAACACACAAGGTGGTCAGTGAGTTTAGGACGAGAGTCAAACCACACAACAGCTAAACACAGTTTGATTCTGTCTTACTCTCTTTCTTACATGTACCCGTCCTCACAAGCATCTCCTCTGACTAAGTTTCCCATTATTCTGCTTCACCCTGTCCGTTTCCTTCGCTTTCATTTTAATTGTGGCTGGACTGCACCCAGATTATGCTCAAATCAGACCACACTGTGTAAACTTCTTCCAAGTTTGCCAAACCTCACAGGCTTATTCAACTACAAATGTCTCCCAGACTTAGGTCACAGCAGGTATGCACTGACTCAGATCTCATGACTACATGAAAATAAAAGCCATTTCACTAAAACCTCCCAAAAATATTCTAACCTAAATTTAGTGGTTTCGCATGTGTGACTCAGCACATTTGGTCTGAAATATAATACTAGAGTTATTGCACAGCTAACTGACAACTCAGACTTTGCTTTGTTAGAAGACATTGTCAACTTCCATGCTGTGTCCTAAGTGGAGAACGATAGAGTCCAGCATACAAGCAGTTCATTCAACTTTGAACAATTGTAACCTTTATTCAAACATTGCTTTCATAGAAATATGCTCCATAACAAATCCTAATGTGCAGCGTTTCTGTCAAAGTTACCCAGTTACATAGACTCATTAAACAGCCAGACAGTATATTCCCTTTTAAAGGTTTTGGAGTGAGGCTCGTCCTTCTAACCAATCAGAAATGTTATTTCTGTTATTTTAAAGTTTGAAGAAGCCAGGTTGCTTAGCTTTCTAATAATGAATGTGCATTGTTCTTATAAATAATTGTAATACTATGTTATGTGGGATAATTAGCATTAGCTGTCTGCCTTCAATACATTTAATACGTTTACTAATGGTAGATGACTGTAGAGTTAAAACTAACAGCAACATGTTGACCTGAGTCAATGCTGATTAAAAATGATCTAATTAAAAATGATAATGTTTAATTAACCATAACTCAGTTTGACTTTTTAAGCATTAGTGGGTTTTTTCTTTATTTTGTCTAATTGACTTGTGCCATCAATCAGTGAATTATGTGTCTAATTAGATTTGTCAAAGTCCTTTAGCCTCCTAAACTTACTTGAAATTCCACTGTTTAGATGTTTTGGGAAATCTTGCCTTTATTTCATAGTAGTATAGACGCACACAGTAAACATTGGACAAGAGAAGGGGTATGACATGCAGCAAAGGTCCCCAGCTGGACTTGATGGGACTGTTAGGTCACATGACGTGAGCTGTACCCATTTGGCTACCTCAGTACTCAGGAAATGCCATTGTTACTTAACAAAAACAGGAGCTTCAGTCTAGTGAAAATTGATTTGTGTTGATATGCAGTTAGTCATTACACTTATGAAAAAAAACTAACAGAAGCTCTGATGTAGTTTTTATTCCTGGCTCTCATTTGGGTCATGTTGAAGCCCTGTTGCCTTATCAGACAAAAGAATGGGTAGCAGTAAGTGTAACGGGGGGGGGGGGATGCTCCATTCCTTCACGTACTTTCCCTGGAAACGACTACCCGGCCTGCACAGATGTGGACAATCTGATCTTTGCGGACTGACCTTTGGCTGACTATCACAACCCTGCACACATCAGGGCTGAGACCATGAGGTGTTCTTAAATATGTGTGCTGACCACATTCTGGGTTAAACATGTTTAACATAAGCAGTTATCTCTGAAAACCTTGTGTTGACTGGAAACTGTGATGTATTCCGTTTTCCATAGAGGAGGAAAAACAGGAAATGACCAGGAAATAACACTGTTGCAGGTTCTCATAGCTCATAAACACAAGGTTCAAAACTGAACCACTATTCTGAGCACCTTTACATACACCACACTATTTAACAGCGTTCATGAGAAATATTTAACAGTCTGGGCTCTGTGGTTTGGGAACAATGATCTAAACCGCTTTAGGATAATACAGGGATGTTACATGTCTCCGAGTGCATCTCAACCATGATGTTTGAGCTGATATCAGAGAGAAACTGAGACTAACACAGCTCAGGAGTTTCTGTTTAGTTTCTCATTGAGTTAAGTTGCTGTGATAGCCAGAAAGTGATGATCAGCTTCCTGTCATGCTATTTGCGTAACACATTTCCCGTCATGGTCACATCTGTTTTTGTTGTTAAAAGAACTGTCCTTGACTGTAGGAATAATTTGTGTATTCATTTCCTACAGGTTGATACATGAACCAATCAATTGAACGTTTTAGCACATTCTCCAGAATGCCGTTTCATGTAACTGACGTCAAAGGGTTTTAGGTCCTCAGAATAAAATCCCCCTCTGCGTTCTCATGGAATAAAAAAAAGTGGAGCAAGACCACAACATATAGAGACATGGTTACCACTCAGACAGGGGACACAGGTTGATCTGTGTAACAGGAACAAACAAGCTGAGGCACAGAATATTAAACTATGGTATTAAATATTATGCAGTTAAACTCATTATGGGGACATTACAGAACACTGTGGTGCAGTCACGAAGGAAACAAATATAACACGCCATTTCATCCAGGATCATCAAACAGGAGGCTATAGGACCAACAATGGTTCAGCAAACCTACAATCCAGTCTCAACTTGTGCAAAACAAGGAGCTGACTGACAAAATAAATCAACAGCTATTGTAACGATTAACTACATAGGTTATTTATGAAGCGCAACTGCCAAACATACTGGTTTCAGCCCCTTGTGCAGTGTGGTTGAGTTTGTGTTGTGGTTTGATTCCAGAAACAACTTTAACAACTTTTTAGTTTCAATAGCACTTTAAATAAATTAAACCAGCTTACTGCACTGCTGACTGGATGTTAATGCTGTATTGATTTTTTTTTATTGACTCTGTACGTGTTATAGGATAATATTTATATAGTGGTCTGACACTGACTCAGGGGAAGTTAAAATACCATAAACACATAATGCTCCATCTAATTGACTGAGCTTTAAGTTGGAAACACCTTCTCATACAGCAGCTTTTAGTTTTCTGCAAGCTTGGTTTTCAATTAACAGGTGTGTTATTGTTGAGGTACTACTACACAGTAAACACCACTGACTACTGCAGTAATCCCTGTTGAGGCTTAGAGCATCATCAGTCCATCATTACTCTAATCTACATAAATCCACATGTCATTTCACTGAATCGGTGTGTTCAGTGACGGACAGCTGTAACGACATGCCGCTCACCTGCTGATCCGACCAGCGAGTCGTCCAGTCTGGTCAGGGACAGGGACTTTTTCTCAGCCAGCCGCATCCTGACCTGCTCCCGGACCCTCCTGGCTTTAGCCACCGGGTCCGCAGAGGGGCCGTCCGAGGGAAGCGCATACGCGGTGCATGAGGAGTTGGGCTGCAGCGCGGACAGAAAACAACCCTCCGCCATCAGTGCGCTCATCCTGACAGAGACCCGGGCACAGACGAGCAGAGGCTCCCACAGCAGCCGAGGATCCGAGGAGGACCTGGGACTGCGCTGAGTGCAGGAATGAAATGGCAGCAGCTCCAGCTCGGCTGTCTGTAGGCGGGACCTGGGGGTGGGGGGCATGACTCTGTCAGAAAGAGGGGGGGGGGGCACCAAAATCACAAGGGGTTCAGGAAGGTCTGTTCACTGGGGATGTGACCTGTTGCATCCCCCCCCCCCCCCCCCCCACTGCAGGTCACTGTGCATAATGAGTGCAGACTTAAAGTGTGTATACTGCCACTTACATAATTGAAGTTGGACTAAAGTTGAAAAGTTGAGTTTCTGCTTCTACAAAACAAAGCAAACAGAAAAGTGTACATGTCTTTATGTCAGGTTTAGTAGCTGAGCAGCTTCTGTCTGTCCCGACCACACTGACTGATGCACGTTTAGTTTCCATGTGTAATGGGAGACATTTAGTTCCCCTGTTGTTAAATGAAATGAAAGATTAGATTCAAGCTTTTGGAGCTGGATGAAAAGTTTAGGGGAAGGAGGAATCATCACCACGGACATGTGCTGCAAATTTCTTTGCAATTATCCTAAATTGATGACGACATATCGGCGTGGACCAAACTACAGAGCAGCATTGCTTTCCACTGAGCCATGCTAACGTGGCTAAAGATTGGCCAATTAGTGGTAGAGGAAAAGTCATGGTGTGTGAAATGGACGCGTTCACATGAGCAAGAGTCAGCACAGTAAATGTCATCACACAGGGACAGTTTTTCATTAAGACCCGTCTCTTCCATACAACACTCTCGTCCACATTGACTCTCTCGAACCATGCAAAGGGGGGACTGATGACCCCGGTGAATCAAAGATTCCCCCTCTACGACCATCTTCTGGGGTCTTACTTATGCCTCCTGTGTTGAAGTATATAAACATTTGGATTTCTTCAGCATTTTATTCATTTGATATTTTTACATTTGCCATTTTCATTGTATTAACCATTTCCTCCTCATGTGGATGTACTTGTTTTGGATGGAGAGGTGCAGTAAACGTGTGTGTATCTAAGGTTCCGACCAGTTTGTGGCTGCTGGTTCAATTTTAGGACTAAAACTCAAAGATGGACTCATTCTGTCTCTCTGTGACCTAAACCTGGGCCTCATTCAAAGTTTTAAGACTAAGTATATATATATATATTACAATTCTGTGGAGACATCAACCAGGGGTCATGACGGGCCTGCATAACACACTCCAGGTGACACTTTCCAAGCTGCCTAGGTCATGTGGTGTGGAGGTCAATTTTTTTTTTAGTGCACCTTTTTGTTATTTTCTTCTTCTCCATTTTTGCCATTTGAGTTTTACAGTAGAATAATTTGATGGGAAGAAAACCGTATGAGACAAACGCTTGTTGCAGGCTGCATCACCCTGCATACAGGAAAACACAGATGTTTTTCATTTACACTATCAGTGTTTAGTTGGAGCTTTGTGTGCTTGTTCAAATGCTGGTTTGTGTGTGACGTCTGTGAGTTTTGCAAGAACTATTTGCTGTCTCAGGAGTTGTATAATGCTTTGCTCGTGTGGTGCGATGTTTTGTTTTGTGAGCAACCAGGTTTGCAAAAAAGAACCTGATACTTTCAAAAATGGTGTCTTAGCAATCAGAAAAGGTTTGCAAGGCCACCAGATGGTGGTGCTGCAAGACAGGTCAGGATTAATCTTACAGTGCGATGTGGTGGTTTTAGAGACAGCTTGAGCAGGAATACAAATCATTTCCTCAGTATGAGCATGTAGGGTATGAATTATTTTCATCTAAACTCAAATGATGAGCAAAACCGGGAGGAGGACCAGGGAAGGAGGGTGGACTGATGGTCAGATGTTTAGGAGGTTTAGCTCAGTGACATCATCTGAAAGCCTTCCCAAAGTTCATTAAGGTGAAGTACAACACAAGCCTGTGAGATCACTAATAACACGTGTGAAGTTGTAGCTCCTGCACCAAACTGTTGAGCGACAGTTCAAATGAGAATAAGTGAAAGTGGTGAGAAGGATTGTGAAATAAGCAGAGTTTCTCTGCTGAATTCTGGTTGTTTAAGGGCCCAGGAATGTGGAAATAACCTCATCACCCAAAAGCTAACATGAGAAATTTGTTGGGGGAGGTCTGGGAAGCTGAGGAGTCATATGTCAGGAGTGGAGAGGCTCGGGGAGAGATTGCTGACGCGATCCTGCCTGTATACTGAGATTATGAGTCCACACAAACACAACAAAACCACTGACTCTCGCTCTGGGTGTGGATGTGATGAGGAGTGTGTATTTTTAGTAACAACACGCGCACACACACACACACACACAGAGGTCATGACCACTTACTTCTACTTCATAAACTGAGGAATGTTTGCACAAAGATTTTAAGACATCACATGCAAAGTAAATGTAATAAAGCTAAACTTCACTTCTTCCAATAGTTTTTCTATTCGAATCCCAGACTCACTGGATCCACTGGATAGAAGCTGCGCTCACAGTGAGTGAGGTCTAAAAAACAAAAGTGAAGGCCTCATCTTTATTGGACACTTCAGAGGACACTTGCCAACCTCCTGATTTTCCCAGAAGAACTGAGAAACATGCGCTATCACTGATGACACACTCACCTAACACACTGACAACAAGGAGCATTACACAAATGGTTCTTTACTGAAGTTGGATTGATTTTTTACATTAATCAGAATAACACAGTTTACCTATATTGGCTGTACTAAATTATCATAAGAATGAATCTTTAATATCCTTTTTTTTTGTATCTGTGCATTTATTCATGTCCTTCTGAAAAGGTTTAAACATAAAGGTCAGTCATACTGTGCAGTTCTCCCACTCTCCAGCGTTTGGCCACTGTTCTCTCTTCCTCTCCATCGTCCTCTTCATTGTCCCCTCGCGCTGATACTCTTCCTTCCCCAGCAACCTGAAGAAGAATTTTGACATCATGGCTTCATTGACCATATAGAAAATAGGGTCCTACTACCGAGGTTTCCCACCAAGCTTCTGTGGAGTTTTGTTTATTTTGTTTGGTATCAGATCACATAGTGGGATTTAACATGACAGAGACAAGTTGCTGAGAGTGACATCCTTGTGTCTGACAGACTGTGTCTCGCTGTGTGTGACACTCAGCTCCTCCTGAATGCTCCTATTAAATGTCTCTGTCATAACCTCATCCCAGACTGTGATTTTATTTTATTGTCCAGTACATGATTAGTTGGGAATAAAACCTCCAGTCATCCTTTCATCTTTCCCATAGAGAAAAGAGGGAACCGAGAAGTAACAATACAATATGTCCATCTTAAATCTCTATTTTAACAGTTTCAAAAGCAGCAGGGTGAAGTGAGGAGATCCCTAGGAACTCTGACACAGAGACTTCTTAAATGTTCGGCCTCCGCGCTGCTGCTTGGCAGTGAAACAACACATGAAAGAACATTATCCCTAGAACCTGACGCGGCTTCACTTAATATGTAGTTAAAATGTTTCTGTTTGGTTGATGCTTGATGACAACTTTATGGCTTGTCTGAGTGAGAGGGTGAAGACAATTGGAATATGTATTTGTACAAATGGGAGACAAATTAAAGGGAAGACTGAGTAAAAGAGAGCAGGACCATAGTAAATGTGTCCATGCAGGCCTCGATAATGGCAGTGATTCAATGAAAATCATGTAAATAACATTTTCACGGCCACCGGCTCTCAATCCAGCTGAATACTGTACAGGAGAATTAAGATGGTGCCACCACGTTTTCCTGGGGCTCAATTCTAATAGTCTTGCTCCCCCTGGTAGCAAAATCTAGAACTGCTTGTCCTGCTGCTTGTTAGAAACGTTTGTTTTTGTGCCCCGTGTGGAGGCGTAGGTTGATTGTAGTAGGACTAAGAAGATTATTTGAGAATTAACTTTTAGTTTTTATTTGATTGTATATTTAATCAGTGCAGTGCACTTGGATACAGCAAGATCACCCATTCTCTGCCTCACTGATCCAGAATACTGTCCTGCGATATCTTCTATTTTCCTTAGGGCAGTTTTTTGGTAAGTAGCACACATTTGTCAAAGTTTTTTGCATGTATAATTTCCATGATATCTTTTTAACCATTCCTTGTGTCTGCTGTCCCACCAATCCCTGGTCAAATCACTTGACCCCCCCTTTGCTTATCAGCCTCGATTTGGAGTGGATGATGCGTCGTCCATCTGCTCCACTGCACTGACACCCACCTTCACAGGCTGGGGGCACTGTGAAGATTGGGCTTCTGGGTTTTATTCAGTGGACTCAACACCATCCAACTTGGCCTTCTTAGGGGGAAATTTTAAAAAAAGCATCCATGTTGGCACTCCCACAGTTTCTGGGAGCTTTGTCTGAGACTGTAGTCCGCACCACAGGGGACAGTTCTGTCTCCTCTCTTCTTCAACCTGTATACCTCAGATTTTAGTAGGTACAACTCCATCACTTCTGCCATCCTTAGAAGTTCTCTGATGACTGGTGTGGGATTTTCTGCATAGGCTCAGATCCTTCAACACCAGCAGCACCACGCTGCAGCTGTTCTACCGCCCTTCAATGGACAGTGTCATTTTCCATGCTGTGGTCTGCTGGGGCAGCAACATGAAAGACAAAGTAGTTATGTTGTGGTATTTGGTAAACTGCCTTTTTCAAGGCAGTTTACCAAATACTTTTAAATGAAGTCAACTTTCTCAGATTTTAGAGTGTAGTCTGTTTCCTGTTACCCTAATAAAGTACTGTGCTTTTATGTTAAGTATTCACTTTGTATTATTTATGGAATGTTACTTGTGAATAATGTTGTGTATGTGGGCTTTTTCTTTAGTAACAACTGTTATAGCTGTTATAGCTGTCCACTAAATAGGTAGATTGGTATCAAGATTTATGTGTTTAGTAATATACTCATAATCCCAAGTTTTGATTTTAAAGTGCTTTAAATTATAATAAAATGTTTAGACAAATAAAGTGTAGGTCATATATAAAGAAAAGAAAGATTAAACATTGCACAATGGATATTTTTGTTTTCCTTTACTTGTTTTCTGGCAGCTGTTTCCACTGTTTGCACCAAGTTTAATAAAGAAGAGACAAAACCAGTTGGTAATGTTTTTTGTAAAATACATTTAATCCCTTTATATTTGGGCAAACCAAAGTCTACAAGAGTAGAGAGAGGGGGTGACATTTAAGAGCAGTAGGTCCTAAGTGGCAGTTCTCAAATTCAAAAGGCAGTAATATGGACGGGAGTGACGGGACAGAAGGACAACTAGTACCTTCATCATTAGACAACACAAGACTGATGGGTGTTGTCCTATCTATATTCATTTCTGTTAAGAAAACAGCTGATGTACCTAAGGGTAGACTTCCTCTCAGCGCTGCCACAACATCTTCCACCACTTATGTCTGATGACATACCAGACAAAGAAATCACCATACACAGAGGGGAAAAATGCATACATTGTCTTTCTATGGTTTTCAATACTTTCATTAGTACAATACATCAGAAGACACTTTTATTGTTGTTTAGTTTAAGTATGAGACGGAAACAAGGGTTTTAGTTGGTAGACACTGACAGTGATAACATGGAAGGTTACACAACATGACACTTGGAGTTAGTTTAAGCAAGAGCAGCCCTCAGGACAAAATGTTTTTCGGAACAACAAGATGATGGTTCGAGTTTCCAGGTGGATGTTAAAACTGACTTGCGTTCAACACTACTATGGTTAGTATGACTGCTTTTCCCTCTGGTTTAAGTATTATCACTGCAATCAGCCAATGACTACTAACAATTTTAAAGAGAGTAGAAACAAAACCATGGACACTTGTCTGATTGAATACAACAGCTCTGAACAACATCAGTGCTGTTCTAGTTGGCTTGAGAGTGGTGTGACAAGGGTAATGATCCTCAAGCACAGATCCCTTGACCTGGGCCAATCTCAGTCTTAGTCACTCACACAAATATTCATGATAATGTATCCATCCCTGTTGTGGACGTGCACATAGGGGCTGACTGCAAAGCCACATAAACAGCAGGGTGAAAACCACCAGATACAGTAGCTCAGAAGAGGTGAGCTGCTTTCAGGCCCTACATCAGATACAGCTATTACATGAAAGGTGCCAGTCAGGAAGGTTAGTAGGCTGTGAAGCTGAAGGTCCATCACAATGACAAACTCATTCTGTTACACTGGATACGGGCATGCACTTCTTCCATGAGCCAAAAAAACATAAATTAAAAAATCAATCACTCTCCCACACAGCTGAGCTCAGCTGAGTGACGGTTGGTGTGTGGACCGTTAACTGGTTTGATGGGAAAAACATGAAATGACAACAGGTCACTAATATTTTGGTTCCAGCTTCCAAGATTAACTGAGATGGGGCAACATAGTAAGGCCTACACTAGTGCTTAACTAGTGCTCATATATACTATCATGTGGTTCAAGACAAACAAGCAGAGAGTGCAGGAAGAATACAGGGGGGTCTAGTGTAATACAATATCCATGCTCAGGCAGTCATAAAGCACTGTTAACATATATATTTATATACAGTTTATACATAAAACAGTGAAAACACATTGGTAAAACAAAGAATATAAGAGATGTTCATACCGAAGGAAGTAGTAAACAGCTAATGAATCCCTAAAGGATTAGAGCACCAATACTGGTGAACAATACAATTCATGTGTAACAGTGTGATACACTATCTACATATCAGATTTAGGTTAGCACTGGTCAAATATGCATAACAGCATCTGTGATTGACACAAAAAATATCATTGACAGTGTCGTTACAACGCTCAATGGAGGATGGTTTACATTGTCTTCACAAAGAGCTGACTAAATCCAGCAAGCAATATATGTGACGTTTCCTGCTTAGAAAAGAAAAGAAAAAGAATGAGACAGCTCGTACTTCCTTCATTGGTGAGTATGTTGGCGAGCCCCTTGCTTTAGTACACCGGGCTGTTGCGGATGCCGCAGCACAACACCATGCTGAAGATCATCTCAAAGATCTGTGAAGCACAAGTGGTGACTGATTAGCTTACCTTAGCAACAAGGCAGTGTGTTTTAGAAAATACACCTACCATACCTCAGTAATTGTTATGTTAAATCTGGTATGTTTCATCATTGCATTTCTTGTCATTTCTATTTAGTTTTGAAACAAGCTTTAGTTTAGTCTTAATTATTTGATTGATTGATAATTGATGAATACTTTATTGATGCCCTTGGAGAAAATTGCGGTTGGACAGCTGCCAGACAGTATGTCGGCGCTATTACGGGGTTTCGGTGTCTTGTCCAAGGACACCTCAGCAAGTAGCCAGGAGGAACCGGGAATCAAACCATTCTCCCTAGGGTTTGTAGATGACTGCTCTACCACCTGAGCTACTGACAAATGTAGTTTTAATTTAAATTTCACTTTATACATCTTTTTTTTCTTTCATTTCAGTCATTCGTTTCAATTTTCAGTTTCATAGTATAATTTAATCTATAATAAATAGTGGCTGGATAGTGTAGTGGTAAGATCGCTGCTCTTTATGCGGGAGACTGGGGTTAAATCCTAGCAGGCCTACCTCCAGTAGGGGTCCTCACCTTTACCCTGCCTGCATTTGTACCTTGTACCTCACTTGTAAGTGGCTTTGGATAAAAGCATCTGCCAAATGTAAACCCTGGTGTTATTAGCCCAAACCTACACCTACACACCCATGACTATGTGGTTGAGGTTAAAGAAATAGTATTTAGAATTTTTCTAGTTTGGGCAGTACGTGTATCTGAATGCTATTAAGGTTCTGCCTTCTCTATGTTAAGACTCTCTAATTCTAGCTGCTAAATGTCTCCAGATGTCGTCAGCTGGAGGAGTTTCTCCCTTAAAATCATGTCAACTGGTTGCTTATACTACAAAGGTTGTCTTCGTCCTGTTCCTCCAGAACTCCTACATGCGATGTCATGGGAACTTAACTCCTCCAGATGACATCATCAAGAGGAGTTATTTCCAGGTAGAAGCACAGAAAGTTTAATACCATTCAAATAGGACATGATCAGTGAATAAGCCTCAGTATCTAGCATCCAGTGTTGATATGATACTGAGTGCTTCTCCTAAAGAAATACAACATGTTCCTAAAAGGGTTGATGTCTGTGATGTACAGCTTCTTGTTCTCACCATAATAACTGCAACAACCAGAGCAGCGATTCCAATCAGGTAGATCTTATCTGAGAACAATTCCTGGATCCTGCTATGACAACTCTGCAAGAGAAAACCGGCAAAGTATTTATATCTTTTTCAAAGCCTCAGGCTACATTTAATGATTTTTTGATCAGAGAGAAAATAAAGTTCCATATTTTACCATAACTAATCAGTATTAAAATACTCAAACTCAAAACAGCAGTGTTGAAAAGGTTTTAAAGACACAACTTGTTATATGTGATGAAACTTACAAAAGTTAAAATTACTTAAATTAAATAAATCTGCACAATCACAAACTTTGCAGACTCACTATAATACACTGAAAAGCAGCACAACACTGGTTCTGAAATGTAACCTGCTCAAAATGATAAAGTTGCTTTTTATTCAGCAACAATGTGAACAGAACCTTACAGTCTGGCCAAGCTGTTGTTACATAATGATGGTGATGAATGTGTTGAGCTGGACGACAGCACTTACAACTGTAGTTGAACGGGGGCAAAGGTCGGTGGTGCCGAGTTTGTCTGTAAGTATTGTCAGAAAATTGGTTGCCTGGCCTTTGCCACAGCAGTTCAGCTGAAAAAGACATGTAATACATATCAGAAATAAGTTTGTCAACATAGAAACACTGACTATCCCAGATAATAAAAACAGTTGGAGGGTTATGTCCAAAAAATCATATTCATTTCTGTGTCTGTGAAGAAAATCAATGGGAACTCGACAGGAACAGCCTGTAGACAACTTCACTCTTTTAATACCAAACCTGTGCTTCTACCTGTGGGAGCAGTTTCCATTGCTTCATTTCTACCTACATTCTTATCGTGAAATTGTGGGACTGCATGTGCCTGTGAGTCTCATTTGCTCTTTTGTCATATACTGCCCTGCAGTGAACTGACAGGAATTAGTTTCTCTGTCTAAATATTTAGTTTACTGACTGGTCATGTTTTTCCATCATCATAAGCAGTGTTGACTCGGTAAAATCTGACCTCCTCACTAATTCTCTGTGTTCTCTCTGAGGATTCACACAGTAAACTACAGATAAAATCAGTTACTGACATGCTGCTGCAAGCCGATCCTCTCTCAGTTTGCAGGCATTTCTGAAAATTGGAGTGTGGGAGTGGAATGAAGGTTTTTGGACACTGAGTCGTCAAGTTCAGTGAACACATTTTAATGTGGTAATTTGCTTTATTCAACATTTGACCTGTGCTATGTACATGATTGTTCATTTTGGAGTCCCTTAGAAAAGTCAGATTTTATAACGTCAAATTCACCAGAAAAACAGAGATTTCCAAGTCCAGCAAACACAATGTGCCATTGGTATACTGTACTCCTGTTTACTGATGACGCTTGTCTTTATAACGCAGGTTTATCAATTTAAAATGCTAGACGATCAGAATTAATTAGAAAACCCTTCCATAATTAAGTTAGCACAACTGAAAATTTCAAGGGAAAGAACATTTGATAGAACATTGAGTTCATTCTCATTTCATTTTTTCTTTGAGAAAATGAATCAGCCTCAAAACTGTTCAACTAGAGTTCACTGACTGATTAGTCAGTGGATTCATTATTGGATTATACCTAAAATGCAATTATATATAATAATATGCAATAATAATTCAAACACAGAGCAACATCAGTAGACTCTCCTATACAACAGTGCAGCCGCGCCTGTGTTATTTGGAAGCTATATGATTTATCTTTAATGTGGAAGAACTGTATTTTTTCTCTTGACAGTCTGTCTGTATTCAGCACAACTCACAACTTGTGGTGGGGTCATATATTACATCTCACATGTATCTGGGTCACTTGCAAACCTGCTGCTCAGCTGAAGGCCCCCAGCTCCAACATGATTCTTAAGGGTGTTTGCTATTTTTTTTTTTTATTATTATTATTATTTTATTGTCCACAGCAGATGACTGTAGTAGCAACATGAGTGGCAATAAAACCATTGCATTTTTCTTCTTTCATAACTCTGTATCAAATGACCTTTGATATTCATGATTGGAAAGTATGTATCTCAGAATGTGTTCATACCGTCCCATGGAAAGCCTTGAGCACAGCGGTAACAGCCTGTTTTTTGTCTGGTTCAGTCAAGCTTTGTGTCATGGCCTGGTCATATGCCGAGTCATAGAAGTTGATCATCTCTTTCGACACCTAAAAGAGGAACAAAGGGTTGTGATGGGTTCAGCCCCAAACCTCAACGTTTCTGCTGTTATCTGAGTTCAAGCTCTGGTGTTTTGTCTCACTGTAAATTAGTAAAATGTTGTTGTGGTTGCTAGGAAAAATGGTTGAATTAAGACTAATTTAATGTTAGCTTTTTGTTTAAGCTTGTTTTCATGTTGCATGGTTAAGAAATGAATAGACCGGTGTATTATTGGTCCAGCCGGATTGCAGGCATAATGATGATGGTTCAACTATGCGTGTTGCGAAAGCCACACACTTTCGTATGCGAAATAACGGCTTTTCAAATATGATAGTGGGCAATACAAAGACTAGGATCTCTAGTTCACACTAATAAGTCACAAAAGTAACTTTCATTCAAATAGCATATGTTCAGTGAAGAAGCCTCAGTCCTTAGGGACTAAAAAATCTAAGATAAGGTTATTCTCACACAGACACACACAAGATCCTGCTCTTAATAAAACTACTAAGGGAACTTGGATCATATTTAAGTCACATCTAGTGAACACTCTATCTTGCTCAAATACTGTGTGTAATGATTTCATGTCTATTTTAACTTGAAAAGTGAAGATTAATGTTAATGCCATCATAATGATAAACCTGCAGGTTCAACTGTAAACACACAATACAAATTTCCCAGGATACATAGGAATCCTACTTACAGTGTCTCTGTGCATGAAGCCCCAGATTCCAGCTGCCACTTCACATGCGAACAAGATGACAAGACAGGCGAAGAACTGCAGGACAGAACAGAAGCATCAGGAAGCTGGTCCACATAAAGATTTTATTTATTACTTCATGAGACAAAATAAGCTTTTATGAGGTTAAAGGGCCCCTGTAGAGTTTTGTTAGAAAAAAACAAAAACAACAAGAAAAGTTACATTCCGTGCTACTCCACAAACAAACAAACTGCAAGTGTATTTCATTCCTTATAAAACATCTGTGAAAAAGACTACTTTTGCTCAAACATTGCCGCATATTACGGCATGTTCACTCAACATGTTGTACTATATTAGTGTGAAGCCTCTGGAACAACTGTATCACGTCATGCATACACATGCATCTTTGTGCGCATATGTAAAAAGTATACAACTGAATTTCTCTCTCTAAAATCTCCACTGGGCGCCCTCATATGTGATTGTGACTCACAGTTCCCAGTAGGCACTGAGACTCCTGGATGGCACCATAGCATCCGAGGAAACCGACCAGCATCATCACAGCGCCAACAGCAATCAGGATGTGGACACCTAAACAGACAGACACATGGAGAGTCCAGGCTGATTAGAAGCAGTGGTGAAAGTCATACCCAGCATACAGTACTTACCATGCTTTCAAATTCTGCTTCTGAGAGACAAGTGAGTTCATGTAAACAGCTATTACACAAATGGAAACCATTAAAACCACTTTAAAACCACTGTGGTTTTAAAGCCTTGTAGACACCCTTCACCCAGATGCCCGCAGTAGAATAGACTGAGCAGCAGGGGGCGCAATCTTGAGTTCATGCCAGTGGAAGAAAGTGAGTCATGTTGCAATAATGTTCACAGGAAGTTGTTCAGTGTTCAAGTCTAAATACATTTTTTCATCTATGACATTAAACAGATCCTGTAATTTTTTTATTCCTATATCCACATCTGCAGAGACTGTACATGTTTCCTGTGCTGTGCTGCTACATGACTGAACTGAATATTTGTCTTGATGGATGGTAGAGAGGGTGCAACACATGAAGTTTGACTCAACTGTCTCTTTCCTTAGTGCTCGTAAGTTATCTATATGTGACTGTAAGCACTGCACTGTAACAGCCAAGAAGAGAGAAAACAGGCTCATAAAAGTTCAGGCCAAAGGTTTGATGTGTGGGTAAACTGAGCTGGACAGATGGTTGGAACTAGAGGAGCAGCGTGATTATTCTCCAGCTGAAAAAAAAAAGAACTCCATACGATCATTTAGTTTTATATTTAAGTAGTAATTGTACTGTGAGAAGTCAGTGAAAGACACATTTTAATACCACTTGTTTGACCTTTAAAGCCCAGTAGATTGTTCAATGTGTTTTCCTGTACATTTGTTAGTTTCTGTTTATTTCCTTTATTGCAGCAAACTAATGAAAAAAATCTGCAAGGAGAGACTCAATTGAAATCATTTTATATGATTACATCTGGTTTTGGCGTAGTGTCGTAGTTCTGTGGAAAGGGCAGGCACATCTGAGAAGTCGCACCACCGGTTAACAAGTATTTGCAGACAAAAGGCCCAGACATATAAAATATTAGGATTAAGCTTATGATACATACACATTTGAAGGAAAAAAAGGGAATTTAAGACCTCCTTGAACTGAAGATAATAATTGTTACTAATGTTTAGTATGAAAATACTAATCATGACACAACTGCATGAATCAAATTTGTTCAGGTATTTAAATCAACTAATAATGTACGGTAGACCATAATAAACTCGTTCTTTTCACATTAACTGTTTTATTTTATGATCACTTTCAAGTGTCTGTTTTTTTCCAATTCAATTTTCACCCAAAAACATTTGAATCACTTTTATTTAGTTATATCATATATATATATATATATATATATATATATATATATATATATATATATATATATATATATATATATATATATATATATATTTTATAATGAGCTGATTTTAAATATCCCAAATTAAAATTTTATTTCCTGTAAACACATTCCAGCTATTTTATTGAATAAATACCTAACATATTAGAGCTACATAAATGACAAAATTCCCACCTCACTTTTGTCCAACTAAATTACTTCTTGGTGTGCATATTATTAACATATACTGAAAAACTCTAGTCCAGTCTTATTGTGCTCAAATCAGACTGGGAATGCAGCTCTGAGGGAAACAACCAGCCTCTGCATCATTACTCCTGCTTGTCAGCTCAGAAATAATTCAATTCTGGACCACTAACTGGTCCTGTACCTTGTATATCCCATCCCCCAACTCTTCTCTAACCCACAGAATTGCTTGCAGGCACACACACACACACACACACTCTCTCTCTCTCTCTCTCTCTCTCTCTCTGAGGCTAATTTATAAATTGATATGTTACTGAGTGACCAAGTGCCCCCTCCATCTCTTGTACTGTGGCTCTCCAGTCTGACACAGCCATCCTGTGATGCTGTTTAGCAGTCTCTCCCTCTCTTGCCACACCCATCTGTCCTTTCTATGTAATGCATTTGCTCATTTGAAAGGATGCCCTCCATTTATCAATTCCAATCCATTTACTTAAAATTCTTCTCCTGTCTGACTTGATTTAATTTTCTCATAGATTCTCTTCAGCACGCCCTGTGTCTGCCTCCATTCAAGCCTTGTGTAACTCCTTTTTGCAGTCTGAGGAGCTGGAGGTTTACATGAGTCAATGTTGCAGCATTGGCAACAGATCTCAAATTTTAAGGCTGCTATGCCCCTTAGAGAAAAAAAAGGTCCCCTCTATGTGTACATTCTTTCAGAAAGTGATTTAAACAAGACCAAACAGTTTTAAACAGACACAAATTTGCTAAGATTTATTTCACATCTTTCCTCATCAAAGTCTTAAGCCACATAGCTGCATTTAGAGGTCTCACTAATTACTTTGTCGATTACAATGTCACACTTCAAAATGTTTGATTCAAGTATGAAATAAGTTCCATGCTTAATAATTGGCCTGTGTTTTCACACATGAGTCACAGGCCTGTTCTCTGATAAAAACACATTATAAAAGACGCATTTCTACCAAGAGATTGAGAATAGCCACTCTACTCTCAGTTTCTAGCTGTGCAACAAAAGCTCAATTGATTATGTAATCTGGAAAGAACTGACCCTTCAACTCATTTGCAATGGATAAAACTGGAAAACAACACAACAGGAACTGAGAAGTCAAGTTTGAGGATTTTTTTTTTCCAAACTATGAACTAAACTTCACAATAACAGTTGAGCACAATTCATTCAGTTACAGATCTGATGTTGTGTAAGCTGGATTCAGGTAGTAGAAAGTATATGTATGTTTCATTCGGTAGAGGCGGATTGCCACTGGATAACTGCATCTGTGAGTAGGTACCAGTTAGAGAAAGGAGAAAAGCAGATGTAGGACTCCATATTAAAAAGTTCCTGGCAAGAGGGGGCAAAAACACAAGGGGAGGGGAGGGGAGGGGAAAAAGAGGGCAGACAGAGATAGAATGTCTGGAAGGGAAGGGAGAGAAGGACTAGCGGAAAAATGAGGAGAAGTAAGACAGCACAATGCTAACCACAACCAGATGGGGAAGTAATGGGAACAGCTGAAAGCAAGTGAGGAGAGGGAAGGAGAGGAAACCATTTAAAAAGGAGAGTGGGTGGAGCCAGGGAGGAGGATGGGAAGGGAGAGCCAGTGAGGAATTTTTTCCAACAGCAATTGGGATTTTTCCTCTTCTTGGGAAAGAGAGGAAGGCTTTATATAATGGCTAAGATGCAATAACTGGGGCTGTTTAGAGAAAGTACCATGGTAGTTCTTCTGCTGGATGACTCTAGTCCTTAACACAGACAGGAGAGACTGAGTAATGACCAACTTGGAAGGTTAACTTCAAGTGGGAGTGCAAGCTTCTAACAGAATCAAGAGAAGAGGAAGGGGCCGTCACACCTAATGATTATGTATCTTCACAGTTGCGTTATCATTTATGTCAGTCATTGAGCAAAGATGCAAAACTGCTGTAAGCTGCTTCATTATTAATTCTTAGTCACTGTAATTTTGCCCAGTTTTTAAACCCCATCAAACTCTTTAGGTACATATAAGAGGTTTCTAATTATTTATTACATCTAATAAAAGTAACCTTTTATCTTTTAAAATAATAATAATTAATCGCTCAAAAGTGAGTAGCACATTTATCTTAATCAATAGGGCCTTATAGCCAAATAGGGAGTAAGGAGATGCTCTTATACTGGTTAATATTTAATGTGGACCTCATCACATTGTTACATACTGTACATCACATTACACTGCATAACATCAAAGAGATGCCATTAAACATTAAAATAAAGTCATGGGCCAATACTGGCTTCAGGATACAGCTGTAATTTTCTACTGACACCTCGTAGTATCCAGGTATTGCTTTAAGGAGGCGTCCATCGATCAGGTCCCACTGAGGGATAGAGTGAAATGTAAATCTGCTTTGATTGTGTATTTGGTTTGGCATAAAATCACTAGACTAGTTTGTGACATAGACCCATCATTTATCCATTTGCCTCTGCACACCACAATTTCAGTTCGTAGTAAGAGAAGTCACATGAGGTTGAAGTGCACCCAACGTTCTATTAGAGGGAGAAATTACAGCAGTGCTTATACACAGTTGGCTTCGCAAGTGTTTGCAATTGGAATTAGTATAGAGAGAACGTAGAGAATTAACTAACGTTACGTTCCACTGCTTTGTTTCTATGGTGTCTACCAAAATAGCTAATGCTAACTGTGTTTAGCGTTAGCCACATATAAGCATGTACACTAAACATGGTTAGTTACACACACCTGTTTACTGACCATTTAGAACATCCTGATGGAAAGGTTTGTATGTCTGCATGGACCTCTGCTGAAAACTCAAAGTTCAATTGTGAACTACTGTGACCTACTATTTACTGTTTTTTGATACAAAGTTTCTGAAGTGAACTGAACTTCACTGTGTCCATAAGTTGAGCAAGAGATTTTCCATATGACTAGAAGACTATGAAGAAAGGCAAAGTAGTTAGCAGAGACCGTTCAGATGAGATACATACTTGTGTAGAAGGTGCTGGGTGCACGAGCTCCATCAAGCTCCAGTTCCAGCAAGCTGCTTGTCGTGCCATCATGTCTTAACCACACGGCGACGCCCAGGATTACACCACCTGCAAGCTGCAACATATACGAAACAACTGTAGCTCTTTCAATTCTTTGATTTTATACATACATCACATATCGGGCACGATTTATGACATGCAAATGAGACAGATCCACACGTGGGGTGTCACAGGTCATATGTATGTCTGTGGAGCTAAATCTGTATGTACCTTTATTTAGCATTATCAATGCTACTAGCTTTATATATTATGTAGGCTTTTTTCCAACAACCAGCGCTTTTTCTAAATATTGAAAATGTCCATTTATACTGTAAAAGGTATCATGACATAGTAATAAGAGAATGGCGTTTTCAGATAATGGAAGTCTACTCTGCATTTTGAGTCGTTGTACATTTTTATTTGTTTAAACATAATCCAATAAATGGGACTGAATATGAAAACTCCCGGAGCAACACCCAATTCTTCTTTGGAGAGAGAGATTAAATATTATTAAACCTAATACCCTGCTAGTTAAGGGGTTTTTTGTAAGTGCTTAGAGTTGTTACAAAAATAAGAGACTTCCATTCTTTTCTAGGAATTAATGTCTGTTGATGTATTCTCCTTTGTCTTTTTTCCACATTTTTATCTGATCATTTCTTCCTAGGTATTAATCATTTTTGCCATTTAGTGATATCCTAGCACTTTTAAACTGACCAAAGTGCTTAACAAAACAATGTCTAAGAAAACATCTATAATCAAAAGTAAAGTAAAGAATTAAAAGGACTAAAGTAATACAATAAATAATACAAATACCAACTCATATTGGGTCAAAGAAATAAGTGAGAAATGACGAGCAAAATACACTGGGGTCACTTTATAGTTCTTGTTACAGCCAGTTATTTAAAAACCATTAGACCAGCTCTGCCAAATGATAACAAAATCTGCCCACCACTTTGTCTAAATACCACAGATGAACACATTAGATCTGATTTAGTTTTACAACTTTAAGATTTGGTAAGTCCATTAAACCTCTTTACTTCAGTAAAAGTAAACTCTGCTAGTGCCTGCTATGAGTATTTTCCAAATGTATAGTTATTGCTTTAGGTTACTGAATACAGTAGGTTATGCGTGAAAGCCCTTTTGTTCTCCTTAATCTTTTCCTAGGGAAAACCCTGCATACTTGGATTTTTAACTTTTTGACTCAAAAGTATTGTTCTTTAGGGTGGTTTCCACTGACATATATGCCTTCCTGAGCCCTTTTGTTTGCACCAGGACAAAGAAATCCCAAATATAACTTGAGCCAACACATACCTCAGCAGGAACATAGGAACATGCACAGCAAAAAGCAGCGCAAGTAAAACAAACCACTGGTGGACACATGGGTTTGCATATTTTGCTAATGTAGTACTTAAATAAATTCAAAATAGATAATGTAGCCAAAGAGTCCCTAAATTAAACTAGCTA
This sequence comes from Anabas testudineus, assembly GCF_900324465.2. Lineage (NCBI taxonomy): Eukaryota > Metazoa > Chordata > Actinopteri > Anabantiformes > Anabantidae > Anabas > Anabas testudineus. The sequence continues at coordinate 25,286,391 of NC_046612.1, read as the reverse complement.
ACGGTAGTTTCTGGGACATGATTTTAACCATAACATGCTCAGCCACCCCCACTCTCTCACCACACTTCGTCTTTCTAGTGAAGGCCATTCCAGAGCTATGGCCAGCTGCTGCCTAGCAACCAGATCAACACCATAACTGGGAAGGGCACACACGGCTCCAGCAGCACCACAGAGTGAGTTGCTGACTTTGAGTGAACTTGTGATCTACCACTAAGATGAGTCACAGAAATGGGTAGATGTTGAAGAAGACTTAAATAGATTTTTGGGAGACTTTAATTTTTATGAATGTAATTTGTATGAATGAACAGAAAGAGAACCCAGACTAACCACTGTGGCCGGAGCCAAACAGATACAGTAACACAGCACAAAAGCTGTTTTTGGTAATGGGGTGACTCACAAATAAATTCATCACTAGTTTACATGAGTATAATCAAGTTATCTGGGGTTGTTTATGACACTGGTATCCTGGAGAAGATCAACATCTGATGTAGGGCTGCTTCAGACAAATTTTAAAGGTGAGTCACTGAAACGTCACTGAAATCTGCTGGGAATGTTTGGCAGACTCGTTTGAACAAGAGTAAAATGTTCTGATAAACTGTTGACCAATTCTGATTCAATTGTCTGGTAGAGTTGAAACAGACTGGCAACCACTTACCAACCCAAGCATTTACAGTATGGAGTTCTTCTCAATTATAAACATTAATGGTTTTCTCATGATACTACTGGGTTTTCAATTGTTAGTCAGAAAAAATTAGCTTAAATGTAAAATTGGCTTAAACAGATAACTGTGACAGGCATCTTCCTTATATGTGTAGGTGGCTTTACCAAAAAAGGAAATAGCATTTTTCTTTTGTATTTTTACATTTAATGTTGTGGCAATACAACACTGGAGATCCCCTAGTAACACATTCTCAACATAGCTACTTGTGGCTTACATTGTGGGAGCATGCCAAGCTCCTCCTAAGCTAAATATGAGACATAGGGAATATTAGGCAAATATAATGTGTTGTAAGAAAGGAAAAATAGTTACAAGAGCTCATACTGAGTCACTGCACCTAATCACTCGGGATGAAACATACATAAACACGGAAATGAGGATAAACTCTGAAGCTGCTTCACATATCATGTGCTGTGAGATCAGCACAGCCCACGTTCTCTCGTCAGCTATCCCTTCTGTCTATTTCTGCCTTTTGCCTAGCATACAGAGGGTTGTAGAATGCCGGGCATGCTAGAGGAGAGGGAGTGGGGGTGTCGTCTGCACTTCCCATAAACTCTTATACCACCCCATAGAGGCTTCCCCTCCCCCCAAACCCCTCTAGCCTCTTAACGCACTCCATGTCCAGGGTGATTTATGGAAACAGGAGGCCTCCGTTTTAACAGAGCCAGCCTCCACAACCCAAACTCAACTGCATATATCTCAGTTTAAGTGTGTGTGTCTTCACATGGAGTGGACTTGTCTGCTCTATTAGAACCTTTCACAAAACCAAGTTCTTTTGAACTAACCTAAAATGGTCAACCCTACAGTGTGTGTATTGGTTTTTGTACTTTTGATTGGTGTAAAGTTGAATCCAGTTCCAAATCCTCTTCTACGTACTTTAAAACCATTAAATCTTGTATTTTTTAATAATAACAAAATAAAGCATTTTTAATCTGGTTAATTTAATTGCTCATTGCAAAAAATGACTTGTGAACCAATCACTAAAACCAATGATTAAATGGTCATTGACTAAATGTTGCCTAGTGGTGAACTGGTTTTGCATTGCGAGATGACAAAATATTACTACCACACTTATCATGTCACTGGTGTTGCTAGAGAGAAAAGCTGCTCCTTCACTTTTCCCCGTAATTCTGCATAAAACGGAAAAGTGTTTCCATTCTGAGACTTTATAGCCAACCAGAGTCAACCGCTTTTATTAGCACTCAAAACCTGTTTTTTCCACAGTTGTAACCTGGCATCATGTCTTTAACTAAAAAAACTGCCCACTCTCTCTCCTTGACGTATCAGTAATGTGGTAAAAGTCCACATCTCTGTTATTATTTTATCGTATCATATGTATAACTGGCTGGTGGTTAGTAATAGGCTGGGGTCAAGTTAACAAATATAACAGAAGTTTTTAATTTTTTGTGTTGGACGTCGTTGTTCCTCTATCATTGTCATTGTCATTGTCATAGCAGGATACACTGACAAATATGGAGCAACTCCACTCACTTTGTGGTTAGTTCAGGTTTAGAAATCCAATTCATCAGAGTTTTGTGACCTCTGCCATACAGGTACATGGTGATCACAAGCAGCTGATGTCAGCATGACTAGGAGGATGTCATACTTACAGTCTAGACACTTAACAGACATTATATAAGAACTGGAGCACTTTTTTGTTGCATCTGGCCAAATTTGACTTCTGAAAAAGACTCTTTTTGCTTTTGCTGCAATGCAATATGATGTCAACCGGTAAGATGTGTTGGCAAATCAAATACGTGCGACTGTATATCTCTCATTGATGATTCAGTAACATGAACAAAGTATTTCTACCATTTACCTCCCAACCACTAAAATGAAAGAAATTGTCCCTGTGACAGTACTCGATTATTCATCATTGGAATGACGTTATATGCATTAATGTTTCTGGCCTTCACTTAGCCTGAAATCCTGCTTAAAGCTGGTTTTCTTCTCAATTTGAAAGCCAGTCTTCAGACAGGGGTTCTAGCGTGTAGTGCGTAGAACAAATTGATTAGCTGCTCTTACAATTAAAGACTATATGAAACTTGATGATTTAGGCTATGGCTGTTGAGGTTTAAAGAGCCAAAGAAAGAAATGACCAAAGTAAATATGAACCAGAGACACCGAGAGAATCAATGGGGAACAAACTCCGCAGTTCTTACACATCACAAGTAAAAGCTTCAAAGACAGCCACAATTGTTTCCATGATCCATCACCCAACGCAGGGGCCCTTGGCTCACCAGAGGGAAAACACCATCCATCCACACACACACACACACACACTTGGGCGGAGGGCGTGATTCAAACAGATCTCCAAGACCAAGTGTGAACTACCACACTACCTAAACAGCAGACCTGTTAACTATCTATTAATCCTGCCTACCTTCCACACCACATCATGCTAACGCTCCGTGGCCTCATCACTGATTATTATTATATTATATATATATTATATTCTATTATTATTATTACTGTGTTAAACTATCGAGTGGCTGTGTCCCTGTGGGATCTACAGACACTTCTGCATTTTACTTTGTGCTAACCTCACGCCCGAGGCGACCTCCGCTGCCGTATGACGTCATTTCTCCATATTCACCACCTCGTGAATTGTCATTACGTAAATTATCTGGAAACCGAGGTTTTTTTGTTTTTTTTTTTTTTTTACATGACGCCACAACCTCACGCTGTTATCCAGGAGCTCTGGTGTGGACCGCACTGGTGATACAGCTGAGACATGTTGTCCAGCATCGTTCATTCATTACGTAGACATAACAGTCTAAACACAGAGGTGGTGGTGGTGGTGGAGGAGGCGGAGGCGCTGCGCAACCACACAAAATGTGCTTTTATTTTATAAAAAAAAAGAAAAGAAAGCTTGCTCACCCAGAAGATAAAGTTGAAGAAGAAGAGCAAATATTTGATACATTTGGTACAGCCTTCGACTCCCATGGTGGCAGACGTTTTCGGCGCAGACTTCTCGAGGTGGTGGTGACGACGTCTAACGGTCTCCTGTCTCCCTCGACTGGGACTCCTTCAGCCCGGAGACCGAGGCAACACCCAGCTCCTCCCTCACAGGCGCTCTCCGTCACCATCCAGTCAGCGGGATCACAGCGTGACTGACAAAACGTGGACCAATAAGAGGCCGGAACCCGCCCCTTTACACCAAACTACATTCGGCATACTGGACTTTCCAGGACAACCCCCTAAGATTCCCTCTGGGTTAATTATTATTTTTGTAAACTAACACACATTATGGAAATGAGTTTGTCGGGCTCTCAAAAGGTTATTTGTTTTCCTTAAACCCCTTCAAAAGCTTGAGAATGTGTGTGTGTGTGTGTGTGTGTACATGCCAAGGCCCCTGGGAAGGTTTGGTGGTGTTAGTTTTGATGGTGACTGGTACCCTGTGCCTCCCTTCATCTGTGTGTGTGTGTGTGTGTGTGTGTGTAACTCCCTGTGTTTCTCCTGATCGTAACCCCACCTCCCTCTCTCTATGCACCATTTTCTCTAAATGCGGTTCAGACATTTGGAACATATTCCACCGTATCAACAGCTAAATGGCATGGTAGGCCAAAGTGGTTTCAGACCAGCGGGAGAATGTTCCCTAAGGATTCGGAAAATGGTTTCCAAAGGAAAAACTCGATGGATCCTTTAAAACATCAGACCACCAGAGCAGCACACATAAGGTGCTTTCACTTTTGGATTTGAAAATGCTGAACACTGCTGAAAACAGAACTCTTCCGCATCTTCCTTTGCGCCTTTGACTTAGATTTTGTTTGCTTGCCTTGTTCCTCACTTGTAAGTCGCTTTGGATAAAAGTGTCTCCTAAATGACTTAATGTAAATGTAAATGTAAATGAAAATATACAGTGCTTCTCCTGCTTGTGAGTACTGTATCTTAGCAACTACAGTATTAGTACAATGCACTACATTTATTTACATAAAGCACTATCAGTAACTTGTTTTTCATCCTTCAACACATCCTTTCTTAACACCTCTTGACACCTCTTCAACAATGACTCACAAATGCACAGCTCAAGTCATTTCTTCACACATCACTGCTTCTTTTAATTCTAATAAACATTTCTTAAAGTTGAAGAAACAGTACATTTGCTGCACACAATTTGCTAGTTTACTTACAGCATAAATTAGAAGCAATAAGAAGGAAATTGAACATTTTGGGGAATGTCACAAAAACTGAACACTGAGCTTTGAATATCAGATGAAAAGCCTGTTGCATTAGACTACATTGGATTGGATTTTTGCTTGTTTGTTTTCAAAACACAATGTATTGAAAAGTGGCGGCCATAAATTATGCTGAACCCTTTATCACAATCATCTTAAATTTTGTCAAAGAGAGGAAGCCCTTTTAAGAGTTTTTTTCCTGTCACTCTAGCAATGTAAAAAGCTCTTAACAGCCGAAGCGGTCTGGATCAGGCTTAAGAGAGCTTGCACCAAAAAAACATTTGGAGGCCTCATGCTCCAGCTTTCACACTAATAATTAATAAACACAACAACTCATTCAAAAATACCAGTAAATATATTGCTATTATTACACTACTTCACGAATGATTGGCCAAGCTCACTTTCTATCTCAAACTAGCTTCCGGGGTTTATGATTTTGCATCTGTAACCCCAGCCTTACTCTAACCCCTTAAACCACCACATTAAAATTGAATGACAATATCAAGGAGCACTAGTTATGTTGTTAAACTGTAAGGCCACTTATTTTCTATATTTTTGCCATAAAGACACTAAAACCAACAAAACACTATGTCTAATCACCTCGACATGAACACCTTAAACACAACAGCAAACAGTGCAGCTGAGGTCAGTGCCCAACCATGCATAGGGAAATGGTACAATGAATGGGACAATCTGAAAATGATACTGCAGTAGCTGCAAGATGTAAACCAGGACCAAATTTAGGCTTTTGGTCTGGAAGTACCAAACAAATCAGAGGGGGGAGCTGGGGGGGGTGTAATGTTACAGGCAGCACACACTTTGGTTTCTATCTTTGTGGTGCAGTATGTGTTTACACCTTGGTTATTTTTAACTGTGAATAATTTACTTTCAGTTTTCTGTTTATTATCCTGGTATTTCAGGAGATTTTTTTACTTCTCAAGATGTACTGATCCTGGACAACCACTGCATGAGGTTACTGTTGCATGCAACTCTAAGATGCCATCTGTTGTTTCACAAGGTAATCTGTTTAATTGGCTGGAAGCTTTATATGACTAATATATAGTCATATGATAAGTATGAGGTAAGATTCTTCAAGCCTTAAACTGATGTTGAATGATACTGTCTTGGTGCCATTGGGTGTATAGACAGTACTGTTAATATGCATGTATTTGCAATCCCAAGGCCTTTTAAGTTGACTATATGGAGTTGTGAGAGTTGTTTACCCTTGTCTCAAAGACCTTTTTTTCTTTTGGTCTTCTAACTTCTCTGGTTGTTTGGGTTTTTTGGAAGTGGCAGAAATGGTCATTTTTTGGCCATACCTCCTTGGACCACACGCACATCCCTAACTTCACCTATTGTCTGCCATCCCTAAGCAAGAGCACTCCATGTGCAGATTGGTTAGAGTTAGCTGGTTCACCATTTTTTTTATTATATGTGAATGAGTATCATGTATACAATTTTTGACAATACAATTTTTTACAAAGTGTCAAAGTTACAATCCCTAGTAGAAACATTTCTAATACTAGTATACATACTGGTATTACCAAATATAATGTGCCTAAAATAATAACAAAACAGATCTTTTATGTCTTTATTGAGAATAACCATAAAAACCCTATAGTGCTAGTGAAACTGCCTGGCAAATAAACTACTTATGATTAACTTAAGAGCTTATTTTTCAAGAATACTTGACAGTAGAATCACTGAGACCTGAGGCAACATTACCAGTTAACTATAATGGCAAAGCAGTCCCCAAAATGATGACAGGAGCAATGCATATTGCAGAAGTTTCATCTACAAGGACAAGCACTAGTATATCCAAATCTCATGGCTATCTGGGTCCCATTAACCAGGGAACGGCAGCATTCCAATTTAAGTCCTCATGAATGGGTGAATGAGATGCAGTGTAAAGCGCTTTGAGTACCAGCTAGGTAGAAAAGCGCTATATAAGTACAGACCATATACCATTTACTTGCTCAATCTTGACTTGACGAGCTGTTTTCAGTAATGCACTGTAATTCTATATGTCTTTGGAACATACATGGGAGAAGCTGTATGTGAGAACCCAAATGTCCGAGTCAGTCTGCCCAGATTTTAACCTACCAGATGTCTAGGACAAGGCCTGAGTGATGTCTGTTTGAGTCCATGTGTGAATACAGCAGGTAATTTTCTAGAGAATTCACTACACAAGCAATAGCAATTAGTTTGTGCTATTTGTGCTCACAAGAGATCACTGGGCCCACTACAGGACATTTGCCGCTTAGGCCACCCTCATGAAGTGTGTTTCTGATTGTTTGATCGCAGACATTCACACCAGTGGCCTGCTGGAAGTCATTTTGTAGGGCTCTGGCAGTGCTCATTCTGTTCCTCCTTGAACACAGGATCATGTACCGGTCTTACTGATAGATTAATAACCTTCTATGGCCCTGTCCAGCTCTCCAACATGTTGAGTGAGTGCCAGCTAACCATTCGGCAGGGTGTACTGCAAACATGAATTTTCAAAGAAGTTGACGGAGTATCAACAATTCAATTCGATTCAATTCAATTTTATTTGTAGAGCGCTTTTTACAATTGACATTATCGCAAAGCAGCTTTACACAACCAAGGAACAGTACAAGAACAGTGAATGTGTATGAACAACAACTTAACGGGCATAGACAATGGCAAGAAAATGTAAGTTAACAGTTTGCAATTTCCTAGTTTTCTGCATCACTTTGTGCAGTTAACAGGTGTATTGGCCCTTAATTATACCAGTAAGCTCAGCATGTGGCTGCAATTTGGAATTCTCTGCAAAGAGCGACTGCCCCATACTCCTGTCCCTCTGTAGGTATGGTGCAGCTGGCCCGTGGTCAAGGTAACTTTATGTCATATGTCGAAGTGTTGAAGTCAGCAGTAATGAAACTGGGATACAAGTGGTCTGCTGGACACCTGGAGATGCATGTATGAGGACAGGTGTGAACTGTGTGTCAGTTGTCCCCTTTTTATGTGATCGTCCAAAACACATTTTAAAACCAAAGTAAACGGGGTCTATGTGTTCTACACAACATCTCATTAGCCTTTGCAACCAGTTTTTAAATATATTGCTGTTTTGTTAATTTACATAATGTATCAAATCATTTCTATGAGAAATGTAGAAGTTTAATAATCCTGTGTAAAATGTTGCTTCTTTCGTTATTTGTAGACACTGCAGATTTTGCTGATTTGGTTGCACAATATCCCTTGCACAATAAAGCTAACTAGATTTCTGTACCTACCAGTCAGGTTTGTTTAGTCTGTGCCAAAACTGCAAGGTCTTGTCTGCACAGAAGTCAGAGGTTCTTCTAATAAACATTCCTGCTGTACCTCATACCTTTACTTTGTGTCAGCTTTGTTTCCTTTTCCAAGTGCTTCATCCAGTGTTTTTTTAATATGTAAGTGGCCCTCCCAAAATTATTTTTAATCATGTAAAACAGACACAGCAATATATGAGGCAGGAAGGGTTTTGACTATTAAATCTACTCACACACCTTCCAGCTTCCATTCTACACTTGATGAGTCTGTTCAGGTCAGTTGAGTAGTAAAACCACTCTGGAGGATCAATTAAACTTTTCTTAAATTCTGAACAAGCTGTTGAGTGTTTAGAATTTGAAACTGTTTAGATTTGCTGTAGAGTTTGATGCATTTGATCTATCACCAGCCTTCCCTCTCTATGCTGATTGCAGTTGCACTACTTTCAGTAAAGTGTTAATAACTGCAGCACAGTTGAAGAAGAGGCCTAACTGAAAGCATGATTGTTAAAACGAAGGAAGCAGATAAATGAAGTATGAATGGATAGCAGAAGTAAGATAATACATTAATAAGAGTCACGTAGTCAGAATATGCCACATGTTGCTCTAAAAGATAAAAGTAAATACACAGTAGTCTGGACTGTTCTCGTAACAGTTATGAAAATGCATTTCATGGAGCATTCCTGGAGTATATTAATCCATTTTGATGTTTTAGTTATGCTGATATTAACTTATAATAATAATTTAATATCAACTTAATGTGCCACACCAACATCCTTAGTCCCCAGTCCTGTGTGGGATATTTCATTTTTATTATATAGCTGCAGCACCACCTGGTTGATCCACACGCAGGACAGGCCAGCCTAGGACAGCTAGGACCGCCACATGAATGGAACGCAGCCTTGTTAGGTTGTAGGTGCAGCTCGAGATGAAGTGAACGCAGCCGCAGCTCGTCTGGTTCCTGTCTCAGTCCTACATCTGGGATCTCCGGCTACACAGCGCGACGTCCTGGCTGTTTAGCAAAACAACTTGGAAATAACGCTGCTCTACATAGTTGGGCTATTTTAAATAGAGGAGAGAGAACGTTACAGAAAGCGAACAACATGCCTGCGGTCTCTAAAGGAGATGGGATGCGTGGCCTGGCCGTGTTCATCTCTGACATCAGGAACTGTAAGTTTGTTTATAACGTAACATTCATAGACACTTCTTGGTCAGGCAAGTAACAAGTCAGCTGGTGTAACGTTAACGCTGGTTTGTACTAGTGAGGTGGAGCATGGTTTTGGCGACTTGTCAGCACATGTGTCCGTTGTCCTTCCTCACGTCCGCGACACTTTTCGGTAACTTCAACGTGTCAAAGTGGGTTCGGACAACCACTTAGTTAGCTTAGTTACTTAGCCGCTAGCTTCCAGCTGCTACCGTCATGTCAAAGGGCGTGGACCGCCCAGCTAACTGCAGAATAACACCGGACTGTCCTAAAATCACTCTGCGGCGTTTCAAGTTTATACAATTAACGTGACGGGTTAGTTTCCAAACAGTTTGCTTTCGGGAATATAGCGAATTGGTCCTTAACACTATTTAGAAATTGTTGTAATTTGCCAGTCCACTTCCTGTGGGATACTTGAGGCAACGTTAACGTCCCAACGACGTGAACGGTCTTGACATAAGGCTATTTTTACCCATATTTAACGTTTTTAATAGATTATCGAGCAGAAATGATTAAAAAAAACAAAACAAAAAAAAACATTGGAAACATAAAAGCTGTAGCTGACTGGATTTTAAGTGTCCAGTTCCAGACCTAGTCGTCCATTGAAGATAAATTATACATGATTAACGTTGTAGACTCCATTGTTGTCACACCTATAAATATCATATATTCATTGCATGTGTGTGTGTATATATGCAATATTTATCTGATTATTATCTGATTATAATGATTATAATCATTTAAGGACAATGTCGATTCATCTGTTGATTATTGAGCCAAATAAACAACTATTCAGAATGAGAATTGCACAATTACTCAGTGGCTCATATTTAGCTATCAGCTTTTAAATCTTTATCTCTTTTAGGTTGCTTCAGATGTGCTAACAACAAACACAATAAAGAAAGATCAGAATAGCTGCTTTGTGCAAGTACAGTGTTGGATATTACCAAAATTCAGAAAGTCTATAAGAGCTGTTATTTTCTTTTATCCCATTCATATGTGTGTGGAAACACATGCAATGACGTCACCAACTAATTTCAGTCAACTAAACGTTGCATCCATAATGTGAAAATACTGGGAAAAAAAAGATAGGGATAGCAAAGCCTGGTTTTCTGGTTTGAGGTTTCAGACAACATTGATTGTCGATATGTGTATGTCAACATTGCTCAGACATTGTAGTATGTTGCAGATGCCCAGGCACAACTATATGTGAAGCTCACACTGATCAGCTGGTCTTGTCAGGTCACTAGTGTAGAGTCTGTGTGGTTTTACAGTTCTGTGTAGATGTTTTGCTATTTCAGTGTAAGCTGTAACCAAATAATCCTCAGTCCAACCTTTTCCACAGATACACATTTCTAGTGAAATAATTACCATGTGCAGTCTGGAGATCTTGATTAACCCCTAATTGGTAACCCAAACTGCATTTTGGCAAAAGGGGTTGTTGCAAGTAGACCTGAAACCTCTTTGATCTTCTCTTTTGGATTTTCTGAAAAATCTGCCCTTTCCTAAATGATCTGACCGCTACAACAACCACTAACCTCAGTGTTCACGGCTAAGATTTAATGAGAATTCAGCAGCAATTCAAGTAACCAAATGTTGCAACTGTCATGATTTCGGCCTGGCATCAGGCCAAGCTGAGGATTTCCCTCACTGCTCCACTTCACTCTCCCTCTGGACTCCGCCCACCAGCCAGTTCTCTCCCTCTGCTCTTGCCAATCAGCGGCATATTGGACTCACCTGTGTTCCCCTCACACTACATAAGCTCTCCTCAGACTTTCCTCCCCTGTCAGATCGTCGTCGTTCCCCCTTCTTGTTTCCTTGCCTGTCTCCAGCCTGTGGTTCCTTGCCTGTTGCTTTCCTTGACTGTTGCCCAACCTTGCTCCTGCTCACTCCTCCTCAGCCCTGTCTTGCTTCCCCCCCTGGACTCTGGATTTTGTGCTTTCCCCCCTGGATTCCCTGGACTTTGTTCCCCCTCTGAACTCTGGACTGTGTTACCTGTTTTTTCCCCGTGAGTGTTTTCCTGCCCTTGTGCAGTGGTTTTTGTTTCATCCTTTGATCCCTAAGTTGTTACTTTGTTCTCGTGTTTCTGCATGTTTTTGTAGTGTCGGTGACACCCGCCTTAGTTTCCCTGGTTTTTGTAGTGTGTTTAATAAATCCTGTTTAAGTTCATTCCTGCCTCGTCCCCCTCCCTTAAAACTGTGACAGCAACAGTACTATGCAGAAAAGCATCTGTTGAAAATCACCACATTGAAAAAGATGAGCTGCAGAAGCAGAAGGAAATGTCAAAACTCCAGCAACAACTTCAGTGTTAACAATAAAGCTATTAGATATACTGCAAGCATTGCTGGGGTTTTTAAACTAGCCCTCATCCATGTACCTTTGTAGGTGAAGTTATGCTAGAAAGTCTTCTTTGCTGGAGCGGTCAATAACCACTCTACTGCTCTACCTGCTGAGACAAAGCCGCCCATAGTCTTTGAGCATTATTTTAAAGTCACAGCCTATCAGAGTATTGCTGTTAACCTTCTGTATTATTCATAGCCACAGTCTATTAATCTTTATTGTCTGCAGTTATGTGTCATAAAGCATATGTCATCTCAAGAGGGTTCCGTGAACATGACAATGAGTTTCACTCCAAAAGAGCACATTTGGGTTGTGGGGGAATAGACGATTTGCAGTATTAATAGGCAGCTGTAAAATCTGAGTCTTATTGTGTTAACATAGTCCAGTTGTTGCAAGTATCTGGAATGAACAGAAAGAGGATTATAGGGGACTGATGAAATCCTTCAGTGACTGGAGTCACAAAAAACTGCCTTCTACTAAACACCTCTAAAACCAAGGAGATGGTAGTGGATTTTCAAAAGTCTATAGCATTTGGGTACAGACATTAAAGTGGTGGTAGCCTACAAATATCTAGGTGTGTACCTGGGCAATAAGCTGGCCTGGTCAGACGTGCAAAATAAAAAAGGACAGAGACATCTTAGGTCATTAGACATCTGCAGGAAGATGCTACAAATATTTTATCAAACTACAGTAGCAAGTGTGCTGTTTTATGCTCCCGTCTGCTGGGGAGGCAGTTTAAAACAAAAGGATGCAAGGCGGTTGGAAAAACCGATGCAAAAAGCCTGCAGAGTGACTGGAATGAGGTTGGACTCACTGGAAGCTATGGTGGAAAAAAATAGAGACCATTCTACAGTACACAGACCATCCCCTTCTGAAAATCCTGATGGACCAGAGAAGTAGCTGTAGTAGACGGCTCACCTCACTGCATTGCAGGACTGAAAGATAAAGATCTTTAATCCCCACAACCATCAGACTCTACAGCACCCTCGCCATCAGCAGATGATTACTTACTACTGACATTATCTTTCTATCTACCAAACTACCTAAATTTTTGCCTTTAGGGATGATTACATTTTATTATTGAGCATGACTGTCCTTTATAAATACACATAAAAGAGTTATGTATAAGGTTGTGTTGATTGATCATAGCAGTATAAGCTAACATGCAAATTGTTTTGATGTATTTGCAGGTAAAAGTAAAGAGGCAGAGATTAAGAGGATAAACAAAGAACTGGCCAATATTCGTTCCAAATTTAAAGGTACGTGAATAATTCTGACAAGAACTGACCCAACTACAGGTCTACTGATTTTATATTAAACTAACAGCCTTTACAGTAGCTTTTAATGACATAAGCTTTCCTGCTGCTGTCAATCCATTACACATACAATTCACAGCTTGCCATCTTTCACAACTTACATGATGTCATTGGAAGGAGGTGCCATTCCATGAATATGCCTAAATGTACAATATATACATTTATTTTTCATTCTTAAGAGGAAATTATTTGCTTTGCGTTGTGGAATAAGGCGTTGGCTGTTTCCCTCTATGACATACTATACAAGATTAATTTTAAGGGGTTAGCATTTTCAGTTCCCACACACAGGGTCAAGACCTGACACTGTGTGTGGGAATTGACCCTGCTACTAAGGAACTCTCCTGTATCTACAGTGCAAATTTATTGCCATTCTAATTTTGCTTGTCACAGCTATATGTCTTGTAAAACTACCTTCTTCTGTCATGTGACAACCAGATCCATCCTAATATTCTTGAACCCACAAATGGCTAAATGAATTTCTGTCTGGTAGTGCCTTAAAAAAATAATTAAGGGGCATTATTATTATTATTTCCTCTACTACTGCTACTACTTTATTCTCAGTTGCTGTTCACCAATCAGTTACAGCTATTCTTATGTCTCATATTTTGGAGCTCAGATGTAACTGAAAAAGCTGTTAGCGGTCAGGTGTGTACTGTTGCTTTATTAGTTCATTTACAAATGTAGATAATAGACTTGACTTGAATATCAAGTCCCTCACTACCAGTGATTCAAGCCATGCTCAGGCTGAAAGCTGAAGTCAAAACAAAATCATCAGAGAGATAGCAAAAACATTAGATGTCACCAAAGAAAGTCTACAGAAGCAGAATTGAAATGCTTGCATGTGTAACCTTATGTTGGCATTAACTCTATTTTTGTGTGATTGTTGATGTTTGTGTGTATCTACACATGTGCGAACAGGAGACAAGGCTCTAGATGGCTACAGTAAAAAAAAGTATGTCTGCAAGCTGCTCTTCATCTTTCTTCTGGGCCATGACATTGACTTTGGACACATGGAGGCTGTCAACCTCCTCAGTTCCAACAAGTACACAGAGAAACAAATTGTAAGTTTGTTTTTATGTTCATCCAGCATCTAAAGTTGCAAGCTTGTTGATTATTAACAGTATGTTTGTATGAAATCCACCTCAATATATGGGTAAGGCCTGTGAAAATAACTTATCCCCAAATTCCCCTTCAGGGTTACCTATTCATCTCAGTGCTGGTGAACTCCAACAGCGACTTGATCCGTCTGATCAACAACGCCATTAAGAATGACTTGGCCAGCCGCAATCCGACCTTCATGAACCTGGCCCTGCACTGCATTGCTAATGTGGGCAGCAGGGAAATGGCTGAGGCTTTTGCTTCTGAAGTTCCTCGCATCTTGGTGGCAGGGTGTGTACACCAACATTAATGCACAGAATCTTTAACTGTCTCTCTGTCTCAAATAGTGAAGTTGTTGCTGTTAGTTATTACAATAAGGGAGACAATATGAGAAGTGTACTGTTTGAATTCTTGTGCTTTGCAGGAAAATGAAATTACACAGGTTTTTCAAATCACCTTTTGACTTAAAGCTGTAATCTTTAAGGTTTTTTTAATTTCACACTTTATCTAGTAAACTTTGCGTTTTAGCCATTTGCCTACTTCACATTCTGTAATGACCTCTTAAGTAGCCTGTGTGTTCATGGATAGCTGTTCAACTGCCGAATTAGAGTTGGTGGTCACGTGTGATCTGTTCTACCTGATCCACACTACATCACTGCTGTGTATGTGTTGAAGAGAACAAAAAGGGCTATTCATAAGAACAGTTGGACTCTTATGTACTATGTGTAAGAGTTTTAAGAGAATTTACCAGTTTTCTTGTACATACTGTACATTTTTACCTTTAGTAACCCCTGCTAGGTCAATATGACTTGACTTGACTAACAGACTTCACAGGGAAAAGTAACGTAATTAAAGGGAAAAATATGAGAATGTTCTTGTGTGTTGTCACCACTAGTGGGTGGGGCAAGCTGCATTATCAAACTGAATGCAGTAATTCTTTAAATTTGGCAAAGGACTAATGGAACAAAGAAAGCCACAAAGAGCTATTAAGTAGGAAGCCGCAAGTGCTGCAAGACTCTTCATATAGTTCCCATTTACTATACCATGCTGTTGTGTGGAAAACTACTGAAGCAGTGCATCAGTTTGTGGGTGTGGTGTTTATGCCATGAATCTCAGTAATACAAATATGTCACAAATCTATTCATTTCACAGTTTGTGTTGTACAACCATATACCCGTTGCTTCTGTTGCACTTCTTACAGATTATTTGCTCCCACACTAGATTTTGTATGACACTCTGTAGCCTGGAGTAGTAAAATACTGTACTATAGCCACTAGTAATTATATATGTAGCCAATGCAACCAGGACTGAAATTAGGATAGCAAATTCTTTCCAAATTCCAAAGTCTTTAGAAGGGGATAGCTTTGTACTGCACAGTCCCACACATTAAGATATGTTGTTTATATTTTCTAAAAAAATGTAGAAAGTTTATTAAGGATAATAATTCATCTTTAAGTATGACATTAAGACAGTGGAATATGATGTGTTTGCCTTAATCAGGGACACCATGGACAGCGTGAAGCAGAGTGCAGCCCTATGTCTGCTGCGACTCTACAGGTCTTCTCCTGACCTGGTGCCTATGGGTGATTGGACAGCACGAGTAGTCCATCTGCTTAATGATCAGCACCTGGTAAGACCCATGTTCCCATTCTATACAATATATTTAATCCAGAGGTTGGGTATGTAGCATAAAAGTGAACAGTACTGTATACCCAAAGCAGAGTTTTAAACACAGTAAATGCTCTGGGTTATTGAGTGTGCTGTAGATACACACTATTTAGCAATTCAGTAGACACAGGAAATGGAATTGCTCAAAGTTGGAAAAAATTACAATCGTTGGTGGTGGTGAAGCAATTTCAGTATCAAAAAACAAAATACACTACACATCACTGTCTTAATGATGCAAGTATGATGCATTTCTGATTTCATTTTTGTGTAATGCATATTCCTCTGTTTTCAGGGTGTTGTAACAGCAGCTACCAGCCTCATTACCACACTGGCCCAGAAGAATCCTGATGACTTTAAAACATCCGTCTCTCTGGCGGTGGCCAGGCTCAGTAGGGTGGGGTCTTTACGTGACTTCACACACATAAGCTCACCGAGGCCTACGATAAAAGCATCATCTATTCATGCTCTGTGTTGTTCTTTCTTGTCCAGATTGTGAGCTCCGCCTCCATTGATCTACAGGACTATACATACTACTTTGTAGCTGCACCATGGCTGTCTGTTAAACTGCTGCGCCTGCTACAGTGCTACCCCCCACCTGGTATGGTACAGTACAATGCTGTCTGAGATGGAGAAAAAAAACAAACTGTAAACCAGACTGTAAAAAAGTATTGCTCTTCATGGTCCCTAGGTCACTATTTATAATTAGATTAATACACTGTTTGGTATTTCTGCTTTCTACCCTTTCTTTCACTGCCAACTAAGCTTTTTTCCACAAGGTAACAGCCACATTTTATCCAATCTACAATGGGTATAGAACTGATCCTGTTAATCCCATTATTACCCTCTCTCTAGGGTCACCCTTAGGCTCTGTAAATCCATAGCTTTCCAACATATTCTCCTCCTCCTGAAAGATGAGAAATTACGTTGTTGTTACCTGTAGTAAACTTCTAAAGGGTAATACACACCTGAAGCATCTTCACGTCAGTTGATTTTCTACAAAACAAAACTACAGTATACACCACTACACCACACCACATTTGTATTATTAATATATTTTTAGAACACATCTGTGGCCCGTGGTAGTAATTGTAATTTAGTGATTTACTTTTTGCCTCATTGTGAATTAAGTCTTGTTCGATTTCAGTGCTTTAAACACTTTTTGCCAATGCACACAGAGCATATATTGGACCTAACAGAAGCACTGTGTGGATGGATAACGACTTCACCGCTGTAGTGTTTCTTCTTGTAATAAATGTAGGAACTTGAATGCTTAAAATCTTTGCAGCCATCTTTAAGACTAGAATTAGGTTGCATGATGTTATCTTGACACTAGATGGCGCCATAACACAAAAAGTAAAAAAAAAAAAAACTATAGGAATGAGCCTTGTAAAATGATGTAAAATCCCTATGAGTCTGATTGTTTTTGGTAAAAAGGCAGCAAAAACATTGACTCTGTTTGCTTAGACATCCACCACTGAAGGCTGTAATGCCTGTCTCTTTTAAAGTGACATTTCATTCAGTGATTTCATTCATTGTTAAATTTAAACATGTTTTCTAAAATGGCTTTTGGAAGTAATGATTGTAATGATGTTACATGTCCTGTGTCGTTGCAGAGGACGCAGCACTGCGAGGTCGTCTGACCGAGTGTCTGGAGACCATCCTCAATAAAGCCCAGGAGCCACCCAAGTCCAAGAAGGTCCAGCACTCCAATGCTAAGAATGCTGTTCTGTTTGAAGCCATTTCACTCATTATCCACCATGACAGGTTGGTCAGATCAACTGTGCCAATAAATTCCTTATCCCCCTTATCAGTAAATTATAGATGTGCGATTTGGAAAAAGAACAGCATTACTAGATTAGTTCTACGCTGGTGCTACGGATGGTTTGGAGTTTAAGCAACTTTTTTGTTAATACAGAATGTATTGACCAATACAGACTTTTGGAAATAATGTAGTGTTCGTTTGTAGTTTCAGCATGATGTCAAAGATGTTAGTTTTTATTCTAGCTATAGCAGACACCACAGTCTAACACTGCATTAAAAGCACCAAATGCTGAACTCTAACCTCTGACAGGGTTCTGCTTTACCAAAAAACCTCACATGTAGGCCACAGGCCAAACCCGACTCTCATTAACTTGCTCTTCTTTGTTGTGTAGCACTTGTGGGTTTTTTGGATGTCAAAATATGTGTGTTGGCATTTGGACACTACAGCTATTGTTTTGTGTTTTGTTTGACAGTGAGCCCACCCTTTTGGTACGAGCCTGCAACCAGCTAGGTCAGTTCCTGCAGCACAGGGAAACTAACCTTCGTTACCTCGCTTTGGAGAGCATGTGCACGCTGGCCAGCTCTGAGTTTTCTCACGAGGCAGTAAAGACGCACATAGAAACTGTGATCAATGCGCTGAAGGTAAGTTCTTCTAAACTGTTACACTTACTGATACAGTTGACTGCCAACAAAGACCTGTCACACTATCATCTCACTTTTATTCAATACAAAAGATATTATTGAAAATCAATCCATTGTGTTCATTTCAATTTTTTATTTTTTGATACTAAAAATAAATACCAGAACATCGAAGGTGAAGTTTTGGTCTCTGTTTAGCTAAGAAGAATACAACTGCTTTTCAGGTGTTCACGTGTGTTTTCTCTACAGACAGAACGAGATGTGAGTGTCCGCCAGCGAGCTGTGGATCTGCTCTACGCCATGTGTGACCGCAGCAACGCCAAGCAGATTGTGGCCGAGATGCTGAGCTACCTGGAGAATGCTGACTACTCAATCCGAGAAGAGATAGTGGGTCATCACTACAGGCCTGTAAACCATTTAGTTCCTTTGTATTTTACTAGTCTTTCTTCACAACCGGTTGCTTTTCTTCCTCAGGTGCTCAAAGTAGCTATTCTGGCAGAAAAGTATGCTGTGGACTACACCTGGTACGTGGATACCATCCTCAACCTCATCCGCATCGCTGGTGACTACGTTAGTGAGGAGGTGTGGTATCGTGTCATTCAGATCGTCATAAACAGAGATGACGTCCAAGGATACGCTGCCAAAACCGTCTTTGAGGTAGGCATGGAGATTTATGCTGAGTAATTTCCAAGCCTGTGTTTGCGCTAAGTGCAGCAGCTGCCAGAATGTCCTCTGTGAAAACGCCCAAACCACACAAGGAATGAGTGAGTCATTGTGGAATATTAAAGGAGCCACTGAAAAAAGGGGAGAAGTAACCAAAATCTAGTGTTACCAGTGGCAGCCTGTTTACTCTGTACCCCAAGAAATCTTAAATGACCTTGCAAAGTGAATCTGGATTATGTGATTTCCATGTACATATTCACGCCTACTCTATTTCCAATCTTACTTTCATTAGATAGGAATTTCTGGTTTCTTCCATGTTGTTCTTAACCCAATGTCAACATTGTGTGAACAATTTTAGGCACTACAGGCCCCTGCCTGCCATGAGAACCTGGTTAAGGTTGGGGGTTACATCCTGGGAGAGTTTGGTAACCTAATTGCTGGCGACCCCCGCTCCAGGTACAGGCAGTATTTACATGTTGCATTCTACTGTTTTGAATTCAGTCTTATAACTTAAACACAGGTGTATTGCCATTATGTTGTCTAGAGCTGACATGAATGGACGTTTCACTGTTAGTGTTCTTATGTGTTCCCTTTCAGTCCATTGGTTCAGTTCAACCTTCTCCACTCCAAGTTCCACCTGTGTTCTGTTCCAACGCGGGCTCTGCTACTCTCAGCCTATATCAAATTCATTAACCTGTTTCCAGAAGTGAAAGGCACGATCCAAGACGTCCTGCGGTCAGACAGCCAGCTCCGCAACGCTGACGTAGAGCTCCAGCAGAGAGCTGTCGAGTACCTGAGGCTCAGCTGCGTGGCCAGTACTGACATCCTGGTTAGTCAGCCATGCGGGGAGTGGGCAAAATTCTGACAGCAGCCTGTCGGTCACATTTCAGTTGTCAGACACTGGTCACACTGGGAATGGTCATGTTATATTTAGGATTCATATCATCAGATGGTGAAAAGTAATATAAGTAGGGTCATGAGGATCGTAAACGGTCATGTCACGTAGGTGCAGCCTGTTGCAGTGTTGGACTGACTGGTACATACAGGAAGTTTGATACTCACCATTGGGACACATTGCCACTGGGCCCCTGTGTTTTTCACAGATGAGAGCCTGAACACACACGTGACAGACATGAAAGGTCTGGAGAAGCTTTAGAGAACGTTATGCTGCCTATTTATCCTTTAGCTTGATCAGTTTAGTGGTGCGTCAGCGATGGTCTGGAGAAATGTATTAATAGTGAAACAAATTCATGAGGATTTCGGGATGAAATCCTTGGACCCACTGTCAGACCCTATGCTGTTGCATTGGGTCTTGGGTTCCTGATTGATTGACCCCCACGCTCACCTGACCTATATCCAATAGAACACCTCTCAAAACATTATGTTTTGGCCCATCCAATGCCACTAGGTTGCACCTTAAACTGTCCGGGAGCTCAGTGATGCCTTGGACCAGATCTGATCTTTAAATATTCAGCAAGAGTTTTTCCCCATTGAAATCTGATGTGTTTTCAAAGTGTTCCTTCAATTTTTTTGAGCAGTGTATTCATACCTGTTATATCTGGCACACTAAGTTGGTTCATCAAATGCTTGTGCAATGATGACCCTGCTTTAAAACATACTAACTAATTTTGAGCATGTACCAGCATTTACAGTGTGATACCAAAGTACTGCACTCTCACTTGCTGTGTATGTCCACAGGCCACAGTCTTAGAAGAAATGCCCCCCTTCCCAGAGAGAGAGTCTTCAATCCTGGCCAAGCTTAAAAAGAAGAAGGGCCCAGGCCATCTACCCGACATAAATGATTCCCGGCGGAATGTCAATGGCAACGCTGAGCCTAGCGAGAAAAATGAAGCCACTAACCAGGTAACTCCACAATAGTGCTATAATAAGGAATAAAATCATCTGTAATCCTTAACAAACCCAAAACAGTCACATTTAGCGTATTGTAATATCTTCCTCATTGCCTTTATTTTCATTTTCATTTTCATTTTTCATTTCAAATTTCTTTTTTTTAGTATTTCCTTCTTTATCTGTTTCACTTTTCCTGTCCTTCCTGACTTCACTCCTCTGTGCTTATTTCTTTTTCTCTGTTAGTGTTTTCCTTCACTGTTGACAGACCTTCTCCCTACCAACAGACCCCGCCCTGTCCCCTCTAGCTCCATCATACCCTCTGCTGGGACCATGGTATATTACCAGATACAACAGACAGTGGAGTTAATTACATAATTATTACTCTGGTCTCATATTTTATTATGTGGTTTGAGCCTATAGAAATATGCCGTGTTACTGAAAGTATCCAGTAGACGCGTCTTGTTTATTGGAAATGGTGAACAATGGTGACGACTGTTGTCGCTGAATACTAAATACAAACTGTGTATGAAAGATTTTTTCATAGGCCATGCAATATGAACATTGCCGGCTCTCAGTTGACAGTGACTTAGCAACATATGAAATGCACAAACACACTATAGATGGACTGTACGTTAAAGATGATGTTTTCCTACGCTTCTCTCCCAGGGCTCCACTCACCCGTTCACAGACCTGCTGAATCTAAACTCCACCCCTTCCACGGGATCCAGTCTGCTAGTTGATGTCTTCTCTGACACCTCCACCCCTGCGTCCACAGATGTGTCCGAGGAAAATTTTTCCAGGTGGAGCAATACTGTGAGCTTGGTTTTAGCAAAGAAATCAAGGAGACTTTTAACTGTTTGCTAATAGTTACACATACTGTAGGATAATTCACATTACCAAAAATGTTAAAGGGACACTTTTACATTTAGTTATTTGGCTTTTGTCCAAAGTGACTTACAAATGAGGTACAAACAAGCAAAATATCTAAGCCAAGAAGAAAAACATAAAAGTGTTCTAGCTGTTTCTGTTTGAGGGTTGTACGTGCAAGATTTTTTTTTTTTTTTAAAGGTTTTAACTGCAGAAAAATATATGCAAGAGTTCTGGTGTCATCAAGTTTTTTTAAATTAAGAGTGAGGCAGCTGAGAGTGCAGAGGTGGGTAGCACTCCTGAGCATGGTGCGTTGTTCACAGATCTTAACAGTGAGCCATGAATTAGGAGCGGATTTATGGGCAGGCTTTGAAGAGAGAGGGCAGAGACTATCCAGACAAGTGTGCTGAATAATTTGTCAGTGTGTCAAGGGTAGAGAGGACCTGTGGTTGGGGTAGGGTAGCAGAGAGCAGAGAAGAAAAGGGCTCAGGATTGAGAGTCCTGGGGTTCCATCAGAAAGTGACAAGTAGGAGTTTATAAAGTTTGAGACTTTGAGATGAATGAGGGTGTGATCTCATATATGTAGAGGAGGGACTGAGATGTTATCTGTTGAGCAGTTCTGGGTGAGAATGAGATCCAGGAGAGGGGACCAGTCTCAGGTCAAATGTGTTGTGAAGTGCAAGGACTTCAGCAGTCTGAGATTTGTCCAGGTAGACATTCAGGTCCCCCAAGATGATGACAGGAGTGCCTTCAGGGCACAAATGGGAGAGCAGCATGTCAGGCTCATCACAGACGTTTCCCAGCAGGCTCAGTAGCCAATAGATCACAGTGACGTGGACTGTAACTGGTGCAGTAATCCTGGCAGCGAGATATTCCAGTAATAAGAGACTGCTGATGCGTGCTTAGGGGGAAAACTTCCATGTTTCACTAATGATTAGACTCCAGCACTTCTTTATTATTGTATTGTCCTTTCACTAAGTTTGTTAATACACGGGAATCAGATAAAAAAAGGTCAAATGCAAGCTCCCCAGTAACACTATACCTAACATTCCTCAGAATGGGAATGGAGAGTGGGTGTTTGTTACCACTTCTGTCAGACTCCACATGACCAGTTTTTAAAATTTAACGTAGTTTTCTACATTTCTACAGCTTCATGAAGTGTCATCACCTGCATAGATTTTCAGTTAGCAGGTGTCACATGACTAGTTTATAACTGGACGTTTTAACAAGTTTTAGATCATAAAACAATTTCTTTAGTTTTTTTATGCGGCTGGATGCGGGAGACGGGTTCAAATCCCGGCTATGATTGTTATGGCCTACCTCCAGTGTGGGTCCTTAGGCAAGACCTCCTTGTGCTAACTTTGCCTGCCTTTGTACCTTCTATCTTACTTGTAAGTCGCTTTGGATAAAAGCATCTGCCAAATGTAAATGTAAATGTACCCATGCAACCTGATCTTCCAGTAGTGACAAGGACACACACAAGCTTTTAGGAAGGAAAAGAAGAGGGCATTTGTCTGTTGCCACCACATGCAGAACTATTTCCTTTTTGGGGGCTGTCTTGCTTTATGCCTCTCCATTGCACCTGTTGTCACTTTTATCTACACCAAAGCAGGTGAAAATGATTCACAGTCAGTTCTCCTTCCCAATATTACTAAAGTATAACTGACTTATACTGTGATGATTCTACGTTCCTTTAATCTTTTAAGCCATATTTTTAACAAAAAACTGTGTGCTTGTAAATTCCAGGTTTGTTTGTAAGAACAACGGTGTCCTGTATGAGAACCACCTTCTGCAGATTGGACTGAGGTCTGAGTACAGGCAGAACCTGGGTGAGCAGCTTTTATGTGATTTTTTTCCTCAGTAGACTTAGAGTTGTTCATCCCTGATTCATCCCTGATACCCCCGTTACTGCACAAAAAGAAAGACAAGTGTTAGATCCTCTTACAACAAGACATAAATCACATTTAGGGCCGTCATCATTAATACACAGGAGATTCCACCGCAAGAGTTTGTTGTGGTTTCTGTTAAGGGATAATTTTTACAGGCTATCAAAAAAGAATAAAATGCAAAACAGGATCAGTATTTACAAATCATTATAAATGGTGAGATGTGATTGTGTGGAAAGGCTGAACTCAAAGATGACATATCTGCTTTGTGCCCCAGGTCGTATCTATGTGTTCTATGGCAACAAGACATCTGCCCAGTTCCTCAACTTCTCCTCATCAGTGAGCAGTCCTGACACTCTCAAGGCTCATATCCTCTCCACTGCTCAGTAGCTTCTTGCGGCAGATTTGATTATATTTTTTTCTTCCTCCCAGTGAAGGATTATTTTGCACTTGAGCAAATGTGCTCAATTAGGCTTCTAACAAAACAAAATCAACGATGTTAAGGGGTTTGAATGCTTTTATGTTAGTGTCATTTAGGCAACTGGGGAATCCTTGACCAGTGTCTCCACAGCTGAATGTCCATTGTAAAGCAGTGGACCCCATCCTAGAAGGTGGAGCTCAGATTCAGCAGATCCTCAACATTGAGTGTGTGTCAGATTTCATGGACGAACCAGTGCTCAACATCCAGTTCAGGTTAGTGTCTGAATCCACTCTTTATTATGAGCTCTTTAGGTACAATCACACAATATATGCTAATATCTGACTGTGTGAACAGGCACGGCGGGACTCTTCAGAATATTGCTGTGAAACTCCCTGTGATGCTGAACAAGTTTTTTCAGCCCACAGAGATGACATCCCAAGACTTCTTTCAGCGATGGAAACAGCTGGGAGCGTAAGGCTCTATTTTCATTGTCAGTTCACTGTTGTGGTTCCTGTCTGCATTTGTCAGAATAGATAGACACATTGAATTGGATTTAATTATGTATATTAAAAGTATGACCAGATTTACTTTAGTTGCCTGTCTTGTTGGATTCTTCTAGCATCTAGCTCTAGTTCCAATGATAAAATACCTGCTTAATCCAAACTCCAAATCTCTCGTCAAGGCTGTGGTCTCTCTCTGCAAGTTATGCACACTTCTTGTTTTGTTTTGTTTTTTTAGCTGATGCCAAGTGTTGCATTTGCTGGGTTTTCAGTTTGTATAAAAAATACAAAAACCAAGAGAACAAGGTTAAAATAGGTCGTGTACTGCATATTGCAGGTTTTGTTGTGCAAAAGAAGAAATTCTGTAGCAACATGTTCCTTCCTTTTTTTTTTTTGCCTGTTCCACCTACAGTAACAGCCTTCTCTTGTTTTGTCTGTGTTGTCAGTCCTCAGCAGGAGGTTCAGAAAATCTTCAAAGCCAAACACCCAATGGACAAAGATGTTACCAGGGCCAAGGTAAAAAAGAAACACTTCAGCTGGCAACATTACTGCTTGTGTGAAAACTCATTTTTGAGATGATCTAGTATATGAGCAGTTTAACCACTCCACAACATTACACAACATTCACATGACATTTTTTTTATTTGTCATTCAAAAAGGATTGCTTGTTCTGTTTTTACTATACCTGACCTAACAACAATCTGCTAATAGCAAGAGTAAGCTGATACTTACATCTTCTGAATATGTGGAATACCAGCTGTATCCCACTTACTTCTCTACATTCTTTTGCAGATCATAGGTTTTGGTGTAGCTCTGCTGGACGGGGTGGATCCCAATTCTGAAAACTTTGTGGGAGCTGGAATCATTCACACTAAAAGCACTCAGGTGGGCTGCCTCCTCAGACTGGAACCCAACACACAGGCGCAGGTAAATACACACAAACACATACACAGATTCATCCCTGTATTGAACTTTCATACAGCCGCTGTAACTGTGTGTTTGTTTCCTGTTCAGATGTATCGTCTCACCCTGCGGACCAGCAGGGACACGGTGTCTGTGAGACTGTGTGATCTCCTCTCGGAACAGTTTTAAATCCAGCCGTATTTTTTACATGTTTACTCTTCTGGTCTGACTTTAGATTGGAGTGGATGTATTGTACAGTGTATATTATTTTTGTAAAACCAAATTACTTGATGTAAATGAAGTGAAATGTATTTTTCACTTATTGCTTTACCAGTGTGTCACTGATTTTAAACCTACTTCATATTAGCTGTGTGTGAGAATGTTTGAGTGTGTGCATGTGCGAGTGTACTTGCTCTATGAGAACCTTAACCGACGTGTGGCATTGGGTTTAGAGGCTCTGCAAAGTTTTTAACAGTTTAGAAAATGCCTTCTTCAGGTAGTGTTATTCAGACATTTGAAAAGTTTTTTAGCAAGCATGCATCAGCAATGATCGCGATTAATTCAGTTGAGATATTTAAATATCTATGAGATATTTATTCTTGTATTGTTGGAGACAAAAGGTGAACAGAACTGGGAAGCTTTCATTTGTTATGTAAAAAATAATTCATTCAGACGGGATAATTTTGACTTAAATGTCACTTCTCACTAATTTCACAAATTACAAACATCTGTCGTCTCAGGAGGTAAAGCTAATCTTTGTGTGTGTGTGTGTGTGTGTGTGTGTGTGTTTTTCTTTCAAGCAAAAATAGATTTTGACTGCTATTATTTTGACTTGTTTGTCAGGAGTTTTTGACCTTCACTGTGCATAAATGTTACACGTAGAATTCAGGCACTAAAATAAAATGGCAACAGTGAGTATAGAACACTAGATTACAAATAGATATAGAGGGCGATGGAAATTACTACCTGATATTGTTTCCAAAATATCTGCTTAACTTCACATGGTTGTGCCTGTGAACTTTTACTCTGTCAAGAACAGAAAGAGCCTTCAAAATCAAAGAGTAATATGCATAGTCTAAATCACTGCCACACACCTAAATGCATTAATTCACAGAGCACCGCCAAACTGTTGTAATATGTCTGTACCTCAGTAATGCTTTATGTATTTTCTGCTTTATAAAAACGTTCTTTTATCATAATGCTTAGCATTAAGTTTGACTCTATCCAAAGGGGCGGTGGATGCATATGACAATATGTGCAGCAACACTCCAGAAAGTTAATATTGCAGGAAGTAGTCATAAATTCGGTTAGTTTAATATAATCATAACTACATTAACAAACACTGATCACGGTTCACACTGATCACTAGTAAGGTGTCTCATCAGACAGCAGACAGCTGTTTTCAGAAAACTGTAGTAGTGTAAGTTGTTATTGTACCCGAGGCACAGGAAACTCCAAGGATGTTCTTGTAAACCCACGTTGCCTTGAATTTGCCGGACTGGTAATGTTTGCTAAGAAGTGTAAATCTTCCTAAGGTGACATATGTAGGTTTCACATTTACAGTTTGCCTCAGCTACTCTTAAGTGGCCCCAGAGATCAGTTAATGCACGATGAGTGAATTTATTGTTTGGGTTAAGTTGGGGTCTTGTTTTTTAATACTCCTTTGATCCCATGGGGAAGGTACAGTTACTCAGATCCAGTTTGTGTCCTTGATGGATCCTGTGCACTGAGAATTTACTGCCAGTTTCACTTGCGGTTATTTTTTTGTTTGTGCCTTTCAACAAGCAATGAGCCTCCATCTTGTATGCCAGGCACATCATTATGATGCACATGTTGTTTTTTATGAATAAAAAAGCTAATTAAATTAATTACACATCTAGCGTGCTTTTTAACTGACACAACGTGATCAATTGAACAGTACAGTAAAACAATATATTGAATGAAAGTGGGTTTATTGACACCCCCTAGTGGGTAAAATGTTCACATACACGTGCACGTGTTTCTGCTTTGGTAGGTTGAATCATGAGGTAAATATAGCTGCCCCACCGCTCTGCTTCCACTTCTGCTGTGTATCACCTGTGTTTTAGAGAAGCTACAACATTCATTTTAGATTTTTTGTTAAACCAAAGCAACAAATGGAGATATTTTCACTTCACTCCCATAATTTTACCTTTTCAAGTTGCAACTTTTTCAAAATTCAATAACTTTACACGTATCCTTACGGTTGTATTACTGAGCCTGTCTAAGCTGTTCCTTATCACAATTTGGATATTACACTACAGAGCACATCTGTTGGACTGATCTGTTTGCTTTGGGTGATATGTCCCTGCACTGTTCAACCCTCTGTGGTCAAAGGTGATTCTTGACAAATTCAATCTAACCTTATTGATTTCCATTGTATGATTGGGATGAATTGTCATTTTGACCATAATGTAAGTCTACTAAGTTGTCTTGTTCTGTACACTCAATACCTATTACATTTCATATCCGTCTGTCCTCGAAGGCAAATCCCTACTCTTTAGCTCTTCCTGAGGTTTCTTCCATTTTTTTTATGGTCTGTAAATCAGTGGTTGATTGAACTTTATGACTGTTCAGTTGATTGAAGTGTATTATGCAATTAATATATATATATATATATATATATACTGCATTTTATTTTATTTTATACTCACAGATATGCTGCAAAGATTTCCTGATTCAATAACATGTTGAATACAGTTGACACTCGTGTCAGACCTCTCAGTGCTCAGACGAATGGCTTTCATGTGGTACCTAGAATAAGCTGAAGAGCTAGTAAAGGTGTGTTTAGTTAATGTGAAATGTTCTGCCGGAGGAGCTGAGATCTATAAAAACTGTATCAATGTTCCAGCTTTTCACAAAACACACCACAGTTGTTGGAATTTAAAAAGCTAAAGTAAAACCTGAAGCTCATTCCACAATCCCTAATCCTGCATTATGGAAAAAACTGTTGTTACTGTATTGCATTTCTGTGTGTATTTCTATGTATTAGTGTCTTACACTTTACCAAGAGAAGTCGAGGACCTGTGACATGTCTGCTTCTCAAGCTACACACTTTCTAGTGTTATTTATCTTGCTTAGTTGTGCACCATGGCCTCCCAGTCGTTCTATTCTGGTTAGAGCCATTTTGTGATGCACTGTAAAAGGCATTGTTCACAGGGTTTGGGAACTTATTACAAAGAACAGTCTTTATTTCTCAGTGTAGGAACAGACTGGTGAGTTTCTCTGACTGAGTCTTCTAACATTAATGCAAACATTTGAAGTACAATAATAAAAACACCCTCACACACTCAGTACCTAAGCAGGATAAATGACATTACAAATTAACATTAACATCTGTCTAGTGCACAAAGCATTATTTGTGCTGCGGTCACTATTTGTTCATTACCGAGTAATGAAAATGTTTCTTTGGCGAATGCACAGTGATTTCTTGTTCTTGTTGTTTGATAAATCCTCTGAACATGGCAACAGCTAATGCTGTGTTTGATACATGATATAGGTTTACAGCGTATTATGTAAAAAGAGTCAACATTGCAATATATCCAATGACCCCAGAGCTTGTTTACATCTACAAAAAAGCAAGATGACCAATCCATAAGGAAACACAATCACAGTTTATTCTGAATATTACCCATAATTGTAATTTTGAATGTCAGTTACAAATATAGCCTTATTACATAGCCTTGATTTGGAAAGTCTTGAGTTTTCATAATTAGAAACCAGTTTTCTGTTAAGTGACAGAGCACCTGCTTCCTGCTCAAGCTGGGAAACATGAAATTGAGATCCAGACTATTATTACGTACTATTTCAGATAACAGGCAGGACTTCTTGAGTTCTGCCTGTTTCTGTTTCTAGCTTATACCATAACTCTGCTACCTGACAGTAAAAAGTGAAACAGCCCATGTCCAACAATATGATGTGAAGGATTTCAGTTGTGTTTGACACCCTTTAAAGTCCATTTGAAATCCTAACTCAGCCTTTATATTGCACCTCTGCTCTGAGTTCATTTGTGACGTAGTTAAGAAGGGCAGCAGTCACCTGCTGCTGGAGTGTGGCGTTGCCCATCACAAGAGAAATGAGCTGGACCGCATCGATCCAGTCCATGTTGTCCAAGACAGCCACAACATCATCATAGAGCTTCTTTTTCTCATTAGGTGGCAACTCCATCAGGATCTGAGGCAGAGGCCTGAACTGACCGCTGGTCAGCCAGCTGCCCAAGAGACCACCTACTGCTCCACCTAGTAAAGACACAGACAGGGAGGATAAAGGCTCAGTGCCCGTATCACAAAGCAACTTAAAACATAATCATAGAGGGGCCTAAAGGAAAGGAAATCTGGTGCCACATTTCCACAGAGCATCCTGCACTTGACCTTCCACACGTTCACACTTTTATTCTTCAACTTGAATCCACATTAATATTCTTGCACATTTTTATTTTGCAGACTTCATCCCCCTCTCAGCAAGGACGGGGCTAGTTATCTTCTGAAGTAACCTGTTAGTAGTAATTCTTACCAACAGCGATCCCTGCAGGTCCGCCGAGCAGCCCACCAACAAAGGCCGTCCCTCCTGCCACCATCGCCCCCTTGGTGGAGTTTTTCACTGCAACCTTGATCTGATCGTGCGTTGATATTTCACAGCACAGGCGCATGACGTCATCTATGCGTGGAGCCATCCCTGCGATGAAGCACCGGCAAGAGAGGAAAGTGGTTGGTGAAAACACGGAGAGGATGTGATTTAATCCTTGGTTCAGAGTAGGAGAAAACTTACTTAAGACTTAAAGCTTAAGCACACACAGAGTTATGAGAGTTAGGATGACAAGATGAAGTGATGAAACAGCAGAAGGCCGTACTGTGGTATTTGTTCATGACCACATGCAAAGTGCACTTTCAGTACAAACTGCTGAAACTTTACTTTCTTCATACTGAGTTTGCAAATATGAGGTTTTTAAAAGACTTTATGAGAACATACAGCGCTGTCATTACAGAAACTGATATAATCTGTAAACTGAAACTGACACTTTAGTAGGTGGCTACAAAATTAGGGACTAAAGCAAAACCTGTTTTAGTTAATACTGCACTTTAAAAAAAGCCAAATCTGGCAACAAATCAGCTAATTGAACAAGTTTCCAGACCAAACTAATAAACCAGGGCTAAATTCATTTTAACAGCAGTTCTGAAAAGGTACACTACTAAGTCTGTCCAAGATATAATGTGCTTTCAAATAAATACGTAAGGAAGTAATATACATTTACTGCACTTGTACATAAATCTAATTACTATTGTATTATATTTTATCTATTTAAGGACCTGGAATGCATAAACTATGGAAACAAACCTCACCCTGAAAGATTTGGTTTCACTTTTCCTAAAAACAAAACAAGCAAAACACATAAACATTTTACAATTAATAAACAAAATCATTTCAATGTCGGCTCCACCTTTAACAGCTTTAACAGCTTTTTCTTCATCAAAAATTAAGTTAAATGGTAACTTATCTCAGTTAAATGTATACTTTTTATTAAGAACACGCCATCGCCGTCCATTTTAAATTGCTCGTTTTTTGAATGGGGTTTGGTGTGGTAGGGTCCTTCGTTAAGACTGCCTAACTGCTACACAGCTCTATATAACTGATCTCAAAACTAGTTTTTAATGTCTATGGTGAAAACGTGTTCAATCAGCGTTGACTTGATTTAAAGAGTTCCAGATCGTTTCATTTTAATGCTGAACTGAATCTGAATTGTGCGGTATTTTAGGTTGATTCTGTAAATACAGGAGCTTCTTACCTTGTGTCCTATCCGCAGCGGAGCAGCGCTGCACTTGTGCTCCACATGGACCTCCGGCTCTGGTCTTATCTCTCTCCGGAGGATCTGACTTCTTGTATTCTTCCTACTTCCTGCTTTCCACAAGTGTCACTGTGCTGCGTTCGATGTAGGTCGGAGGTCGGAAATATCCACGCCGACCACCAGTCAAGTTGGCGGAGCTCCACATTACAACGCCTTCTTTGCATCAGTCGTACAAACAGATAAGACCGCTGAGCTCAGCTGTCCCCATCTGGCTTCTTCTTGGTGGAGAGAACGAGCGCGAATGAAAGTGATGCGTTCACTGCAACATCAAGGTCAACTTCCGAGTTCAAACCGCCGACTGGCTCCAAACGCCAAGTTGAAATAATCAACATGGCTGACTTTAAGATTTGGATTGTAATAAACTATTCCTGTAACACCTGGAGAGTGCAGTTTAATGCTCTATAATCAACCAAGGATGAACGATCCTCTGTTGTTTCCTCCTCTTACTTCATGTGGATTCTCTTGTAGGAAAAAACTGTTTCTGTAAAAGATTCAGTATTGATATTAAGTAGTAACTCTGCAGACTGTTGTTCATTTGTTTTGCCATTGCCTATGCGTCAAAGAGTTTTGGACTGATGTTTGCACCTATATTAAGACTCATGTCCATAAACATTTTGTTTTGTTTCGGAAAAATTCACTGTTTGGCTGCTCAAAAACTTAAGTAAAGTAAATTCACTGGCAAAACAAATCTCACAATTTGTAGGCTTTTCAAAAGAGGTCAAACTTCGTCTCTCATCTATTTTTCTAAAAACACAAAGAAACTAAATTAAATTGTGTTTATCTGGTCAAATAAAACACTTTAACACTATGCAGGTCATTTTCACTGACCAGTGTTGTTGCATACATGAAAAAAAAAAAACCTAATAATAAACTCATAAAATAATAATAAAAAAAGAATATTTGCAAGATGTCATGTCCTCTTCACCCTGTACACCTCAGACTTCAGGTACAACTCAGAGTCCTGTCCTCTTCAGAAGTTCTCTGATGACTCTGCAGTTGTAGGATGTATTAAGGGTGGAGATGTCACAGAGTACCAGGAGGTGGTGGACAGTTTTGTTGACTGGTGTGGACTCAACCATCTGCAACTCAACATCAACAAAACAAAGGAGCTGGTGATGGACTTCAGGAAATCTGGGAGTCCTGTCATCCCTCTCTCTATACAGGGGGAGGAGGTGGAGGTTGTGTCCGAGTACAAATACCTGGGAGTGGACTTGGACAACAAACTGGACTGGACCAAAAACTCTTCAGCATTGTACAGAAAGGCTCAGAGCCGGATATACTTCCTGAGGAGACTCAGGTCCTTCAACGTCTGCAGCACCATGCTGAGGATGTTTAATGAGTCTGTGGTTCCAGTGTCATCTTCTATGCTGTGGTCTGCTGGGGCAGCAACATGAAGGTGGCAGACACTAACAGACTAAACAAACTGATTAGGAGGGCTGGCTCTGTTCTGGGGGTGGAGCTGGACCCTCTACATGTTGTGGCTGAAAGGAGGATGCTGCTTAAACTCTTCTCAATCCTGGACAATCCCTCCCACCCACTGCACAGTGTGTTGGTTGGACAGAGGAGCACGTTCAGTCAAAGACTTATTAACATTAAATGCTCCACAGAGCGCCACAGGAGATCCTTTCTACCTGTGGCAATCAATCTGTACAATTCCTCCCCCCTCTGTAAGGGGTGGGGGAAGTGATACTGTCATAAACTTGCTGTGAATATATTGACCCAATTTCATTTATCTATTTACGTGTTTATATATTGAGTTTTTCCTGTGTTGATGTTATTGTGTATTTATGTTTGTGTATTGATGTTGGTGTTGGATCTTTCCTGGTTGTGGTTCCTTTTCTTTCTGTCTGTTTTGAGAACAATGGTAATGAGGCAAAACAATTTCCCTCTGGGATGAAAAAAGTTTTTTGAATCTTGAATCTTGAATCTTGAAATTGTAACCGAAACAATTAAAATTGACGGAGTGCTCCCCCTGTAGGGGAAACACAGACAAAGCACCACTTGTTTATCTCCAGTGGTAAAAAGTCACTTGTGTACATCTTAAGTACGATGCTTTGGGACGTGTTAAGGTACTTTTCATTGCACATTGGATAAATAGCTTGTTTTCTGGTTTAGATGAATAAAACAAAGCACAACACAATCATATAAAAATGAAAATGTACTGGTCTCCAGGGGGGAAAACACACACCAGTCTGCACTATATCAATTAATTAAATAAATGAGATCAAACTTCTGATGCTATTGATACATTACAGTTACTGTTGCAATTCAATAATGTGCATTATTGTGAAATGATTCAGAAAGTCAGTAACTTTTAATTACAGTTTGATGCTAAACTCTTGAATACAAGAATCTTACATTCCTAACTTTATAGTAATGCTACTTTTACTTAGTGTAGGTAACAGATGTGAGGACTTTGATCACTGCACACTTGGACTTTTTCATGCATTTCCCTCTAGTGAACAACTCTCTAGTGATTATATATTCTTGTTAATGTAATGATTACAGGTATGAACAGTAACAACAGGTCATTTATAAAGTTCAGGTGAGAAACCTAGGTTTATTACCTATGACACCCTCTGACCCACTTCTGGCTGCACCACAGCACACGGCTCGTTTCACAGCTGCTCGGGTGGACAGGTGACGTAGTGGTGACGTAGTGAGAGACGCGCCCTCGCCCCGCCTCTTTGGGCGGGGTCTTGCGCTGACGTTGCGGGACAGCAGAAAAACAACTGAGAGATCAAAACAACCGGTGAGAGAGTGCAGCTGGATCCTTTGTGCACAGCGGCCACACCCGAAGACCCACACTTTGACCGAGCAGGTGAGTCAACAGGCATCACTGACCAACACGGATCTCTCCTCAGCGGCGGTTTGATCTGTAACTACAGTTTGTTATGCTGCAGACTGCAGTTGGATGGTTGAACAGCTGTTCATGTACTAACAGGACTCTCCTACATTCACCAACTTACTAACAACCGGTTGCTTCGATGAAAAAACAAACAAACAAACAAAAGCGATGCTCGTCGCTGAGCACAGAATCTGTCTCTCTCTGCAAATGATGCTGGTTGATGCTGGTTGATGTGAAGTGTTTTGCATTAATCTGGGTGAGGGGACGGTGTCCTGCAGTCTGTCTGTGTCTAGGTGTCTGGTGACATTATTCCGGGACAGGCAGGAACAAGCAGGCACGATGGCATCCAGACACAGAGGAGAACGGACTGGGGTTGATCAGTGGATCTATTTTTGTCTGAAGCAACAATAGAACTGTACAAATGTTGTATTATGGCCATAATACACACCTGAGGATAAACAGCTAAAGACACAAAGTTCAAAGAATCATAGAAATGTTTCACAGTTATAAGCTGCAGCACTGATTGGTCAAAAGGTCAGCTGCAGTCTGAGGTCTAAACCAGTGTGGCAGATTATATAGTGGGTGTAACTTCAGTCTCTTATATCATTTCTGTCAGCTGTACCAGTTCTAAATTCACCCAGAGACCCCGTGTTAGAGCGGCATAACAACTTTGGCTGCTCAGGTTTCTGAGCGAGCGTCATAGAGGCAGTCACAGGGTGTTGATGTCCACAGCAGACAGGTTATTTAGGTGCTTTACTGGGATAATTCAGATTAAGTCAGCTTTCCTCTGTGCACTGGAATATTCCCTGTGTTCACTGGAGGTCATCAGCTGACACCAGACTTTCCCAACGACTTCTTTGCTCTTGTCACTTTACAGATTGCAGCAGAAGCGCAAAGATGATCGGAAAGATCTTTTCTCATCTACTCGGGAACGGCGGTGAGGACACAGCAGAGCGCGCGTACGAGCATGTGATGGAGTTGGAGGAGGAAGGATGGGTCATTGTTCATCTCCCAGGTGAGAGATAACCCCCATGTAGACGTGCAGTGATGCATCATTGATATGATTCAAGTCGTCCTTGGGTCAGCGAGCAGCTTATAGTGGGATGTTCCTCGCACAGAGAACGGGCTGCTGTCGGCCCCTGAGGCAGATCCTCTGGAGAACCTCCTGATCGAGCACCCCAGCATGTCTGTCTACCAGATGAGGAGCGGAGCTGAGGAGGAGGATCTCGGGGATGAGGAGGATGAAGAGGATGAAGAGGACGCCTCCAGGTTCCTTTCTGTTTACACTCTCTTAGAAATTTAGATCTTGAGCCCAAAATGAGGAACCACATTCACACCACTCACTAGTATCAAAAGCAGTCATTATGCACTGGTGTCCCAGAGCTGGTCCACAGTCATACTTGACCACTCGTATATTCCAGCTAGTATTTCATCAGCACATACTCTAACCCTCCCCTGTGTGTGTGTCCAGGGCTGTGGCAGTGAGGCGGCACATATCTTGGCACCTGGCCGCCTGGGGAATCCCCCTTCCCTACAACATCCAGCTGCTGGCTGTCCAGAAGGCCGGGACCCAGGTTGAGCGGAAGAAGCTGAGCCGCAGCTTCCTCCACAGGCAGAACCTGACGAAGCTGCGATTCTCCCCGGCAGAGAAACGTTACGGCCACTTCAAGCAGCCCTGCCAGCGCCTCTACAACTACTGATCAGACTGCCTTTTGAGAGAGGATGTGTGTGTGTGTGTGTGTTTGTGCGTCCACCACCAGGTTGCCTACATTATAGCTCAGTGTAGAGCATGGTGCCTCAGAAATCACTCCATCATTGATCCATCCCGCATATCCACAAGGTACAAACCACTCGCTGTGCACTAAAACGATTTGACCTCGATCTTCCGAATGTTTCCCTCAGGTTGGACAGCATTAGTAAGAAACACAGTTTTGTAAAAGAAAAAAAGTGTTTTACATATGTATAATATCAAATAAGAGCTGTGTTGTTTGACTTGTTTTGGTTGTTTAGGGCTCATAGGAACTTGTGTGTGTGTGTGTGTGTGTGTGTGTTAAGGTTAATAAAGGTGTTGTTGCTGTCATAGTGTGTTGGATTATGACACCTTCAGACAGGTTAGTTTTAGGTTGTAGTGAATATGTGTGTACTGTAATCTTACAGCCTGTGCTGTATTAACATGTACAATGGAACATGAACGACGCTCGGTCACATTTACAATATCAATATATCAATATAAATGTTCCTTTTGGCAAAGATGCCACCGCTATAAGGAATAATTACAGAAGCACTCTTCGTGTTGTGAATTGCCTATTTTGTACTTTTCAGCAGATACTCTGTGATTTCCCATGTTGTAAAATTATCACCAGTTTACATTCATGAATATTGTGTTTTTCTTTATATTTGTATTTATAAAATGCACAAAAAAAAATCTTCAAATAAATCTTGTTTTATTAAGTTGGTGGTTGTGTGTGTTCAAAGTGTAAAGAGCAACATTAGGCCCTGAAAATCTGGACAAGTGCATTCAATGATTTGATCTGTGAGCTTAGATTGATAAGATAAACTATTCAAGACCTTTGAGTCAAATTCAAGGTTTTTTAATACTGGTGTAAGTAAAAATGGATTGACCATGTTTTAGATCCTGTGGTGGTGACAGGAAAGCTTCCTTTTCATTTACGAAGCTCCTTAACCTTTTCCATAAACCTCTTCACTTTCTCCGGGTCCATGGCGTTGGCCCAGTGGCCGCCCTTCTTGAAATGTGAACCGATGATCATTCCATTTCCATCGAGGTAGCGTTCGACGTTGTCATAGGTGACTCCGGAACCAACCAGCACAGGGATTCTCACAGACTGGGAAACATCTGCAAAAGCAAAGAGACAGCAGAGGAGGTTTTAATCATACAAACTTAAAATATCTCTTAAGGCAAAAAAACCACCTACCACACACACACTCACACACACACACACACACACACACACACACACACACACACACAGACATACAGTTGTCTTTGGACACAGTAGTAGAGGTCAAACCCAGGGTTACATAAGCTCTAGTAGAAGAAGCTGCTTAAAATAGAGGCCGTGGTGCTGTCAGAGGGATATGGTCCAAAATTTAGACCCACTGACCCTCGGAAGATGCAGAGTGACTCTAGGGCATCACAGTCAGAGCAGTTTTTACACTGTGGTAAAAATACAGTAACACTAATAATCCTGTATTCCAAATTGTACTAGCTAAATGAAGTTATATATGAAAAGCAAAGGTACTCACTTTACAAGTTTAGACCTTTCACATTATTCTAATATTGGATCATTATTAACAGTACACATAACACAACACGTAATCAATATTTTCATGTTGCACTTGGTTGAGCTTATTTGAACTACTGCTTTGTTTATTGCCTCAGATTTGATTATGAAAAGAATTTTGAACAGCTGTCAAATAAAAGTAGTTCAGTTCAAGTCTTCTTTGAAACAGTTGGATGAAGTATTCAGATAGTGTAAGAAGCAATACAACACAATAAAACGGTAACACCAGGTGTGGTCACATTTTAGGACGTCCTGGATCAGGGTTCAGGTTTTATGGGTATTTCACATATTTCATGAATAGTTACTTGTTTTGTTATTGAAACAGATTTGTTAAAAGTCTAATCTATCTATATCCACAACAGCAACGAAACAAGCTGCAAACACATCTCTGACACACTACAAACTCTAAAACTGCTCAAACTAATACGTGAGTAACTATACTCAACAGTCGACCACTGGACATATAGTGGAGACATATAAATTGACACAACAGGAAAGTCCTCAGCACCAGAAGGTCCCTTATAACTGTCCTTATTAGCAGAACATTATAGCCAATCTTTAATAAAACTGTCACTAATAAAGCATGATTCTGATGTACCTTGAGCCATGCTCTGTTTACTGTGTGTCATTGCATGTGTGTATAACAGAGTAATGGGAATAAGTGCACAACAGTACAATCCCCAGGAAATAACAAAAAGTGAGTAATGTGTATACTGTTGAGTACTTATAGAGTAGGTGATAATTTAAATTACTACTTCGTCCATTGCCTTTTAATTGCATTGTACATGCATGAGTTGTGTGAGACGGAGACAGAGTGCATAGGATTTGTGAGATTGCATGGCCTGGATTCGCATACACTGCTCTGACCATGGATGTATCACAGGAAGTCAAGACTAAGCTCGAAGATGACGTCTGATGATGTGAACGAAAATAACTAACATGATAATAACTAGAAAACATCACGAGGCAGGTTTTAGACCGGTGCATCAATTGGTTGAAATTGAATACTGGGAAAAAGTGGCAGCACTGTGTTCAGCTTTTAATATTCATGTATCCATGTTCTTCAACAGATCTCAGTATACACTATCATTAAGTGTATGTGGAGCACTGCAGGTGAGAGTGCCCCCTGCTGGACAGACAGGCTAGTGACTTTAATTTAATTACATTGTAGAGATGCTTCAAACTGTATTCAAACCTCTTCATTTTGTGCATTTTCCTGGGGTTTAGATTTACATTTTACTGTGAGGCTGTGGTTCTTCTCAAACTGCCTTTCTTCTTAATTTAATTTTTTTTCTTATTTTTAAAGACTATTGATGAAAAAAAAAAAAAAATGACAGTTAAGTGTCAAACACTGCATGATCACTGTGCTATACCATATGTCTTTTGGATGTATTGATTGAAAGTTTAGGTGATACTTTAGTACCTCTGAGCTCCTGTGGGTCAGCCTGAATGCCGGTGGATGCTCCTGTGATGATGACTCCATCTGACAGGAAGAACTGTGCGGCGCGGGCTGTCTCTTCGATGCTCACGTCTGACGTCAGAGCATGGGAGCTGCAACAGGGTGCACATGGATTGAGTAGAAATAGTTGGAGATAAAAATTAGACAAACTCTGACCAGTGGGTTGAAACCAAGGTAATCTAAATAAAACTACACTGTGAAACTAATTCAATAACTGATTATCCATCAAAACTCCATTAGAACAAAGGGTTAATGGGGCAATCATATATAACCAGCCCTGATAACCAGTCATAAGGACTTCCCCTTTTTTACATGTTAATGAGGGATGTCATCCTAATGAACACTGACATTAGCCACTAAAGAAGAAATCTTTAGACTACTACAAGTTGTATTCTTGTGAGAACCTTTGTTTTTAGTAGCAGTGAGAGACCGGATCACAAGTTAGTCCTGCCACTGATAATTACTTCAGTATATCAGAGATGGTGCAGGTAATGAACACACCTGTGCTTCTTTTTGATGTCAGTGAAGATCTGCACGTGCTCCGCTCCAATCTGCTTGCGATATCTCAGCAAGTCTCCAGCACATGCATTCAAGAGGCCCTCGTCAGCCACGTGAGAAAAGACAAAACCCTCAGCTCTGATAAAATCCAGACCTGTTAACAGATAGTAATGGCACAGTGCTGCAGACTGGAAAGACTGGAAAAAAAAACTGCTCTGGACCTTTGCCCAGACAGGCTGGACACCATTGTTCCAATCATCCTCAATAACCTACCAGTTGTGAATAGCACCACTTATGTGTTTAATGTTTTATGCTAAAATGGAAAATGATGTTGTTACACAGTGATACAGTTGTTCCGGAGCTGGCTCAGTCTATTCATTATCAAGTGTGTTGGGAAAATGGAATCGGCTTAAACATTTTTACTTCTCTGAGTACGTTTAAAAGGTTGCATTAAACTCGGCTGATCATTCAAAAA
Organism: Anabas testudineus; assembly: GCF_900324465.2. Lineage (NCBI taxonomy): Eukaryota > Metazoa > Chordata > Actinopteri > Anabantiformes > Anabantidae > Anabas > Anabas testudineus. The sequence continues at coordinate 25,246,670 of NC_046612.1, read as the reverse complement.
CAGTTTACACTTTCATCACGATCAATATGATGACATTATTGAAGACCAGTACATTTATAAATGTAGAGACTAAACCTGAGGCCAGAGCTACGGCCAGTGCCTGCTGGTTAGCAGCAGACAGTATCTGCACTCCCATCGGTAGGACTGGACAGATGCCCCTCACAGCAGTGCATACCGCCGTCATACAGGCACACACCTCAGGCCCAACAGAGAACGAGTAAGGGATGTCATGCATGTTCTCGATGATCAGACCATCCTGAAAGACGACAAAGGTTACAAGCTGGCCTGGAAACACTTTTCAGAAATGGAACTCAGAATTGACACAATGAGCAGTAACTTACAATCCCTGCATCACGGTAAACTGCTGCCTCCTTGCACGCTTCTTCAATGATTTGGGGCATTTTCATACAACCTAGTGGTGTGCCTGAGAAAAGACAAGAAACTGGATTACATAAAGTGTAAGATATCACACATTATACCTCCCAGATTTGCAGCGGTGCAATGTAACTAAATAAGTTTATTCAACCATTGTACTTTACTGTGGGTGACTTAAGTATTTTATTCCAAAATATATATTAATCAGATATGAATGTAAGTTCAACAGTTACTTTAGAGATTTTTCATATGGTCGGCTTACTAAAATATGATTAAAACATGCTTCACCAAGAACAACTTTCTAATTTAAAAGTTATAGTACATTTTACTAACAATACTTGTGCACTTTTGCTTCGGTCTCATGTTCATAGCAGGGCATGTTGTAACTGACCATCCCACCACTTAAAACGTAACATTTAAACATCGAAGCACAGAAGTCAGTATCTCACTTTACCTGGTAAGGCTTTAACATGAATCATTCCAATAACCACGGATTTCAGGCTTCCAAAAAGACCCCTAAACGCCATGTCGCCTTTTTTTTGCCGAGTACCAGGAAGTAAAGAACAAATCTTGTTTTTTTGCTTTTAAAGTATTTGGATCACGTGACTGTCTAAAGTTCATATTTGTCTAAAACCTATTTAAACAGATACATACAAGCCTGAAGAGCAGAAAACAAAGGGTTATATTACGGTACTCCTCTACCTGAATTAAGAACACGTTTAGATTAGTGTTGCGTGGGAGCAACGAGGGGAAGAGAGTACGTATGGCAGCCCATGCTGGAAACAGGCGCCCCGGCAGAAGCATCCGCAGGTTAGCATAGTGTTATTTTGTGACATAATTGAGCGTAACAGCGAGTGACAACCACATGTTGAGATCGCTGGACGAAAATGTTCGGCTTCCTCGCAGCAGCTGGGTCTTTTAAACCCGCATTTACGTTTAAACCGAAGAACTACGGCTTTGTTTACATCCGACGGACTAGCCACGCGGTGCCTGTGCGCTTCCGCTTTGGAAGCCCCGCCCCCTGCAGCTGTCACCGACGCACAGCCACGCCTCCTGCTAACCGGCAAAACTATAAAGTTGTTTTGCTTTTTCTTCAGCGTAATGTAGGAGGAATATGTGAACGGTACACGCTCCGCTTCACGGTACAGGTGTGAGGCTGCGGTCAGCGGGTTGGAAAGGACGCTATAAAGAGGCGGAGGGTGCGGAGGTTTAGCGCCAACTTGAATGTACTCCCTCTGACGTTGATGCCTGAAGTCATCTGGTCTCTACAAGGCGCCAGCGCAGAGGAACTAGCCCGGCCTGGACACACACACACACACACAGCTCTCTGACTCCAACAACAGGCGCTCAACCTCCACAATACTCCTATTTATCTGCATTTCAAGACGTGGAGAAGAGTGAACTTCAAGGACGGCATCTTGAGGTGAGCTGACGGAAACTAACTCTGCAGTTTGTGGTTTGATCTCCAGCTTTTACAGTCTTACCGACTGAGGCGCTAACGCTAACTAAAGTGCAACAAGTTGGGATGTGGCTAATGGGATAAACGTTAATGGATGTTCATAATGTCGCTGTGGGCTCGGTTCTGTTGATATAAGTGTCAAATGGTGAATTGAATGAGTGGTAGTCTCAGCAGTGTCGGGGTCGTTCGGCCATTATGTGGCAAGCCAGCTGTCCAAAGTTAGCGAGGGTGAAGAACCAAGTTCCCCCCTAAAATACACAAAATGACAACTTCAGCTAAATGGCACAACGTCTTGTGTTGGTCATCTGCTAATTGCATTCAGATATGTGCAGTATCTGAGGGTTATTTTTCGAATCAGCTCTGTGTGTCGTTTCCATTTCCCCGCGCCAGGCTTTGTCAGAAGGAGGGAGTTGAGAGAGTGGGGGTTGGGACAATATTCATGTGTTTTTAACCCCCAAAATAAACCTTAACATGTATCATTCGCAGGTTTACTCAGAACTGAAACCACCCTCTCAGAGTATAATGCGAGGAAAACGGTAAGTTGAATGTTTTTGTAGTTAATTGCTGGATCGAGCGCGTCAGAGTTTGTGACGACAGAGAGAAAAGTGGAGTTGATGAGCTTTAGCCATCCGGCTAACACTAGTTAGCTAGTTGTTGTGAGACCTCACTTGGTCTATATTAGTATGTTTATCCAAGCTTGCTGAAACTACTTTATGTGGACTGAAGCAGTTTCACATGTCTGTTTTATGTTGTTACAGGGAAGAGACAGAACCCAAGTCTGTTGCTCCCGAGGCGCCCAAGGAAAATGCAGTACGATCGAGAAAGAGGAAGGCAGATGTTGCCATTGTAAGTGGTGTGAAAGGCTTGCACACTAACGTTAGCTGGAACTGACCTAAAGCCCTTTTTAGCTCTTGCTAGTTTGCATAGGCATAGGCTTAGTTGAATAACGAAAATGTGTATCTGGTGTCATGCATAGACATGTTCGTCTTTGCAGGCAAGTGGAGTGCACTGTGCTTGATTGAAAATCACTGATCGTGCAGCTAGTATTGTATTCCATATGATTCGTTCAGTATTATTGGTACTTTCAAAGTCAAACGCACTGTTTCTGGCTTTTACAAGCCATCATGTGCTCTGGACATTTGTGATTAAACTAACTAAGTTGCATCGCATTTCTTTTCCTTCCTTCCTTCTTCAGTATTTACAAGATCTGGATGAAGAGGTAGCAGAGATCACCAATAAGAAGCAGCGTAACTGTGAGGTAGGCTTAGATGTATATCAGTATTTCAATACCCATTTGCCTTTTGTTAATGTTTCTGTGGCCCACTTGGTAAACCTCGCCTGCAACACTTTTAAAGTTTGTATTGAAGAGTCCTCGACTTTCTTTTCTGTTACCTCACTGTGTTGTTTTCCCTTTTGGCATCTCTCCTCTCTCTCATGAAGCTGGGCTGGTGTCCTGATGCTGGTTACACAAGTCCACACAGGTGCATTCCCACGCCTGATCAAGAAGAGGACCAACCAGTTACCTTGATCAATGCAGGCTTCCCCCACTACAGCTTTAACAACATATTTGTAACCCCCGTACACTGTGCCCCACTCCCTGCACTGTGGTGAGTGCTGTGGTTGTTTGTCTCCATATCCTGCAGCCAACCATGCATTAGCTTTTATCTAACTACATACCGATCAGTGACAAGCGGAACACGTCACCCGCTAGCATGTGCAACATGTTAGAAATTCTTTTTCATCATAAGTAAAATGAGAGAATGTCTTAATGAAGTATGTTATTCTTGACGAATATATGACAAAGGGATGTTATTGTTGTTTTTTTGTTTTTAAGTAACAGGCTTAGCTTGTGTCTTCTGCTTTCTTGTTTAAGCTATTAGTCTCACTACTTTACATTTTTAATTGCTATCTGTACTACTACCACTACCTGGAAATTAGATTGTAAGGTCCTTTCTCTGTATTCTCATCTGATTTGTCTTTGTATTTTAAATACAGTTTAATCCTTGATCTTTTACCATTGTCTCCATTTGTTTTGTTAATCAGCTGGGCAAGTAAGGATGTTGTATGGAGCAACATGTTGGCAAAGGATAAGACTTACACCAGGGACGTCCACATGATGGAGAAGCATCCTCACCTTCTGCCCAAGATGAGGGCAATTCTCCTGGACTGGCTCATGGAGGTCTGTGGCATGTGATGAGGACTAGTGATCTAGTTATCATTTTAATCAGTCTACACACTGACTGACTTTCATTTTGATCATTTCAGCTGTATTGGTAGATGGCACACAGTGTAAACGATGAATCTGACAATCATAAACTTTGTTTGATTGGATTGAGCCACCAACAGATGGGCTGAGAGCAGCTTCATAGAATCATTAAAAGAATATAAATATAACATTTCAGTAATGTTTGTGTTTGTGTGCATGTTTTAGGTCAGCGAGGTCTACAAACTACACAGGGAGACCTACCACCTTGCACAGGACTACTTTGATCGCTTCATGGCCACACAGAGAAATGTCTTCAAGTCAACGTTGCAGCTCATAGGCATCACCTGTCTCTTCATCGCTGCCAAAGTTGAGGTAAGAAGAGTTAAGACAACACAGTGTAAAGTAGGATGATCACAGTGGGGGTTCTTAAGTTGTCTGTAGTTGTTTTTTGTCTTTGTTATGGGTTCACTTTAGGTAACATGATTTTACTAGCATTGTCTTATTTGCCAGTGACACAAGGCTTGGGGTGATAGGTATAATTCTCCCATGTTTCTGCTACTTCTAGGAAATGTACCCACCCAAGGTCCACCAGTTTGCCTATGTGACTGATGAGGCCTGCACTGAAGATGAAATTCTCAGTATGGAAATCATCATCATGAAGGTAAAAAGCATAATTCATTCATTAATTAATTCATTCATGACACATCAGTATGAACTGGTGTGCATGTGTTAAATTAAATTCTGGTAGAACTTAGTATGCCAATAGTATGGATATTATACAGTAGTTGCCTTAATTACTACTCCTGCACAGCATGTGTTCTCTGTGATGGCTAAACGTCTCTAATGCTTCTCTCCTCTCTAACACAGGAGCTTAAATGGATTCTTAGCCCACAGACTCCCATCTCCTGGCTCAATGTTTACATGCAGGTGGCTTACCTGAAAGAGACAGATGAGCTGCTCATCCCCAGATACCCCCAGGCTACTTTCACACAAATAGCAGAGGTATGTGCTTCTTTGCCTAAATTGATTTATCCATTAGGTATTTTAATACAGAACACTGATGTGAACTACTGTGTTACTTTAATTCTCAGGTAACCTACACAGATAGCAAAATTACCACTGCCTTATTGATATGAGTGTGCAGCACTGTTCACAAATAAACTATAGTGCCCATATTTATTTGTAATGAAAAAACAGGTCAGTTTTATTATTTTATTTTTAATAGTTACTGAAGAACAATGGAGCTCTATGCTGAGATAAAGTATTCATAGACTTTAAGGATGGTAGATGAAATGAATTGTTGGCTTTAGTCTCTATACGCTCTGCTGACAGTAACAAATATAAAAAAATCACTGACTGGGGAGGATAAAGAATTGTCTCTTTACATGATCTCTAGGTTACATGAGCTTAGTACCAGTAATCTATATATACAATCCAAATTCCAAAACAAAAATTGACACGGTTTAAAATTTACATATGAACAGAATGCGATTATTTCTGAGTCTCATAAACCTGTATTTTATTTATAATAGAACACAGAAAACATGTAAAATGTTTGACCTGAGAAAATTCACCACTAATTTGAATTTGCCTCAGTCTCAGAAGTTGGGACAAAGGAAACAAAAGGCTGAAAAAGTAAGTGGCAAGAGCTGGAAGAGCATTTTGCAACTACAGTCTTCAGATTAATTAGGTTAGTAACATGATTGGGTAGAAAAAGAACATCTTGTAAACTTTCTTGAAGCATCTCAGCACATTTACTGGCACAAAATACGACAAAGAAGAACCGAACAAAGTCTGCTGAGCAGTTAGGATCCTAAATCAAGCAGTCATGGGACAACATTTGTCTCTCAAAACTCTAGCAACTGGTGTCCTCAGTTCCCAGATGTTTAAAGACTGTTGTTAAAAGAAAAGGGGATGTCGCATCATGTCTCAACTTTTGTGTTGTTGCCATCTATTTTATATCTATTTGAAAATGACCTTAATAATTTTTTTTTTGGTCCATTTCCTCAGTTTAAACATTTGACACGTTTTCTATGTTCTATTGTACATAAAATGCAGGTTTATGAGACTTACAAATCTTTGCATTCAGTTTCTATGTAGATTTTACACAGCATTCCCAATCGTTCAATCTTTTCTACTTTGCATGTGCTAAAATGTAGTAAAAGTGCAATTGGGAGGGGAAACAACATATTTGAAACACTCTTGAATCTGATGCTGTTACTAACATGAGCAAGTCACAAGTTTACTTGTACAAATCTAGTCCAGATATGTTTGACAAACTTTCAAAAGTGAAAATTATTATTATTAAGAATTTATGGTAGTAAAGAAGTAATAATAAAAATAAAAGGGTCAAAGGTCTGTGTGTGGAGCAAAAAAGCAGTACTTCATGCACTGACGGCTAAATCATGATTTAATAGCTCATTAAATTCTGTGTTGTGATCCTGCATCTGCTAAAAGTAACTAAAGCTGTTAAATGTATTGGAGTAAAAAGTACAATACCTTCCTCTACATGGTGGAAACACACCAGGTCAGTTGAGGTACCTCAATACTGAGTAAATGTATTTGCACTGCTGCATATGTTTAATGAGAGTTTTTCTGTGTCTGTGGTTGGTCTAGTTGTTGGACCTGTGTATGCTAGATGTGCGTTGCCTTGAGTTTTCAAATGGCGTCCTTGCTGCTTCAGCTCTGTTTCACTTCTCCTCTCTGGAGCTGGTGGAAAACGTTTCAGGTAAAAACAAAACATTCTAATTTTCTGTTCATGAGCAGCATATTTTAAAATGTGTTACACTGGTTGTGTTGCCCTTACTTATCACGCCATTAATTCTTTAGCTCTGAAGAAGGCCGAGGTAGAAGAGTGTGTGAGGTGGATGGTGCCATTTGCCATGGCACTGCGGGAGTTTGGTGGGTCACCTATGAAGACCTTTGCAGGAATCCCTGCAGATGACATGCACAACATCCAGTCCCACGCCGCTTATCTAACATGGCTGGTAAGTGACTGTAATGACAAGACATTAAAAGACGAGACATGATTTGTCTTGGTTTTAATGTAAAAAGCAAGAAAACTGGAAATAATGGAAGAAAAAAAAAGTTCTGCTCATAAAAACCTGAAATCTCACATTTTCAGTATTTGCTTGTAGAATTTGCTTTTGTGAACCTGCTTTCAGTTTTTTACACATTCAAACATAAGCATTTCTGAAATCGCAGAGCTCTAATGACAGCACACTTCATTTGCATGTTTCTGCTGTGCACAGGACAAGGCCTACTCTTACCAAGGTGCAGACTTGGACCGTCATGCCAGCTGTCCTGTCCCTTCAGGCTTCCTGACTCCTCCTCTGAGCAGCGAGAAAACTGAGGAGTTGGTGCGAGTGGATGCCGCAGCGATGAAAATCCGAGGATGCATACTCCAGAGTAGTGAAGTGAACCTAGAAACTAACAAAACGGCCACAAATCCTAATTAGATTTTATATTCTAACTGCAAGGGGGAGGAACTTTGATTTGTTGATGCTGAACAACACAACCTCTGCAGTACTAGTCCACACACATACAATGAATTTTTTAGGTGGGGAACCGCTGATGGAAATGGCATTTTCTCCTTCCAAAGTGTTGCTGGTTACTTGGATTCCCATTCTTTTAATGGTTTCTGTAGCTGGTGCACGCTCACTTTGGATACGTTGTTGAAATGCCAGACATGGCTTCTGTCCCACGTGAACCTCACCTCCAGTTTGGATGAAAATGAAATGAAACACAAAGGGTCAGTAGAAAAGAGACGGCCCGGAGTGTTGAATTTTTTTTTCCTCTCTCTCTCTTTTATTTTTGTTTTTTATTTTTTTTAAATGGCATTACTCCCAAATGCTTGTATCAATTACCAGCCACACCTACATTTAGTGGTTGCCATTTTAATTTCCTATGCAGAGGCCATTGGACATTGTCTGGAGCCTCTACTTGATTGTGTTTGTAATAGTGATGGGTGTTTTTTTTATCTTATTAGTGGCCTCATTAGCCCAAAAACTATTGCTAGGGTCATGTTTGACTCTACGTGCTGCTACAAAGTGGGCTTTTGCATGATAGTGTGTGAGAGAGTGTGGGTGTGTGTAAGTGAGTGAGAGACATAGTGTATTGATTTAGGTTTTATTCTAGCCATTTTATTGGCCAAAACACGGCCATGTTTTGCTTTGGGACCAGTAGCTTGGCTACATAAATGGACAAGTGAACCGGACAGGCTTCAGAAGCTGAAATATTGATTGTATTTAACTTTTATTCTTAGCGTGCTAATTGTTTACCCACCACCAAAATGTAAGATTTTTATGGGTTTTTAAAATAAAGTGCTGCTACATATTTTCCAATAAAGATGTTTTCTGAAGTTTTAATAAAATATTGTTTTAGAAACGGAAACTGCCACCCACCCTCACCTAAATAACATGGTCAGGTAACAAATCCAAGTTAGATCCCAGAACAGAACTAAAGCTCATTGTTCATGTCTAAAGGTAAAGAGTAAATGTGACAAAATGGAGCTCTCCCAAGTCGGTTAAGGGAAGGAAAAGCTTTACTATGCTACACTTCTGGGCTGTTCGAGACGAGTTGAAATCCCTGAGAGAAACATGGTAAAGTCACTTTTATTTAAGACCTTTCTCATTTTATTCTTGGACGTACACTAATGAGGGTAATTCATAGCAACCATGGAAAGCTTTCACTGAGCTTGTTAAAACTGAGCAGGTTAAAATAAATTAAAAATCAGATGACATGATATTTTTAAGTGTGCAAAAGTAGTGGAACACTTAACTATCAGTTCTTGTTGCCCAAGGATGTCCTGGGAGATTGATTACAACAATAAATAGCTACTCTTCTTCACCACAAAGGTGACTGGGAGAAAAGCAACGATCCTGCACAAACACTGGATTTAGTTAATAGGACAATTCGGAAGCTCCTGAGAAAGAAAGCAACAGGAACAACCGCCACAGAGCAGAGGGGAAGGTATCACAGTCCACCATTCAAAGAAGACGGCGTGAGCAGAAATGTAGAGGCTACATGACAAGATGCAAACTGAAAGCCAGGTAGGAATTTACAGAAAAGCACAGAGATGAACCACAAAAGTTCAGTTGGCTGAGATTAGAGAGTCACACGCTTGATGCAGTCACTTCAAACAAATATTACGTTGTATGAACCCAACTCCAAATCTGTTCTAATGGTGTGTAGCTCACAAAGTGAGGCCCCTCTGATGTAGAGGGTGAACTGTCCTGTATGAAGTTCAGTGCAGCAAAAACAAATGAATTGATTATATGCGTTTATGTTTTTGCTGCTCCGTCTGTGTGGGGGCAGTTCCTTTATGAGCCACCGGTGTAGATCTCGCCTTGTTTGTCTAACTACTGGTTAGTTTCCTGTCTGTGTGTGGATGCTGCCAGTGGTGTTGTTTGCTCTAGCTGTGCAGAGTTAGAACCAGGCCAGACCTCCCTCAGGGGCCTCGCCACCGCCCCATGTAAACAAGTTGCTCCAATGTATATCATCAGGCACTTTGATGTCACCAGCTGACTTGTTATTTTTCCGCTCACAGTCTTAAATATTGTATTGACTTTGGCTGAGTGGAGTAGGCTATTGACTCGAAGAGAAGCCACAGCGGCTGTTTCCAAAACATGGCAGCAGCGTGTGGCGTTTGGAAGCCCTGCATGTGCTGCTGCAGGACTCGTGCATGGTCGCGAGTTGCTCGGCCTGAGTTTCTGAAGGGCCAGTGATTGTTTTGGGACCCTCCAGAAAGCCTGGAGTGCCCTTAGACTGCGAGGAATATGTCAGTGTGGAAATGTTTAGGGACTCTCCAGGTACATGCTGGTCTTTCTGTCATGCTGTTTTAAATGTGTGACTGTCTCCCTCTTGTGGTTATTCTAATTAAATACAGAACCACTCCATGAACCACCGAGTCCCTCAAAGGAGCGTCATGCTGTCTTCCAAGAGGACACAGAAAACAAAAGTGGAACTGGTGTGTTGCTTGTGTGTCTGAGAGAGAAATGTATAACACGCCATTAATCCACATTTATGCATCACTTGTCAGTTAAAACGCTCACTGCACATCTGACTCAAGTCATCAAGGTGTTTATCATGAGGATGTTCTATTAAGGCACTATTCTCAGTTCTAATTAAAATACATTTTTAAGTACTATTTGTCACATATTCTAATTTAACAGATGTGAAATAAATGATTTTTCATTTTCTACCATGTTCACTTCACCGTGCTGACAGATTGTTTAATCTGCAGCGGCACCTCTGTGTGCTTTAGGTTTATTATGTATGTTTTATGCCAATGTACAGTACAGCAGCACATCTAATCTGTGCATGGAGTTCTTCCTTCAAGGCAAATTATGGAGAACATATTTTCAGGTGTGTAATGGGCTCACGGTTGCGTCTAGTGGCTGCCAGGACATAAAACCACTCGCTACATGTACCTCTGATCCTCCTGTCTCCACAACGCAGAGAGGATGCTAGGCCCAAAAACTGAGGCAAGGGGCTTTATCGGAATGGTTATCAACACGAGAAAAGACAGTTAAGAATGAGAGTCATCTGGTTTATCTACCAAACCTGGTTATCTGGAGCTAATGAGCACGAGGACTGAATTAATTGTAGGAACTCTTCTGCACGTGTGCACACAACACAGTCTGTATTTTTAGTTTTGCTTTTTCTACACTTTTAGACTTGGCCCTCTCATACATTAAAGGCCAGGAAACAGTCTGCACAGTGCGTCTCAGACTGGATGTCTCTGTGCCTTTTCCACTGTTGGCCCACTGTTGGTCCACACTGAAATGTCTCAGCTGATGGATGGGATGTGAGTATCAGCATTTTATAGACCCCTCTTTTGTCATTGCAGTCTATGGGAAAATGCTTTGTTGCAGTACTGCAAGTGACCACTGGGGAAAATTTGTCATTCCCAGAGTGTGAAATAGTCACACTTTGTAAAATCCTGTGGTGTCATACTGATGCTAAAATTCCCCTACATATCTGTGAGACACACACAGATGTTCACAGAGATGTTAACCCTGCTATTGTTTGAAGACTACAGCAGTGACAGTATATTAAATCAAAAGTCTACGTGGGCAGGACAGTAGTTGTCCTCCTGCAGGCAACTCGCATCAACAAGCAGCTGTGCAACTGTCCCACAGTTTTCCTCACATAGAAATGTAAATGCCTCTGACCATTGAGGTTGGTTTAATCTGATCAGGTGCTCAGTATCTAATGATCCTCCAGTGTAAGTTGGGAAATAGATGATAGATGACTCCTCTACGCTAACTCTGTCTCCAAGAAATGATGTGTCCGTACAGCAGCGCTAGATATGCTTGGAAAGGAATGAACAATTATTAATTGTTCATTTCCATATTTGGAAATGTAGCAGCTGCTACGGTCATGAGTCTTTTTACAACGGAAGTACCTCGGCTTGCAGTGCAAAAATCCATTTGTAATGAATTTATCTTTATGGTGAGGATCAGGCACTCATAGCCATTGCGCTTAACTTTTCCAATCATGCTCACCTAAAACCCACTTGTGTATCGCATCTACATGTGGAAATAGGTCTGTGGCAGACCCAGAACTTCTTGGCAAAGTGCTTCATTCTCATGTCACTCTTGATGAAAGGACAAATAAAGCTGCTCTTATTACCATTTCCTCCAGGGAAAACCAGCGGGATCTCATATTTGTCTGTCATTACCGCTGTTGTCTTTGCTTAAGCAAACAAACACCTTATGAAATTGTATTTAGGGATTCGTTATTTGTTCAAGACACTGGTTTTTATCTTGTGTGGGTGTCGAGCTTGCAGACGTTACTGAAGTATCTGTATCTTCTCTTATAATGTACAACTGAGGGGGACATATTTGGTGTAAATCTTCGAGCTGTGTTGCACAATAGAGCATGTGTGGATTAGGCCCAGTTAATAATGCGAGCCCAAAGGCACTTTGTTCTTTTAAGTCTTTATGGGATTTCATAATCTGTGTTTGTGTGTGACTGTGAGTGCATATGCGTGTGTCACATATGAGAGGCCGTTCCGTTTCCTGTCGATACTGCTCTACACATCCCTGGTTCCTTTTCCATTGTAATTCCTTTAATTAAAGTGATTTTATTCACAGTCACACAGCTGGCACTGGCTACTTTCCATTAGCCATCTGAGTGGACGCCTTGTTCAGTGGGAGGACACGCACTGGGGCTGCTTCCTATGGCGCGCACAATACTATTTTCATCTCCCAGCTGAGTTTGTTGTGTGTTTTGAATTTATTAATCATTGATTTTAATGTGCTGCCTCTTGACAGTGGCAGCTACCCACGCATTAATTAATTCCTGCTTCCCAGTCTTACAAAATGGCATTTAAAAAACAATGAGAGGTCGGCTGGTGTTTCCTCTGACCTATAAATGGAAGGCGTCAAAAAGCAAAATGTCAAAATTTGCTTTTATTTGTTCTTCTCTTGGCAGATTTTATTGCCTCCTTTTATTTGATAGAGCAAGATAGAAATGAGGTTATTTTAGGTCTATTGAAATGATGTGTAAATACAGTTGTGTCACCTTTAATATTCCGCTCGTCTTTTTGGGAGGTTGTGAAATGCAATAATGTCTCTTTTGTCGAGCATGTTTCCCTCAGTGCACCTGTTTTGCATACGGCATCTGCCAGGAGCACTCTCAAAGGAACTGTGGGTCTTAAGTTGAGGATAAAGGTGCATTGCCATCAACAATAGGTAGTCTGTGTTTATCCTTTGAGGTCTTAAACAACTATGTGTACAAAGATTTGCCTTCTGTGAATTGGTGGAAATAGAAAAAGGGAGATTAGATCTTAAATTAAGCATATGGTGGTGGAATTTGAATGGAGTTTGGATTTGAATGTATTTATGGGAGTATATTTTTTTTTATTTATTGAGCAGACCTGAATTGTTCATCCATTTAAATGAGTGACTGGTCTGTGTGTTCCAAGAGATAAAAGCTCGCTCTCATAATCCTTATTGACACTCTGGGATGCGTAAAGACAGCTAGTGCTAAGTCCCTGCAGTGCCCTGCCCCATGGAGGGGGCCTCATCCCTATTCACACTGGGTTGTTTAAAGCTAAAGATTTCCTGACAGATTGCTCTCAACAGATTGATTAGCACATGTTGAGAGACAGACAACTTCCCCAAACTGGGTTGTGTGTGTGTGTGTGTGTGTGTGTGTGTGCTCACGAGCGCGCGTGTTTTGCACGTGTGCGCGTGCGTTTCGTGGATGCTGCTCGTGGTGTGTGTGCACACAACCCCAGAGCGAGCCAGAGTCGTGGAGCTCTTATCGCACGCTTCAAAAAGCATTCCTGCTATAATTAAAAAAGCAAACAACCACAGTCGTAACCTGATGGCATTTAGTGGGAGCCCCGTGGAGCTTCGGCACAAAAACTGCATACAGTGCTGACAGCTGCAAAAGATAATACACTCGCTCCTCTCGGCTCACCTCTATCATACTCAGAACGGCTGTTATGTAGGAAGAAGTAAATAGATACTGTATGTACGCACTCACAAAAAAGTGCTTATGCTTCACAAACCTACGCCACACTGCAGCTGATCTGTTTGGATTGCAACTCAAAGGCTGTGTGATGCATCCAGCTTTATGAGGTCATGGAGCTTTTTAAAAACAGCTGTAAACTAATCAGCCATATTGGTTCGATACAGGATCTGTGACATTATTCAGGAAGTCTTCTACGCTCTATCCTCCCTCCTGTGCTGCCGGGCTGCTGGTGTTTCGGCAGAGATGCAAGATTCGGGTTCAGCCTCGCTACAAAGTAAAAATAATCATTCCCATGCAAATGCTGTCTTTGACACGTTCAATTAGACCCTTGTGAAGAAAACGATCGCGCTTTGAAGAGAGACAGTTCCCACTGTTATTGCACCTACTGTATGAAGCCCTAAAGCTGCTTGGCCTTTCTCCACCCTCCCTGTCCTCCCTGTTCCAGCCTCCCCTTCCTGTGCTTGGCCTCTGAAGGGAGAGAGAGAGGGGAAGAGAGAGAGATCCATCGATTAGTGGCGATTGAGCGCCCGCCCCGCCTCCTGCCTTGCATTGTTTTTATCTCATCTCTCAACCCTGTTGCCATGGCACTGAAGATGGCACTTCAACCCTTGTGCTTAATGATCTCTTGGATGATAGCCTACTTGTCAGGCATTTATGCCCGGTTCTGTTGAAATGAGCTGGCGCTCGGGGTGGGTGGGGGGTGGGTATTTGAACATTTTATTCTAAGCTTAACTGGTAGTGAACATGGCGTTATGGGTTATTTACCAAATGAGCTGTCTTAAACAGCTGTTTCGTTTCCTCTTCATGGCCGGCTGAAGCGTATTCTCCGAAGATGGACATACAGAAAGACAGAGAGGCCAATTTGCATTCATTTAATGTCTCCTTTTGTTGTGCAGCATTACTTTAAAAGCCATCCCTCTTTTCAGGCAGTTCAGTCCTGGGTGACAGATTACCGCTCATAAAAATAGCTACCATAGATTTAACTAAGAGAATACTTTGTGTCATTATGAAGGCAGAAAATCCTAATTTGGAAATTGGAACACACAGAAAAAAAAAAGAGCTGAGTGTTTAATTCATATCCATAATCCGCCACGTTGCATGAAATCAAGGGTGTCGCTTGACAATGCTTGATTTTAGTCATTGCCACACTGTGATGGAGACAAAGGTAGTGCCTGGAGCCATGGTGGTGGTGCTACTCAGTAACGGAATGTGTCATTTTATTATGTTTCATCTGGCAAACCGCTCTCAGTGTTTATGCTTTGTGGAAGGCCTACGTAGAGAGTACAAGCTGTGTGCAAGACATTAGCAATAATTCGGAATCGCTGATATTTAAATACAGATTGAGTCATCTCAGTCAGGCTGAGACATTAGTGAACAGGTTAAAATGCCTATGGATGCTATAAGATTAACGAACGAGGGGAACCTTTCCGCTACTCAGCTTGATCCGCTGGTGAAAGGGTCTGATAACGTCAAGGTTTAAGTTTGAGTGTCGTCACTTTGAGAGTAAGAGAAGAAGTCAAATATGGCCCTGGTGTGAGTTTTTTTTTAAACGCGTTAGCTCATGTTTTGTCTCCTGAACACATACAGGCAGGAATATGAAGCGACTTAATCCTCTTCTCCCTTACAGAACAGAACACAATGAAAAACACGCTCCTCTTTTTATCTGCTTTTATCTCCTTTTGTGCCGAGTAGCTTTCCATAATGCAGTAGGGCGAATACTTCCTGTGTGTCATAAATAAGGTATTGAAAGGTTCAATTGAATTAAACTAAAAGATCTGGGAAAGAAATGGGAAGTACTCTCACTTTTTTCCCTCTCACTTTTAACGGCGGGAATTGCTGTAAATTGACACTGAAATGGTCAGTCTCGAGTCAGCCGCCCTCCCTCTACACCTCCTGCCCCCCCCTCCACCCAACTCCCGCCGACTCCATACACCCCTTCAGTGTAGTCGGATAACATGCATATTAACAGCCTCTGGGCAAAGTGTGTTGAAATGGGACAGAAATGCAGTAAATGAGATATCCATTGTCTAGCAGATAGCATTTCCCCCTCATCAGAGTGGCTAGGTTGATTTCCTCCTCCTATTGACGCCTAATGGGTTTATGACGTAACCACTCCAAATTAACTGACCTTGGCCTCTCTGTCCACGCGCACACTTTGTTCCCAAGAAGATGTATAAAAACTGTACATTCGAGTTTGTTTGTTTCGCTGTATGGTTTACAGACAAAAAACAAGTGGATGGTTCACTAAATCTCAAAAGTGGCATTCGTTCTGAGTGACTGCTCAAGCTGTTAATTGATATTTTTATATAAAAACTTGGAATGATTCGACTGCGACACACGCTTCCCCCACCCCAACCTACTGCCACCCTGTTGCAGACATCCTACTCATCTTGTGGTGGAGTCTCCCACACATCCATAGCAGCTCCCTGATGCCTCTAAATGCAGATACAATATCCTGGAAATGTGGTGATGCTCTTTGAACCTAAGAAACCTTAAGAAAGGCATAGTGTGAGCTGTCCGCACTGTCCCTGAACTCAGCACGCAGGAGCAGCTGTTGATAGAGTGTAGACCATTTGTGTTGTGAGGCATTTGGGGAAGGTACAGACTGTAGGTCGTTCGTGTCTCAAAAGAAAAAACTGAACAAGAAAGTAGACAAATGAATGGACTGAACCCTGGATAAGGCTAATTGTTACTATGTTTTAAAAATGGATCAAAAGACTTTAGGCTCTATTTTCCTGAAATACAGTAGGGCAGAGACTGAAATGCGTAAATTCTCTCCGGGCAAAGTTACATGTTAATCTGTCCAACATTTTTCTTTTTTTTTTTTTTAAATGCTATTTTAGTGCACACACCAGCACACAGAGGATACAACCAGGTGCAACCAGGCTCAATATGGAATAGAGCTTTAATCCATTATTAGTAGGTCAAGAGTGCATTATGAGCATGTGTAGTTGGGATGGACTTCAATAACGTCCAATCGAGGTGGGCATCGAGGTCCTGCGGCTTCCATCTGGTATTACTGAGAGCACAGTCAGGTGTTGAATGAGCCGCTCCACTTGGTTGGTGTAGTTATGTCCACATGTGGAGAGTGGGGATTATCAATTTCTGTCATTGAACACACAAAGAGTGAACGATGGCAGATAGATAGTATGAGGAAGAGTTGGTTGACCAGGGATGCACAGCAAGTAAATGACGCCTTTGCCTCTCACATTCAGCCTGTGTGTGAACAATGCTCATAGCTATATAGCTATATATATTTTTTTTTTTAACAAATTCAATTTTTTTAGTTCACTGTTCACTGTTCACTGTTCAAAAAATAAGCGTGTTAATGAAAACTGCTCTTTAGTGCATTTTTAACACTGAGCGACTCCTCAGTGGCCAGCGAGTCTGACTGTTCTTGTACAGGAACGTGACCAGAGGGGGCAAAATCTGTCCTGTTTTCTAACCGTCAACAGTGGGCAGGACAGGGGCTTTCGAGGACCAGGCCACCCCTGGCTTTTAAAACTGGATGCTGAAAACAAATCAAATAGGATAAAATAAGATAAAACATTTATAGTTTAAAGTTTAAGCTGTATTCAAAATTTCTTTGTCACTGTATAATTTTCTAACAGTTGCAATCAGGCAGATTATCTCTGCGAGAGATGGATTCTACATCTCTCCACGCCATGACTAAAAATTAAAAATGTTAATTATTATTCAAGAATACCTACAGTTTTCTATTTGCCATTCTTTATGCTTTATATACACACTAACATTAAGAGTTTATTATATGTGAAAACGTTTTAAAATGTGAGTGTAGCACCTTGTCACTAATACCAATTACTAATTAAATGCTAATTCCATGTATACTGGAGAAAAGGCTGTTTGTTTCAGTTTAACACTGTCTCTAGATGTGAAGAGCAGGTAGGACTGGGTGTTTTCTTAGCGGAGTAAAAGTTGAGAAAGTTGAGAGCGCTGGTGAATTTCCCATTGATACCTGTGAAATGTAGGTTAGATGTTTCGTGGAACTTGCATCACTGTTTAGTGGTTGTCATTTCTGCTTCGGCGCAGCATTGTGGGGATTCGCTCCCTTCAAGTGGCAACTGTCAGGGAATATTTTGGTGTGTCTGAAAAAAAGAGAGATGCCTTGAATACACATGCTACTAATAATTAACTTTGTGCTTTATTCCCCTTTGAAAGTTATTATGCAAAATGAATATTTCATATGGGTACAGACTGTACATGACAACTGTGCTAAGACAAAGGATAGTAATGGCACAAAGTTTGACAAGTCTGTCTGGGCTTGCTCTAAAATCATTGGCCTTCATCTTATATTTAACATTCAAGAGACGCCATGAGATAAATCCCTTTTTTTTGTTCACTTTTGTATTCATGTATTCTTCTTTCCCACACTATGTGCAAAATATAAGAAAGCCTTTATTTTCAACAAAGATGCACAGTGGTGTGCTTCCCGTGCTAACTGTCTTCAGCAGCTCAGGCTCAGGAAGCTGCTCTTGTGGTCCACATCAGATCTTAACACTTAGACCCTGAAGCTACTTGGGGATCCCCAGGGGCAAGACGCATCAGGTCTATAGCAGCCCCCCCCCCACACTCTTCCTCTGTGGCACTTGAGGGACGCAGCCCATCTGGCAGCCCATCATATCATGGGCCTTTCGTGTCTATTGTGCCTTAGCAATGAATATCAACCTACTATCAGCATTTCTGGTTGTAGCATTGTGTTGATCAAACTGTTGCTTGGGAGCAAATAGTTTTGCATCAAAGATGGTTGTTTTCTTGTTTAAATCACATTAGGGGGGGGGGGGAGCAGTGGCTGGTAGCACAGCCACTTGGAGCAAAGCCACAGCAGCTGGCAGGATGAAACTAGTTGTAGAGGCGATTCAGAGGCAAGAGGAGGCTGCTACATGTGCAAGAGCATTCTCTCCAGCAAGCCAGGGATAGTAGAATCTCCTAGAGGGAAGTATGGGGCATGAAAGCAGAATGTGATTCATACCAGGTTCAACTTCTGACGTGCTTCCATCTCCCCAGAATGTGGATGTCTCTTTATGTTCAATTACAGCTTCGCTAAAACACACTCCAGGAGGGCGATACACCTGGACAGCACCTGAAGACATAACCAAATGCTGAAGTGTGTAGCAGCAGTCACTAAGTTTAAGTAAGAGGTAAACTCGCTGGATGCAAAAGGGAAACAAGAGGGGATTTTATCCAGGAAAATACGGCTGTAGGGGACTTGTAGCAGTAGACAAATCTGTATTTTTCTCTGATAACTGAACCAGTTATAAGAGGGCAGAGCCTAAAGCAGGCTGTTAAAAACATGGCAGATGTTGCAGCAATCTCTGTTGAACGATTGTGGGATTTCAAGAAAGGTATTTTTCATGTTGGGTGTGTGAGCCTTCTCTTTGTTGAGGTAGTTCAACAAAACACCAGTTACTGTGAATCTCTCAGCCCAGTTGACTCTGTGCTCGCACACACTCATCCATTTTGGACCCACGTTTCTTTATTTCACAACACTGGTCAGGAGCTGTAATTAATTCTGAGGGGTTGCTAAGTAGTGACTATCACTGAGATTTGTGGAACCAATTATACGGAGATTGGATGGTTCCCAACTTTAAAGGTCCACTAGGTCAGAGAGTGATAGTGTTCTGATATAACTAGTAACTACTGATAGGTGTAGAGGAGCTAAGGAATAATGGCTGGGCTGGAGTTAGGAGGAGGCTGGAGCTTATTTTATGCAGATACAATGTGACTATAAGACTGGATCAAGCTGCAGAGTATTACTCTTAGCTAAGGAGAAGCTTACAGGTACTTTAGTCAAAGGTCAAAGAATAATGTCACTAACCACAGAAACCCAGCTGCCTTATGATGATGTAGCCTGACACTAACTACAGGACTACAGAAACATCATATAAGATATATAAGTGGCTTTCCTAGGAATGCTCACCCAACCTCTGCCACATTTATTGTAACCTCGTGCTGATATCTGTTTGACAAAGTCTAAAAGCAAAAATATTAACACACCAGATTTAAAGGGCAACACTCAAAAGAAGAGTTGTCAGACAGTTCATATCCTGCCTACTACTTTTGTGTGTGCCACACGCAGCTGTCACTTTTAGAGGGATCATGGATGATCGCGACCAAGAGGAGTGAAATCCGAACTGTGTGAACCTCGCAGTGCTCCCGAGTGTGACATCTTTGCTCTCTCCAGTGCCAACACAACAGTATATTCTGCCATCATTTCTAGAGAACCTCGTGCTTCAACGGATTAAAGTTTTCGATAGTCTTAGATTCACATTTAAGGGAATGTTTTGCTATTTGTTGAATTTTTTATTAAAGTCCTCTCTTTCTCTCTCTGTGTGTCTGTCTCAACATTTCTCTCATCCTTTCTCTCCAATTTGGCCCCTCGCTCTCCTCCCTCCTCTCTTGTCTGACTCTTTTGTCTCATGATATGCCACAGAGAGACACAATTATCCACTTCATTTGAGTTGTGGTGCTAATGGTCCACACTGGCCTCTTGGGGAGTTGGGTTGGGGGTGGGTGATAGGTAGCAGTAATTGTAAAAGGTGTAATAAGTGTGGAATGGCCACAATGTAGAGCTCCGCCATTACAGGTGACCCACTCCTTTCCCCCACCACCCCCCCAACCTCCTGCCGACAACAAGTGAGCCCTCTCCACCACCACCCCACCTCTCCTTCAGGGTTCAGCAGAGACAGGGGAAATATTAGCCTCACAGACCATTACTCCCAAGTGGTTTGGCTGCTGCTCCTTCTTCCCTCGTTCTGCGGGCACCCCCCTATACCCCCCCCCCCACCCCCACTTCATGTTTCATTTCTCTCCTAATCTGACATTTGCTTTTGTGTCTGTCAGATCAAAATAACCCTGTTGCTCTCTTTCCCCCACTCAGAGAAGGGGATGGTGAAGATAACAAATGACTAGACGCGCCTTTAAAGGAGCTTTTATTCCAGCCATGTCCCTATTTCAGCAACTTCAGCAGTCGCCGTTTGGATGGTGTGGAGGAAGAGGAGTTGTTCCTCTCCTGCGGATGACAATGTCCCAGCACCTGTGCGGAGACAGGTGAGAGAGTTGACGGACGTTCTCCAATTATCACACAGTGTCAGCCAGTTACCTCCCTGCTCACCAGCGCTCAGAGTACTGGGGAGCAGCGGGAGGCCCGGCGCACCTCGGGCAACGTTCATTGAAGAGAGCTGCCTGTGGAGAAGCAACCCACACAGACACGCGTACTTGCTTGTCTTTCTGGAGTTGTGAGGACACAATGCAGTCCCATCAACATCACAACCAAATGACTAAGGCTAATCTAAACCCAATCCCGACCTGAATCCCAAAACCAAGTTGTAACCCTTAAGCAGGTGTTTGAAGGGGAGGGAACTAAAACAACTGTAGAAAGACACTTTACACACACACACACACACACACCTCCTCCTGGGGAGGTGTGTATGTGTGTGTGTGTGATGAGCTGCCTGTCATGGATTCCTGCTGTTTCTGTGGGAGCGACATGTGCTCTCTTTAAAAGTTGACTATTATTTAACTGAGTTATCTCATGCTATAGTATGTTATGTTCATATTGAGTGCTACTAAAATACATTGCAAGCATCCTTGTGGTCTAACAAATGTAAACACATTACCTTTCTAGTGAAAACATTATTCCCATGGCAATATTAAAAGCATTTCATAGTGTACTCTGTACATCCATGTTCTTGCTTTAGCAGCTATCTTCTTCTTCTCTGCCGTTGCATTGCTGCATATTGCTACACCTGCTACATGCAACAGCGTGACATTAGTGGTAGAATTGTGTTCTCATAAGTGTTCTTTTATGTACACCTTTGTGTGCATGCACGGGAAAAAACAAAAATAGAGACCCACTCAGAGAAAAATAGCACTACTGGAGCACTAGTGGAGGTCAAAAGCATTGTTTAGTTTTGTTCAACAAGCAAGTTGAGTAATTACAGAGTGATACTTTGGAAGCAGGAGCACTACCCGAAGGGTACTTCCTTCTCAGCCAGATTTACCTCCTTGTGGTCTATCACTTACAACCATCACTTGTCAAAACACTTGTGAATGAATAGCTTGTCTGAAACATTTCAAACAGCACCAGATGAGCGTTATGTAGTTGTGCTGCCCTGAAACGTCTAGTGTGACTCAGCCAACATGTAGAACAACATGGTTCTACAGCTCACTATTAGATTAAGAGAGAAATCTATGACTGACAAAAAGAAACTCAAGTGTATTAAACGACAGTGTCACAGGGATGAACCTACAGTGAGTCACTTCAGCTTTACTGGGCTTTATAGTGAGTTTCAGCTTGTTGTTTGTCAAAAGCTAGAGAGGTCATCAGTTGTCTCCTTCTGTATTGTATGTAGTTTTATATGGAGTGCTGTCATGAACGCAGCTTTATGCACCAGCGCACATGTGACAACACAGGGCACGCTGCAACAAAGTGACGAGAAAAAAGCTCAACAAAAACCACTGCCCACTACCTTGTCAGCAGCAAACCGCAGACAGACACAGGAGAAGACTGTCTAGTGAGCATGTCAGAGTATTTAGTAGCTAAAGATCCTGATATTTGAATCAGGAGTCAAAACCAACAACAGAACAGAAATAGATGATGCTGGTCTTCTGTTTGCCAGGTGGGCAGAACTGTAACTCTGTGGGTTCAGTAGTAATGTTGCTCTATATCTGTACATTTGTAACTCTGTCACATTGGTCATCATGACTTTCTACTTGAAAAGTAAAAAACAGTCACAGTAACATTCTCACATATTTTATTTGTGGTTGTGAAAATACTTTAAGGTTTATGGTGAGAATATGACATTCATGCTACAAATGAGTCTATTATAAATGTGTGCTATTATATATGTAGCCCATTCTTCCTGCAGAGCTCTTTTAGCTCTGTCATATTCTCTGGATGTCTCATGTGTGTCTTTCTCTTCAAGTCGGTCCATAGCATCTCTATTGGGTTGAGGTCTGGGCTCTGACTTGGCCACAAGGCAGATTTTGGCTACGACATCACTTTGTAACCCTTTCCAGCTTTATGTAAATGAACAATTCTTGATTGTAGATCCTCTGAAAGCTCCTTTTGGTGAGACATGGCTCACATAAGCGTATTCTTCTTGTGCATTTTTTCCACTACCACTATGAGGTTTTTATAGTTGTTCTCAATAAAGACATAAAAGATCTGAATTGTTTTGTGTTATTATTTAAGGCACATTATATTTGTTAATCCTCTTGACTTAGATCACATTTTGTGACAAATTCCAATAGGTTCACATACTTTTTCTTGCCTCTGTACGTGGGAGAGTCTCTCAGGAAAACCCCAGTAACAGGTTTTACAATAAAATGTCGCCAACATTTCACAACCCCTTCCTACAACACTCGACGTCACCTCGGGTGTTTTACACACACACACACACCAGTACAGTACCTTTAATACAGAACGGTGAGGTGGTGTATTGGCAGTGCAAAAGGTGCAAGAGTGCAAAAGGTGCAAGAGTGCAAATGGTGGTTGTGTTAAACTTTAAGAAGTCATAGATATGTGCATCAAATCACAACCTTCAGCACCCTGTTTATCACTTAAGATATTTCTGTCTCTACTTCTTCTTCAACAAAACACCATATTCTTACCATATTCTGAGACTTTGTCACGTAAAGAACTCAGAGTTCTTAAGTTGATATTGTGTTGTGTGCACGATGTCGTCTGCAGTTTGCATATAGTGGGTGATTGGAGGGTTCAGGGAACATACACGGTGCACATGGAGAGAGAAGAGAAACGTTGTGTCATTGGGGGCCCAAAAAAGTTATTTTTGACCCAGGACTAGAGTTGGTTAATTTCAATTCAAGTTCACTTGCTTTTCTTTTACTGTGCAGCAAAGCAGCACCACAGCAATCTAACACAGTACAGCAGCAAAATGATTTCATTTTCATTATGTTGTTTCTACAACATTTTGTTGTATTGTAAGTTGTAAGTGTTCATAATATTCTGTCCAACCACTGTACCTTTGTACTTTTATTTGCTGGGACAGAGCATGAACCAGTAGCCCCTTTCCTCCAGCAGAGGGTGGTATTAGCACTCACTTCTCAGCTGGGGCTTTTGGGATAGACAGCTGAAATGCCAGCTGTGTCTACCCAGTAAGAAGGATAGAGGAAGGGTAGTAGGGAGAAAAGGTGTGTGCACGTGTGTGTGTGTGTGTGTGTGTGTGTGTGTGTGTGCAGAGGGAGCCTAAATACCCGAGCAATATCAGACATGTAGTCCTAATGGAGTTAGGGAAGCTGACTGTTAGTCAAAGTTCTCTGTGTGTGTTAGGGTGGTTATTTGAGTCAATGACAGGGATTTCTGCTGCAGCCTGCCGCTCAATTCCAGCAGCTCACATCTATCTCCCTTCAATACGTGTGTTTGAACGGGAGGGGGGAAAAAAAAAATCATCGTTCTTTATTGGTCTCTCAAAACACAATCACTCCAACTCATTCTATTCTATTCTATTTTTGAGACACATTTCTCCTGTGATGTTGGCAGTAAATCAACCATCCCTGACATCACCCCATTTAAAGCCCTATCCGGGTCTGGTCAAGTGAAAGAAACCAACCCCCACTGATCCACAGTTAAATAAATAAGTGTTTCCTTTTTTCCCCCTCTTTTTTCCCCAGTGGATTTAAAATCAGTCAGAAACATTATCAGACTGGGCCCAGCTGAGCAGAAACATTCCATAACCCCAACCTTCCCGCTGACCCCTCCCTTGCTTTTAACAACTGCCGACATAGTTTGGCTCTGTTATGTGATCATGCTTGGATGAAATCTGTCAAACAGCTCCCTGAGTTATTAGGCTGTCTGCGCCTGACCTTTCCGCAATCAAAGATATATGACTTAAGGGCTCGGATTTGCCATGGCAACGGCTCCAATTTGCCGCCATGAGAAAAGGTCTAATTGTTGCAGAAATTTAATGATCTAGCCCCGACATCAGGGGCTGTGAGATTTTATGAACTGTTTACGCTATAATTTTCTTTTGTTAATGCATTCTGCCTTAACCCCTTCCTCGCCGGGTGCCTGCAGGGAGGGAAGGGAGAGGAAACGAGTGTGTGTGTGTGTGTGCGTGTGTGGTAAAGTGGTGGTGGTGGTGGTGGTGGGGGTGTACTGGGCAAAGGAAGATGTTGATGAGAAGGAGGCGGAGGAGGAGGGTGATTTCTGCCCCCAACCTGTTAGCTTGTGTGTCTGGCGCCTCTTTAAAAAGGGCAGTTTTGTCTTTAAGAAAAGCAGCTGCCTCCTGCATTATCTGCTCTCAGCTATGTAGACATCAGTAATATATTCTACAAGGTCAAAGACAACTGAGATTAAAATGTCTAATCAGTTAATTTGTTTTATTGAGAAAGACTGCCGTGTGATTGGACACACAGTGAGATAGAGGGAGAGAGAGAGAGAAAGAGGGAGATGGAGGAGGAGGGGGTGGAAGAATACGGAGAGATGGGGAGAGAGAGAGAGCGAGGAAGAGACGGGGTTGCTCAGCTTTGCGCGTTGGTATTTTGACTGAGCTTGATGCTGGAAAATATGGCCGTGCCACTCAGTTATAGCATGTTGATGAAGCTCTGACACCCTTTGTTTTTCTCCCTCGTCTCTCCTCCCTCCCAGTCCTCCTCCCCTCTTCCCTCTTGTCTCGCCCTCTCTCACCATTCATTTTCAATCTATGGCACATTCATACAAGACTGATTTTATTAGTTGCTGAAATAGACTTATATTTTATATCTCATTAAATATTCAAAATAAATTCAGCATATTTGAGCTGTTCATACATATTCAGTTTCTGTAACTAGGATCAGAATATTTTGATTGAGCCTGTACAGCAGAGACACTTTGAATTTCTTTTTGTGTGCAGATAATTCCATTCAGAGGAATGAGGTGAATCACAATTGATCTCATTGTTTTCTTTTCCCCCCACTTTACAATTAAATGTGGAGGAATATATTTCTATGGATAAAGTGGCTACAGAAGGTGTTAGTTTGTGCAGGACAATGAATTTTCGCAGTTTAACTTCACTGCAGACTTGTGCAGAAAAATCGAAAATGAAGACAGTGGCATTAAATCGTCAGCTGCTGAATGTATGCACAATATATGGGCAACCCGACTGAACACACGATATCATAAGGATTACTGTAATGACCTTTAATGCCTCATAATGACCTATATCAGCATGTAGGTGAAGCCTGTGATGGAGCACTTTCTAATTAATTTCATGAAATAAGGTCTTCTAATTGGTAATGTGTTCCTGTAGCACACTGTGCTCTTTTACACATGTAAGGTTCAAGTTGAGCTTTACCTCCATGCAAATGTGTTGATTTTCTCTTGCCCGGTGCATTGCTTTTTGCTTTTGCAGGTGTAATACAGACTAGATAATCACAGGTCAGTGTGATTTATGTTTCATGTAAAGAGCAATGTGGATTGTTTTGTTATTTCAGTTTCCAAAAAAAAGCTATTATTAATTAGTCCCAGCTTCAAACTTATAGAATTGAAAACTGTTCATCTTTGGGTTTACACAGGTCTGTTGCCTGACAAAAAAAAAAACTATATGAAGGCGTCATCTTGGGGTTTACAGCTGTTACACACACTACACACTATTTTCAAAAATGTTACCACAACAAAACATCCATTGCTTTATTTATTGATTCATTGTTAATTATAAAAACTGATGATTTTTAGCTTCAGCTGTATTTTAAATGCCGCAAAGTTCCATAAGTCATACTGAACATGTAGCTTCTCCATTTACATGCTCACACAGGTTAAACAGTTTGCTGTTTCACATTTAAAATCTATGTAGGATTATGATAATGTGTGATGAGACATGATATTTTTTGTGCAACTTTATCAGTGCTACTAAACAATGCTGTATTTGCTAATATTAATTATTATTATATGCATTGTACCACAGGTATAGCTACTTTATGCTTACATGCGTAGGTATTTCCTTGACGACATGTGGGTAACTGTGAGTCTGTGAATGTGACCTCCATTAGGAGCAGCTGAGGAGATCCATCCGGAGGGTTGCGCGGGGGGCAGTTTGTTTTCCAGAGAAGGGCAGCAATGGTGGACGGTCCTTGATTTATTAGCACCATGAGCCAAGTGACCATGATGAAGTGCATTTCCGTTTTAAAGTCTACACAGCTTCATCTGGCATGAGGGAAGAATAAAGTTAAAGAGTGTCGACACGCTACGGTAAACAGGCCGACGACGAGAGTGGAGCTGACTGCTGAGCGGAGGACACAAGACAGGAAACAGACACACAAGAAAGTCTGTTTCCAGGGTGTGAAACCTGAGAGGTGCAGCGTTATATTTAGATGCACTGAAAGACATACAGATGGAGAAAAACATATTTTGAGATGAAACATATATTCGATTTTTAATCCTGTGTGAACTTGTTAACATGGACTAATACCTCACAGAGCAGGAAAACATTTTATGATAGCTGGTGCCAAATCGTGCAAGTGTTGCGTAATCAAAGTAAGGCTTTGCCGGTGCACAGATGATGCGTCACAATGTGTTGCTTTTAAAACATCTCTGTTAAGACCAGCTAAATGAAGAATAAAGCTGAAAATGGAACGCTTGTAGATGCGACTTGTGTCCGTCACAGAGGCTGCAGAGCTCGTGTGCATCCTCCAACAGACAGACTCCCATCCGGAGAAGTGATGGAGTGTTTGTTAAATGAAAACACACCTGTCTTTAGGACAAATATGTGCCACTAATTACCTGTCTAACCTAAATATCTGGGCACCAGATGTTGCTAAAACACAGGGAGACAGAGACAAATTGTGGCATGCTGTTGTAGCCCTGCACGTAAATATAGTAGAGGCTTAAATCATTTTTTCCTTGACCCTGTTAGAGAAGTTGTTCAATGTGATTTTGGAGCGTGCCGTGCCTGTAGGAAACTAATTGTAAAGATAGGGTGAGGTATTTACAGTATCACATAATCTCTCTCTCCGCGCTCTCTCTCTCTCTCTCGCTGTCTCTCTACTTGACCAAGCCATAAGCGGGATTACATTTTGATCTGTATCCTTGCTTCCAATTCAGATTTCTATTTCAGTTATCCTCCTTCTCCTCCTCCTCCTCCTCTTTTGCTCCTGTCTTGAGTAGAGGTAAAAAAAAAAAAACAATGCTTGATGACTTGTACACGCTGTAGTGGTACAACAGACTCCAGAAGCTAGATTCACAGAGGACCTTGAAAAACTTTGCAGGTCTAAGTTACAGTAACCCAATAAGAAACCTTTCACACAGCACTCCCACTTGGTCCACTCAGTGCTCTCCTACACTTGCTCCCGCTCCTCCGCACTGTCCTCTCCTTCTCATCTGCTCACCTCGCGTCTCTGCACTTTTCCACAGACCGACAATGCGCGTTTGGCATCACTTATGTCTTTCTCAGCTTCCAGCTTTCAGACTGTCTGTGTAAAGCAGCGGTAAACAAGATAGCTGAAATGTTAAATAATACACGGTAAGTAGCAGGACGTGGAACAGCTTGAGTCAGATCCACAGTGGTATTTTGAGGCCTCAGTTTGAAGCAGAAACAACTATCAAGCCTTAATTCCCACGGTAAACCCTTTTATAAAGATATACTGATGTCTAGGCAGGTGTTTTGGATTATTGAAATAGTTAAGTAGGCACAGACTTAGGGGCCCAAGCAGTCAGCAAGCTCCTTCACCAGAACCATGATAAGACCATAGGGTAAAAGCTAGACTTTATTAAGTGTGTGTTATCACTCAGTCTAAGGTCAGAGTGATCGGGTAATTATTTTTCTTCTTTTTCTGTTAAATTTTTCTTCCACGATACTGTGGGACAAGGCAGATTTAGCTGACACTCAAATTAAACAAACTGGCCAAGTAGAAAAACAATGTATGTTACATGGCTTACCCACTGTTTATGCAGAGTAAAAACTATTCTCTACACAGTCCTGGCACTCTCTAGAAACTGAATCACTGCCCTGACCTCTGACCTCTAGCCTCTCTATGGCTGGGCTATATTACGATAATGTGAGGCCCAATTGTTCTCATAACACGAACAATGTTCCGGCATCTTTCTGAGGGACAAAAAGAACATGACGATGATATCGACTACAGAAAATTACAGATGAAAACTCTAAAGACAAATGTAAATGATAGAAAAAAAAAGATTTTCCTTCTTTGAATGAAAACTTAATTTCCTGTGGCTGTGTTTATTTTTGTGAAAGATCAGATATTGTAGTGGGAAAGAAATACATAGTGTGGTAACATTGTACTGATGTGTTCATGATCAAAGTATTAGCGACTCACCATTTAGATCAATTTAAGTTTAAGTTTAATTGTATAGAAATGTACATTTTATATAAGGTCTATATCTGCACCAAGACAAACCTCTGCACATTTAGCTGCTGCACATTGTGAATGCAGTAACTCTGACTGTTCTTTTCTCCTTCCTGTCCCTTTTTTTTTGTCTTCCTTTCATCCTCTCAGCTCTGTCTTTCTCTATTTCTTAACTGTCCATGTTTGAGGGGTAATAACAGTGGTGGCACCACAAACAGCCATGTTTGACTTTTCCTTAAAGGACAGGATAATGAGACAGAGTATCTATTTGCACAGTGTAATGTGTGTCTTCCAGACACTGTTAAAAGACAGGTGGACCTCTTTATTTCGACCCTGGTGAGAGCTGACGTTTTTAACATGTCTTATTTTTTGCCCACTGCCCTTACCCCTCACCCCTGTACACAGCAGATTCACATTGCTGAAAAATGCACCACGGTTAGAAAGTGCACACTCATTGGTGCGTCAACTTGCCAATCTTAATCACAGATAACCAATATGCAGCAGAGGTAAATATGTCCATTACAGGCCTCTGGGGGTGGGATTATAAGTGGCCAGCGGCCTATGAAATGCAGAATCCCCATTCAGAATGCTACACACACCATTCTCCTGTGTGATATCAGCCATGAGCGCTCATTCTAATTATTTGGGCAAATGTACTAATTAGCTATCAGGTACCCACCCCCTCACCGTCCCCCACCCGCACTTATCACCCTCCCCCGACATCTTTTGTATTCAAAATAGGTTCCCAGCATGGTTGGAATTTTTCAGGCCATCAGCAAATATTTACCAGTTCCATCTCATTATGTTCCAGGCTAAAATGCTGGCTATGAATATCTTAAGGCCCCTGGTACACGCCATCTAAACTTTGCCTTGACCTTTTACTGCTGGCCGCCTGCACTGGCAATTGAGCAGCAGTTTCAATATGTAGGCACACATGCCCACACACACACACACACACACACACACACACACACACACACACACACACAGCATCTGTGTCATCATGTCTCACTGCTGTTTTGTTGTAGACTTAAGACTAAAGCAAACTGATGATTATGCATATGCACCTTCCTCTGCATGGTTCGCCTCGCCATCCCTGCCTCCTGCTCTGATCAATCCATTAACTTACATCTTGTTGTATATATCTGGTTTAGCACGATCAACGGAAATGCTGACAGCCCTATTTCTTTGGCTTTGGCGATTAGCAACTTGGTCCTTGTCAATACAATAGTAATGAATGGGCCAGACGAATGCAATTTGGAGGCATAATCATTTTTTGTGATAGTTTGATATTGCTGGTCTGCATTTTTGCTTAAAAAGCAAAGTGATTAATCAATAATTAATTTTGAAGCAGGGGCACTGATAGAGGCAAAACGATGAAAACATTTGCCATAAATCTCCACTTTATTGCTGGCACTATTGAGGGATTTGTGGCAACACCTCGTCAGTCTTGGTAAGTATGTTGTGAGCATTTTCTGTATGGTTTGCAAAATGGCTGCAAGAAAATATTCATGTGTCTTATTTACTGCCAAATGTCTTTTTATGCAGGGGATATTTGTGTACTTATCAATTTTATTTAAGCTGAAAGCTCATCTCTGCAAAGTCTGATGGTGGTACTGTAAGTCAGCTGGGGGATCACAGAAGTGATGCTGCTGTGGACGTTAGGATATAATCCTCTTTCATTACGGCTTCTGGGACCATGTCCTGTATTCTTGGTGACTAGTGACTCTATGAACTGGATGTGGTTTTGCAGGCACGCACCTGCATGTCTGTTCTGCATTTTCACTCAATTTTGGGCCTGGATACTCAGTCCAAGGTCCAGATGTACTGTAACCTCTCAAAGTGTGATTCCACATGGAAAATAGTCTTGTTCACCTCCTTTCCATGAGGTAGATAAGAGTGGTCTTCTCGTCTAAATCTCAGAAATAAAGTAAGTATCTTTTAATTATACTGCTAACACTACTCTGACCTACGTAGAGAAGGGTTATGGGTAACTGTAGGTTACAAAGAGCAGCAAATGAGCCGATATCCCAAATCTCACAGTCACGTTGTGCAGAGGTTCACATCGAGGATGTAAGAACAGACAAGGAAGGAAAAGACAACCAAACGCTTCTTCTTCTCCATTTAGTGATTGAATCTAGTGATTTGTTTTAGACCTTGGTAACATTAATTTCCGTTTGTCATTTGTTCTATTTCTTCAGTAAATTGTAGCTTAGAAAATGTGGTGCTGCCCCTAGTGGACACATGCATATAACACACAAGTATAACAGGAATGCATATGCAAACGTCTCTGAACGTAACCTGCATACATTTACTTACAGTTTGTGCAGCACTCTGAAGCATAATTTCACCTTAATTCCATAAGTGCTGAAGTTGCGAAAGTAAGGTAGAACATCAGAGAATAGGCTACTGCCTGATGTTTAACATACACGTACGTATAATACCAGCTCTTCAATGGTCGTCTAGAACAGTCTCCTACTTAGAATTTGCAGTTGAAAACAGAAATCTTCACATCATCATTTTAGACATATAGATGGTGTGTGTGTGTGTGTGTGTGTGTGGGGGGGGGGGTTTAAATGAGACAATGGTATGAATTTAAAGACAATGCTGTGTGCGCCAGTCTTTGATGCTGAGCCAAACCCCATCATTCCCAGAGGTATTTACCCCCCGTCTCTTCCTACCACATTGTTAAACACTACCTCTGTACGTTTTTATAACACCATTGTTAAGCTCAATAGATTTTTATTTGGCTGCTTTGCCCCTCTGTCACTCTCCCATACTCTTTTTCTCAGGCTAGCCGTGTTTGTGTGTTTGCATTGCCTCATCCTTTCACCTGGAAGTGACTAGGTGTGTATTTATAGTTCCTTAGACAGTAGACATGAGACCCCAGACCAAACATCCTCTTCCTCTCTGGAAATTGCAGAGGCTGGAACAGCAAAAATGTTGACTCTAAGATGTCTTAGAGTAACACAGCTTCGGTTTGTATGTGTTTGGGGGAGAGACATTCATTTTTAATTAAAAGAACCATCAAGCTGTGGGACAACATATTTGTGTGACCTTTTATTATTATTTAACCTATTAAATCGTGCATTTACAAAAAAAAAAAAAAAAAAAAATCTCTTAGTTTCTGGTGGTGTTATGTTCTCATTGATCCAGATATAACTTCAACTTTAGTGTTTTCATATACTCTATACATTTTCTGAATATCTAAACACTTTTTTTCAAGTTTTAAAGCATTAAGTAGGAGGTGTGCAAAGTGTGGTATGTGCTTTCCTGTTTCTCCAGCATCACCAATACTTGGTCGCTTTCAACATTCAGTAGGTTCATTTTAATGAACTTTTGTTCACTCTCTTTCATTGGCATTGACCTTTTTCCAATACGATTAAGATAAAACAAATTCTACAATTCATTCATTGTACCTTTGTTGCATAACTGTAAACAAATATTATATTGAAACTAAAATTCAGGCAAACCAATCCAGTGCCAGAAAAATAGCTAGATCACAGATACAGATAAACATCCTGTGTTTTTAAACCCAGTTAACCACTACAAAGTTGCAGTGTGACAAAAACTATTAATACAAATGGATTTCAGCCTAACATTTGCTGGGTTCACTTACTAACAATGTAATAACAGGGCATTTGCACATACAAATTTAAAAGCGTGGCCCAACAACCATTTTGATAGCTGATTTTCGTTGTCAATGGAGAGCTGACTTTGCAACTGTGTGCCCCTCACAGAGTGCGTCAGATTAAACAGAAACTCAGCTACGCTACATGTGAAAGTTGAGAAAGGCTCATCTTTAAACAGAAATGCTCTGACGTAGTTCAGCTACAGCTGGGAAAAAAACAACCACAATCATTGTGATTCTACCAGAAACTTCCCATCTTCTGCCCACTGTCGCATCATTTTACATAAGGTTCGACAGTAGTACCTACCACCTTCTCATTTTAGCATTGGGGCACTAGCAGTTGAGAGGACCTCCCTGCTGGCCCTGCTCTTGGAAATTAGAGCCACAGTATTTGTATCAGGACTGATACCATATACACTGACAAGACTTTAAGACACTTTATTTAATCATAATGAAGCTGTTGTGGTGAGATCTACAGACAAAAACTGAAATGGTACATGGCAGATATCCAGATGATGTTAATTTACTGGATTTAGCATTGGATAAGAACAGGTTGAATCAGAGCATGCCTACTTTCTGCCAATCAAAAGGAAATTACGTGAAAGGTAAATAAAATAAGCTGACTCAACATTAATTTTTGAAAAGACCTCAGATCAGGTACAAGATTAGTCTACAAATTAGATAGTGAGCACATAAATCAATGTGCATGATGTATCATCAAGGGGATGCACTATTGTAGTTAGATGGGTAGACTTTGATTTGAGTTCAGTAGTTGTGTTTGCCAGTTAGTATTTTACAAGTCCCAAGAACAGAAAAGCAGGCAACAGCACACAGAAGAAAACCTTTGTGAAAATAATGGCAAAATGAATAATCATCTATCCGGATCATTAGTTTTGATGTGTTGGCCTCGTCTTCTGAATACGTTTACCTTTTTTAGGTCAATGTCAGACTTTGTGTCATGTTTATAATACAGTAGGTCCAACCTTTGTCCCGTGCTCTATCGCTGCTTCATGTGTCAGGTAGGGCAGTGAGAGAAAGATGAGCGAGAGTGGAAGAAGGGGTGGATAGCGGTGGAAGGATGAATTTGAGAGCAGAAGAGAAGAAAGTGAGAAAGGGGTGAGGAGAAAGGCGGTTGTGTTACAGCCATCTGTTATGTGTTCCCCAGCAGCAGCAGCAGCAGAGCAGAAGAAGGTGAAGTCTGTCTGCATCTATCCTCTGGCCGCACATCACAGGCCTGTCGTTGGCCCAGTGTCTGCCCCGCTGTCACCCTGTGTGTGCGTGCATTATGTGGCCAGCGTCGACCCCAGACACGAGCTGCTCTGCTGATTTAATGAGAAGGGCTGGGTTGCCATGGCTAGGGCAGGGACTGTCTCTCTGTCTCTCTCTCTCTCTCTCACACACACACACACACACACACACACACCACTCAACGTGCCCAGCCGATTCCCCACCGCCATGTCACTCCCTTCCAAAATCACAAGCGCTCGTTGAAACTTCTACACCTCTACTGGCAAGTCTCTGGGAAAATATAAAAATAGAAAAGTAAAAGTATTATCCAGCATGCGTCAACCTTTGTGCAATGTTGAGTTTTTAGGGAGCAGCAGGGAAAGGAGAAAATGCTAATGAACGCGAGGGGCGCACATCGGGGCGACTGCTTGGTCTCTCTCCTGGCCAGTGTGATGGCAGTGTGGCAGTGTTTTAATGATGCATCTGCTTGTGTCAAATGATTCTGGGCACATGGCGAAACCTGGGGCTGCTGGCCCCTTTGATGTCACTGAGCATGCATGCACACACGCTTTCTTGGAAATACTCGCACAAGCACTTCTGCATGCAGCCACGCACCTTTTTAACATCCTCCCCCCAACACACACACACCCACACACACACACACACACCGCCATACAGCTATGTACCGGGCAGCGGTTCACTCGAGCCCCCTTTGGTGCTGTGGTGGCTGGTTTTAATGTCCCTGCCTAATGATCTGGCACGCCTCGAAAGGTAAATGATAATTTGCTTTAAGTGGAGCCTTTAGGCGGAAAAGCCTTGTAGGGCTTAGCTGTCTCCCTGAAATGACAGTGTTTACCACAAGCAGCTCTTGACAGATTTGATTTCAAAATATGACTTCTTACATTCAAAGATGAAAACGTATCGCGCTGACACTCTGACTGCTGTGTGCTGGATGAACTGCTGTACAGTACGTCTATGTTTGTACATGTTTGTGATTCTGAGAGACCCTCCAAGAAGGCGCCCAGGAGACGATTGAAGACTATTCAGTTGGAGACAGACACCGGTGGATGGACATGGAAGCAAAAATTACCCGCACAGAGACAGAGGAGAAAATCACTTTTTTTTTTTTTTGCTGTGGGAACGATTTAGAGACTGTGAAAGCACATTCTGAGACGACGCGAACATCCAGCCTTGGTGTCGTGTCTCTTTGTACAAGAAATCTGGGCAGTTTCTCATTACTGAAAAGGGGACTCATTATCACTTTTGTATACTCTCTCCATTCAATTCTTCATCAGGCTTTGTAAGCACAAAAAGTGCTAAAACAGTTTTTTTTGTTGCCCATTTCTCCTCACTTGTAAATCAGTCAGGAATTACTCATGTGATAAGCGAGTGGGGAAACTGCTGAAAGTACATGTCTTAACACCACAACATGTTGGAATTGTGACAGCTTTCTGTATTTTGTATCAGAACGCAACAGAATCACATTTTTGTTGTGCAAGACGCACAAACCGTAAACACAAAGAGTAGCACCAACAATTTTCAGTATCTGGTTAAATACTTTTCGCTCATAAACTACTCACTAAATCACACACACACACACACACACGAAATCGCTCTAAAAGAGACACCGCCAAACGCCACCGACATGGCCCTGTTACTGCAACTCAGGGGATTTATTTATGAAGTGATGCACAATGTGAATGAACTGATCCTCAGACGGGAAAGAGAGCAGAGAAAGAGAAGAGGAGGTGAGAGTAAACATCAAAGAAAGGTGAGGAAAATAGGAGACAGCTAAGTAAAGAAGGAGGCGGAAATGATATGAGGGGAGCACTTGACAGTTCAGGCTGCAGGGTGGATGTCCTGTCCCCTCATCCCCTCTGCTTCCTAGTTGCTTTCATCCTTCACCTTTTCATCCCCTCTTCAACAAGCCTTTCTTTACCAAACTCCTCCAAGCAAAAAAAATCTTCTGTATCGTCTCTTCACACATTTTTTTCTCTCTTGATTGAAAGATGCTGAATAACACCAACACTAACATAGACTACTGCCGTATTTTCATTTGGTTTGGAAAAAGGCACCTGGCTATGTGCTTGTTAAATTTGTTGTTTAGTGTCATTTGTGTTATTGTTTTACAGCGCAACAGTAGAGCAAGTCTCACGATTAGAAATGACACTTTATGTTTATAACTCGCGGTCTTCCTGATGGAAAGAAGCGCGACCTAACAACAGGTTTAACTCCTAAACTCTCTGATGCTGTGCTGAGCAGCTCGGCTATAAGGAAACGGCCTCACTTGCTGTAAACACTTGGGACTATAACCTGGACACATACAGACGTTAGGCAGCCTTTGTAATAAGAGGTTCGCAGGATAAAGTCCAGGTAATCTCCGATTCTCCCATGCAGCTCACCTGGGTGAAGTCCAGAGATTTTCAGGGTTCCAGTGAAAGCATGTGTGAAAGTAAATGCCAAGGTTTCAGTTTGGCAAATGCACTTTTGTTTACCCAAAAATCCTATAATCATAAATCAGTAGAGCCATAGAATAAAATATATATCGTAAATAAGGCACAATATGGCATCAAAGTGTACATAAAGTATGTGAACAGAGCCAGTGCAGGCACAACAAACATCAAGAGAGTCTGCCATTTTGTAAATCATTCTGTAAATCCACATCTACATAAAGTATGTTGAGCAGTAATGTGTTTTATACATGTCAGAGAGTTTTTTCATAGTTTTAAGAGAGTCTGTTGAGCCATACCCACTTGCCAGTTGCTTTCCAGTACTATTATATTTCGGTCAAACTTAAATAGAGCATGTATTCTGATGCACCACAATTGTTTCCTGTTTCTCATTATTGTTTTAAGAGCGTAACAATTGCATTTCTTTTCTCTAGGACACTTCCTTATAAAAAAATGTCTCGACAAAACATCTTTCTCCTGCGCTAGCCTTTTTATCTCTTTGCTTGTCCTAAACTGGTGAAAAAAGGCATGCTTTTAAGAAGTGATTGTGGTAAAGTGATGGGGAAATGTGATTTCCAGGCATTAGCAATTTGTGTGTATGGTTGGAGTAGCCGCAGGGAAAGGAGATGCTGTTGCTTAAGCTGCTGAGTTCTTCCTGCTAAGGGCGAAGAGAGGGGAGGCCCTAGGGGCACAAAGCCTCGGGAAATGTCTGGATATCTCTTAAGAGGCTGTTTCTCCTCAGCTGTAATGGATTGTGGGAGATTGAAAAACAGAGTATTTGTAGCACAAAGTTCAGTTCATGATCACTTAACTGTAAGAGGCGGAGGGTTAACTATAAACTGACTTTTACACACTGTGCTCGAAGTGGTGCTCTTTAATGGCACGACGAGGCAGAAGACGAGATTTTCTAAATTGTTGTTAGTGTCAACAAATCTGAATGAACCGTGTCTGCTGACTGTAATGTCTGTGGATCCGCGACCTGATCTACAGTAGCTTATTTGTCTGCACCATTAACTTCCATACTTGTATAGAAACTATGAAAAACACATCAGGGAGCCACACTGATACACTGACTGACGCATTTTTTTATTAAAGAAATACGGGCACTCTAGTTTATCTATAAAAGTCTCCACATTCACAGTCTCTGGAGAGTAGCTCCTTTGGTTGACATTCCTGTGCAAGCCCGTTGTGTTACATATCACAACTTCCTGATTTCGACCTACAGTTCTTTGATATATTTACAGTGTCTGGGACACAAGAAGAGAGTGCAGGGTGTGATGGATCTGTAGAAGCACACTTGTATGAGCTCCAGTGTTCAGAACAGGAAATGCAACAGAGACGTCCTGAGAGAGGGAGAGACTGAACAATACCCCATCAACTAATAGACAGGCTCCGAGCACCCCAGACAGCCCTAGCACAGCAGACAGCAGCTGCGGTCAGTGCTCAGCAAAGACGTAAATTAGATGCTAAACAGAGCTGATTCTACGAGAGCTGGCACATATGAATAAGCTAAATCAGGTTCTGGACTCACAGACGTTATAGTTAGAAGACCCACTTCATTTTTGTCTTCATTTAGTCTTTTTATAGGGCGTGTTGACGATAACAAAAATAAAGAAAATCACCCTCCTTTCACAACCATATACAGTTTAGTCTTATAGAGCTCGGAAGGCACAATTTGCAAACAATCACCTGTTTACACATCCAGCACATATTGCTGTTCATTTAGGGTCAGGTTTGTGTCTGTCCAACATTTAAACCCCTTTCAGATGCATGTTGATGTCCACCAACTTGTGAGAGAAATATCTGACTAAATAGATTTGAAAATAAAGCCTAAAAACACACAGCTGGCCACTTTATGTACTGATAGGTTGGTAATCCATAATACAGCACCAGCATTTATGAGATGAATGGATTCTTGTAAGAAGTTTAATATTTAAAGTAACTAGAAACTAAAACTGTAAAATACGTGCAGTGAGGTAAAAGTATAATATTTTCCTCTGAGTCATAGCAGAGTAAAAGTAAATATATCATTAAGTAGGAATTCTCCAGTACAAGTACCTCAGAATTGTACAGTACTGGAGTAAATGTACTTACTGATATTTTGGGCTTTCTGCTGCTGAACAGGAAGATGGACTGTTGTGTTTGTGAGTTAGTTTTTTTTACTAAAAACTGGCAAAACATAAGTATCATAAATAGCATTTTTTAAAAATTAGACCTCAAGTACAAACTGAAGTCAAAGCTGTAAATATGTTTTGTGATTGCTGCAAAGATTCCTGAAAAGTGAAAGTTTTCAGGAACATTATGCCGGGGCGTTCTTTTGGTGGCCTCCACCCAAGTTAATTTATTTAAAGACACTGACTGAAGTCCAATTACGTGAGACCCTTCCTTTGATTCGCTGTTTTCCTTTCTTCACCAGCCATCTTTGATTCCTGGGCCGACCCGCCTCCTCTTGCACACAGCTGCCTCCTCGCTTGTTGTTCTTGGCACCACATCCAAAATTTCTGCAGTCCCCTCAAAAATAAGAGGGACATCAAAAGGCTTTCTCAGGGTTCTGTCGACATGAACATCGCTGAACCTTGTCTCTCAGACGGTGAGTGGAGTCGGTGTGTGTGAGGAGGGGTGGTGGTGGTGGTGGTGGAAGGCCCCTTTGTGTGTAAACGTAACAGAGGCCGCTAAAGGCCCTCTTCTTTTCCAACACAAAGAGCCCCAAGGTTAAAGCTCAGCCACTGATTCCCTTCCAGCAGCCACGTTCCTCCTCTTCTTCGCCTCTTGTCTCATTATGTGTCATTTCATGCCGTGCCATGCCATGCCAAGCTATTCTTTGCCATTTGTTGTCAACCTGACTCAAATGGGTGGTTTGTCTGACTTTGACTCTTAGTAGAGATTACATATATTTAGCTGCCTCCTCCCCTCTTTTTGATAAATGTTGTTCCTTCTTTCCTCTGCATTCTCCACTTCTTTCTTCAGACAAATGTACTGACCCAACCTAACTAACACTTACAGTTCAAATGCAGGATTTTTATTAGATTTGACAGCAGGTTTATATCTCTTCTGTAGTAGATTTACTTTAGTGTTTAGAGTTATAACCCTGCTGCATTACCCAACTTCTTCTGAGCATCAGCTTTTAGAAAGTCACCCATTACCCTGCACAATACATTTTCATTATGGCTAACTCGAATAAAGACACTTCCTCTACCATACGTTGTTGTTCTTTTGAACCCAGTTTATGTAGAAAACCACAGAATTGCAATTTCACATGAAGAAGACAGAGAGAGATGCATCCTGTGGGTAAAAGGCCTTTAAATTTAATTTAACAAATGTAATATTTTATATTAATATAATTATAATATCTTTTCTGCGTGCTTTTACATTTAGTAACATAGCAGACCCCCAAATTTGTGGGGGTCGGTTCCTAGAGTCTAAATAATGCCCATAAATGTATTAAAACACATGAAAAAAATATATATATACTGCCACAAAACAAGCCCAAAAAATTCAAAATGGCATGGGTTTTCAAGGAAAAATCCTCCAAAGAGGTTGTGAACCCTGACTACGACTTCACAGGGGTTGACTATATCATATTTGTGTCCCACTGTAGCAAACTGAATTGATTTGACATAGGTTAGAAAGAGACATGCCTGTGTATATAAGTGCCCACAATTGATACGGCATGTTAGGTTGAAAAGGAAACCCTAAAGTCCAAGGGACCCTGTCTAGACCTTTGCAATAAAATTTGGCAATGCATAGTTTGGAACAAGGGTATAACACTATTTTATTTAAATCTTTGTGTGTCCAGGGAGAAAAGGGGTGACCAAGACTCAAACAATCACTGTAAGAATAACCATCTCAATAACACAGAGAGGAACAAGGAGACAGGACTTCTGACATTTCATATAAGTCTCGGTTTGACATTGAAGTAGTGCCTTTTTGCACAGGAAAAAAGGGTGTAGTTGTATTATTTGTTAAAACATTCACTGCTGCTGTAAAACAGATTTAGTGACCGAGAAATAATTAAGAATTGAACGGTTAAATGTTATTTCTTGATTTCTTTTGTCATTAGATGCCATTACGTTGTTCCGATACCTAATACCTTTCTGACATTTTATTGGCAAACAGCTGCTTGTTTATCAGCTACCAGACAGTAGGCCTACATGATTTGACCAATTTTTATATATTAGACACAATTTTACATAGAGATCGCGACCCTTTTATATACTGTTTGTCTCAATTTACTATGACTTTTGAGGTGCGTCTCAGTGTTCACATGCAGTGGGAAAGGTGACAGTGGGCTCTTTGCTGCATATGTCTGGTAACAGGGTGTAAATGTGTCTAGATATTGTGTTGTGGCCTTGCAACACATCCTGTGTGATAATAGACCTGGCAGCAAACAGGGCAAGGAGCGGGGATAGGAGGGTTTTGCACAGAGGGGGGTACGGATTGACAGGGCACAGCACGTGTGTTGCATATACATATTCACAGGAGTACATATACATGTTTATATGCAAGTGTGTCCCTGTGTGTGTGACTGGGCTTGTCAGTTACCAGAGAAATGGATGTGTTGGCCCCATCAGAGAGTCTCCAGCTGGTGGAGATGCTTTGGAAATGGTGCCTTGGCAGCCGCCCGGTCAGGGGGGAGTTTGCATCTGTGCTGCCTTGGCACTGTATTGCAGTTGTGGTGGATGGAGGTGAATGGAGGGGAAATGGGTGGCTGGGTGGAAGGGGGCTATTCGGTAGTGTGACTGTGTATGTGCGTGCGTAGGGGTTTGTGTGTTGAAGGTTGCGAGGTCTGAGGGGGGCCTTTTTTAGTTCAACCCCTCGACTTGCACACATGCTCACTCAACACACATTTTTCCATATGTGTGAGGCCCATTCATGGACA
Source organism: Anabas testudineus (assembly GCF_900324465.2). Classification (NCBI taxonomy): domain Eukaryota; kingdom Metazoa; phylum Chordata; class Actinopteri; order Anabantiformes; family Anabantidae; genus Anabas; species Anabas testudineus. The sequence goes on along the minus strand of NC_046612.1, from coordinate 25,205,636 downwards.
GAATATCTTTTCAGCCTCTCTCCCCAGCTTCACCCACTACAACTAAATACCTCACCCAATTCTAATGTAAACCTCAAAACTGCAATAACAATAGTTATATATTAATAATAGCTTTTTTATTATAGTTTTTTGGTCACATGGGGGGGCAGCTGAAACAAGAGCACAACACTGATCTTTTATGTTCTTATGGCAAACTTGTCACAACATCATCAGTTGCTTATTTACGTGTCCAGTACTTACATACATTATCATTTAAAGTATGTGAAGCACTAATAATATATAATAATAATGATAATAATAATAATTGTAGTTGTATCTTCGGCCACCTGATGGATATAAGTCCTAAGAGAGACATAGCTAAATACAGTAAACCTAATTAGTAGCTAATTGTTCAGCAAGCTAGTCTTCACAATGCAACTATACTTTTCTGAATTTTGTAACCTAAGCATAATCACCACAAGTAAAATGCTATTGTTAGGCTTTTAACAACCTACACCACTGTCACATGTCTTCATTATCACCACCACTGAGCTTACAACTTGTAATTTTTAGCACGCTTACATCTCTCTCCCTACTTCTACTAGTCTACCTCCCCATGCGAGTATATTAGGTGTTAGTCTCATCAACCTGCCCTGCAATTAATCATCATGTCACCAGGCAGTTGAAACAAACATTGTGTAACAATGCATGTATAAATTTTGCAGTCAGAATAATATAATCTATCTATCTATCTGTCTGTCTATCTATCTATCTATCTATCTATCTATCTATCTATCTATCTATCTATCTATCTATCTATCTATCTATCTGTCTATCTATCTATCTATCTATCTATCTATCTATCTATCTGTCTATCTATCTATCTATCTGTCTATCTATCTATCTATCTATCTATCTATCTATCTATCTATCTATCTATCTATCTATCTGTCTATCTATCTATCTATCTATCTATCTATCTATCTATCTATCTATCTATCTATCTATCTATCTGTCTATCTATCTATCTATCTATCTATCTATCTATCTATCTATCTATCTATCTATCTATCTATCTATCTATATAGGTCTCACATTCTTTGGATCCTCCACATGCTTCACTCCAATTACTTTAATTGAAGAGCATCTTAGTCTTTGCTCATTCAGCCCTGTCCCAGCTGTTTTAATCTGCTACGCGACTGTCGTTAATACTGTATGTTTTTCACCACGTGTGCTATGGATTATAATGCCTGAGCACAGTGATGATAGCAGAAAGCTGCTATTTAGTTTGGCAATAGGTATACTGTAGCAGTTGACCCAGGATGAAACAGAAGTAACCAGGAAAAGGGGTCTCGATGTGGTTGGTTGACCTCAGGCACGAATGATCTGTTCCCATAGTGCCCAAATATGAGATGTGTAGTTATAAGTGTTTTGTCTGATTGTTTCTGTACTTTTATCACTTACAGTTTTTCTCAGTCGCTTTAGTACAATTCTCAGATCAGAATGAAATTCTCAAAACTATTTGTTCAATCTTCACGTCATGATGTCACTTGTGCACATCATATAAGCAGTTTCTCACTTCTTTGAACAAGTTGCAATTGCTTTGGTACATCCATGCAAATGATTATGTACAATTCTCTGCTCTTTCCTACATTATCAATTGTTTATGTCATGTTGATCAAAATGTATTATATAGTTCACTGTGCAATAGTCTTACTCCTCAAAACACCTAGTCATTAGTTCATCGTATAAGTCATTAACTGCAAAATGGTTGACCAAGTTGTCATAATGTGACAAACATATTTCTATACATCTCCATTATATGTTTTTTTCTAAATCTGTCCTGAATTGGTAAATTGCTCTCAGGTGACTTGACTTCCTCTAACAAAGGTGCATCTCATTGACAATCAATGGGCAAGTATATACTGTATATGGCTGAAGCAAAACACAATGTTCTATGTCTGACAATGGAAGGACAAGGAATTGGACGGGGTCAACAGCCAGAGAGAAGAAGAAGAGGAAGAGGAGTGAGGCTGCGTGGTGGAGGAGTTAGGGGGCAAAACCGAGGAAGAGGCCGAAGACATGTACGTGTTCCTGATGAGATAAGAGCCACACTTGTAGACCATGTTGTCAACCATGGGCTCACAATGGCTGAGGCTGGTAGAAGGTTGCATCCAATTGTTGGGAGAATTGAAAATGAAAATTCTTGTAATTCATAAAACACGTTTTGTGTCTTCTGTATATAGCGTATGATGGAACTGGAAGCAAGTGAACAGCCGCACAGCTTCATCTACATGGATGAGCCTGGCTTCAACCTAACAAAATGCAGAAGGCGTGGCCGAAATATCATTGGCCACAGGGCGACAGTTGATGTGCCAGGCCAACGGGGCGGGAACATAACCATGGGTGCTGCCATCTGTGACAATGGTGTGCTTACTCATATTCCCATAATAGGTCCATAAAACACAGGACATCTTATAACCTTTCTAGAAACTCTCTACAGAGATCTCATCCCTGAAGAAGAGAGGATTCAGAGTGGAGATCACCTGCCAACGTATATGATAGTTTGGGACAATGTGAGTTTTCATCACTCCAACATCATCAGGCAATGGTTTGCAGCCCACAACAGGATGGAGTTCATTTCACCCTACTCTCCATTCCTTAACCCTATTGAGGAATTTTTCTCAGCATGGAGATGGAAAGTTTATGATCGCCAGCCACATACACAAATGACCCTCCTGGCTGCCATGGATGCAGCGTGTGATGACATCACAGCAGACGCCTGCAGAGGCTGGATAAGACACTCTAAAAGATTCTTTCCACGCTGCATTGCAAGAGAGGATATTTGCTGTGATGTGGATGAGAATTTGTGGCCTAACATAGAGGAACGACAAGAGGTGTAGGAAGACCAAACCAAATCCTACTGCACTGCCTGTACTGTTGTACAGAATATTGTCCTATCTTTTTTTTCCCTTTGTGTTACTGTTTGCAGTGGGTTTTTTCTATGTTGGTATGACATGGTCTGTCAACAAATTACAATATAAACAATAAAAGTGTAAATGTGAATCTTGTCCAGTCTCTTGCAATCAAACAAAAAGGTGTAACCTACATTTTATAATAATTGTCATCAAAACTTTAGCCATAGTTTACATCAGAACCTTCCTCTAAAGTACACAGTTATATTGACAACTTGACTAAGTCATTTGACTGTCTTGTTCGTAGACAATGACACAAGGACTTGACATTCTGATGGCACTGACATGTTCAATGACATAAAGACTTAGTTTTGAGAGATGAACTAAAGATTTTGAGCAAGTTACAGGCTTTTGCAAGAAATCCATAGTGTTTTGCTGTTTGTACAAATTGTTTTGAGAAATGCACACACATATTTGCAAACTTCAATTCTGATCTGAGAATTGTACTAAAGCGACTGAGAAAAACTGTAACTTAACAACAGTTACAACCTTGGTTTGTTTCTGCACAGATTCTTTGGACATCTATACGTGCTTGTCTGTGTCTCACAAGTTTTTCAGTAGAGTAGAGCTTTTCATTGTTGCTATTTTTTGAAAGTCACTTCCTGCCTAGTGATGCTAACTGAGGAACCACCTAGACGTGAATAGTGCAGTGTCTGATATTAATCCAAAGGATGCAAGACAGTTGAAGAATGAGTTACAACCTCTACTTATTTTAGCATTACTCGCAACTTTAGCTGAGCGACTGACAGCTTTATGTGGTGGAGGAGTTTGTGCTTCCCTGAGAACACAGTAACTGTGTTGTTGGGGGCAATGGCACTTGGTACACTCTCCCATGGCAAATTGGTCCCAGGAAAGGTGCCTGACCAGAAGCAAATCACAATCTATAAATGGAACAGCAACTTCAGGTTTGCACTACCTTGTCCGAAAGAGGATCCCTGCTGGTAAGCCTCTGGTTGGGCCCAAGACAATGATGTGGAGCCGACAATTTGTGGGCACACAATTGCAGGGGTAGACATCTGGGGCAGGGCTCAGAAGCCCTTGGTTAAACATCACTATGTAGGAGTTCTCCTCAGAGAATGAAAGGGTTGCCCCCTTCAACTGTGGTTCTGCAGCTCTGACTGTTGTTTGGTTCTATACTGAATAATAAGACAGAGTAGCAATGTGGACAGGATACCACATAGGTGTCATGCTCATGTGTGCTGCAATTGAGAAACCTGAAGATAAGTGATTGGGAGGAATGACCTGTTTGAATTTAACCCAATTGGTGCTTTGTTATTGGACCTCTTTGCTAGCTATTGATTCTTCATAACCAACACCATGTTTGAACCTAGGATGGTTCATTATGTACCAGAAGTCACCAGCTGAGCTTGTGCTTGTGTGTTAACCATATGACTTGGACACTCTGGTTAAAGAAAAGCAAAGCTGTCAACTGAATATTACTTGATGTTAAGATGAGTTAGATGGCTGGGGACATTCCTAAACTACAGTAACTTCAAGCCACCCATTTAGTACTCTTTAGGTGATTATGTGTAATCACATGAAACCAAAATGCACAATCAATGAACTCCACTTCTTCATCTAGTCTAATAGTTGGGACTGAAATTGTACACCTTTTGGCATTATCACATCTAAAAGTGAGCTTCCATACTGTGCAGCCCTCTCTCCTGTGTGTGTGTGTGTGTGTGTGTGAGTGTGAGTGTGAGTGTGTGAGTGTGTGCACTGATTGGTTGGGGAAGAGAGCTTCTGGTGCTTCACTTCCATGTTCAACAGCATGTTTGCGTGTCTCAGCTCAGAGCATCTCTCAGCCTAATCCGTCCTTATCTCCCAGTGCGACAACACAACAAGAGGATCTTTAAAGAACACATTTCTCTTTTCCACAGCGCTGAGCTGCTCTAGTGATACTGTTTTACTGCTGTGTGTGTATGTGTGTGTGTGTGTGTGTGTGTGTGTGTGTGTGTGTGTGTGTGTGAGAGAGCTACTGTATGTCTTTTCTCTTCTTCCAGATTAATTTCATTTGAGCACATGTATGAGTGCCTTTAATTCTGTAGGAAACAAGTGTGTATGCGTGTGCTTAGGCCTGAGTTTGTGCATGTCAGTGTGGAAGTGAATGGTGTTGTCATTCCACAGCTCCTCCAGCATCAAACGAAAGGTTGTCTGTACATCTTGACATTAGATAAATGCCTGGTCTGGTTGTACACACAGCTGTACCAATTCTCCAATAGGTCTCTCTCTCTCTCCATCCAGGCTGATCTAATGACTCACAGGAATGCATCGAGCCACTTGTCAGAGATCAATCATCTTCCTCAGGTCGTTCTACCGATTGTTTGAGTAGTGGGCCATTAGAGAGGAACTGTTTGGAGGTGTTTTGTGAACCTAAGCGGCTCCAAAGGTCAGCTGGAGAGAGAGACAGCAGCAAGGAGTGAGAGAAACAGGCAAAAAGAGAAAAGCGTGAGCGTGTGTGTGTGTAGGAGAAGATGAGGCAGGAGACAGGTAGAGGTATGGAGATAGAAAGACAGGTCTGCTGTCAGCCCCGTTGCGTGACTCCTCTGCCCTTTGTTAGTATGAATGCTTAAACAGCTCACCGCAAGTACAGAACCTGAGATTAATAATTCCCACGCACTGCCTGACATCCATGCCTGATCTGAAATATGCATGGCGGAGAAAAGAAGAGAGACAAGAGGATGAGGAGGAGAGGAAAAGGGAAGGGGGTAGAGCAAAAGGGCCCTGCTAGACGGTGGCTGCCGAGCCTTTTGGAGAAGCGACAGATTCTGTTTTATGTGGCCTGTCAATGGCGCCTAATGAGGAAACCCACCTGTGATTTGCGTTGTGCAGTGAGCAAAACCCTTGGCCGTAAACTGCTAACATGAGGTGCCATCAACTTTTCAAAGGTCCTCCTCCTGAAGCAGCCACGTCTTCTCTTTTGAAACGAAGTTGGGAGATGGTGTAATTTAAAGTTGTTCAGTAACTGGATAGAAGATGTTTCCTTTTTCTTTATTTTGAAAGAGATTCGGCACGTATGATTGTGTTGCTGTCTGCGTGTGCGTGCCTGCGTGCGCTTGTGTCTTTGTGTGTGACATCGTCTGTCCTTTGAAAAGAAATGGACTTGGATTTCAGCAGAAACAACAACTGATGATTAAAAGGTTTTATTGCCAAGCTTTCTGCAGAGTTACAATCATAATGCTGAGGTCATTTGAACAGCCTGAAACTTTGCTGCTCGTCTACGTGTGGCTGCAGGAAGTAAAACGCTGTGGCATCTCATTTTAAAACAGAAGAGGTGAGGAGAGTTGACACCAGATATGAAACTTGAATTTCTGTCGAGGTTTGGCTTTTAAACCTGCTGTCTTTCAGTAATCTGACCGCTGCGGTTGAAGTTATGTTTATAAATGGGAAGCTGATTTAAGGCAGTTGCGTCTTTACCAGTAATTGGCGGTGTGGTGAGGACCTCTTGCAGACTCGTCTGCTGTCGGGGGAAAAAAAAGCACTTCATAGGAAAAAGCTGAATTAAAATCAGCAGTTTAGCAGCTAATGCAACGGCAGGTTTCTGTTACGGGGGTGATGAATGTGATGAATAGTTTCAAATGCAAAAGGGAGAGACAGAGAAAGAGCGTCAAAGAAAGTCCGCTGCAAAAAGCTGCCTGCTACAGCTTATCACAGTGAAGGCCAGAAAACCATCATTTTAGTGCAATATTAAGATTGCTAAACAAAAGACATGATAAATACACAGTCAGGCAATTATCTTATTTCCTTTGGCTGCTAGTTTATATTCTTAATGCTACTTTAATCTATTTTTTGTTTGTTTATTCATTTCTACCCCTTGTTTTTCATTTTTTGGTTGTTCCTTCCCCGTTTTCACAAAGGGGGAGAGAAAAAGTAGGGCACTCTCACTTTGCAATTACTACTCAATCCCAGACTACTTCTTTATAAGGCACTGAATTATTTTGTTTTAAAAACAAACAAACAAAAAAGCAACTTTCAACTGGGAAGAATATTTAATTGTTTTTTGATTACTTGGGAATGGGCCATGGGAATAGGCCTTTGTAAATATTTAAACAGATTCAGCATGATGCCATATTTCCATTCTGCCATTAATGTTTTAAAATAATTGTTATTGTCATCTGTGTTTGACGTTCACAGCAAAAGTTACTAAAAATAGATAAAACAAAATGTAAAAAAAGTTAACATTGTTTTTTTTTTTCCCTGTGACAGTTCAGGCAGGGGCAGAGAACAGAGAGACACAAGTGAAGACGCACAAGGCGAGTTAACACCATGTTGTGTCCTGCGTTTCCCCAGCTGCCCAGTGGGTGGCAGCAGTGAGCAGAAAGCCCTAACAGAAGGCTGCCACTCGGTGATTATAATTTATGAACCATTTCTATTATAGGTGGGGTGTGCAGAGACAGTTACAGTAATAATTATCTGGACTGACATGTTTCCAAGGCAACCAACCTACCCTCCCTACCCCACTCAGCCCCCTTAACATGGAGCGAGGAAATGTGTTTGTATGTGTGAGCTTGTGTGTGTGTGTGTGTGTGTGTGTGTGTGTGTGTGTGTGCATTGCTTAACATGGTGAAAAGAGGGAGGTATGGGGCCTTGCTACTGAGCTTAGCTTAGCTATTAGCCACACACACACACACACACACACACACCTACACACAGTGACTCTGCATCGTGTTCCTTCTGAGGGCCTGCCTGGTGGCTGTAAAGAAATTATTGACTTTTAGTTATGAGTAGGCTTTTGATGAAAACCTGCTTGTTTAAGATCACAGCAGAGAGTAGTTTGTATTCTGCTTTGATCCTTCAGTAAATGAATTAAGCCAGGACCCTAAAAAAAAGACATGAAAATACAAATGAACAGTGTTTGAATTCTTATCTAATAGATTTCAACCGTGATTTGAGAACAACAGTATCACCAGTGTCACCTCTTTGTGTCAATATTTTTGCTGTCATTAAATCACCCTGCCCGTGGTTCTTGAAGCATAAATCATAGTGATTCTTTTTCTGTAAAGGTCTGTGACTGATCAAATAAAGGATTATGTTATTTTCTTAACAGTTCTCTGGGAACTTCCATTCAACTCTCCCTCTCTTCATTATTGAAGCCCTTGAAAGTGTCACATGCAATTATTAATAATACTACTCCTGCGCAACACAGACAAGGAGGCCACAGTGATTTTGTGTTATTATTCTACAGTAGCGCTATGAGCACAGGCAGAGCCTTGGAAAGGGGATCTAAGTACACCTACAAGCCACAACATTAAATATATTGCATGGTATTAATGTTGTGGCTGTTGATGTGCGGTTTAAGGAACCTTTCATCCAACAATCACAAAAATGTACTAAAATCCAACAAACCAGGAACAAAGCAGTGAATATGAGCAGTGTGAGTAAAGTTCAGCATGGAGTGACAGGATCATGCAAAATTAGATGGCTCTGTCTGTGTTTATACAGCTACAATTATAAATGATAAAGCCCTAGTTCAGCAATATTTATTTAAACGCTTCTTGAAATATTATGCATAGTTTTATTTATGTTTCTTTCAATACTCGATTCCCTGTTTAGCTGGAGAACTATGTGGGGAACTTCGCCTTTTATGTGTGTAGCTCATCAAGGCTAAGACTGTTACACCACCTGGTGTTCTGAAACCTGTCAGTCACAAACAGGAATGATGACTGAAGGAACAGATTTCGCTCTAAAAGAAAACAAAAGAATCATATTTTATTTGAAGAATCAAAATACAGTTTAAGTACATGCTGTAACACAGTATAACTTGCATATGGATGGACGTGCACTTTCATGCTTGTTTCAGGTCCTTTGCTCTGCTCTCACTACTTTCAGGTAGTGTTTTTTTCAGTTTCAGGTGATATTAAAGTAAACTTCCTGAAAATGAAGATCTTTACTGTGGGTTTTTTGATGTCTGTTTACGGACCACTAAACTGTGTTGTTGGCAGAACTCAGTGCATGACAGGAACTGTAAACATAGTGTTCAGGTGGGAAGGTGCTGTTGAGATGGTCACTCTGTTAGCTGGTGTTAAAGCATTAAGGCTGATGGAGGGCAGCTATGAACACCTGCATTTTACATCTGGAGACTGATTTTGGGCTACCAGTGTGTGCATTCTCTTAAATAAAGAAGTGAAAAGTTCTTGCAGAGAGCAAAACACCAAGACATTTAATTAAATTGGTAGTCTATGAATAAAAATGCAATAATAGGATTCATCCAACATTGAACATTGAATGTTGATTGTTTGATTCATTAAAATAAAATAGAGCAAAGCCATTTCTGTTTAAAGGAAGCTGTTGATGCTGCTGTTGTGCTGCAGTCTGTGCTGGACCTCTGAGAAACAGCACCATAGCAAGTCAGTCATACAGTTGTGGGAATGTGGATCTGTGGTCAGACTGCTAGGAAAACCAGTTGTGTATCAAGTGCTGATTTCCAACAATCAATATGAGATTATAACCATTCTCCTTGGCAACCCCTGCTCTCATCATTGTGGTGTTGATTGTGCACTTAGGAAAGATGAAGCTTGTGAAGCATAAGCTCTGATATTGATAACCTTTGTGACCTGAGTCATACATGTGAGGCTTACAGATAATATGTTCCACAGCATGCAGCTCCCCTGCAATCCATACACACATTAAGCCCTGTGCACGGATCTTTCTGAACTTCTCACCTCAAATGGACAAAAATATGTCTCATAAAGCCAGATCACTGCACAAAGGAAGTCACTGCTCTTCCTGTCAGCTGCTGCAGCACGGCCACTTTGAAAGAGACGAACAGGCCCCTGAATGAACAGTCTTCTAAACTCATGACTACTTGCCAGCTGTGGTTCACTCTATTAACACTGCTCCACGATTGAGTACTAGATACTCACTTTATTGTTTTGGTCACGGTAGAGAATCTTTAATCCTGCTGGTGTGAATCTCTCTACGCTATTGGTACCACAGAACCCACTGCAACTGAGAAGACCCCATCTGGGATACACCTTCAAGAAGCTGTACCTCTACCAGCATGTGGACACTCGATCCGGGTTTACAGCATTATAGGTTAGTAGATATTTTTAATGAAGTGATGGAGGATTCAACTATATTAGTAATATATGTCATTTGTTCATGCATACAGTTTATGCATTAAAGGAAGCTTGATCTAATTTATTATGACTGCAGAGTCTATCACAATATTTCCATATAGCCTGTTTACTTAGTAGTTGCCATTCTTTTGTGTTTTGTGAGGCTCTTAATCCTCTGACCCTAGGTCAAGTAGCCCCTTTCTCACCATCCCTTCATTGCAATACTTGCAAAACTTTTTGGTGGTTACCAACATGGAGTTTGATGTCCAGTAACATGAGTTATCGCTCTCTCTGGCTGTGAGTTACTTAGTTCGTTTTTTTAAGTGACTGTTGCTGTCTCTATGTATTTTCTCCTCAGCAACAATGTAACAAAGAGGTCATATAACATGATGTAAGGTGTTTGCCTGGACACTTCAGCCATTATATGACATATAGCGATGCTGGTATGTATACGGCCCCTTAGAACTTTCTCTATTTCCACAGAAATATTACCTACAATGTAATCAGACTTTTATATAACATGTTCATGAGACAAAATCTCATATCACATTTAAATGTCAGGGGTTTAGGTGAAAACTAATTTTTGATAGTTTCTCAGGCATGGCATTTTTTATCTTTTTTTTTTTTTTGAATTAAACGATATGTTCAAGTTTGAAAATGCTTCAAGATCAAAATATATATAAGACATATGATGTGGGATCTTTAGATATGGACAGTTTCTCCAGATGATCCAAACTCCACACAAACTGCAGTTTCTCTTCTTTTACAGCTGCGCCATGGTTTAGTTTATGCAGTGAACACAAGTTTGCCCTTGCACAATAGCATTAGCAAATAGGCCAACAATAGATTTCTTCTGTTGGCAGAAAATTATTTATGTTCACAGGCAACGAGAACAGCTTCACACATGGTTGTTGGAGAGATGGTGAGCAGGCAATATTCAGCCTGCTGAATGACCTCTGTTAGCATCTTATAGTCCTGGTGGTACCACTGAATGTGTGGCACAAGACGTGCAGGGCTTCTGGTTGGAATAGCAGTCACATTTCTAACAGGTTGTTGCATCAACAGTATCCAGTGTGTCACTATGAGATGGGATGACTCTCTACACCTACTGACAGTACATTTGAGTACCTTATTCAACATGGCTGCAAAAAGTAGCCACACAGATACTGACTGATGGCCTGATCATGTACCATGTACACATCTTGGTGTATCCTAAACCTGAAAGAAGGTGGATTGGCCAACCTTACCATGCCCATACCAGCTTTCATAGACTTCAGTAGCAGAGGGCAGGCGTGTGTGTGTGTGTTTTTTTTTTTGAGCAAAAGGTTAAGACCAGTAACAATACAACTTTTTTACCCTAGCAGGTTTTTCATTTGGACATTTGCCTTTAGAGTAATCCACTGTGAATAAAAAGGCACCATTTTGTTTCTTCAGCCTCATAAGAGACGGAGGGAAGACAAGTGAGAAGCAGGGGAGGGGGGGAAATTAAGAGATACTTTACATGAATAGTGGCTAACAGGCAGGTTGGTGATGGCTCAGAAGAGGGATAATAGGAGCAAATTAAGACAAGGTGACAGCAAATTATAACATACAACATCATAGAGTATGATACAAATGAGTGTAGCATACACAATCAAACACGTGTTGCCAAACAAGAATCAATTAGGTTTGAATTAATGTAAATATGCTTATGGTATGCTTAAAATGATAGAAATAAAACATTTTATTTTGTATAATCACTCCATAATCACATATATTATTTTTTCCTCTCAGTGTGAGAGGATGCCAGGTCTGAGCAGGATGCTGCTCATTATGCATAGCCCAGCCCAGATTATTGTATATGTGGGTGTAGGGCTGAGCAGGGCTGGGCAGTCCCCTGAGCAGATTGTGTAGTAACTGGTAGTGGCTGGCATTAGCACTGCCAGCAGGGGCGAATTAGAAGCAGGATCAGGGCATGGCTTGGCCTCAAGCAATTCAGGGTTAATGCCGCCTGGCCAGACCGTCCCCACTCTCTCTCCTCTTTTTCCCTCTCATTCTCTCATCCTGCCTGCCTTGTTCTTTTGCACTAACACACACACACACATACACACACTTTTTTCTCGCTCTCACGCTCCTGCCCTCCTCCCTTCAGCCCCCATCCCCCAAGTGTCACTGATGGAGGCTCTTGGCTGATGTGTCACCAGCGGGCATGCAGATGGATGCTAGACACCCCAATGAGATCATGTTGGCACATATAATCACAGACAAAAGCATGCAGGCATGTGCATGCGAAGCACACACACACACACCAAAACATACATATTATGGTATTGTTTTGTTTTACTCTCTAATTTTATACTTTTGTCATTAAAGGAAGTGACACCACGCAATATATGGGGACACCCAACGTATGTGATTCACCTCACAGAAAGGGCCCTGAAAGTCTAAACCTCACATCTCTCTTTCTATTGGCTTGAAGATCTGATGGTCCAGACATCAGGTCCACAGTTGGAACCTTGTCACCAGCTCAGCTTCTGACCTCTGAATACCCTATGAATTCTGCAGTTCCTCGTGTTATTTTTCTCCAGTTCTCTTCTTTTTTCTAGACTTTCAACTCCCTCCAGATTTCTTCACTTTTTTGTGCCTCAGACTAAACAGTTTCAGATCTTCAAGCAAAATCTAATAGAAAACAAAGGCAACCTCAACAAACACAAATGCACATTTTAAATCATAATTGCACTTTTGTCATAACAACTAGGTCGACGGGAAAAATATTCACCCCCTTATTTAAGATCCAAAAAACGACCAAACGGCATTGATCAGAATAGGAAGGTGGACAGAGGTATTGCTCAGGCTCTAGGACTCTATTGATCAACAGGGAGAGACACTATCTACAAATGGAGAAGACGTGGAACAATAGCAAACCTTCCCAGAAGTGACCCACCATCCAAAATGTGTTCAACATCACAGCTACAACTCATCCAGTCTCATCCAACTCTCACACTGACTAAAATTAACATCCATTGGAAAGTGGCGATGTAAAAATCATTGCAAACCCAGAAGAGCTTTAAGACTTATAATTTTGCCACAACACACGTGGAAGTTGAATCATGGCAACTGAGTTCTTCTTGTTAGGTTAAAACATTACACTTCTCGTTCAAGTAACTAAAAAAGATGGACGTCCAGTTGCCATAACTCAAGTTCCGAAATACTTCACCTGGATGACTGAGAATCTCTATAAGACATAAAACACATCTACAGTAGATGACCCCTGTTCTATGGTCTGATGAGTCAGAAGTTGAACTATGTGGAAGACAGAGGTCCTGTTAAGAACATCATATCCATGGTTAAGCATGGTGGTGGCAGTGTAATGTTATGGGGATGCTTTGCTGCTTCAGGGTCAAGGGAAGTGCCAAGACTGCCATATATGATGGGAACAGCATTTCCGCTCTTTACCAAAAAATCATGAAGAAACAACAGGTAATCAGTCTGTGATTTAAAGCTCCAGCACAACTAGGTTATGCAGCAACTTAGTTAATGAAGACTAAGACTAATAGGTGAACCTCTGACTAACTCAAAAGAGAATAAAGGTTTATGAGTGGCCTAGTCAATGCCTGCATCTAAACTAGCTACTAGAGCAAGATGAAATTTAATTTTCACATCAGTGATTTTCTCTGTTTGTTTTGCTGCCTGAACAATAACATGTCAAAGTTTTAATTCCCGCTGGATTTTCAGGTTTGTCTTTTGAATAAACTGGTTGTTAGCCATCTTAAATATCTGTGACAGATTGTGGAAACCGTATTTAAATTTGAACTGTGAAGTTTTTATAGGTCTCAGCTAGTCTTATGTGTGTTGTGTTATGTTATTGTGCATTTGCATCCACTTGCTTTTTTTTAATGCTGTTGTATAGAATGGTACTGCATTTACGCTCAGTATAAAGTACTTACAGTATTGCAATATCTTGAAGTGTAACCCACGTATTGTGATTGTATCGTTGGATTCTTGTCAATACACATGCCTAATAGTTAGCTGAAATTAAAGGTACATGAGTTAAGACCTTACAAAATTGTATGGAAAACATATACTACTATATAGAGGTACCCAAAAAATCCACCTGATAAAAAATGTTGGCATATAAATGGATAGAGAGGAGCTTGGTGATCTGAGTTACCTGCTCATACTATAAGCTTCATCAAAAGGAAAGTTTTAGGCCTAGTCTTAAAGGATTAATGAGTATATATATAGATAGATAGCAATGAAATGACAATACCTGACATGTATACATGTAACAGTGAAACTATTTGAGTGCAACAATGATTCCTTAATTTCTTGTCCTACCTCCTCCGTCTCCTTCCCTTGATTCTTTACTACCTCTTCTGTCTTTTCTTCCTCATTTCAACCCCCACATTTCTCTCACTGGGTGTGATGTTTGTTTGTTTGTTGGGATGCGCTGTGCCTTTAAGAGCTGTGTGCTGCTACTCTGGGTCTAATGTCATTACTTTGTACAAACTTGCTGTGACAGAGCAGGAGGCGCCCACAGATTGATGACATTTTATTGTTATTGCATTGCCACTATTAACTGTTCACCACTCCTGGTTCTGCTGCTGAGGGCTCCTACCTAGTGAGAGAGAGGGAGAGAGAGAGAGAAAACACAAAAACAGCAAATTGAACACATCACCAGTGTGATACAGAGAAAAATGATTAATTTAAGTATAAAATTGCTAGTTTGATGTTATATTTTCTGTTGTGCGTTTTGATACTCTCGTGTTACAATTCTCCACAAAGATCAGGTGTACATTACATTTCATGGAGAGAAATATTAAATATGTGTACCAGGTTGTCTTTGCAAATGTGCACTTTCAAAAGCGGGCTGATCATAATTACATGTGAAGATGTGATTGTAAATAGTACAGCATGTCCTATTAAAATGCAGCATTATAATTACATATATCTAAGGCATAGACTTTTGTGAGATTATCAGAGGTAGATGAATTGAAAATACAGTGTAACACTGCTGATTGATGGCTTTCATTACTCTTGTCTCAGATTCCAAACCAATCAGTTACTTGCTTTGTGTTGCTCCTGGCAAAATGGTTCATTTCAGTTTAGTTTTTCATTGCAGCCACTCTGGATTCCCAAAATAGGTCTGTAGGTCTGACAAAAGTCGCCCACAATTGATTATCTGTATCTGTTCTTCCAGGTATCTTCATAAGTATGAGCCACTTGTTTATCTAAGTACATGCTGATCCACTTATTTGGGATATCATGGTAAATGGTCTGCACTTGTTTAACGCTTTTACACTGCTTCTTGTCCACTCATTTGCACACACAAGCACACAGGCACTCACACACCGATAGCAGAGGTGCCATGCAGCTTACCTGACAGGAGCAACTTGGTGTTTATTGTATAGCCTAAGGACACTTGTGACATGTGACAGGAAGAGTGGTCATCTACCAGTCCCACGATTGGTAGATGACCACTCTACCTCCTAACACACAGCTGCCCCATCAATTGGAACAGTTCAGTTGTAGAGGATCTGATTTATTTCATAGCCAACAAATAAGCTGTATGTGAGTCAGCACATTAGGACTTTCATTGATACATTAGAAAGTATGTGTGTGGTATGTGTATGCTGGTGTGACTCAATCTATCTTAGGGGAAAAAAGTCAAATATTTTGTCATGAGCTTATGTACATAGCGCTGATGTTCCCATATTTTAGTCCTAGTCAGTCCATATGACCCTGCTCTCTCCTCTTAGTTCACTTGTACTAAACTATTTGAACATGGAAAAGGAGTTTATCCTTTTTTCCGTGATCCAGACCAAATGAATAGAATCACATACTGTATGTGAAAGCAGCATAAAAGCAACCTTAGAAAACGATGATGCCGCTTGAATACAACTTACCTTGATTTACAGTTTTACTGTCACTGATACACTGCTAACAAGTAGTAGTATACCTCAGACAGAAATGCAGTTTGAGGCTATGAAATCACAATAAACATCAACAGTGTTACAATTAGAGAAATGATATTGAGAGAAAAAAAAAATCTTGTGGTTGCTTGAACTCCACCTCCCCCTGCAAACAGCACCTGCCAAGTTCTGTCATTGTGCCTTCCTGTCGTTGATTGGTTGAGTGGCATTGTTGCCTTGGCATCTGGTTGTCAAGGCCACCCGCAGCCTGGCACTGATCCACTATCCTGATCAGGACTGGCACTCGTTGATGACATCATCACTGCTCATCAGTCAGCCCTGCTGTTACAATGAGCAGAGGGTGCACTTACACGATGTGCCAGTAATGGATGGAAATTAGACAACATGCTTCATCACCCTCCTAAAATATTAAGCTGCAGTATATATTATGAATTCACTGTGTTTTTACTTCTTACTGTGACTGGGTTGATGCTGTGTATGTAGTATTTTTACAGTAGAAGCCTTCGAGATTCGGTAATTAAACAAATCTTGCAAGCTGGTCCTTGAAGTGGTTTCAGCATACGGGTTCCAACAGTTCCATATGTACAGGAAGTATGACAAGTATGACAACACCATTCCCTATCCCTAACCTACTATACCTTTAACTTGACCTAGCTGCTTTTAATTCTTACCCTCCCCCTAGCAAAAAGCCAGCCTCATTTCTACTAGGACATTGTTTCTGCTTAGACCGAGATGCTTTTGCGAGTTGTAAGCGCTACAGCCCGCTCAGCAGTCCAGCCTACTTGTCTTACTTAACTCAAAACAGTCTTGCCTTACAAGTTTTGGAAGTTTATTCTAGGTCAACGATGAGACTGCCCAGATTCATTCATGCCTCTATAGTCCAGTTTCTCCCACATTCGTCTGCCACGCACTTCAGACCTTTTATTGCATCTCTTCTTATTTATAAATGGTGCTTTTCCTCATTGTTCTTCTGTCTTGTCTCTCAGGCACCCACTGCCACCGCAGCTCTACCGGCCTTGCGGGTGGCTCAAGACTCCTCACCAAGGAAAGCTCTGATGCCTGTCTGTATAGCGCTTTGCCAGGATCAGCTTCAGCCTCAGTAATGCTGTCATCAAAGTTGGAGCCTGTGCCAAAAGTGTATTAATAAATCATCTTTATCGCAGATTCTCCAGCAAAGTCTCCTCTGGTTGAACTGTGGACAAGCTTGAGTGTTACAACCTAAAATACTAGGTTGCTGCCATCATAAGTTGTCATTTCATTGGCTCAGTTGTGATGTTATTTACAGTCATTGCAGACTGTTACCGCCTACATTTAATTATATTTCTTAGAAGAAGTCTATCAAATGCTGTGCAAAGCCCATTTTGAGAGACCCCATGTGAGTTTGATGCCTGCAACCTCAACAGCAGCAAAATAAGTTTATAAAATATTCAAGTAACACCATTCTGGAAGTAAATGATAAAGCTAATTAGCAGGTGAAGGTTTCATGGTTAGGTATAAAAGGGGCATGTTCACAACTTTGTACCAAACTTCACAGGAGATTTGTCAGTTCACATCTACAGTAAATGATATTGTGAAGATTTGAGGGCTCTGGGGAAATTTTAGTGCATAAAGGCCAAGGGCAGAAATCACTGTTGAACGTGGGTGATCTTTGACCTTGCAGCTGCCTCCTTCCTCCAGTCTCTTAAAAATAATTGCAACCTGACTATGTTTTCTATGAACATATTGTTCAAAATGAATGTAAATGAGAAGTTGCAAATACAGAGTGCTTTAGAAAACCATCACAGTCTGCTATAATATCCAGAAATGGAGGGAGAAAACCATACATCAATTCTGTGCAGAAACACCACCAGTTTTCTGGACCTTAGCTCATGTCAGATGGACTCAAAGACAGTGGACAGTAGGTTCTGTGGTCAGATGTGGAGCCTACATTTCCGCTTGTTTTCAGGAAAAATTGATTTTGGGTTTTCTGTGCCAAAGAATGAGAAGACCATTCAAACTGTTATCAGAAAAAAGTGAAAAAGCCAGCATGTGCACTCACAATATGGGTGCCTTACAAATGAGTAACAGTATCAGTGATGCTAAGGTCTACAGTATATGGGGGTTTTAGAAAACCATACAGTATGCTGTTATAAAGACAGAGTGTTTGTGACTGTGTGACTGACAGTCCTGCCTGCTTTCAGGATTTGTCTCCTATTAGAAATGTACGTCACTTCATGAAGAAGAGATGCAGACACAGGTGACCATGGACTGTTTCACAACAATTAGTAAAAAATTGTAAAAAAAAAAAAAAGTAATTAAAATCACTATTAATCACATTAATTGACAGGATAAGTGGTGTAACCCAGTGGTAAACAATGTGTTACAGGGCTGTGTTACATACACTTTCCACTAGCACTGTGAGGTTTTTATGGTTGTTCTCAATAAAGACATAAAAGATCACAAGATTTTTGTGTTATTACTTTAGGTACATTATATTTGTTAATACTCTTGACATAAATGAAGATCAGATCACATTTTATGACAAATTAACGCAGAAAAACCATGAAATTCCAAAAGGCTGACACACTTTGTCCTGCAACTGTATTTCAAATACACGATTTAATGCATACATGGAAATATGATTCCACTACTTAACAACTGAAGAAATTCAGAGGAAACTCAGTATTTTGCATTACTAAAATGATGCTTCTGCCCATGAATATCAACACATAGCAATATCTTTCTTGTTCTTCTTTCTTACAGTAATGACATGATATTATAAGCACTTCGGGCAAACAATTGAAAGACTAACTTTGTAAAATGCGTTTACCCAAACACAATTCCCTTTGTTTAACTGTGTCTGCCTTGCACGGTCTGATCTATTGTCATGCACATGACCTGTATGATATCTCTATCTCAGAAGATGCTTTGTTTTCACATATTTATCTGTAGCATTATTGTCACTATGTTCATGCATTGTTATTACTTAATATTTGTTGTATTTTCTTCAAATAATCTATATCTCTCCTTTCCCTTATCTACAGTTTATTCTTCTCTGTGCTGCAGCAACAACCCAATTTCCTCACAGGGATCATTAAAGTCTGATCTTATCTAATCAAATTTTTGTTTGTTTGCTGTGGAAAATGTGAAGGTTTTGTAGAAGCTCAGAGCTGTGCTGCGCATCACTCAGAGAAATTAGCAGCAAGTTTCCATTCATTCTGCCATCTCTAGATAACGCTGTCCTGTCCACTTATTTAAGTCAATAGAGATTTGGTGAGTGAATAACTGTCAGGTGTGTTATTCTACATGGAGCTTGTATAAATGATGCTGAAAAGTTACAAAGTTTGTGATTGTAGACTATGAGTGCAATTTAGTGGTGAGAGAGACAGGAGGACAAAGAGAGAACGCTGGAGACAAAGAGAGGTGTAGGCCAGGGACAGACTTGATGGGATTTTAGAAATCTATGAGGCTGATGATGAATGTCTGAAATCGGTTTGTCTGCCCATTGAAAAGCCATTTGTTTTCATTAGCTCCCAGAGCTAGTCTAAGTCTATGATGGGGGCACAGGGTGGGTGGCTGAATGCTGAGGATAGTCATTATGGGATGGACCTCACAAGCTAAAGGAATTAGCCTAAAGCTGCGTTGGTCCTTGTTCTGTACCTGCAGCCTGGTGGAGCTCCAGTCCAGACTGGAATCAGGTAGAGGTGGCCATCATGCCATCAGAGGAAAGAAAAAGATCTTTCTCCAGGACTTACTTATGATTTAATTAAGACCGGTTTGTGGTTTTGCTCAGACTTTTTTCACACCTTGCGTCTCAAAGATAGAGATTAAAAAATTTACATCTACTACTTCAGTGTACATAGATTTTTTATTGTTAGATTTTTATTGATATAACTCATATCATACTATATTCTGTGGAATACATTATTGCATTTAAGTTGGTTTAAGGCAGATTCAAATTAAGATACTATATTACAAACTTCTACACAGCTCCAAGCAAATTTAATAGAGCAAAGATTTGATCTAACTGAGATCTTCATCAGGCATTGACCATATATAAAAAGAGCAGAACAGCATAGAAGGAAACAAACACATTCATCACCCAGGTGGTTATAGCCTGTCTCATGATGTCATTCTACTCTTAGACTGGACCAATAACAGAAGAGTCAGTAGGGCGACAAGACGTCCCGTAAAAAAAGCTAATGTAATAAATAAAAAATGCAGACATTCAAAGAGACATGTGTACGCCCATATACAGTATGTGCATCATTCATGAGAAGTAATCAGTATTTCATTGTTGTACACGATTCAGTTTGAACTACATTTTATCTCTACATAAAAGCTAATACGTAATTTTGGCTCTGATTGTAGCGTGGGATGACAGAGGTCGGAAGAGCCCTTTAGGAACTGGTTCGTGCAGAGTTTTGACACTAGAGACAACCTATTGAGGGGCTGATGACGGTGTGTGTGGAGACTGCGAGATGTATCCTCGTGTCTAAATAGTGTGTGTGATGCCACTGGGAATGTGGAGACTGAGATCATCAGACTAATTTGCCATTTCATTTCATGTTATTAGTCATGTTTGAATTGCTCATGAATTGAGTTGTTGGGAAAAAAATGTAAGTAAATACTGGTGACATAAATAAATAGCCCATCCATTCATTTATTTGTGATTATTCTTTGCAGCATCTCAGGGGGTTTATACACAGTGCAGACCAGAAATAGATGTTTATTATGAAATTTAAAAAAAGTAAACTTTGAGTTTAGGGTAGTTACACTAATGGCTAGTTACCACGATCTTGATCATAACTGAAACATCTACGTGACCTCAGGTGAATTTCCATGTGCGGTGTTGTCCTGAGTGGGTGGAGCACTACATGGTCTACCTGAAGTGTTGCAGTGATGTCACATTGCATTGTGAAAACTTAAAAAGTCTTTTTCTATTGTAAGTTTTCCATAGATAATCTAAAGTTAGTGTTTTTAATATTTTTTAAAAGTGCCCGCCCCCAAAAAAGGTTCCTGTTCCAATGGTTTTCAGCAGGACATTTTTAAAGTCCCTGGACACATCTGTTACAAAAATATTATTAGCAAACAAATGAGTAACAAATTAGCTCTTTGCCATCACAGATGATTGATCTGACTGTTTTATACCCGAGGGATGAATTTGCTCTGCACTTGCAGTCTGATTTTTGGAAACCTTGTTGCCATAAAGCTAACATGTTGCCATGCATTGAATCGAGTCACTATACCCAGACTGATATACTGCAAATTGGCTTATAAGGGATGTTTTCTTTTTAAAATGTGAGTCCCTGTCCCTGAGAAACACTCTGCGTGTCCCAGATAATGCAATAGTGCTACAGCAATGGAGATAGTTATGTGAGTTTAAGAGACAATAAGGGATCAGTGTAAAAAGATTGCATTTAAACATATCTGTTGCCATACCAAACAACCACTGGCTACAAAAATAGTATTTAGCCGACTGTGTAGTACTTAATACATTTATTTACAGCATCTTTATACATGCAGTGTAGCATATATGGTAGAAGGTATATACAGCAGATTTTAAAACACTGGTTTTACTAATGCACTCAACACATCTACAAACTTATGTATCAAATCTTATCCTCTGCTGTACATCTCCTACAATAAAGAAAGATCTATAAGTGGGGAATATGCACTGCTTTGGATTGGCCTTTCCCAGTCTGAAAGGGTTTGTTCATGTGGAGCTGAGAGCGGACAGAATCAATAAGAGAGAAAAATAGGAAAATGACATGGCTTTCTCCAGATGAAAGATCTAATCTCCAATATCCATTTACAGCTCAGGGCCTTGCACTAAAGCAGCAGCAGCAGCGGCAGCAGCAGCAGCAGCAGTGCATCCCAGTTGCAGCAACACACAAACACAGATCTCATGGGCAGATCACTGTCCACATTCGTCTTCACACTCTTCCCTCAACAATCTTGATGATTGTGAGGCCGCACGCTTAAAGGAACGTTCTGCTTGTGCTGCTGCTGCTTTTATGTTTTCATTTCATAAGCGCTTAATTTCCTCCTCATAATGAGGGGATGGGATTTGACTCGTGAGTGTGGATTTGCATTATGACATACATAAAGTTGCGTCCTCTTTCTGATGTAGCTTTCACTTAGACATGATGACAATTTAATACCCTCAATATAGTGGTTGTACTTAAAGTATTCCATTTTCATTACATTTGTGGCGCTCTCTCTTTTTATTTTCTCACAGCTCACGGTATTAAAGTTGAATATGTGTGTTGCAGACTCGCTGGGTCACATTAGCAAACACAGGCATGCATGTTTCAAAATCATACACTGTTCGGTGCCAAAGCTCTGCTTGCCATTTCGTTTTTTTCTCTTCTCCTTCCTTTCTTACTTGTTCATCCTTTCCTTCTAACGGAGAGGCGCCTTTGTAGTTTCTGTCTGCTCTTATCAGTCCTGGCATGAAGCACTTGCCTCTGCCACTGTCCTCATGTTCTCTGCAAGCTCCCACTTTTGTGATGCCTAATGAACTCTGACCAAAATTAGGCATACTCTTCAACTTTTAAACTGAAGGAGCCCCTTCAATGATTCCTTTGTGAAGTGCTGCCACCGCTGTGACTGAATGTGAGTCTCTCCCTCGCTCTATATATGTGTGTGTGTTTCAAAACGTAGTGGAATGCTGGAGTGTTTTATGGTCGGCGTGAGGAATTCGGGCTCAAGCTTCAGTCAGCCCTCAGGCAAATAGACTATGTTGTGATTTTCCTCTCTTTCCTCCATCCACACACACATACACATACAAACATCCAAGTTTTCAAGATTTTCAACATACATCCATGCATTCCCTCACTTCTCTTTTTCAGTGGCAAAATAAACAGACTACTCATTTTTTCTTCACATTCTTACATTTATGATTGTTTCATTTGCAAATATTATCCGAGACCTTCAGACATGTAGCAGTGTAGCCCTTTGGAAGGCCAAGTCAGTTGGTCAGGCCACCAGTTACAACAGATTTTACATTTCAATAACTACTCACTGGATTGCCATTGAATTTTGTACTGTACTGTACATACAATCACATTCTCCAGATGATGAACCCTACTTACTTGTTTCTCTGACATTTCGTTCAGGATTAACATTTACCAGAAATGAAATGCTGGTGGTTTTGTTGATCCCTTACGTTTTATCTAAAAATATGCCTGTGAAATATCTAAACATTAACTACAATGTAATGAAAAGAGTATTCAGTACTAAACTTGAGTTGCACATATAAAACATATTTTATGTAAATAGATAGCGGCCCACTCTAGGAAGAGTGTTGCTGGTTCCAAACTTCTCCCATTTATGGATGATGGAGGCCACTGTGCTCATTGGTACCTTCAATGCTGATGATTTTTTTCTGTATCCTTCCCCAGATCTGTGTCTAGATACAACACAGTATTGGCGGTCTACAGGCAATTTCTTGGACTTAATGGGTTGGTTTGTACTCTGATATGTACTGTTAACTGTGGGATCTTATATAGACAGGTGTATGCATTTCCAAATTATGTCCAGTCGACTGAAATTCCTACAGGTGGACTCCAATCAAGTTGTAGAAACATCTTAAGGATGATCAGTAGAAACAGGATGCACCAGAGCTCCATTTGGAGTGTCATGGCAAAGACTGTGAATAATTTTTATTTTTAATACATTTGCAAAGATTTCAAACTTCTTTCACGTTGTCATTATGAGTTATTGTTTTTAAAAATGTAATCCATTTTAGAATAAGGCTCAAACATTACAAAATGTGGAAAAAGCTCAGCACTGTGAATACTTTCTGGATGCACTTTAGAAATGTCAAGTGCCCTATCTATACATAATAGCTGCTCAAACAAGGGACAAACAAGAAGCACAGCTGAAAGTTTGAAGCTTGGCCCTGGACCCTCTTGCAGTTCAGTGTTCAGGCAGGCAGTTATCTACCCTCTACTACATTATCAATGACTTGAGTGTCTTTTGTCATGTGGTTTTGAAGTTTGAAATGCAGGTATCTTGAGATAGCATTGGTTAGATGGTGCTTGTTTAGGTTGGATGCCAGAGAAACAGCAGCATGAGGAGGGGTCAATTAAGGATTCAGTCTCATAAAGGTGAGGAGTGAGAGAATTTGGGCTTCTGTTGTAAATGGGTGAGTGTTGAGTGACCCAGTTTGTTTGGACAGATGTGTCCACACTCTGACATGGTGCAGGCTGGAGAAGTTACAGCAAATCCTTAAAGCAAATGCTGAGTTCAAGACCAAAGGCAGAAATTGCAAGATGATATTTCTTGGGCAGGAAGAACAAGAGAGAAGAAAAGAAAAGCATGTAGATAGAAGTGACTGTGTGACTGACAGTCCTGCGAGAATCTGCGAGAATCTTCTAAACAGTTAATTTTTTGGCTAGTTCACAAGCTGGTTTGCACAAATTGTTTAAACTTTATATGAAAAACACATCTAATCACGGGTGAGTGTGATCGGGTAAGGCTGACATCTGGGCAATGTTAGTTTACATACCATTTGATGCATCTTAATGCTTAATGCTTTCATTATAGGGTTAGGGCTAGCTTTTTTTGTGTGTTATATTTAATGAAATTTTATTACTGGTAAACAAGTAACAGATTTACTATGTATCGACCAACATAAGAAAAAACAACATATATTAGCTTGCTACATAAAAATTGTGTAGTTAGTTAAAATTGATAAAAAAGATAACATTATTCTTAATATATTAAACTTTTCAGTGTAAACACAAACCTGAAAGTGCCAAAAAGTCAGTTGCTGCTTCACAACAGGAAAACAATCCCGTATTGACTAACTTCTTCTCCTTCATCCTTAATACTATGCTTTATTTTTCATGGTCTAATTCATTTCCATCCTTTTGTTCCCTGATTTCCATCCACTCTCTCTTTTTTTTGCTCTCTCTCGCTTCCCAGCAGTAAGGCCTCACCCCTCCATGTGGGGAATGTGGAGAAGAATAAGGTAGGAGGAGGAGAGGGGGCGAAGGGAAGGAGGATTATAAATCAAGGTAAACGGTGGCTGTTTAACCCCTGCTATGATGTCATTTCCAACAGAGCAGCAACATGCTGGCTTCCTCTCTTCTCCTTTAATGTCCTCTCTTCTTTTCAAAGCCTGACTGTACATTACACTTGCTACTATGTTTGTCACCTTTGCTTAGCTATGCGCATGCACGCACATACACATGCACACACACACACACACACACACACACACACACACACACGCACATAGCAGACACATTTCTTTATAGTGAACCTACTAAAAAATAAATGTTTTAACTTGAAATTTGACACTTCCCCTATCCTTGATGTCTATATGTATAAAACATCTTTTATGTGCCAGGCCTGTTCAAAAACTCTCAAAATGTTCCTTTCCAATATGTAAAAACTTTGTTTTTTGTTGTTTTGAAAGATCATATTGTGGAGCCGATGACAAATATAATGTATTTACAACCTGTAAAATGAGGACATTTGAATTTTAAATGGAAAATGTAGGGATGTATAGATACTGTATTTGTTTAAAACCTGAAGTGTACCTCACTAACAGAATGAAGCAGTATGACAGCATTGTACCTGCCGGTAATGGCTGAAAGTCACTTGGTTTTCTGCATTTATTTGTCATAAAATGTGATCTGATCTTCATCTAGCTGTGGCCAGCTAGGAGCAATTCGCTCAGGAGGAATTGTAGCTCTGTCATATTTTTTGGATGTCTTATATGTGTGGCTCTGTGGTCTGTGCCAAGTTGTTCCATATCGTCTTTATTGGTTTGAGGTCTGGGCTCTGACTTGGCCACTCCAAAAGATGGATTTTGTTTTTCTGAAGCAATTCAGTTGTGTGTTTTGGGTCATTGTCCTGTTGCATCACCCAACTTATACAGAGTTTCAGCTGATGTACAGACAGTCTCACATTATTTTGAAGAATGTTTTGATAGACTTGGGAAATTCAATCTTCCCCTCAATCCTAATGCATCAAAGCAGAACCAAATCATGATGTTTCCTCCACCTTCCAAATTGTTCAATATAG
This sequence comes from Anabas testudineus, assembly GCF_900324465.2. NCBI lineage: Eukaryota > Metazoa > Chordata > Actinopteri > Anabantiformes > Anabantidae > Anabas > Anabas testudineus. The sequence goes on along the minus strand of NC_046612.1, from coordinate 25,179,692 downwards.
TTTCATGAGTCCACGAAACATTTTACCAATACTGCTGTGGAGTGTCCATGTGATCTTTGGAAAACTTTATGCAACTTTAAGCAGCAGCTTCCTTCCTGGTGTCCTGCCATATACACCCTGCTTGTTCAATAGATTACCTACTATAGACTCATGAATACAGATGTTAGCCAGTTCCAATGATGCCTTCAAATCTTTGGCTGCCACTCGGGGTTGTTTCTTTACCTCATTGATAAGTGTTTGTTGTGCTCCTAGGGTCATTTTGACTGGTTCGTCCACTTCTTGGTAAAGTAGCCACAGTCCCAAATTGTCTCCATTTGTAGATTGTGTGCCTAAATGTAGACTGGTGAATTTCTTTGACATACAAAAAGTTCACATACTTTTTCTTGCCAATGTACTGTACAGAGGGACATTTCAAGGCCTGCGCTGTTCAGTTTTAACTTTTCAGGACAAAGATGCAAGGTGCTCACAAAAGTTATAGACACAAGGAAAAATTGTTGAGGAACCAGCAGCCTTCATCTTTGACATTTAACGGCACAGCAAATTGTGTGACATCAACCAGTTCAGTAAATCTCAATGGCAAATATCACTAAAGCAGTAACAAATAATGTATATCCTAATAAATACAAGTTCTATGTGTTGAACACTATAGAGGTTCTATGTGTTTACACTATGGAACTACTTCAGTGCACTGATTGTGTTAACTACACTGTATATCCAGTAAATAACCATGCACCAGCTTGTGTGCAGTGTAAAAGGTGCAATAAATGATAACAGCTAGCTTGCAGCTACAACCCACCCTCAGTTTACTACACACACAATGAGACGTTCTTTAAGTATGTCATGTGGTTTGCTTCACACTGATAAGCATGATTTTGAAGACTCACTAATGTTGTTTTTCCAACACAGATTTAATCATCATGGCACATCGTTGCTCAAAATATACACGTACGCTGATTTGTGTACACTCAGGATGCATTTTTACTTCACTAACTTATATGTTGCAGGGCAGAGGGACCTGCTCTTTCCGACTCTCTCTTGCACTTAGCGAGCTTATTTCATAGTTAAGAGCCTGTGTGCTTAAACTAACAAGGCTAAATGTGAGCTTTGTTATTGATTGTGCTATGTTGTGTTTCTGTATCATTAAGGGAGCGTCAGATGTGTTATAGCCTATTACTCAGCAGGGCTGCATAAAAAATTAAACCCATGTGGGAGGGAAACACTTTCAACCAGTCGTGAAACATAGTAAGACATTGTTACCTAAGTTTATCATTTAAGAACAACCTCCATTCTGTTGTAGCTACAGTTAGTACTTCATATTTTCTCATTAGGCCTTGTGTTAAATCAGCCCAGGATGCATCACCAGGATCAGCATCTGGTATTAGTTCCCAGAGATCACGGCAATCAAAATGGAGCTCATCAGTTCCTTGTTATCCACACAAAAAGAGATCCAAAAGTGCAATACATGTACTGTCATCCTGTGCCTGGCCTAAACACTCCTAAATGTCTGCTTTACATCAACTGCCAATCATCATGGTCTTCCAATCATGACAGAGTAGATGGGTGACTGATGTAAGCGAGAAAGTGAGGTGTGACAGATTGATGCCAGCTATTGCTTTTAGTAGGAGTAGAAGCACCAAGGTGAATAGCTTTCCCCCTGTGTGAGGTCTCCACCAATCCGCTTTTACAGAAAGAAAAGGAAAGCAGGATGGGAAGAGTGAAGGAGACAAGGGAGTGAGGAGGCCCGTTGAGACATGATTGGTGTGTTGGTGTGTGTATGTGTCCTAGTGGAAGACTGATGAGTGCTTGAGTTGGTATGTGCTTTGCCCTCAGGTCAATGACATTTAAAACACTGGAGAGTGGGGAAAAAGAGAGAGAGGCACAGTGTGTGTGTGTGTGTGTGTGTCTTTGTGTGTGTGTACATGTGTTTTTTTCCCATATTGAGGCTAGAAGACCACCCTACCACTGTTCTTTAACAGTATGATAATGTTGTGTTTGGTAATTAAAATCCATTAGAACCTAATGGACGAGCAAAAAACAAACCATTGAATGTGGTCACAGCTGATTTGGTCCTTTTCTGATACAGTTAGCTCTTACACATAAATAACTGAATTCTACTGCAAGCTTCTTAAAACAGATGCAATTGCTAATGAGTATAAAGGCCAGATTTACTAAAACCTTTAGAGACCTGTATTTCAGCAGCGATACACCCATACACATGTGGTATGTTTATCAAACTGTCCCACCAGGCTCGTGTCGCAGTGAGAGTTTCTGTTTGAATGTTGCATTTCTCACCTTTTTTTTTTTTTTTTGCTCATGCGTTAAGGTAAGGATTGCAGCAATAGGAGCATTATTTTGTTGGATATACTAAGGTCACATCCTGGCTGGATCACTGACTGGGCATGGTGGGCAATCACCCAATGGCCCTGAAGGCTCCAGCCACATTTGTAGCACTGTGGCCTTTGGCTTTAGGGTAACTTGACCGAATGTGAATCAGTTTTTAGAATATGCACCACTTTTGCAAAATGTCAACTCAAATGATAAAGTCTTTTTCAAAAGGCCTGGCCTTTAAATTTCTCATATTTAAACCCTGTATTAATATTTGACCTTGAAACTTATTAGTAGACGGCCCACAACATCCTGATAATCTATCTGAATGGCCACTGTTTACATTGCATTATTATTTTACAGCTCCAGTCACCAAATGCCAGATGGTCAATCGACCATTTCCATTTCAGTTATTTATGGAGTCACTGTATTACACTTAACTACGTTTAGCTAAGTGATGTAACAGAGCCTCGGGTTTGGATTAGTGTACAAATCAACTGTGGCCTCTAATTGTGTAAAAATGTATTTTTTTAATGTTTACAAAAAACAATTTGTTAAATAGCAAGGCAATGTCAGTGTGCATGAAACCCTAAACCACGCTACTGTATTCTGTTGTTAAAAAAGTGCTACTGCACTTTAACAGACGTGTTACTGTGTTAAACAGCAATTAACAGTGTGCTGAGTTCTTGTAAAGCATCTACTACAGTTAGTATTCCATTGGGTTATGTTGTGGGTCTATGGATGGACAGCGTGTATTCATTTGGATTTGTTTAGCGTTTGCGACACTAAAGCACTGATGTACTTCTGTTGTCATAATTCTTTTTCATATTTTGTCCTCTTTTGTTTTATTTTATTAAAGATGCAAGAACCACAGTTATTAAAGCTGCGAGAACACTACATGCTAACTAATTATCCTGGGCTCCATACAAAATAAAAGTTTTACATATTTACTTCTTTGATTGTATCTAGACAAATACAGCCTGAGCATTTAGAATCATATTTATTCATCAAGATAACAGTGTGAGAGGAGGGGGTGTCTCTGTTGCTGTGGGGTTATAGCTACAGTATATGGCAATATGAGATCTCATTAAGGGAGGCTATTATATTAGAGCGAGTTCCACAAAGCTACATTACAAGCATTACTACATTAAGATACATTTTGGAAATATAGTCACGGTTTACCACATAGGCGGCACAACAGTACAGTATTTATAACATTTAAACATTAAATAATATTTAGCCTGGTCGTAGAGTTAGCAGTATAGCAGTGTGAATTTATAAATGAACATTTAGTGATGGTTACAGTATCTGTTGTCCACAGCTGTTTTATACTGTAAACTTCAGGTCATTAAATCTTTGCAGCCATCTGAGGACAGCAGGACATTCAGAGGGCCAAAGCACATTGCCATTTCACACAGCTCTCCACTGTCTTCACCTTCATTAAATAATGTGCAAATGACACCAGGCGGCTGCAAAATAACCCAGTACACCTCTACACGCATCAGACGGGTTGGTTATAGATCGGAATTCTACCCTTCTACCCTTTACGCGAGACATGTCGGATACCGGACCTCATTAATACTGTGCATCATGATCTCTTTTCCAGGCTTCCTTGTCATTTGCTTTTTTTTTTTCTTTTTAAGTTTTATTCTTAATATACACTATGGAGCAAACTTTGCTGCTGCTGAGGGAGACAAACTCTGACGGGAGAGAGAGAGAGACAGACTCTCTGCTAATAGATGGAGAAGTCTTGGGAACTATGATTCCTTTGTCTGGGTAACGTGGGTCAATGGTGCAGGCTTAAGGAGTTACTGCTACAGTCTGTGCAGTTTCACGACTCCGTCTCATATTCTTCAGTTCACTTCAAGGGAAAAGAAAGCTTGTAGGCTGCTGTGAGTTTTAAGGCAACAGATGAGAGAACAACCAGGAGTCTAAACCAGTTGAGGTTCAGGATAAAATGATATTTGATCCCAGCCATATGTCAAATGATTCTCTTGGAGGGAAAAGGAGGAGGAGATGTTTTGGTCCCTTTTGAGGCCTATTATGTATATGTGAATACGAGATGTAATGAGAACTTGTATATCCCATACTTTTACATCTGTATAGTAAACATGTATATATTTGTATGACTTTTCTGGGCTTATTTAATCTTCCTTTTGTATTTTGTGCAGCTGTAATTATTTTTGGCATATTGAACTATTTGACAGCATTACTAATTCACTTTACATGTAACATGCGAAAACAGGAGTAAAACAAATGATTGTCTGCTTAAATTAGGGACAGTTGGACTCAACAGTGATATTCACAACTAATCTAAGACCCAGTGGTCCATGGACAGTCACTGTCTCTTTCACAGCTGACTGACAGCACTGTGAGAGAGCCATGCAGGCGCAACCCTTCTTTTCACAGTGCACACTGCCTGAATTAAAAGATCACATGGAGAAAGTGACTTATTTAGATGTCTCTGGGGCTTTTTTGTGTTGGTTTCAGCTTTAGTTGGACATTCGGCGGACTTGATTTGAGTGCAGATAAATGCACTGATTGACATGTGGCGTGATTTAATAAAAAATACACAGAGCAAAGCTCCTGTCAAAGCTCCGCTGTCTAGATTTCAGCACTATGTTAAAGGATATCTTTGATTTCTTGTTCGATCTATTTTTACAGTCGATCACACAGCAGCTCTACCCCAACTTAGGCGTGTTCTTAAGTTTCCAGGCTGTGGTTTTCAAAATCTACGCTGCTACTCAAGCAGTTCTTTGGCCTGTGGTTACATTTTTCACCTGTATTTCCTTTGGCGGGGCAACACCCTCATTTGTATAATTATATTTTGTTCTCATGTCATTTTCTTTAAAGTAATTGTTGATTAATATGAAGAGGTCGGGGTAAGGCAATTTATCAGCTACAAGCAGTGAGTGAGCATCTATGTTCCCACATTTGTGTAATGTCTAATTGTCTGATGCACCTCTCCCTCCCGCTTGCACAGTGCGCTGTTGGCTTGATTCATTTTACCCATTGACAGCGAAAGAGAAAAAGAGAAAGAGCAAAGCTGTGTGTGCTTCTAGTGTAGACAGTCTGTGCAATCACAAATCTGCATGGACTATCCTTTTGGCCACATAAATGTGGAAGCCATAAATTAGCCTTTTAGTTATGTCTACTGATCCATCTTCTCTGATCATAGTCATGCCACAGTTTTTGTGACAACAGTTCAGGTGATGCTGTCAGCGCAGAGATTCTCAGTCATTCAGGTGAGATTATGTGAAAGCTGAGTCATGGCACCCGGACTTATCCCAGTACCTTCTTCAGTCTGACGAAAGTTGGTTCAGATGCTGCTGTGACTGTCAGACAAATTAGAAGCACTAATTACTCACATTACTTGGAGTTTGCACTGCAAATGACACTGTTTTAAAAGACTTGTGCATCATAAATGTTGTCAACTGACTATTAAAATCTCAAGTCATTTATTCGGGAGTTAGTCCGTGTGAGATCACTGCAATTGTTTCTAATGTAAATAACATGAATAACATTTGTTGGCTCAAGTATTATTTTTTTCCATAATTAGTGTTGCGATTAGGCAATTTAGTTCAATTTAATACAGGCACTGGTTTAAAGAAAACTCTAATTTCACTTGTGGTGCTTTGAGGACAATACATAGTTAAAGTGCTGCCCTGGGAACCTCTTGTAAGTGATTCAAGAGAGGCTTTTTTAAGACTGAAAATCTAACAAATAGATTTAAATAGGACTACATATCTTACTAAGTTGACTTCATAAATCAATAAAGTCATTTGCCAGACTTGATAGTAAGCGAGACAATAACATTACATACTCATTACAGTTTTTTGCAAATTAGAATATAAATAGAGTAACATCCAGTTGTTTCTAAAAAAAATATAAAAATAGATGGTGTGTTTAGGTATACCCTTATAAGCAAGATAAATATATGCATCAAGGGAATCAGATGTTTCTAAACTTTCCTTTAAAACCTCCACTTTCAGTATCTGTTCAGTTGTCTTTCACTCTTAATCTCTGTCATTCTGTTTCTCAACAGAAGGATACTACTACCACCGCTGCCAGGGGCATGAAAAATACACAAACACACACATACAGTACGGGTACATTCACAGGCCGCTGCCACACACGTTCCCTGGCTGGGCTTGATGAATGGGCCTAGTTTAAATTATTTTGTGCAGATCTCATTTAGGAGCCCTTGAAGAAGAGATCCAGCCTGTTTATTCATTTCACATTTGCACCCGGGCTTCAATATCTCTGTCTATGCCTGCAAAGAATTTACCCTCCTCCCATCCAAGAGGAAAAAACTGGAAAAGAAAAGACAGAAAGAAACACAGAGACAGGGAGGGAAAGAGAAAAAAAGCAATTTACACAATGTACATAAAATGATGCTCTCAGAGTTTGATAACCTGCATAAATTATAGAGTATAATTAAATATTATACCCGGTGAATCACCAAGGAGAGAGGATGGCGGGAGAAGAAACAAGAGGATAACAGCAGGGAGTGGGGAGGGAAGTGATGGGGGGGGGGAAGAAAAAGAAAAAGCAAAAGATGGGGAAGAGGAGAGGAAGAGGAGACAGCAATGGTGCTAGGCTTCAATCTCATAATTGTTTTTATTGATTATTTCTTAAGGTGAAATGGTTTTAAGATAGATAAGAAGTGGGAGTCAGGTGAGGGAAGGGCAGTAACCAGGGCAATGGAATTTCTGTGAAACAAATAACTTTTTTCTTTTTAACAGAAAAATAAATAAATAAATACAATCAAGACAGCTTTTTGGCATTGTCAGATTGTCTCCATGGTGGCCCATATAAATTAAATGGAATATTGTTTAAAATTTAAATTGTTCGGCAAAGGGTAGGCGTGGAAGTCGTCTCTGGTGAGAGCACAATTGACCCAAAAATATATTCAAATTAGCATAGCTAAACAGTGTCTACACACTGAGGAGAGGAGTGTTTCGTGTGTGTGTGTGTGTGTGTGTGTGTGTATACATGGATGGGGAACATGGACACATTCATTTACGCTCATGTTCTTCTTTGGCCCACAAGAGAGAGAAAGATGGAGAACTACGGAGAAGAAAGTGATAGAAAGAGAAAAAGATAATATATGCAACATGAGAGCTTATTGTCTGTGTGGAGTGGAGCTATGACAAGACTGAGGGTTCACTGAAATACTGTTTACTCCCCAGGAACGTCTACTACTGGGACAGCTACACTAGAATACCAGTGTACTGTCACTGATATACTTATAAGATCTCAGCTGTAACATATGACAATATTCTGTTTAATAATCCTGAATAACTAATGTAATTTCTATCTCTATCTATATCTGAACCACAGATCATGCTGAAGAGACAGAAGATGCACAACAAGGCCAAGAGCAGGCATGCTGGCAGTGAGACTGAGGGCACAGTGGTGTTTTGAGTTAAGTTGGGGCAAGTTAAAATTCGCTAATAAGAATAAATATTTTTGCAGGTATTTTGTAAAAAGTATTTTTGAAAAAAAGGTCAATTTTGGAAAAATCGGGGGAACAACAAAGGTTATTACACTTTGTCTTGAGGAGAACGTGAATGTGTTTCCACTGTGTAAAGATATATAACTTTCAGTTATGGTTGGTAACCTCAGAGAAAGTCACACCTGTACCAAAGTTTTTTAAACTTTAATGGGGCAAAACACACACACCCACAGTTTAAAATACCAGTGAAACTACTTGGTTTGCAGGTAAAACCCAAAGTGATCACATGAAATGCAATAAAAAAATATTTGATTAATGCATGCACTGGTTTCAAGCCTGTACTGCTTGGATTTTGTGACTCCTTTTTACTGAATCAGCAAGTAACTTGAAGAGTACAACACTGTATAATGTAATCATACCAGAAATATGAAATAGGATGAGGTACTGTGAAATTCACAAGCTATCTTTGTGTTGTAATTATCTCAGGTAAAAATAAAATGTCAGCCGGTTATAAAATTGTGATTATGAAACACGGTTTATGACCACCAGGGACAGAATGATAGGTATGTGCAGTTTTATCAATAAACACAGAGAATACCAGACAAGAAGTCTATGTTGACAAAAGATAAACTTGATCATTAGAAAATCCCAAATGCTGATGTAACCAGAGCAACTATGACTATGCACTAATGCTAGAGGAGATATAGCGACTTTAAGCATTAAAACTACTGTAGCCTGCTTCACAACTGTAATTGGCAATTACCAAATTACACTCAAGTCCTGAAGCAGTTGTGGAAGCAGTACCCCGATCATCTACTTAATAATTCAGTTCAATTTAATTCAGTTTATTTATACAGCACCAAATTACAATCACAAACAAAGTCACCTCAAGGTACTTCACAGTGTAAGGTTTAAGATCTTACAAAATACAACTGTATGTAGAACTACATAGAAAACCCAACAGTTCCACTTGAGCAGCACTAGGCCAGGCTCAGTGTGGGCGGCCATCTGCCTTGACCGGTTGGGGTGAGTGGAAAGAGGAGAGAGAACAGAAGCAACAGAATAACAGCAACAACAAGCAGCAAAAACACTGGGCAGGTCAGCAGGACCAGTAACTGCACTCTGGAAATATACAGGTCATAGGCTGAGGATACCTGCAGAAAAGTACAGAAAGAGGGAGACAGAAAGGAGGAAGCACAACTACGGGAGAGACTTGATGTCAAACAGTTATTTAATGGAGCCATCTGAGAATTTTCAATGGGAATTTTATTTTTTTAAACTGCAGGAAGCCCAGCCAAACACTGCTGGGTCACAAGCTATGGTCACAAGGGTATTCTTTATCAAAGCATTACATTTTATACACTTATCATGTTCTTTCATGTGCAATCTCAATCTTAAAACAAACCAGTAAGTAATCAGATTAATGTAGGGGAATAAAATTGACAATAGGGAAGTACAAAGGGAAGTACAGATCAACTCTTACACATCCACATTATGGAAGCCGGAGCTCTAAATGTACTCTTCCATGATGATGTTTCTTTTCAGATCTACATTGACATGTACTGTAAGTGATGACAGCACAGGACCAGTATGCACTCAGCAAACTACACTCTTTAGCTTTCAAGTAAAAACAAACCATCTAATGACCACTCCATCTTTGTCTCTCCCCCTTTCTCACCCATTGTTTATTCAAATTTTACGGACGGGGTACTTTTTCCAGTTCAGCACCTTCACCAGTTTTGTGAGAGAACGGCATTATGCCTGTGTTATTATGCAATTCATCACCAATAATAGATTTGTTTACGGGGGCCCCCATCTCTCGCCCGCTCTCAGTGCTGCATTTTCAAAATAATAATAATAATACATAGTTTATAATGACGGTAATGGTACGAAGGCTTTGATAATAGATGTGCAGGGAGGGATAAGGGAGCCTTGATCAGCCTGGGTCTCAGCTCAATTGTCTTCAAAGCACTGTTTAATGTAGAATAGGCATCCTGGGAGATTGTCTTGAAACCAAGAAAAAAAGGTGGGTGTACGGATAAGAGAAATGAACGCACCGATGGGAGTATGCACACGCACACACAGTGCTCACACAAGCATATACACAGGCAGACGCACACAACATACTCAAATAAGCTCTCACATAACCACCCACTGGCGTGTCTCTCCTCAGAGGGCTCTCTGGTGTAAATGTGTTAAAACTCTCCCTTGGTCTTTGGCTTCTGCTGAATAAATCTGTGTTTTAGTCTTCACTTTAGCACTTTAAACTCAGGGTATTTCCAGCATGTTTTCTTCTGCCTCCTCCTGGGCTTTAGCTGAGATCTCAAGCTGCTGACAAATATAGGAGAACTAGTTTTGAGAGTATGTGTGGTGGTACTGCATACGTACGGATAGATGAGAATGTTCACAGGAAAAGTACATTTCAACCACTTATGTCTTTATATTAAAGTAACAGTATATTAAGTGAATCTTTTTTAAACTTTCATTATCATCTTCACTAATTTTCATATTAAAATCAAATGATCAAAACACTGTGTTCTTCTCAGACTCCAGTCTAAGCATATAACTGTTAAAAGGCTAAAAAGCAAAGTTGTCTTAGGGTGGAATAATACAAAGCACAGGCTCTACAGCTCAATTTAAAGTCACGTTTTAAAATGCTTTAAATAAATCATTATCCTAGTATATGTAATGGAAGCACTTCCATTACATCCTTACACATACTTGTTCAAAGACACAATGAACATCAGCACTTTTTATCCACACTGGCAGCATCTGAGGTCATTTAAAGAGGAGACGTGATTCTCCAAAACCCCAGTGGTTTCCAAAAGGATCCTAACCTATGCAGTATCAGGTGAGAACGAGAACTGTGAACTTCCCAGTTCACAAGGTCAATATTCTGATGAAGGAACTGATGTTTTATTACTGTGTGCTTCAATTGTACAGTGAGGAAATGATCCATTTGTCCCCTGAAACACTGTGAAATGTTGGACTGACCCAGGTGCAGTATCACGGACATGTTTAAAGAACCCAGTTGTCAAGATCTTGTGACCAACGATAGGACTGTAAACAACCTGCAAACATTTCCTTTACAACAGTAACAGTACAGATGGATCAACAGACATTTAATTCTGGTATACTGACTTGTGTTGCAGCTTACCATTCAATAGGTGTTACCATTTTACCGTCTACATACATCAAAGTTGGTGTCATGCCCAACTTTATTAGATCCATGTCACACAGTGTGGCTGCAGCAAATCTACATGTATCACACTGCTGAAATGTCACAGCCTGTAGGTGCCTTTAGAGACAATGACAAGGCCTCCATCCATGTCACTAAATCTTGACCCAATTAAACACCACTGACACATAACCACAGTGAGTGTGTATTGGGCTCTGATTGCTAGAAAACATGGGCGAACTGCACCAAATGCCTCCTGTGTAGACACACACAGGTTCGTTTATGTGCAAACACAGCTCTTCACCACCATCGTTGATTGATTTCACAAGTCTGTGAAGTGATGGAGCACTGTTGTCCCTAAACGGTATTCTCCTTTAGCGTTATGTTATTGGTGGTGAAAAAGACCACTATCCAACACTGTTTTTGCACAGAATGATGCTTTGGTCCTGCGTGGGTCTACATAAGGCGTTTGTGTCCAACACAAAGTTTAGGTCAATGATGTTTTGAAAGAGCTCAGGGCCCAACACACATTTGCTGTTATATCCACATAGACCCAGGCAAATAGACTTGAAGTCGTAAAAAGCCAAAGATGTCACATCAAATATTTATCATATTTAAGATTTAGATTTGTTCTATTATTTGAATTATGACAAAGAGGTCATAACAAAGATTAACTGTCAATATATCCTCATTATTTTAACAGAAAACTGTTTGATTCCAATTATGTGATCGCAGTATAGTTTAGGATTGCGAAGAGTTTACTATGTGTTATGCTGTCACTCCAACTCCATAAGGTGTCTTTTATTCTGAATTTCAAGGGGTGTATTAAATCTCAATCCTATGTAAATCACACAGATCAATCTAGTTTACATTGGTGGCCTGTAAAGTGTTGCTGAAAAACCTCATCCATGCAGGGGATGGACAGAGGAACAGGGTAGTGAAGGACAGCTGTGGTGTGACCCATGATGATCACCGGCACACACTTGCATGTTTGTCTTGCTGAAGATGTGAGGATGACATCATGCATTCCCTAGCCTTTTACCCTCATCTTAACCATCTCTCCCTCTCTCTCTCTCTCTCTCTCACACACACACACACACACACACACACACACTCCATATGTCGCCAGGTGTGGCTGTCATCCTGTGCACCACTATAATCAATTAAACAGGATAGTTTCATCATCAAATATCCAAATGATGATTGCTTACTTTACCTAATCTCCTAATGCCAGTGACCTCTAAATGCGTGGAGGGTAATCGTGTTTTCCTGTTTGTTGCTATACCCATGTATGCATGTGCTTTAAACTGCTTGGATGGGTACAGGCGTTTTATTTTGGTAAAACACTGGGGAATGCTGAAGCAATGCAGAATGCCTCTTGTAATCAGATTTCTTTATGTGTGTTAGTGTGCATGTGCTCTTTTTCTCTGCTGTTTGTGATTGGCGTTGAATGCAAAGTGACTGTCAGTGATCCTCATGAATGCCAAAGTAGCTCATTGACTGTGAACTGGGTCTTGTTAGCAGTTGGATAAGCAGGAATAGAAATATAAGCACTTAGACACTATTTATTCATGCCGACTGCCTTCCCCTGGCTTTTTGAAGGTAAAGAGGAGTGTTGTGTCTGTGTGTGTGTGTGTGTCTGTGTGTGTGTGTGTGTGTCTCGCATGTGTATAAGAGAGGACAAAAAAGAGAAAGAAAAAAATGATTGACTAAGATGACAGTGTGATAGCAGTGGTGGAGTGAAGTTTTTGCTATTTAATCAGTAGTTACTTGGAAATAGATTGTTGCATGTGAAAACAGAAACTTACAGTAGCAAGAATAAAAAAGTGAACCCTTTTGGAATTGCCGGCATTTCTGCATTAATTGGTCATAAAATATGACCCGATCTTCATCTGGGTCACAACTTTAGACACACCCATTAAACATTCAAAGTGCTGGTGGAAAAAGCTAATGAATCCATGGGTTTAATAACAGGTCAAAACCTACAATATCAGCTGCTGGTAGCTGCAGATTAGACCTGCACAATGTTCAGGATGAACTTTGGACCATTCCTTCTGCCACAGAACTGCTTCAGCTCAGACATATTCTTAGGATGTCAGCTGTGAATGGCTCTCTTGAGTATGTTCTAAAGCATCTTTATTGGGTTAAGGTCTGGGATCTGACTGGGCTGCTCTAAAAGGCAGATTTGACATATATCTGAAGCAGATTTACTGCAACGTCTAGGATCATTGTCCGGCTGCATCAACCTTACCGGACTGCTGCCCTGACATCATCTTGTAACTCCGTTAAATGCCATTCAGACACAATACTACCTTTTCCACTCACACTGTGAGGTTTGTATGGTAGTGCTGAATAAAGACATGAAAGACCAGAATTTTTTTAGATTTGTCAAAACTCTTGACTTAGATAAAGATCAGATCATATTTTTGGAGAAATTAAAGCAGGAAACAATACACATACTTATTCTTGGCACTGTACATATTCACTGTGGTTATGTACTAAAATACTGCACAATAAATGGGCATATTGAAGGTTCCTCTTCAGAGGTCCCATTGACCTGTGGTGTTCCTCAAGAGTCTTTCCTTGGCCTCTTGTTTTCTGTTTACATGGTTCTAGGACATTTTATCCACAAACAATATTTATTACTTTCATGCAGGCGAGGGCATGTGCCTACTAAAATGCAGTGGAAATGGTAACCTTCATCCATTTATCAGTTAATGTCCTATGAATAAAAAATGAAGTGATGGGTGTCCCAACTCACTTGGTCCGAATCAGTGGATGAGTTTGTACAGTTGGACGTTTCCTCTTGATTTAGTTTCTTTTCACACAGAGAAAAATCCAAGTGAACTGAGACACATCAAATCACGCGAGAACGTCCTCTCCGCTTATTGGTCAGATGTGTCTGCTGTGGGAACAGAAAAGGTAAATACAGGAAGAAGGTGAAGTGTTGTGAACTACAGTGTGTTTGTGTGACAGGAGAGAGATGATTTCACTATGAATGTTAACACAGGTTGATCATCCTGTTGATAATTGTTTGTTAGGTTACATCGCCTGCAGAGTCTTCAGACCTGGTGTCTGTGAGGAACTTCACCTCCTCACGTCTCCACTTTTGTCCTCATTTAATCAGACAGCATGTTTTTGGTGGACAAATGAAAGAAATGGAAACCTACACACTACACAAAGCTCTCAAATCATGCAATTCAAAGCGTTTGGTCCTGCATTGGTTCAGTTCGTTTTCTCACCAGGAGGACCGCTCTAGAGTTCGCTAGATGATGCGGCTCAAGACCAAATGTTTTTAGGGGTCTTGGTGCAGTTGTTTTGGTGATCGGGTGTGATTACCGTGTTCACGCCAGACAAGATGAACTGCACCAAGGGGGAAAACGAACTTGAGTTTGATTTTCTCATGTCACACCACTCTTCAGATCTTTGCATTGGCTTCCTGTGGCTGCAAGGATCAAGTTCAAAGCTTTGTCTCTTGCCTACAGAGTGGTCAACTCCACAGCTCCATCTTATCTCAGTTCAATCATTCAGGTTGACATCCCCTCCCGTCCACTGTGCTCAACTGGTCACCAAGGAAAACTCTTCAGCTCAGTGATCCCACGATGCTGGAATGAGCACGCTCAGCCACCTCACTTGCAATCTTTAAAAAAATTGCTGAAAACAGAACTCTTCCGCATCTTCCTTTGCACAAAAAAATAAAAATAAATAAATAAATAAACTTTTCTACTCTTTCGTTCTCACTTCTCTTGAAACAGAAACACTTTTTCGATAGCACTTTGCTTTGATGTTGTTTCTTCTTGACTTAGATTTTGTTTTGTTGCTTGCCTTGTTCCTCACTTGACTAAATTGAATTGAACTAATGTCTGTAGGTGTGAAAGCACCCTTAGTCTCAGGTGTTTTTCCAAACATGCTTTCAACCAGCTGAGGAGCATAAAACAGTGACCTTAATTTGTAATAAGATCTCAGATCTTCAAGCTGATTAGATATTCAAAAGAATAAGTACGGACGATTTTACAATATCACTGAATGTTCAATATATACATTTTTACTGGTCTTTTCTGAACATCAATTCCCTCGAGCCTGGATGTGTGCTAAATGTGATGGCTCAACAAAAGAGGAGAGTACAAGAGAAGTGGACGACAAACAAAAATGAGGAAATCAAGTTGCTTTTCCAAGTGCTTACAGCAATTAAATCTTGTCTTCATGTTGAATCCAGTTCTTTGTTGAGACACTGGTGGGTTTTGTCATTCAGATTGGGTATGTGACATCCTTTTTTTCAGTTAGGATCACACACAGTGTACAGACAGAGGAACAGAGCTGGAAGGATTGAATAGTACAAGTGAATCTGTGTTCGTGTGCATGTGCGAGTGTGCCAGTGAAGATGAGTGTGGTTTTTTTTTTTATGTGTATGTGTGTAAGTGAGTTCGTAGGGTGAAGTAGGTTACAGAGGCAAGAAAGAGGAAGAGAATCCTTTTATGCATTATCAAATGTTTCCCTTTAGAAATTCAACACTCTTTTCAATATTGAGTCTAAAAAGAATGTGCTCAAGACTTTGCCCTGCCTGCTAGAATTAGTCGGAGGACCATTTTTAGTCATAAATTATGCACTGAAACAAAGGGATCCCTTTTTTTTTTGTCCTCTCGGCGCATGGGCCCGAGCAAGCGCCTTTTAAAAATCTTTAAAATTGTCCATTCAACTCAAAGATACTGAGTGTAGCAAAAATGTCGAAGACATAAAGTCGGGGGAAGATTGAATAAAATAATGCGGGGGGACAGATTAGTCATGGAGTTGAGCCCACATGCTCTTTCAGCCGCCGCACAATGCCACTTTTTATAAGCGGTCCCCATCTCCACAAAGGCTGCGTTCAATATATCGAGGATGATACATGGTCAGACGTGTAATCTCTCTTTGATTCTCTGCTCTCATTCATCCCACAACCTTTTCAGCCCTGACACTGATGAGCTACTGGGCTCAATTGCACACACATACACACAGGCGCACACTGTCAGGGTTACACTCTCATGAGGCAAGCCTAAATGTACATATGTGTCTACACTTTTGCACTGACAGACGTTTATGTGCTTATATACATACACCCATGTTAATCTATGGTCACACACGCACACACACACACAAACACACGCGCGCATGAAGACAATACTTCCTGGACTTAAGAGTTCATTACAGCCACAGCCAGTTCTGGCATCTCCATTGCAGCTCCACAGTCTCTCTGTGGTTTTATTGACCCGAATGTTCAGGTGGTACAGAGCCAGCTATTGTTGTCGGATAATGGCACACAGTGTGGTGTTAGCGGGCAGTGTCGAGTCGTGGATGTTCAAACTCTAAATCATATCGGATTTTTCATATAGTGAAAATGTTAAGGTGCCATTCTTGACCAAATGACTCGCCTGCACGAATCTACCTGTGGGTGAGCTGCATTTCTGTGGCAATATGTCATGGAATTTCCACGCCCTCATCCTCACCCTGTAAAACATTTATTCTCCTTATTCACCCCCTCTCAGTGGTGCCACTGCCATTGAATCTGAACAGGAAAAATGGTGATCCTTACAAGTAATGGAATCATTTCATTGTTTTCTTTGTGCCGGTACATTGACAAGGATTAAATGGAACTGTCCAATATATTCTAAATTACTCCTGTAACCCTTCCTAAACATGAAATCAAGTAGCAGTTAGTTTGCAACAAGTCTATAGCCTGGACAAACAGATTGAATCATTTACTTTTTACTTTTCTGTTTTTTTAATTTGTGAGATGCCTGTACATTGACTAACAACTACTTACAAAGTTTTTACCATGTTATTTTTGCCTATTCATGCATCCATCCATTCATCCATCCATTATCTGCCACTTATCTGAGGTCAGATGGCTATGGCAGGATGTTCAGCAAAGTAGTCCAGACATACCTCTAACAAGCCGCATTTTCCAGCTCCTCCTGGTTTTCAAGACTTTCCCAGGCCAGACGAGACATATATTCCCCCCCCAGCACGTTCTGGGTCTACCCCGTGGTTTCCTACAAATGGGAGACACCAAGGAGGCTTCAACTTTGTAAGTTTAATAAATATAGAAAAAAAAGTTAATTACTTTGTGGACCTATGCAACCATTGGACTGAAATATAGCACTGTTTGGAGTTTCTTGGATTACCACAAATCGTAAGGTTGCTTTTCAGCAGCAGAGACAGGGAGACAGGTCGGAGTCGAGGCGATCATCAACAGATTTCAGATTTTTTGGTGCTATGATATGTACAATAAAAATCTAGTCCCATCAGAAAAAGATCTGCCCAATTGAATCATTGTAGAGATCCGTAATTCTCTCAATGAGTATTTTGGAATCTGTCTATCATATTAGGATTTTGAAAAATTACAAGATGCCTTCTTTATAATGGCTTGCATACATAATTAGTATACATTTGTAATTGAGCTTTTTTCCCTCTCTCTGTCTCTCTGTTTCTATCTATCTCTGTCTCTCTCTCTCACCATCCCTCCCTATTTCTCTCTCTTTCCTTTTTTACACCAGTAGCACCTGGACCCGCACTATTCATCATGTGGATGACTCTGAACATGAATTAGCTTTCTTTTTTTTACGCTGGAAGATGAGAGGGCCAGATGGCATAAAATAAAAAAAGGCTAGAAATAAAAAAAGAAAGCATGTATGGAGGGAGGAAAGGAGTTAGG
The DNA here is from genome assembly GCF_900324465.2 of Anabas testudineus. Taxonomy (NCBI): domain Eukaryota; kingdom Metazoa; phylum Chordata; class Actinopteri; order Anabantiformes; family Anabantidae; genus Anabas; species Anabas testudineus. The sequence goes on along the minus strand of NC_046612.1, from coordinate 25,162,040 downwards.
GTGTTTTTTTTTTTTTTGTCATTTGCCACTATATCGTCTTCTGCTCTTTACACTTCTTCCATGTCTTCTATGTTATCGTAGGGGACACATGGTAGTGTTGGATTAAGGTCTTGGATTTTTTACGCCATCACGGTCTGCATTAGAGCTTTTCACATGACCTCCATTGTCGTTTCTTTATACTTCAAACAAGAAAATTGTGAAACTCTAATTAGTCTGTATAATTGAGGCCGGATGAAGCACTGCCAATCGGAGCTTGTCTCATGCAAGGTGGAGTGGTTTTGTTCACTGGCTGTCTTTTCATGGTGGCCTAGCCTCTCTCTTTATTTCTCTCTTTTTTCTCCCTCTGTCTCTGTCTCTCTCTTTTCCTTGCTCTCTTCTAGCTTTGTGCTCATTTCGTTTTTTGAAAAGCAGAGAAAAGGGCTCTGCTCGAGAGGGCCAGGAGGTGAGGGAGCATCAATTGTGGCCAATTACAGTGGTGCGAGTATGCGTTCAGTACCTGCTGCATGTGGTTCGACTGTGGGAGACCAGCAACAGGCTCCAATCACCAGCGGGCCTTGCCACTTCAGCAACTACTTGTTTTCACCGCAGACCAACAGTACACTCTCTGCATCCCCTGTTTGTTTGCGTAGCTGTTAGTATTTGTCCTTATCTGCATTCAGCTGAGTAAAAAAAACTGTTTCTGTCTTTTTTATCCTGTTTCATCAAGCTGAGAACAAACAGCCTAGTCTGCTCCATGATAACACGCTGCCTTTGTAGTGTAATGGAGACAAGCTCAGATATGCTTTATTTAGGATGCCTAGAGATGGAGGTATGGTCATACGTGACAGCGAGGAAACTTCCAGTTGATGATCATTATTAAATCATTGAGCACAAGCATTAACATCAGCTCAAGAGTTGCTGTTTGCTGACAACAATATTCAAGCTAAAAAATGAAATATTTGTTATGTCACTACAGCCTTAGAGGGTTTGATTTCTCAAAGAGGAACAGCACTTATGATCATTTAGACTAATGGACAGACACAATGCCTGATGCTTTTTGGAGTGGCAAAACCTTCAAATCCCACAAAACCCTTTTTCTAAGGGCACACCATGTTATCTAGAGGAGAATACTTGCGTGGACAAAAAAGAAAGTGAGAAAAAGGGAAAACTCTCTTACAAGGTGGTTTGCACAGCAAGCTGTAGAGAACTAGTTCTTTCAATGTGTGAAAAAATAACCCTGTTGACGATATCTTCATCATCATCTTAGCTTAGACCTCAGACTTAAGGTGTTTTTATACTTGCACTGCAACCCTGAACTTATCTAGACATCACGTGGAGCAGCTGTACATAAGAATGCAAATGTCTTCAGCACTATGACCGGATATTAAACAGTCTTTGCTCTGCCAGCTGGGCAATCCGACTGAACCCATGTGTGAATAGAACAGCTCATTGTCTTGTTGAGTCTGGACAACAGCACAACTATCAGTAGCATTAACTTCAATACTCTTTTAAAAGTAATTGATTTCTCAGTGGAGTATTTTTGCATTTGTACTCTTAGAGCATGTACTTAAGACTTCAAAAGAATATGAAGTGGTACTTTGATTTCTAGCTTTATAGGTGAGTACTAGTATTTTGAGTAGTGAGTTAGTGTACTTTTACCAGCTCTGCATTTCATTATTACAAAACATGCCTCACACTTGACTTAAATGACTGCTTGTTTTTGACCCACCCTTCTGAATTGACACATCTATTTGGTTTGTCTCATACTGACACAATGGGTTATCTTTACCTTTAGCCCATTCGTGTGAGATGTCAGAGGATGTAATAAAATATTACTGTGTGATGTCCAGGGAGTGAAAATGAGCTGGTATGAAATGGCAGTTGTGGACAATATGGAGACAATCTGGTCCAGACATGGTCCACAACAAGCATGCAAATGAGAAAATTGCTTTAGAAGTTTTAACAGTAAGCTAAAAAAAAACGTGAGCATTTAGGAGCAAGAAGGATCTTATACAATACTACTGTGAGTTTAGTTCGTTCTAGAGACTGAAAGTTAAGATATCATGGCCTCTTTTGCTTGTGAGTCTCTATGATAATATTACATAATTCTACACCTTGAATATTTTTTTCTGTGTCTAAGACTGAGATACAGTACATACATTACAAAGAGATACAGAACCAGTGGATGGGCTGACCACTAAAATTAACATCTTACTATGGTAGCAGAGGTCTTTCAATGCACTAAAAACAGGTCAGCAGCAGAGCAGCACACACACACACACACACACACACACACACACACACACACACACACAGATCCAAAATGCACGCACATGTGTGGCATTGAGTGGCCACTGCCACACTATCAATCATGGTTATGATGCCAGTGCTTCCCTGCTATGTTAACTTCATGACCTCTGGACCCAATTTCAATTACACTTTTGATGTATCTATGATTTATATACAGTCTCCTGTCAGTGGCCTGTCATTCAACATATCCTAATCAGAAACTGGTCCCTTTTTACTTTATTTTTGGACCAGATGCAAATAAAGCAACAGCTCGGGGATTCAAGAGAAGAGAGGAAAGAGAGAGAGAGAGAGGGGAAGAGAGAGAAGAAAGACTGAGAAGAGAGAGGATGAAAACATAAAGGAAATGATTGCGGGGAGGTTGAGTCTGTTTGCTGCACACCAAAGGGGGTTAAGACAGGGTTTGGCTGGCAAAGACAAGCCAACAGAGACACAAAGCGCTAAATCTAAAAAGTTTCTCAGGCATTGTTTAGAATCCCTAACAAGAGGGACTGTGAACAACAAGGAACATAATTTGGATTTCCTCCTCCCTCCTCTGTTTTCCTTTTCCATGTACCCAAGCACATAAATAGCTATCTTAACAACTTGATGCTATTTTGAATAGGGGCTGCATCTCCCTGTGGATTTCCATGAGTGAGGCAATTTGCTGGCGAACAGGTGCATACTTAATGCTTTCGTACAATTAAAACAGAATCTACCTTCCTTCTCTCTTCCTTGTTTTCGGAGGTGCCCTCCTTTCATAGTTAGGTTGAATTGATTTAGTTTGTCTAATTAAACTCAGAATAAGATGTTAATTACCTAACAAGGTCACCTCTCTCTACCACCAAATTTACCGTTGGTATCCTTTCTTCAACAGTATTTTCTTCAAGGATTCAAAGGAAAAGTGGAAGAATGGTGTTAATTGCCTATATGCAGTGTCCCATTTTTAAATTTCAATGTCTTTTTTCCCCAGAACTTTCCTTTCCCTGGGTCTTTTTAAGCTTTGAGAAAATGGGGATTCATTGTGCCATTGTTCCTTTCTCTCTTGTCCTCCACTCAGAAACAATGTGTCAACTCATCACAATATGCCCTTTGTCTACATTTACCAAGTTTCCCATACTCAGGGAAGGAGGAAGAAATGAAGAGTGATAGGGACAATGGTTTGTGCTAAGAGGCACGATGGTCAAAGATGGGATGCAAAGTGACTTTTCGCCTGTAGAACCCTGACTTTAGCATTGTTTCCTCAAGTAGGCAAGTAGTTTGCTACTAGATAAGTATTAGAAGCAAGATTAAATACACAAAACAAACATTAATGGTCTCACTGAGATTAAAAAATTGATTTGACAGTATTCTGTCCCAAATAACACCATCACATAAACCATAAAACACACTGTATAATATTGAATAAGATGAAGAATATTAAAGGATGACTCCAGCAATTTTCAACTGATGGTTCAATATGGCAAATACATGTCTACCAATAGTATTAAACTTCCCCCTGCCTTTCTAACTTGAAAACAATTCTTTCTTCATCTGTAATGAGAGAAAGGACAAGGGAAGTTCAATACCATTTATAAACTAAACTAGAACCGTAACAAGGAAGTTGAAGATCAGTGAAGTCTCCCTTGAAATGATCACAAAACACATAGGATCACAATCATGAACTAGAAAACAACATAGAAGCATATACAATAGCAAACTATATATAAAAGACATGAAGACTAAATTCAAATTCTTTGTTGGATTGGTATCAAATAATAAAATAACAAAACACAGATAAACTAAATGATTCAAGAACTTCACAAGAAGTGGAGTGATGCTGAAGTTAGTGCCTCAAGAACCACCATGGACATGTCTTTGGGAAATGAGTTACAATTGTTGCAATGTTAGTATCAAGCCAAAATCAGAAATGTTTTAACTTGACCAAGGAAAAAAGAAAATTGGACTGTTGCTCAGCGGACTAGAGGCCCCCTTTCTGATTAAAGTAAATTTTGCATTTCATTTGAATATTAAGGTCCCCCAATGTGGACAATCCAAGTTTCTTGAGGTCCACTCTGAAGTTTCTACAGTCAGTATTAATTTGGGGCCATGTTATCTGCTGGTGTTGGTCCACTGTGTTTTACAAAGTCCAAAGTCAATGCAGCCATTTCCCAGGAGACACTCCATGCTTCTATCTGCTGACAAACTTTATGGAGGTTTGGATTTTCCAAACATGTTGTAGCCTGTACCCACAACCAAACTACCACTTACAACTGTGCTGATTGACCAGCCAACTCGCCTGACCTGATCCTATGGGGTATTGTCAAGAGCAAGATATGTTCATCTTCCTCTTGACAATACCCGGTAGATTTTGTTCAATACAGATGAGTTGAAGGCTGCTATCAAAGCAACCTGGTCTTCAATAACATCTCAACTGTGCCACAGGCTGATCGCCTCCATGCTACGCCGCATTGATACAGTAATTTGTGCTAAAGGAGACACGACCAAGTATTGAGTGCATAAATAAACATAATTTTCAGAAGTTGGACACATCTGTTTTGTAAATCCTTTTCTGATTGATCTTAGCAAATATTCTAATAATTTGACATACGTTTATTTTGTATTTTCTTAGCTTGAAATATCTCATTTTACATGTAATAAATTGAGAATATATGAGAGAAACTTTTTGAATTAGATTACAAAAAACCTTTTTCACAATGCTGATGCACTGAAATTTTGAGATTCACTAATATGTCATAATATGTCCAGGGGCAAATCACTGAACCCCAAGTTATTCTGACACCAGTCAGCTGGTAACAATGTGTGTGTGAATGTGTGAAGAAGAAGCAACAATATAAAATATTCTAAGTATTAATAAGTCAGAACAGTTGTGGAGATTCTGCAAAATTATTATTTTATGTGAGAGTTTTTCAAATGTGTGTCCCCGAATCTGACTGAAAGAAAACGCAGATATAAACAGTGTGAAACAGCATAGAGATCTACATCCGGACCTTGCTGTAGCCGCATAGTGTATATAGGAAATATGCCAGATTGAAATAAAACACATTACCCTTTAACCAGCAGAGGAGCTGCTAAACAGCCACATGTCAAGCTGACATGATACGATTTTCTCTGATCCGCACATAGAGTAGGATGATTCCGGGGTGTCACAAAGTTGCTGGAATTTTAGTTGCAATAGGAAGTATATTGGATCAGTTACAAATATGTTTTTTACTACTCAAACCAAGTGCTGATTTTCATAGATTCTCCAGGACAAAAGATGTCCCTACATTTGCTGCCTTAGTTAGATGTAGTTCCATAATCTCCTATAGATGACTAGTTTGGTCTAGATCAGATGGGACCAAATAACAATGAATTATTGTATGTGAGTAAGCGAAACTTCAAGCTCTGGATTAAATCATTTACATTCGTCATGTTTGTTGACTTAATTATTCAGGGTTTCTTTTACTGTTTCACCAGTCTCTGGTCACAGTATGTCCCAGTGTCCTGAATGACTACAGACCATTGGCTTTTGAGAAGCTGATCCTGGTATCTGTCCGACCTATGGTCAAATCCTTACTTGACCCCCTTCAGTTTGCTTATCAATTCAAACTTGGAGTGGATAATGGCATCATACATCTGCTCCATCGCACCTACACTCACCTGGACAAGCTTGGGGGCTTAGTGAGGATCATGTTTTTTTATTTCTCCAGGGCATTCAATACCATCCGACCTGAACTTCTAGCAGAGAAATGAAAAAAAAAACATGCAGATTCACACTTCCTGATTTCTTGGATCATGGACTACCTCACTGACTGTCCCCAGGACGTCCACCTGCAGAACTATGTGTATCACACTTTGGTCTGTAGCACAGCTGCTCCACAGGGGACAGTTCTGTCTCCATTCCTCTTCAACTTGTATACTTTAGATATCAAGTACAACTCAGAGTCCTGTCATCTTCAGAAGTTCTCTGATGACTTTGCAGCAGTAGGATGTATTCAGGGTGGACATGTCACAGAGTACCAGGGAATGGTGGACAATTTTGTTGACTGGTGTGGACTCAACCATCTCCAACTCAAGAGCAAAAAAATAAAGGAGCTGGTGATGGACTTCAGAAAATTTGGGAGTCCTGTCATCCCTCTCTCTATACAGGGGGAGGAGGTGGAGGTTGTATCCAAGAACAAATATCTGGGAGTGTACTTGGACAATAAACTGATCTGGTCATATCTCGTCTTAACTACTGCATTGTCGTACTGACAGGGTTGCAGCACCCTTTCCTACAAATTGGTCAACAGAACCTGATGCTTTGGAATAAAGCCATGTAAATTTAAACAATGTGGTGGCTGACACTAACACTAAACAAACCCTCTACATGTTGTAGCTGAGAGGACGATGCAGTCCAAACTCCTCTCAATCCTGGACAATCCCTCCCACCCGCTGCACAGTGTTCTGGCTGGGCAGTGGAGTACATTCAGCCAGAGACTGATTAACATCAAGTGCTCTACAGAGCGCCACAGGAGATCCTTTCTGCCTGTCGCCACCAAACTGTACAACTCCTCCCCCCTCTGTAAGGGGAGGTGAATCAGTATTTATGTCATATATTTGTTGTCATTCCACCCTGAACTATCATTATTCACCTTTTTTCATTACTCTTTACATATTCTGTGTATATTCTGAGTTTTTTGTATTGATGCTTTTTTGAATTTTGCAACTGTAACAAGGCAAAACAATTCCCCCCTTGGATTACTAAAGTATTTTTGAATCTTGAATCTTGAACAACACCAAGCAGTCAGTCAGCTATGCATTAGCTCAGTGGTTAATAGGACTACCCAAATTCCAAATTTGCAAGACTGCGCCATGGTGGTAATATCTAATACAGAAATTAGCTCTCCATTGTCCCCATGTTGGGCCAATAATGAAAGGTTTGCTTCCTTTCATTTCTGATTAGCACACTGACTTTGATTGTGCTCTATAATCAAATCAGTGTGAAACTATATCCACTGCAGTGCAAGTCTTTCTTTGTTCCTTTGCCAACCTTTTGACAAAATTCCCTGCAAATCCATTCATACATTTCTAGGTTATCAGACACCTTAACACACATAGTAGCTAGCTTGTAAAATCCTTTTTTACAAGCATTGCTTTGATGACTACAAACCATAGCCTCTTGAATCAATCACAAAATACAATAAATAATGGAACAGGAAAGAATAGTGTACAATTTTACTGATAAGTAAATAGAAGTGTGAGGTGACACTGGTTTTAACATGAATATCATGGAAATGTTAAATGATAAAGAGTGGCAAGAAAAGTTGGTAAACTCTTTGCAGTTTGCTTGTTTTCTTTATAATTTCACTGTGAAATGTGATCTGATCTTAACTAAAGTAAAAAATATCAACAAAGAGAATATTTTAAGCTGACAAGCTTTAATGAACACTCCATAATAAACAGTAAAACAGTTTCAATAACTAGATGAACCACATTTAGAAGCAATGACATCAAGCAAGCTCTTCCTGTATAGCTGTGGATTAGACCTGCACAACGTTTAGTAGTAAGTTTATCCACAGAATAAATACTTACTGTAAATAAACGTGGAAAAGCATTTTCCCCTCCATGATGACAGCTGACCAAACCATAATCTTGCCTCAGCAATCTCACCACTTGGTGATCCACAAACACAAAAAGCAGTACTGATGGTGTACTGCAAGACAGCTAGTATTATAGTACATTAAATAAAACTATTATTTTGTTCTAATAAAACCCTGTTTGGATGTTCCTCAGAGGTTAGACATGAGAACTTCATTGTACATCTCACTGAAGTCTATTACTGCAACAAACAAGCCAGCACAAGAGGAGGTGTGGGAGTGGAATGCAAGGTAAATTAAGCGTTTAATATGTGGTTGATATTAGATGGCAGTGTGTCGTCACCTCTTCTCAGGAATTATCTTGGCCTTCCACAAATCTTTCTCTTTACCAACACTCAAACAGAGCTCCTCCTTCTTGTCGTCCTTCATGTCCTTCCCGCTGTCTCTCAGTGGACTTTTCTATGCAAGAACAAGCCGTATAAACTGAATGTCACAACCTTGTCCTCCACTTCCTGGCTCAGGTGTGATTATTATCTTGTCTCAATTTAATCTTTGTTTTCCCAGTGAACGTTTTTTCTATGTGTTTAAGACAGAGATACAGTACATACAGTACAAAGAGACACAGAACCAGTGCACCGGTGCAGCCCAGAAATCACCTCCTGTACTCATTCTCCTCACCTGTGCTTGGGGCCTATTTGACCTGCCCGTTTTCAGCCTTCTGTTTGTGCCTCAGCTTTCCAGCTTTCTAAAGACTTTGAAGTGCACTGATTTTGATTCTGGAATGTGGATTTGTTTAAGGACTTTCTGTGTAACTGTGTGTGGACCTTGAGCATTAACTTTCTGTGTCTTTGGAGCCATGCCATCTCCTCACTCACCTGCTCCATTCTGAGATATAGCTTTCAGAACCTCAAAAAAAGTCTAAAGCAGGTAGAGGATAATGGAAACGAAAGCAGAACCCTAGACAATGGTGACAAGTTACAAGCGGTAAGTTCCTTTGGAGGAGGCCCACCTCTCTCTTACCCCTTTCTTCCCTGTCCTGCTTCCAAGTCAATCAGCTGACTGAGCTGACTCACTCTCTCAGTTAAACCAACGTGATTTTGTCACAACCTCAGTGATCCAGTCATGTTGTTGCCGTCAAAATTGAAATGTGTTCTTTTCTCTGCGGCTGTCAGCTGTCATTTGAGTGTGAGGTTGATGCAAGTGACAAATACTACTTTTTTCATTTTTCTTCTGTCATCAATCCCAGCTCACAGTCTTATGATTCACTCGGCTTTGAGTATCCTAAGTACAGGCTACCCGACTTTGGTTCCAGAACAGTTTTTCACAGTTTCTCCTTGACAGTTCTGCTGATGCCCCATATTAGCTTCAGATAAACTTCAAATCGATTTCACAAGTGATCGATGTAGATTTTGTTTGCCCCCACAGTATATTGAAATCCATTGTAGAAGGGATCTTTTTAGTGGCCACTATAAATAGGCAGTGCTGGCAAACAGATTAATGTACAGGACCCGGCTAGGTATTTGTGTAGTTCTCATGATAAGCTTTACAAGCTGGTTCAAGCTGTAGGTTCACGCAGCTACAGCATGCAAGCTTTTTCATTTTTGTCCTCCAAAACTTCTCTTATTGTGAAGATGTGTTGTTGAAGTTCACTCAAGTGGTGTTGTTACGTTAACAAAAGATAAATGGTAAATGGTCTGGACTTATATAGCGCTTTTCTACCCAACTAGATCTGGTTCTTCTTAACGGCTCTTAGGTGGGAATGACAGGATCCAAGTGTTACTACTAATCCCTGCCTGTGCTACATGTCCTTTGCTTGCACATTGACAGACTGTCGTTAAAGGCAGAAGTTGTCGAAGTTGTCGTAGTTGGTTTCTAAGTAGGATTTCTCTGCTGCTGTCCGTAGGTCCCAGGTCAAACCTCTTTTGACCTTCAACATACTGCAGCAACATACATCCACACTTGTTCTCCCGCGGTGGCTCTTCCCTGCCTTGTTCTCCATATTTCCCTCTGACTATTTACACCTCCCTCTCTCTGTCTGTTACTGTATCTTTCCTCTTTTTCTCTCTGCCCCGCTATCGTTCCCCTGTTTTCTCTTGTTTTCTTTGCCCTCACCCCCCAACTCTCCACCACCACATCCCCATCTTTTTGTATTTATTGCTGTATTTATTTCTGCTGAAAAGCCAGTCTAGTTAATTTGCTAGTCGGCCGGGCAGAGCAGGGCTCCTATTCTTAGGCTTTTATTAACATCATGGACTGCACAACAACAGCTACAGAATCTATTATTCATTAAGTGTAGCCAATATAAAATTTAAAACAGTCTGGGCTTTTTTTTTGTAGAATTATGTAAGGTCAGCATAATTTTCTGCCTATTACTAATATCTATATCATCTTTTCCTTAGTCAGCTCTATTTAAATATGCAATCATTTACAGCTTTTGACTGTATGTGTGTGCACACCCAATTTCCAATATTCCTCTAGTAGACTTTTTATGCTGACATCAATGGCAAGCTATTAAAGACAGTATTTCATTATTGGTTCCTCTTCCCCAGTGGTTATTTACAATCCCATATATACTAAGCACTGATATTAAAGGAGACCATTTTAATGAGGTGCTATCTGCCATGGCAATATGTCTTTCTTCGAATGAGATTGTGTTTAAAGATTTTATCAAGAAATGGCTGTTCGGCAGGGTTATGTTTTGTCCATGAAATATGCATTTCATATCTCTTTCATTTCATTAACATAATTTAATTTGTGCTTTGCATTCTGTGCATAATACATATTTGATTTACAAAACAAATATTTCCATTAGAAAATGAATTTCATGCACGCAAAAGGCAGAACTGAAAGATGTATTGTAAGGAAATAAGAAAAAAGGAATTGTATTATCTTTGACTCAGGAAAAAAAAATCCTTGGCAAGAAGAAATATACTGTGTGTGTGTGTGTGTGTGTGTGTGTGTGTGTGTGTGTGTGTGTGTGTGTGTGTGCGTGCGTTTAGGGAGTTTATGTGTGTCCATGCTGCTATCATGCATGTTTGTGTAGACGGTATGTAAATGTCCATTACGGAAGCAATGAAAGCTGAGGGTGTATTGCATAAACTTAGGACAATATAACTCAGATTGATTTATGCGGCTTGCAGAGCATTTTTTTCCCCTCCCTGATGTTAAGTGCACCATTGCATTTAACATCAGAATATGAACACAGACCCATTTTGAATCTGGATTTTTATGTCACTAGGTTCAAGAGTGAGACCTGCCATAAGAGCATTCTGCACAGAGAATATACTGTGTCCTGTCCTGTGAGCAGCCGTACATCAAAAGGCTTTCATTGTTGTCTCCAAGGTGTGTGCTCTACTGTATGCACGGGAAGCCCTGCCTCTCTTTAAAGTGGCCCTCTTTTATGCCTCTACTTAAGAGGTGGTTAGCTCCTTTTCCTTTTCCGTTAGCCACCACTGGGAAAGCCCTTTGGTATGATAAATTATGAAGTCATCCCCCTCTCCATTTCCCTTTCCTTTTTCCCATGGAATGCTGCTAGTTTTAATTAAAGCACTTCACCTTGCTTGTTTAAAGGCTATCACGGGCCCCATGATAACTTCGAGAGAGTGTGAGGGAGACGGAGATGGAGCGCAGGGCTTTGGATAACACAAAGCATTTCAAACTGGCCCTGGCGAGTTCATATTAATTTGGCTTATCTCACAGAATTAAAAAAAAAAAAAAAAAAGGAAAGGGAAAAACTCAGGTAGAAGTGAGACAGATCCGGGGATTTAATGAGCTCAAAATGTAAAGGCAATGTCAAAACACTTTTTTCCTAGTTAACTTTCTTCCTCTAGAAAGGAGGGGGGACGACTTGTCTAAGCTAAAAGCCAAACAGTAAGATCAGTGTTTCAGGGGTAACTAGTATTAGCAGGGATTTCAGGCTTGTTTGACACGCTGTGTTCAAGGAATGGCTTAAAATAGATGGCGGCAGGTATGCAGTGGGAAAATGAGAGGAAGAGTGAGTGTAACAGGAATAGGGAAGGCTAATACCTGGGCTTCACTCCGCTTTGTCGCCCCACAGATAGATGAATGCTGAAAGGATATTACTGCTTTTCAAACCAATTGCACCTTCCTATCCCCATCTCTCTTTCTATCATGGACTTACTTTCTCTGCCTTTGAGACACTCTTCCTGATTGTCTCCCTTTCTCTCTCTCTCTCTCTCTCTCTCCCCATCTCTTTTTAAACACATCTACACACCTGCCGACTCACAGTCTTCCCTCTGAGGTGTTTGTCTGCCCCGGTAGCGGGAGCTAAGTATTTGTATAAGTCTGTGACAGGTGTGTGCAAGTTGACGGCAGGTGGGGACGGATTGGGGAAGTGAACAGGAGTTAAAAGAGGTGATAGCATCACAGTTTTCTGTCTCACCCCCTCTTTTTAAGGCGGTGGGTAAGTGTCTCAGGATGACTCTTTTAACATAAGCTTCTTCTGAACTGTGGTTTTAGTACTTAACACCCCACTCTTCAAACTAAATCCCAAATGAGAGACTTGAGATTGGAGTTTAAAAAGAAAAAAAAGGGGTTCTTGATATCATAATATGTAACTTTGCGGCTGTATCCTCATCGTAACAGTGCAGGAGCGTAGTACTTATTAAGCATGCACACAGGGTGTGTAGCGCACAGAGCCTGTTATTGTATTGATTTTCCCGATATAGAGTGAAACCTCATTTGTTTCAGTGCACAGTGCAAATATGTTTTATTCTTGTTTTGCTTCATATAAATCATGCAACATGCATTTTTCCTCTTGTTCCAGTTTTCTTGATAAGGCACTGTTTGTCGGGAGTGTAAAGAGATCATAGTCTTTCCATTTTGCAGCAGTAGAACATCACTTAAGTGCATCTTTGCAGGTATCATGTTCTCTACCACAGCATACAAATAATTACTTATCCTACATTTACTTCAGATATACTTTACTTAATCAAGAGTCATTTAATGTAAAACAACATCCTTCATACACAAAAAACTATTTCAACAACATGAACAGAATGTAATTTACTGTAGATACTGTAGTAGTGTAGACACAGCATACAGTGGTATCAGAAAGTATTCAGACCCCTGAAATTTGAATTTGGAAAAAAAAAAAAGCTTTGCACACCTGGATTTAGGCAGTTGAGACCATTCTTCCACACAGATCCTCTCAGATTGGATGCAGTGATGACTGTGAACAGTCGTCTTCGGATCTCTCCACACATTCTGTGGGGTTTGAGTCTGGGCCATTCATGGACAATCAGAAAGATTTCTCCTCAGCCAGTGTGTGTGCTGCTGAGGAACACACCATACCATAATAATGCCATCAATATGCTTCATTTTAGGGAATGCACATGTCCTAGCTAAATCTTGAGTCTGGAAACCATTTTTTCCCTCATGCTTACAGACTGTAATACACCTTAAAGTGGCTTTTGTCCAGCTCCTCTACCATGACATGATTAGTGGAGAGCTGTGGAGAAGGTCTTCCTTTCAGCAGGTTCTCTCATCTCTGTAGAGAACCTCTGAAGCTCTGTCAAGTGACCTTTGTTTTGTTTGTTGTTCTTGGTGACCTCCCTCTGATAAAGGCGCCTCTTGCTCAGTTTCTCAATTTGGCTGTAAGACCAACTCCCAGAAGAATCCTGGTGGATGTAAACATCACGTGGCCATGTGGGAGACTGGGGTTCAAATCCCAACCATGGCCTACCTCCTATAGGGGTTCTTAGGCAAGACCTCCTCATGCTCACCCTGCCTACCCTTGTACCCTACTTGTAAGTTGCTTTGGATAAAAGCATCTGCTAAATGTAAATGTCTTTACATTTTATATCCTTGCCCTGATTTTTTTGCCTCACTAAATGTTATCGGGCAGGACTACGGCGTGTTTTTTGCGTATTATAGCTTGGTCTTTGTCCTGACATGGAGTGTAAATTGCATAACTTTATACACAGGTGTGTGCCTTTAATTTACCACATATCTTAATCGAGTTCTTCACACATCTCAAGGACAATTATAGCAAACAGGATGCACTTGAACACAGGTTGGTGTGCCATAAAAATATCTTAATTACTTTACAAACGAGAGATCTCATTTAAACATGTTGGATTAACATGTCTTTTGTCTTCACTGTTATTTTTTCATTTTTTCAGTCACTTGTAGTAACTGAGATCCTTTCCAGGACATACTTCTGTGATCCATGGTGAGTTGATGATGCAAGCGGATCCAAATAGACTCAGGACTGTGAGCCCTAATTATAGGGTTCACAATTACTGCAGTAGCAACATTCTGTTTTTGGTGAATGTGAGGTGTGAAGTTTGGGGGAGTTGATGTGTTGGTGTTACTGACGACATTATTGACTCTGTATACTTATCCATGACCATCTATAGGGTCATTTACAAAATATACTGTATGTGTGTGAAACATAATAAAAGTTAATAAATAAAAACATAATCTAGTGGCCTAATGATTTTTAGCTTTTGGGCCAAGAAAGTTTTGTGATGTTTTTATAAAACTATCTTTTCACAAGCAGAAGAGGTTGGATTGGTTGAGTAAGTCCATGAGACAGCAAATGATACAGCAGCTCACTGCTCTACTTGCCTACCAGCAGTCAGCACAGATTTTATTATGACAACAACTGAGTAAAAGCAATTATTTTATTGAATAAAATATATTTAAGGTATATCAAAACAATGATCTAGAGTATGTGACGCACATACAGACTGATAAAAGCGTGAGACTTGAGTCTAGTTTGCCCAGGGCTCTCTCCCCGTGTTCCTCTCTGCTGTTCTACTCCCTGCTGTTTCACGTATTAGTTAACAAGTTATAGTAAATCATTTCGGCTTGACTAGTAAGTTTTGCAGCTTCTTGAGATTCTCTCATTGAATGGGCAAGTCTCAATGAAAATGTTTAAAAGCAAGTACTTCAGCACTGCTGCAAGTCTGTTCTGTGAGTCTGAGTACACTGGAGGCTTCGACTGTACTTTTCCAAAACAAGTGAAGTTTAGGAACATATTTCTATAAAAAACAAACAATCCATGTGCAAAACCATGTCTCCAGTGTCTCCAATGTCCTAAACCATTGTACTATTTCCACTCTTAACTACAAATTGTGTGGCACAACATTTGTTTAATTAATTAACAGTGTAAGTGAATCTAAATATATCTGGCAAAATATGTCAAATATGCATATCTTAGGAGGCAGAGTCTTATGGTAATTCTTCTTTTTGGAGCAGTGTTCTGAATAGGAAGGGTATGGATGGGTGCCCAGTCTTGACTTATGTATGTATGTAAGACTCTGTCACTAGTAAACTGAGATAATGATCCTTTTCCCCTCCAACAGTATCACAGATCTACAGTATTGTGAGCGCATGGCTTATTTGCCATCAGAACCAATATCTAATCTTTTCCTGTACCGTGAGGTGTCAGCACTACAAGTAATGGCAGTATGGGCTTTATGTCGAGACCTAAACATCTGTAGATAAGCAGCGTGTTAACTCTTCAGTCCTGCGTATTATGTGGCTCAGACACCACAGCTCTCCAGCTAAATAGGCTAGATGGAAGTGCCTCAGCAGAAAACAACACATAACAAACATATCCCCTTCCTCAAACAAACATGTCCCTGTCTCCACATTATCACCTTAGCCTGAACAAAATGCCTCTCTTTGCTCTCCTCTGTATCCATGAGCTGGGGTACCTCAGCTTGTTTGTTAACATCAACACCAAAGAAAGAGGGAGAGAGAGAGAGAGAGGGAGAGGGGAAAAATCAATCTAATACTGCAGAACTATCAGATCATATGAAATTATGGATTCTTGGTCTGAGCATTGAGCCCTTGTCTGCCGAGCTGTGCAAATCAATTCAAACAGACACAAAGAGCAAACACACGCCGAACGCCACAATAGGAAATTGAAGCGAGCGGAGCCTTCCCTTTTAAAATATGCCGCTACATATTTGTTTTGTGGATTACCATTCTGAAATGAAATTTGAACAGTTACTTAAAATAATATGCAAAAGATATTTCCCTTTTTTTGTTATTATTTCTCTCCTCCATGCCCATCTGCCCCCCCCCCCACCTCTTGTTTGTTAGAGGAGAGGGTGGTGACGGTAGAGGCCACAATGTAAACAGACACACAGAGCTGCTTGGGTTTGAACATGATGCTGATTATGTTTCCAAAATATATTTTTGCGCCTTATCCCCATTGCAGGGAGATTCTTTTGTTTCCATATTGTACAGCTCGTTCTGAACCATTTGTGACAGTATTTGAGGTGTACTGAGGGTGGTGGTGGTGGTGGGGGGCTTGTGGGTTGATTTTGGAGTTAAGCTTTGCAAGGAGATAAATCTGTCATGTTGGGAAAAGACAAAATTTACTGACATTACCTATTAAAGGCAATTTTGCTGCCAGGTGGGAATCTGTTGTATAAGTATGCAGGCGATCCACCTCGAGTTTCAAAGTAGACAACCAGCACTCCTCCCTCTCTCCTCTCCCTCTTCAAAAGGATCTGCAAACAACAAAGCTCAAGATAAAGACCTCCTATCTCCTGCATGGCAACTTAGCTACTATGCTACAAGTCTTACTTGTAATGTTACCTGTTTTGCATAATGTGTGTGCACCAAAAAAATCGACTTGTTTACCTGCGCCTGCATCTCAGTCATTTAATGTGAAAAGACCTGTATTTGGCAAACAACATTGTTTCCAAAAGCCTAAATAAACATAATAATGACGATCACAGTTGACCTCGCTTGTATGAGTTGCTGTAAGTGTTCGCTACTAGTAGGACTAGTGGAACTCGATATTAGAGCTAATGGCTGACCATCTCAAATTTTCCAAGGCAGTGGGTGAGACACAATGAAGATAACCCTAGCTACAAGTACAATCATTGGGCATAGCCAATACAACAATTTGGAATGTGCTGAAAAAGAAAGAAACCACTGGTGTACTGAGCAACATGTACAGAGCCGACAAAAACACAGCTGATGACGTGTAGAGCTGTAATGAAAACCCCAAAAGAAGACTTTGTAGAGGTCATACAACACAAAATGTAACTCCTCATCAGCAGTAAGAATAGGAGAAAGCCTGGTTGGAGTATGCAAAAAGGCATAGAGACCAGTTTAAGTTTAACCATGACCAGAGTGATGGAAAGGTGTAGACAAAGAAAGGAACTGCTCGTGTTCTAAACCGTATAAGCTGTGAGGGCTTGCATGGCTGCTTCTGAGTGTAGTTTTAAACTCTACTACTTATACTCACATAGAATTTGAGTCATCTTACACAAAAAATGTGTAAAGGTTATGTTCTGTGCTGTTTATTGTATCTAGCTGTAACTACCATATCTCATAATTGTCTTTTGTCTTTTATCATGTACAGCTAACACAAAAGATTTGGCTTTTCTATTCAAATGTTTTCAGCGGACTTTTTGAGACTGGCTCAATCAGATAAATGTAATCAGTATTTACTTTTTGCCTGGGTTAGGGTTAGGAAGTAAGGGTCCAGTCGGAGACATTGTCTGTCACAGGTCCCAGCAGATTTAATGTAAATTGGCCTAGCCTCTGGGTCCCAGTGATCAGAGGTCAAACCTTGAACATGAATGCTGGGCTTCCATAAAAAGGCTCACCCAGCTTTTGGCACCTTTAACTATGTATGTATTGATTACTCCTATCATAATTCCAATTAACCTCTCTTGTTTGGCCAGCAAACAAATCAACATACTCTCTCAAAGCTTTATCAAGCTCCATAAATACAGTGAGTCTGTGTTTGAGTTAATAGACTTAAAGTAGTAATTCCCCATTCCTACAGGTAATATGAAGAGCAAATAATTGTGAATCGGTAGCTTTAACGTAAGTCTCCTTCTCTGTGGCCTCATTTTTTTTTACATCCAGTGTTCATCCCTTTCTACCAGTTTTCTCTGTGTAGGATGTTATATCAGATTGGCGGGGCTTCTTAATTGTATTTCATCTTTGGTGACACCTGAGCAGAATATGTATTAGAAATGCTGTTTGGAATTAAATCAGATTCATGCACCCACTCAATACAATCGCTCAATTGAAGTGTGCTTTTTTTTATGAACCAACAGTATCACATTTCAGAAAGAACAAAAGGCCTCTTCGATTATGTTCCGCTGAGCTGCATTGACACTCCTTTAAGCCTTCCTCTTATATCACCGTCTGCTGTCTCTGCTGCTTTATTCAGTTCTTCTGTAAAAATGTATGTCTCACACTTCTTCCTCCTCTTGCTACTTTTAAAGGGACGCTGTCCTACTTACCTACCTTTTACTACTTCAGCACTGTTTTGTAATGCCCCTGTTTTCTCCAAGGAGCTGCTCTGTTCTACCTTTAACCCTGATCTACTGTTTTACCACATTTTTGGAAATATAAAGCAGTAGCTGAAAAAAGATCAGTGTGGAACAGACAGCGGCGTCCTTACTTCATGGTGTTCTGCATTCAGTGTGGATTATATTCGTGGCTTAGTGTCTCAACTACCTTCTTATCTTAATAATGTTACTGTTAATAATGTTGGAGGCAAAGACACTGGTTACAGGAGTCCTTCTTAAACTTTGACTTCTGAAGTAAACTAAGTTAGTTTGTGATATCACTTAGATTGGTTGATGTATAGAAATCGTAAACTTTTACCAAATAACTCAAAGGCAAGCGTTTTATAGATGCTCAGAATAACTGTAACTCCATTTCCATTCAAAACTAATAGCATCTGTGCTATTACATGCAAAAGACAGGACCTCCCCAGAGAGGAAGACTGGAGTGGTGCATGAGACAGCTGTAGGGCAAGGCTGAATTAACTGTTCAAAGGGTTTCATTTGGTGAGATGCACCACTGACGCACAATTAAAAACTGAAATGTTTAGGGCTCTACTTGTAGCGCTTGTAGGTGGAGCCCCAGTTCTAATTTCAATACCTTTAACTGTTCAGCCAACAATGTGATCACATTGTACAGTACATAGTACATGCTCTATCCCAAACCTTAAACAGCTTAGGATTAGGGTTAACTAATAAATACATCAAATGGCAGGGGATATTTCATTACAATTCTAGTGTGTGAAAACTTAATATCCAGGTGGCCCAGTGGGTTTGTAGTAGATCGCTATTATAGCTTAGAAAGAAGTCTAGCAGGCGTCATTTCATTGTCATTTACAATCTCTCCTCTGAACATGTCTTAACCCCCTCAATCTGGCCTCTCTGGCTTTATCTCCAAAACATCTGACCTGGTCTGTCCCTCTCATGGACTCATTCCTGATCTTCTCCATCCTCGTCACTCCCAAAGAGAAACTCAACGTCTTCATCTCTGCTACCTTCAGCTCTGCCTCCTGTCTTTTCCTCAGTGCCACTCTCTCTAAGCCGTACAACATCGCTGGTCTCACCACCGTCTTGAACACCTTTCCTTTCATTCTTGCTGATACTCTGTTTTTTCACACTCCAGCATTTTACTCCACCTGTTTCCATCCTGATTACAAACGCCTCTTCACCTCTTTTCCACACTCTCTGTTGCTCGGAACCGTTGACCTCAGGTACTTAAAGTCCTGCACTTTCCTTAACTCTGTCCCTTGTAACCTCACCGTTTCACTTGGTTCCATCTCATTCACACACATGTATTCTGTGTTCCTGCGGCTAACCTTCATTCCTCTGCTTTCCAGAGCATACCTCCACCTTTCTAGATTTTCCTTCACCTGCTCCCTGCTCTCGTCACATATCACACTTTCATCCGCGAACATCATAGTCCATGGAGGTGCCTGTCTAATCTCATCTGTCAGCCTGTCTATTACCAGAGCAAACAAGAAGGTGATCAGAGCCGATCCTTGATGCAGACCCACCTCCACCTTGAACTCCTTGGTTGTTTCTGATACATCCTTATATTTATTATATGTAAAGAAGTCAAAGCTATGAGAAATTGAAATTTTGTTTTTTTTTCACTACACACCAATTGCATGTGTTCTGGATTTGGTTTTCATTTCATTGCTAATATGTGTGTAAAAGCTTGTCTGTCTAAGCATTGCACCCTAGTCTCTGCTGCCTTTATCCTGGATGCACATCTCCTGGTTGTGAACCAGACACCCACTGGCTGTGGGATACTGTCCACTGGTCTTTGGGTCATCAAAGTTCTACTGAATTTATTTTTAGGTATGGTAGTGTTTTTACTGTGTCATGAATAAGTTTATAATCTGTGGTTGTAAAGATTTTCTCACTGTCAAACAAAGAGATGGGACATTAAATAAAAATATTAATACAAAATACCTGTAGGTTAATTCAGTCTTGCCAAAATACTTGGTAGTGAACAGGGTATACATGTATAAGATGCTTGTATACTTGTAAACAATGCTGCGTCACTATGTAGCAACATAGTTTTTCATTTTTTGCAATAAATATACTGTAGGACACTGCTCAGCTGAGTGGTACTATCAGGGACAGGAAGGTACATTGAAGGTGTAAGTCCAAATATGGATGGTGTGCAGCCTGTGTAAGCTGGAAAATTTGGAAATCCAATCCAGGATCAACAGAATAATCATGTGCGACAAGACATTACATGTTTCTGTGTTGATATATATTTATCAACATACTTTTCCCATCATTAAGACAAGAGGAAACAAGATAAAACCAATGTCTACATTTTCTAAATTTAGAGGCAGAAAGTTTCATGGCGAGGGGGTCAGAGTGGATTGTTGGGTAAACAAAACCCACAGGATGACTTCCTACCACTGGGGTCCACTAATTATGAAGACAGTATGTGTGTGATGTACAGTATGTGACATCAGGATGTCTGTAAGCAGACTTGATGTACTTCCCATTATCCTTCCACCTCTGATGTAATTCCCTCAATCCTCTAACAATTTTTGCAGAGTTGCTTGGACGGTATTGTTTTCATGGTGTAGTTTTTGACCAGGATACCGATTCACCAGTAACTGGCTCTTCCAGATCCAGGTGTATTCATACTAGATTCACTTGAAACACATTCACTGCATTGACTGCATTAAGTCAACCATGATTAAGTATTATTATTATTATTATTATTATAAATAAACGACAACATTTAAATACTATTTTTAGGCACTCCACCTACCACTTTAATGGTATGTCTGTAGGATCTTGGAGAACAGGAAATGAACATGATGATACATGATATTAAACAGTGATATGACCACTAGGGAAACAGTCAGTGTATATAACTAAAAAAAGGCAAATGTTCACTTTATGATCAGCCAGAACTACCTAGTGTAAGACATTTTAACCAGCTTTTCACATTTTCGAGCAAAGGTTTGGTATTTTCTAATATTTGGATGAAGCAAAGATAATTCCCCACAACAAGGACAATAAGCATCTACCCTAAACTAACACAACATTCCTTTTCATCATTTGAGAACAACAAACAGAGAAATCAGTATTTATTGTTGTGTATTCTTCCCCAGTTACAATTTTGTGCCTATGTAGTTTAACATCATTATCCTCACTTTAGTTTCCCGTTATTCCTTCCACAGATTCATCAGTCTTCACCGTCCTCTCTTACAGCATTATAAAATGTAATATCTCTTTTGTTGCCCTCTTTTAATGTTTTCCCTCGCTCTGCCCCTCACCCAACCCAGATTCTTCCCCGACCCTCCCTGCCCTAAGAGCTCTGAAGGGCACCCAGGTGCCCAAGAGGTCGCTGTAATGAGCGCTAATGAGCCCATTGACAGCCTCAGTACAGGCTGATTGGTGCTGCAGGCTCTCACCATGTGCTTTACAGAGCACTTCCTGGCACAGGCCACCAGCCTGCTGGATCTCTGCCCTGCCATGCCCTCCATATGAGCCTAATGTAGTTACAAGAGAGTAGGTGGTGAATCTTTGATGATCACACTGTAAGGGTCATGGATCTTTTGCTGCAAATATCAAATATCCTGTTCAATAATGTTTTTTTGCATTATATATCAAATTACTACTGTATGCACATAAAACAAGGATAGGTACAGGAATTAGAAACAAGACTATTGATTGCATTTTGCTTCCATTTGCTCTTATTTTTATGTGTCCACTTTTTGATTTTTAGAAACCAACCAATATCTATACTATAAAAGACGTCAAACTAAAAAAAACACATACAGAGGACCAAAAACTATCACATTTGTTTGTCACATAATTTTTTGTTTTGTTTTATTTTGGTCCAAATATTATGAGTTAAAATGTTAAATAAGCAATTAGGGAAGAGATTAGTTATTTGTATTTTAAATGGAGATTTCCAGCATGACCTAAATAAAACAGTACATTGTATATTTCCTAATTTAAATTTGCTTCTGTGAGTGTTTACTTACTTTGGTTTTAAGTAGGTAGATGAAAAATTGTCCGGTGCCAACTCTAGCTCATATGGCACACAAGGTGAGATCTGATGGTACTAAAGGCCACTCACATTACATCAGTTCCTCTTTAACCCCTTACACATTCAGACAAAAATATTCAAGCTGTCTTTCTGGAGAAATTTGTTTTGCTCTGGGGGTCAAAACTGTACTGAAGTCTAAAATTAATACACAGCGATAGGCTTTGTCAACAGAACATGAAGAATCCATTCTGAAAGTTACTGTACATTTTAGAAGAGACTGGAACTCTGTCACACTACTCCAAAAGCTACCTAGCTATTACTTTTTGTTAACTATATATTTGAATAGTTCAATTAAAAAGCTTGATACTAATGTAAGTACTAATAAAAAATAGAAAAGCAACCACCTAAAGCTCTCAACCCTTTCCTTTGTCTATAGTAATGCAATAATCTAACATAAGGGAGGTCTCGAACCATTCCCCTGTATCTCTAAATCCTACACTGTGACACCGTGTAGTGCAGCCGTGGACAGGCTTTTCACCCTGACAAATTAATGACATTCACATTAAGTGGACCCCTCTGTATGATGGCTTTGCCTATTTACACTGAACAAACAAAAAAGTAATATTGCTGCACCGACACTGCCTTGATCTCGGTAATAGAGGTGATGTGTTTAACATGATGCTTAAAATGCCCGGCATGAGAGAATAACACATACATCGTGGAAACACTATGCATATCAGTGCTAGTTTCAGAACAACAGTGGCAGATGAACCTAGTATTAATAATCTTTTGCTACTCTTGCACATCTACAAGATGATGTAGACTCAAGCAAAGTTTTTGTACATGTTAATTTACTGACGATCAATGAGAGGTCGGCACAGTGCTGATGTCCCTGAGGCAGAAAGATCGGTGGTTATGAAACTATTTTAAAAAAGGAGAAATCTTCTTCTGTAATCTGAAATACAGTACTACAAGGTAACAAAAAATGAAATAAGAAAATAAAAACTGAAGCAGCTGTTGAATAATTTTCCTGAATTTGGTCAGAATGAAAGAGATCATAAAACAGGGTCCATATGCAAAAAATCTTCAAGTTATGCTTCAACAGGTAAGCTGACCAACAGGCCAATGTCTTACAAATTTGGTGTATTCCCTGAAGTCTCACAAGCAAGGAATCCACTTTATTAGTACTTGTCAACGAGTCTAGTTCTGTGCTCTGAATCTGATTGCTCATGGATGTCCCACTGTAGTGCTTGTCAGATAAGGGATATTCCTCTCTCTCTCTGTCCCTCCACTCCTCCTCTCCTCCTGTCCTTCCTGTCATCTTTATGGCAGCAGGAGACATCTGGACGACTGTCACGGTTGACACGGTTGGATGACGAGCACTGACAAATCCCCACGGACCGCAGAAAACAGGAGGAGAAGACACTCATTGGTGATGATGGACTGTGTGTCTGTGTGTGCGCACTGGGACTACTGTATATGAGTTTGCAAGATGATGGTAAGATTAATGGTCCCTGTTAAAAGAATTTAAACAACCTTTAAATGTATATATGATCAAAGAAGCGTTATGGACACACTGTTGCAAACTGATTTCATGTGACGTTTTTGTAGTTTGAAGTTTTTACTTTTGGCAGAACCCACCTTGTTTCATGGGATGACTGGCACAGCTGGTGTTTCCCTGATTGACTCCTCTCCCTGCAGAAGTCCTTTCAGATTGAACTGGCTCAGTTTGCAGCACTCTGTTGGTGAAGCATACCTACCTATGCAACCTTAAAATAATGTTAAAGTTTCACTTGGTTCAAGTAGTGCAGGTGGTAACTGACTGTCATGTTTTCTCCTTAGGACTTACTGTAGCTGTATGTGCTACCTCCAGACACCATTCAGCATTACTGTATGAATTCATGCAAACTCAGTCCAGCTCAATTGTTGCTGACACCAGGTACATGAAGTGACAAGGGCACGCAGAAGATATATTCCAAAGAAAACAGCAAGACCACTTAAAAATTCACCAGATTTGTTTTTTGTACCAGTGGCAATAGGTTCAGAGCTGTCTGTGAATCAATATTCCTGGCTGCGAGTGTGGTTCCTGGACTTCGTACAGCGTGATTTTGTTAGTGTTTAGTGTACGGTTTATTCCTACTTTTCTTTTTTATTCTTCCACATTTATCTTGGTCAGGTTTGCTACAGAGGACCATGGTCTGCAAATGAATTTAACACAGGTTTTATCCCCAGAAGCAACAGAAACAACCATCTTCAGTTTTGCACCAAGCTTGGGACCAACACCTAGAGTGAACTTGGCTTTTGAAACCTCAGTGGCTGAAAATATTTTGGACAGTCTTGGGGTACAGGGTCAGGGTAGGTATAGGGTTAACCCTAACTCCAACCCATATAGTCAGGATAAGCTTAGCCTCTAAACACCAATCCTAGAGTTGGGTTTGTGTGTACTGAATTACAAACAAACTTGATAACACTTGCAAAAAAAAGTCCCCGGTTGATCTAGTAAGAGTGCACACTGAGGACTGTGTCTTTGAAATGAGCATCAAAGCGCACACTGTGGATTTTGCACGTTTGCTTTCATAAGTAGGCAAAGTAAAGCATTTTTTCCCAAGATTATTTGTGAAATACATGGAGAAAAAAATTGCAGATACACACGCAATGTGATTTATTAAACCTGAAAGCGATTTGCAGTGGCTGGGATTGTGTCTGAATTTAATACCTTTGAAAGGTCGGTGCAATCACCCCACACCAAATACTGTGCAAATGAGTTCCTGTGACCCTCGACCACAGGCTGAGCATTTAGCGCTGTACTTTTATTAATTACAGCAGATCACCGTGCCTTAAAATTTGGTGCATTCACAGTAAAATACAAAAACGTTTTTCCCACAGACAAACTTTTTGCGCCATAGATATGCTATATGCTCAACAAAACAAAATACAGTTGGTTCGGCTAGTGCTTGAGAGGGACTTAGTCCAAAAACCAATAAACAACTGCATTAAATAATACAATTTTTATCTATTTGTATCTATTCCAACTGTAAGCCATACTGTTTTTTAATTAACTTGATATGAGAGAGGATGTGTACATATGTGTGTTTGCGCTCACATTATGTCCCTGAAATGATCTGTCGACTCTGCTTTCTGTGCACCCAGGAAGCGCTGAATGAGGTCAAACATCACTTATGCGGTTGGTAGTTTGCTGAGCTAACTTTATATGAAGACTTTCTTCCTGTAATACTGAGATTTTGTTGCTGTAGCTCATCAAAGTGATTATTAGCCTCTGTCATTAACAGCTTTAATTCCTCTCGATTGAATTTCCTCTTGCTCTTAGACTGGTAACTCTCCAAACTCCCGGTGGTGGACAGCATTGCGTCAGAATACTGAATCCTCATTTGAATATTTTTGTCTACAGGACCTAAGGGCTGATTTACTAAAGGTTTGCATGTAAACTTGATACCATCTGCAAAAAAGCTTCAAACTAATCTACCAAGGTTAGGGTCTACTGGCTATAAATGGCACACACTGTGGATAGGACACAATGCAAATAGATAAACTGAGCACATGCAACCAGATTTATCATGCCTGAAAGTGATCTTGGTGGCTGTGATTGCCTCTGTATCTGCTTGTGAACAGTTAGTTGCTGTTATTCAGACAAGCAGGAGGCAAAGCAGAAATAAAAGAATGCATCAAATGTGTGTTTACCACCATCCATGTTTAAAATGATGTGTCATGCTACCTGAACCACTCTTTCACAATTTGAGTCACACGAGTCCTGGCATTGTAATCTTGGAATAGGATCGTGTCATCAGGGAAGAAAAAATCAATTAATGCAATAACCTGGTCAGTATATTCAGGTAGTCTGCTGACCTCACTCTTTGGAAACATAACATTGCTGAACGTGACTAACTGCAGCAGCCCCAGATCATAGCATTGCCCCCACAGGATTTTACGGTAAATACCAGGCATGATAAGGGCATTATTTCACCCACCTCTCTTCTGGCCCATCATGCTGAAACTGGACTCATCAGACCACATGACCTTCTTCCATTGGACAGTTCTTAACCCAGTTTTAGTAGTTTCAACAATCTCCTTAGATGTTTTCTTTGTTTGATTCATGCCAATAATTTGACCCTTCTGAAACAGATTAACATCTTTTCCATGACCACAGGATGTGTCTTCTGACATGGTTGTTTAAGAAATTAGAAGCTACTAACTGCATCAGTTAGGGTTAAATAACTTGTTGCCAACTGAAAAATAATTATCCATGGAGTAATTATTCAGTGGGAGGTTCTTACCTATTTGCTTAGTTAAATCCAGGACGTGACTTTCTTTTTAGATGGACAGTAACTGGTAACTAAATGTGTCAAAGAAATGCAGTGGAGTAAAATGTACATTATTTCCCTCTGAAATGTAGTCAAGTTAAAAGAAAAGTAACATATTCAAGTAGAATACAAATTCTTAAAAGTCAAATGAACTAGCAAGCATTAGTGACCAAGAGCTTTAGCTGCCATTGTGTTCTACTTAGGGTTAGGGTTAGGGCTAACCCTAGTTTTATCAAATTATCTCCCCAGACTGGCACAAATTTGACAATCCTACAACAATATATTAGCAGATAGTCATTTTTTATTGATCATTAAATTTAGTAAATATGTTTATATGTTGACAATGCACACTTTCATAGAGATTTACAGTTTGTTTGTACTCTGCGGTAAACAAACTATTTAAAAAAAAACTACTACTATTTCAATTCTAATGCTTTCTTTATTTACTGGCATACAGTTTGTGTTGTACATGAAGATTTTGTAATATCTGCAACAGGCTATTTTTTTTGTTTAGGCTGATCTATCAATTTATCAGCTGTTTTACTCTGATTACATTTTCTGTCTGCCATTAAATGTTAAATACCACTCCATGACATTGCAAGGTTGTCTTGCATTATAGTTTATTATGGTGCTTAATGTGACACATATTTATTCTTCTTCATTTTTTAGTCAAATGATATTTAAAATCTTATTCATGTAATTTTGTTTAAAAGCAAGAGTAAATGTAAAAACAAAATGATCCCAACTATAACAGTTCAGATAAAGTACTGAATAGGATATATGACTTTACACAGTGCATCTCTAAAATTGTGCTGTGTGTTGCTCTGGAGAGTTTGGCCTACATGAAAATCTGTTCTTACTAAACCCTGGTTAGGACCTGATTGCATTACGTGAATAAAGAAAATATTGCCATCCACAGTTTATTTTGTCTCTAGTCATATTTTGGTATGCGGGATGGGAGAGAGTTGTTAAATTTGCAAATATGTATTTTTATTGCTCAACCCGGTGGGAATAATGTGAATTCAGAAATAAAGTGGTGGAGGTGGAGCTGCTTTAGTGTGTCTGAATTAAAGCCTCCCCTTGTGGATTTACTGAAATACCCCTCAAAGAAACAGTGTTAGTCATTTATAGCTCTAGGCACAGAGTAATGCTGTATAAAGTTGCATTGTAATGACATATAGAAACAGTGATTACAGCCTAATTCAATTGCTCCCTAATCTCATTTCCATAATGGCCTTTATTTGGAACCTCAATTTATTGTTTTCCCAGAAATCATTATACAATTTAGCCCTTAAATCCATTTTGAATATGCGTGCCCACTGTAACAGCAGGCAAAGGAAAAGACGCACAAATAAATATCACACACACCGATATACAAAACAGCACCAGCACGTGTGAACATACAATATATACAGACAGACACACAGCAGAATCTCATTCAAGAAACTGCACATAGCCAGACACAGTCACAGAATCACACACACACACACACACACTGATGGCATTATGGTAATGGATAGGCGGGCCCAGCTGGTATATCTGGTGGCAGCAGTGTGAGAAAAGAGGAGGGTTATAATGTGCAAATATTAATGATCCTGGGTTTGGGACTTTGGACACGCATGCATCTTTGTGTGTGTATGTGTGTGTGCATGTACTGTATGTGGTCAAGTGCCAGAGGGTGGGATCCAACAGCCTGGATTTATTCACTGGGACCCCTCTCCCTAAGATGACTATCATGATCTGCCAGCTTCACTGAGCTCCTCTGATATGTCTATCCCTGGTGACACAGCTCGATCTGGGCTGCAGTGTTTGGCCAAGTCACCAAGATCACCATAAGTCCATGGCAGGCATCGGACCAACCCCGGTCTTAGAGCTCGAACGCTGCCTGTAACCCTGTAAAAAGCTTTATTTCACCATAACCCTCAGTCCCTGTGCGGGGGCTGAGCTGCTCTTCGAAGGGTATGTGTTGGGGATTTTCAGTGACTCTGGGATGAAAGATCATCTTGGTACTTTTTCCAGCGTCTTTGTGCATGACAGAGCTTGGAGTATGATATCTGCTGTGCAATGTCTACATGGATAACCTGCTCTCTCCTGCTCCGGGAGGTACTATGAGGCGCAATCATGCACGACTGATTCCTGTGCTTTCTTAAGAGGATATATAATACAGTTAACCTCTGCATACTTCTGCTGCTGAGAACCTTTTGAAAAAATTCTTCAACAGCAGCCACCAAGAAGGTACAGAATCAAGCAGAAACAAAAAGATAAAAAACAAGCTGAACAAAATGAAATAAAATAGAAACTGAAGCAAAAAGAACAGAAATAAAGTAGATATTATTAAAGTGAACTGTCATTAATTTCTATTAATGACGGTTCCCTTTAATATCTATTTCTTATCTTAGTATTTTACAATGATACAGGCAGAAATCCAATAAAAGAATCAAAGCCAGGTGATAAATAACGGGCTGTAACTTACAGTGGGAACATTTACTATTGTAGAAGACGTTTGATTTGTTCAGTATTTATTTTTATATGTTTGATTATGACGACTGTTGAAGTGCAAGCTTTGGAGGGCCCCAGGCTTAAACTAAGCTTACTTTCTCACCTCATGTGTATTGTTGTTTTACATCATAGCTATATTTTCAGCCTTATCTGGAAAAGGTCTGTGACCTTAGTCCGTGTGGTATGTCCCGCACCGGTGGTACCAGCCAAGTGCTGATTCCATTTCAGCTTACAAAGGGCA
Source organism: Anabas testudineus (assembly GCF_900324465.2). NCBI lineage: Eukaryota > Metazoa > Chordata > Actinopteri > Anabantiformes > Anabantidae > Anabas > Anabas testudineus. The sequence goes on along the minus strand of NC_046612.1, from coordinate 25,132,875 downwards.
TGCACTTAACAACTGTCCAGCCAAATGTGATTTGATCTGTTCCCGTCTCGGTCAATCTGAGAGAGAAAATCATTGTGTCTCAAAAAGATTCTAGTCTTAAATCGCAGTTGCTGCCAGTCAGTCTTTCTCACAAAGATTTATTGGAGCATGTTTGATATTCGGAACTCACATCGGCGACATGTGCTGTGACAACTAAGAGAGACGTACAGTAACTACAGCTTTATGTGAAATTTGCTTTATTTTACTAAGGTATTTCACCTCCAATTCCCTCTGCTGGCTCTGCAATCCACATTATTTGTGTCTCTCCATCCAGGAAATCCATCTCCATCTACACTGTTTTCATCTTTTTGTTCTTTTGCACTGTACAAGCTGCCAGTTGCTATTCGTGTTTGCTTTGTCACAAAGACATGCTTTTATGGCTTTTGCAGGCATGTCTACTGGCAGAACTTGTTACCAGCCACTCATTAAGTGAGTCTCCTCACTTAGTGTGAACTGTCCAGTCCTTGAAAGCCTCAGCTGGCTTTGTCTTAGGTGCCTCTGACTTTGGAAGTAGCAAAAAACTATTTGTAATGAGCGAGAGAGGTGTGAAAGTAATAAACGAATGCAGCCTTGATTACACTTTGTTTACCTGCAGTCTCTGTTTTTTGAATCACAAATATAGATGACTGCCCCCTGCTGGCATGGAGATTTCCCGTCATGTTGCAGAATGTTGGCTGTAGTCTTTGTACTGTGTTTAAATGCCACTTTCTCACCTATACAAAGACAACACCACAGTTGGCCTTCATCACCACCAGATCGCTGATGTCTGCTTGCTGTGTCTCTGCCCTTAAAGATGAACAGCAGAGCTGTACTGAAAAATAATAATTAAAAGAAAGGACAAATGCAGACCATTTTCAGGTCTGGTATGGACCCCTAAACATAACCCTGAAATGTAAAGTGATGTTACAATACACACACATTTGCGATGTTTAATGAATACCATTCAAGGTAAAATAGAGTGCGTTCACATTGTCCTCCAGCGTATTTGATCAGAGATGCTTACAATTAAACATCCTGGCACCTTGCACAGACACACTCACACACACACACACACACACACGGCACAGTGTCACAGACTCAGGCACCGCTTGGCCACCAGACGTGGGCCACAGTTGCTGCCGATTGGTTGGAGTTCTGTCAGATAGCCAAGCTCTAATGGAAACGCTACAATGCAGCCAAAGTATGGGAATCATTTCAGTGATAAAGTTATATGTTCAGCCTAGAACAACCAGTGGAGATAATGTTTGGCCTCATTATAATTCTCACCATGTTTAAACAGGCGGCCGCAGAACGCAAACAAAAGCAGATGAAATTTGAAAAGTATTATCAATATTGCAGATAGTGGATGCCCTTTCCAATCACAAGCTGCATATCTCTCACAGCAAATATATGGTTGAGTAGTTCATTCATTTCTATTAGGCCCCTTGTATGTTTCCCTGTGGCTCATATATATTTATGCAGAATTGATGAAAAGGCCAAACAAGCTGCCATTAGATATGGGTTGAATTCACTAGCCTGGCCACGCTAAAGGTACATTTAAAAGGCATTACTTTGCAGTGACGGATCTCTCTCTTTGTACTGCTCTTTTCCTGTGATCATTCCTCATGCAGTCCCTGCCACAAGCCAGCTTTTTGTTGCTTTATAGTGGTATGTGTATGCATAGATGTGAGTGTATGTGTAAGAAAAGGCAAAGAGGGGGGAAAAAGAAAAGAAAACTGCGTGGTAGCTGCATGAAGGCCTGCATATTCATCTGGTTTGGGTCATATATGTGTATCTGTATGCAGTATTTACCTATATACTGTACATCTGTGATTCTTTGCATATCCATTCATGTTTGTGTGTGTGTGTGTATGCATGCATGCATCTTGCTCTCCGCGCCACTCCATGTATTCTTCAGCTCTGTTAATAGCTGGCTGCTGGAGCAAAATAATTGTCATTTTCCAGCCAGTGGGTCTAAAGTCATACAACATAATGAAATGTATAAAAAAGAGGGGGAAATGGCAGACAGGAGGCATGCTAAATCAAATGTAGAGAGATCTGAATAATTTAGGGCACAGGAAGGCGAGAGAAGGAGGAGGAGGTGCAAATGGAAAGATGGTGAAAAGTATCATTTAGGTTGACAGCGCTATGTGCTAATGTGTGTGCATCTATGAGGGCAGTGCAATATCCAGGGTAATGGTGAATAGAGAAATAAAGAGTGATCACCGCTGGCTGTTAAGCAAGTACAAATTTTATTTGATGACTCTGTTCTCTGATTGATTGATCGACCTGTTCAGTCAACTGCCCTCCGTTACCCAGCTTATGTCGCCAGTGGTGCTCGCGTTTCACTGGCAGGTGTATCTGTAACTAACACATTAACTAACCAGGCCAGAGCACTCTCAGTGTCCTCTGACAGCCTGTCATTTAAGCTCCACAGCCAGAGAAAGGTAGAAAATAGTGGGGTGGGGAGGGAAAACAGAGGGAGGGAGAGGTGGGGATTAAGATGTGAAAGAGAAGATTAAGAAAGAGCCAAAGAGGAGGTGAAGAGGAAGAGTATGGGTAATGAAGGAGGCGTGGAGGGCCAGCGAGGACAGGGGAGGTTGACCTTGTGGGAGATGGCCCACACACACACACACACACACACACACACTCTCTCACTCTTTCTCTCTCTCTATCCCTTTACTGTAACCCTAAACATCACATCTATTCTAGCCCAAATCCTAAAATCAAGTCTTAATACTTCAACAACCCTATTCAAGTTGTGAGGACCGGCAAAAATGTCCTCACAACAATGGTATTGGAAAAAAAGAAACACACAATGTAATAAAGACATGTGTACACACACGCGCGCACACACTCCTAAATCCCTGATTACCATGTTGTACACCTGTCCAACATAATGATGGTATCTGGCACAAACTGCAGTTGTCTCTAGAAGAGGCACAAAGCACACTCGCACACACACACACACACACACACACACACACACACACACACACACACACACACACACACAATATGACCACGTATCAGTGCCCCACCTCCTCACTTTTTCAGCAAGGACATTGTCTGAATGTGTGTCCGTCTGAGTGCGTGTGCAGCGTGTTTAAATGTTACGTGTGTTTGTGTCTGTAGGGCCTGCAGAGGCCCGTCTAATGGAGACACAGTTTTATTGTGTATCAAGCGGGCAGGCAGACAAACGCTTGCCAGCTTTTCTGGAGCTGAGGTGGGCTGCAGCTGGTGATGAAGTGGAGCCAGCGTGTAGTCAAGGCTGACATATACCATCTACCGGTGACAGCAGCATCAGGGATACAGAGGCAGATACACGCACAGACACACACGCGCGATCACACTGAGGCGTACGTGGTCAGGCACGTGACCAACACAGAAGTCCTAAACACCAGAAAATAACGGGCAAGTTACGAAAGGTAGTCAGCTGATTGGTTGGTTCTCTCTCACGTCATTTAAATGGACCAAACTGAGTTTTTAGGAATATAACAAAAGCTGCTATATCTTATAACTTCATGATGGTACGGTAAATCTTAGAGAAAATATAGAGCTCAAATGTCCAGGCTGACACTGTATCATAATGATAAAGTGCTGTGCTGTGCATTAGTACTTGGTACTAACTGTATTATTGTATTCACTGGCTATAGGGACAGCTCACAGCACAGTAAATTTGCATTCAGTAAGTATTAGTAAGTTGTACTGGATATGGTTTTGGTTGCTTTCATCAATCCTACTGATCATACAGACCAAGAATAGATTGATTCCTAAAGCCAGTTACAAACTCCTGTGTTCTTTGAGTCCTGTGCTAAATGTATTCAAATGTGTATTACATGCAAATACAAGGCTTTAGCTGTCTGTGTTAATCAAGTGGCTTCTTCCTCAGTTAAAGCCTTTCAGAATAAAATGTTTCATAAAATGTTTCCCTGTTGAGTTACAGTACAAGATAAAGTTTTATTTAAAATACATGTAAATATATGCAATCATGGTATGGTTAAAAAAAACAAAAAAAACATAACCAGTGAAAAAAACACAACTAGCTTTAGATATTTAAATGATAATGTTGATACTAAATATATACTGTATGTATCTTGTTAAACCCAGAAAAACAACATTTCAATCATTTCTCAAAAATAAGAGTTCACTGAAATCATGTTTTTAAGATTGCTAGATAATTATTTTATGTACATTATCCTGATACATGATTAATCTGCTTCACTCAAACAACCCTTAACACAACAGAAGCCGTGCGTGCAAATTATAGTAACTTTTCAACATGAGGTTATTAATGGGATCAACAGTGTAAATAGCAGAGAAGGGAAGTTCCTCTAGTAAGGAGGAATTCAATATGATCATATGGATGCCATATCTCCAGGCCATCTGTCAAGCATGCCTACAGTACGACCATATACTGTACTCTACATTCAGCTCCTGCAGAGCTGCAGCCCACGTGCATGCTGTATCGCTACGAGACTGTAGCGCACACACACACAATTTAGTTCGGTTTTGGCGCAAACTCATTCTGAAATCACATTTGCTGCCACCTTGTAGACAAAAATGGAGCGATGCAGCTGGACCACAAAATCTGGTTTTGGTCCAATACCAAGTAATTCCAGGCTACAGTCAGTGACATTTTTTACTCTTGGAAGTAGCTAATGTGCAATGATATAAAAGAGAGGATGATGATTTATCAAGTTAAAGCATTATTAATAGGGTTTGTCTGAATATATTTTAATCACGACCTTTCTTTTTCCTATTCTCTGTTAATTATTCAATTATTCAATCAAAGGGTGTTAAAATAAAGTAAAGTACTACTGTACCTCACCGTGGCTTAGTGGTGCCTCTGGAATAATTTCCATTGGGTGGCTGCCATGTTTTACTAATTTAAGTTTATTTATTACATTTATCAGGTAGATCCAATTAAGGTTGCAACTTTTTTTTTTTTTTTATGTCAAGGAGACCTGGCCAAGATGGCAGCTGAAAACATGCACTGTATAAAACAGACACACACTAAGAGTGCTAATAAGTTATTTATAGTTACTGCTTTTCTTTGTCTGGTTTGTCTCAGTTTGAACAGCTTATTGACATATTTGTTTTGTTTATTGTCCAATTGCAGCTGTAGGAACTGAACTGTTTGGGTGGGACTGGTTGGAAGTGTAGTACTCCCTTAAAAAGTATCAGTGATCAGTGCATCCAGCAGTACTTGCACAGTGTTAATTGCAGTAGCTTTAGATTAAGTTAATTAAGTTATTGTGTGAATACAGTGGGGGGTATCTAATAATGATACAGCGAGTGGTTAAAACAACATCATATAAATATAACTTAACACCTCGGGACTCACTCTGTGGTCAGATGGACAGTGTTGCATCTTTCCACTGAACCCCTGCAGTCTTTACAGGTGGTGATAAATGAATATGTGCTGTACTCCCACACACAGGAGGCACTCTGTGTTAGGTGGTTCAACCCCCAGTGTTGTTGAGCAAGACGCTGGACCTCAAGTTGTTCCTGTGTGTGTGTGTGTGTCCTTTACTCGTAAGTTGCTTTATTTAAAAGCGTGTGCTGTAAATATAAAAATCCAACTCAAGTAAGCACATGTATTATAAACCTAGAAAAACTACAGGGGAATTGCACTCACAAGCTTCTCCGCTAAGTTCAAATTCACATTAGATAACTTGTTAAGACTTATCTTGAGAGCACTTTTATGCCCCAGATGCAATCTGGCAGCATTGTAACACGGCCAATGTCACCCACTGGGAATATCTAACAAGACAAACCAGTAATCAGCTTCACTATAAGGCAAACTGTCATTAGAAGCTACAGAGGTATCGGTTGGCTAAATTAAACAATAAAATTCATGTGATTGCGATTTGAATGTAGATGTGAAGAGTGTGGTTGCCTGTCATCCACTGCTCCTTGGGTGTTCCTGCAGATCAGTGAGAGGGAGAGAGAGAGGGAGGAGGAGAGGGAGAGGAGGGGGGAAGAGCAAAGCAAAGTCCTGTCCAAGAAGACGTATTATTGTCCAAGAAGTATTAGTTCTCTTTTTAATTTTAGCAAGACTAGGAAGTCGGAATTCAAATGAAAGAATCGGTTTCCATCCAGCTAATAGTAATCCATAATCCCACCGACGTGTCTAAAGCACAATGTGGTCGCTGTGATTAACGTTAATGCCTCCCCTACTCAATTTACTGAAATGTTGGAATGAACACATTTGGTTTGGAACCAATGCGCTGGCTTGTGTTTAAAAATGTGGATGGGTGGGGGTGGGGGGGTAGAGGGGTGGGGTGGTTGGACGGATGAGACAAAAGTGATGGAAACACTGTAAAAAAAAAAGTGAGAGAGGGGAAAGGAAAAGAGGAAGTTAGAAGAGAGAATACCGAGGATACAGAGGAGCTAGTGATGATATTGAGGTCGGGGGGGAGGAGGAAAGGAGAATGAAGATGAGATGGCTGAGAAGAAACAAAACAACTTCCTGGGTGAAAATTGGTCCACCCTGCTCTCATTTTAAAGCTATAGGCTGATGATTTTAATTTCTTCAAATGGCACACTTTGCGGACAGACAAGAAAAAAAAAAAAAGAGAGGGAGAGAATGAGAGCAAAAAAGAAAAGTGGTATTAGAATAATTAAACGCGAGAAGAGGGGTCGCAGTTTCATTTTCAGCAACACTTCAAATGAATTCCTGTAATGATCCTGAAACCTTGAAAAGGCAAAATCCAATCAAACAATATCTACTGGGCTTCATTTTCTGTGTTGGGGGAATGACCCCTCTTTGTCAAAGGGCGAGTCATGCAGAACGTGGGTCGCCGTAGACATACAAATGAAGCACGGACAATTTGGTCTAGTTAAAGCTATTATGCCTACAAGTGTGTGTGTATGTGTGTGTGTGTGTGTGTGTGTGTGTGATAATGTCAAATGTGTGTGCACATGCATAGGAGCGCAACATTGTGCGTGTGTGTGTGTGCCCGCTTGCATGTGTGGGAAAGAAAAGCGAACGATTATATGTGTGTTTGAGAGGGTTCGTGTGTGTGTGTGTGTGTATGTGTGTGTGAGCGCGCCCGCACACACCAAGTGCGCTGCAGCTTTAACACTTTGCGGCTTTGATATGACTCATTGTAAATGATGCCATGGAAGGTCAATTGTGGAGATCAAAATGGCTGTTGATGGAGGGGAAGGGAGAAAATGTGTCATGTTTTTCCCCCTCACTGCATACTGCTGCGGAGGCATTTTGATTTAAAACAATAAATGGATCTGCTCAGGGTTATTTCTCTCTGACTGGCGCCATCCAAAATAACACCCCTGGCCCATATTTCTTGGAGAAGCCTCATGCTTTGCACCCATTGTTTTTACTCCCTCCCCTACCTTTTGACCATTGGAGAGGTAATCAGGCATGAGTGCCGTGGATTAGGGCACGAGTGGATGAGCAGCTGCAATGCTCCAATGACCTTTTGTTACTCATTACTGGACCTCCAAAAAATAAGAAAGAAAAAAGAAAAGATGGGAAAGAGAGAGATGGAGAGAGAGATAAAAAGGAATCATAAAGGGAAATGCAAAAGAAGAGACCTCCTTCAAAATCTTGAGAGATATTCAGTTCAGTGACCATGATGTGTTATTGTCTGCCTCACCTAACCCAGAGCAGATGTTAAATGGACTGATTGACAGACAGACGTAATCTGCTCTAAGGGGAAATATTGGATGGTGATGGAACAGGAGAAGGAGCGTAAAAATTAGGAGAGAAGGTGAGGAAGTGAGAGAAGGTGACGTGAAAGAATGGTTCGGACAAAGTGGAAGGAAGGTAAAAAGTGGAGGGAGGGGAAGAGAGAGAGGAGAAGGAGTGTGGGGAAGGTATTTATGCATGTTTGACCTGCAGATCCTGCAGGTGTCTAGGCCCTGTACACACACACACACACACACACACTTACACACACACACATTACAACTGTGTGCACTCCTCAGTGCAAGGGAACAGTGCAAACATTACATGCGTTTGGCGAGACTCTCACGCCTGTTGTAAAGTGCAGCGGCAAGGCCAACTCTGGCACATACAGTCCATGCACATGAAAAGGACACACGCTGACACGCTCTCCAGGACTTCTGCCAAACATTAAAAAACAACTACTTAAAAATAGGGTGGCACTCTTCCTCTGATATCCATGCAGATGCTTTGAAACCTTAAAGCCCTCAATGCTAAAAGCAATTCAGATGTGAATATTGAGTGATTGAATGCATGCCAGAGAAGAGGAGGCGGAGGAGGTGGTGGTGGTGGTGGTGGAGGAGGAGGACCTCCGCACCACCACCACCGCCGCCGCTGCCACCACCACCACCGCCACCCCACCCCTCTCCCAATGAAATGATTTCTCCCACAATTAATGCAGTGCACCTGTGATGCTCGATAAAGAGTGCCGCGCTGTGCACAGGTGTGGAACATTAGTTCTGGGGGTGTTCCTTGAAAAAGACAAGCTTCTCCCTCTCTCCTCTGTAATAACACACTATGACACACACATTCACCAGTAGGCGTGCGCACACATCCGCACACACACACTCACACACACACAAACTTTCAGCATAGGAAAATATGTAAGGAGGGGTGATCAGGGAATAAGTGTGCTGATGCTGTGAGAAAAGTAAAAATATGTAAATGAACTTGGTGCCAAAGAATTAATCCTGTCATTCACAGTACTGCACCCATCAAAGCTGAAGTAACCAACTTTGAATGCGTACACGCATGTCTTCATGCAAGTCTACATCGCTGCCTGCGTCTGCATCCGTTTGGTTGTGCTGCTGTGAGCGTCTGGAAGCCTGTGTCTCTGAGATCTGCACTTAAACAACCTGACTCTTTGTCCAAAGAGAAAACGAAAAGCTAAGAACTCGCTCAGATGGCAGGAGATGAGAAAACTTAAAAGCAGACCCTTGAGATGAACTGAGTAACAGGCATATTAAACAAGTGCGTGCGAGTTAGAGGAGCAGCAATAAGACATGTAATAATAAGTAATCTGTTTGTCTTGCTAATGTCTGTTTTGATGCTCTTAGCTTAACCCAGTGTCAACAAGGTCATTAAGTAGCCAAACACAGTCCCAGATAATCCGTTAGAATTAACTATGTCTGCGTGTTCATGTTGAATATTCAACACAGAGTAAATAAAGCTTCAATGCACTGTGCTGCTGCAGTTCAGAACTGTAAAGCAGTGACAGACATATGTTGTTTGTAATGAATGCTGCTCACATAGATGAGGCAGCAGAGCTGAGTGGACATTGGCCAATGCCCACAAACTGGAGGAGATGCTATATGTCATGTGGAGGGTAGTGTCATTCTTGTGCCATTGGACCTGCCAGTGGACAGATATGACACCATGGATATAGATAATGTACTGTAACCCTTTGGGTACCTGGGTGCTTTAGGTAAAGTATAATTGGAGCCAAAAACTACACCACTACTAGTTTAACTGGATTTCTCACCGCTCAGCCGCTTGTGTTTTTGCACTGCTCTCACTCTATGGAGTTATGGCGTCATGTTCATGCCTAATTGCCTAATGTTTCATTTTTGCTATCTTTACCTTCATTGTAGACATTAAAAGAAGTGTGTTATACCACACTTCAACCAGTCTCCTTCAATGGACAGTTCTCATTTAGTGTGTTCATAGACAACACTGCTGGTCGGGACAAGTGAAAAATCAACAATATGATGAACTTGAGCCTTAACCCCAGCTGCATTAGTGTCAGGCCTCACAGATCAGACTGTGCCACACTGTGTGCACAGCCTTTCAGTGAATGTACCTTGAGTAAATAAATAAATAAATAAAGTGACAGCTTGTTATGCCAGCAAAATGTCCATGCTCTCTTTCAGTTTTTTATTCTGTTATATATATATGTGAGTGGTTTGGAACATATTTAGTGTAGATCAAATAGTAGTGTAGTAAATAGAGACTATTTGGTACAGAACCTAGTCCACTCCAGACTTCAATAACATTGCATAATGTGATGTACTTTCAAACTTGCAGTCATTTTGAAATCAGGGTTTTCACTGATAAGATCGCCTACGTTAAGACTGGGTCTGGGTGCAGCTGGTTCCTCATTTACCTGGAACCTAATTAATCCATTAATCGCTGGGATTGGTCACAAGTGAAGACACCTGCTACCCCACCTGGGTTTCTGTCAAATGCGACCATGTTTAGATACAAATCCACCAATGTCATTTCCAAAAGTCTTTCTGTTCCATGTTTTGATGTCTGAAGGGCTGAATTTCAGGGTGATTGCTTGTTAGACAGCCAAGTAAAAGAACATCTGAAGCCATTATGAGGAATTAAATGTGTTAACACCGTAGTGCAGCGAAGGCTGTCGCATCCCTTATTGAAATAATCAGTTAGAAAGCATTTGATGCTTTTATGTACGTTAAGCAAAGTACTATAACATTCTCTTTGGAGTTCTACTCTAAATTCAAGCAATCATTTTTAGAGCAGGTGTCACATTTTTCAAATGGAGAAATATCTCATTTGGGTATAAAACGCTTTATGTTTTCATAGCTGAAAATGAGTTTGGTGCCTCAGAGCTACATCATTAATTACGTACTTGACTCGAATCTGGATAAGTCACACTCTGACCTTGGGCTGTGGCAGTCCTGTTGTGACCTTTTTACCTCTCTGTGAGAACAAGGACCCACATACAGTCTTCCCACACTCATCTGGAAACATCATTGTCCTGTCCTCGCTTTTAGTTCCTAAGAAGAATGAGTGTATTGTTGCAGTCACGTCACATGGAAATAACCTGGAACAGCCTGACAGTTGAAAGAGAGACATTTACATTGTTCATATACTGAAAATGGTGACTAAATGCCAAGTTTTGGGCTTGTACAATGGCAAGATAAAGTATGTGAACCCTTTGGAATGTAATGCCTTTCTGCATTAATTTGTCATAAAATGTGATCTGATCTTCATCTAAGTCAAGAGTATTAACAAATATAATGTGACTAAAATAATAACACAAAAGAAATTCAGATCTTGCATGTGTTTGCTGAGAACAACTATAAAAATCTTATAGTAGTCACTTTTCAATTAGCATAATTGCAGTCTTGTTAAGGAAATTAGTTTGGAGGTGTGGACAAGAGCTACTTTTACAAAAAACACTGAAACCTTTTGAGTTTTCTCTGCAGAAGAAAATGCTTATGTGAGCCATGTCTCACCAAAAGAAGCTTTCATAGGATCTGTGACCAAGAATTGTTGATTTACATAAAGCTGGAAAGGGTTACAAAGTGATGTCAAAGACTCCAGTCTACAGTTAGGTAAACAATCTACAAATGGAGACACTTTGGGACGTTGGCTACTCTACCAAGAAGTGGGTGGCCAGTCAAAATGACCTTAAGAGCACAACAAACACTCATTAATGAGGTAAAGAAGCAACCCTGAGTGACAGCCAAAGATTTGAAGGCATCATTGGAACTGGCTGAAATCTGTGTTTATGAGTCTACAGTAGATAAAACATTGAACAGGGTGTCTATTGCAGGACACCATGAAGGAAGCTGCTGCTTACTAAAAAAATATTGCTGCATGCCTTAAGTGGACTGACAAAACTAAGATTGAACTATTTGGAAAGAACCCACAGCACTTCATCTGGCGTAAAAAGGGCACTGCATATGATCATAAAAACATAATCTCGATCATAAGTGTAGTGGAGGAAACATCATGATTTGGACCTGCTTTGCTGGATGAGGACCTAACCAGCTTGCAGTGATTGAGGGGAAGATGAATTTCCAAGTGTTTAAAAATTCTTCAGGATAATGTCTGTACGTCAGCTATGTAGAAGTTGTAGAAGTAGAGATCCTGTAGAACGACTTGATGTAATGCATGTCATGTGACAAGAAAGTTAAGTGTAACCATTTTTATGTAGTGCCTAAACCAAATCCAGGCATTTCTGGTCCTTATTCCAACCAAATCCCTCTCTTTCCACATTTTTAGGAACTTGCCTTTACACATGATTATTTGATCCAATGGAAATCCAAAATGATTTATTAGTGCTGCTTTAAATCTCTTGATACAGGTGCATTTGACATGCCTTCATCTCAACTAATGTCTACCGTACTTGCCCTTACTTTACAGAATTGTGTAGTTTCATGTAATACAAATTAAATAGTTAAATTGTCATGTCCTTTTCGAAAATTCTAAAAATCTAAAATTCACAAAGTAGCAGTTTCTTGGTAGGGAGACAAAATGTCTTGTTTTGTGGTCACAAAATCTTTCCAGTGGTGAGTGGTAATCTACCATCTTGAATCTCATTTTTAGAGTCACACGCCGAGTCGTGGCCTTCCTGTTAAGCATTATTGTCCTAAATTTTTCCATTTGAAATTTATGTAAAAGTTACAAGTGTGTTTACAATACAATCTATACATTAAAGGCTGCGTGTTGTAGCACATGCAAACATGTCTTTGATGTTCCCGCATCCTCCGATGGCACAAATAGAAAAAAAACACACAAAAAAAAAACCCAAACTTGAACCTGCGTCTCAGTTTTCTCGAGCTGTCTGATACATTTAAAATGCTAATATAAGTCTAAACTGATTAATAATTAAACAATTACGGTCATGAATCAATAACTTCTGCACATATTTTTCATTAGTAAATTGCACAGAGTAAACAAAGAAGCAGTATTACCAATTCAAATGTGGATAAGAAGGGGGTGGAGGGGGGGCATTCTAATCGTCCTAACTTTGATGAAAAATAAACATTCGAGACAGTCACTCAAACAGTAAGGCCTCTGGTACAATTTTCCAAAGTAGATCATGTTGTTGCTTTTGATACAGTTAGTTGGTTGATTATTCACGTAAACATGGCTGGAACATTTCTAATGAAGTAGTCCAATATGAGAAATGCATGATAAATCTGGTGTGTGTAGTCAATGTACAGAACATTTGGACAGATTTGATGCCCATCTGAGCCTCTTTAAAGTTGAACTGCTTTCCGTGGCAATCTGTCTCTAGTTTGAGGAACTCAGATACTGCAGTACAAAGGAGGGACTTCGACAGCAAGCTCAGGCACAACTGTTAATGCATCACATTAATGCCGTGACGGCTTGATTGACTTTTTTTTATTTTTGTTTTTGCTATGTTCTGTCCAAGGCTGCGTTCGCCGTAGTGAACATATATTTCTCTCTGCACTGCAAAATAAATAAATAAAAAAGAAAGGAAGGGCTGCTGTGCTCTTGTCTGTTTTGTCCATTAATGTCAAAGTGACACATTCATGGATTTTTTTTTTTTTTTGTTGTTGTCTGTGGTTCATCATGCACATGCATGTTAGTGTCTCTCGCTCTCTCTTTCTCTCCCAAATGCCAGCGTGGTAATAGCTAATGCCATGGCAGTAAGTGTAAAGCTGAGAAACAAGGATAAAAGCATAAACAAATCTGTGATAAGAAATATGACATGGCTATCAGCATGCAGAATAAGCCCAGCCCTGCGAGCACAGGCACCCAGATTAATGATAAATTACGAGGACCTAGGCTTGTTTATAGCACTCATTTTCCCTGCTGCACCTGCTCATATTCTCTTGGCCTAAAGCAGCCCCCTCTCTCTTTTTCTATTTTCTCTCTCCATCTCTCATACTCCTTCACCCCCCCCACCACCAACACACACACACATATTCCCCTTCCTTCCCCCCTTTTCTTTTTCTCTGAGTAGGTGCTTATTTAAAATGATCCTGTGTTTCTAAAGCACTCTGCCGAAACCGGTGGGACACCCCATGAAAACATAATCTGTGGGTGTATAATTGATGTCTTAAAGGAGTGGGGAGGGCAAGGAGAGAAAATATTAGGAGGGGATAAGTAAAAAAAAAAGGGGTAAGTAAAAGAGAAAAGGGGGGACGACAGAAGAGAGGCGGCAAGAGAGGTTTACTGTAAACGAGAGACAGAGAAAAATGTGAGCTAGAGTGAGCCGGAGATGGAATAAAAGGTGAGCAGAGAGAAATATGTTGATGCATAACAAAAGAGAGAGAGAGAGAGAGAGAGAAAGAGAAAGATAAAGCCAGAATGAGATGAGAGCAGTGGACAAGCACAGCAGGCTCCTGGTAGCAGCTCTTGTAATAATACACCACCCGGCATCAACGCAATGCTTAATTTTAATATTAATTACAAATATCTCTCCGCACAACAAGGAAATAATATGACAATCACTTTGGCCCCGAGTACTGTATTAAATGCAAAGTGGGGCTAAGGGTGAGAACAGTCAATATGGAGAACTAAAGTCTAAACCCCCCCCCCCCCCCACACACACACACCCTTTCCCACTGTCTCCCTCCCTCCTTCCTCCCTCACCTCATTACATGAAGTGTGAATGTTAATTCTAGTGGGTTTATTAGTTAGAATCAAGGAGGGAAAAAATGAGAAGAGGTTAGCATTTTTATTGTTCATTATAAGTGGCTCTCTGGTGATACCTGGGAATTTTTTATTTTTATTTTTTGGAGCAGGGTGTGTGTGTGTTTGAGGGTAGGGTGGGGTGGCACTGCTGTTAGGCCATTGCAGTGTGTGCGACTGTGTGTGTGTGTGTGTGTGTGCGTGTGAAGGTGGGGTGATAAAGGGGCACTGGGTGGGTGGTTTGGGAGAGGGGATACTACGAGTGGCTATTGTCTGATTCATAATTATATTTTTATTATGACTGAGCTTGGGGGCCCCTTCACACTGTACAAAGCAATTTCTGGTAGAGAGTGCTATGAGGGCAAAGTGTTTACATACCAAATTATAAGAATATACTGACAGCGTTTGGTTGTTAATAAGCCGTAATCACTTCCCCTAATTTAATCTGGTTGCTATGGTAAACAAATGACACTTGAGGCTGATGGTGGTGAAGGAGGAGGAGGAGGAGAGGAAGATGTGTGCCCAGCTGAAGGAGGAAGAGAAAAATAGCTGATGAAAGAAAACTGACATGCACACACACACACACACACACTCGTCTGACAAGACACCTGCTGTCCTCGGCGCACCGTTCCGAAGGTTGTGTGTGTGATCTAAGCATGAGAGGAGCGAGACTGTTCTTGTACATGCATGCATGTGTGTGTTGGTCGGAGACAGCTGCCTGTGTAGTCAGCAGAGCTGCTCTCCTCAGAAAGCAGAAAATTGAGCGGGAATTGGGCTAATTGTATGGAATGATTGATGCTAGCGGAAACTACAGTACATTAAAAAACACAAAAGCGCACGCATAAGTGTGCAGGCACACATAACGGGCGCACTCATGCAATCATGTACCCTTCGCACACGTGTGCAGACACAAGAGTGCGCACACACACACACACACACACATACACACACACACACGCTTCCTGTCTGCTGCTCATACCCATTCTTGCAAATCCTTTAAGAATCAGTTTTTCAGACATGCAGTAGTTAAGAGAGTGGTTGTTAGATACCCTTGCTTAATTTTATTTCCATGTCATTTTTATTTTGTTTTTCTGAAGGTATTGATGCCCCTGTAAAAAGTCTTCCTAAGTTTAAACATGGCCTCACTGATGGAGGGAGAAAGTGAGGATTGTCTTTCCAACAGCTTCTCCTATCTTTAGCTTTTATACCCTTGACCTGATCTATACATCTCCATAAACTTGTATCACAGAGGTCTACACGGACCTCATGGTTTGGTTTTAGTGAATTGTAGAACATTATGAACACAGACCAACACCTTTCTAAAGTCCAGTCTAGATGGTTTGCCACAGGTTGTTCTAGATATGCAATGAGGATATTTAAAGCAACCCTAATACTGTATACTCAATCACAATTTGAAATAGTGTAACTGAAAGATTTCACAAAATAAAATGTACAGTATAAATAAACCAAAGTCTTTCAAATCTTTCACTTCTTCATTATGAATTATGACAAATTGATAGTGGGCAGCAATGGCAGATGCATTAATTTCATAATTACAAAGAGCTATGAACTCAACTGTTTCTGCCGAATGAAAGTAAAACTCACTGTATTTTAGGTGTGAAGCACCTAAGTAAAAAAAAAAAACAAATGATGAAGTTATGTTACAATAGCCTGAGTGTCATCAAGATCATCGTAGGCACTAAATAAATGTACAAAGAAGCAGTATTACCAATGTAAATGTCTTTTGTAAAAATGATTGTTTTTCTTTGCAGGAACAGTGTGAAGGATCTTGGGTATGTTCCATGTGTGTTATTCATTAGAGCGGCCTGGTGACAAAAATGTAAATCGGGGTTTTTTGTTCCACCTGTGGAAGGTTTCATTTTGTGACAGCCAGGATTTAACAAACAGGTATGACAAAGAAAAAACTCTGTGGCCCTCAAACATTAGTGACCAAGAAATCCTCACTAAAGGCCCTATTCCACCAGAAGGTTCCTGGTATTTTTTCTTAACAGGAACTTGTCCACACAGAAACTGTGGTTAGAATTTCCACAACGGGGACCAAAGCCCCAGCAACACAAACCAAGTCAGGCTGCTGATGTTTGGTGCGATGTGTGAAATGATGTGCTGTAAAATCTGTGGCATTTAGTGCTGTAGAACCTGTCCCTTCAAAGAGCACTACCCCAAACTGGGAACTTACAGGTGGAGGAACTAAATTCCTCAAAATATTCCTGGTCTCCACGAAAAGTTCCTGCAGTCGAAGTGAACGTAACAGATGGTAGACCTTTTTTGGGTGAGTCCGGTAGTAGGAGTACATACATATCTATTGAAATATGGTGTGTGAAAATATATAAAGGGAAATTGTACTAAAAATTCACTGAGGTATATGAGGTGAAATAGTGTAACTGTGGCAAACTATGTGTAAACTGTACAAACATTAAACTATAATAGTATGAAAAGTTTTTTTTTTTATCACTGCACCAATCATCTATTAAATTCCCACAGTAAAGCACAACCTGAGAAGATATCCACTCATTTAACAATCAAATAAAAGGATACAGTATTTGTTTTTGATTAATGGCTGGATGAGTAAGAATCATAAGTTAAGATGACGTTTTGTTTAATATAGACAAGCAGTCAGCAAACACTGAGTTTAATTTAAACCGTTTTACAATATAATGACTATTTGTGTTAAACTGAGCATCACTGTATGATGCTGGCACACTAAGCAGTTGTTAATATGAATCCAAAGAAAAAATCTTTACACTTACAGCATGAGCACAGCAAAATGAAGACCTTAATTTGTCTGAGATCACGATCAGAAACGAGCACTTACCCAAGCATCAGTGAGCGGAGGTGCAGGTCAGCCAGGTGCAGGTCAGCCAGAGGAGAGACAGACAGGAAACAAAGGCCCCCAGCTGAACCGTGGATGTTACAATTATTGTATGTGGCATGTACACAAACCATTTGGTCACCAGTGTGCTCCTGTGATTGTTTTTCAGCCAGAAGCAGAGAGATATTTTAACATAGCGAAGGCAAAGTTCAATATCATTCATAAACTGTACTAACATGTACTACCCAAACTAGAAACTTTAGAAGTAAGTAAAAAATTGGTGAAGTTGCCCTTTAAAGGCTGTTAACAATTGTTTGTTGTTGACAGCTTTGGTATAGTTGCAGCTTTAAAATACATGATACATTGTCTGAGGTATTTATAGTTATTTTAACTGTAGAGCCAAGAGTTAACTATTGTTCTGTTTATGATATTAGAACTTTTATTTGCATCTTTTCTAGTCCTGTTTTATTGCTGAATCAGTTTTAACATGAGGAGTCCTCACTAGAAAGATTAATTTAGTGACACACACACACACACATTATTGTGGAGTTATTGTATTAGTTAATGTTTCAGCTAAGCTTCTGTAAATTCTTGTTTGTTCACTTTTAATCCATTTAAGGCGTTCTTAAATCAATTCATAGTTTTATAGTTACATAGTTCTTTTTTAAAGTTGTGTCTGAGAGATCTAATAACTTCTTATTGATAGAAAATTCAGTGGATTCAATTAGACAGTTTGTGGACAAATAAATGGAGCGCTGCTGCTTCGAGGTGTTTCCTAATGTGACTTTTTTCAGGGACAAACAGGCTTTAAAATCCTGGCGCAAAGAGATTTCAAGGCCAGTGATTAACAGGAGAAAGAAGACATGCAGTTAAATTTGACTTCACACATTGGTCCGACCTGATGAACAGTTTTATTTCTAAGACACAATATATCTCTCGGTGAAGACGTTGGGACGGCGATGACAACGAGCGTGGAGGAGGAAGATTGTGATTCCAGCCGCGTGCAGACCAGGAGTCACACACGCTAATAAGTAATCACACACACACCTAATGTGCACTATCTTTTGTCACCTCTCAAACTCGCTAACAGCACAACATGCTGGGCTGTTTACATTACACGAGACGCTGATTACTTAGAAATTCATCTCCATGCCGAATGATTGTTTATTAGGATGCGTGTTCACTGCCGTCAGATGGGCTGTCTGCTTGTGCATTCAGATATTAACACTTCACATTTTCGGCAAAAGTCCTAGTGGCCATGAATCAGGACCCTGTTTCTTCGTGGGGCTCTGCTACGCATGGCAGTAGAATCCATGTGATCTGCTCCAGTGGCTTTATCTCTTCAGTGGCGTCTCTCGCTGATGAAATTTGAAAACTCCACTTCTGCAGTCTAATCCAGCAAATAACACCGACCAAAGAGAAAAGGGTTGAATGGTTGACAATGGCTTTTAATTCAAAACCCTTTCAGAGGAGAAAATCCTTACCTGTCATTCTTTAGTCCGCGTTGCTACAGTACAGATGATTGCATGGCAGTAGTGTCTGTTGTTTACCATGATGTAAATCCACCCTTCTGCAAGCTATTTAATCAGTCAGTCTTTAATATTGCCTAACAAGATTCAACTTTTCTTGCAATAGGCACCGGTAGCCGGGATTTTAAAAAATAGTTTAATGGTACCTGCATGATTTGGGAATAAGGCTCGACACTTTACCGCCTTAGCAAGTTTGGCTCTATTGAAGAAGAGAGAGTGAAAGAGGAAAAACAGGGAGAAAGAGGGGACAGTCATCCTCGTGGCTCTGGTAATGGTTTTCTTATTCTCTCTATCTTCTCTTATAGATGCATATCAATACATATCGTAGCGTCTGCATTGAGCCTGCCACATCCAATATCGCCTGGACATTTTACATAATTATTATTTTCAGGAGTCACCGGGGTCTCATAGAAGGGAATGTAAGTGACAGGCATTTAAAATGGTTTTTAAATCATGCGGGATAACCAGGGCCTTTCAGAAATAATTGTGTCAAACTGCTTTTCACCTTTTTCGCCAATCAATATGCACACTTATTCATAGGCAGACGACTATCCATCAGAAGCCAGCGCTGCTCTTTAATATACATGCTTGCATTTTAATGGGCTACTTTCACAACAATATGGGAGACAACAATGAGTTCCTGTGTAACGTTCCCTGTAAAAAAAAAAAAAAAAAAAAAAATGATGATACAGCCTCTTTCACGTTAAGGCACAGCACAGGCTCACTTCTTCTTACGTGCATATGTGCTAAATACTCTCTCTCTCTGTCTCTCTCTCTCTCTCTCTTACACACACACACACATTTGCGTGTGCATGAGGTGTGCGCACACCCAGTCAGTTTGTTAAGTGGTGGCCCAAAGTCGATGTAATCACATTCACTTTGTTACACGGATCGGAAGTGATTTAAAACTAGATTTCATGCATGCTTTCATACTAATTCACTGGCTGGGATTTTTCATTTTGGCCTTAAAAAAGCTGAGAACAATCAAGAATTACTCCATTCTCCAATTAAGCTTCTAAACAGGACCAAGAGAGGGGGAATCTATTCATTTTCTTTTGATTAAAATTATCGCCACTTGCAAGGAGCTTTGGGGTTTATATATTAAATAATGCATCATTTCATAATTATATAGAATATATAGATTTTTTAAATAGGATACTGGGCAAAATGGTGACTTTAATTAGATCGGTGTGTAAGATATCTCGGGGGTATGATAAAACAATGTTAAATATCTCACAATGACTGTAAAATATGTTTCAACAGATAATGAAACACAAATAGGGTCTCGCTTTGCCATGGCTCCTATTTGTCGAAACATCCCCACATGCATTTTCAGAAAATTTCATAATTATATTGAAAAAAAAAATGATCAGGGGATAACGCAGCTAGGTGCTAAATATGATGCTGCCACCGCCCCCATCCACCACCTATTCTGAGGCATATATTATCATTCTATTACTATAAGAGCAAATTACTACAGAGAGTCGACCAAATCATGCACCGGGCGGGTGAGAAGAAAGCAAATTCGTAGTAGGAGACTCCCTTAAGATGCTGTGTTTAGTCTCCTGTCGCACAAACACACTCTCACACACACTCGCGCACTCCACGTTGTGAGCAAACAAACAGGCCTAGAAGGTCACGAGCAGAGTAATATCCACACAAACGTGAGATAAGGCCTAAGATTAGTAAAAGACCTAAAGAGCACTTGGCAGAGCGAGGGGGCGGGGGTGGAGGGGGGGGCAGAGGCACTATTACAATTAAAGCAGAATTAAAGATGCAGTAAAACAGCAACACTTTGCCAAGCAAACAATGCCTGCAGCCTCTTTCAAAATTACAGTGGGCTAATTTGAAATGAAGGACAAACAGTGGCTGTGTGTGTGTGTGTGTGTGTGTGTTTCCAGAACCTTCTATTATGACTGCAGCCGTACAGACCCCTTGTTTTGGTCTATATATAAAGTATGTAAATGTTGTCTGGCTGCAACAGTCAGAAGCCTCAATAGAAGTTGACAGCTGAATTATAACCACAGCCGAATCCATCAGTCTTTTGTTTTAACCGGAGAATGGAGCGTTTTTAAAACTCAACAAAGGCCTTTAATCAAATTCTCAAGGTTGTTGGCTTTAGCATTGTATTAGTTTAATAGTTTCTGCTGCACCATTGACGTTAATGACACATTCCTATGTAAATATAATGTGGCTCCCAGAAGCCATCAAAACATTTTAAGGTCCAATGAATACAGTTGCAGTATTTCTCTCCCCCCTTCTTCCCCATACAGAAATGTCTTTTTATTTAGCAATCTCCGCACAGTGCATGGTGATACAATAAAAGGAGGGGAGATTGATTAATGGAGACTTTAAGGTAGTGATGCGCAGCACTGATACAAATAACTGTGGAGAGACAGAGAGGGGAGAAGATTGTGCCTCCCTCCTTCTTCTTTCCTCATCCCCCTCACACACACACACACACACCCTTATCTACACATGACACACAAGCGAGCGCACACATGCACACACACACACACACACACACACACACACACACACACATTTTTAAAGAATTCACAAGTGCAAATCTAAATGTACAGTTTAGAGGCCTGTGGCACAGATTCATCACCCACAATGGAAAGATAATGAAACTGCTTATTTTCCCACTGTTTAGAGATATGTGGAAGCATTTAAGAGTAATATAGCAGAATACATTAAAAGCAGTATCACATTTTCAGAAGCCTCATAACATGTTACTGTCTACAGAGAAAAAAAAAAAAATCAGGACATCTCGGCCCATATCTTAAGTACAGGAGATTGGCCGCCTTTTGTATGTATAAATTGCTTAATCAACTCTTTGGTGGATCTGCTGTATTTAAGTGGTTGTTGGCAATTTTAAAAAAAAGGGGGAAAAAAAATCTGATATGTGCTTGAGTGCTGGCATTGAGATCACACCATGTATGCAAATATGCCTACATTCACAAAACTGAGCGAGAGAGAGAGATGTAGTGGAGATTTTTCATGCTAGACGTGTACATATTAGCTGAGAATCAGCATTTAATCACGACTTCATGTTTTGTTTTCTGGATTTTTGTGTTTTCCTTCATCCATTGTTTAATAGTTTCACAGACTAAAATTAACATTTGTATGTCACCTGTAATTGGTCCACACAACAACTCTGTTTCAAAGAGGCAACGCTGATGCTTCCATAGGATGAAATGTGCTTCATTTAGAGGTTTTCTACACAGCTGCCAAACTTTAAACAAATTTTTTTTATGCATAATATTCAATGTGTTTTTTGAAGTAGTTACGCAGCTGACTGTGAACTTACTGGTATTATTATAACATGTAAGCAGGATTTAATTATGTAGCTGGCAATTATTGTCATTTACATAAATCTATAACTGTTCTATGAAGTTAAAGACTTTGTAACTAGGAGTGTGTTGAAATATATATTCTATTTTCATCTGACATGGAGCGCAGTAGGAGAGGTAGAAAAGGGTAAGTAAATATATCTTATATGCATTACTTAGTGAGTTTAACATCAAAGATCATGACTGTTGTTTTGACTGTGGTTGAAGATGAGCTCACACACGCAAACAGTTCACTTACTTTTGTAAGACAGCGCAACAGTTTATGTATTCTAATTATATCAAACCTTTCAGCGTTTGAAACATCACATTTTGCATGAAAACACTGCACAAATAAAAGCCTCCTGTGCCTGTACGGTGAAGTAATTTGATCCTCACACGTGAGTCATTTTGTTAAAGCGCATGTAAACAGGAAAACGTAAATAATAATATGCGAAAATCACATACGCATCGACTGTAAACACATATGAAAAACGAAAACCATGTGTTAATGTTTTTAACATGTAAAGAAAAAAAATGTAGCATTGCATTCACTGTATCAGATAGGTACCGTGTTCTGAAAGTTGCCAGCCCTGAAAAAAAGTTCTTTATTGTTCAGCATGTAAAGCAGTTTAGATTATGTACAGATCATCGTGAATACAATTTGCTCATAATCCATTTAGAAAGTGCCTTATAATAGCATGTGAGCACCACTTGAAGGAAAGCACAACCAAATAAAAGATCAAGTGCATTTGAGCATTTCCATTACACACACACCCACACACACACACACACACACACACACACACTGACTCGTACACACATTGCACAGATTTCTCATGCATCGTCTTCCTGTGTGCTCTGGGCTGTAACATTTGCTTTCTTAGTCAAGGAGAACAATCTCATTTGCAGGGAAACAAATAAGAAAAAAAAAAAAGATGTAGCTGCGACAATACCTCAAATTCCTTCCTACTTATTTTTTCCACCCTTTTTTCTTCTTCTTTTTTAATTTACAATACAAAGTGTAAAAATAAACATTGAGGGCTCAATTTAGTGTGGTTTTCAGCCGTGGCACTTAATCCCCCCCCACCCCACCCCTCGTCATAACGTGCTGGAGGTTTTAGATTTTCCCCGGGGAAGTGGTTCTCATCTCGAGAGAGATAGGTGGGCAAAGGAGAAGGTTCTTTCGCATTTCACACTTTCACACAAACACACGCAGACGTTCAGTCTAACAGATTCTTATTAGCTATAAAGGTGTTGCAGAAACAAAACTGTGCACACGGAAACACACACAAACACAAGCCTGCCACACACCACCGTGGAGAAAGTGGGAAACGAGCAAAACTTTTACACGCAGACAAAAAAAAAAAAAAAAAAAGAGTTTGTTTGTTTGACAAGGATCTCCAACCCCAAAACAAGGCATTAAAAAGAAGAAAGCGGGACAAGAATAGGTGAAAGGGAGGAAGATGGAGCGCTGCTGCGCCGTGCCCCTGAGCCATGTGCGAGTCTTTAACCCTGTGCTTGCTGTCAGTCACTCTGCGAGGCGTTTAGATGGAGATGTTTTTTTCAGTTAGTGGGACCTCACAGATCAATTGCACAACTGAATTTCCCTGGTTTGTCTCTCCTGCTTTTAAAGAGGAAAGATTACAGTGAAGTCGGCGTTAGCGAGATCTAAATATGTTTATGTGCAATCACTAACCCTTGCGATTATGGTTCTTTACTTGTGACAAGCCTCCCACACTCACCTGAACGCAACACATCCCCACTGCGTAAGGGACGAGGTCCTCCTCGTCAGGCAGGTAGCTCGATGACGCTCGGCAGGAGGCACGGCAAGATTAAATCAACTGTCCCCGGCAGACGGGCCGAGAGGAAGAGCGAAGCAAAGACGGAGCAAAGTTATAGATAATCTTTTTACTTGCTGTTGAGTAAACATACAGTGTTTGTTAAGTCTGTTGCCACGGCCGAGCCAAGCAGCGAATGACGGATGCAACAGCGTTAGCTGGCTGATTAGAGCCCTATCTTCTTCAAAGTAGGGGGATTTTCACTGTGACATTTAAAGAACAAACACAATGCTCAGTTGGGTGGCATATTTGCCTATTGTTCCTCTTTAAGATAAAACTTCTGTCCATGTGGAAGTTTAAATCTTCTGTAGCTGTTGTATCTGAGTGGTTTTCTTTATGTCTGGGCGGCTCAGCGCCTCTATTTGTGTGCATGTGTTTCTATATAGCTCTCCACGACTGTACGTGTGTGTGTGTGCACGTGTGTGTGTGTGCCCATGTGTGTTCCTGCATATAAACCCTCATTCAGATAGACCTCGGTCCAACTTCAGCGGTGGCCCGTGGCCACATGGAGTGGTCTGATAGAGCACTGGAGTCTACGGGAGTCACACACACTGCTGTTGTATGGCGGGGCCTCTCTTATCGGAGCCGCCAGCACGGTAAGCTAGGATTAGCATCTAGATCTGCGAAGACTGGACGTCAGCACGGGGGGACAGTGTTGACAGAATGGAGGAGGGCGCAGGATGAGAAGTTGGAGATAGATGGGGCGGGTAGAATAGGTATAGCAGATAGAAGCAACGTTGTACTCACCAGCAGAGCAAGGAGCAACATTTGTGCTGTTCCCCTCTCACTAGTGTAAGCGCTTGATTTCTTTGCTCTTCCTGCTCTTTTAAGTCGCATTGTTCCCTTTCCTAGCACTTCTTTTGTCCCTGTGGACAAAGTGCATGCGAGCAGCATGCTTACTTGGACTGTTTTGGTGGTCTGATGTGGCGGATGCACTTCAAAACCACAGAAACATCACACTCATGAAGCAGGCTAAGTGGGCCCTGTTTTTGAAGTCTTTCTTTGAAATAAGCAAGGCAATCCCTTGGCCCAGGGATCATATTCTATTTACGTTCCGTTTGCCAATGACACAGGCAGTGCTGGCCAAATTCACAAAAGAAGATCCACATTGGAAAATCCGGCTAATCCCTGATTGAAAGTTCATGTGTTGGCTTCGATGGATAAGCTCTGGCAGATTTTCCCAGGAAAGAGGAGTAAAGGAAAAAAAAAAAAAAAAAAAAAAAAAAAAACGTTAACAAAACTAGGATCCTCTTTGGTTAAAAAGTGGACTCAGTGTCAGTGGCAGGCGAGCAAAGCTCATGTCCGCTTGTCAAGCGCTGCCTTTCATGTTCAAGGCCCGGTTGGTTCTCTTTTCTCGCCCTAAAGGGAGAGGTTATGTCGTTGTCTTCAGAAGTGGCCGGGGTTAGTTGGTTGTTCCAAAGGTTGACAAAGCAGACCAAGCAGTCAGGAATGATGGTACCTTTATTAAGCTCTTCTTTGTCTTCTTATTTTCCATTTATTGCTTCCTCAAATTCTCACCCACTTCTTTCATCTCTCGTGTTCCCAGTCTGTCTCTCCCTCTTTTCCTCTATCCTTCCCTCCCTCCTTCTTTCCCTGGCTGCCTCTAGCCTGCTGCCTCTCTCCTCTCTCTCTTCCAGGGGTGGTGGCTATGGCTAGAGAGCCTGCACAGATGGCAGGCCAGCTTGCCTTCAGGGGAAGGGCTCCACAGCTTAAACTTCTTCCATTTTTCCTCTTTTCTTCTTCTCTTTTCTTCAGCTCAAACTTTTGGCCTGCAACTTTTCACGTCTGGCGAGCCTTTATCTTGTGGTGCATGATGTGAGGGGGAAGGCAGGTTCGTTGGAAGGGGTGTGCGGATTTTGGGAATGTAGTGTTCAAAGATCAATGGGGGGGCATCAGTATCAGTGGAAACCCGACAGAGAGGCCAGTAGAGTGGCAGCAGTGGCCACTCTCTAGATGACAATCTGACAGTTGAAATTGACACATTTCAAACCTACAGTAAATCCCATCAGTCTCAGGAAAGTGATGCAGCTGACTGATAAACAGGAGGTGCTCGTAAAGGCTTCCTGCCCAGATTTCCACACCTACTGTTTTTTTGCTGCTTCTTAACCTGCTAAAGCTTCACTTAGACAACGGAACAAGCACAAGAATTATCTCAAGTCAGAGTTTCCTACTTTGTGTTAACAAGAATCCCAGGGCTCAGTGTCTTCTTGAGATGACCACTGTGATAATGGTGATATTACCTCTCGTTATCTCTCCACACGTGTCATTTCACACTTGAGTCAGTCTTAACAATGTTCCTCTAATAGCTTGCTCTACTTAAAGCCGTCACTGCCATAAGTGGTCTTGTTAGCAGTGGCCCTTTGCCTCTTCATGATATCAGCCCAACAACTTGACCCGCGTCAAGTGATCACCTGATAGCCACCGCTCTGCTTTAGGCCTCCTCCACATAAGCACAGCAGGACTCTTTAGACTCTCAGAACTTCTCACAGTGTACAGCAAATAATTTCAAAGTAATCCTACCTAAGATACTGTAATACTCCAGTAATTATATATCCTGAAATACGTAGAAGGGCATGTCAGAGAAATCAGAGTTTCCTGTTTGCTTGTAGGCCAAAGTTATTACCAGCTTTACCTACTCTAGCATGCATCCACCCATCTTTTTCCACTTATCTTCCTATTATTTCAATGTATAATATAATTACATTTCATCAATCACTACTTCACCACTAAAAAAATAAAGTGTAAACCTTTACACTACACTGAGATAGAATTTAAAATGTAGTTAAACATACAGAAATGTCACAGCTAAGACTAGTGATGACAGCTCACCGTTGAAGTCACAGTTACTTAAATCACACTTTCTAGCACTCACAAGTTTTATTTAGGTCTGCAGCAGTTGCACATAGCAGCTGTCAGAAGATACCATGGGAAGAAGTGTCAAGTAGAACATCTGACCCTTAATTAGAGGTCTTAAGGGGTCCAGAAGGCCACAGCTGAACCCAACCTGTAAAGGCCTAAATACAGTTTGAGCCAATCCTAAACAACCTGAACAAAGTCAACCTAAACCTGATAACATGAATTCAGTGGCAGGAAGGCAGGAGGCTCTATGTATTATTTAGATAAATTAGCAATCAGCCGTGATGGAACCGAGTCCTATGGCAGTAAAACTAGATTCAACCCAGTTAGATAGAGTAAACTGGAACCTAATCCAACTCTGGTACTAGGTAGCACACAAAAACGTACACTGTATATATGTAAGTAAATTAGATAGAAGTATACATGCCATACTCGTTTGAGTCCATGACTTGTTCTTCTCACCATCTGATTTGGTATTATTTCTGATCTATGGAAGGCATTATGAAGGTTTTCTATTTCATATGTTTTTCAGAGCTGTTTTGATCAATACAGCAGCTGTGTAAAAATGGATGCTTAGAGCCATTAGCTGTGGGGTGAATGTGAGAAAAAAGCCCTGCAGAGGAAGCCAACATAGAGTATAAGGAGATTTTGTTTCAGTTGTCCTGCTTTTGCAGGGGGAACATCTTAGGCCTAATAATAACAATCACACTTTTTTAGCAGTTTTCATTAATCTAACAGTGGTGAGCGTTGTCATTGTGCTGCAGATGAGGTTTTGTGTGAGAATTAACACTCACCTTGACCTGTGACTTGCACTCTCAATTACGCATAAAATCCTAATTATATAGAGAGATTATAACATTTTTAAATATGATTGCAGCATTTAATACACTTTAAAAGTTGTACATGCCGGTAGACGGGCTGTTTTATTTATTTATTTATTTTTTTTTTTTACAACGTTTCTAATTAAAGCTTAGAGAGGATTTGTCATCAGTGTGCTTTAAGCATGTCCTAATTCTCATTTTCATAAAACATCTGTGAAATAGTCTATATTTAACGCATGTGATGGCTATTTTATTTCACTTTTTCTGCCTGTCTTACAGACATCTTCATGCGCTGAATGTGTGTCGTCGGCACAGCCGTGGGACTCGAGAGCCCTTTTTCAGCATCGATGAGAGCAGGGAGGAAGCGAGCGCCCTGATATATGAGGGAAAGACAGACGTAGAGACAGAGATAAAGAAAGAGACAGACAGGGAAGAGGAGAGGAAAGGGGATGAAGGAGAGTTGAAAAATGAATCCGGACTATGTCGGAGAAATCAATTGAGAAACACACAGACGGGCAGCAAATTGGGTGTTAAGGCCCCTGTGTCCTCCTTCTTCTTAACAAGGAGCACTGAAGCATGAGGGTAAATAAAAGAGACATCTCTCACTTTGTATCTTTCTTAAGTTTTCTCACTTACACACACTCTTGCTCTTCCGGCTGCTCTGCTCCCACGTCTCACACTTCTGTGCATCTGTTAGTTTCCTGTGTTTTCCGTCTATTTCTCGCACAGCATCAATACGTTTATGCGCGATGATGTCAGCTGACAGGATGACAGGATGCTGCTATTGTTTGACTCCAGTCTCTACATGTGCACACATTACGCGTTGGTGCTATAGGGATATAATGTAATCTGAAAAGCATATCGTGTGTTTGTAGTTTTGGGCAAAGGCGACCACAGGTTGCGGCGGCGTAGGCCGCGTACTGTGTAGAACAATGCAAGCAGGCGAGCAGTCGGAGCTCGGAGGTATTCTGCAGGTGTCGCAGAGAAGGACCCTTCTGTAGCAGTGTGTCTTGGACCCGATCTCCACAAAGCTGCCTCTCCTGCTGCCAGATGGACCCATGCTTTTCCCCACACTCTTGCTCTCACAGCTAAGACCTAGGCTTTTCTCCCTCCTTTTTTTTTTCCCTCCCCCCTCCCTACAAAAGAAAAGCGCTTTGGCTGAAAGAAAACCACAGCTGAATTTTATGGTGCCGCTTCTTTTGCCAAGCTGATTTTACAATTCAAAGGGACAGAGTGCATGGAAATGCTGTTTTCGAGCTGTCGTCGCTATGCCTTTTTAGATGTAAGTTTGCATTGGCGGATATGTTTGCCACACTAATATTTCCCATCCCAGTGCAAAATCTTGATAATATCCGGAGCTGCGGAGAAACACAGCTCAGAGTGTGTTTGGAGTGTGCTTGGAGCAGATCTTCTGAAGTCTAATTCCTACAAGGCCTCAATAAGGTGACAACAGTGTCAGCGCTAAATGTGATCGCACTGTCTATAGACATCATGAGTTACACAACAGCGTGTGTGTGTCGTTGGTGGTAATGTGTATGCAAGTGAACGTGCCAACGCACACACAAATACTGGCACGCGTTCTTTGGCACATATATCACCAAGCACAAAATCCATTAAGTTTTAACAGCGCCCCGCACTTACCTTAAATAACTGAACGAGGTGCAACACAACTTCAGTCGCATGACCCTGATACCGCTACACCTCGCACTAAGCAGAGGGAGCGCTTACTTACTCCGGGGACAGAATTAACATCCAATTTCCCACTTCTCATTACAATTCAATAAAGGCAATCTGCTTTTACCTTTAGAGCAGTGTTTTGGGTGGATGCTTTCAGGGGGCCCCACTCCACTCTGAGCCCAATTAAGAACATTTAAACATATTAAAATCTCCCAAGCTCTTCACTGTCCTGATTACTGCTTAAATATAATCTGCTTTTATATCCTCTCTCTGCCTCTTTGACTCATTTTTCCTCTAAAATTATATCCATCAGTGATGATTTTTTTCTACAGGGGATTCAGGGTCGAGCGAGTAAGTGTCTCTACCTTTCACACAAAGACATTGAACTGCCTCTCACTCTCTCCCACACATTCTGCATGTTCTTTACAGTCAGTGACTTACTACAGAGGACACAAATACACCCATATACGTGACGGAGCCTCAGTTGTCCAACCTCAGCCTCTCAGACTTTTATTCTTACTCTGTATCAGCCCTTGTGAGGAGATATAGTGTGTCTAGAGATGTGCATGGATGATTATTGATGTGTGTACACGTTTCTAATGGAAAGGCTCCACCATTGCTGTTCTGTCACATCTATCACAACAAATCCACTTTGCTCATCTTCGTCCGATGGGAATGGCGATTGTAAAGTCCTGCTAAGTGCTGACACAAATGCACGTTAACCTCCATTTACATGATATTGAGAACATCCACTACCTTTTCGTCATTTTTTTGTTATTTGTTGCTTCTCATGACCTAGCAAACTTTGTTATCTACTGCATCTCACACCCCTTTGTTATTATCACTATTATGCTATTGATCTATTCCGTATTTTGGCACTGCGAATTGTATTCTACTGCTGAGACATCAAGAAGGTGTTATCTTACCTCTTATCTTATCTTAAGACATTCACTGAATCAGTGCTTGGAAGCCTCTTAGACTGGCAGTGCTGAGAAAGTGTGATCTTGTTAAACTCTGTGGCGATGTTTCTAGATCTTGTTTTCTTTGCATCGTTTGAATTTGCATTTGTGGCAGTGATCGTGTTCACTATCAGTGGTTTTCAGAGTTGTTCCTAAGCTTACGCAGTTATTATTATCATCATTATGTACAGTAGATTGAGGAATTGGCACCCAACCCAGTCCACTAGAGATTTTTGTCTCTTTTCAATGCAGTGCTGACTGAGGGCCATCAGGGCCATTCAGTGTTGGTTTTCAGCCTTGTTCCTTGGTATAACACATTTTTCTAAATTCTCTGAATGCTTTACTGATATTATGCACCATTGATAATGGAATCTCCAGATGCTTTGCAATTTTACACTGGGAAATCTTTTTCTCAATTCGTTCTACTATGAACTAGCATTTGCTGTCATAGTTTTTCATACAGTGCTGAAGCATCCTTACTTCTGAAAGACCTCTCTTTTATAACCATTCATGATGATGACCTGTTGCTATTTAACTTAATTCGCTGTAAGATGTTTTACACTTCGTTATTACATAACCTTTGAACTCTTTTCTCTCCCGTGTTACATGTTGCTCAGTCACAGTCACAACATCTCTCTGAGAATTTGTCTTGTTTCTATGTACTGTGCTGTTTATTGCCTACAAGCACTTAGCATTAAAAATTCTATATTATATTTTCATCCACAAAAGTAAAAAGTTATCAGAGCTAATGAGGGACAGCTTGTTGGCATGGCTGCTTTACACAATGTATTAAAAACACACTTTTAGGTAATAAGCCATGGTGGCGCAGTACCACTGAAAAAATCCAACAGCTCCTTCGATTTTGAATTCTGTGGCTCCCTCAAAGGTCAGAACTGTTAAGACAAATTGTTATTGGGTAATGTCATGAATTTGAAAAAAAATTGCACAGAAGTACTTTACTCCTGTGAATCCACTGATCACAGTTGTTGTTTTGAAAATGCCTTCAGACCTTTCTCTAAACATGCATGTAAGTGCAACATGTATATATGAATTCAGACTTTTGCAGGCATCCTATTATATCTCCTTTGATATCTTATTTTTAATTAAAACACTGAAATGTAGGACAATAGGGGTTTATAAACAACCAAAAACATTAAGGTACAGCAAATAAAACAAACTTTTGACTTACAATATGATCTACATGAATCAGATGAAAACAAATAGAGTTGATCATGATTGCATTTTAAACTGAGCTTTTCAAAGGTCACATTTACTCTAGAAACACTTACTAGGAAATTAGCCATTACTGTAACCCCACTGAGACCAAAAAGCACATTGTGCAGGTACATCTGCTCACTTAACGGCAGACGAAGTTCAGATTATGCACGTATAATTCAGAGCAGTGTGTAAGTCAGGCCTGTAAAAGGGGCATCTTAAATTAAACCATGCAAACTCCTGTGTCTCATTAATATTACAGGAACTATTCTTTGACTTCATTTCATTTCACTTGTCCGTCTGAGTGGGAACAAACATTGCAGGAAGGAAGAATTATGAGGTGTGCAAATCACATTTTAAGGTTCATTGTACCAAAGAACTCCTGAATTGTTTTAATCTTTCCTTCGCCGCTTCTTTTCGTGCCTTCCCTGAGCTTTGTAGAAGTATTTAATTTTTTCATGACCGTGCCTCTTTTATATGGTTTCAATTGTTTAGGCTTTTCAGGATTGCTTGCTAACAGGACAAGATTCAGCTTTGGTATCTGACTTAAAAAATCTGACAGTCAGAATTAAAATTAAATTGCTTTTTGCCACAGCATACAAGTCTACAGTGTAAATCGTTGGTTTCATGTTCTCTTTTGATAATTTTGTATTTTTTATATATATTTACACGAGGATTCAAATGTTTGGATTCACTTAGAACTGTCTTTGCTCAGAAGTTTATTTTATAACCCTTAAATTGTATCAGAAATACAGTGTAGAGATTCATGGTGTTGTAAATGGCTGCTGTAGTTTTTATTTCTTTATTTATTTTGTTATGTAGGCTACACACACATACAGATGTCCATCATCAGCAGTGCTCCTGTCCCACGTTGTGTTTGCTCAGGTAATTTAATAAATTTAAAAGGGAATTTAATCATTAGCAACCACTTTAGAAATTATATTAACAGCTGCAAATCTGAAATGTCTAAGTGACCCCAAATTCTTGACCAGTAGTGTATTTTTTATTTTTTTGCATGTGACATTTAACCTGTAACTCTGTTTTCTGGTGGCACTGTTGATGCAAAGTTAATAAAATAAGAAGACGAGAAGCTCAAACATATAATCAGTTGACTTTAGTTTGACATAAAAAGGACAATGTTGTAGACCGTGATGATTTATTCTGCATGCACTTCAACAATTGCAGGTTCATAAAAACCTGACTCCACACACTCTGGTACAGTGGGTGGTGGCAGCACCACCTGTAACACCTGTGGCAGTGGAAGGAGGAGAAGAAGTAGATCACGTTGCAGATTAAAGCCATGATTCTTCACAAAAAGGTTCAAGAAACATTACACCGCTATATTATACTGTAAAATATAGGAAGGTAGAAGAGTGAGGTTTGTTTCATGTTGTTAAAACTGCCAAAAAAATATTAGCTATCTGATAGTTGTTAGTTAGCTGACTTGTTTGCTAGCTTGTCAGCTAATGTTAGCCCTCCAAGCTAACTAGTTAGTAGCTAGTTGGCTTGTTGATGACTGGTACTGTACAATTCCATCAGCCAACATTAGCTGTATTTATGCTGGGATGATACAAGTTCAAATACATGTTCAATGTCATTTGATGTCACCATTTAAGTTAAATCACTGTGTCTGTCAAGCTTAAAGCTTCAAGTGAGATGTGGTGGCGCTTAAATTGGTATCACACTGTTTTTAATGGGAGCCACTTGCTTGGGGTTGTAGAGCTTTGCATTGTTTGTGCTCTAAAAGATGATAATAGATACTAGAAAAGGTACTAAAGAAATGAATGCTATTACACATATGTAGTAATTGAATAATGGAGTAATAGAGTTTCTGTTCATATTTTCTATTGTCATTTTCTCCTGCTCCAGACATACTGCTGTGCACGGCTACAGTAGCCAAAACAGGACAAGAAGCTCCCACTGGAGGTAGGAGTCAAACCCCGGTCCCTCACATGGAGGACGCTGATGTCCCCACTACACTATCCAGCCACTCTATACTTCTTCACAGAACTACTGTTTGCTGTATGGGTTTAGCTGACAGTCATATTTTAGCGTGCAATGAAGAAGAAGAAGTTTTGAAAGTTGGCTGCCGACATTTATCCATAATAATGTAAAATTCATAAACAAGGCTAATTTGACACTAATGTCCGATGAGATTTTGGTGATCAACGGTTAAGGTTACTGTGACCTTACACCCTTTGTGTGACCTTTTTTTTCATAATCTAATATTACCTATTATTATTTTTATATATTCGTTTTTTAACAACATTGAAAACATTTAAATCAATGTTCAAGCATCACACTTAATCAGTTAACTCAGCTCTGACTAGCCGTCAATCGACCTGCTTAACTTTGCTCTTCTGTTTTCTGCTATGCTTTGCCAAACAAGTATTCATTCAGTCATTATCAAATTACAGTAAATAAAAAGCTGTAAAATGTTCTAATCAAAATAAAATCATTGTAGTGAGGGTTTTGGTGGTAAGGGTGGTGATTATCACTCAGAAACTTTTAGAAATAAATATTTCACTGCCTGACTGTTGGGTGAGTCAAATTCATGGGAGGCGCCAATATGTCTCCATAAAAAGGTACATTATGAGGCATATTTCCTCCAAACTTACATACTGTAGCTATAATTCCATTTATTTTTTATTTGTTCATTTTCAAGTTTTAATATTTTATATACAGAATAGATCATGCATTTATTAGGGCATAGACAGAAAAGATGAAAGGACACCAACTGTGTAGCCACTTCGCCGTTACTCTCTGAATGTGGGATTTCCCAATCCTGACAGCATTTGCTCCTTCCTTCACCTCTCTGGGACCCATAATGGTCACAGTTGTGCTCCAAGCCCTCTAGTCTGTCGCTGTTCGACGCACTATCAGCACTCTGGTAACAAGATGCATTGTGTGTAGTGTCTGTGTGGAAAACTGATTATGTCTGCGTCTCTGCCTGTGTGAGCGTGATGCCACAGAACTTGCCGTGTTGTATTATCAAACTAATGCAAGTGTGATGTGTAATGTAAAGCCAGCTAGACACACTTATCCCCAACTGGACAGTGGTGTGGATTACTTAAAGTTACAGTAGATTGCTCTGAATGTTACAGTATGTCTAAACGACAATCAGGCCTCAGATTTTCCATCATTATTAAAAAAACTCTGTTAATGATGGAGATTCTCAATGAACTCCACCGCTGTTCCCGCCCTTCCCATCCATTTATCAAATGGGTTGAAGGAGGCAAGTAACCATGATTCGGTAATTTAAATTCTCTATCAGAGCGTTTGTTGACAACATTAACACTGGTAGGCATGTATGGTAGCTGGGATGTCATTGGAGATACTTAATACGTTTTCCCTTTTGGCAAACAAACAAATCTGTATATATCCCATAAGAAAAAAACCTGTAAAAATTATCACAAAAGCCAATGAGTTGACTAATGACACCAAGGAGGCAGCTTGTGTTTAAACATTTTACTCATCGTTATTAAAGACTTTTATTTCCTTGTGGCTTTTACTCTATATATCAAGACTGAGGTCATTGGCTCTCACATTAAAGATTCATAAAACCAGTTCTAGGGATATGGAGAATTTATGAAACACTCACTCTGCCTGCTTATTACTGTAAAATTGCTGATATGCCGGTGGGTGACGGTATACGAAAACAATGATACATTTTCCTGCATACAGAAGCCACTGAAGATGCAAAAGAGTTGCGCGGAGCACTCTGTAATGGAGGGCATCAGAGTAAGCGAATACGTATTTTGATGCTAATATCGCCAACCTGATGATGTCTCACACATAATACCAGTTTTACACTCCCTCTACCACCACTGCCTATGGTGGATCATTATGCATGGAAATGACTGGCATCTGAGAGAGCTTGTTTAAACTGGGAGAAAACAGAGAAGAGGCTATGCTGAAAAGACAGGAAAGGAAGGATGGCTTACATATATCTATATATATATTCTATATATATAAGGCTCAACTGTTTACTGTCAATGTGGTGTCGGAGGTGGGATATTCTGTCCTCTCACCGATATGGGAAATCTCTATTTCTAGTGATATTAAGATGGCCTGCTGCTGCTGCTGCTGTGTGTGTGTCCATTCCTGTGTCCTCCTACACACTTGTGTGTCAATGCATACTTTAGGTGTGTGTTCATCTTTGTTTCTGAGCATATTTGTGCCCATTGTGTGCGCGTGTGTGTAAAAATTAATCAAAGCGGGGGCGATGATGAACAGTTTCTGTAGAATTCTGTCAAAGGTTAAGAGCTAGTTATTTTTAAGAATGACATGAATCTCGGGGAGACAGTGATTGCCTAAATGACCACTGTAATTACCAATTACTTCTTGAAGCAGAGAATATATTCACGGCATGTAGCCAGCTAAATACAGACAGGCATTAGCCCATTTACGTACTAATGCACATAATTTAGATCCTGAAAAGGGCAGATGGGAACACAATGGAAGATATAATAGATACCATCTAATATCGTTCCAAAAAGAATATTGGATTCATAGGAGATGAATATTACTTTGTGTCAGATTGTTTTTCCATAAAACATTCAAAATACATTTCATCTTTCTTCGCTCTTGTTCTTGCTTTTCTCCCTCTCTCGTTCCCTTTTGTACGCTGCCACCGTCATGCTGTGATCGTTAACGAAGGGTACTGCAAAGGAGACTTTGTGTGGAGACACTTGCCTGTCTGGCAGGCTATTATCCCCCTTCTGCATTAAATGACAATGAGGGCTTGACACGTTTCACACAACTAGCCTGGCATCACACACTAGTTACCTGGCCTTGTCTGTGGCACATGGTTCAAAAGTTAAACTTTCACAGACTCCCCCCCCCCCACCCCTTACACACAAACAACAAAAGGGTCTCGAATCAGAGAGAATATACTGTATATTGTTCAGATTCAAACTTGATTTTTCTCTGTCACCCGAGACGAGGGAAGTCGGGGAGGTGATGGGGATGGGAAGAAAATAGGGAAGAGAGAAAAACAATGGCTGACAGGCCTGACTGGCGAAAGGATATTTACTAAATTAGACATAAACTGCAACACTCTGCATCTCCGCCAAGGAACTTGTAAAGTCTCATAAATAAGTAAAGCAAAATGACAGAGAGAGAGAGAGCGAGAGAGAGAGAGAGAGCACGCAAACAAAAGTGGTGTATGAGTTCTGACCGAAAGTGGTAGAGTACATACTGCATGTGTGCGCTTGTATGTGCTTCGGATGTTTTTGGGTTTGGAGGATAATGAGTTGTCGTTTTGCCGCTTTTCTCCACTCAACAACAACCTTTCCCCCTCTCTCTTACACTACATACTGCTTTCTTCCTCTCCACCCCCTAATTTCTAACTGTCACTCTTGTCACCTCTGCTCCTGTCAGTCTTACGAGTCCCTCCTTCGCAGCATAATAGGGGACACATATTTGCTCTGGATGTAATCTTGTCTGCGTTCTATCTGATAAATACTTGGAGGAGAAGCTGATTATTAGAGTTGGCGGTGGAGATCAAAGGGAGATGTGCCAAGAGAGGGGCAAGTGTTTTGAATTGAAACTTGGATCATATGAGTTCACCCTCTTCCCTCCTGCTCCCCCTCACCGCATTGCTCAATCGTTGCAAAGTCATGTCCGCGCCGGCCACGACCCGTTTGAAAGGGATTAGCTTATTCCATGTGGGGTTTTTCTTTAGCGCGTGCTGGCACTACATAGAAAGCAGATCCATGGAGGGGTGGGGGGGCCTTGGATTCACATTGTAATGATAGTAATAGCAATGGGGAAAAAACACACTCTCAGTTCTGAGCCACTGGAAAAGTGAGGCCCCTTCTCCACCAGTATATTATCCCACCCCCTTCATCCATGCACAGCCCCATCACAGAATGTGTCAGGATTTAAAACGGGACAGGATATTTTTAAGTAGCAAAAACAAAGTGTGTTGACTGTTTCTTTTTTTTTTCCTCCACTTGCTTCCTGTCATCTCTTGCCAAAGCTGTTTAGCGGCAGCATTGTCACTCCTCTCTTTGCCACTGGTTCCATACTCTCACTTCTTCTTCCTCATCTTTATCTTTAAACAATACCTGCGTTTTACAGTAGCAGCACTTTTTTAGCTGTGTCTTTATTTTCACTCCTCTATTTTTTTTTGGCATCATCACTTTTGTTGGCAGTTGTCGTCAATAGTTAATGCCTCAGTGAAAAGGGGTGACAAACAGCAAACCATTGAAAAACAGAGGTTTATTTGTTGGTGTTTATGCAGTGAAATTGTCTTTCTAAACCATGTGCACTAACCTTAAACTACAGTAGATGCCCTTTGGCGTGCAAAGTTCCAACGCAGCTGAATCTGAAGTCATCATTACCATGTTAAGTCAGGAGATTTTCTTTGTATCTTTTAAGGGCTCAATTGCACATTTCCATAGTCTGGACTGGTCCTTTTTGTTCTTTCAAGTCGTAAGCAAAACATTGGCTTTTAGATTAAAAGAAGTCAAAATTATAATCAGTAATCATATTTGTCACTATTATTCACCTTTTATCACTTTAACACTATTCACATCTGTAAACTTTCCTCATGCCAATAGAAAATTTGCATAGAATGCAAATACTGTGAGGAATGATATGATGACAAAAATGGTCAGTTCTCTGCTCCTTCTGGGAGGATTTTGTACTTTTACATTTTAAAACAATCCTACAAACTCTAATTTAGGAGCAAGTCACGTTCACTCACTCTTTTGTTCTTATTTTCAGGTTAGCTCCATAACATAAAAAAGTTTGATGTGATGTCAGTAACGATGCGGGTCCTCTTGCACACAAGTGCAACAGGTTCATTTCTGAATTTTAAAAAAGGAGATGTGCCATATTTGCTAGATTAGCTCATTAATGATAATTGATGGTAATTGATTAATGATAATTGATGATAATTGATTAATGATAATTGATTAACTGTTAAAGTATTTTTAAAGCAAAAATTCACGAGTTTTATCTGTGAATATTTTTTCACATTTCATATTATATCATATTATATTATATATGAATATTATATTAAGTATATATATATATATATATATATATATATATATATATATATATATATATATATATATATATATATATATAGATCTAATTGTAGATCAAATAAAACAATACTAATAACAATTCCAATCCAAAGAATGTTTTTTTTTTACACATTTTTGATTTTTTATAGACCACATACTGTATATTTTCCTCAAAGAAAATAATTGTTACATCCCTGGTGTGCTACTATGTTATGTTATGACACGTGACTATAGAGACTCCATTCAAAATAAACCATTAAAAATGAGTTGACTTATTATGAAAAAAACAAAACAAAAAGAAGGGCCTTTACATAAAGTATTTAAAAAATGAATCTAACCTTAACAGGGCTTCGGCTTTGTTAGTATCAACACAAATCCTTTGTGCCCTTTGTCCTGACCATAAATTGTTTTAATATGCATTTCTAATAATCCAGTAATTATAATGTG
This sequence comes from Anabas testudineus, assembly GCF_900324465.2. Classification (NCBI taxonomy): domain Eukaryota; kingdom Metazoa; phylum Chordata; class Actinopteri; order Anabantiformes; family Anabantidae; genus Anabas; species Anabas testudineus. Next base: position 25,093,981 of record NC_046612.1, on the reverse strand, counting down.
TGATTACATCACACATGTGACCTTTGCATTTGTACTTCTACACTTATCTGTGATGTTGGTGATCTAGGATTAGAGGCAGAATCTCTTTCTTATGACACCAGACAAGATAATGTCTAAGAAATACATGGAATATGCCTGAAAATGAATTAAAAACATCATTTTATTGCATTTTATCTACAAATCAGTAAAAAGTGAGAACACTGTTACCACTCAAATGCCATGGCTGTGAAGCCATGGCATTTGAATGACACATTGATGGCCACGGCTTGTACGTGGCATGCCAAGAGTCCAGAAGATAGAACCAGTCTGGATCGGTGCGGGCCAAGAGCTTAGTGGGGAGTCCACAAACTGCTCAAAGCTGACATTTGTGCCTCCAGGAGGTACACAAACAGGGATAGACAGACAGTCAGATCCAACTGGAGAGGAGGAGGGGGGGCAGCTGTCTTCATCTCTCCATCACTCTGATTTAATTGTTTTTCCATTGGAGATGTTGTACATAGATAACTCACTGTACATTATTTCTCCTCTGTTCTCTTCAGCAGAAGTCACATTTTGAGAGCAGGCCTTGTCTTCGGCTTTCTGGGGGGGGGGGGCGGGGGCAGCAGGTAAACTGCTGATGTGCTGTAGATGTTTGTTTTTTTGTTTTTCCTCCAGTAGCACTGCAGTTCATTTAATGGGCTCAGGTTCTTGTTAAATCATGCAGGCTGATTGCTTTTATGTACTATTGCACTGACTTTTCTATTCCACTACAAAATAAACAAAGTGTTTAAATATGGAGAGCGCAGGAAGAAGCGAAAGTTTTGCCTGAATGTTTGAACACGTACAATACTGAACGAGAACAAAAGGAGTGTATATTCCTCCAACCCCGAACCAATATCTTTAATGAGACCAGGAAACAGGGATTAATGAAGGAGTTTATGTTGTACTCTGGATCCTCAAGGTGTCTGATGTTACTTCAAACGTGGTTTTACTGAACGGGTTTAATACATGAACAAAGGAAGAGATATTAAAGCTGTAGTAGCTTTATTACGCAGTCATAAAAACTCATTCATACGTGCTGATTCGAAGAACTGACTAAATCTGTTCCTTAAGTGGACATTTGTTTCGCTGTTTTATCTGTTGGCATCCTGATGTCGTGAGTTAAATAAACGCCACTGTTGAAACAAATAAAAATATACGAACTCCTGCAATGCAGATTACCGTATGAACTAGCCTCAGCTCAAGACAGTGCTAAATGTCCACATGCTGTGTATAGCAGCACATGGCAACTGTTCCTAACTCATAGAGTCATTCTTAAAACATTCACTTAGATTCTGAAGGTATTTTTGAATCTTCATAGGCTCTACTATGTGGTTTAAAACAATTATTTCAAAATATAGTTTTAGTCTTAAGACAGGAAAAAAAAAACATCTCACTTTCTTTACGAAGCACAGCTGGACAATAGTATCAGTAAGTGATGAAGGAAGAGTAGCTGTGATAGACTGCTTAAAATTACAAGTAGCTGTAAGGACAAATGCACTGTAAACCATAAAACACATTTTCCAGCTTTGAAAGATGATATAATTTCCTGTTGCCAACTTTGTTTTTGTGGAGAAGAATTTGACATCCCTCATTGGCACTGGAACGCTCCTAGTGTTTAGGAAAGTGGAGAGATGTGTAAACATAAATGGCAATAAATTAATACTTTAAAATATTTTTTTAACTTCATACTTTACTGCCTGTCCAAAAAAAAAAGTCAACACCTAGATCTAACTAACCAAAAAGGTAAGAGCCTCCCATTAGAAAATAAAGACTGCATAGATGATTATTTTTTCAGCTGCCCAACAAGTTATTTGACCCTAACTGATGCAGTGAATAGCTTCTTATTTCTTAAGCAACATTATCTGAAGAAACATCCTGTCGTCGTGGAAAAGATTAATCTGTGATTACCCATCATGCCTAGTGTCTACCGTACAAGCCTGTGGGGGCAGTGCTATAATCTGGGGTTGCTGCAGTTGGTCAGGTCTAGATTCAGCATCGTTATGTGTCCAAAGAATGAGGTCAGCTGAATATACTGAATTATCAGGTTATTCCATCAATGGAGTTTTTCTTCCCTGGTGACACGGGTATATTCCAAGACGACAATGTCAGGATTCATCGTGTTCAAATTGTGAAAGAGTGGTTCAGTTAGCATGACTCATCATTTTCACATATGGATTGGCCACCACAGACCAGACCCTAACCCCACTGAGAATCTTTGGTATGTGCTGGGGAAGACTTTGGCCCGACTCTCCCATCATCATTACAAGATCTTAGTGAAAAATGTATGCAACTCTAGATGGGAATAAATGTGGTGACATTGCAGAAACTTATAGAAATGATGCCACGGTAAATGCGTGCTATAATCAAAGCTAAAGGCGAAATATTAGAGTGTGTGACATTTATTTGGACGGGCAGTGTATATATGGTATGTGCTACAAAAACAAATTTACGGGCCGTTCTTGTCGAAATCCTGTGTTCTCTTATGATGTCTCTTTGCTAAACGTAATAATCAGTTTAATATATTTTAAAAGTTCAGTAAATATTAAACTGCAACAGAGCTGAAGTGAATTCCCTAATATAGCTAAGAATCGTGCATGTCCACTGTGCTGGCTTAATGCGGTCTAACTGTGGACTGAGGGCTCAACAGAGTAAGATCTGTGAGATCAACAAAACTGTTCTGCATGGTGCCAACCAGCACTGATGACTTTCATGAGGATGCTTTCCAGCAAAATTAATGCAGTGCGCCATGCAAGTGATATGCATTCACTCGAACAAGGACTCTTTGTTTTATGATTTTGCTCACCATGTGTCACTGACTTTAATGCCTTATAAATACCATATATATAATAAATTGGTATTGTGCTGCCATATTTTTTATCATCTCTGAGCTTGTTTCTGGAACTTTTATCGTAAGAGGAAACGAGAGAAATGAAGAAAAGATGAAAAAGGCTTTTTTAGAGTAGGCTGATGGTAAATTCTGTTCATTTCACTCAGGGCACTTTGTGTTGATAGCTTACTGTGCACATAAGAAGCGTGCGGTGCTAGAAATAATTGTTCTTTTCATGGCAAGAAAGGCCATATCAATTAAGGGTAAATAGTCTCCTTAGTTATTACAGTACAGCTCAGTGGTGTTCTGTCAATTGTATGTGTCTCTGTTCTCCCTCTTTTCCCACTCTATGTGTGCAAACTGTATTTAAATGAAAAATACTCACAATGTATGCTTACTTGTGATTTTGTAATGGTAGTAGTGCATGCAAAAGGACGAGATGACGAATTTGAAAGCAGGAAAGTGCTCAAAGAAACAATTCATTTTCTACTTAAAACAGTTCTTTGTAGCTGGAATGCTTTAACCAATTATACAACAGCCTATTGAGGGTTGACTCTGAATCTTTATTTTCATTTTGCTCTGAAGCTTAGGCGTATACACTGTAGGCCTATTATTTCTCATTGCCTGGGGACTTGATCTTAAAAGGAAGCCGACATATTGTATAGAAAATAAGTAGCTGGAAATCACCAGGGAATAAAGCGATATGTTTGAAATAGCCACAAGTAGGTTTTGTCGTTGACCCAATGTGATCGGATTACATTCTCAAACATTTCCTGTAAAAATACATGTCACTTAGTAGATCATTTTTTTAATATTGAATGTGGGACCAAACATTGTTCTCTAAACATATTCTAATATATGCGCCACCACAATGCCACAGGCTCATTGTTTGATAGTCTACACTCTGTTTAATGTACATGCAACTAACTGTGTATCATAACTAGGACGTCAGCAACCTCAACTCAATCCACTGTATAATTGAGTCTCTGTACATGTAGCTTTAAACAAGTAGAAAAAGACGCAACTCATCTCTAAGCTCTCAGATAATTGTTAGCATCACTCAGAGCTGGGAGAACATTATTACCTGCATTAACGGATGAAGAGGAGTGATAGTGTTTCATGATGATAATGGCCTTTGACCCCACTTGGGTGCTGCTTTGTGGAGCTGGATCAAGATGAGTGTCTTTGATGACCAAGGAGGTGGATCTGAGAGATAATTAGATGAGACATGAAGAGGGTAGTTCTAAAATGCCACATGATGCACACGTGCCATTTTATAAAAAAAAAAAATGATTCATTGGGTTCAGTAAAAATAACAAATCACTGTGGACAGAACAAAAAACACAAGTTGAATTCATAAGCAATAAAACACACATGCTCAGTCCAGTGCACTCAAGGGTTTAAGTGGTGTAAAGTAACTAAGTATGTCTAATGATCACATTAAATCATCAGTATATAGATTACTTTTATCTTTGATACGTAAATATTTTTTTTAAAATTTACATTTGTACTTCACTTCATTGCTGAACCTTTACTTGAATCAGAGTATTTCTGTGCTGTGTTACTGCTTTTTACTTAAGTTAACAATCTGAGTGCTTCTTCCACCACTGCCTCCTTCAGTTATATCGGTACATAATATTTTGTGTATGAAGCATGAAGGAGAATTTAAAACATTTCAGCTATGCCATTCTCACTGTATTTAGTGAACTAAAATCTGAGATACAAGAACAGTGCATTACTTTGAAGGTCTACAACTGTATATACATTTCTAACTTTCTAGTCACTGCTATTCTGCTAGTAGGACACTGCAAAATATCAATTTGCTGAAATAATTGAGTAATTTTAAATCATCTTGCCTTTCAAAGATCGAGATCTGTTGAACACCTTCCATACACATCAGCCCTGCACTAGTATGTGCAAAGATGAGACAGTGACTGAAGTGTCCTGTGAAAAAGAAGGTCAGGGATTACAAGTGAACAAGACCTTGGTCTCATCACCACATTTCCGTCCTACTACGCACGCTGTAAGCATATGATTGACTGGTGCCAAATGTGGCCTTATGCTATTTGTCACTGTGCCAGCAGCAACATCCCCTGGTAGGCCCCAGAATGATGCATCGTCTTTGATACATTCTTAAGTACACATCAGACACAGTCAAATATTAATCTGTCATGCTTGCCAGCCAAACAACATCTGTCTCAAAACATGAACTAACATTCTTAGTTTTTCCTTTTTTTGGCTTGCAGGAATATACCCCTCCAACTTCAGAACATTCATCCACACAGCCATGCGTGAGTTTGTGCAGTTATTTACCAATTCATAAAAATTCAAATACTCAGAATAAAATGTATCAAACAGAAGAGCAACCATAAGCATGAAAACACATCAGATTTATTCTGCCTGCCTTGTTTACCGGTTCATGGAACACTGCATGCAAACAGAATGCAAATGCATTTGATTGAATCAGGTGATGCCGAGGTAATTGTATTTGGAGAAATGTCCAAGATTTTTTTTTTTCCATCATCAGTGGGGGGTTTTCTTTATGAAATCCATCTTAAACAAAAGCTATCATCGCTCCAGAGCTGTGTGATCTTCCTTTGTCACATGCGAATGTGGATGCGTCTTTAATTTCCTTTCAATTAAAAGTAAATATTCGCCTTTATTTTTTTCCTCCCACTGTGAAATCCAAACAAGAGGAGTCAACATGAGCAGACAGGTGAGGAATATTCATTTATATCTGCCTGCCGCTTTTTTTTTCCCTTTTTTTCATCGTTGATGCTGATGATGGGATTCAACAGGCAACACTGTGCCTATCAAACACACACACACACACACACACAAGCTTGTAACAAAAAAACAAAAACAAAAAAAAAACACAGAAAGCCTCCCTGCCGGCTTGTCTTGTTCAGAGTTGGATGAGGAAGACAAACAAACACCAAGTACAACACAACACAAACTTTACTTCATCATTAAACGACTGTTAATCCGCGTCTCCTGTAGCTACAGTTGCTTTGATCACAGCAAAATTGTTATGAAGACACAACTTTTTCCTTTCCTTCTTATTGTCTAGTTGCTCCTCCTTACTGATATCAATGCAGTGACAGAAGTATTGCTTATTGAGTGCCACTGCTGTGAATTCATTTATCTGTATCCATCTGCCCAGTGTGGTGGATGATAGCCACCACAAACTCACGTATTGGGAAGAAAACTCTACTTCCATTACGCTAAAAATGCAGTAATAAAGTGCAACAGTAATAAAGCTGAAACGTCTACCAAGACTGTCCTGAGTTGATACCAGTCTGTGCATTCAGCCAAGACTGGGTCAGATCAGGTCCCGAGTCTGCCCAGTCTGAGCAGATGGTCCGGTTTTGTTGCCACGGGTATTGTGTCCCACTACGCTCAATGGACTCTAAGTATAAGGGGAATCAGCTGTGTTTTGATGCAAGGACTGTTAACACAGCTCACCTGAGCTTCGTTCTGATGAAGGAACCGAAGCCAGGTTTATGTTTCCAAAGACTCTCGAAAAGTTGTATGATCACAACTTCCTGATTTTGGACTAATGTTCTGGGACAAAGGTTTGTTGTTGGATGTGCTGGATTCAAAGAACTGTACTTTTATGAGCTGCAGTCACAGCTCAGCAAAGCGGAGACAGTTGGGTGTTACTGTTTGTAATGCTGCTGACCACTGCTAATGCTGTTAAAGCTACTATTTTTCCTGCTGGGAATATTGCAACTTCATTGCTGCTGAACAAAATCCACTTCTTCAAAACCGAGTACAGATAATTTGTGTTTGTTTGTGTGTGTGTGTGTTTTTGTCACAAAAGCTGCTTCCAAAGTTGAAGCTGTAAGTAAAACAACATTACCTTCAATATTCTTATTCCCCATCAGGAAGGGCACTGGTTTACCTTAAGTAATACCGAGTGAAGGACTTGATTGAGTTTCACTGATGTCATTACTGGTGTCATTACGAGGTCACATTTCAGTGTGTAATATGATATAAATTTCGTTATCCCACTCCCTCTGTCTCTCTCTCCCTACCCTGTGCAAGGGGACTCCTATTTGTGCTTTTAAGCTACCCTGGTTCCTTGTGCTCCACACAACATGATGGATGGTGCCATCCTTTACAAATGTTTTATTGCGCCTGTCATTAGCCAAAAGTGGCACAGGCACACTGTAAGAATATGCATCTGTGTGAAACCACACACAATTCAATCTCATCATTTCCCCTCTCTTTCTTGCACTTACAGAGGTATGCAGCTGTTTGTGCAGACACACTCAAAGCTATACCATTAATCTATGCAATGCACCAGAGCAGTGCACCCAGCTGCCAAGAGATGGAGGGCTTCTATGTATGTATGTGCATTATAAAAGGTGCTGTATGATTAATCTGGGTGCACGCAGATGTTCACCTCCTTCTTCATGGATAAGTCACTGGGGTGTCCTATCTGTTCTTTAACAGGGAACTCTGACATTGACTTTACATAGGATATTCGGTACACTATTCATGGCGGCTACCCCACTGATGTCATCACTGGCCCAAAAATGCTTTCTCTTCATACTTGCTTTATTGCAAGTTGAACCATCTAATCTAATAAAACTTTAAAATATAAAGAGTGCACAGCTCTGAGTTGCAGTTCCATTATAATGTGAACCATCTTCTCCTTCTTAGTTTAGTGTCTTAGCATGTTGAAATGTACAACTGAGCTATTTCACTAGATAAATGAAAAATCTGACCCACTTGTGGCATTAGAAGTCACTTTGGCTAAAAGCCAAATCACTAAATGTAAATGTACTAGAAGAAAAGCCAAGGGATCACCAAAGTCGTTAGCCTTTATGCTCTGGAGGCTATAAATGTCCATCCAGTATTTGTTGAGATATTTCAGTCTTGACCAAAGTGTTGGACTTACTGACTGAATGTCCGGCACTGCTTAAAAGGTGACTCAGACAAAAACAGAAGTGCTAGAAAATATTTGCTAAACACAGATTAATGAAGTTTTTTATCCTTAATCTTGAATCTTAATTAATGCTTTATGACTTTTCCTTGGAACTTGATAAAAAGACAAACTTGAAGCAACATGAAAATGTCAGTCCAACGATGAAGAATGGTGGAGGGAAGCATTTTTATTTGGGGCTGCTTTGCTACCTCTAGACCTAAAGAGCTTGAATTCTCTAGTTTATCAGGTTGTCCAACAGGATAATTTCAGGGTGTCTGTCTGCATGCTGAAGCTCAGACGTTGGGTGATGCAGCAGGGCAATGACGCTAAACATTTAAAGAAATGTTCTACGCACTGGCTTCAGAGATAAAAAAGCCACCTTTTGGTGTGAGCCATTCAAAGCCCTGACCTCCATTTAGAGCTCCTGTGGAATAACTTCTTGTGACTTGTAATGATCAGATTACATTTCATGACCATTTTATGCAGTTAACCAGGAAATTGCGAATAGTTTATATTTGCCGCTGTATTTATTTGTATTTTTCACAAGGTGGTTTTATTCAGTTAAAATCAAAAACACCAAATTTTAATCATGGTTAATTATTAAGCTTAACCTTTTAAACTTGATAATTGTCAGCCACATTGTGTCATTCTCTAAAAGGTGTCATGCCACCTTTTGCAGACCTTTTCTTATGTTTTCTTGCAGGATGGCTGTTTATTGCAGATGCAGGCCACGGGGAAACTGGGAGAAAAGGTGAGTGGTGGTGCTGTTTTCTATATTTCTGTATCTCATAGTACATCTGTGCAGCTGCTAGTGCTATTGTCTTCATGGCTGTCTCCGCAAAGCCACACAACCCAGCCCCTCGCATGCCGCAACTTTCCCTCGAGTTTCCCCGTTGCCTATAGCTGTGCATCGTCATCCACCGTCTTGTTGCAGTAGCCCGAGGTGAGTTATAGAGTTAAAGTAGCCACCGCTTCTTCCTTTCAACTGCTTTGTTGTTTTGACCCTGCACCCTGAAGAATTTTTGGATAACAGATGTTTCCGTCCTGGATGTTTTTCAGGGAGTCCTCATGCAAAATGAATAAGGGCGGCACATTTTATTGAAGTATGATTTAAGAGGAGGGGGTTAGAAAATGGAGGACAAAGAGAAAAAAATGCATGCGAGAAAGAGAAGGGTCTTAAATCATAAATTATTTTACTCATATTCAGCCCTGCTGATGTACGTTGGAATGGTAAATAATGCATCAGTCTGGTGCATAATTAGGACAACAACGCTATTATTTTTCCTGACTCACACTCCCAGATAACTATGTAGCTGTTGTTTGATTCCCTTTCCACTTTAATGGTTGAAAAGGCCACCTGATTGATTGGTTAAAAAAAGCTCACTAAATGGCCTTTAAATGTGCTGTTGAATACGCGTATGCACCCTTTTCTTTTTTTTAGACTCATGCTCAGAACTAAACGATATAGGTTATCATGTGAATGCTCATTATCATTTAGACACCAAATAAGCAAAGTTAATGTGTCCTAGAACACAGGAGGCGCCCAGGTAATGTCTATAACCAGTGATGTACATGCACGTTGGCTTCACAGATTCATTATGGCCTGAACACCACCGCCACTGATACTAATGCAATGTGACAAAATGCAAAACACAGTTAAAAGTAAGGCGGGAAAAATAGGCAGAAAGAAAGAAGAGGATATTATTTAATATATGTGTCTGGAGTATGTGTGTGTGTATATATGCGCGTGTGTGTCTTCCTCTCTCGTCTTTCTTCACCAGGAGATAACACCTTTTGGAGAAACTGCCTTGAAGCATTATCCTCTAGACAGGATACATGGCTAATCTTCGGCTTTGAGCCATTACACTACATTTATCTGTGACCCCCTCTCTCTTTATATCATTACAGTTAAAGTCCATAAAAGTGTGTTTAGACAAAGATGAAGGCATTACCTGCTCAGAAACCCCAAGTGCTATTAGAGACTTAGGCCCCTGCCGATGTGCGCTGGATATTAAATATCCTTTATCTTAAACTCTCCCTCTCTCACACAGCTCTCTGGGTAAGCTGATATCTTACTCTGCCCTGCCTTATATTGCCATAGACGTAATAAATACACAGATATCAATGGGCCAAGTTTGTCCCAGTCCCAAACGATTATGTGAGGCATGCCCCCCGCCTCACCCCCCCCCCGCACCCTTTATGTAGTGGGAATAGCAGAAGAGGTTTTATTTATTTCTGTAGGAGGGTAAGAACAGATATAGTTACAGAGTCAGGCAGAGTGGAGAGTAGGTTATCTGCTAAACTGAAGTGGCAGGCCAAACCACCCAGACCTTCAGGCACACACACACACAGACAAGGACATACACATGCAGAAGGCGCACTGACACCTAGAAGATGCACATAATATTGTTTGTGATAAAAAGGTGCATAAGTGTGCATATGTGTACACATACATATTGCATGTCAGGAAAATGTGTGCACACACTTGCCATTGTGACCTTTGTGTAACATGCTGAATACACGTACAACCAAACCAAATTTTAGAAAAGGGAGGGACACGGGGTATGATGTCACTACAAAAGGACAAAGAGTTTAGTTTATTGTCTTAAGGACACTTGTGATGTACACTAAATTTTCCCCAGGAATGTGAGACTCTGAACAGGAAACTTCTCTCCAGGGCAGAGAAACTTGAGGATCAAATCTTTAACCTGTGATGTTATCACACTGGAGCACTTAAATTAAGGTTGTAGTTTGAGGATAGTTAATCAGGTTTAACTGAGCTGTTCAACACATTTTTGTCTGACCTTCCCATGCATTCATAAGTATACATTTGCTGTGGATGGGGAGTACTTTATGTGGGAAGGTTTTATGATTCACATTATTTACAATGAAAATGAACCCTAGGTTAATACGGTGTGTTTTGTACAAAAATCCTTCTGTAACTTTCTATGGAATACCTTGCATCTTGGGTTCATTGTGTCATTGTAAGATGTACATTTGCCCTATTGCCTAAACTTTTGGAATTGTATTGTTTTCTGCATTAATTTGTCATAAAGTGTGATCTGATCTTCATCTAAGAGAAGCGTATTAACAAATATAATGTGCTTGAATTAAAAAAGATTCTGATCATTCATGTCTTTACATATCAACCATCTTTTCATGTCAAAAACCTCATAGTGATGTGATAGTGATAGTGAGTGGAAAAAGTATGTGAACCCTTGGCAGCAATAACCTCAACCAGGCGCTTCCTGTAGTTGTGATGTAGTCATGTAATCATGATGTCTCCTCCACTATACTTTAAAGTTGAGATGATGTTTTAATGATGACATGCTGCGCCCTTTTTACACCAAATGTAGTGCTGTGTGTTCTTTCCAAATGGTTCAGTATAGTTTTTATCAGTCCACAAAAATTTAGCAAATTAAAAATCTCTTAGGCAAACTTCAGGTGTGCAGCATGTTCTTTTTAGTATGAGTGTTTGTTGTGCTCTTGGGGTCATTTTGACTGGCCTCCTACTTCTTAATAGAGTAGCACGGTCCCAAAGTGTGTCCATTTGTAGATTGATTGCCTAACTGTAGACTAGTGAATTTGTAAATTCTTTGACATCACTTTGTAACCCTTTCCAGTTTTATGTAAATCAACAGTTCTTGATCGTAGATCCCATGAAAGCTCTTTTTAGCCAGGCATGGTTGCTTAAGCATATTCTTCTTGTATGAAGTAAACTCAAAAAGTTTGGTTTTTGTCAGACATATTTACTTTGATCTGATCTCTACTTCGATCAGATCACATTTTATGACAAATCAATGCAGAAAATCATGAAATTCCACAAGGTTCCCGTTCGTTTTCTTGCTACTTTGTGTGACTCTTATTACATGCCTTCCTGTACTTAAATCTTCTATCTGCATTGTGCTGGCTTTGGGAAATAACAATATTCAAAAGGGGAAAGCAGATTTTTATAACATCAAATTGGTCAGAAACAGTGCAAATATTGTTAATGTTGTAGATGATTATCATAGCTTAAGTATCTACATAGATGAATAGAAGCCCATCATCAGCAAACCGCACTTTGATGGCATGTTGTGTTTGCTAATGCCTGTTTCTTCATTTAAAAGGTCAGCTGATCATTAGAAAGCCCTTAACAGTTATGTTACCATGGCTGACAACATGTATGTTTTCACAGAAGACGAGGACAGTTTCTAAGTGACTTCTATTGAACAGTAGTTTGCCTTGTTTCCAACTATTGCAGTGCTACTCAGTATCATATTTATAACTGGTAAACCGTGGCTGCAAGTTGATTTACTTAAACAGTCCTCTGATGAGCCCACCTGAGAGTCATTCAACATGTGATAATACCATACTGAAATTTGAAAAGATTTGCAGTCTTAATGACCCTTATAATATTTTCTCAATTAGCTTCTTACAAGGAGTGATTGTATTCTGCATAAAGTTTTATACCAGAATTAAAAGCCAGTCATTTCACATCAGATATTTCTGTATTTTAGTTTTTGGCTTTTCACTGGTTTTGTGGAGGCTGAGTCGGAAAAAAATAATGTCACATACTTTTATCCACCAATCAGGATTTAGCTATCGGGATTTACCACACAGTCCTGATGCAGCAGATTATCTGGGATTGTGAATGTTTAACTACTAATGAATAATACCTAAATATGTCTTTATCTGATTGTAGCTTCATAGGTTATGAAAATGTTGTGCAATAGAGGAATACTGAAGATTTGCTTGTAGGCTTCAGCATGCTTGGAATGACTTGCAGTAAGACATAAAGCATTTAATCCGAGGTTGAAAGCTGAAAGTGTTAATGCCTGTGCTCAATGGCCACGCTCAAAGGTGGTTCAAAAAGTCTGCCATCATAACCTCCTCCTGGCTGCATTCCACTACCTCTCTGATCTCTCTCCAAGATTTGTGTTTTTTTTTCTCAACAGTGCATATTTCTGGACAGCCCCTGCTCTAATGCATTCATATACACAAATAGTAAAGGAAATACAGGAAGGAAGTACTTTCACATCTCTGCACACCTGGCCAGTCGGACTCCCCTCAGATTCCTCTTGTTGTGAAGGGGGTGTCAGATGAATCATACTGTGGTATTGAATGTAGGAAGATTCATATAGATTTATTTTGTGAGAATTACATAATTGTGGATGGATCAACTCCAGACATTTGCTAACTGCAGTTAATAGGGATGTCCTGATCAACTGGTCTTGAGTACTCAAATAGTGGGTATCTCAATCACAAAGTCCACAAAAGCTAATTTTTATATACATAAGTAATCAATCTCAACCATTACATGAATTTATTGTTCGTTGTTGACTTGTATTTTTAATAAAATTAAGCTTTGTGCAAACATTCACTTATACTGGTTTAGGTGAGTAAAGGTGACTTCAGCAAGTTAATCGTATGGAAAGCAGCAAAAATGCAGCATAAACACAGAGGTTTATACATTACTGTAAAAGTACAGTATTCAATCTGATATTTTAGGTGATACTAAAATATGCCCAGATATGTGGACTGGACTTCTACAAGTAATATATTATCCAAGGTAGTTATGTAAAATATGTTTTTTTGTGTAAGGTGGGGGTTCATTGTGCACTAACACTGTCTTTCTTTTACCCTAATAAAACAGACAAAGCAGGCCCACTTTCTTCAGGTTTCCCATTCTTTTTCTCTTTAAGTGTTCACGTATGCTCCCACTCCCCCTTGCGCACCGAGTCACTTTCACAACTTTCATTACCTCTCTGAGGTCAGGCTGAGCTAGCTGGCAGGGGAGATGAGTGTCTATCTCCTAACTATAACCCGTCGTTCCCCAGAGTTTGGAGGTCAATGAGATTAACCTATAGCTCCTTTTTTCCTTCATTACGCACTCCAAATTACACCCACTTACAGACGGGAGAAAGAAAGAGGGACTCATATATGGGCTGATATCTATTTAAAATCTAATCCCTTTGGGTGAATTGCTCAGCCTTTCTATTTTTCTTATGTTTCTGCCTATTGCCTCCGGGCTCCACTGTGCCATAGTGCGTTGCGGCGCCATTCAGGAAGGTGCTATAACCTCGCCTCTGTTCATATTAACTTTAGATTCATCTGCAGTAATACAAAAGACACTTAAGATTATAACTCCCTATTTTCTGTTGTTATTGCTCAGTTAGGCATTAGAGCCTATTGCTCTGTTGCCACAAAGCTAACCATCCAATATGCCCTGAATATTTACTGTGGGTTCCTTTGGTTGTAGGAAGATGTTTTTTTTCTAAAGGAGAGATTGTATTCAGTGCATCGGTTCCATTTTTTTCATACTGAAATCCATCCATTCAGTTTCTTAACCGCTTGTCCACTCAAAGTGCTGGAGCCTGTCCCAGCTGTCACCGTGGGGGGGCGGGGTACACCCTGGACAGATCACCATTCCTTTGCAGGACAGACATATAGAGACAAGCAGTCACACATACAGCTATGGGCAATTTAGAGTCACCAAATAACCTAACATGCATGTCTCTGGAGGTGGGAGGATGCCTGAGTACCCAGAGAGAACCCACACAGACATGGGGAGAACATGCAAACTCCACACAGAAAGGCACCCTGTCGACCCGCGGATTTGGATCAGGGTCCTTCTTGCTGTAAGGTGACCTTTTGGAGGTTTGCCAACCACCAAATCACCATGGCGTATTTAATAATTTCTTAATTACCAAAATAGTTAGAAATGCACAGACTTCAGAGAAAACGATGTCCAGACCAAGGTGATTAAGACATAGTTTTGTGTTTCCTCTCTTTGTCTGGAGAACATCATTTGTTCCTTGTAGTCAACCACACAGAGACATTTCGTTATTGTTGACCTATTCTCTGTATACATGTGCTATAGCGTGCGGAACATCTGGACCTCACCGCTTTTTCACCACGCTATTTCTTGCTCTGTTTAATATTATGTATACAGTGGGTGGGGGAATGATGACTACTGCTAGTTGATGTATAATCTACCTTTGTTGCAGTTGCCTGTCATGATGATTCACATTCTTCAAAGTAATTTTTTACATTAAATTGTCCAACCCCTGTAGTTTAGTTTAAAACATATTTATTGAATGTATTTGACTGTACTCACAGACAGAACAGTCACAATACCATGCCCGTTAGTAGCAAGTCCAGCTGTGATGTGGTGAAGTGCATTTTGAAGTGCCCATATTAAACCCTTTTTGGGCTTTAAAACATGTCTCCAAAACATGCCTTTCCACTGTCATGCTGAAAAACTGTAGATTTTACTGAGTGGCAATGTGTGTGAACAGGCCCTCTCAAAAACCACCGGTCTTGCTGTGCAGCTAATGTGGCTACATTCAACAAGCTTACCCAGTAAACAATGAAGACAAAACCCTCTGTGTTAGTAACACTTACAGCTTCAAACTTTGAATGTGACCAAGGTGTGGGTCACAGAATGAGTTTATATTTGAGCTTCAGTCCTGAAATTAATCCAGCAGCCACAAACTGGTCACAACCGGACATACAGGCACAAGCACTGGACCTCTCCATGTAACACAAATAAATTCAGAGTTGGTCCGGAACCCGTCAGGATGGAGGAAAAAATGCTAAATTCAATTGTATCATCATCAGCAACCATACTGTTTGCCAGATCAACTAGAACAGACATTTTACGAATTGTAACTTTCAAGTGGACGTTAAAATTAAACATTATAGACCAAAGACAAATTTGATTATAGCAGCTAAGGGAAAAAGTTCTACCATGAGCTGTGGCACATTGCACACCTCGACTTAAATTGATCTTGTAGTTTTAATTATGTTAGGACCTTATCTATTCCTCTAAGCTGATAGTTTGGGGACCTATTATTATAAAATTTTCACTCTGGCCGAATATCTTGTCCTTGATCAGTCATTGCTTAAATTGCAGGGATTTTTCAGTAGTTTTTTTTTTTTTAGATATGTCTATTAAGACAGTGGCTTCCACCAACATGACTTATCATTACTAATATGGTTTAGGGATCAACCCAAATTGGAGGCTTCTATGAAATAAAACGAAGCAATGTTCATTATTATCTAACCAAAAAAATGTGTTTGTTGGTCAGCAAGTCTTGAGGTTGGTCAGCTGGAGGATAGTGTGACCGATAGAGCATCATTGTGGTGGGTGTGACAAAGTAGGCAGCAACCAGGCACATGTAACTTCCTGGTTATGAATAGCCTCTGTGGAAAGGTCAATGCCATGACAACCCCGTGATGGATGTCACCGATGTCCAATTAAATTCTTCTAAAAAAAGTGCCTTGGAGGCTCTTGTGTGTACTTATTAAATATAAAACAGCTAAATCAAAAGTCTGAGGGCCCGCTTCGCCATGCTTAATGCCGCCTAGGACAACCAAGAGCATTTTTTTCCCTCAATTATTCATGTTTTTGATGAGAGGGTCAATAAGGGGAAGAGCACTCGTTATGAATGTTTGGAACTAAGCACAAAGGTCACAACACACAAATACACACGCACACACAAAAAAAACACATCTTTACAGGCAACTTTTTCGCTCTTGTTTTCTCTTCGGATAAATAGAAGAGAGCAAAGAACAATCCTCCTGTGCTTTGAAGAATGCAAATATTTGTCACCAGGTTGTTGAAGCTTTCCGCGATCTATCTCTCTTTCTAGCTTGGTCGCCCGCTCTCTTACACACACACTTGCGCTCGTGCAAACACACAGGCCACTTTGAGGAAACTAGGACAGACAGTCAAGCCATGAATAAAAAGACGCACTTGTATTTGTTGTATTATTTGGGCTTTCTGAAAACTTCCAGTGCGTCCACGTGTGCATGTGCATATGCGGGTAGACATACACATGCCCACACATTTGCACCGGATATCCAGCTTTCTGATACCTTCCTTCAGTCCAAGAGTGAAAGTCTCTCACTTTTAAGCCTACCTTTGGTTGAACTTATGCTTCTCTTTTTTTCCCTATGTCTTGTGTATCCACTCTGAAATTATAGATGGGGATAATAATAATAATGTCATTTTGTACCGGAATCTTAGTCATTACCTGCAGTAAAGTGCTTCTAATTGATACCACCAGAGAGGTAATGATTACAATGCCCTCCAGGAACATATTATTGCAATATTAACCTTTGTATATACTTTTATGCAGAAGACTCTGGCACATTAAGGGATCTCTAAATCTTACTTGTGCGGTGTAATGCCATTACAAAAGAATGGATACTCGGAGGTGTGCCCTTTTCCTGATTAAGTGTGTCCAGGGGTTTGCAGCCATCTTCAGGAAATGGATGACATGGAAGTGCAATTTCCAATGTATCTCTCTACTCTTTTCTTTCTTTCACGTTTTCCTTTATAGTTCTGCACCACAACTAAGTCTTTCTTTCCCGTTACTTTGCCACGAGTGCATGAGCACCCAAGCATGTTTGTTTGTGTCTCATGTAACTATGTGCAAAACAGTAAGTGCTTGCATGTCATCATAGCTTGCATGCATTTGCCTGACGCATCCGACTGGTCATGAGTGTGCGCATTCCAGCGCGCATCCCAAACACTTGACCGGCACACTGCACAGCTGCTGTGCCACACTCGACTGGACTCCCCTCAAAAACAAGACTGCATCTTAAACCACAGGCTATTTTTGGACACAATGCGTTCACCATCAGAATTGGGCCACGCTGAAGTCTTGATCCTTACCATCAACCACACTGCTACATTCATCTCTTATAACATCATTACATGTAGTACTACTGTACATATGTGTAATCGTGCCCAAAGAGAAATAGAGAAAAGTGCCTACTATTACACCTCAGTGTGGTTTTTGGCTGTTAACCTGATGTTCATAAAAGAAAGGCTAGAAAAGCAGCAGCAGCAGTGAGCTGATATCTTGTGACCAAACCCTGTGAGCAGATAAATGAATCTTGGGTTAAAAGATCTTTCCGCAGCAAAGACCAGATTACTGCTGACAGAGGGCAAATGAAAACAAATTAATTCAGTGAGGAGTGTGGTTATGTGTCTGTTTGTGTGCATGCGTGTCTAAACTTATGACACAGACCTGGTGAAATTAGGATATGTGAATGCTCTGGCTTGGCCTCACACAGGATCCCACCCCCACACTCCACCCACATGCAGGGACAGGCTTCAGCCTCTAGTGGGTACTGTACAGATCACAGGTCTGATCATGTCAGGATTGCAGTGATGTAGTTGATCGTCTTTGAGACTTTGTAGGAGTTATTCCAGACATCGTGACAATTTGAAGTCATGATATAGTGAAAAAGTAAGTACAGTTGTGGATATTCAGATACCACCAGTTTGATTTTTGGGCCAACAGAGAACTTCATGGACAGTGGACACTTTACCATCAAGTAAAAGTAGATACGAGCACTTACAGCTGATAAACAGAAACAGTGAACTCAAAAGAGCAACAGCATATTTAGCAATTGTGCAAAATTTCCAACAATCCCACTGAAGACTGGTGCAGACTGTGTGTAGCCTTGTTTATTTTGTTTTCCTTTCTCAGACCTGTTGCTATCTCCTACAGTGTCTATTTTTTCATACTGCAACCAGATGGCTTGTGCACCAGAAATAGCTTAAATAATAGTTCAATATTAGTACAGGCCTTGAGAAACACACACGGTTTTGAAGGATTTCCCTGTCAGATTCCTTACCTGTTTAGAGGTTATAAACACCAGACTACTCCATACATCTTAAGGGATGTCAGCTATTAGTGTAATGGAGCAACATGGGCATGTTGAATATATCTATATTAAAAAGTGGTGAATGATATTATTGTAGGTACATACTGGGAAAAATGTTGCTGTAGGCTTTTTATAGTAATAGATTACGTATACCGGCATCAGATATCCCAACATCCAATGGATGTTGAAGATCGTGATTTGGGGTAAAGCCTGTTTTTGTGAGCCTGTTTCATTCATACCTCTCTTTGGTCCACTCTCTCCACTTTTATACTGGTGTCTCTCTTTTGGATGTCTTGTATTTTGTATTTACACCCATTCACCCTGACCTCCACCCGACACAGACTTTGTCACTTCTGTCACATTTACTACAGCTGCTAGATGTCGCCAAATTACCTTACCTTGACTTATTGATGATAACCACCTACTGGCCTGCTGGTAGGTAGTAGGTGCTCGACAAACCCATGTGCATGTGCATAACGGCCATTTAGAGACTTGATGACGCTTGAATCAACCAGCGTGTTATGTGACAGGTGAAGCATAAAGTGATGAACCCACCTTTGCTTTTACTGTTAGCTCCATTGTGTGTTTCAGCATTTCTCGGCTCATTCTGCATTGAAGTCATCTCTTAACAATGTTTTCCAGTTTCAACATGGATTTATTTGAGCCACTACCTTCTTGCACCAAATGACAGACTGACAAAGTTAGTAACTCACTCGTTCTTGACCTGTTTTGCATCGACAGGCCCAGTTAGCTCCTTCGATTGAACAATATGTTAAAGTCTGTCCAGCACTGTTGACCAGCTCATGTGAACGCAGTTTACCTGCTTTTTTATGTCTCTGTCTAAGAGATGGCCTGGAAAGATAGATAGTTGGCCAGGATTTTTTGTGTTTAGTATTCATCCCATAGTTGTAACACAAGGCCCACTTGTCCTTGACTGCTTGTTACAAATAACCCACATAATTCCCACAGGCTCAGAGATAATTCACTGATAATTTAAGGCACTGGTACTGTGTTGCATTTCCTCACACACACACTAAATTCTGCACATTCTTTTGTTGTTTTCTCATTGTTTTTCCGCTGCTCCTGAGCTGACACTAACCTAGTAAAGCGTCTCTTTTGTTCTGGGTAACAGGAGACTGTTGCTGAAGTGTATACAGAGGTTAGTGTGACTGAGCCCTTTTGTGGTGTGGCAGCACCTTGCACTTTCTCTGCAGTTCAGCTTCTCTTTTTACTGCAGAGCCACATTATCTACTGATTTAAGGAAGTGCTGCTGAATCAGGTCAAGGAGGTGCTGGCAATTGTCACAAGTTAAAAAGGGCCTTAAGTGCCAGTGCTCAGTGGTAAGCTCTGACACCGAAACCGTTTTTATGCCACTTTGTACGACTGGAGCGATGAATATTCTCTCTTAATGCAGTTTCCCACGACCTGCTGTATGGTGGAGTATTTTTGTACTGGGGCACCATAAAGAGATTAATTTAGTGGTAGTCTTCCCACCGGGGAATCAGTGTAATCCTACAGCGCATTAGAGAGAAGACGAGAGAGACGAGAAGGAGGAGAATGGACGGGAATGTAGTGGAGAGAGGAGGATAGGGGAGAAGAGAAAAGGAAAGGAGGAGAGAGCAGGAGAGTATGGGAGAACACAGGTGGAGAGAAGTAATCACGTGTGTCCGGCGGAGGTCACCACTGGTCTGCAGGTTCTAATTATGTGCTAATAGCCACTGAGGAGGTCATTTGGAGCCATTAGCCAGCGCCTGTAGGTAGTTAACGGCCCACAGCATAACCCGGCCTCCTTAATGTTCCCTGCGAGGCCGTTAGCGCTCTGTCACCAGCCAGCTAGCTGCCTCGTTACTGCTATTAGAAACCAATTGATAGGTAATAGTAAAATATGATAGCACACTATCCAGGAAATATGGACTGTGGTGGAAAGGTGAGAGGACAAGAGACAGCAAGTGGCACAACGAGGGGAGACGAAAAGCAAACTCAGCTCTAAAGCTAAGGGCAACAACTAACCGCTAAACTGACTGGGAAGTTGAGCCAAATGTGGGGATACACTTAGATCATCCACAGGAAGGGAATGTTCAGATGTGCCACTGTGGATCATTGGGATGTATGGTGGTCGGGTGAGTGCATGTGAAGACGAAGCATGACGTGTTACTGTTGTTGGGGCTTTGAGTGCTGTTGTCAACACATGACAGTAACTAAGGAGTTAATCTCTTATCTCTCCTCTCCTATCTCTTATTTACTTGCATGCACATACTGTAGGTAACAACCAGCCTTCGTTTGTGCCTCCCGTGTGTCACTGTTACAGACATCCCACCCTTCCAAAAGTCCTGTCAGGGAGATCTGTGGTCAGCTGCCAGGAGAGGTGGCGACACGGGCCGCTGAGAGTTTCACAAACTGTGTGCTGCACGCGTTCTCAGCTCCGCTTCTGTGAGGCTTTGTCATTTGTTACATGCAGTGTAGTCTTATTTGTGAGCGATAGGACCACTTAGGACAACAACAGAGGAAATATCAGCTATCTGGGAGACTGTCTGCTGGTAAGTGAAACAGTTAAGCATCTGTAACCCCTCCTATTAAATCCCCCAGTAGAAGGTACTTAGTTACTGCTGTTCTGAAGCTGTTTGAAGAATCTCCCGTGAGTAACTACTGTCTGGATTTTCAAAGGTCAAAGGTCAATTTTTCGCTCCCTAGCACATGAGCACATAGGCTGTGTGCCTTTCTCTCCCTCTTTTCTTCTCCCTCCCTCTCCTGTACCTTCTGTCCTTCTTCTAGGTCCTCATCATGGGAGGAGGCTGAATGTTCTGGGTCCCACTGGCTAGATGCACCAGGACGCTGCTGGCATGCTCTCTGACTGTGCCCTATCAGTTCCTTCATATTGTATACTGTCCCATTGTCTTTCTACTGTCCCCTCACTCCAACCGGTCAAGGCCGATCTATATGGGTTTATAAAGGTTATTTCTTATTTTGTAAAGTACCTTGAGATAATTCTGTTATGATTTCCAGTATATAAATAAATGTGAATAAATAAAAAAAAGAAGAAAAAAGTGTGTGTGTATATTTGTATATTGAGGAAAATCAGATGTGTACTGCTTCTCATGTGTTATCAGTACACGAGAGGGCTAATAAAGACATACTGTATGAACACGCTTACACACACACAGCAGTTCCTTTTCTCTTAGTCATGGATAGAAAAGAAATCAAATTAGTATCAAAACAAGGATATTCTAGACCTACTATGCAGAACATTGTTCTTAATCAATTAGAGTCAGATGTTTTCATTTAGATATATTTTATTTCTGCTCTGGGCAGACATCGATTCATATGATTTAAATTAAAATCACACTGGTTATCAGTCAAAGGCAGTATACTTCCTGCTCCTCCACATTCATCAAGCCCAGACAAGTTTGATCTTGAGTATACGCTCCATCCTGGCAAATAAAGAAATACAGCGCTCCCTGAAGAATCACAGATTTGTCCGTGATGAAATCTCCAGGCTGGGCTCTAAATATTTGCCTGCGCTGTATTTGTGCGAGCGTTTCATTAACGATCAGAGCTGACAAACATACACACTCGTTGACCCCAGTCATCGTGGGAGAGCCTGAGACAGTAGTGTGTATTTAGTGTGTATTTGTTGAAAACATAAATGCCTCACATGAGGGATTGATGTCACCAATAGAGGAGACGACTGCAGTGGAAATGAATCTGGCATAGTGAAGGCTTTCTATAACCAGCGCCTCTGGCTCTTATTTAAGGCCCTGTCAGAACTTGAAAGTGTAATTGATACAAATTCTAAAGTTTAATTTTTAAAGTTTACAGTCACAGAGGGTTCAGAGCTTCAGATTGTTTAAAAGTGCACTCACTCCCTTTTCATTAAAGCAGGATAGTCTGAAAACATTTGTTCATCAAAGAGTTGCTACAAATTAGACTTTGAAAACCTCAATTTGAAGTAAAGAGAAGCATTTCTTTTCCTCTGGGGGAAAAGCCAGAGTCTTCGCCTGTGTTTGCATTTTAAATATAAACTGGCACAATATCTGGCTTTAAAGATGCGTGCAGCCGTTACGCAGACACATACACATAGGCACGCACTTAATTTGCCATATTCGCCTGCCCTCCAAACTGGTAAAGACAACAGCATGAAAACCTTTCTGTCATGTTGTCTCTTAGATTGTTGTGTCTACTCCCTAATAGTTGAAATTAGCAATAAGGCCTTTGGAGGGACAGACGGGCATGTTGTAAATCTGGCTCTGGCGAGGAGGGGAAAACAGAGAGTCAGATAGAGATGGCCAGAGCAGTGGAATAACATCTTAATCTATCCGAGAACTGAACAGTGGCTGGTCTGTTTTTTTGGAGCGCGCTGTCTTGGATGACTCCCAAGCAGAGGGGCAGGGAGCAGAGCCATCTTCAGCTGCTAGTCACTAACATGGCAGTAATAAGGCAGTGATGACCCTCCCAGGACTGCTGGCCAACACTCCCTCTGCCTCCTTTCCCTTCAGCACAAACACACATGCACAAGCACAGGCCATGCACTTGAGCAAGATACGCGGCACAGCACCACATTTCTCTCTCTGGGATATATTGACTTCCCTGCTTGTGTACCAATTTCCATTTATTTTAAATTAAACTTAACAGTGCACTGAAAAAGCACAGCAAGGCAATCGGTAGGTTAAAACAGGGGCCTGCTACTGTTGTGTTTCTTCACGACGCTGTACACACCTGAATCTGAAAGAAACATTACACAACATTAAAACGTGTGACTTTTATTTTTTCAGTCAAGTATAATCGATGAGAGTAACACTGAAACAAGAGCTGAAGTACTAGTTAATAAACGATAATGTGAACGGAGAAGTAAAACAGTACTGAGGGCTACAGGCAGTGAATGTTGCACCTGTTGCAGAAGCAAATGAAAACACTGTGAAACCTTTCACTGTCTGTCTTTGCAACCATCACTCACTAACACTACTATGAAATTAAATATGTCTCAAATGTGCTTTATTGCAATTAGGTTTCATGCATGAAATGGCAGCTTCGAAAACTAATTATTTTGTATCAAACTAATGTGAAAAACAATTTATATATATCATAAATAGAAATGTGGGTGACCATTAGAAGCCAGTGATTTAAAAATATTCATCAGTTAAACATTCCCACTGTGCATCACTTTAAAAACACATAGCTGAACTGAGTTTCTTACTGCTTAGTGGCTTCCATTAATTGTAAGCAGAAGGAGGTCTGTGTCATCCTGCACAATCTGACGGGCAAACTGGTTTAGCTTGGCCACTTACATGTATATGGTGGCGTGCCTTTGAGAGTACAACCCTCACTGCTATGTATTGTTAGAAATTTGCATGCTTAAGTCCATATGGCAACTTCCTTTTGACCTGCTTTCCCATCCCCGATGCATTGTCAGGCCTGTCAGCCGATAAAGAATCACTTGACTTGCTATAACAAGTTCAAAAGGAGCTGATGACGCGCTGTTGATCCATGGAGAATCGGCAAAAGGAACACCCCTACTGCTCGCTGCTATCACTCCCATAGAGATAGCCATATTATTGATGGGGAATGGTTATGCAAATTACTTAGGGGAGGATAACTTTTTTTTATTATTTTGGAAAATGCTCAAAAAGAAAAAAAAAAAAAAGAAGGAAAGAAAAAAAAGAAGAATTTCATACAAATCAAAGTGAATTCCATAAAACCGTTTAAAGGAGCAGCATGAGAATCTGATTTTCATAGTGCATAATGAATGTGGGGTGTCTTTTAAAGAGGAAGACGTGTTTTGTCTGGGAAGAGGAAGAAAGCAGATATTTAGGCTATCTATTAATGTGTCATAACACACACACACACACACACACACACACACACACCATTGAGGAAAATATCTTTAAAAAAGCGTTTAAGACTGAGTGGAGCCAAAAGTTTGTTAAATAAAAGTGACAGATACCGTAATGTACTGGATCATATTTATCTGTGCACAAAAACAAATGTAAAAGAACGTTTTCTCAGAAGATCCTTTTTGGAGTTTGGTGCCATTTTTTTTTTTTTGGAGCAGTAAATTCCCAAATGTGATTAAAATGACATTTGTAACATGGTGTAAGGTGCCCCCCTGTCAGAGTGACCACTTAAACGTGTGTATCCCTCTCTCTCTCTCTCTCTCTGACACACACAGCATGGCTCAAGTGGCGTGGATGAGGGATGGGAGGAGGAGGGGGGAGGGGGGGTGATGGCGGACGGGAGGGGGGGGGGGGGGGCAGTTATGAATATGACCCTGAGATATTCCATTGTGGGCCCATGTCCGGTTCCGAGGACATTTGATAGCATCTCAGTCAGTGGTATAAATGTGTCTCTCGGTTCGACATTTTGAATAATCGGGGCTGTCTGCCGTCATCCTGCCACTAGCTGTCAGCAGCACCGTCTGTCTGTCTGTCTGTCTGTCTTATCACACTCCTCTACTCATGCACTTACATTATAGAAAACAAGCTGTCCGTGCAAGAGAGCACTTGATACTTTTTTATTATTACCAAACCGTTCCCATAATTACCCCATAATCATTATATAATCCTATAACAAAGCCTCTATTGAAGCCCTGTCTTTTGTCAGGGCTGGGATACTGAATCTATAATTGCATTATTCAGTCTCTTCCACCCCTCTATAGAAAGCACAATATATCAAAACCATCATGCGAGGCAGGTTTTAGTAGCGAGAAACACTTCGGCCTATGCGGGACGTCTCTTTGTCATGCGGCTTTTTACGCATCGCCAAAAGTTGTGCCAACTTCAAGTTCAGGGTTCATGCTGGAAATATACACACTCATGCAAACACATATAGGTAGATGCATTAAAAAAAAAAAGGAAAGTATTTGCTTCTTTGCAGTCAGAGTGGGCGCTTTGAAACATCTCCAGTGATGTGTGTAGAAATGCTTGTAATTGGACCAGTCGCGTTATCGATATATAATTTCAAATAATGATTCCGTATTGTGCTTCCAGGCAGTAAGAATAAATCGTCAATACATTGAGAGAAAGAGAGAGAGAGAGACAAAAAAAAAAAGCGAGTTCATGAGAAGCGTTTGTATGCATGGGGACCGGCAACACAACGGGGCTTATTTACATTAAATACGCCACAAGGTTACAGTGCAGATAGATGAGCGTCATTTTTATCACTCATTACTTCTCTTAAGCGGTGACTGACGCTCAGGACGCGCGGGAGGCAACGCTCATTTATCCTGGAGTTTAGTCTTTATGTTTTTTTTATTCCAACGCGAGGAGAAGAGGAGAAACACTCGAGACAGTTGACTTTAAAGGTAAGGAATTCTACTTTTTGTTTTTTTCCTGGAGTCATTTAGTGACCTGGGGTGTCTTTCCACGGGGCTGAAGGGGGTTTGTTATCCGAGCCGGTGCTCAACGCGCAGTGCCTACGCGGCGAGGCTGCCCGTGTGTGAATGCTTGTGTACAAGGGGGGCAGATTTTTTTTTTTTTTTTTTTTTTTAAATAAAACAGTTTGTGGGCAGTTCAAGGTCAGAAACAAACTAAAGGTGGTCGCGAACAGGCGTTTTTAATCCAGACGAGGCACCAGAGGGGGGGAAATGTAACGTAGAGGGGGGATTATTGCTTTAAACGAGGTTCCGCTCACCGCTGGGCTCATCAGCTGCTTTTTATCCCCGTGAACGGCGAGTACCGCAAGACCCGGGCTGTATCCAGCCAGTCGTCTCCGCTTTCTACAATGGAGTGCCTTCTTCTTAACGGTACAATGCATTTCACCTACCAGATAGGGGGAGTCCAAGCTGAAAGATGAAGGGAATACGCTGATGCCTGGGCGATCGACATCAATGCAAACGTTTCCCCATTTAGCAGAGCGCCGGCTTGCAAAGGGACAGAAAAGCGACAAGAGAGACAAGTATTAAAAGCGCTATTTCTCCCCAAATTCAAACTCGGGATGCGCGGCAGGGAGCAGCTATAGGGACAGGATCGAGGAGTGGACAGAATTGAACAGGTCCGAAGCGCACTTTCCAACAACCCCCCCGTCATCTGAAAAGAATATGATCTGGTCAAATCATATGGACATGCCTCATTATTCAATGAGCACTATCCCCAACAACGCACCGTTTACGCGCAGGAGTTAGCCGGCGCCTCGCCAAATATTTAAAAGGTAAGAAGTGGGATGCTTGTGGCACATGAGTGGGGTTTTACGGGAGGCTTTGGAGTATGTTACTCGCTGGGAAGTCAGTTTTTTGGGGGGGTAGGATTTCGGGGTTGTTTGTGTGGGAGCATCGCAGCAGGGGCTCCTGATGTCTCCCCAATCATGATTAGAAAATAACAGAGCAATTATCCGTAGCGAGTGATGATCGTAAAAAAAAAAAAAAAAAACACACGGAGACAAAATAGCAGCTGGGACCAAACGCATGGACTGCGGTGCTCGACACCTTGCAACTCAACGTGTTACAAACTCTTCTTTTAATCCAGCAGGAGACTACATTAATTCTAATATGTGCTGTTTACCCAGTCCCTGCGTGTTTTACACGGTTCTATTAAGTGTGCGTAAAGGGCGATCGGGCGCACAGCTTTTGCAAATAAAACTGCGCATTCGGATCAGCGACACATTCACAGGACTTTCCCCCCCCCTCAAAAAAAAAAAAAAAAAAAAAACTCCAGCCGTGTTCCCGTTAGGGAGTGTGCGTGAACAAACTTTTTCTTTTTTTTTTTTTTTTTGTTGCCCTGACTCACAGACAAGTGTGCGTGAGGGCGATTGAAGTTGAGCGAAACGTTCGCCAGCGTGTGTCAAAAAAAAAAAAAAAAAGTTGTGAGATGGAAGAAGAGCCGGTGAGACCTGCCATTTTGTGCAGTGATCGACCTCTTATGAATAAGCAGTCCCCGCATTATGCTTTGTGGAGACGTTATGATGGCATTCAGACGTGTGGAGTGTGTGCATGTACGTGTGTGTACGGGCAGAGAGGAGGAGGAGGAGTGGGGGGTGGGGGGGGTAAATGTCATATGTGCAGGCTTGCGCGCATATTAGCGGCGGCGAACTTGACATTTTTAGTGAACCGGTGTCACTTGATGGAGGGGATGGGAGTTTCTGTTGCTTCTATTTGTAACAGGGTTTGTAGAAAGTTAGAGCGCGTCGGTACGAGGCTGCACAGGACTGAACACAGAGCCCACACGCTAATAATCCTATTTTTCCAGGGCATGGAACAGGTCGCATGTCATTGCACTCCTGCTTTCTGAAGTTTAGAATTGAACATCCTGCAGGTTGAAGGCGCTCCGTGCGCTGAGAACCCTCCAACCCGCTGACTGATTGAATTCCTACGTCCGAGGCTCAAATGTCTGAATTTTGTGCTTGTGTGTGACGGGGTTGCGGTGAATTATCAGTTAATATGTGGCACTGAGGGGGGGGGGGGGGGGGGGGGGGGGGGGGGGGTTGAGGCTTGTGCTCCCATTTTCAAGCCTCTTCCTCACCGTGCGTCTTGGGTGGGGAGGACCCTTTTCTTAGAACTCGAGTTTGACCCCTGAGTGATCTGACTTGAGTTATTCAGCCACTTCCAACAACAGCTTCCAGCGCTGCACAATGGCTGTGAAGACACATGACATCCTTCTTAAAATACTCAACAATGTCTATCACGTTGTTTCCCCCTGTTTCTCTAACCTTCCCTAAAGTCGTCTTGAGCCAAAAAAAAAAAAAAAAGAAAAGAAAAGAAAAAGTTGCCTCTTCCTCAGATTCATTGTGAAAGGAAAATGGATAAATAGATGTACTGTGCGAGTTGAGATGCTGTCATTGTTTAATGGTATGCACAGGGCGGATATTATGTCTGAAATAGTGTCTGGGCGTAAACCCTTTTTGTCAGCTCCTTTCATTCTCTTATTAGAGATGAAATAGCAAATGGATAACTGTCCCCCCCTCACCCACAGCCGCTCCTCTTGACAGTTCTTGACTGCCTTACAGACCTGTTTGCATTTACTGTGCATCTCTGCTGCTGCTGCTGCTGCTGCTACAAGTTGAAATGTTGTCATTCTTTCCAGCTGAAAATATCTGGGAAGAGACGGTGTTTGAGTAAAGGCCTTGCTTTGCAGACTGGCCTCTTATAAGAATTCCTGTAGTGAATTTGTTCTCAAGGCCTCAGTGGTTTGTAATTTATTTAATATCAATTTGGCATACTTCGGATTTTTTTTGCATTCATCTCCAAGTCAGGTTACATTTTAATATTACATGTGACTCACTAATGAACTGTCTGTATTGTTGCCATTAAGATAATTATTATTATGAAATGTGCATCATGTATTTACATTTCATGGCAAGTCAAATAGATAAATTCACAGTTTGTGGATGTTTTATTTTAGAGTCAGTGTGAGATTTATTACAGCAAAACACAAACATAAGCGTTTGGAGATTTTCTTGTGCTGCAACTTTCCGTCCGACAGAGCTCGAAATCTTTTCTCGGGGAGCCGGCTTCATGTTAGTTACTTTCTCACCTGTGCCCGTGTCAGCATTGCTGAGGGGGCTCGCTGGTTGTGACTGGCTGCGTCGGTGCACATCTCTCAGCTGCAAACGAGGGAGAAGGGAGTGATGAGAGAGACGGGAGAGAGAGAGAGGGAGAGAGAGAGAGAGTGTGTGGCATGCAAAGGATGGCATCAAATGAGTCCTCTTTTCACCAGGCTGTCAGTCAGTCAGTCAGCCACTCGGTTCACCATGGAGTAGACCCACTCGACTGAAGCCGCCGCCGTTGTCAGCCCCAACGCACGGTGAATTTTTTTCACATTGATGTGTACATGATCAGATTTTTGAAAAAAATAAAATAAAAATAAGAAAAAGGAAAACGAAACACGGTTTTGAAAAGTCACACACACTCGTTTAACAAATGCGCATAAAGAAGCAGCACATGAGAAGTCACCCCAGTGCACCGCAGTAAGAAACCGAAACAAGAAACAAAGCCACACAAATCCAGAGTGAAGTGGTCGTACGCAGTGCATAATGTGGCGGTACAGAAAATAAGGACGTGTAATCAAGTGGACAAAACATGATTCAAATGATCCGGGATCCTGTGATATGTGCATCTGCAACACAGTGCAGTCCACAGCGAGACAGGAGGCCTCACTGTGGCTAGTTGATCCCCTTCTCATGTAATTATAAAGGAGAGGGCTCCAGCTGTACACACTGTGAGGCCAGGACTCCCGGTCCGCTGGGATCAGGGCGGTGGTGGGCAGGCCAGATCAGGCCAGCTCAGCTCATCAGCCAGCCATTAATTTATATGTGCAGTCATTGTGAAAGCGCTCTTCACCTACCGGGTAAAGGCTGCGCATTACTGGCTGTGTCATTCTTTCATTTCCATTCTGGTTCTGATGTGCTCTCCCTCTCTCTCTCTGTCAGGCAGCAGGGTGAGGCGAGCAGCGTGCATTTATCCCGGTTTGTCTGCTACATGGAGAACGTGGGGTGGAGGGGGGGGTGGGTGTAACACACCGGCGTTAAGTCTGGATTGTGCCTTGTTGCTCCATGACCTTGATTTTCAGAGTTCAAGCCGGGGAGGGGAAGATGCTTAGGCGAGCTGGGCTTGTAGTTTCTGTGTGAGGCAGCAAGCTCCCACACACACACACACACACACACACACACACACACACACACACACACACTCACACATTCATATAATGGAAAGCACTGAATCACATGTGGGATGTGAAGTCGAGAAGGGCTCGCCCTGATCGTGAAACATCACACGCTAGATTACACACATCAGATACAAATCTCAATGAGACTTGTATCATATTTGTCTGAATTTCTGTCGTCGAAAAATGCCTTCTGATTACGCTTTCACCACCAGCAGCCCACAGCGTGTGACGGCCAACTTCTCTAAAGGCGAGTCGGATTTATTCCACTGTGGTGATGAACCAAAAGGGACATGTATGACCTGAGTTTTAGGAAGTTTTTGTTCATTATTAGGCCTTTTTTCAGGATTCTATTTTGTGAAATGAATCACATTATCATGTTCCAGTTATTTCTTATCGAAGCTTATACTTAACATGTTGCATGTGACATATGGACAACGTCATTAGCTATGAATGAGTCTCTATCAAGGAAACAGTAGCTGTATGAATTTTTGATTTTTGATTTTTTTTTGTGAACGGCTCCCTCTCCACTTGGGAGTATGAGTGCATGTTTTTCGCACCCCAATATGTTCTTTTGCTGTGAGAGCTCGATAAAGACTTGGGGAGGGTTGGAGGAACAGTAGGGTGGTGGTGGTGGGGTAATCACGGACGTCAGTTAGATCTAAGAATAAAGAGTGTGGGGCAGATGAGGCGCTGACAGATACAGACTTGACTAAGTCCTCTCATGCCGGGGTGCCATCACAAGGAGCGCCTGCCTGTCTGGGCAGCCGAGGGGGAGCTGCTGGGGTGGCGGGTGGGTTGTGTGTGATGGTAAGAGAGGTAAAGCGGCGGCGTCCGAGAGAGAGAGGTGGGCACGGGTGCAAAAGGGGTCTGAATTTAGAAAAGGCTTTTTTTCTCCACTTAAATGTGCAGTGGTGTGTGTACAGTATGTACACATGTGGACCATGGACTGTGTGTGTCAGGGCGATTCTCCGGCCTTGCCCGTGTGTAATCATTTAGACCTCTCATAACACCAAAAAGGAATGCGTCCTAAACAAAAAAAGAAGTAAAACACCTTCTCCTCACAAACTCTGTGACATTTCCCCCAAGCTGAGCTCCCTTAGCATTAAGTTATTATTGCGTTTGGCTTCAGTTTTGTGTCTTTTATTCTCCCCCCCTCCTCCCGAAGTTCGTTATCGTTTGGGATTTAAGGATGCATCATGCAATGTCAGGTTTTCTCTTTTGATGTGTCGAACGGAGCGGCATTTTCAGCCGTGTCATTTCCGCAGAAAACAGCTTAACACAAACAGGCAAGCACACATCAATCAGAGGTCCTGAAGCAGAGAATTGTTACTGCTTAGCATTCAGCCATGCTCAGCTAACACAGTGGTAAATACCTCCAGTGTTCATGAGAGGTTATATGTGTGTGCGTGTGTGTGTGTGTGTTTTAGACAGGTTGACTGGTCTTTTACCCACTTCACATATCATCACTGACTGAATCGCACATGTCATTCCTGCTCTTTAGCTGCCCTACCTCTGGGATGTGACCTCTGTAAACTTCCCAGACCTCCGCTAATGAGCACGCCAAAGTAGCACAAGATGGAAAGAGAGACGGAGAGGAAAAAGAGGGAAAGAGTAGAGTAAAATAGAAGAAGGGGGGGGGGGTGATGATGCTGGAGAGAACTCCTGCACCTTTAATTATGATCAAGAGGTTTTCACCAAAGGACTGAGCCGTTGCAGTTCTGTTGCGCTCGTAAATCTGGCCCCGAATGCCGTATATTGTGTCGAACGATTACTGTACACCATTATAGTGCATATTCAACTGCCTCTCCAGCACCTGATTTGCATAATTGGATCTTTAATGAAACTTGCCTTGTGGAACAAAAAATACAAAAAGAGAGATGGAAAAAAAAAAAAAAAAAGTGGTTTGGCGTGAGGGTAGATAGAGGGGGGTGGCAAGAGAAAAGAGAGAAAAATAAGACAATATAGATGAATGCACGCTCAAATATTTGCTGGACTGGTTTTGAAAAAAAGAGGAGCGAAAAGGAGAGAGGTGGTGGTTATTGAAAGTAAAACAAAAAAAAATAAAAATAAAGGGGTGGAAAATTGACCTGCTCTGGCCCAGGCGCCCACACGTCAGCAGCAGTGCTACAAATAGGATGAGAAGTGACTGTGAAAGCTGTACATTCCCCGCCAGGTCTCGCGGGTTAAGACTACAATAGTGGGATATTCTCTATCCCGGGGGGGATTTCAGCTCCTCTTCTGTCGACACTCATTGCACCAACTTGTTACTCAGGGAAGATGGCTCTTTTGTAGAAGAGCCGATTCCGTGCTCGCCTGGTGGAATTCCTCCCTTGCAAATATTTTGACAATGCCTAATCAGCAGCCCCTGTTTTTTCTTTCTTTCTTTTTTTTTTTTTTTTAATTCTCCATTTTCTCAGTTTTTGTTTTGCACTGAGAGGTCAGAGCTTCGCTTTCTAGTAATAATTTGTCTAATTCAGTGTTTTAGTGGTTGCACTTTCCTTGCCACGTTTGTTTGTGTTTGAGTCATGGCATCCATCTAATCACTTAATTAAATTCCAACGTGTCCAGTTTTCCCCTGCCGGGCCTTCAGGAGGTGGAGGTTCAAATCCTTCTAGTGCCACTTGCGTGCCAACGTGAGGGCCGTAGATAATAGCGAGTTATTTGTCTTATTTTCCTGAAGGATCGATTGCTTAAAACAGAAAAAAAAAAGTATTTTTTTCAACAAACATGTCAGATAGACTATTAGGTTGCTCTCTTGTTTCTGCCGTGAGTGCCCCTTCATTGAAAAGTGGGACAGCTAGTTGTTAATCGAGTGCTGATAAACAACCAAATGCTGGTGGTTTGTGAAGCTGCTTGCAAGCAGTGGTTTCTGTGTGTGTGTGTGTGTGTGTGTGTCTCCAATCCACATCCGTGGGAGTGGATCATGTGTCAAAGCGGTTTACAGGTGGCCTGCAGGGCAACAGCTCTACAGAGAGGTGGAGGCGAGGCAGGCAAGGTTCAAGTACCTCAGAGGCTTTGACAGAGCTGAACTGAGCAATCCCAGCTCCTCAGAGGACCCTTCAGAAGCCTCCTTATCACAGTCCTCGTTCCACCGCTTCACTCCTCTTTCTTCTGTCTCTTCTACCATGACCTCTGTCATCTCCACACCTCCTTTCTCTCTCTCTCTCTCTCTCTTCACTCTTATCTCTCATTTTTCATATCGCCTCAATTTGTGCATCGCTCTCTCTCGTTTACGTCGCCTAACGTCTCCGTCCACGAGTCCTTTATCGTCGCCGGACTTGCAGCTGAAACTGAACAGCAAGTTCCTGAATAGTCCTGAACCGTCCTGCAAGCAAGTGATTTTCAGGAAACCGAAGCCTAATTGTCACGGTGTAGTAATGGGCGTAGATATAAACTCTACTTTAAGCAGGAAACTGGCGAGTCCTTTCCTTGTGCCAGCGTCTCTATCTAGCACAAGCACAGTGCAGGTAACTGAGAACAGATCCAGAGCTTTTTGTTCAAAATCACACAATCCAGACGCCTTTTTGACCCAGCATGACACTTAAGTTTCAATAGCCTCAGTCTCAAAACAAAACTGTTACACCTTGACATACTCTTCTAACTCTTTTGGGAATTCTGGATGCTTTTTTTTTTAATCATTTCCTTTTTTTTTTTTTGACGATTGCCAATCAGAAAACATTCCCATTAGCCTGCGAAATACCCCATCCACGGAATGTTAGACCCAAGAGAGCAAAGAGATAAATAAAGAGTAGGCAGAGCGATGACAGAACAGAGTTGGGGGGGGGGGGGTACTTAGAGAGAAAGGCAGGGAACAGAGTGAGAGAAGGAGCGCGACAGCGAGGAGGAATGATGTACTTAACGGTATCTGTAGGCTTCCTTCTGAACAGGCTGCTGCCACAGATCCTGGGAGCCGGTGTTGATAAATTCAGTTTGATAAAAGTCACTGAAATGCCGGCCTGTCTGCACACCTCTATTAAGCGCTGGTACATTTGTCACAGCTAGTGGAAGTCAACCAAAGGGTTTTAATGTCACATCAGGCTGAATTAAAGAATCAATCGAAAGCTCTGAAAGGTTTAGGTTTTTATTCCAAGTGACAGTAGTGGTGGCGCAGCTGCGGCTGATGCTAAATATTACTGAGCTCCGGTTATCAGAGCAGTCGTTTTACACTTTGTGTTTGGTTATGTGGGAATTTGCTGATTATTTGTTGCTCCTTTTAGCCTGGATGAGCATTTTGTATCTGATGACTTTGAGTGAAGGAAGGATTGTATGTGTGTGTGTGTGTGTGTGTGTGTGTGTGTGTGTGTGTGTATTTTGATTGGGGGGGGGGGCTGTTTTGGGGTTGAGCTCGTCTCACTTCTGGCATTATTTGTCTTTTTTTTTTTTTTTTAATCAAGAGAAATTAGATCTATGCTACATTAATCATCCAGTCTTCCTTAATATAGCAAACTGAGGGAGCAGTTTAAAGAAGGCTGCATTTTAAAAACACACAACCTTCCCCCTGAGAAGCCCCTTAATACCGTATTACTGTTCTTCATTTATGCAAAAGTAAATAAGTAAACCCAAAAGGCAAATGAGCATTCCAGGCATTTAAACACACAGCCTTCTGTAAAAGCCTGGCACAGCCGTGACCGCGTCTCTGAGGCGTAGCTTTAAAAAGGTAAATACATGTCTCCTTATTTATTCGTGCCCTTATTTGAGGACAGGTTATCCAAGACCGGTCATTTTTTTTTATTTGCTGGAACATCACAACACTAACACAGCAAGCAGCCTGTGCTAAATATCACAGAAGATTAGACGAGCTTAGGGACTGTACGAAAATGATTGGGGTGTGGAGGGGGTTAAGGTTCAATCAATCCTTTGAGATACAATCCCTTAATGTTTCGGAACCTAAACCAGCCGTCAAGTGCCGATGAAAACACTAATGACAAGTGCGAACTTAATGAAATTCATCCAAAATATTTGATCATTCCTTCTCTTCCTTGTCTCTCCTTTTTCCGTCCATGCCCACAATCAGTCAATCCCACCTGGTGTTTTATTTAATTAGGTAAAATACACGGGCTCACACATGTGCGAGTGTGTGTTCGCGTAAGTGCGTTTGCTCGCCAAGAGCTGTCAGTCTTTCATGAACTACTTTAAAAAGTGTTGTTCAAGGTGGGAGGTAGATACTATTTATCTATTATTTATCAGTGTTATTACCAGGGTTGAATTTAAAAAGAGAGCTGCGAGATGTGGGAGAATTCCCCTGGCGCCTGGCTCTTTCCTTTAATACCTCTTTTTAAGTCATAAGATGCGCTTCCACCCATGCTGAAAAAGAAACCTTTAACAGATCACCCGCAATTTCCGACAATTTTCTTAAATCATCTTTTTTTTTTTTTTATTTCTATTTTCAAACAGCCCACCTCATCATGTTCTCTCTCCCCCAGCCCCCCTACCGCCTCATCCTCGCCTTCTTCTAACTCTTTTGTTTTCATCCGTGTCTTTTTTGTTATTATTATTATTCTTGATCGTGAGCTGCGGTTGTTTTCTTCGCCTCAGAACTGCATTTTATCTCTTTTGTTGTGTCGTTCACACCAATCGTAGTAATGGGGAGAGAGTTAAGTGGAAGTGCTGGGGCCCGGGGCCTTGTTCGGCTTGTCTGTCGGCTGCTTTAGTAAACAGGACTGTCAGATCTGCAGAGAGAGAGGGAAAGAGAGAGAGAGCGAAAAGGAGAGGGGGGGGACAGACATTTGAAGCATTTGCATCCATGGTGTGGTTGATGACACTGATATGCTTGAAGGATGGGAGTGAGTTCTCACTTCAAGTTTGCTCATCCGTTCACAATGTGTCTCCCAAAAACTGAGGGGTCATATTAAACAGATTCACTATTCCAACCTTCTGTCACTCTGTGGCATCCAATAAAGAAAGACTAGGAAAAGACATGGAAGTCTTAGGCCGTGTTCAGACAGACTTGGACTGGGTGTGAAAAAACACAATTCTTCCCATTCATTTGAACGAGGAAGTGCAGTTAACTTAGCGGGATCCGGCACCATAGGTGGCTCCGACAAATCGAGTTGGATCTGGTTCATGATGGATTGTGATGTCATCTGGCAAGCTGCTTTGTTGGCCAATCATATCCATGCGAGCATGTCTGTGGGTTACTTTGTAACATGAATTGTCACAAGTGCTGGGTCCCAGGGCCCCACCACTTGTTGTATTATAAAACCACTGTACTGTGCTGTAGAATCGAATGCGTTGTTGAAACACACTCTCTTTTCCTCCATCCCAACCCATGCCCCACAAGGAAAGAGTCAAAACAGTTTGTTTGAATGTAGCCTGTCTATATTTCTCATTTTAGACTCAATAGTGTAACAGAGGTCTTTTACCAACCACCCACTTCAGTTGTTATCACACGTAACGCCTGTTATATGTTGTTAACACCACCATGGATGTGAGCTAGTAGGTGCCTGTTTTATACTAGTAGACTCAGTAGGTCATTATCATGCAATACTATGCACTAGAGCTTCATTTTTATGTTACAGTAATAAATGCAATGTGACAACTTGATTAGATTTCAGCAGAAAAGCTCCATGCTTATGTTTAAGCAGAGAAGTTAGTAAGTTGGGTTAAAGATGTGGTTTGGGATAAAATTATCTTGCGGCATTGATTGATTGAGTTATGACATGGATTAAGTTACACTGTGTTACAATTTGAAATAAGAAATAAGCTGGTTTCTGTCATTTGAAGGTCTGGGTTTACCCAGCCTTCCAGTTCAGTGGGTGTGAACACCCAGGTGGACTTTGATGCTTTTAGGTTATATTACCAGCTGCCTCCTGCCTACTGGTAGGTCGTTATGCACACTATCCCACCATAACCATGGATGTGATAACTATTCAAATGCTTGTTTACACTTCAATCAACTATTCCAGCTCACAGGCAGGTAGATTACCGTTAAAAGGTTGTTTAGGTTTGTTACATCTTTAGGATATGGAAACATGGTGCTCATCAAAGTAATTGCTGAGATCTTGGATGTGGTGAAGCCACAAGTCACAAAAGGAAGGAAACACTAGGAATTAGGTGACTGGTCAGATTTTTAAATAATACACTGAGCTGTAGTGGATCAGCAAATTAGGATTATGTGCATGTTAGTGTGCTTATGTTAGCATTTGGGCTAAATACATCTAAGCCTTTAGCAAAATTAAATCATAAAAGTTCTAACGTTTTCCTGAGCCTTTCATTGGAGTGTAAAGGAACCATCTTAGAGCTTTCATGTGCCCCATACTAGTTTTGTGGCTATTATTTCAGATGGCGTCAGTTCTATGTATAATTAAAATAATTTAGTTTCTGGCTAAACCTTTGACTTATTTACAATCTTTTTGATCACGCTTGTGAGTAACATATTTACTTATCTAATATTAAGTCCCAAACTGTAAAAGTAAGATCCAGGTTGGAATAAAATAAATATAACATTTTCATCTACAAACTGATCTTTGTTTAGGAGTTCCTCTGTGATCAGCAGCCAGGCTCACAGCACAGTTACTTACACCCTTTCTTGTTCTAGCTGAGCTTCACCCTGCCTGTGACCGCACTGACCAGAACTTACTCTTCCACAGGAAGTCCTTCAACTGTTTGCTCATATCCTCCCAAACACCCCTCATCTCGCCCACCCACCAACAGGACAATCTCATGGCAGAGCTGCTTCGGATTAGGGATCTGTGAGGTTTGCGTCACATATCCGAAGTTGCGGTTGAGTTTATTTTTCTCTCCTTGCTTCGTAGCCTCCATCTCTCTGATTGCCGATCGGCCCCTGAGGGCTTTGAGGCGTTCTTGCTAGATCCCTGTGATTAGAGTAAAAGGCTTCCCCCCTGTGTGCCGGAGATCAGGCTCGGTTTGTGGGGTGGGAGTGTGGTGGACTGAGGAGGGCAAGGTGAACAGTGAAGAACACTGCGGGTGAGGGTGTGGAAATTAGTGGAGGGAACGCAATGAGTACAGAGTGAAAGTAGAATGAAAGAATTATGGTTACGTTTTAGTTTGACCAATGGGGAAGCCCCTGAGTGACAGGATCCTGGGTTTTTGCGTCATATTGGATTTACAATAAAGACATCAAACCAGCTTCCTAGTAGTAATTTTAAATAGGACACTTGGGGATTTGTGTAACTTCACTGTGTCCCATTTACTCTGACAAATGTTTTGTTCCCAAGGAATCAGACGTGCCAGTGAATGCACCAATTTTAAGGTAAAAGGTGTCGCTGCGAGTTGTTAAACATTCAAATAAATTGTAACTCATAGCTGATTGGTATTTTGCCAATCAGTCTGTTTCAAAGCGATGTGAAGGTGGCGTCGTCACACTCAGGAAAGATTTTTTCAGGCAAATTCGGCTTAGGGGGAATGCTGGTCTGCACCGGTGGAGGGACCACCTCTCCAGGCAGAGCTGCAGACATGTGTAAGCCCTCAGGTGCAGAATCCTCAATCAGTGCGTCTGACTGTAAGAAGTGTGCGCCTCCTCAGTTTGCTATCTCTTTGACTCTGCAGTAAGTACATGTGTGTGTCTTTCTTTCCTTTTTTTGGGAGGGGTGGGGGGTGCGGGTAGGTGGCAGTTGAGGTCAGTCTCCTTCTCAACACCCCTTTTTCATCCAATTTCTGTGGCTGCGGGCGGCCGCTCGCCGCGCTTTTGTTGCCGGAGGTAATCTGTGAAGTGATCTTAATTATGGAGGTTCGGCCTGTTCCTCTCCCCCCCACCCTCCAACACCCACTCTCCCCCTCCACCTCTTCCTCTCTCTTGCTCTCTCTCTCTCTTCGTTCTTTCTCCCTCTCTCTTTCTCTCTGTACATGCTTTTAATCAAACAGCGTAGTTAGCTCGTAATGAGGGCGAGGGGAGCACGTGCGCTTCTGCTTACACATGCTGCGAGGCTTCGAGGAGGAGGAGAAGGAGGAGGATAAAGTGAGCGAGGAAGGATGGGAAAGGGTGGAAAGACAAATGATTATACAGTCTCCATGACAGGTTTGTCAAGAAAATTATACGGCAGACCAGAAATCTCAAATTTATTTTGAATCCTGCCATAACCAAAACTGAGTGGTATGAAAAGTAGGATTTGACTTTAACAAAAACAATAATAACTATATCAATATTTCTGGTTTAAGCCCATTAACATATAAATAAAGTATCTATACTTTTTACATATCATTGACAAATATAATTAAATCTGTCTGACCTTTCTACGTGGATTTATTCAAGTGGAAACCATCTCTAACCACATCTAGATCCTCTGTTGAATTTTTCATTATTCTTCAACAGATAATGATAATATATATAATACTGCAAAACATACACTGACTACTGGAGAGAAACTAATGGTTTTGTTTTGTTTTTTTTGTCATATTTATAACTACATAGTGTTCTTCCTTTCAGGCCACTGACATCAAATCTAATATTGAATTCTGAGTATGTAAGGAAACAAAAAGTTGTGTGTAAGTCATGTTTTTGAGGAGCAGTTAGAAAAGCTGAGTGAGTTGAGACTTGAGTGCACATCTACACACACATATAGAAACGTGTGTTTGTAAGTAACAGAATAGCGTATGCCTCATGGCGTCATGATTATACCACCCTACTTACCCACCTCCATTACTCCTCCTCCACCTCCTCCTCCTCGCAGTGCTGCCATCACTCTTTAAGATTGCGTTCTGAGCCATTTCCAGGTCATGGCAAAGCAAAAAAGGGCAGCACCTGGGACTCGAATGCCAAGTCACAGCCACATCGCTTTTTGATGTTCCTGTTTTCCATCTATGGAATGCGTTATTTCTATTAGTAACTGTAGCTAACCAGTTTGGTCCATGCTTTTTAATGTGTCATAAGGAAATGACACATTGTGTTGAAATTTAAGAGCAGAATTCCAACAGGCATTTATCTTTGAACAACAACTAAAACTAATACCGATGCATTAAAATCAAAAAGTTGCGAACTTAAGGATTAATTAAGAATGCACGAATTATTTGAGGACGGCAATTTGAAGATCATCGCATTTGGTCCTTATTAATAGCATTTTTAATACTTTCTGTTGTTTAAAGACTAAGAGAGAGATTAATCAATAATTAGAATAATAACAATAATTTAAGAAAATTTAAATAAATAGTTTATTAATTGATGAGTTGATTGTCAGAAAGTTCATCTCCTTCAACTCTAATGATTAATCATTGAAGTCGTATTTGAAACAAATGCCATAAAGTCACTGGTTTCCTAGAGTTTATTGATAGCAACCTGGAGAAATGTTGTTGGACTGTTGCTTGGTCTTTGAATATGTCAGCAGTGATTC
This sequence comes from Anabas testudineus, assembly GCF_900324465.2. Classification (NCBI taxonomy): domain Eukaryota; kingdom Metazoa; phylum Chordata; class Actinopteri; order Anabantiformes; family Anabantidae; genus Anabas; species Anabas testudineus. The sequence continues at coordinate 25,053,661 of NC_046612.1, read as the reverse complement.
TCGAAACTTGTCACACTGAATTTATTTTGGGACTGTGGACATTTTATAGACCAGGAGTTATATACTTCTTGTATATGGTTCCCTGTCAGTTTATGTGAAGGTTTGTGTGTGTGTGAGTGTGTGAGTGTGTTACAGTGAGGCTGCTAATTCCTTCAGGGTCAGTGGGAGGGGCTGGGGGTTAAACGCTGTGAGAGGGGAGGTCAACAGTGATTAGCTGGCATCTGAACTAATGGCTGAACGCTGCCGAGACGAGACAGGAAGAAGAAAAGGGAGAGAGGGAGAGGGGTAACCAGTTTGTTGAATTTGTCGAAATCTCTGTATGTGTGTGTCTTTGTGTTGAACCCAGCCTATCCCCCGCCCGCCTCGCCCCCCCCCCCATCTCTCATGTCCTTATATTATTAAAGGTTGCCTCCGTGCTTAAGTAAGGCAAAGCAGATGGCCCTTTTCATAAATCATGCTTATAAGATGATTATAGGCATCGCCGCCCAGCATTCTCTCCTTCTCTTACAGTACAAGGCCTAATAGTCTGGCTTTATTTTAAAAACCACAAGCTTTTACTGACCAGAGATGCCACAGTTTGAACCCTGAAGGTGGCAAAAAACTTCCTCTGCCAGCGCCACCTTCTCTCTCTCAGTGCACCCCCCCCTATTTCTTATGTTCCTAAGCCTGGCGCAAAGTTACTCAGAATAAGGAGCGAGAGAGAAATAGAGATGGAAAAGGAGTAAAAGGAGGGGTATGAGTTGCTTGTGTGTGTGTGTGTGTGTGTGTTGGATTGTGCCTGTGCTGTTGCACTATTCCTTGATGTATGTACCATGTCAGGCAGTCATTGTCTCCTGGGTAAAGAATGATAGTTCAAATACCTAGCATCTCTCCCCTGGTGCTCCAAATGCTCGCCTTTGAAGTTTTTATAATCCATCTGTCATCTGCGAGCAGGGAGGGCACATGTTCTGTACCACTCAATTACCAAATTCTCTTTTTGCCAGCTACAATGAGACAGGAAGCAAATAATATGGGTGACCCTGAAAAAAAAAAAAAAAAAAAAAAAAGAGCGAGGTGGGGTAAAGGGGATGAGGGGAAGGAGAGAGGAGGAGGGGTGTTGTGTATAGAAAGAGAGTAAGAGAAAGAGGGAGGAATTGCTTGAAATCCTGTGTTTCTGGCTTTCTCACGCACTTGATTGTGTCCCCTCGCTGCCTCTCATAACAGGAGAACAAAGCCTGTTTGTTGTGGGTGGAATGCCTAAAATGCTTCCTACTGTTACAATTATGAAGAATTTGATTGAATGTGTATTGTTTCAAGGGCTTGGTGATTTTGATCATTTTTTTTTTTAAAGGGTGTTAGATTGTTATTCAGCTTCCCCCACTAGCAATAATAACCAGTCACCTAATCAAATCCCATTTGATATAAACATTTCATTTGCTTATGAGGGCTTCTAGATGTTGTGAATGGCTAGTGTGAGAAAAAAAAAAGAATTGGTGTTTTGATTATACATTATTCATTACGGACGTTTAAAGATGCATTCTGAATGGCTTTTTGTCAGCAGCTGGATGGAGTATCTAATGAAGTTTGCTGCAGTTCTTGGTGTTAAAATCATCTTTAATTGGTGAAGGCTTTGTTGTGCGTCGCTTTAAAGCTGCGCTGAGGCGACCAGAAAAACTTCTGATAACCGTCTGAAAAATAACAACAGCAGCAGTGGCAAATTATGGCTCCCAAACATATTTCATTTCCATACACCACAGGCCTCTTTTAAGGTGTCTACCTTTTAATTCTTCCTCATATTTAACACTCAATACAAAACAATAAAAGTCTCAGATCTCTGTGCCTGTATCCTCATTTACATCGAAATCCCCCCCCCCCACCTCTCTTTTCCGCAAACCGCCCCCCCCCCACCCTCCTCGGCCCCCATCTGAAAGCATCCTCACTGTGAAGATGAAAAGATTGTTTTGAGAAACTCAAAAGGAAATTTGACATTCTTTGGTTGCTTCTGAAACTTCCAATATTCTGCTGTAATTGCTTCATACACGTTATATATCTTCATTTGGGGGAACGGGGGAGATGAAGAACACGTCGGCTTCTTTCTTCCTGAATAAAAGGCAGCAGAACCCATCTGGTTGGGTGATCCACGGCTGGCCCTCTCGCGCTCATCGCTGAAATAATACTCCCTCTAATGACTCCCACATATTCTGAAATCTCCCTTTTGAAATTGGTCTTGGCAGATTATTTGCAGGTACTTGAGCTGCATCTGTTTGCAATTTTGCAAATGTGGAAGACTTTAATGCTGGGCAGGGGCGAGTACCAGAGAAGAGGCTATTTTAATCCCTGGGATAACACCGGCTGTCAGTATGAACGGGCCGGGGCGGCTGACTGCACCTTAACCCAAATTCTGACTTGTCCTCACACTGGTGACCGTACGTTTGTCAATAGTGACGGTACTTTTTTCTTCCATAATTGTGCACTGTCTATCCATATATGGGTTTAAGGTCATTTTATTTCAAGCCCTTTAGTTGGTTGCCGATGATGTTTATGATGTTAATTTAAAAGTGTGGGTGACATACTGTACACGAGACTCCAAAAAAGTTCAAATGTAAGTGTAAATGTATTGGATTGGATTGAAGTTAAAGTAACTAAGTACATTTAATCATCCAAACAGTGGAGTTATTTCTTCTCCATTCGAAAACTAAATAAAATTAAGAAGAAGATAATTTTGCATAGTAAAATGATTTTCATTCATATTAATTTAAATTATGAACCTACTCGGCAGGGCTGTGTATAAAGTACTTCAAATGAGTCTCTATGACCGAATAAAACAATAGCATATTTACCAAAGTGTGGCTCTAGAAGCAACAATAATCCAATAATATTAATGCAATTAATACTTTGAATAGCACGTGTCTGGAGTCTTATTTTACACAACGATGTTGCTTTAAAGCAATTACCTAGTTAGAAATTCTAAAAATGATATATACGATTCCTCCATCAATCATTGAAAAACTTGTCGTCTATGAGTGTTATTTGTAAAAAGTGTAACTTCTGATGCAGGATTCCCCCTAAATCACTGAATGGACAATCTCAATACAGATACACATAGGGTTTTAAGCTTCAGGTGGAAGTTGTGTACTCAAAAAAAAATCAGGTGAGCACAGATAAACTCTACTTACTATCAACTTTCAGTCGATACAAAACCAATGTCAGTATGTGAACATACGTAAATCTGCACAGTTCAGTCATGTAGCTCTCGTGTGGCAGATGATGCGGCTCAGACATCCCTGGATGCCCAGGAGTCTGTCAGGTGTTTGTGTTGTCCAGTGTAAAGTGCAGTGACCACTGAAGCTGAACTAAAACCCAAATGATTGTGACTTCAGTCCTTATTATTTCAACCATGTGGTGAGCAGCTGACCAGCTTAAACCCTTCCCTTTTTTTCACCCCCCCACCCCCCCTTTAAAACTGTAATAAGGTGCCCTTTGTCCCATGGTAAATTGTAGCGGCGCTACAGTCAAGCCCACCCAGCTGACTGTAATTGCATAGGTGGTTACAATTACATTAATTACATATTTCATCAATGCTGTTTATCCTGCGCACGGTAGATGAAGGAGCCAAACTTTTAACTCTCTCTTTTGTTTTTGCATTTCTTGTCTCTTCTCCCCCCCTGCTTCCCACCACCCCTAACCCCCGTTCCCTACCCTACCCTTTTTTTTTTTTTTTTTTTTTGTGGTTGTTTTATTAGGAGTGAGGGGAGGGGAGGTGCCAGAGGAGGAATTATGCTGAAAGTGTATGCCTTGCAACTTTCCCCCTCCCTGTTGGAAATGTTTATTTGAACAGTAAGCTCATGATTTGAATATTTGTAATCCATGCTTAAATTTACAGGCCAGATGAACTTTTTGGCACAGAATGGCAACCATAAGTAGGATTTTGAGAAAAGCTTTACAAAATTTTAAGCCATGTGCAAGGCTTATATAATTTAGAAGGGGGGAAATATGCACAAATAAAACAGGCTCTGTCTTACTTACTTTACACACGCAGAAAAAAACAGCATCATATGGCGCCGGATGTATATATGCATTGGTTGTGTCCTTCTGTCCTTTTAAAAAACACAGTCTAAAGTTAACAAGGAGTCATCTGTGGATACCTAGAGCAATAAAATAGCCCCAGAGGCACGGGTACTTTAGGTGTTCTGCTGTGTTGGATGTAAATTAGTGTACTCCATATTGACTTATGCTGGTGGGGATGCCACCCATCTTGTAGGCTGGAAGGTGGGAGGGTTGCCCCAATGAGTGGCAGAGAGTGATAGAGAGAGAAAGAAGGAGAGACAGAGAGGTAGAGAAAGGTCGCTGAGGCGGGCAGAAAGCGAAAAGGAAGGCTTTCTTAAATGATGCTAATCAGTCCGGAGGGGCCTGGCCCTCTCTCCCTCATCAGCCTGCTGTAATTCAGATGTGCTGAGAACCTGGAATTAAATGTGTCACTGGGAGATGCTTGTGTATGTGTGTGTGTGTGTGTGTGTGTGTGTGTGTTGGTGTGCATGTGCACCAGCCTCTACTTGCCTTGCATCAACTTCTCTATGTGTATGTGTGTGTGTGTGTGTGTGTGTGCAGGGTGTTAAGGGGTTAAGTAGAACCAAATTAGTCAATGGGAGAACTAACAGCAGCAGTAGCTTTCTGTGTGGCTACTTCTCAGTGAATGTCAAGATGATTTAGCAGCTCTTCTGCTCGCCGTCTGTCTCCGAGCACTGGCCCTCCAATCACCGCTCTGGGCTGTCTGTTTTGTCGACTTCCATGCAACAAATGAATATTAAATCTGCACTGGGCATCTTCACACACGCTAGAGGTTGCAGTGTGAAATATGAGGAATGTGGAGCCCAAAATCCTGTAAGGTAACTTTGGCAGATGGCGGAGCAGGCACTGGACAGCCGCTGTACACACCATTATAAACAGTATGTCATCACCATCACGTAGCTTTAACTCATGCGAGCAACGAAAGAACTCTGCTGACCAGTGCTGGATTGAATGCTGTCCATACTACTGCTGCTATGATACCAACAAAAAAAAACTTTTTGATCCCTCAACTCCTTACGTGTTGCCAGCTTTTTATACTGTTCAACACATTTTTAAATTTTTACAAAAAAAAAAAAAAAGTATTGAGGTTCCATACCCAGTTCTAGTGTTGATGAGTGTGTCCCTTTGTGAGCTCACAAAGGTGTCTGCGTTGGATTTCTTGCCAGCGAAGGGTGTATGTGTGCACTCTTGCTAACATATTGTGTGTGTGTGTGGTGAGGGGTGTGGGAGTGGTGAGGGGGAGTGAGTGTGTATGTGTATGGGTGTGTGTGTGTGTGCGTGCGCGCAGGGACGCCAGTTGGGCTAACAGCTGAATCATGGCTCAGCCGCTGCCCCTCGTAGTCCTTGGCAGTTAGCGGTGTGAAAAAGCCTTCTCTTTGAGGGCATTATATAGATTAATGTGCTGCGCCTCGGGCAGAGACACACACACACCTCGCCAGGGAGGGATCCTGACTGCGTGTGTGTGTGTGTGTGTGAGTGTGTGTGTACAGAAGAGAATCACAGGACTACAGCAGCATAGCACGGTTTATGTGTGTGTGTGTGTGTGTACATGTGAACCTGCACGTGTGTGTGTGTGTGTGTGTGTGCATATGTGTGTGCGGAGATGTGAGAAGGGACAGTTTGAGGGGTGTTAACGAGAGACTAGGAGAAGGTACTGTGAGTAAGCTGTGGAGAGAAAGAGACACAGAAAGAGGCTTGGGTGGCATTAAGATGGATTCTTAGTGAAGTTTGTTGTATTTTTTTTTTTCCTTTTGATATTTTTTGTACAGATTTTATAATTTGCTACTTTCATTCAGATATACTACAAACCATGCACCAAAGTTCTGTCACTTGATCACAAATAAGCAGTTAATACTCATGTGCATCCTTGATTTATGCTTCATTAGCTATGAGTCTGTGTGCAGTGAATACACTGGAATATATTATAGTAGCTGAAAAGCCATTTCACCTAAACTTTAAGTATTCCATTGTATTCACACAAGGGTGCCTGCAGGGGGTCCTAGGGAGTTGACAGCTCTTTATCTAGGTATCTTCAGGTGAATGAGAGGGGCCTGGCTGACCCGGGAGGGACATTGTCTGGCCCAGCGACTTGTCTCTCTTGTCTTTCCTTTGCCTTTCTTCTTTATTCCATACTGTGTTGCCTCTTAGTTGAATTTACTCTGGGTTAAGATCACAGTGTAGAAAAGCTGAAATATGGTATCACAACAAACACACACACACACACACATGGTGCAGCTGCTGGGAGCGAATGGAAAAGTACAGCACAGTTCCAGCTGAGGTGAAAGCAGAAACCATGTAGGGGTAAACAGGGTACCTTTAAGACGTCTCCGTTTCTTCCGCTCTCCTTGGGTTTGCTCACATTTTGTATGTTTCCATTTGCTTATTTTATTTTTGCTTATTCGAAAAATACGGGGGAGATCTCCTTTATCAAGGATTTTAGCACATTCCATTCAAGATTGTGCACATCTGTTGTTTTGTGTATGTGTTGGCACATGTGCTTTAAAGTGTCTGCATGTGACTGTGAGTTCTGAGATTATTCATGAGATTTTTCTTTTTTTTTCCCCCCTTCCTCTGGCTTGTTGACATGCACTGTGGCTGCACAGTCTTGGGACAGAAACGTATACGCGCACGTGAACGCACATGTATGCACATGCATGTTGGTAGTATGTGCGCGCGTGTATGCCTGCAATTTGCCGTTCTCTCCAGCCAGCGGTCTAAATAACCTACTTTTGTCTGACAATGGCATCAAGTCGTGGAGGTGCACATATGCAGAAAGCTATTTGGAAAGGCCTCCTCGTAGCTGTCAGCTTTTATTATGCGCTGAGGTGTCATGTTTGTTAGGAAGCTGAGTGCAGATGGCAGAGTGGAAGAAATGGATCACTAATTTTAACAATGATTAATGAACAGAGATGGAAAATGAATTACACTGGACTATTGGAGGCAAGGAATATTTTCTCTGAAAATGTTAACTTCGACTGCCAGGCAGCCGGCCGTGTTGTGGGAGTATATTGAGGAGGGGGAGGGAATGCGTGTATGTGTGTGTGTATATGAATGCATGATCGTGTGTGTGTTTGTGTGTGTGTGTGTGTGCACTAAGGTGCAATTTCCCCCCACATCTTTTGTAGAATCAACACTTCACTGCTCTTGCCTATTACTTTACTGTTCGCCTGCTTAAACACTGCCGGCTTTATACACATTGTTTCCCCCTCGTGTGTATTGCACTACCAGTTAAGGTACACACTCTTTAATAAGGTAAACACAGGAAAGGTTAGACTGTCTTAAAATGTTAGCTGTTTTCATTACTTTGCAGTGTGCTTTGATATCAAGTCATAGATTAGCAGATTCGATCAACGAGTTGGTAGCTTAGCTGTGGTATTTCACTCAGGTACAACAATAACCTGTCCACATCTGCCTTTGGATATACTAGCAGTTTGCAAGCTGTGTTCTTAAATCCTTTCCTGGTTTTGATCATGAAAACATCAATAATGTATCATGTGGAAAAAAACATTTATTAGATTTTTCAAGGCAACTCAGTCCTTGAAGTCCAGAAGATGGACCTAATTTGCAGGATTCTAATTGGCCGGTGGACAACTTATCAATCCCATTTTAAGCACACATCAGATCAGTGTGTTTAAATGTCATGCAATAGTATTGAAATATCACTTGACAATATAAAAATGAGTGATCCGAGAGACTTTCTCTCTAAGTCGTTCTTTATGTGAGACTTCATAAAAGACACAGAGTCACCCCGTCCCATCGCTCTGCCTTGTATTTGTACCGCTTTTGAGGTTTGTCTGTCTGGGTGGCTGGTGCAACGTGATTTAATAGTTAGAGTGAACTATTTTGAATTTAATTAAGGGCCTGATGGGAAATACGTTAAGGGAGAAAACAAAGCAACTTCTGGAAACATTGTGTGTTTATGCATGTGTGTGTGTGTGTGTGCATGCAAAGGAGACAGAGAGAAACAGAGAGAGGGAGAGAAAAGAGAGAGAGAGAGAGAGAGATCTCAGGTTACGGTAGCATATGCTAAACACTGAAAAAACATACACAATGCCTTTGGTGAACAAGGTAGTTGGAATGCCCTTGGGAGCCAATTTAGATTGTGACTTAAGGCAACATTGTGGCTTTGTGTGCGAGCATGTGTGTGTCCCCTGTTCTGCACGTGAGCGTGAGTCTAACACATACAGATTCAAAAAGCTGGGCAAGGGACATCTGCTCGTTGGGAATGAGACCTGGCTTTGTGGCCCTGCGCCCACACCACCCGGAGCACACGGCAACCACTACAGGACAAAAGTTGGGGAAGCTGGTGTCCTAACCCTACCCCTCTCTGCATACTTCCTAAAGCAGTACATGCTGACTGTTCCTAACACAGCTCATTTCTGAAGGTGTTTCCCCAAACTCTAGATGTTAAAAAACAATCCAGCTCAGCCCTGGAAAAGTAGAATTGTAGTTTGTATGTGGTGGATGATAATTTGTTCTCAGCTAAGATGCTGACAGGAAATTAATTTGTCTTAGTAGCTGTACAAAAGTGCCTTAGCGATGATGACATTGAAAACATGACTTTATTGATAATAACCAAATGTTTTCTTTCTTTGAACATGATCTTTGTCATCTCTGAGAACCCAACTAAAATTCTACTTTTCCAGGACAACAACCAATTGTTTTTCACTCTGACCACCTCTGATCGCAGTGTACTACTTTATGGAATATCCGGAGAGTTCGCACGGTGACTCAAATGTTCAGTATGTGATTCATGAGTGGCACAGACTGGGGGCTTGATGTCCACCCACTGTTACTTTTGATTAGCTTCACTGAAACAGTAGTGTTGGTTAGATCTGCACGGTTCTCCCGCAGACTCTCCACATCTGTGGAGGGGAACACAGAGCAGAGTCAGTTTCTCCATGCGTGAATTTCTCTCCACTTCCAGGATAGCCATGAGAAGAGTTTGTTAAACCCATTTCCATAGTAATCAATCACAGAAATGAGCAGCACCTACTGTAGGTACACTGAAGAAAAAAAATAAGGTGACAGGTGATAAATGGGGCACCCCAATGAACATAGAGTACAGCATCGAGCATTTAGCACTTAAGTTTGAAGTAAATACGCAAAACCAAGATCTCCCAGATTACCATCTAGGCAAACTTCAACAGATTTAAGCACACATTTGAAATGTCACAAAAAATGAAATGTAAATCAGGAGCAGTTTATTCAGCTGTGTAGAAATAGATAAATTAGCTTCTTCAACAAAGAACAAAGCCATACAACTTTTGCAGGTTTTCCACCTCAGCTGAGCATGAAAACTTCTTTTGCAGCGTTTAGGAATACACAGTATATCGTGTGTAATGTCATAAATCGTGGCTCCTATCAGAAGCCGCGAGCAGCTTGCATTTGCACACAGTTTCATGCTCCTTTAAAGGGGAGTGGCAGTCCTAAACTTCACATACTTCGTGTTGGCTTGATTATTTTTCTGATGTCAAGCGGCAGCTTCAAAGCCGGATCAGATAACGTCCACTGCTGTGCTGCACAGGCTCCTTTCACAGGTTTCCACTTCTGCCATTTTTTTTTTTACATATTTTAACTCCCAGACCTTGTATGTATCTGTATGATTCCCTCATCTTCTGCTGGATATTACAGTGTCACACTAAAAACTAATAATACAATGACAATGAAAAAGTGAACCAGTGATATACATAAGCAATTACAGTTCATATATTTGTTTTTGATTACTCAATGATGTGTAGATGACATCACATTGCAGGAGGTCCTGAGCAAAACTAAAGCTGTGGGGTAGAGGGGGGGTGGTGTGGGAGAAGAGGGTGATCAACACACAATATTTTAATGGGTATTTCTCTGTCGACAGTGTTGCAAACTTGTCAAGCTTCACATGTGGATGACTGTGAATTTCCTGGTGTGTGTGCTTTGTTTACAGGCTCTTGTCGTCCCACCTTCCGCGGAGCTGTCGGCGCTCTTCCTGACATCCGGCGTTCGTTGGAGAGGCGGCAGTCACCCAGGTACGATCACACCCATTGATCACAGGGGAAAAAGGGAGGATATTAAAGGTGTCTGTCACGCTAACGTGCCTTGTGCACACATGTTTTTTGTTTCTTTCAAATCTTTGTTTATATGGGAAAAGTCATTTGAGCACACACAGAACTCAGGCAGCAACATGCTTCTCAGGCACATTGCTGGGTGATTCGTACCTTAGAGCTGCCAAGTACAGCATCTGTTGGTGGTTCAGTGGTTTTGCTTTGGAGTGTATTAATATATGTTATCATGTTAAACTTTAAATTGTTTAGGCCAGCTTCCATTCAAGACCCTACTTCCAGTAGGTTCAGTGTCTTTTCAAGCAAGTGAACTACTGACCCTGCAGTTTGTGGTTAATCAATAGCACTACCTATACAAGCAACATGCATTAATTCCATACAGTCTCTTCAGACTCATATTGTTTCTTGTGCTAGTTATGGCTGAGGGTTATCAAATCCTCTACTGAATTTAATCAGGTTTATTTGTTGTGTCTACACACCTCGTGTCAGCTAAAAAGGTAACAGTTAAGTTTTAAGTAGCAGCTTTATTAATGTTCACACAACCTATGCTACGAACTGAAAAAGAGACGAGCAGCACAAGATATGAAATGTTGATTCAATGTATTCAACACAGTGAAATAACAGCTGCTGCCTACTTAGTTTTGTAACCTTATTTTCACAAGCTGCTTGCTCTAAATACTGGATTCCCACATTCTACTGAGATGATTAGCTTTGAATAAAAATTTCATATCAATCAAGTGAGTTCTGTAAAATGTCATTTTAAATGTAGAAGCAACACCTAATACTGACTGAAATAGAAAGCTTGTTGGTTATTCGTTATATTCATCATTAAATGACAACAGCATGAACAAATATACGTACTTACCCTTTTTCACCACAATATAAATTCAAATAAAAAAGAAATAGGATGTAGGTTCACTGTCTCTTTATTGAAGTGTTAGAGGAGTTTTGCATTGACATTTAATCATGTGTCAGACACTTTTATCCAAAGCGACTTACAAGTGAGTTTTGGCCTACACACACACACACACACACACACACACGCACACACACACACACACACACCTACGCACACAACTGGCCTGTCAAAAAGCCACAATGCCGTCAGTTCCTCTCTCTGTAGCTCAAGGAGACAATTAGCAAACAGAGGTGACATGGTAAACAGGTGCAAGCCATTATTCCCGGAGCTGGAGGAGCGTGGCCACCCCATCTTTTATAGTGATGGGCTGTTATGGTGTGCGTACTGTATGTGTGTCAGTGAGTGATTAGAGATGGAGTGACAAGTACCAGTGAGGGATATGCCTGCTTTGGGTTAGGATGCTTAATCCCACCTGGTTGTCTGTAATCATCACCATCACCATCACCATCCTCATCGCAGCCATCATTGCGCTCATACAACAGAAATGAGACGTTCTCAGGTACCTCACATTCATCTTGGCTTGCCTTACATCTATACATGTCTCTCCAACATTCCTTCCCTTCCTTTCCTCTTCTCTCCAATAATTACTCACATGCTTTCACGTCTCCATATTCTTTTAATTTTGGGGGTGGGGGGGTGGGAGCGGTCAGCCCAGTTTGTAAATATCGACTGCTTGTGAAGTGCTAATCAATTGAACCCTTTTCTCTTGAAGCAATTCATGTTCTAACATTTACTACAAGATTTGGATTCAGCAGGGTTTGAACATGTGTGGCTGTTGTCCTCTTTGGGACAAGCTGAGAAAACAGCCTGTCCCAATTGTCACCTTGCATTCACATGCACCTCGAAAGTGAAATAAAGACATATTTGTCCTTCTAACTTAATAATAATAAGATTGTGATCCTGCAGTTCTCCGCTCTGGCCAGGCCCTGGTAATGGTCTGTTTTGGATTCCATTTATTAATTAAATATAGCATGGGTGAGTCATGGCATTTTGGCTTGTGTCATATCAGAGGTATGTGCCACAGATTTCCCTCATATTGGAAGCAGAGCTAACACATGCTCCCTTTGACGTATTCTCACACCATTTCTCACACAAAGAGCAAGCACACACACAGTTTCTGACACATACACACACACACACACACACACACACACACACACACACACACAGACGACTTATATAGAAAGAGATTCGTAAACAGAACTGCAAACACACACACACACACACACACACACACACACACACACACACACACACACACACGAGTGAGCATTCACAGATACACACATTAAACGTTGACATACTGTACTAGAACATGCTGCTGATAAAAAGGGAATGCCAGTTGCTACCAATTAATGTAAATCTATAGCAAAGGTGTAAAGTAAAATGTTTCTGAAGCTACTGACGCACTGTATATATTCTAGTTTAACTTAGCTTCTTTATTTTATAGCTAGAGTTAGATTGATGTGAAGGTTTTACATGACATGATACGTTTAAAATGTGATTAGTTTCAAAAATACAGATTTTATTGATAAAATAAGTCTAAAATTTAGTTAGAGGAAAAATGAGCTCATATTGACTAATATTCAATGTCACATAAAGGTAAGTACATTTTCTCAATTTCTGAAATAAAGTATAATTTCAGTTAATTGTACTTAATAAAAGAAAAACTATTTACTCTCCTTTCCCTTTTAATCCACTACAATTCAGAGGTAATTATGATTCTTGTTACTCCATTACATTTATCTGACTAGTTACTTTGCAGATTCAGATTGTTAAATGAATGTTATCAACTAATAAATGAAGAGGTATTATTATGGATTAACCAGCTGTCAGTACATATTACGCACGCCCCAGCTGCTGTTTTTGTTCCACACCAAGTCACCATAGTAACACAGACCTTTGACCCAATTGTTGTATTAATTCATATGCCATCATATTCACGTTTGAGAGTTTGTCCAACAAACCTGCAGACAGCAGCATCAAATTCAGAAAAAAAGCTGTTTAAAATATGTTGTTTTGTTAGTGGAGAATGGTACAATAACTGCATCAGCTTGAATATCAGCTTGAATGAAGAATGTGCAGTTGCAGGTATTTAGACTTTTACTTTTAATTAGTAATATTGGGTTTGTGCACTTTTATGACACTACACAATACTGCATCAGCAACAATACTTAACTAATATAATACAATATGACACAACACTGGGGTCATTCTGCTGCATTATGTGCAGTTGTAGTACTTTTAGCAGACACTGATTTTTAATAATATCTTTTGATAATTTCAATTAGGTATCCAGAACTTTAATTTGTAATAAATTACTTTTATAATCTGTTATTACTACTTAGAATAATCTGAATGATTTTTTTTTCCATTTATAAAAAAGCTATTCCATATTCTATCTTTACATATCAAAAGGTTTGTTGCAATCATGCACTAGATAAAAGATATTTAGACACTTCTCCATTCTTTTCATGCTGTGTACTATCAAATTATAACATTTTTATGTGCATTCCAGGAATGATAAAGTATAATTTACTTTTCTGGTGCACCCACACATCACCAGCCTGGCTTCTAGTTCTTGATAGTGATTTTCTACATTTGCCAGCATGCCTTTTATTAGCCCCCAGAGAAAGGGTGTGAATTTCTTGCTTCTTGCATTTCTAGTATTATAATAGGTATAGGTGTGTAGCCTGCTAATTTGTGAACACTGGGTTGTGTTTCTTATTGCAGCTTTTACTCAAACCCAAATTCAATTCTTGGCGATGCTGCACCAAAACCTGACACTGATTCCACCGCTGAAAGTATCAAGCTGATCGCAGGCAGTATGTTTGCGTTAGGATGTTTTTTTCCCTTAAGAGAACAGAAAAAAAAAAAACAAAAAAAAAACACAAGGTGCATGGGTGGTGGGTGAAGAGGGGTCAATTTCCCCACAGTTTCCTCTTGAATGTTGCTGGGTTAAGATTGTCACTGCTGTGTGGTGCTCTGCCCTGCTGGTATAAATAGGATATGATTGGCATCACAGCAGAAAAAAAAACTCTCTCTCACTCTGTCTCTCTCTTTATCTCTCTCTTTCTCTGACAGCCTTCATTTGCTGGAGGAGTGGCAGACTTGGTGGGAGTTAATGATTATAATTATTTAGCTTTTTTTTTTACATTGTGGGATAATTATTTAAGAGGTTCGTGTAGTCATTGTTGTAATCAGTAAAGAGAGATTACAGAAAATCCGCATGCCAACAGATGGCACTTGGCTGTTGTTGTTGCTTCATATTAAACCCAGTGCGGTACAGTCGGTAGCAGACAGACAGGAGTGAAGGGACAATCAAAAAGGGGCCAAATTATAAAACAGTTATTTCCGTCATCATAAATCAATTTATCATATCACTTGAACCCAAAGAAGAAATCAAAAGTAGTTTGAATTGTGTGTGTCAGCTATCACTGACACACTCTTGTTCCCAAAGTGGTGTTTTATTTTGGTGGGGTATATAGTGGATTTACAAAAAAAAAAAAAAAAGTTCTTCAACAAAGCAAACTCATCAAACAGAATTTCATAAAAGAAGCTGTGACCCTGTGACTTTATCTATTAAAACCACAGCGGAGGATCATGGTTGTTCACACGCAACCTAATTCACAAAGAAGGTCAGTGTTTGCTAGCTCCGCTCCTCTGGGACACCGGCCGCTCTAGCCACCTCCTGCCTGGACTGTGAGCTGACGCCACTTTCACTTTGACTCCACAGTTGTGGATTACTTCTGTTGTTTTTCTTGTTTGTTTGTTTTTGTTCGATCTACATCTATTTATGTATTCCTTGACAAGTGAGAAAGAAACAGATAAATACAAAGTGAGGCGTGGGCACTTGCTATCCGAGGTCGGGAGCAAGACGAACACCAAGGCTGCTGGCCTACATTCCTGACTAATTGTATAATTGGAAAAGCTCTCCAAATGAGCAAGCAAGCCCCCCCAACCCCACCACCCCTCTCACCCCCCTTTCACTAACCATCTCCCCCCTTACTCACTTAACAAACCCCCACCCACTCACACACCCACACTCACACACACACACACATGCACGCCCTTCAAAGCAAATCACAAAAGAGCATTTTGGGAATAATAATAATTTCAAAAAGCGTCCATTATTAATCCCACACAGTGGCATCCCTGGCAGCAGCAGCTAGGCTGGTTACCACACGATGCACACATACACAAATTTAAAGAGTACAAGTATTAAATAAAGTTAAAACTATTATGTCCAAAATGAAACATCGCAAATTCTTTCTCATATGTTGGATACGAGACCACCTGTAACGTTTTGATTCTATCAATCCGTTAGCTGTACCTGCTTATCTTGGTGGAGTTGTAAAAGGGTGGGTGTCCTAGCTGACATGGCCCATGACATGGGCGGGGTGCGCCCTGGATAGCCCACCAGTCTATCACAGGGCTGCCACATGGTTGTCACGCTCAGGTACAAGCCCTGAAACCTTCTTGCTGTGAAGTGACAGCGCTGAGCCCTACATCAGTGTGCTGCCCGTCATTAGTGCTTTGATAGATTTGGGGCCATGTGGGCAAAATCCAGGCTGAAGAGGGTAAGATATACTTATATTGCAGTGCCTCAAATGGGGTATACTCTTTTATGAATTTGAAGTCTTAAGTCTAAAATGAAAATTGTATTTTCTGGTTATGACTTGATCAACGTTTCTTCAGGCAGCTCCTCGAGAGCCATGAATAACAAACAAACTGAACTTCAGGTGTAAAATGTCCCTTTAAAAAAGTTCAACAAATGTTGAGAAAGTTGAAAAGCATTCATGTGAACTTTTTTGTTGTCACAAGAAAATAGTATAATGGCCAATGAGGGCTGAACTACCTGTGTACTTTGTTGGTGCTCGTATTTTACAGTTAGCACTGGAGCTCATGGTCAAATTGGATTTCCTGATTTATGGTCCCTGCCACGCGCCATTCATTTCCATGGCTACTGAGAGAGGGATGGACACAGGGGGGAGGATTTCTGAGGTTGACAGCAGTGTCTAACGGGATTGCGGGGTGCCGTTAAAACGAAGCTGTTAATTAATGCTATTGATCAGAAAAAAAGCCAAATGTGATTTGCATACAGCCCAACTGATCAATGCATTAACCGATTTTTTTTCCTCTCCCTCCACTGAAATCTGATTTCCTGAGTTTTAAAAGTGAGAGAGAGAGTTCAGACTAATGTGGATCGATTGGGCCTCTCTCAGACAAGAATACAAAGCATTTTATTAGCTGTTGAAGGGTGAAACATAGCAGGGCAGAAGACACGGTCGCACGTTGGATTATGTATTTATGTCTCATTTTGACAACTGCCATGTTCTGCCTTTACGTATTTCGTAAAACTGTTATCGACATTGTCACATCCCACTTCTTATAGTGAACAGAAAACATGGTAATAAGGTGATATTTCCGCAGGGCCAAACAAAATCTGTTTTTATAAAAGGCAACAACGTAGAAAACATAACACCTATGACAATAACAACAGGGGCATGAAAAGAGAAAACAAAAAAAACAAAAACAGGTGTTAAAAAAGCAATATGTTGTTTCTTTTTTTTCCCCCCCAGCTTTTTCTTTCCCTCGCTGTCAAGAGCAGCTTATTATAGTGTATTGATTTATAAAGCTTTAAATGTGATCCTCCATGTCCAAGTCAAGGGCATGGAGCGAAAGAGAAAGAAAGCGAAGAAGAAAGGAGGAGGCAGGAGCGGTGCAAGAGAAGGGAGAAGGAGCAACGAAAGAACGAAACAGGCGTCTGGAGACGGATAGAGATAGAAAGAGTGTCCACGACATGGGGAAGTGGCAGCGAGGCATTTTTAGAGCTGCTCTGGAACACAAAAGGGTAATTGTTTTAGCCCAGATGTTGCTTTCGCACAACAAGCAGGATACAATGTTCCTACTGAGCTGATGAGCCCAATCAGTGAAATGATTAAAAATTGATTTTGTCCCTGTAATTACAGTATGTAAACTACTTAGCCGGGATTGCAAAGGAAGTGATTTTCTAATTACGTATATACTCTGGTGTCTAATGATTGGTTTTTTGAAGTAATGAAGAGAGGGTCCTAACGACTCCACTGTGTTCTGTTGTTGAAGGGAGAAGGCAAGGGAAGGGGAGTGTGTGTGTGTGTGTGTATGTGTGTGATGGGGGTGTGGGGTGGGGGATGAGAGAGAGCATCGTTAGGGCAAGACAGCAGGCTTGGATACAAAAGGGGGATAAAAATTGAACTTTTGCCAGCCAGTTGCTAGCACGCTAACACGGGGCCCTGTGTTCGTTTGCATGGGATCTGGAAAGCTAAATGGAGGCTGTGACTTCTCATGGGGGTCGCCAGGCCTTAACCAGCCCTGGCAATCTGGACCCTGCAATTAAAACCTCATGGGGGTTAGGGGATTCAGGACATCGCACATGCATAGAAGAATTAACATCCGCACAGGCCACAAGCACATCCACAGAAACAGGGCCTTGTGCTCTGTCTCTGCACGTATTTCACCAAGAAAAAAAAACTATTTCCCACAATGTTGAACTGGTCCTACATTTTACCCATGCCCAAAAATTACTCTCAGGGGCTCTGGTCTTCAATAACCATCAGCATCATAAAGTCTCCGCTCTCTCTGGTGATCTACATTTACGCTACACTCAACTGGCAGTTTCTTAGCCACAACAGCTAAAATTGTAATATCATGTTTGTCCACTCTTTGTGCTGAATCATCTCTTTGTATAATTTAACAACAGAACAGAGATATTGCTGGTATTGAGCCTTTACACTTATTGCTATAAGTGGGATGGACAAAGCAATAGAGATACCTGTCAATATAAAAACACTTGTATCTTCTAACACAATTATACAGTTGAGTTAGGACCTCTAGACAGCACTCTGAGCTGAGTCTATGCTATAGCATTTACTCTTCCATACCTCTTGTCCGTATCGAAGAACAAAAACCGTCATGTTTCCACATTGCAATTGATCAGTTATGACTGTTGTTATGATGAGAGGTCTGACAGACTGCCATACCCATGGAACCAAGCAGTGACACACCCAGTGCATCAGTAAGTGACGCCAAAGGGGTATCTTAAAGTCGGAAGTGTCATTATGTGCCGCTGTGGAATGAGAACATGTTGGACAGCCGTATTCATGCCCCGCTGGAACATTTCATTGAGTCTGGATCAAAGAAATCGTAGATTGCTTTTAAAATAATTGCAACAAATTTAACTCATATGCAAAAACAAGGTGGCAGCAGGGCTCTGTAAAGATACAGTATATCTGCATTATTAGATAATCATCAACCCAAACACGAGTGATGTGGGATGGCATCTGGTCCAATCTTCACTTAGTTCTGCCAAATCATACATTGTTTGAAAGCACAATCTCATGCTGTTTTCTATCTAATCCTCTTCTCGTTCTATTTTCAGGCTAGTGCACATAAAAAAGTGTATTTTTGTCAGATCCACTTGTGGGGAAGCATCTCATTCCCTGTCCGTCCTCTCTGTCCTCTCTTCTTCGTCTCTTTTCCCGTCAACCGTGACTTGATGAGGCATCAAAGACACAACCTTTGACTTGAGTCGTAAATTAGAGTCAACCATTGAGTCCGGTACACAGTGTTATTGTGGCGAGGCATCGAGACAACCAAAGAGTCACTCTATAAGGCAGGGAATATAGAGATAAACTTACAGGGTCGCAGAGCACATAAAGAGCACATAAATCATACCACACAGAATGAGTCACCGCCTCAACAGCGACTCTGCTCTCCCCTTCTTCTTCTCCTCTTAACATATCTACCAAAGCTAAACATATTCTCCTTATCTTCTGTTCAATATTCAATATTTAATTATGACTTTATTCAATTATTTTTTCAAATATTTTTTTTTTTCTTGAGAAATAAAAGGACGTGAGTTAAGCCTCTGATTATTGGGAGGGAAAGATCTGTGGTTTTTAGTTCCTTGGGAACATTAATAAGTGACAGAAAGCTAGATTAAGAAAGCTGGGATGCAGCTAGAAAGAAAAACGACAAAGCTTTGAAATTCTGCCAGTATCACCAACTGCAC
Source organism: Anabas testudineus (assembly GCF_900324465.2). Classification (NCBI taxonomy): domain Eukaryota; kingdom Metazoa; phylum Chordata; class Actinopteri; order Anabantiformes; family Anabantidae; genus Anabas; species Anabas testudineus. The sequence continues at coordinate 25,034,598 of NC_046612.1, read as the reverse complement.
TCTTCTGACACAGCTGATTGTAAGAGAAGCTGATAGCGCAGCCGGCGTATGCCTTTAATAATTCATTTAGTTAGGCTATGATCTATCATTTTGTACCTTTTGACATGCGATATTGAAATTTAATATTGCATCAATACAAATGATGTATTGCCAGTCGTCGGGAGAAAGGATCTGGATTGCAAAAAGATCTCTGCAAATGTCTTTTCACTCCCCTCTCTCTCTCATGGCTTTTCAAAGCTTCATTGTACTCAAGTAGAAAGGCATAAGAGAAACATCTGTCTTTTTCCCCCCCTTTACTCCCAGCTTTGATACGTGTGTTTTAAAAACTGACAACTTAAAACACTCAGGGAGAAAGTCTCCTGCTCAAACCAGAGTCAAGAGAGGCTTGGAAAGAAAAAAAACGGGTGGGGTGTTGGGGGGTGGAAGTAAGTAGAAGAGGAAACATGACAGCAGTGGCTGAGGGAGACGTCACGCGTTGTAGAGATCTCTGACATGACTCTGTAGTGCGGTGAAATCCCACAGGCGATATTAGGGCTATGAGAGGGAGCACTGAGGGAACTAAAGGCTGCTGTTGTGGTGTCAGTCTAGCCTGGCTCCCAGACTGCATCATGTATGCAGTCTGCTCAGTGAGATAGGGATGCACCGATAGCAACCCTGGCTCATGTCAGTCTGAAGTAGATTATATGTGTCAGAGGATTTCCCCACCACTAAACACTGCTACTAAAGGAGACAAGCCAAAAAATAAAATAATAATCATAATAAAAAAAAGAAAAAGAAGAGGAGATTTTTTACATTCTCACAAATGAATGATGAAGACAGATGAACTCAATACAGAATTTGGTCTCAGGCACTTCTTACTGTAATACGCACCATTTGTGAAAGCAAAAGTTTGTACACGTGACTGCAAATCTTTATTCTGAATCCAAAGTCACTGGTTAGGTTCACCCTCTTTGATGTTATCACTCCATTCAGTGGTCTCTAGCTGTTGTCATCAGCGCTGTAGGAAAGCAAGTAGGTCCCTGCTGTGCCTGCCAGTAGGTTCAGTAGGTCATTATCATGCGATATCATGTGTCAAACATCCAATGTCATGGTTACAATGTTAAATGCAGAGTAACAGTTTGCTTAGCTTTAGCGACAAAACGACTTGAGACACAAAAGGGTTGGGTAGATTTAGGGAGCAGATTGTGGTTTGAATTACAGTAACGTTTTGACTACACTGACCAATAGTTTAACACAGGAAACAAACCGTCTCTCCCACCCCGACCTCCACCCTACACAGAGACTGTTGCTTTTATATCAAGTGTCACTCTCGCTTCTGTCACATTTAGCATGGCCTCTAGCTTTAGATAGATAATTACCACATTGATGATAACTGCCTTCTGGAATACTGGTAGAGGTCAGGTATCCCACTGAACCATCACTGGGGGTATGATAATGACTGATAATGACCACTCAGTGGATGGATTACACTTTTTGTGTTTCTTTGGTTAAGGTTAGGGAGAGGTTGTGGTTTTGGTTAAATGTAAATAAACATGTTGTATCTGGGCCTTCTGAATTCAAATCTCAGTATTTACTATAAAAACTTCTAACCTGTTGACACTAAATAATCTTCCAGTAGTTGTTTGTTCCGATCAGACGTAGGAATTAATTTGGAATTAATCTTGGTAAAAAGCATATGGCTTGATGATTGCAGATGATAGATGATGATGCTGGTGATGCTGACAGCGACAAAAATGATTACAACAGTATAAAGCACGTTCGTTACGGTCACAAAAGTGAATTCAAACATATTTGGCTAAGAAATCCAAACGTTTACAGCTCTGACGTGCTTCCACTATAGGTGTAAAATATATTTCAACAGACAGATCAAAGTGACCCAGTGTGTCTCAGCATTGACTATGACATCTTTTTTCACAGGACTTTGGGTGAATCAGAGATGCTGACCTGCTATTTTGTGTGCACATCCGTGTCACTCTTGTTCCAGAGAACTGATGAGTGTGTGCGCCTGTGTCATTAACGACACGTTTGTGTCTGTGTATTTGCATTTTTACCACTGATATACGGATGTCAATTAAACAGGGGAAGGAAAAAACAGCTTAGGTGACGATCCCTGCATGCATTTGTGGGCTATTTATAACAGCCCCTCTCTCTGATTTCCTCATGGCCTCATGCTCCTCTAAAACAACACTTTCACGCACAGCATTTGATTTGCTGATTGCATTGTTTTATGTATTTCTTTAACCATTTCTAATGTAAAAACAGAATATTCCCGCTAATTCTTTCATCACTTCCGAGAATGTCGACCTTTAGCTGTGCCCTGCTTTGAACATCTAGAAAATCTGCCATGCATGTAGGTGTCTGGATATGTTAACAGTGGGAAAGAGAGACACGGTGAGAGAGAGAATTAGGTTCAGTTGGGAGGTGCCTTGGGTTGCGCTGGGTCATGGTGCGCCTCCCTGCTCTCTGCCTTATGTCAAGGCTTTATTATTTCACCTGCCAAGGTCCTGACCTGCTATACCCGGAATTTACCTTTCTTACACTTTCCACAAAACAGATTTGGATCAAACAGCCTGTTGAAAATCTGTGTAACTGACCGCTACATGCATTGTCGCGTTGAAAGGATTAATTGATTGGTCTAACAACAGAGGTGATTGATTAATTGTTAAAGTGTTTGTCATTCATCAAGAAAAAAAAAAAAAGAATCTTAAACCTTCAAAATTGAAGCTTTTGTTTGTAGAGCACCTTTTAAATACAGAAACAATCCAAAGTGGTTTGAACAATTAGAACTTTAAATGTGCTAAACTTTACAAAGTCAATATAAAAACACACACTGGGGGCCAAAATATGATCTTAAATTATTATTACTGAATATTGAAATTATTTACAGATGATTGTCAATAATGATTTTCATTGTTTTGTGAATAGTAGTAAGACATTACACTCAGGCAGCTTTTCTGCTCATTCTGGTTAACTCTTAGCTGCCACCTCAGTTTGTCTTTGGTCGCTTGCAGACCATTTCTTCCTTCATCTTTTCTTTCCTTCATTCCCTCATCCCTTCCTTTCCTTGCCTCAGGGGTGCGTTTGGCAGGTCAACACCTCAGCGTGTGGGGCACCATGGGCCAGATGACCTTTGTCTGTCATTGTTTTGCTCCTCACACCTCACCCAGGGAGAAGGGGAAGGAGCTTAGTGCCTTACACCTGCCACTGCTTTACTGTGCTGGATGTTGGCATGGGGTGATTTTAGTGGAAGAAAGACATTGAGTCTTAGATAGTTTGCGTGTATAGCCAACAGTTGGTAAATATTACACAGCCTTGAGAGTGGGTGCACACCGCATCATGTGCGCTGTGTTTACAGTGGATTGAACCTCTGATGGCCCTCATAGTAGCGTCTGCTCTGAGCTACACTCAACCAGGTTGAAAGGAACCCAAACAAGCAGCTGCAATGAAGCAAAAGTGATGTTAGATTCCAAATGTGATTTGCATTCTCACATGCGGCATTGAAAGATAAATCAAACACACCTCGAGTGAATGAGGGGACGAAGATGAAATGAAATACCCAAATACTGCCTCCACCGGGGCCTGATTGAGTTCAGGTGGCTGGAAAGTGTCTCACCCAGGGCTAGTTGTCAGTGAAGGATCTGCTGTCTTCTCATCTCTGTGTGCTGCAGGGCTAACTTGTGAACATCGGGTGTGTCGCTTTGACGGATGTTTGTGTGCCTCCTGTGTTGTGGGGGGACGGGCCGTTGACACACTTCATATTTCAACAGCAAGGTCTAAGGAAGAAATGAAGATTGATGTGGAAAAATGGCGTGGCAACCCATCGCCCCTTCGATACATATATTATCATTTACACGAGTGTGACACCTTTGTGCATGCCTTTATATCTGTATATATGCATGCATGGGCATGATTCAAGGCGCCGCACATATTCTTGTGTAAACGTGTGTGTATTTTTTGAGGAGGGGGGGGTCATTATAGACATGTGATATAATTGCATTTGATCTCCAAATAAACAGAGAATCAGTCCATCTCCTTGGTGGAGATGGCAGATGTGATGGACGAGCGCATTAGTGGCGAGGACAACATTAGATTTGCTCAAAATTATTGATCTTTTGTTTGTGAGCCAAGTCGGCGATAAATAACAGTGCATGGGAGATGTGACTCATTATCACCATGCCAAAAGCCCGACAGACCTCTGTCAAAACACCCCCCCACCCACCCCTTCCTTCTTCCTTTCATCTCCGTCACTACAAACCAATTTAATCTGTTTTTAATCCTTCCCTCTTTTCTGTTGCCGGTGCCTTTAATACGAGGCCTCACTGTCACTATCTGATTCGCTTAAAATTTTAATCCCACACTGATAACCCTGTATTATTACATATTCCCACACACACACACATACTCACACAGAGGCAGCAGGACACTCACACATAAATACACATATACACACACAAATATGTACACACACACACACACACGTTTAGTGGCTCTCTCAGTGTTTTATTCCTTTTTACCTTCTTAGTGAAGAAAAAATCCTGTTATCACACAATGGGTAATTTATATCCATTACCAGCGTTTTCAATCCTTTTCAGTGCGGCTGTCACTGCCTTTGGCACACTCGTGATTAATGTGATCTAATAATAGTCTGCCATTATATTTCCTTTAGTAAAACATGTACCAACATCCTATTCAGCTCCACGAAATTCATTGCCCCTTAAAATATTTTTCCCCTTTTTCGTTTGAAAGACAAGATTGCTGTTTTTTTTTCCCTCCATCTCGTTGCCTCCCAGGAGGTGATTATTTGTTGGGTGGTGGGGTCGGTGTGTGTGTGTGGTGTGGAAGGCAGAGGGTTAGCGATGGCACTTCCCCTATGCTATTTTCAGACACTTATGAGGATGATGAAAGATGCTGTGATTGAATGCGGTTGTACGCGTTTATGTCTGCAGGTTGGTTATGGGTGTACGGGGTCATCACGGTGGTGGGATACGATGGCAGGATACGATGGCAGCAGCGTTGTTGTTGGCCATGTAGAGGTTGAACAGCTTCAGTTTGTTCTAGAAACAGTAAAACATGCACAAGTTTCGCACATTATTTCTAATTCATAAAAATTCGATACAGTCTGGTTTAGTAGTAAAAGCAATACATGTTCAGAATGATTACTGTATCTGCCCCCTCATCAAACCCCCCTCATCAAAAATATGTTCTGTTATTTCCCTTTTGTCTAAGTAGTAAGAAGGTAGTGTGGGATGGGTGATGGAGAGGGAAGATGCTCTCCAAGGAATGTGCATAGGATTAGGTGTGTGTGTGTGTGTGTGTGTGTTACTGGGGAGGTGGTCCAGCAGTGGGCTCTGTTCCCTCCCAGCCGGACACCCTGAGCCAGTCTGCCACTTATGGGGCACGTTTCAGACGGGGCGGTGCCAACGCTTGCACACACACACACACACACACACAAACACACACATACTGAAGTTGGGCGTGCACATACACACTCGCACACACACATGGTCCTGGCTCCTTCCCACAAAGAGGGTTAACCCTTACTGGGTACTTAGACTTGTATCCAGGATGAACAGGTGGTCCCACAAAACATGGGCATCTATTTCCTCCTGACTTATCCCAGTGTGTGTGTGTTTGTGTGTGTGTGTGTGTGTGTGTGCGACGAGGGAGGGGTAAACAGAGAGAGATGGGGCTAGAGAGAAAAAAGAGTTCACATGACGTGTGTGGCGTTAGTACACCTTTTGTATGTGTGGTGGCTGGTGTACAGAGCAGCTTGTGGAGGATCCCACTGCTGTGTGGAATTGACATCAGATGGCTGTCCTTACAAGAACGATATTACATCCAACTTCCATTTAGCAAGGGACGTCTAATATATCTGTGCCGTGTCAACATTTGTTTGTGTGTGTGTTCATCGGCACCTGACCCAAGAATCTGACCACATCAAACACAGCTGTCAACACTTTTCTTCTCCTGCTTTTCTCCCTGTTTTATTATTTTTTTTCCCTCTTGAATCCCTTCATCCGGGATACTTCCATTAAAGATAACTTGTATTGAGCCACATCTTATTCCCCTCCATCTGCCTTTCCCCTTCTGTCTCAAGTGATCCCTTCCCAGAAGAGAAAATCGAAGGTAAACCACTTCTATGGCAAAAAACGTTGCGCTCCACTTTGAATGTTTTAAATATCACCCTCTGATGGATGCAAGGTCGTGATGTAGCTGCTTGGGTATAACACATCAGACTCGCAAAGTGACACATTTATCACCTGACCACTCTTATAATGAAAGTTACACTGAACATCTGGCTGTCAAAACACGTGGCTGAGACCTTTTTCACATCAGAGCAGCACTTTTTTATTCTTTCCTTTCCGTTTATTCTTTTATGAGTATTCTGTGGCTCAGCCCCTCCCTGACCGAGAGACACGTGAAATAGACATTTAGGAAAATATGAGTAAATAAGCAAAGAGAGAGGAAAAAGGAGCAGAGGAGATAAACATAAACAGAGCAGAGAAAAGAGAAGTTTCTCTCTGACTCAGCGGGTTTTAGTAAAGTCTGATTAAACGAGGTGGGAAACCGCTTGGGCTAGTAAATAACAGAGGTGTCAAAATATTGCTTAATGACCTGGATGTCTACTGCATTAAATAATGTAGCTGTACATTTATGCAGCTGTTTTTTTTCTTTTTGTTGTTGTTCTTTAAAAAAAAAAAAGATATATTTAAATGTATAATAATTACCACCAGTATATGAAGTACAGTTTAACAGAAACAGGATTTGAATGTGTGTGAGGAGCCTTTATTGATCCTTAAGAGTGTGTTATATAGTCTACTTCTTTGAATTTAACAAAAAAAAAGTGTTGGACTTAAACATATCATTTTCCATATATGATTAGCCAGAATTATTTTCTTTATCCATTTGTAAAATCTAATTGAAAATACTGGGCTGGACAATAACGCTTTTCTTCACAGTTAAATCACGATGGTATATTGTGATGAGTTTGTACAGTTTTGATAATCTTATTTATTACATTGGAATAGACGCTTTTTATTGTCCAAAACCATGTGTGAGTCAGACCACTGGCTGACATCTTTATTCATTAACATAAAATACTCTAGGCCACAGTTTTTTTTTTTTTTTGCATCTCACTGCAGGACTAAACTGAATAAATATCTGTTCATCTGTGACAGTTCCACAGTGCACAATGCAACAACTGTTTGACTCAGTGTAGCCAGAAAAGTAGAGTATGAAGCCTTCTATATAGTTAGCTTTTTTAAAACGTGTTTTTGTGTCATTTCCAATTTGAAAAAGGCTCAGACTGAGAAAAAATTAAAATGGCAAATAGATACGCACACAAAAAATGTATTGAAAGGTTTAAAGCGCAAAATAAAGACAAGTTGGTGGACAAACAGGAAGAGCATGAGAGAGTGAGCTGGAAGTAATCAGAGGTTACAGTCAGGTGCTCAGCAGTCGATTTACTTTCCCCATCTCTTTCCAGGAGGGAAACCCCTTCTTGAGGAGGCGATGCTAGAAGCACGGGGATGAGGGAGGGAAGGGGAGCAGTGGTGGTGAACTCAGCGCATTCCTTATTTTCTCTCTCTGGTTCTCTCTTTCAGGGCTCCCTGATCAGTGCTGACCAGAAGAGGGACTGAAGCTGATGCTGGCGTAACGGGGCTAAGCACACCGTCACGCTGTCTGAGAAACGATCCCCACCCATTGTCTGAGGTGACTCAGGGCTTTGAGGGGAAAAGGAAGTGTGTGTGGGAGGGGACAGGGTGCGGGAATATGTGGTGGGATTGAGAGGTTGAGAGCAAGCGAAATTAGATTTGGGGTTGAAAGGAAGGTAGATGGTATAATTAGTTGTAAAAGTACTCAAGGAGAAGGAAAAGGAAGGAAGGACACTAGGAAGCAAGGCAGGAAGGGAGAAAAGAAAGCAGAAATATGGGCCTCTGAACGAGCCAGTGCCGCAGGTTAGCAGCTCATGAGGCTCATCAGCTATGATACAATCTGTGTGGGGTGATGATGACGATCACTGTGATAACAAGGATGATCATGATAATGACACACACACACACACACACACACATACACACAGCAGTTTTGCTTGGACATCCATTATATGTGGACGCACAGAGGGCCTGCATTGGCATATCAACAGATAATTCCTGTTTAATCCCATCAGTTATCTGTTTTAGCAGGGTTACTCTGTCTATCTTTAAGTCCAAGCCGTCTGCCTCTTGTGTCATTCTTCTGTCTCTTCGTTTACCGCACAGAAGCTGTGTAGTGAACATGATCTATATACAATAGATACGCATGTGCATGACTAAACCTACACTTGAGGGCTGCAGGGACAGGAGGAGAAGAGGAGTGCAAAAGGTGCAACAGAGGCCTCGGTAGGCATGATGTACGATTAGAACTTCAGAAACCTCTGCAGCAATGTCTGTTAGGACAGACTGGAAAGAAAATCCTGCAGGCTTGTGTGACCGAGGCCTGATGCTCTGACATGCTCCAAAGCTGCAAGGTTAGTTCACATGGTAGCTATTTCTTGTCCTGATGTGGAAATGCCTTTAACATCATATCAGGAATATCTAGCCAAGGTGCGGATGAACATGTTACAATCGTCTGTTAATGGCAGGGTTTAATACATGTAGCCAAGATAGTGATTTATTTCAGTTGATATTAAAGTGTGGATTGACTGTGATGCCGGAGTCGGTGAGTGCTTCTTTTCTCAGAGCACCTTCTCTCATCCTTTCCATCACCAAATTTGGATGCAGACACTAAATGGTAATACAGATGTAAGTGGAAGGATACATGTATGTATCTTCTGTATGTAGAAGTGTGTGTGTGGTTGTAAAGTAAGGCATTATGGCAGAAAAATGTCTGAATAATTTAGCGCTCACATTATTTTCTAATGACATTCTTTGGAATCTGACTGCGTCACTCTAACAAATGCATATGTCAGAAAGTTCAGGGGATTTTGTAGGGCGCCTGTGAACAGTGAGTGATGGCAACCAGCCGACTCACAGCTCCCTCTTGTCTACCAACAGCTCCATGTGAGCCCAGTGCACCATCTTCCTTCTCAGAACTAACGCCGCGGTGAATCGAAACAAAAAGGCCACATATTTTATTTATGTGTCAAAAGTGCGGTTAAAGGAGCGTAGGAAGGAGGGAGCGGGGCGTATCACTCTATCCGTCGGTTGATATCATTCCATCCATGCGGATCAATTCTCCCAGACAGAGGCAGATGAGAAAGGAGCGTGCACAAGGAGGAGGAGGGAGGGAAATAAGGAGAGCTGAAATGGTGGTCGTATTGATTTGTCAAAGAAATACAGCGTTGCGTGTTTTGCTTAAATGTTCACATAAACCTGAGCTGTCAGAGGTGGGCAAGCATATACTGACATTTTGCCAAATGTGGATTGTGGATTTTCTGCTTGGCTTAGCTGTACATAGTCTTATCCATCAACTTCATGTGGAAACAAGCAAAGTGGCCCCTCTCTGCTCAAACCTGTGTGCCACACTGTGCATCAAAGTCCCTAGTGTAGTATAAAAAAACTTTCTCAATTGTCCACTTACTAGCATTTTCTGTAAGTTTCAACTGCATGAATGTATGTTTCCTTAGCTGTTTCGTTGCTCTCTCTCTTTTATGATATCATGTTTGTAGCCTACCATCACTATAGGAAATCTATACTAATGCAACATACATGGTTTGTGAGAAGAATGGAGCACAGAGCAATGTTCTTCCAGGGAACTGTACTATACAACAAGCACATTCACTGGTAGGTGAAATCAGAGTCCTGCACTAGGCTGGGTACCCTCAAATGTTGAATAACAGCTAAAAAAACAACTGATAGGAAATTGCACCAATTATTCCATAACCTTTACCTTTTGTTAGGGGTAATAAGGGGTTGGGTTGTATGAGTAGTACCATAACCATAGTGGACCTTGAAAGTCAACCAAACCTGTTGCATTCTTTCAGCTTTTAAACTTTACTTAAAGCAGAACTGCAGAACATGACACATACTAACCATATGTTTCCACAATATCCAGGCCAAATCCCTCCTTATTCTGTTTTTTAAACATTGCATGTGCTCTTTAGACTCATCGCGATCCTGTGTTGTGAAGACATGCTGCAGCCTCGAGTGGAAAGAAAAACTAGATATAACCTCAATTAAGACCACCCACGCAAATTTAGCTGACCGTGGTGAAACTCTCACATCTTAGAAATGACTAAGACAGCAACTTTGTGTTTAATTGGTTCAAGGAATCTGCCAGAGATCCTGTCATGTCTATCCACTATCAAAAAATGTAGCGAGTCCCATATTTGACCATGATAGAATAGAGAAAAGCCCTCTACCACTCTGTAACTGCATACCTGGCACAAGGACAAGAGATGAAGGAGGTAGGGGGTTGAAATTAAAGAGCATTTAAAGAAAACTGAAGAAAAGAACAGAGAGTGTGCACAGAGCCATAAAAGGGATAGTTTAACCATTGATCGAGAGCAGTGGTGGAAAAGGCAGCTGTAAATCAATTTTATCTTGGAGCAGCTAAAGAGTGTTTTCTAATGAGGTTAATGCCACATAATGGCTAAATTCCTCTGCTTAAAAGATGCCCTCAAGGTGGTGGCTAGAGATAGATGTCACTGTGGAAAGCTTAACACCTCAATATTCAACACCAAGCAGAGGGATGACTTCTTCTGTCAAGGAGTTTGTATGTGTAATAGTATTAAACCTTTTCCTTAGAAGGTTTCCAGGGCTTATTATATCATCCATTAAACCTTTGTCTAGACAGTCTTATCTCTAAACAGATACATTTGTGCCCAAGACTGGGCATTTTTCAAATGTATTTTAATTCATTCTGTAGTTGTGGGCGATCATATTACACTTAAACACTCATGTTCAAGAAAGCCAACAATCCTATTCGAACCACGTTAGCAGGTTTTGGAACATCTGTTAACTATGCAGCAGACAGGGTAGCATGTCGAGTCAGAATGGTCTGGGTCCTGCCATTAAAAAGACAAACTGACCCAGCACTAATAGATTATGAATCAAGTTGACCTCTGGCAAATAGTAGTGTTTATGAAATCCATTATGTTATGGGAGATGAGGCCTGAGTGGTGGAGAGCAGAGGGTTTAGCAGTGGCAGCAAAACAAACACCCCTCTCTGCACGACATCCACAGTCACACAGGTTTTTCCAAATACACATGTTCTGTTGCCAAATCATGTAGCGTGTGCACAAGGGTTTAACTAAAATGGGCTTCTAAAGGCCAGTGTAGTTTATTCCTTATAGAGTAGCTAATAAGCAATTCTGTTCCACTCTTTCGACATGTCTGTTATCCAAAGCTCACACAAGTCTGGGTTATCATGACAACAGGGTAAGTAAAGTACCTTGTTGTCCCTATTCCCAGACAAATGATTCAGATCTTCTTGGGGTTACCTGCATTATTCCCAGTCCAGATAGAAATATGTAATCATATCTATCCAATCCTATTTTTTTGGTCTGCCCTGGGGTCCCTACCAGTGTGAATCTCCTCCACAAAGAGGTGGTCAACAGACAACCTGATTAGACATCAGAAAAAGCCTCCAGTCAGGGGGTAATGAAACCAAAAAAAAAAAAAAACCCCAAAACAAAACAGATACAAAATCCTGAGGTCAGTAAACTGGATTATTCACTGCTCAGCTCTATCAATACAGTTTTCATAGTGAACATTTTCAAGAATCCAATTGTACATTTGTAGAAGTAAAAGTAACTACAATTGCAACTCTGGTTTTTGAGGCCCACAGTTACCAACCCATGCTTTTGACTGTGAGAGATGTCACATTAGAATTACATTAGTTTCTGTAACGTTATAGAACAGCAGAATTTCAAAAAGCAGTTGGAATTATGTAATTGTCACGAAATCAAGATCTGAGGTTTTTTTTAAAGACCGTCATTCTTCTTTGTCTCGACCAGGCACAGATATGAGGAGTCGAGTAGCTTAAGAGTAGTCCGCTGTGGAATGAACTGTGTGGATGGGTTAGGATTAGGTCTAGAACGTTGTTTCCAAACCAGAGCTTGTCCAAACGATGTGCAAAACATAATACAGCACAATCAAACATCAATTACTGGTGATTCATCAGCTTACATCTTTGTTTTTACAGTTTCCTCTCTGGAAAATGTAGAAAGGAAGAAGTAGATGTTACAAATAACAACCTCAACTGATACGAGCAGGGATTCCCAAAGCATCCAGTATCAAGTCTTATCACAAGTTAGCTAGCTAGCATGTCATCAGATGCAGACATGCTGGAATATTATATTACACAAATTACATTAGATAGTAATGGAAGCAAAAGGAATCCTCTTTGTCTTTAGCAGGAGTGATCTGAGGAGTCCGTAAGCTGTAAACTAGACTCCACCGTAATGTTGTTGACGGAAAGCAGCTCGCAATCAGCAAGTGTCTCCCCGTGATGTGGAGACACTTTGGGGCATTACATTATAGCAGAGCCTTGGAGGTCTCTGGTGATGTCAAATAGAGTTTATGATTTTACCATATTAAGGGGTTGTGAATCATATCCATCATGGTGGTGATGGATATCGCACTGATGCCGGCTATCTTAAATTGCAATTTGTCCAACATTGACAATATGTATATCAATACTAACTGTGCTCACTCACTACCAACAGTGGAACGGCAATTATGTACTGTAATACAGTGCCTTCAAATGACTCTGATGTGTGTGTGAAAGAATTGAGTACAACCAGCGTGCAGCATGAAACTTAAGGAAAGTTCATCTCCACAGACATCTAGCATTGATCACTGGGGCCCTAAAGCTATTATCATGATCTAATTAGGTTTAACATAAGTCTGTGTCACGGCCCGGTGCAAGGCTGCCTTGTCCCCAATTCCACACTTTCACAGCATCCCTATTTAAAAATAGCACACAAGTGCCACACATACATGCAGTGAATACTAATAATTTTTTTTCCCACTTACACTTTAATGTCAGGGAGCGGTCTAAACAGGGAGAGATGATGTAATTCACAGGACATGAACCTGAAGTGTGTTTGTAACATCCAAGGTTTCCCTCTTCATCTTAGTGCTCTGACAATCCGTCACAAAGAAATTGGCATAGTTTGTTGAGGAAATACAATACGTGTTGGTGTTTTGCACGCCTCACTGTGTACACACAGTTTTTACTGAAAAGAAACTGCTGCAAAATACACCTCTTTAGTATTATTGGTAGTCCTGAAATAGCCTCTGGGCTGTTGTAATTTTTATAGTGTAATATCTGCTCTCCCTTCTGTTGTGTCTGTAATGTAATGTTTAAATGCTTAAAATGATGCAACATAAAGACTACACTAATTTCAGAGCATTAATCCATTTCTCTTTATTTCTTTGCTGGATATTGCTACATGTATTTATTTGAATCCATAGAGATCTGTATTTGAAAAAGAAAACAAAAAACAAAAAAACAAAACATTGAGGGTGTAACATTGTTAAGGTCTCACAATTCAAAACTTGATCACCAAAACCGACTCCGTAGAATCTCCTCCCCTCTACTCTGTCTAAATGCATTCTCATGAGTTATGGGTCAGAGATGATCTGAATACCCAAGAATTAGAAAGTGTAGAAGGTGAAACATGCAGCCAGTATTAAGAAGACCTTTGAGGTGTCCCCATTAATGCAGCTGTCCAAAAATATTCTATAACAGAATATTATATCATCATATTATAATATATTTTATGTAGCTTATATCTGGGCTAAGGTGCTTTAATACAACTCTGAATTACCTACACTGACACCTTATTCATTTTCAACATGATTAGCGGCAGAGGATGGCTGGCACAGTGGGTGGCTGTGGCCCAGTGCACACACTCATGGGCTCATTACACTACATGCAGGTGTAATGGAATGATCCCCCCCCAACACATACACACATACAAGCTCTTGCATGTACAAACTCAAGAACACGAAAGCTTGCACACACACTGAATACAGTGGGCCCTCTTGGCCTCTTCACAAAGCAACTTTTTTTTTTCAGTGTTGTACAATCTCAGCATCCACTATAGTCTTATTATTTCAGAGCCTGGCTTCAGTCCCCATATAAGGGAAGACAAGTCTAAAAAAAGGTGTTAAGAGGACTCCCCTCCCTCTCCGCTACTCCTGTGTCCTCTGTTATTATGAATAGTAGCGGTAAGAGAGAAAAGCATATACTCATTCGAATCTGTTCATGGTTTCTGAAGGACCACTCTCGCTAGACGAGGGCCATTCCACCCCCCCACCCCCCCCCCTCTTTTGATTGATATGTGAAATCCGTCTCTCCGCAGCTCTAAAGGCAGTCCCTGTGTGCGTCTGAAAGGTGCTCATTGTTGAGTAGAGACCACTTTGTCAAGAAACAATCCTGTTCCCAAGGAAGCTGAGAATGTCTTAAAAAAGATACAGGCCCTTATTGTGTACATTGGGGAACTTTAATTTTGTGTGTGAGGTCATTTTAATCCTGATGATTTTTTTTTTTTTTTTTTTTTTAGTAGCGGTTGTAATTCAATAGATGGTTGCCCTAATGCTCTAAAGAAGGAGCAAAATAAAGGAAGAATAGGAAAAGAATGAAAAACCCACCCACAGGCCCGCTGAACAATCCTAAACTTAAAGTGTCACGGAGAGCAAGGAGGAAGGGTAGAGGCCTTTGTTGATGGACACATTGGGATGTATTTAAGTTCTACAAAGGCGACTCGCTGAATGGAGGGTTGATTTCTGCTACAAGGTTTAAAATGCCTGCTCTAAGGATAGATTGGCATGGGATAAAGTTTGTGTAGGGTAATCTCTTAGGCCACAGACGTTGATATGACTGAACCGCCCAAGACATTGCCTCTGAACTTGTGCCAAAATGGAAAGGCTACAAGCTCCTACACAAACATTCATCATTGACACTGCTAATGTGTATGAATGGTGTCATTTTATAGTTTTCCAACCAAATTTGATCACATTTGACCAATGGCAGATTTGTCAGAAACGTGTTCCTTATCATAACAGACCTCTCAGGCTTATTTGTATTTCCATCTGCACTGCCCGGTTGTTTTGTTGCTGGTTCGCCCTCTGGCCTCTTGTAGGTTTAGACTGGATGTGAGCCTATTAGGCAGACAAGATGAAATGCAAACAGCAACCAGCTGAAAATGTGACCTTCTAAACTGGATACAGTTAATGGATTTGGGCACATTTTTTAGCAAATTAAAACACTAGATAAGCACCGAACTTGTTTTATTTTGTTGCTTTCTTCCAAATGGTATGCTATTGCAGGAGGCTCGCTCAACACCATTGTAGCTAAATGGAAACTGGATCTTGTTTGAGAAACGGCAGGCTGAGACCAAACAGCGTGATTCATAATGGTTATTTATGTACCATGTAGCTGAGACTCAGCGGGGGGCAAAGGCATGGTCTTTACTAAGTACATCTCTTTCTGCTTAGTTTCTCCTCAGTTGGGCTTTCGGCCTGTCTTCCTGATAAATATTGCTCATATGGGTACTGAAAATACATCATCTCTGTGTTTTTGATCATCCCCAAAATAACAAGTGTAGGAGTTTGCTGTTGTCGAGCAAAGAAACGAGGTGCATTCAAACAAGTTTCACTGGTGCGTCGTGTCAGAGGCAGAGAGATGAACATGCAGTTGCTTGGGTTACCTCGAAGTTTGGTGACAGATCCAAATTCCACCAGCTAGCAAACATACAAATAGATATGCCACAGACACGTGCTGCATTCAAATACAACAGTTACAAAAATACGTTGTCCTTCCTTTCCCTCAAGCTGCCCTTTATTTCTTTTCAAACTATCCTCTCCTCCCTCTTTTCCCTCTGTGCTAAGATGCAGAGATCCAAGTGCGCAATGGTGCATTACTAAGGACACCTGCTCTGTTGGTGTGGCCAGGCCGACTATCAGTGGACTTGTGTGTGTGTGTGTGTGTGTGTGTGCGTGCATGCTTTTATTCATTCATCAATTTTTAGGCTGAGCTTGGGACCAGACTTATCAGAAGTGAATCTGTCCATTTATGCATAATGGGCTTTTAATTTTTGTGCCCTGCAACCAGCCTTTGGGCCAAACCTTTCTCACGACTTAAGAAAAGAAACCCATGTCGTCACACTGATTTGAATACTGAAGGAGATCAGATCACAAATGACATTAGCTTTGGAAAATATGAAAGACACAAAGAATTTGCAGCGCTTACCCTCTGGCCTGAAACAGTTCTTTAACCTCTTGTATCACATGACACTCCCTACACCCCCCTGCTCGCCCCCAAAAAAACGAAAAAATATTGCTCAGGGAGAGTTTAAAGCCTATGAGGGCACAATGTTTTCTGTTACATTATAGTGTGTGGCTCTGGAGAGAGAGTCTGAGTGGAAGCGAAAGAAGCAAATGGGGAAAAGGAAAGCTTTGACATTTGAATGAGTTCTGTTCTGTTCACATCCTCTTCTAAACTCCCACCCATGTGCCCTGCACCCCAAACCAACATACAAAAAAAATCTTTTTCACTTAGTATGTAGGTCACATTACAGTGGTGTCTAGCTATTGGACATGGGCTTAGATAACTGTTTGTCGAGTATTAAATGCTTTCGCTGCCTCAGCAGCCTCTGCCACTGGTATTTCTCACACAGTTGTGCAACTGAAAGGAGGCAGTGCCACAGCAGAAATCATGTCGCACACACACACTCACACACACTTTTGAAGCTTTTTATGTATATGTAAGAAAAAAATGAAAAAAAAAAAAAATCTTTTGCATAAAACATTTCACTTTTCTCGTATAAAAGTGCCTTATGTGAAGTTGGCTTCGAAGGCGAGTTAGAGCACCATTTGTAAATGAGGACTGTGGTTGAATAGGAGGTAAACCCATTGACCTGAGGTGCTAACTCAAGCAGATGAATCTTTGCTTTTCTTTCCTCTTATCCCTGTTTGCTTTGGGTGACCTTGCACACCAGCCCTGATGCGATGTGTTCACATAGCCCCAGCCTAATGGCTTAGATAGGCCCCATCGTGGCTAGTACTTTCCACTGAAAACACCCCTCCATGTTCGACCCTTTCCTCCTCAACTGTGCAACCTCCTATTTAAAAAAAAAGAAATGTCCAAACAGAAGCGCGGGGCATGGGAGGACATTACACCTGCTTTTATATCAGCAGGATTCAGACGAGGAGTGAAGTGTTCACTTTAAGCAGAAAGGCAGGAGACAAGAGGGGCTGTACATTTTGTGCCCTCTGTTGTCTTTGCATGAAATGAAAGATGCAAGAAGTGTGTGTGTGTGTGTGTTTGTGAGTTATCCTCCCCTTCCACCGTCCTTTGTATGAAATGAGCCCAGATGGTGATTGATTTTTCAAGTGCTGACATCCCTGCTTGAGAAGCACCCCTCCTTTCCACACACACACACACACACACACACACACACACACACACACACACATACCCTTCTTTGTGCCGAGCAAGTGAGGCACACTAATATCTCAGTGCCATCATCATCTTTGTGACTGCCAGCAACCACCATGGATTGACAAAAGTATGCATGCAAACAAACAGACACACGCACACACACACACACACACACACACAAATGTTGGTATTTCTGTAGTCGTGAGGACCCTCATTGACATAAGACATTTCTCAGCTCTGGAACCTACTTTTAACCACGACTAAAGGCTTGGCCCTGACCCTAACCCGAGCCTGAATAATTCACCATACCTGCAAAATAACTGAAAAACTGAAGTACAGTTGAGAATGAAACAAAAACACTGTGTAGTAATGGTCACATATAGAGTGACCTTGTGAAAGAACAATAAAAAAAAAATACACAACACCACAAAGATAGTGATTGAGGGGAAGAAAATATTTCCATGGCGAAAGATAGAGATTGAAGCACACAGAGCGACGGTAGACAGGGGCAGAGTACACCACAGCAGCCCTATTGAGCTAAAGTGGCTGTGTGGCTAAATGATGTCATTGGCTAACTAGGCATTCTCAGGCCATTGCCTCTGTTTGCGTGACTAAATACATACAATTAAGGCCTCGGCACTTCTCAATCTCTGTGAACTCATTGTTATCCCCGGGTTCAAGTGCACTGATAATGGGGGCCAGAGGAAAACAGGCGTAGCAGCAAAAGAGACAGAGAGCTGGTGGGTAAAATAGACATCTCATTATTAGTGGCATTCTCTTTCACCCCAACAGCACTACTAAAGCCTTGCTCACTCATCCGGCTCTTTATTTCTGCATGTTTTCTTTTTTTCCTCTCTAGTTCTTCCTCTTTGTCTCACTTTTTATTGTTATTTTTTTTACCTTTTTTTATTATTTGCAAACAGTTCTTTCCTCTGTTCTTTCCATCCCTCTCTGTTTCATTTTCTCTCTCCACTGTTCTCCTTTGTTATGTGAGGACGCTTTGTGTAAACAGTGTTCACTCTCATACATGGAGCCTGAGTGTGACACACACCTTTTACAATTGTAACCAGTTCCACACTGTGAATGGACTGCTTTTTTTGCCCACTCCCATCCCCATTCTCTCTCTCTGCTGCTTAATGCCACCTCTAAATGCATCATTAGACAGTTAGGCTGCTGTGAAAGTGGTGGGATAGTGGACGGGCGGACAAACCAAGAGAAAATCACTTCTTCCAAACTGAGTAAAATAGCTTTACTTTTTCTGTTCTAGATTTTTTTCCTATACACATGCATGCACATTTGTCTACCTAGAGTTGAGGCCACTCACAAACATATTGTATGGAGATAGAATGAAGGACATAATGCATTTCTCATCCCTTTACCCTAACCTTAACAATTACTAATATCTATGGTTAGGTATTAGTTATGTCTCTGCCTAATCATACAGTGGCAAGAAAAAGCTACGTGAATCTGATCTTCATCTAGGTCAAGAGTATTAACAACTAAAAAACCCCATAGTTATAGTTACTAAATGTAACTAACCCTAAGTAATGCTCTACAACAGCAGTGGAGGTCACATTGTGGTTCCCCTCCCATGACACACACATACTGTGCAAACACACACAAACCAGATCAAGTGTAATCGTCTAAAGTGAGACTTCCCTGATGGCCTCGACACTTGACAGTGATGCCCTCATGTCTCGCAGAAAACTCTGTAACTGGAGAACGATTGCTTCTGTCTGTCTTGAGTAACTGGATCGCCACGCTTTCCTCCCTGGCCACAGGCACACACACACGCACACACGCACACACACCTGTTATACATTAATGTACACACACACACATGAACACAGTGAGATATTCTTTCACTAAGACAGACACAGGCAGATTTACAGATTTACAGATAAACACTACTAACCGGAGAGAAGCGGAAGCAAGCTCACACACACAGGGCAAGCCAGTATGCATAAGTGTGTATGACAAAGGTATGTCTGAGGTGAATGGGAGTGGGGGGGATGAGGGGTGTTCTCCAGACATCGGCGGAGCGCGGCGGCGGTAGCCTAGGTAAATGGATCTTATTTAGTGGCGCGTCAACACGTGTAAGGGAGCTTACGGCTCATTACTCTGGGCCCCGATCCTCTCTACTCACCCACTGATGGATGGCAAGGGCTGCTGGGAGGAGGTGCAGGTGGAGGAGGTGGGGTGGCAGGCAGGGGAAGGAAAGCAGGATGGACAATCAACCCTACCCTCCTTCCTGCCTCTTTCCTTTCATCCCTCTCTGCCCCCTTGCTATCACACTTCCTCTCCTCAACTTTGCTTCATGTACTTTTTTCACTCGCTTTGTAGATAATTCACTTATAGTAAATGTCCCTATGATCTCTTCTATCTGAAACCAACGCACGAAAAACACACTGCCAGTCACTGCGAGCCTTTTTTCATTTGCAGATCTAAGCATGCGTCGAGTCTTTCTTGGAAAAATATCAGTTGCACATTTTTATTTTTACTAACTGCTGAAGGAACTTCGTCAACTAAGACATGAAGGAAAAATAGATCAAACAGACGATACCACTAAGTTGATAAGTCGCACTACTCGTTAGTTTTTATTATTGTTGTATTCCATTTCGGACTTGTGAGCGTGTATTAAGGAGTTGACATCCTCTTACACTATGTCACCATTATTGAACAGGGTGAATGCAGGTGAGCGTCACGTGTGTGTTGTCCGCACTTCTCACTTGCTACAGCTTCACTCTCGTTTCTAACTTTCTTTTCTTTTCTATCTGCTGCTTCATTTGTGCAATTTATCGACAGGCAATGCTTTAACCTAACCTGTAAACAAAATGTCAAAAACCAAACACGCAATTAAGGACATTTAGAGAACTTTTTGGAAGTGTTAGGTTTGAATGCCACAACATACAACAGGTCACTGAGTCACTAGAGCGCAGGTCGACTTTGCACTGGATTTCAGAACATACTGATGCATTAAAACTTTTACCCTCAATACCTGTTGTTCTTCAGAGGTTTGGGGATCTCTGATTGGAACAGTAGATGGTAAGGATTGGGTCAGGCCTCTTGCTTTCAAGCTTCGTGTTCAGTTCAGAATAAGTCTCTGTATGTGCTGAACTTTTAAACCCTTGCATTAGCTCCCTCACTTAATTGTTACCAGCACACAAACCTGCACTGTAAACGTCTCAACCATGATGACACACAGCTACCACACTCGCCCTCACACACACACACACACACACGCAGCACGCTGCTTCCAAAGCACCGAGTCCCTCTCTCTTAAGCTCGTAGAGCATTCCTCTCATTCATGGAAGCAGGGCGCTCCTAGTGAAGCGCTTAATTGGCTGCAGATTGCTCTTTAACCTCAGGGTTACACGGCGCGCACACACACACACACACACACACACACACAAACATGACGTGCACATGTAGATAGAGGCAAACACGTGCACACTCACAGAGCCTCCACCACTTGTGCAGGCGGTTAAAGTCTTAAGGGAAATGGAGTGTGTTTTTTAAAACTCAGTGGGGAGGTCAAAGGGCAACAGATTTGTAACAGACAATCTCTAAGGACCTGTCAGTCAAGGCTAAAATGCCATGGCGACCACCACACAGACAGACACACACACACACACAAACACAAACACACATATTTGGATGCTTACTGCATCGTCTTCTTCAGCGATGGGAGAATTTCTTTCTTTTTTGATGACGTCTGGTCAAACATGCTGGGATTGGATCGGCCCTTGTTACATTTGCTCCCGTCTCTTATCGTCTCGTCAGTGATCCCTGTGTTTCGCCCCCCAAAAAAGGCGTTTCTGTCTCAGAGCTATCCGTTTTAGCCCTTAGCCCACGTTCGCTGCCCAGGATAAACGTGACTGTCTGCCTACCGTATGGGACGACAACTCCTCAAAACAGAAGCACTGACTGCCATCAAGATTAAACTCTGGCTTTTTCAGGCTTCTTTTAATCTTAATGCAGATTCTCAGCTTTGTTTGGACACATAATTACATTTTGCATTTGCATATTAAAATGCTAACAGCAGCAGACATTTCTGACATATGTCATTCTTTACAATGCAATTTAGATTTTTTTTTTTTGTACTTTGTCTTAGTATGTATGTATGCGTGTGTGGGTGCGTTAGTCTCTCCTCTCCTTATTTTTACATGATGAATATGCTCTTCTGCATGACTTACTCACCACTTCCAACAGAATTAAGATCTGTGTTTTTCTCCCAAATTAGCTTTTACATTTTGTATCCTGGTGCATGAGGGAACTTACTGCTGTGATGGTGTTTGACAGAGATGGAATAAGGGGGAAGACAGAGGGGAAAGTGAAGGTGTATGAGAGAGAAAGGGCATTATTTTTGAAGCAGTTTTTTTGGGGTATGATACAAAAGCTATTTTTAAATGAGCTTATATTGCTGTAGAAAAAAAAAAAAAAACAACACACAACATTCAGATGTCTGATTTAATGAATGATATGTTTCACATATAACCAGTTAAGAATACATTTTAAAGAGAAACGAAGAACCCTGTTAGAGACTCAGTAACGCCTGCCAGTCCTCCCATTGAACAGGCTTATGAATGATTAAGCTACTGTAGCAACAAGGGCAGATCATATTACAGACGCCATTTTGTTAGTTCCCCCTACAATCTTTCATATCTCCACCAGTCGTGTACCAGATTTATTCCAAACAGGATGATGGTGGTGTGTGTATTTATGTGTGTGTGTGTGAGAGAGAGAGAGAGAGAGAGAGAGGGAGAGAGAGAGGCAGGGGGTGCAGACAGGGTGGCATGCATGTTAATGCCACAAATTGTTGTTAGATGCAGGTCTCCCTCTGCCATGCGTTTTGGACAGGAAGGCAACGTGATTGGCTTTGTTCAGTCTTCCTGGCAGCCGACACCAGCTGACATCTGTTCCCTCCTAACCACTCAGACTTATCTCCATCAGGGAACACACACTCTCACACACATACACATATATACAAACAGGCACACACTGTCGCAACAGAACAAACACTCGCATACACTGATTCACACTGTGATACACACACAGCCGTACTAAGGGGAGGAAAAGTGCACAGTTAAAAACTGTAGCCTCACACAGAACTACTTTCACTTTTACACACATGAGCTCATTTTGTGATGATGGACAGTCCAGTGGTCCAGTTGTGTGGGGGTAACAAATATGCACGTTCACATGTATCAAATGCTGCAAATTGTCTAAGAACAGACTGCAAAAAAGACAAAAAATGGTGGTATACACTCATACACCCAGCACAATATTTATTTATAAAAAGCATGCCTATATTACCATATATACTACATCTCCATTGCATTGAAATGATTAAGTAAAAAGCTTGACATGTAATGTAAAAGAGGGGGAAAAGCGGCTGATTTGCTTATGCATTCAGAGCTGGTTATGGCGGCGTTGCAAATCTTATTGCATTGCTAATTTATATCATTGGCGGCTGAGTCCCTGGCACGGAGGCCTGGGCGTATATCTTAGACATGTGGAATCTGAAGGCAGAGTGGCATGAACACTCTCTGGGTAGACAAATAAAGGATTTCACTCAGTTTTGCCTCTCTTAAGCAAATAACCGTCTGCAAAACTGGCTTGTGTATAAAAGACTGCCCTTTTTTTTTTCTCTGAGATGAGAGGACATAAAAAAAAAAAAAAAAGAAGAGCGGGCGTAGAAAAAAGGACAGAGGTCTGCAGAGTGAGAGGGGGAGGCTGTTTGAAATTAGCCCTCCACTCTGGGGTCCTGGGAAATGAACGTGACACGTCCAGATTTGGTGTTTTTGTTGCAATTACAAGAAAACACCAGATGAATTCTTTGCAAGCCATGTGTGCTGGTTTGCGTATGCATGAGCATGTGTGTGTGTAGGGTGAGTGTGCACACATATGGATGCGTGTGCAGTTGTGTTTGTGCACACGTGTGTGTGTGTGTGTGAGCAGGTGGCAGGCATATTTGAAGATGACAGTAGGGGTCTGACCCATGCCAGGCCCAATAAAGCAGCCTTGTGATGGAGCTTATGTGACACACTATCCCTAGGGCTCGGAGGTCTTTCTCTCACTAACACACGTGCACAACACACAAACCTACTGACACACACACACACACACACACACACACACACAGAGCCTCATTTCCCTAGTGGTGCTCCCTGTCAGATACTAAAAGCTGCACTCTGATTGCTGCGGGTGCATGTGAGGTCTGTGTGTGGTCTAATGACAACACACTATACACTCAGCACTAGCGCTAACGCTATTAATCCACGTTGTCACCTGCGTGTAATAACGATATCTGAAGCTGTCTCTGAAGTTTACCCCAACTTATATCCTTAAATCAGCCACCCACATAAAATCATTAACTATTGCTTACACTATATTACTGAATTATAAGGCTAGACGATGAAAGAGATTCCATCTGTCTGTATATATTCATCTCAGGATAACATTTTTCTAAACATCCAATCTGAAAACCAGTGAAAAATATCCTTGCTTTGATACTTTGCTCACAGCGTTTATAGCCTGAACTACTGTGCAACACTTGTCCCTCGAACTGAAACAGGTTTAAAAATGAGCCTCTTCCAAGTGTTGAACATACTGTCTGTGAATATAGCCATAAGGCGAACACGAAGAAGGGAAGTTAGAGTGGTTCCATCATAGATCAGCTTGACAGTAATGCTGTGAGGCAGACACAACTGTCTCTGAGATAGAGAAGAAAACAGGTTGGATGTTACCTGTCAGACAGACAAAAATCCATCTCATCTCGCAACTTGTACGTTCTCTCTCTGATGCTCTGCTTTGCTTCCTCCCTCTGCTCCCTCTGTGCTGTTGGGAGATTGAAGCACCTTGTATGTATTTCATCCGGCAGGGACAGAGGGTTGGCTTTTTTTGCCACTGTGTCGTTCCAGAAAATAGAGATCTCGACACCTTACGGGTGCATGAGGCAACTTCACACTTCTGCATCTAAAAGTGGTAAAAGAGGAAATTATCTGAGAACTGCTTCAGCACCCAGTAAGTCTGTAATCTGATGTCAGTAAATTCAATGTAATTACGTTTATGTGCAAAACAGGAATGCCAAAGGACACAAAAACTTGAATATGCTGTGTGCTTACTGCTGTTTCGGACACTAGTTTACATTTGCCACTTAAAGCTGCAGTATGTAGTTTTGTTATGTTCAAAAACGTATCTAAACGTGAAGAGGTGTTGTCCACACCTCCCATGAACTCACAGAAGAACCTGGCAGCGGTAAACAGAGACTCGTCCTTCTTAGAAATCACAGAATGTCAGTGACTTCTGCTTGATCAGTACGCTTTTCAGCTTCTATTTGTTGTAATTTGATAATGACTAATACTTAAAATGCTGCCCAGAGTGTGGTGGAGTGTAGCAGATGGTAGAAGAGCATAGAGCAGGGAGCGTGAGGGCTTGGCATAGCAGAGCAGACTGATTCTCAGTCTCACACTAGCACTAGCTTAACTTACTTTTTGTAGCTTTAACGATCCAACGACTGACATTTTCAATACTATTTTTGCTGTTTGCTTTTTGGCTAATACCTACAAAATGACTCAAACTCCTTCTGTAAGCAAATTAGGTCTTGTATGTAAATACTGATGCACAGTTTCAGAAGTTCTAGAAAAGATTTTATAAGAAAAGATAAGAAAGAAGAAAGGAAGAAAGAAAGGGAGGAAGTATTTTTTTTGTAGATTTCCAGTTGCGCAGTTGCCAGATATTCCACATCTCATTTGCTGCCACAATAAACCTGACTAAAACGAGTGTCCTGGTGTATTTGCACACATTTGTTTCAGTAGTGCAACTTGCTGGAAATGAAGACCTGCAAGATAACATCTGCTGACTGTGTGTGGTATGTATGCATGCAAACATTGCTGTTACAGTCATCCATTTTCGTTATTTCGAGAATGGCAGTCGTAGTTCAGGGTGCGCTATGTACAGCAGGTTAAAAGCTTTCATTAACAGATGAGATATCAGACAAAGATTAAAATAAAAGTATTCTCCATCAAAACGACAATTAATGCTGCACTAATTGGCATCCAAACTACTGAAACACATCCCATTTCTTTTATGTATTCTTAGGAATGAAAGAATACATTAAACATAAAATCTATATTAATCTTCACTGAGAAGCCTTGCCCCAGTTTGAGTTTCCTTTTTGATATCCATTTCAAGCAGAACGCTCACACTCAGCATGCTTAAAGTTATATTAACAGCTCTCAAGAGGATTTTTTGGCAGTTTGTTCTCCTCCCTCGTGTGAGTATTTGGACAGCAATTTAACATTTTAATATTACCTAAAGGCACACGCACACAAAAAGACAATTTGACCTCAGCTCATTTCACCTTAAGGTCTTTAGAGAGGATTCTATCACTGACAATATTAAATCTACCTGGTGGTGTTAATGTTGTGGTGGACAAGAGGTCAGCATGGTAAAAATGTAAAGCTGGCCCTGATCGACAGGTGTCAGAACACGCAGTGCATTACAGCCTGCTGTGTATTAGGCTGTACAGCTACCAACCAGTGCCCTCGCTGACCCATGTCTGCCAAAACATTAGAACCACCAGGTGCCGTGAATATTGTGAGCAACAACATTGGTTCTAATGTTGTGGCTGTTTTGCGTAAAATTAGAGTCACACTTTGAAATGTATGAAAAAAAAAAAAAAAAAAAGCCCAAGGTGATAAAGTCTAAACGTCTATCGTCTATTCTCCCCCGTCGAAACTCTCTGTGAAAAAGTGTGAACTAACAAGCATCCAGCAGCTTCTAACACAAAGGGCCATCTACACATGTTATTCAAGAGAAGCAGTGGAGTCTGGCCAGGCATTGCTGTTAAAAAGAGTGAGAGGGAGAGAGTGAATGAGCAATGCTGTATAGTGATTTGCCATTTATAATTGGCCTGCGATGGTAGATGGTGGCTGGCAATTGCTGAATTTTTTTTTTTTTTTTTTTTTAAACACAATCTGTGCCTGCGGTCGGGGCGATGCATCGCTAATGACAGAAAGCCAGAGTAGTGTGGAAGCACAACAGCGCCTGGTGGCTACGAGGCCAGTACTTGCAAATATGTTCACAATCAGATCTCAGATAGATGATGTTTCGTGGTAACAGATCGTACAATTGTTGGGACTTTTTAAGTGCTTATTTTCATAAGTGAAAAATCATGGGCAAAAGTCACATTAAAATGTTAAAGAGATTAAATACATTGCCAAGTGGCACATTTCTTTTTTTTCCATCCTTAGAAACACATCTATTTCTCTTTGTTCTTTTTCTTCACTTTAAACTGAGCTTAAATCGGAGATTGTTATAGTAGCGTTGTAGTGTGTACAGGGAAAACTGAGCGTTTTAAGCAGTTCTATATACATAATCAAACAGATGGGAGCCGTAGCATGGCTTTTCACCCTTAATAGTTGCTGGATTTTGAAGTCTTTTATCCCCAGTCCTGTTTCTCTCAAAACCTGCACTGAAATTCTCGACTTGTCTGTGTGGAGACGAAAGAGAAAATAAAATATTCTGTCTTTATCGCTATTTTCTTCTTCACATGCTTTCTGTGACCGATTTGCTCATATGTCCTCTGTGTATGCTCAGTAGGAGGAGAATCGCAGAATTTGATGTTGGACAGAGGGAATTTAGCGTGGAAACAGTGTTTTTCAGAATTTATCTAAAAATAAAGTAGTCATTCCATAACACTATGCCTATTATCAAACTTAACAGTGTTTGACACACGGGGAAGTACCCAGGGGAACTTGAAGAATTGGGGAAACCATCTTGAGATCTCAAATGAAAGTAACCTGAAGAACAGTCACAGCCATGTACATAATAGATCAGAAAATAGCATGTCTATAGTTAACCTCAGCCGTCCTACGATATGCAACTGTTTACAAAGCAATCAACAGAATTTGTAAGAGTCATACAGCTACTAGGCAAATGACTACTACGAATGTGTGGGCTCTCTCAGTCCGACACTAGCTCGACGAAGTCAACCCCAGTGATGTTATGCATGAGAAACTACACATGCAAATACATCTGGATCTCATCTGGAGTAAATTGGTAAGCCTCAATCAGTACCAAACCAACCAAAAGAAAGGAGGAATATGATAATGTAAACCTATTAATATTAGCCTCTGGATAAAAGGGAACGACAATTACTTTGTTGTACTGGGGCATAATTGCAGTTATTATCAATCACGTTGACGAACGAATGATAAACATGACAAACATCTCTGTCCGTCTGTTTGATTGACCCCCTCCGTCCACGCTAACCCTTCTCCATCGACATTTCTACTTCTGCTCCTGTGACAGAGAGTCATAATTCCAACTGCAGATGGAGTGAATTGAACGTAAACACGAGTGCCTATTTTTGGGCCACTTTGCTAAAACAAAAGATGCTGTTGTTTTTTTTTTTTTTGTGGGAAGACGGTTCTGAGCAGCACACATCGTACAAATCAAGATCGCAGTAAACAGAATTTTCCCTCCGCTGATAACAGTGCACCATGTGATCCAAGATGCGTATTAATAGAACAGGACACTAGCCAATCTTAAATAGGATACCTGCACAGTGGTCCACGCTTGACCTGTATAACGGGTGTTAGTGTGGTAGTTACTAAATCTACAGTAAATGGACAAATGAATGGACTTCCACTTAGGGTTTGAGCACCATGCTTAAAGGCACTACACCAGCATGTGTAGGATTCTCCACCCATTTCCCCAAAAATCATTAACCTTCCAAAAAGAAACCCCAGAGTAAACCTTCGTCTCACTGCAGAGGGAGGTATGCTTAGGCATGCTGAACAGGACCCAGATGCCCTGTCATGGATAAGGTCTTTTTCTTTTTCTTTCTTTCTCTTTTTTTTTTGGGGGGGGTAGGGGTGGGGGGAGTAGAGAGAGAGAGAGAGAGCCCCCTCCACCACTTCACCCCTATCTCTTCTCCTTCCCAATGCCTCCTCCATAAACAATGAAAAGTTAATGAAGAGGTAACTTAATGATGTAATGAATATGGCGGAGCCCAAGGTCACAACTGGCTACAGTCTGGGACTGGGCACAACACAGGGCCAGGTGATAACACATGGTTTTATGTGCCTCTCTCTCTCTCTTTCTCGCTCTCTCTCTCTCCCTCACACACAGACACACACACGTACAGAACATCACAGAAACGCCGTGTGTTTAGATTTTAATGTTATTTGTCATGTGGAATTGAGAGAGAGAACAATCCCTGGGTTTTCAGTTGTCTGCAGAAATGTGCTTATTTGCTTATACGTGTGCATCTGTATCATATTGTGCTTGGTGGAATGAAGTGTGTATGTGTGTGTATAGACAGATGGATAAGTGTGTTTGAAGCACTGTGGGCTGTAAGAGTAGAGAGGTGTTTATGCATATGTTTTTGTGTGCATGCACAGCTGTGTGTGTGTGTGTGTGTGTGTGTGTGTGTGTGTGTGTGTGTGTGTGTTTGTGTGTTTGTGGCTTTAGCATTCCTTTTTGTGCGTGTACCCAATAAACCCATGTGTTGGTGGATGTGTGTGGGTTTGCCAGTACAGGGACTTGTTCTGATGTTGGAGCTGGTGATTAAAAATTGAAAAGGTCTGAATGACATAGTAGAGCATTTGGCGGAGCCAGGTACGATCAATAGAACTCTGGTGAATGGCCACTACCTCTACTTGTTGGGCTGGAGAGCACTTGGGAAATTGTGAGTGAAGCAGAGGGAGTGTTTCCTGACTTTAAATAGTCAGGAAACAAATTACTCTTTGCAGTGCAGCACCTTTACCTTGAGTTAAGGTAAAGAAGCAGCAGCATGGACGCTATGTAAAAGGAAAGATGATAAGAAAGGAACAAGAGGATAGGAGTTGTTAGTGTGCGGCTTACCCAGCAGCTAGGTGCTCTCTGTCTTCGATCTGTTTGGCCTCCGCTGAGCTAAAGAAGTGTCTACACTTCACTTTATCCCCTTAAGACTCTTGCACTGAACATATGGAGGAGGGGTGGAGGAGGCTGAATGGAGAAGGATAGGAAGGGAGGAAAGACAAGGCAAGGAAAATGACGGCAAGCAGGAAAGATGGAGGAAAGAGACTAAACCAGGAACAACAGAAAAATAGTTTCACTAATATGCATACATCTATAAATACATCTATAAATAGAGGTCAAAGAACCTCTTGCTGGTCTCTCAAGTCAAATAATGTTTCTCCAGGACAACCTGTTGACTTTAACCTCCACAAATGATGCTATTTCTGCATCCCTAGCTCCACTTACAGTAAGCAGTTGTTTAACTACAACACATATTTTCCACCTGCTCTCACACTCTCTGGCCAGAGGCGATGTTTAAGTAAAGTGTAGCACCGCAGTGAATAGACATACTGTAGCCTGTTGCAGCAGCAAAGTGAGCATACGGGAAAGCTCGGGTCG
Organism: Anabas testudineus; assembly: GCF_900324465.2. Lineage (NCBI taxonomy): Eukaryota > Metazoa > Chordata > Actinopteri > Anabantiformes > Anabantidae > Anabas > Anabas testudineus. Next base: position 25,004,817 of record NC_046612.1, on the reverse strand, counting down.
CACCGGTGGCTCTCCTTCAGAACGAAATGGTTTTGCAGATTCCTCCTTTCTCACTGGAATCCACTGGGGAAAATAAGAATGTTTTTGCATATGTGTTTCTCATTGAGGTGATATCACCCAGCATTTAATACAAAGCAGTCATGTCACTTCACAAACCATAAAATGTTGGTTTCATGAGGAGATCCTGTGGCTTTTAACATTTTAAAAAACATATTTCTGTTTTTTTTATGCTTTTTAGTTTTCTACACTCGTTTACATAGTAACCACGGGTGCCACCAAATTAACTAACAGTGAAAAAGATAGAAGAAATGATTATTTTTAACATACTGTATGTTTTGTTCAAACTGCTAATTCATTGTCAACTTTTTCCACATATGGTTATTTTAAAAATGCTTATATATTGAGGTATTTTAATCCAAGAAGAACCTGGTTTAGGATTGGTTTGCAAAGCTGGCAAGGTCATATTTTATGCTCCCACATAAAACAGACACAAATCTTTATGGTATGTCCAACCTTTCAGATGCTGCTGCTTAAAAACACCAACCTATCGTCCAACATTTAAACATGCCATTGTTCGAGAGATTGCTCTTAAAAACCGACGACTGGAACCAGTAGTTTAAAACACGAGATTTTATGTAATGAGAATTACATTTGTACGCATCAGCAAATAAGAATCTGCCAACAGTTTCAACAGCCTCAATGATCCTGTAGGATCTGCATGTTAGAAAAAAGAAAAAAGAAAGAGGTAAAAGTTATACAGCTAAAACCACCTGGATAAGGTTTGTAATTATGGTTGTACTCTTTAACTACTGTTATGAGATGTGGCATATGAGTGCAATTTGTTAGAATCAACATCAACATATTTTACATCTTAAGTTAGTCTAGAATGTTTTTCTTTTTATGTAGAAATATTTGTTCGTCCGCAGATGCCCCAGATAACACGGGAAATAAGCTACAGATGCTGTTTGGTTAGTGTATGTAGCACAGTCAGACCTCTGCAGTCCCTTTTTTTCTGTAGGTATTTAAAAAAAAAAAAGAAAAAAGTGGACATTTTGGTTTAAAGAGTGCATGCCTTTGTGAACTTGTGTTATGTTGCATTGGCAATGTCTCCACGACTGGTGGAGTGTGACCAACTCCTCCAATGTGACTCATTGAATCTAGGGCTTCATTTTTCCTGGATGTATTAAAAGGAAAATAGTAGCCGGATGCTCTATTATTATATGATAAGAATAGAATATGTGCTGAATTATGACGGCCGATGACTTGAATTTGAAATATTTCAATGCTGACCTAAATTGTTTTGCATATTATATAGAATTATCACATGGGTTGCATTCTCATTTTAAAACCCCTATTGTAGCTTCAATGTGGTTTTAATATGCATTTACGCTTTGTGTTTATGGGCCACACTTTAACTAAAATGTGCGAGACCTCACAGTAAAGATAAAGTTAAACATGCTTTGCTGTGTGGTTTCAATAGAATGTAGTCTTGCATCCAGTGTCCAGCTGGGGAGTTGCAGTCACACACACACAGGGCAACCAAGGCACATCAAATGTGCAGCTAATGTGCCGACAGCTTACACCATGTTAGCTGTTCACACTCAAAGCTCAAACGTGGCTTCCTGTCTGGCAAGCTATCAAATCAGTGTCTGTGTAAGGAGTGGTTAAATACTTTGAAACTGCCATAGAGTAGAGATTCATGCTGTGTGCTCAACACAAGAGATCTTGCAACGCATGATCAGAAAATGCAGCGGCATGCTCAGCACATGTGGGTTTAGAGAGGATGCCCGTGTGATAAAGTCAGGAATTCTGAAGTTGCACCAAAAGGCAGCGAGGAACACCTGCGCGTGTCCAGTTCCGTGTTAACTCTGGGTCATTTTGACGAAGCGTAAACACGCGATCCATTCCATTAAACCCTGTAAGAACACAAACACACACGCCAAAAAGAAGCCCCCAAGCAGCGGCGTTAAGCAAGTGCTCTCATTTGGACATAAATAGTGTGATCTTACTCTCATAAATCACACTAAGATTGTACATTTGGCCCCGGCAAAGGCTTCAGGTTTGCACACCCCTTCTGTAAACAGGCTCTACTTCAGCCTCTCACAACTTCAGTATGAGGTGGTAGATGTATGAGTCTCTGCGTGTGTGTGTGTGTGTGTGTGTGTGTGTTTGTGCAAGGTTACCGGGCTTGATCCATTTTAAAAAGAGTCTTTCTGTAATCAAAAACAATAACCGCTCAAAGCATAAACTCTTCCAAAGCCCCCGCTATACACTTCCCCACCCGCCCCTTGAAGTATGAAATAATATTCTGTGTGTGGGCTCTGGCCGAATGCTGAGAACGCAAACATTTCACAATAAAGTTGTTTAAATAAAGGCCTTGGCATAGATGGCTGGGAGATAGAGGACATGCTGCGTTAATTACAAGCGCCCGTTAAAATAAACCACCGGTATAAAATATGACTCTCTCCCTCTCCCATTCTTGAACCTATAAAATGTCAGTGAGGTGTGTACTTCACATGTGCTGTTTGGAGACCAAACACAACAGCAGTTCTTGTAGTTGGAGACTGGAAAAGAGTGATAGATGGACAAAGAAAGAGAAGGGGGGGGGGGGGGTTCTGCAAGATCTGCAAAAAAACACAACAGAGCTCTACAATCAACAAAGAAAGCAGTGTTTACTCTGCATTTAAAGACTTATGAATTCTTCTTGCCCCCGCCTTGGCGTTGCGTGGTATTAGCTGAAAGGGAAAATAGCCCCAGTTAAGCACCCGGTTTATTATTCTTCAAACTCTTGTCTGAAAAGTAATATGCTTTAAAGGCAGAGTAAATGTACTGGTGTTCTCCCCGTGTATCTATTTCACCCTTTCCCTTACCAAGCGGTATCTGTGCGTGTGTGTGTGTGTGTGTGTGTGTTTAAGTGAGTAAAGTTACATCGCAAAGAGAGGCAGAGAGATGGATTATTTTTCCTGAAGCATGGATTTAAGTTTCTGCTCTCTGCTGCTGGGTGGCCCACTCCTCTTTAACCGTGTTAACATAAGAATAGAGTGGTGGCCGGGAGGGGGTGAGGCAGGAGGAAAGAGGGGTGGGGTGGCTGGGTAGCTGGTTTAAATTATTCTGTGCCTCCGCTGCTGCATAGCAGGAGCTGTTGTTATCCACTTAGAACATCAGACGATTTGTTCCTTGTCCCTCGCTCCTCTCTCTCTCTCAACCCCGTGGGCGTCTTTATTCTGGACCCTTTATACCAGTGTTATGTTATAACGCCTGTCCGGGCCAGGGTGTAACTCATTCCATGCCACTTGTAGGCCCTTCACGTCCTGTGCTTTCTGACGTGATCTGGTTTTGCCCTGCAAAAAAAAAAAAAAAAAAAAAACGCTCCATACTCAATTTTGACCTCTTTAAAAAAAAATAATAATTTGAGTTGTTTAGTTGATTGACAGGATGATGTGTTTCACCTCACACTGAACCAAACTAATCAAACCCCCACTCAAGCAGCGGATTCTGTCCCCGTGAGGATTACCAAAGAAAAAAAAAAAAAATTAAAATTTTAAATGTTAACTCTCTGTACCGTGGGCTGTCATCCAAGCTCTGTGACGAGCACCATGACGCTCGCAGGCCCAGATGAGGAATGCAGTTATGAGGAGATGTTTGTATACATTCAGCCTGCGCCTTGGAAAGCAGCGATGGTGGTTGAGCACAGCTTAAAGACATCTGGATGCGATGAAATGCCATTAGTCTAAACAAAGAGCCTTACCAAAGCCACCCAACGTGTGCTGTGCTCTTAGTACATACTTGTGCAATGTGCTTCAACAGAAACTGTTATTGACAAATATTTCATTGCGACAGCCTTATGAGATCTCAAAAAGAGGGTTTTTTTTTTTTTTTTTGCATCATTCCAGCTCTTTGCTGTAAACACAAAGCATTTGTGATGAGTGTGTTCTTGAGGATGGATGCGGTCAAGTTCATTTTGAAGGGAGGATGGGCAGGTTGGAAATAAAGAGACACATAAAACCATGGTGGCGTTTGATGATGGATACGACAAATCAGCGAGACTTTCATCTTTATGCTTAAAGCTCTGTTTCACTGGTTCTCAACTTGCCACCTATAGTTGTAGTTTGGGGACTAGATGTATATGAATGGTATTAAACATATCTGTATTTTCCCAATATTATCATCTGGAGTAGTTGAGGAGGAGCAAGTCCAAGACTACAACCTCTGGAGTGTGAGGAACAAGAGACATCAACTGAACTGAAAAACTCCTGTAGATATTTTAATATTGAAAAGGTAGAGAACAGAGCATGATGAATAATAACCGCTCATATTTTCTGGTCGACCACCAGCCACGTCTGCAGCAAAGCATTCGACAACATGTTGAATGAAAGTGTTTGCTTTTTGTTTTGTTTTTTCAAAAGAGACTATATCAGTGTGTTGGCATGGCTTTGTGTGCAATCTAAAGTCACAGCATCACAAGATAAACACCCAGACAGAGAATGAGGCATCATCTGTCAGAAGAAATGCCACACCTATAGATTTATTTTCTCCTTAATTCCATTTAAACAAATGGCCTGGGCAGTCACGGAAGCCAGTGCTTTGACTATGCCAATAGTAGTGTGTGTGTGTGTGTGTGTGTGTGTGTGGTGGTGGTGGTAGTGAAAGGGGGCAGGCAGACATGACTAGGATAATAAGCGTCATGGAATCTAATCAGATTTCTAAGAGGAATTGATTGTTGTGAGGCAGCCGGTGCAGGAGTGGGGTTGACAATAAGCTGAAATTTAAGTGTTAATTTTTATGCTAATCCTCTGGCATCTCCGTGTGATGCAATTTGGTCCAGCAGCCCCTCGACTTTGCGGCGCAGATATAAAATTGTCCCGCGCACAGAGAAAATGTCAGCTTGCCAGACCCTGAAAGCTTGTAATTTATTAGGTATGTTTCTATTAGTATGTGTCACAGTTGTTAGAGAGCCACATGCGCAGGCAGGCAGCCACACCACCTCGTTCTCTCCCTCTCTTCCCGTCTCTTTCTCTGTCTTTCTCTATCTCACTCTTTCGATTCTGCTTTCTCCAACCTTTTTGCTTTTTTATTCCCCGCCTTGCCATCCACTTCTTTAGCACACACGCACATGCATACACACACACACACACACACACACACACACAATGGGACACACTATGCTTGTTCTTGAGATGGTTTCGGCTCAGTGGCTGCTACACTGGGGCCTTAATGTATTATCATATATCGGGTGGTCCTTGCCCCCTGGACAAAAGGCTATTTAATACAATTTAATGACATTCCCAAGAATTGCAAGGTGGGGGTGGGGGGGTGCAGGCAGTGCGTGTGTGTGTGTGTGCACGCGCCTGCACGTGTGTGTGTGTGTGTGTGTGAGTGGAGGGAATGGGGGATGAAAATAGCATCTGTGTTTTTCATGGCTCACCCATGCAAACATTGCAGTGTAAAATGCGTGACTCTCCCTCCTCTTTCTCTCTGGTTTTGTCTCTCTTTTGTCTCCACCTGCAGAATCAAATGTAGTTTGGGGTTGGGGTTGAGGGGGCGGATGAAGGGGGTGATCTAAAAATGAGTAGGCTTTCAAAAATCACATTCTCTCTGGGCCTTCGACAGACTGAGGTGCCAAATACAAGTTGCAATATCATATCATATTATGAATCTTATTAAACCCTATTTTGATTCTATTAATGTTTTTTTTTTTCAGCAATAGCTGAAAGATTTCAACGCTTGTCCTTACTGTACAGCATACTTACACACACTTTCACATTTTACAGTGAATATGTAGTTTACAGAGATAAACTCAAAGGTCGAGTCGGCAAAGTTTGAACATTACTGCCAAAGTGCTCCTGGAAAGTGGGATTAACATTTTTATGGGAATCACTAGAGTTTGGTCAGTGGAAGGTGCACACCTTAACTCAGCAGGCTTAGTAATTAGAATTAGATATTTCAGATGATCAAATGAAATAGTTGTTACTCCAGCTTTCATCTAACCTAAATGGGTTCAGATGACGGTTTGAGACATAGAGTAGCTTCGAAGGCCTTAAAAAAAACAACAAGCTTTAGCTGAAGCCGTAGTTTTGGGAAAAATATATAGAGCTATATTAAATGTCAGTTAACAATTAATTCATTAAAATATTTGTGTGAAAATTAATAAAAAAAAATAATAATATCTAATACAAATTAAATTTCTTTGACAGTTAAATTAAAACAGTGGCATTATGTACTACATATTTACATTTAATGTCATCTGTAATCTATTACAGTTCAAAAGTAATGTTCCCAATGCCGATGTCCAATGAAATCGTGTGTTAGTTACATTTATGTGATCTTGGAAAAAGTGCATTCACAGAAGACAAGAAGACAGACATATCAAATGCTCACCAATGTTCGATGTCGTATTGCTCCCTAACCTTAAATGAAAGTGTTTTTTAAGACTCAACCTAAACGTAACCGCTAACCGAGGAGACCAGTTGCTGGGGTTTTGGGAGACAAATGTTTGTCCCATTCTTGCCTGATATAGGATTCCAACAAGTTAACGAACCTGGGTCTTCTCTGTCGTATTTTGCATTTCAAGATGCACCAGTTTTTCAGTTGGTGAAAGGTCAACACTGCAGGCAGGTCAGTGCAGCATCCGGCCTCTACTGCTACGAAGCCTTGCTGTTGTCATAGATGCAGTATGTGGTTTAGCGTTGTCCTGCTGAAATATGCAAAGCCTTGTTTTGCTCTGACAAAGACATTGTCTAGACGGCATTATGTATGTGTTATTCCAGATGTGCAAGCTGTCCATTCCATTGGTAGTAATCCAACCCCATACCATCAGCTGTGCAGGCTTTTGAACTGAACGCTGACAACAGGCTAACTTACTTTGAATGTCAAATCTGACCCGGAACAGTTTTCCACTTTGCCATTGGCCATCTTAAATGAGCTTTGAAGACAGCAGTGTTGTTGGATCTTGTTCCTTTAATGGCTTCTTCGTTGCATGACAGAGCTTTAACTTTCTTTTCAAACTGTGTTATATCTTCAAGATGCTTCAAGAAACTCTTCAAGATGTTCTTTTCTACCCAATCATGTTGCTAACCTGTTGCCTAATCAACCTAATCAGTTACAAAATGTTCCTCCAGTTCTTCTTTGTTAGTACAACTTACTTTTCCAGCCTGTTGTCGCCGCTGTTCCAACTTTTTTCAGACGTGTTGCCCTCAAATATAAGGCAAGTGGGCAAATAGAAGGCAGGGGTGCTGCTGAGATCTGAAATCACTGTAAAAAGCACACAACAAAAACTGTTTTTTATTTTATAATTTTAATGATTTTATACACACTGTTGGGTAGTTTATTATGACATAAGCTGTACTTTTTTAGTTTATCATCTGATTTTTCTCAGTAACTGTTAAAACAATGTTGAAATATATTACTTATATTACTTATTACTATCAAGCAACTCAACTTAAATACCTCAAATGTACAATGTAGTACTTAAGTAAGTGTTCTTTGTCAGTTCCCACCACCACCTGCCTGTCAGCACAATCCAGTCAGTTTAGTCAGATGTTTCAGCTATGACGGAAAAAAACCCAATGAGTTTTCAGTATTTTTACTGAATACACTTATTTTCCCAAGAATTAGATTTTTCCATCATCATCATCATCATCTCCCTCTATGTTTAAACACTGCTAAAATCACTGTGCTCCCTGCTCATATATTGAGTGGTACTAGAAAGCTAGTCAAAACTGTACTCAGTGGGCCCAGAAAACACAGTGAAAGGTTTGGATGCAATTCACATATAGGTCAATTAAATGCAACAACATCTGCTCTCTCCCTACCATTTGCATATAGCATTCATATGTTAATGATGTCCCTTGTTTTTTTTTTCTTCTTCTTCTGCATGTGTGTATGCGCATGTGTGTTTATGTGAGCTATTTGTTGCTCTCTCTCTCTCTCTGTGTATTATTTTTTCTGTACTTCCTCCCCATCCTCCCGGTCTCTTTGTATCACCAAACAAAAAAAGGAGATGCAGAAAATTTGGATTCATATTTGCCTTTAAAAAAAAAAAAAAAAAAAAAAAAACAGATATGCCCGTCCTATTTTCACTTCCTCTTGCCTGGTGATTAAAGGGGAGGTTAGACGACTGCCACAGTTGTTCCATAGCTGTGCCCCTGATTTCGACAAGAAGCCCCTTTAACAGCAGAGAAAGCAAGGCCCTATCTCTTCCCCAAGCAGCTTAATGCCTTATAAATCAATGATGACACAGATGGACTAGCGATAATCTATTTAGAATGCCTCACAGCAAATATTGTTGTGCAGATGATTAGACAGCCAGTTATTTTAACTCAGAACCCTAAACCCAATCTTCCGCTTCTCATAATGCTCCTCAGATTTATAGTGGTAATTTGGGATTTGATATTTTTTACTGTGTGAAACAAATTTGGCAAAAAAAAAAAAAAGAAAAAAATGATTAGAGGTTAAAAGAAGATAACAGATTTACAAAATGGCAGAAATAGAAAGTTGTGGCAGTTCATGTTTGTTTGTCGCTGTGCTTGTGTCTGTTTGTGCTGAGCGCGTGTGTGTTTGTGTGTGTGTGTGTGTGTGTGTCTTGGGTGGCATGGGCAGCTTGAGGAACAAAAGACATGAAGAGGTGCTGGTGTCTGTGCCAAGGCCATAATGATAAGGCATGTTTCGTTAAAGAAGGGGGAGACAGACTTTTAGCACAATTGTATCTCCAGGGCGTGCGTCTGTGTGTGTGTGTGTGTGTGTGTGTGTGTGTGTGTGTTTTAGACAGTCTAGTGACACAAGGGGGGCTAATGGCAATCCAGGGTCTCTGCCCCTTTTCATGGTCGATGGGTCTCAATTTGGCATGCGGGGGTGAGGAGGAGGAGGAGGAGGAAAGGAAGAAAAGGAGGAGGAGAAACGAGCAGAGGAGGAGTGCAAAAATGAAGTGGAGGTTGTCAGACGTGGCAGCTGCTCGAAGGCCCTGATAAATATAAGCCCTTATTGATCGGTTGAAAATGAAAGATCCCCGAGTGGCGTGCAGTATTTAGCTTCTTGTCTGCCTCGCGTCAGCGGTGGCCTTGGCTTGGAGGGATAGATTTTCAGCTGTGCCTCCGGGCACCACAGTGCGCTGGCTTTGATTTCATCTTTAACCTTTTTCGGCTGCGTTTCCTTGACCTCTGCAGCGCTGTCCGCTGAAATTGTTAGATTTTCATTTTGACATCGACCCCCCCCCCCCTCCGTCCCCTCCCCACCTCTTCTTCTTCCTCTCCACTTATCACTGTCTGCTTCTTCAGGGCGACTTCCCTGTCTATCTTCAGCTCTATATTTCATCACCTCCTCTTCTAATCTAAACCCCCTTTGCTGTTTCTCTCCCTCTAGGTGGCCATTCCGGTAAGCAGTACTCAGTCAAGAGTGACAGAGAGAGCACACTTGATCCTAACTGACAGGTTGCATTCCAGCATGCAGTTGGTTTGTTAAGGTAAGCTCACACACAATTCATACCTTAGCCTGTAGCCAAAAAAAAAAAAAAGAAATGTCCTCGACTTGAAGCTTTGTCACATTTTTCTAAACCCTGTATATTTGCTTCTCACACTGTACGGATAAAAGAACAAGACACATACACACACACACACACACATGCACACACGCACTCACACACTCCAACTGTTCGTCATTCACTCACCATTTAGTCTTATCCCCAAAGGCACTCTGTCTTAAACTAAAACACACACACACACACACACACAGGCAGTCACACAGCTACAGTACACTGCTGCTATGTGCGCAGACAGAACTTGTAACAATCTGGATTGTGATAATCTATGATAATCATCCACCACATGCCACCTAAAAACGCACATGGGTGGCATTCAACACCCACACTGGCACATTGCTTCAGTGCATCTCGCCTCCCTCTCCTGCTCTCCCCAATGTCACTACCTCCAGCGTCAATGTCACCACTTTGCTCCTTATTTCTCTTTTATGTATGAGAAGGCTTGCGCTGTAACGCACGGCAAAGGGGGGCAAAAGGAACGAATCTTGAACAATTTATGTTTGGCATTAGTGTAATTGAATCCCACTCGTATATCAAAGAAAGAAACTTGCACGGTGTGGATGATATAAATGCAAGCTAGGGATCCATGAAAACAGGGATCTGTCCCTCCCCTTTTTCCTTGTCTTATGAACAATGTCTCCCATCTCTCTCTCTTTTTTTTTTTAATTCTCTCCCTCTCTCCCCTCCTTTAGCTAGATGGATGATAAATTCCCAGCCAGAGAGCCAGCAACAGCTGTTGGCAGACAGGCCTGATATGAGAATAGCAGCATAGGATGAGCAGGCATTAAAAATTAATATGCTATTTAGCCTAGGTGTATTTTAGGTATTTGACATTTTCATGTCCGGGACAGACTAAATTTATTCATAGTACAGAAAAAAAATAAAAATAAGTAGAGAGGAATAGGTGTAGGAAGTGGGAGGAGGGTTAGAGGAGATAGAAAGGGGGTGCAGAGAGCACTAAGTGAAGGCCATTCTGGTTTTATGGTCACCCTGTTTCACCTTCCCTCCCTGTGTGCTTCACAGCAGAACATGACAAGGCTGGAAACTGTCGTCCAGCCAACTCACGGTCCTATTAGTGCATGTGCAAACATGAAGAGATGTTGATACAGCATCGTGTCTTCCACTTCGCTGAGCCCATGTTTTTTTGAAACAGTGCTTAAATTACATATACTTTCCAGATTGTTTACAGAACGTTGTGTGTTTTCCACTTAATGCACCATTCTTTTAAATATAATCAAGTTTGTGAACCCTTGTTTGTCTTTATTTCAGTATAAATATGACCCAAGTTACAGTAGGATTGGATCATTTTCCATAATTAATACATTAACAATTGTAATTTATTTGTCTCATTTGTTCAGTTGGGTTCCCTTTATCTAGTTTTGGAATTTGTATAAATTATATTATAGGTCATATTTATGAAGACAAACTTTCACGCTACACTATAATTAGATTTATTTAAAAAAACTTTTTAGTATTGCAGACAGACCTCCCCAGAAAAATCACAGTACCATTTAAGCTACAAACAGCAGTTCAATAAAAAATTATCATCACAAGGTCAGAAGGTTCACTTTTGTGTTTCTGAAGCTTCCAGACATTTTTAATGCCCTCTTACGGTGGATGGAGTTGCTCAGGTGTCATGGAGATCGTTTAGTGGTCATCAAGTGATGTTCAGCGTGCAGTGTAGCCAGCAGGTCGTTGTAAAGAGAGTGCAACCTTAAACCTTGTTAAGGTCGGAACAGAAACCCGGCCCAAGGTCACAGGGTCAAAATTTCATACTTTGGCAAGTGTTAAGAAGTAAAACTTGCTGATAATTACTTTTCAAACTTACATTTTACAGACAAGCAGTAAATGGTTTGCCCAGCCAAGTATTTGACTACGACACACTGCTTGTTGGTTAAACATAATTACATTCTTTAACTAACCTCAAGCTAGATTTTAGTCTTTACGTCATTACCACGGACGATCATGCCATGTTTTTGAAGCTCAGTTGGAAGGTGATCCAGATAAGAAAACACTGATTGATTTAGGTAATGACATAGTTAATAGCTGGGTGTTGAATATTGTGAAAAAAAATGGCCTGTTCAATTGAGACAGTTTATCTTTAGACTTTTTTTGGAACATTATTGGTAGGAGGGTATTAGACTCTCTGTGCAGAGTTGACATTTCAATTCCAGGAGGAGGACACCATGTAGACAGGTTATAGTATACATGTTTGGGTTGACTGAATGAACGTCTTGAAAGTTAACAAAATGGTTGCTTCTGTAGTTCTAACAATTCTTTGACTCATTTACAGTTGTCTGTCAAAATGACTGAGAACCCAACACAACAAATTTGGACTTTTGTGTTCAATCTGGCTTTATTTATTTATTTTCCTTTTTTATGACTCAAACTTTAGGAAAAAAAATAGAAAAATTAAGATGCTGAACAGTTTGCATGTTGATGACGAAAAAAAAAAAAAAAGAGTTCTGTATATGTGGAGTAGCAAGATGCAATATTCACATTTATCCAGATTAGAAACCTAAACGCCAGCTGTCATTACAGACAGAATAGGCAGCTATGTCATGCAGCAGTGTCAACTTTACATTTTGTTCAATTACAAACATGATTAAATACACCATGCATACAGAAATGTTGTCGATTGTACCAATAAAGTGATACCATTTATTTATTTTTTTTGTCTATGACACCCTTTCTAGTGGCCCAGGATTAAGAAGCTCCTGGATGGCTGAGCCACTATTCTGAGCCCTTAAGGTCCAGACAGCAAAAGTACAAGTCCCATGCTAAACTACCCTAGGACAGTCCTCTCTTTTTTATCTCTCTCTCTCTCTCTCTCTATCTGTCTTCTCCTTCCTTGGTGATTAATAGCTAATGCTGCTCTAGTACATATCCTTCCTCATCCCTTCCTCACTAATCGTTGTGAAATCTTAGACATGGCCTGGATATGGCCTCCTGGAGAAAAAAAGAGTGAATTGGAATGAGGAGGGAAACGGGAGGGCAGTTTCTACATCCCGCAGCATCCATACTGTATGTTGAGTTTTTTTATCTTAATTTTACACCTTTACTCATTGACTCATTGTTTATTAAAAGAAAAAATGTACTTGGAAATAGGTGAAATCCAATCTATTACTGTCTAGTCAGAGACAGAAGCAGTTTTCAACAAATCACAGTTCATGTTGTCTGTTTATGCCAGCTGGACTCTTTTTGAGTTTGTGTTGTTATGTTTTTCTAGAATATATATATAAAGAAAGTGGTGTCACTGTATTACAATCTCACAAAAACTAGGTGTTAAGGACATATGGCTGGGCATGTAAAAAAGTGGTTTGCGTCCTGTCTCCAAACAAAAGTCAAGGCTATTTTTTTAACCTTGACCTCAAGCTTTCTTAACCAAACAGATTAAGTTGCCCAAACCTAACCAAACTTATTAATGTTAACATGTTAACCCTTTCCCAAAAGTTTCCAAAAAGTTTGAGACCTCTCATCTGGCCAGGATTATAGAAAGATTAGCATAAATAAATAAGGGTAAGGCAGGATACAATTCAGATAGAAGAGGAAGAGACTACTACAGTCCAATTATTGATTCTAAGGTCAAGAATTAATTTTTACTCTCACCTTGACATCTGTACATCACAGATTCTTAAGCATCTGTCAAGGATCTAAGAAGTGAAAATATCTGATAAATTAAACTAACCTGAGTAACAGCTAGCTTTAAGCGCAAGTGATTATAAGGACATTTCCTCAACAACCAATTCCTTTTCACAATTTCAACTCTGTCAGATACTTACTTACCTTTTCTTTTCCTTCACATTCTTCCCCCTAACTCTTGCCTTGTCATTACATTTCTACTGCTTCAACTCATGGCAGCAACTTCTCGTTGTCGCACAGTACTGTACTGTATATACACTGACTCTTATTACCTTGGGGAACGTTTAGCAGCTCTGTGTTTAACACCATAACCCCTGCTACATCAGCAGCGGCAACGGAGAAAAAAAAAAACCTGGGAGGTGGAATACACAGACAGCTCGTGTTAGGTGAACGTTTGACTGATCACCACGATAAATACGACAAAAGAGAGACAGACAGACAGAAAGACAGACAGAGAGAAAAAAAAGAACATGTGACATGCCCACTTTATTTCAACCTATTGGATGATCAGTGATTCTTAAGGAGAAGAATAATTTCTTGCGATATCTCTCACTACAAAGTAAACAGAAATCAAAGCCCTTCACGCTCTGAGACAGAAGCACTATATGAAAGAAACCATCTTCACAACTCCTTCATTTCTGCTCTTTTTTCCTTCTGTACTTCCCATTGATTTCATGTAACCAGTGTTAAGTGAAGCTATTTGAGAGACAATGGATCCACTTGACTCCATGTCTCAGAGGTAGGTGGTGATTGGCTCCCAGTATGGTCAAATAAAGCCTCTAGTAAATTTATCCTTGGTAGTACATGTGTTTTATTTAATTATTCCTAATTATGCGATCGGACTTTGTTTGATATCCATTCAACAAATTAAAAGTTCAATAAAGGCATCAAGTGGGTGAGTTAGCAGTTTGTGTAGTGGTGTGCTTTTCAAAGTGTCACAATAGCCAATGTGCCTTTGAGTCTTGCAGCCTCTTGGCAGATTCCTGTCTTCCCCTATCATTGAAATACCCCCCACCCTCTCCTTCCTAGCATATTGTACACATCAAACAAACCCCTGTTCACAGCCCCCACCTTACCCAGCAGCCGTCACTTTCACCCCAATCATTCCTATTCTGCCTCATAGGGATCTGTGGACATTGATGACTGTCTCATAGGAGGTTTAGAGGGGTTAGGCACGCAACTTGACAGATAACAGCGCCCAACACAGGAGTCAAAATCAAGTTGACCATTGTGCTTGAACACCACAGTGATGAGGGGGTGCCGGGAAAAGGGAAAGTGTGTGCATGTTGGTCAAATATTGACAGCAAATCAGAGAGTGATAGGGAGGTGACTGACAGGTGATTATAAAAGAAAACAAAACAACCAAAGAACGATTTCTAGAGTATTCGGGGGGTGGGGAGCGGGTTGAGCTCAGAGACAGAAGCTCATACGCACACATCCACTCGGGGGGCGCTAAAGCCGTCCCATCATCCTCCCAAGATATCAAGTCGTAATTGATATATGGGCTTGGCTGCCTCTCCCCACCTCGCTCACTAATGCGTGTGTGCCTGTGTGTTATGGTCGGCTTATGTTGATTTCACCTGTGATTCTTCCTATTGCCCTCTCTATGGCTGACCCGTCACTTCCCCCCTCGTGTCTTGGACAGAGATGGATGAGCAGATGAGAAAAAAGAAAAAAGGAAAAGGCCCGTCTTTTCACAATGCCACAAAATACTTAATGTGTTAAAGTAACTTCCAGAATATTAGCAACAAGAAGCCTTAACTTCCTCATATCCTCTGTATCCCTCCCACCCCCACTTACTCTCAGCACCCACCACCTCCCTCTCCTCCTTTGTGGCATTGCTCGCTCGCCTCGGCAAGCTTCCTGAATTAAACTGCCGGCTTCCTGTTCTTTTATATGCACGGCCACATCTGGGGCGCCCGCTCGCAGGGCCCCGCCGCTTAATAACAATCACCTTCCCTTTCACTCGGCCCTGATTGTTTCTAATTCGCCCTGACAGATAGTAGCTGACAAGCCGCCCGCGCCTCCCTCCCTCCGTGACCCGAGCTCACTCAGCACACTTATAAGGCCTGTCATTTTTAATATTTGATTTTCACTTCGTAAAAAGTTATGTGTTTTAGAGCTGCCACAGCCACAGCCATCGTATGATGAAATCAGTATTTAACTGAAACCACATCGAATGGCTATCCCCCCCCCTTCCCTCCCCCCTTCCTCACCCTTTCACTTCATCCTTTTTTTAATCCTCCTGCTCCCAATCTCTTCTTCCTCCTCTTTTATTAATTGTCTTTCTCTCTTTGTGCCCTCATAATTTCCAACTCCTCCTTTCATTCTGTCGCTTTCGCTCAATCTCTTTCTTTCTCTTAGTTTTTAAAGACAAGGCCGGTGGATGAATGTAGCAGCGGGATTGTATAGACTTGCATATAAGCCACTCTCTAACCCACAGTGAGCCACCTTTGCAGCCACATTCATCCAGGCGTATACAGCACAAAGCCACACGGCTAAGAAAAGAGCCGTGCGTATTGACAAATAACCAGCGTCCACATCCGTCCGTCAGACATGCAGCTTACTAGCTTCCAGTGTTATTTGCTTTCCATTGATTCCCATTATAAGTGTATGGAGCCATGTAAAATGCATATCAGGTAGGCTGATCATTAAATGAAAGGATGGATTCATTGACAGCTTGATGGATGACATTTTGCAGAGCAATCCATATAGGCCTTCAATAAAAACACAATTTGAAGCTTAAGACAAAGACATAGGAAGAAAAGTGAAGATGGAGAAAGAGAGAAAGACAATGATTAAAGGATGGTTGCCCATTGTCCCTGCTATTGTGCATTAACACAACATTGACAAAAACACTTTTTTCCATCATTTTGACTGGCATCTGGCAAATGACTAGAGGAAGTAGCACATTTAAGTGATTTTTTTAAAATGTGCATAAACAAATTGTCAAATGTTATTAGGGATCACTTTTTGTCATTTTGCCAATCTCTGACAGTTAATGTTAGAAATAGGATTCAGAAAGACTTTGTGTGACTAGGTAGAAATAAGGTAGGGAGGTCAAGGTGAAGGATTGGCCTGTAAGCCTGTGAGGTCACTTTCAGGTCGAGACATGAGCTTAATGTTTATTTGTTGCTTAGCCCGAACCACACCTTAACCACAGCTTAAATATTTGACATAAGAAACAGAATCGGTTTGCCAAGTATGAAAGCAAGTGGCGTAACGTAGAAGAAGAAGAGTAAAAATATAGCAAAATAATGAAGAATCAAAGGGATAAAATTCTTTAACACAGAATGGGTTGTGATTATAAAACAAAAGTTAAAGACTGTTTACTTTTGCAAGTGATAATGAAATTAAATACAATTTCTACGTAATTCTTATGTATTATAACTTTATCCCCATTCTGTTGTATTTCACTACTACCCTAACTTTGTCCTGATCCAATATTCATGTATTAACTTGGGTGTAAAACCAGATGTAGAGTAGAGGACCTTGCAACGAGTTACTTTCTAGCAGTATTAATAAGTGTAGCTGGTATAGTAGCTTCATAAACACACTCAAATCCCACTCTTTTAAGAAGGAACATAATAATTTAGATACTTTATGGTTAGGGTTAAAGATCATTCTAAATATAGCAAAAACATTTGGTAACTTGGTTCCTTGCGTAAGTGAGAGATAGTGGTACAACCAGGGTGACAACAACTTGGATTGGTGAGCAGTAGTAGAGTTTATTGAACCGGCCTTTCCTCACTCTAGCAGTAGGTCCTTAGTAAGGGCCCACAAAGGTGCCCAAACCTACTCAGTCACAAGGATACTCCTACGTAGTTTTTGATGATGAGCTATCAAACATATCACAGATAACTAATTCGTCCACCAACTCTAAAAGCGCTTTTTTTGTGTGTAATTGCAGTCAGCTTTGTGCACCCAAACACTGTCTAACAAACACACTGCCTCCCCCTCTGTCCTAACCCCTACCCACCCACCAAGAAGTACTTCCATTTCGGGACACCGAGGTGCCCGGGGCGCACCCACTGCCATTCTCCGTCTTTACCCGACGACAAAAACACAACTAATTGGAGTACCACTGCATGTTTTCACTAAAGGCACAATTTAATTACATTTGAGCTGGGAATGAGTATTTTGGGAATGTCTGTATGTTCATTCAAACAAATGGAGCGAATGAAAAGCAATATTTGTTTTGCTTTGATTAGCAAACGGGCAGGGTAATTTGTTAAGAAGAAAAAAGAGTGAGGGCAGAAAATCTCTGTTTAACCCCCAGCTTTCCAGTGGAAGACTGCTCTCACTCTGTTGCACTCACACATAGACACGCACACATATGTAAACGCGCCCCTTCCGTCCTTATCATTAATGAACTTTTGCTCCTGGCTTTGCGACTCTGACCTCCATCTTCTGTTCTCTTTTTTTGATTCTCGCTTCTTCCCCCTTTTTTTGTGTGTGTGTGAGTGTGTCTGCCTTTCTTTTTCCATGATCCCCAGTCTCTGTCCTGTGGTCCTCCTGTTCATAAATCCTTTATTAATAACTCAGTGAATAATGTAAAGAGTATTGTTTTCTCCAAGGTTGTATTAATAAACATGAATGAATTTATTTGTCTTCACCAAAGCATGATTAATGCACATTGATGCCTGGATATTGCTCACTCTGCCCTGCATCACCAAGCACATATTACCCCACCCCCATGCTGTCACTCCCACCCCATACACACACACACTCAAAAAAAAAGACCTATCAACATTAAATATTTATGGCATAATATTAATGGTTTTGTAAAGAAAATAACAAGTTATTAATCCTCTGATTAACAACTGATTAACCTTTTTTATTAAACATGTGATCCGTGCATCATCGACTCAGGATATGTTGACTGACTGCTCTGCAGAATAATTATTTTTGTGTCTTTTCTAATTGCAAAAATCGCATGGCTGAACTATATATGTGTGTGTGTGTGCTTTTCTTTCTTTTGCCTTGACACATGCACAGATTCTCACACTTGTTCAAACAACATGAGATGTATGTAGCCCGAGATGACGGCGAGGGATAAAGGAAAAGACAAAAACGAAGCACGCAAACATAACATAACTGGCACATTCTTTCACACTGAGGGAGAACAAGAGCAGCGGCTAAATTTAGCCGCAGATCTTTCTTAAAACAATGGGGTTTAATTCACATATCCGTTTATTCTGCAGTCACTGGCACAGGGTGGAAAAGTGGAGTGAAAACATGGCTGAAGGACAAAACATTTTCTCCTTCTTTTTTGCTTCCGCTCATCTCAAAGCCATTGTCTGTGTATTTTTAGTTCTCGTCAACTGAAAGACAATTATGTTATGTTTTCTGACATAATGGCACTGACTTTAGATTGGAGAAGACTGAATTAGACACAATATAAACCTCCAGTTCAAATCCACCTAGTGGATTAAAAAATAAAATCTCTTTTGGAGGCTGTTCAGAGTTTGTGCAGTTGTCATTATGCAGATTTCTTTAGATAAAATATTTTATAAGTTGTGTATTACCGCATTATTTTTTCGCAAATCAATGAAGAAGTGATGCAAGTAGTACATGATTTTAGCAAATTAAGGGAGTTTTGCAATAAAACACTTTGGACAAGTATTTTATTATGATACATTAGCATTATTGAGCAGGTTTCAAGACTTTGAGGCAAAAGCATTTGGAAGTTACTGTAGCACGTCTAAGACACATGGGATTTACTGGGCTTACTGTGCAAAACCACTGGTGTGGTCCTTTAAGTGCAGTACTTGGGCAAATGTTTTGAATTTCTTGCTACCATTCACATTTTCTACCCAAGTTGTTGTCATTTAGAAGTGAGTTTAGAAAGATCTACATGCACAAAATCAGATCTGTAGACTCAGTTTCTACAGTTATCAATGACAAGCAATTGGCAAGTGCACCTGTGAAACAGAGGTGCTATCAGGTCCCTTACAGCTCCTTGTCCTGAGGATTGCTAGATATCCCATGTGTAGATGATGAAAGGGTGGACATTCTCCAAAGCTGTGTTAAAGCAGGCCAGGATGGTGAAATGGACCCTGGTTCTCTCCGTAGGATTGTTTCACCTGTCTTGAGTCCGGCTGTAAGCCTGGCCTGCTAGATTTGACTCAGATCTTCCTTGACCTATGCTTCTCCTTGCTTATTCATAATTACATCCAGTCACCTCTTCAACTTAAATCTGTGTTTTAGCTTTTCTTAATGTTGTGTTCATGCTTTTCCTCACTTGCAACCTTGTTTGCTATATTTCCAAGCCAAACTAGGCTTTTCTTTGCCAGTTGTCAGATCCATTTAATGTCAGATCCATTAAAGGCCCCAGCATTGTATAATATTGTGACAACAAAGATCTTTTATTTCTGTGCCGTATGTAGGGATATGTGTGTTAGAGAACACTTGTTGTGTGTTCATGACTTGCCTTATGATGTCTTGCCTCACTCAGTCTCCCTTAAAGTCTTTCCATCCCCTATTCTTTCTTACTTTTGTTCTCCCTTTAAACTCCTGCCATCCTGGGAATCCATACAAACCAGTCATGCACCCAAATGAAAATAAAATTTAAAAACTATATGTCTCTGAACTAGCTTTTAGTGATGCGTATACTAATTACAGATCATTTCATTTGCGTCAAAAAATAAATCAAATCTATTTTTATTTCAATGTTGCCCTGGATGCTGGTCCTGTACAAGTTTACTATCTTGGAACTCCCCCTAAGATCTGGATTCATCACATGGCCCTCCCTTCTGTGGTCACTTTACTCTGTTTATTCTGTTCTTGCTGTCTCCTAATTTTACCCCTCCTCTCCCTTTCTCTTCTTTCTTTTTATTTTTTCTTTGAAGATATCATTTTTTATGCTGTCATCAAAATGAATTAGTCTGATCCCAAAATATGCTGAAGGACGTATCGTTTGGCCTAGTTTCTGAAGAGTGCTAGGTTCAGTTTTTGGTCATTCTGTGGTGAGTGTGTGTGTGTGTGTGTATGTGTGTGTGTGTGTTCGTTCATTCATTTGCAAGTTGGATTTTTCAGAGCCTCTTGGGTGTCCGAGGGTATTTATAGTGCTGCTTGCACAGAGGTGGACTTCACAGTAATTAAGAAAACAGTAAAGGTGGTTAATTCTCCTTTTCTGATCACTTTCTTAATCTTCTGTCTGTCTGTTCTTTGAAAGACACACACAGTGGCAGGTACATGAGCCTTAAGCCTCTTATAACTCCTTGTCTCCATGCTGTGCAGACACAACACTGTGTCAGGGAGAGGTTTAGGCATGGTGCGGGCCTTCCTTAATTACTGGGGGATTGCTAAGCAGATATGACTGTGCTTTCATTGCAGTAGGTGCTGGGTCAGTGGTGTCCTATAGGATTAGTTGTACACAGTAGCTTCAATCCAAAAAAGGAAGAAACAAGTTGCAAAAGAAGTTGAACAGCTTCAGGCCATGAAAGGTGTGAATGTGTGTAAAGGGCCATGGTTTAATAGGGTTTTATTTAGCAAAAAAATATTTCTTGTAATAAACAAAAGAAACAAAAAATAAAACAATTTGTTACAAGTAAGTGAATAAAAATAGTTGAAGAAATGCAATAAATGCAGGAGCATTCATACAAGGGGTCACTGAAAGGTTTGATGTGTATGAAAGTGTGAAATGTGAATCATATGCTTGAGTCATACCTTTTGAATTACACATCCCCTCTAAGAAAGTCGGCAGGGTGAACACACACACACACACACACACACACTTCTCCTCTCCTCTCCGTGGAGCGCAGTGGTCTGTCACTCCACTGTACACACATTAGATTTGTCACAGAACAAATAGAGACACGTTGAGCGCAGTCAAAACACTCCAAACTGCCGTGAGTTTCAGTGGGCGGGAGACATTTTCGCCTCCTTGTCACCAGCGTGAGTTTGGACGTACCATCACAGGAGTTTCGGTGACAGCCCAGTGAAGGCTGCTTTGTTTGCCTAAGTCGTCTCCATTCCCTTTAATGAGCCATTATGGTTATGTTTTGTCTCAGTTCTGTTCATTGGCTGGCTGAGTTTCTGAGACAACTAGACAGAGGAGGAATGGGTAGGGGGCTTCAGACCTCTTCAGAGTGTTTGAGAGACACATAGTCAGTGAGAAAGTCAAAAGAGTTTCTACCAATAAATTGCAGTTTGATCAAAAACTGAAACCAATTAATGCAGTTTGCATATTATATAGTAGACTTTTTGTAGATTTCATGACAACGTTGATGCAAAAATCGCTGTAAGATGCAGTGCTGTGAAATGAAAAACACCTATTCCTGATATACTCCTAAAATAATAGCAATTATAGTTTCAGACTTTGACTTGACAGTTCAGAGGTCGACGTATTCTTGTTAGCATTGTCTTGCTGCAAAACCCAGTTGTGCTTGAGCTACAACTGACAGAGTCCTGACTCCCTCAGGATTCGCTGTTAGACAGCAGACTCTACATCGCCTTCAATTATTGCAAGTCACCTTGGCACTGAAGCAGCAAAGCATGCCCACAAAATTACGCTGCTACCTCTGCGCCTCTGTGCTTGACCATAGGTATGATGTCCTTTTTGTGGAAGTTTGTGTTTGGATGTAACAGCGCCCCTGTCTTCCAAACAGTTCCACCTTTTGACTCATCAGTGCACAGCACAGACTCCCAAAAAGGTTTGAGGGTCATTTCGATGTGTTGTGGAAATATTCAGAAGAGCCTAAACGTTTGTCTGGGTTTGTAATCAGCTAGTTTGTACTTTGCTGCTCTCCCATGGTAAATCCATACCATGATAATAGTAGTCGTGATAACTGACCTTTACTGAGGT
Source organism: Anabas testudineus (assembly GCF_900324465.2). Taxonomy (NCBI): domain Eukaryota; kingdom Metazoa; phylum Chordata; class Actinopteri; order Anabantiformes; family Anabantidae; genus Anabas; species Anabas testudineus. The sequence goes on along the minus strand of NC_046612.1, from coordinate 24,982,834 downwards.
GAGAGAGGTCTGGTTTTCTTAGATATTTTGTAAATGGTAAACCTTCTGCAGGAGAACAGTAGCTTGCTCCTTCATCTCCTCACTGAAATGGTTCCCAAATCAAAGGCTGTGTCTCGAAGCTGGCCTCTCCACCATGTTTCACTATATATTTCTTCATTTTCCTTTTCTTCTGTCTTCACCATGCTTGGAAGTGCGAGGTGCCTCCTTTCAGCACTACATGGTAAACACAGTAGGATGGAAAATGATGGGGATGCTTAAGGGGGAAGGTGAGGGGAGTTGGGTGGCTAAGCAGACACAGTGACAACCCACCTGTCAGCAGATACTCAGTATAATTGTCAAATGAAGGCCGCGGGATAGTAGGAGTGCCCCTTCTCTTCTCACTGTCTTCTGCTCTTTTCTTTGTTGATGAGTATTTGAAGTTGCCAGGCAGTTGCTGGAAGCTTGTTCCCTCTTGTCTGACTCAGAAAAAGAGAGAGGGTAGGGTGGAAAAGAGGTGAAAAGAACACATGTTAAATATGAATCGCTGCCCTGGTGAGTTAGCCAAGGAATGGACAGTTATGCCTGTACATTTCATTGTAGACTGTGAATGGATAAATGTATTTTTCATCCATGTTAGACTCTTCCTCCTCTCTCAATGCCAATTCCAGCCATCAGGCTCTGTTTGCCCTCTAATGAAACATATTCATCTTCATCTCACTCTCTCGCGGCTCTCAAACTCACTTTACAGCATAGTCAATTAAACCCTTAGGGGCCACTCTGTGCGTAAAAGGATATATAATGCTTTGACATTTCAGTGAGTCCACATTAGGCACACCCATAGAGCATTGTGCTTTGAGCTGGATGGGAAGGAGTCATAGCGCCAAGCCTAGAGGTACAGTAGAGCCAGTCAGAGGGATTGAGTCTCTTATAAGCTAGTTAGCTCTTTGGATTCAGTTACTTATGCTGATGTAATAGGGCAACTGTAAGCTGATACTGAAGTCTCTCTGTGACCCCTACACTGGCTCTTGTTCTGATATTAGGCTACCTAATATATACTAATGCGTATATAGTGTAATGATACACTAACTAATACATAACTAAAATGGACTTCACCCAATAAAGGAGTGTATTAGTGTTGTAGATATCCATTTAGACTTCTTAAATTGTCAGGATGTCCTTCTAGGGACTTTCTCTATGTTCTGTGTTATCTAAATCAGTGATTGTCTGCTATGTGTGCTTGAGCTGGTTCCTCTCTAGACAGCCACGCACTCATAGGAACAACTGGGGTCAGCAGCACAACGATGCAAAGTCTCATAACAAGCCGACTGCCCCGGGGTTCTGTGTGTGTCTGTATGTGTGTGTGTGTGTGTCTGTAAGGCTTGTAGTTGATTCTTCATCTCCATGGCATGAAACAGCTTGACAGGGCCAACTTCTTTTAAGGGCAAGCCTCACACCTCTCCCCTGTCAATTATGTTTATGTGTTTATATATATATATATATACATATATATATATATATATATATATATATATATATATATATATATATATATATATATATATATATATATATATATATATATATACATATATATATATAGATATGTGTGTGTGTGTGTGTGTGTGTGTGTGTGTGCCTGTTCATATATATATATATATTATAGCTTTTCCATAGCTAAACCACTACACTACAAATTACGCTCATGTTGATCATTTCACAACCCATGATTGATGTTGCAGGCAGCCATTGGTATGAATGAAGCTCTACATCTAGGTATGATTATGTGGCTAGATTTAGGTATGAATAGGTAGGATTTAGTTTTTTTTTGTATATTTAAATGAGACCGCAGTCTTCGAGTGGGTGTTGTAAAGTTTGGCAGAAAATGAAAATGTTAGAAATATTTACAATGACAATAACCTGGTGTTTTGCAGGACCATGAATTATGATCATTCTTTCTGGCCTACTCTATATCGTGTTTTCACTCAACTCTAGCAGCTATGCTACAGAGGCCTGAGAATTATCTTGTGCCAGCAGACTTTTATACTTTATTAATTAGGCCAAATAAAACCCAAATCAATGCAGTTTTGATCCATTTTGAGAAATCAAGAAAAGTGTGTCAGACTTGTTTTAAGTTTTTGGTTTAATGGTTTATCGTTAAAACTTAAGACGTGTGACTTCTAGAAAAGTTTGAAGACTTGTAATGCTGGGATCTAAGCCATGGTTCTTAACTTTGCTAATATTGTGTTCCTTCAATTATGTCCTGCTGTCACGTCCGACGGATCAAGCTTTTAATTCATAACAAGCCATCTCAGATTTCCTATTGAAAGAGGGATAATACAGTTGTGTTTTTGACTAGGATACTAATGTTGACTGTTTTATAGCGGATTGCACGTGATTCCTACATATTTGATTATGTTTGTTTGTATCAATAGATCTCAGTGTGTGAGAGTGTCTGTAAGATGAGTAAACTCTATTTGGTATGCCCAGCCACCAATATGTAGAACAACAGTGCTAGGCTTCTATTGTCTTGCGCTGCTCTATAGGGGTTAGTTGGCACTGCATATGAACAGATGTGTTTCAAATCATTGTTGTTATTTACCAGTGTTAGGCTAGAGCTCAAGAACATGTCCCCCTGTTCTGATTTATTCATTCGGACAGTGAATTTATGCTGAGATGCTGAAAACCTGGATCTTTTCTGCATGGAACGACAGGCAAATGTATTATTCATAAAAGCTAATGCATTGTTTCTGTTGCTTTATATCTGTTTTTTGTTCTCTCATTCCCCATCACCCCCCCCCCCCCCCCAACGGCTGAAGTCTCTTAGGCAAAGGTTGGCAGTTAAATGTCTGTGTTGAAATGAGAAGTTTGAAAGACGAAGTGCTATCTCTGTATATATATGTGTGTGTGTGTAAACTGATTTAAATCGCTCTTTGAGCCCTACAGAATAGCGCTTTAAATGTTAAATGGGGGTTGAAGCCTGCCTGAACTAATTTGTAGGGCTTTGCACCGTGTTGACATTTAAATGTGATAAGAATAGCAAACTGTACCGCCGACCTATTTTGAAGATGCTTTCGGAATACATTCACATCAGCTGCGACCTATAATTAATAAAAAAAGACAGGCCTCCCTCGCTCCAGATTTGATTATAATACAACCTTATAAACACACCAGGGATAGATGAGAGAAGACGAAGAAGAAGAACTAGGGGAGGGCAGAAAAGAGAAGAATAACGGGAAAAAAAACAAGAGAAATGATGGGGGCAGGAATTAAGAGGGAGGTGGATTGCGAACACCTGGTCTTTGAGGCAGATTGCGTTGGCTGGCTGCTGTGCTATCACATTACTCTGATCCTGCCTCTCTTGTTTGTCAGAGAATTGAGGAGAAAGAAAGAGAGAGACAGTGGCAGAGAGAGAGAGAGAGAGAGAGAGAGAGAGAGAGCTGGTGGTGGTGCGGGGCGGGGTGGGGGTCTGCGAAATCAGCATGCAAATAACACCACATTGTTAACTTAATCAGATGCAGGGGGAGAAAATATGGAGAGGGATGGGAGAAGTAGTGGTGGTGGTGAGGGAGGAGGGAAGAAGGGGAGGGGGGGGGGGGGCCAGGGAGGTGAGGCAGAGAGAAAGAAGGGTTTTGTGGTGATGCAAGATGGCAGAGGGCACAGCAGATTATACCCACCCACACTCCTGCACCACCACAGCCTGCAACCAACACAGCGAGGTTGCTGTGGGACTTACGGAGGACACAACGCTGCAAATGTTTTTTGCAGTCTCTTGAGCGCTCCACTAAGTGGCAAGCAGAAATCATCCGGCTACTGGGCTAGCTTGTCTTGCCCCGAATATCGGTGTCAGACGTTTCCATAAAGCTACTGTTAATGTCAAGACATTTCTATTATAAACAATAGTTTCAAAAAGACAATGCCCTCTATGAATCTACACTTACAGTCCACAGCTTAGGTTAGCACCTGATATTACAAAAGCAGAAATCATGTGGATGTGATATTCACCTTGATATGCGCAGTATAGCAACTCATTACAGTACAACATCATCCACTTACACAGGAGTCTAGGACCCTTTTTTTACACACACAGTTTTCAGTTGCATCTTGAGTAATCATACCATAAATGGAGATCCAAGACTTGTTGCTATGTCTGTATACTTTTGTCTCCAAGATGGCTTTTTGCGTTGGGATTTTGTTACTGCTCTATCACTTTCGCTAACACACAGATACGTTAGTAGAAGAATATTTAGATATTTTTATGTAATTTTGTATTTTATGGTGGCGGAGATCTGTTCTGGTTGTAGATCCTTTTCTTTCTGTCTGAATGGAGACTGTAACAAAACAGCAAAACAATTTCCCTCTGGCTGGTTAGTTGGCCCCCTGCGCCCATCGAGGGATTGGGCAGGCCACTAGACAAGAGGGTTGGTTTGAGTGACCCGATCACAATCTATATCAGTAGTGTTTACCATTTGTACTTACTGCTATCCACTTGTGACACATTTTAAATCAAAGTGTAAATGTGATCGAAGTATACTGCACGTGTATGTGGGACGGTTACAGTTTAAATAAATAAGGTGTGTTGCATGTGTGCTGTAAAATTTGTGTCTGAGAAGTTCATCCAGTGCACTACAGTGAGGTCATTTTTCACTGTAAACATCCATGGCCTTAATGAACTTAGTGCACCACCCGAGCACACACATGCAAAAATGTGTGTGTGTGTGTGTGTGTGTCTTCCTAATAAGTGTGTGCACTGTAGCCCTTGTTGTGGAAGATAAGTCAGCGTCGATGCTGAAGGTCAGGCAGCGCAGAGAAGAATGAGCAAAATGCAGAGTTGGCTGGGACAAACACCTCCGAACTGAAGCTCTGGTGCAGACAGACGCAAGGAATCTTGGGACTCAGCCAGAGCGCACCTTCAGAGACGGACGCGTACGCACCCGTCAGTAGCGCTGCTCCCTCCTAATCTGCACCTTGAAGTGACACGCCATCGGGCTTTCTGGTGTACCTTTCGACATATATGAATTACGTGTGTGGGCATTTTGTGTCCGGTTCACACAGGACGCGGTGCTGAGGAAAAGCGGAGCTCCTCTGAGGTTTCACCACCTTTTCGCTTTCCTGCTTTAATCATGGCTGCCTTCCGCTAAGTTGCTGGCATCGACGCAAACGCTCCCTTCACTGCCACGTCTTTTCCTTCCTTCGTTTTTTTTTTTCTCTCTTTATCATCTGTCATTTTTTTTTATTTCATCCTGCAAACCTTTTCATCCCCTGCCACCCGCCCCCCCTCGAAAACTCCATCTCTGATCTTAAGAGCAGTCACCACAGTGTTTTTCTGATAAAGTCTGATAGATAAACATGCTCTCTTATGTCCCTGAGGCCCTCCACCCTCTCTCCTGAGAGCACACCCCTCTAAAGCACTTCCTCTCCTACAATTAGCCTGTAATAAATACACCCTGGCCTTAAAGTAGATAATGCTCTCACTCTCTTCCTTTCCTTTTATATTAAGTGCCACATTAGCACGACGTACATACGTGACTTAGAAGCGAAAGAAGTGAAACTACAGACTGTGGTGATTTTTTTTTTTGTTCTTTTTTTTTTTTTCTCTTCTTCCCCGATCACACCAAAAGCGCATGAGAACAATAGCAGTTATAAGGCCTCTAAGAGATATTGTAACATATGCAGAGAATTGCAAGCATTTCCACTCAAGTCTCAGTTTCCTGATGGCTTTGATAAGATTAGTTTGCTTTCTTAAACAGGAAGTGTGCTGCTTAAAGAAAAGAAGACACAACATGGTTACATAATAAGTTTAAACTACTTCTCAAAGAGCTGAAGTTCCCTTCAAACTCTTCAGATTAACAAAAAAAAAAAAAAAGAAAAGAAAGAAAGAAGAGACGCAGAAAGTGGGAGAGGAGAGAGATAGAAAGGGGGGAGTTTATCAAAGTGATGGAATAAAGAGAGATTTAACACGGTCATATTAAAAAGACATGCGGCAGTTTCAATATTTAAAAATCCCATTTGCTTCGACAGAAGAGCTTTTTCATTCAAGAGCATATGGCAGCAGTACCTGTATCCAGCTTCTCTCTTATCTCTCTCAAAGACACAGAAAGAAGGATTAAGCGAGGTGGTGGTGGGGGGGTGGGGTGGGGGGGGTGGGGGGAAGAGAAACAGATACTTTCAAACAGACATTCAGACATTGAAGAATCATTCAATTATCGGCAGCATGATGTAAAATAATTACCTGACTCGCTTCCTGTAATGAGTGCTGCTAATTAGCCATAGACTTTTGTTTTAGTTGAAAAAAGAAAGAGGAAGTCCCAAACTCCCAACAGCAGAGAAAGCTGTGAAAAGATATGTTGTATGTTGAGGTAGCACCCCGTCCTTTCTCTAAATACTCACACACACACACACACACACAACTCTTTACTATAGGCTCACTTGGCTTGAAGGCACAATTTACCTCGCAATGTATGCACACACAGCTCTCAGTAAATAGTCGAGAGTGCAAAAAAGATCCTTCTTCTCTTAATTAGCTGTGTAACAATTAAAGTCTCCTGTTAGTAAATTGAACCTTTGTCTCCCTTGCCTCTCTAGTTTGATTTTAGCACCTGTCACAACAACCCCTCCCTTTGCCACCACCTCCACCGCTGCCACACACCCACCACTATTACCTCCACCACCACCACCACCACCCCGCCTCAACTGTAGTCATTATGCAAAACTCTACCAGAATGCGCCCAGCATGTGCGTAAGAAAACAGCAATTATTTCTGATATTCTGTTATTTAGGCCGCACTGACATTCAGCGACTTTCTCTTCCTCTCTGTTTGTCTCGTTCTCGCTGCCGCCACCTGAGAAGCGGAGTGAGACTCGACTTGACTTTGTTTTAGTCTCGGGTTTGGATCCTGACGTGTCGTCACTGCAGTCACTCCGCAGAAGGCGCAGAGGCAGCGTCGCCCCATAACGTGACCTACAAATTCCTTTGTGTGTGTGTGTACATGTGTCTGTTTGCAGGACGGACATGCAGCACACAGGGTGACCAGTGATGTAAGCTGTGGCAGATACACAGTGGTCATTGTCTCCGTGGCCTCTTTCTTCGCTGCAGCCTAACCATGCGTGAGCGCTCCACACTGCCATGTTTGTTGTCTAACACACACATACAGTACACAAAGCATTGTGTCCTGCTTTTCTGAGTGATTTCACAGAGAGAAGAGTTAAGTCATCAGACAAAAAGCGGAGCAAAGTTGTACATATGTACATCGGGGTTTCAGTTTGAGTTGAGAAGACGCCACGCTCTGCCACTATATGTGTATCTTGTAGGTAGGTGTAGGACTCTTTGAGCCCTTTTAGCATTTCTTTGTCTTGGGACCCACTAGCAAGGCCCCTAAGCCTGTGCCTGCCAGGCCCGTTCAGTAATCCGCCTGTGATTCTCTTTCTTTTGGTAAATATTTTTTCCATTTGCTGCCCATGTTAAAGAAACATGCTCATGTTTCACTTTGGCATGATTTCCTACTTGTGATTCACTGCTAGTATACCTGTATCTTATATCATGAGGCCTGAGGGCCATGAAACTCCAAGCCAAAAGTCATCATCGGTCAATCCTGGGCCTTCTGCGAGCATCCGATGGCCTAGTTTTTGTGGTGTATCCTGCTCCGTTTTAGCTGTTTTAGTATATTGAGTTGGATGCAGACCCCTCAGTGAGAGAAACCACTCTGACTGGCTGTTCAGCTTAGCGAATCACTGCGCGAGAAGAGACATGGATCCTGGTGCCTTTTACAACTTCTTATCAGACATATTGATTAGAAGTAGCTAGAAACTGTCTGTGGCGAACAAGAATGGTGTGAAAATAGTATGCGAACGCTGCCAAGTGCTACATATCTGCGGTGCTTGGTCCTCTTCTGCTTTCCCTTTTCCAATGACAAAAACAGACCATTGCCACCTGCTGATATAAAGAGTTATTACTGCCACGTTTTGGCCCAGATGAAATGGGACGCAAGGTTTACTCAGTCTAAATTATGGCCTTTAAGGTGATTTTTACTTTTATTACACTGTTAATGTCCAGATATATGCATGTTATGTTAAAATATTAAAAGTGTGCATGTCCATGTTCTGTGTTTTGTCCTATCCTATCCTAAAAGAAAAAAAAAAGGCAGTAGATGCAGCATTTAAGCAGGACGGATGCATTGAAGCCTGTTCACTATCATTATCATGTCAGTATAGTATAATTTTTATTTATTTTTTTGGCTCCTGTCACTGTACTTCACTAAACAAGAGACTGCTTAACAAATATTTGGCACTGTTAATCCTGTGCTCATCGCTCTGCTTTATTCACTGCTGCAGGGGTCTGTCCACGCCACTGTGACCGCTATTGTAGTGCACTCGGGAGGGGAGAGGTGTTCACAGATGTACATGCACACACACACTCATGCGCACACATGGAGACAGAGACATCTGCAGGTCATCATCATCATAGTGGGAATAATACCAGGGATGGTTATCATAAAGGGAAGCTTTGAGCTCCCGGCTGTCTTGGGAAGATGATTTGGCTGGCCCGGAACAATGAACTGTGGGAATCCGCTTGTCCTGCATTGATCTTCCTCCCATGGCATCCCCTGCAAGGCTGTCAGAGCGACGGACGGATAAAAAGACCAAAAACATTTTTCTTTCTCTCTCTCCTGCTCCCTCCCGGTGTCTTTCTTTTCTCGCTGTCAGGAGGGCTCCCACTGATCAGCGGGGATGAGCTGAAAGTTGAACTACCTGTTGACAGGACCTCTTAAACAGCCCTCAAAGACATATTGTTTGAGAGAAAGAGGGAGAGGCACGGGCTCCTGTTCATTCATATTTGTCACTTATCTATTGAGTCCGCGCTCTCATCAAATCCTCTCTTCCTCGCCGTTATGTTCTCTGCGTTACAGCAGGGGTTCATATTAATCCAATGTGATTCGCAAGTTTTAAATTGTTCGCCGTTCTCTGATCGGGCACAACATTATGCCTCATTTTTGTCTTTGCAGAGTCGTGTTTTTAGAAGGTATTCACTGCATATCAGTCTATAGGAATGTGGTTAATGTGTGAATGCTGTTTCTAGCCATCCACTTGGAGCTCTGGCTCCTTCAGCTCCCTGGAATGTCCCCCTAAAGATCCAGCCGCCCTTCGCGAGAGTAAAAACTTCTTATTCTTATTATTTTTGTCATGCTGTCGCTCGTGTTGTTGTTGGTAATACCGCACTGTATACGCATCTGATCTCGGTCACGTGCACAACTCGGCTCCCCCCCCCCACTTTAAAATAGAACAATCAATTTTTGAAGCTTCACATCTTTTTTGATAGCACAAAGTCTTATGAGTTTTGATCAAGAGGCTTCAGGCATGGGATGGAGTCTGGATTGAATCTGGCAGGGGTTGTGTGACTATCTTCCATGTGCAGTTCAGAGTGTTTTTCGCCTCATTACAGAAAGTAATAATGCAGTGAAGTCAAAGAGCGAGAGACAGAAAGAGAAAGATGGAAAGAGAGAGGGAGAGAGGGGAAGAAAAACAAGGCCGCTTTTTTTTATTGGATTAATTAGATGCCTTTCAAAGACCACCTGCAATAGAACAAAACACAAGCCAGGAAGAAACTCATATGTGTTCTGTTCTACCTACCAAGGCACTAACTCGAACTCAACCAACTTTTACCAAGAGGTAATTGATCTTTGAAATGATGAGGGAGCTCTGTTTGTACTTTGAAAACATATTTACAGCTTTTGAATGGATCCAAAAAGCCCCTGCTGCTTGTGCAATCACTAAATATTTAGCATTCAGCTCTCAGTACATGCAACATATGGTAAATACCCACATTGTCCCTTCAACATCAGAACGCTGTAGCTGCAACCCAGTCGTCTCATTAATGATTTGGTGCAAATATGATGGAATTCAGCACATTGTTAATAATGATTGATTTGTTTAACGCAATGAGTTTGTTCATTAGGACTTAATGAGGTATTGCATTGTGATTAGTCGATGGCTTTTTGTGTCGATACATGCCAAAATAACAAAGTAAAGTCCAACTAATGGTTTTTCGATCCTTTAGTTTCCCTACATCTTGTCTTAAATGTCAGAGGAAAGTTTTATGACAAAACTCTGCAAATTCAAGTAAAGCAAATTAGCTCTGATTTTTTTTTTTTTTTTTTTGGAAATTGTTGATTTTATACTATTGAAACAACCTTTCTTATACTTCAATAATTTATATGGTTACAATTAGAGAGGAGCACATACAGTATAAATCCCTTATGCATTTATGATGCATGCTACTATTGATAAGACAGAAATTAACTGAGCACATTCAAATGCCGAGTGAAATGCAGTGCCATTGTGTTACAGACACCACTTATAATTAAGCTGAGGCTTGAAGAGAAAAAGAGCAGCGAAGAAAAATGCAATAAGAGAAACGACGTGAAATCTGTTTCTATGTCTGTGTGCTTGTGTGCCGTGGATTTGATGTGTTTACGGCTGCACGTGGTGCTTTACTGAATAATAAACCTCAAACTATAAAGACAACAACTGAACCATCGTGAGAAAATGCTAAAGGAAGTCTTTGTGGTTTTAGAGGTATCAGAGGAGCCAATAGTTTTAATGAGGCAGCAATGCTGTACATGCCAGGAAATGATAAGGTTATACAGGTTAGAATAACGGCAGATAGATACTGTAACAGTCTACAGAGTAGATGTGTTGTTCTTAAAGGAGTCTACACAGGCTACACAGCCATGGCAGAGACGGAGAGACATAACAGGGACAAAGTGGCCCCAGATCTTTCTTTACTACAACTGGTAAGAATGAGGAGCCTTGTCTTGATGCTCTGAAGGCATTTTGTTATTACTTTAACATTTAGTTGTTTTCTTCTGTACATATTTTACCTGAGGTTTGTAACGAAGAGCTGCGATGACGTCAAAATAGAAAGTCTTGTTGATTTCTGTGGGCAGTCATTTGATAGCGCTGGGTGAGTTGAAACATTGTCATCATGTCTTTTAGAGGGCACTCGCATACTGAATTGTTGTCTGTAGTCAAAGGTTTGTGTTCGACTGTGTGGTTTCTGCCTGTGTGTATGTGTTGCTACTCGTGCACCACCCTCAAATTCCCTCGCATGTGTGTGTTGATATGAGCAGAGGGGGGATGTCACATAAGAAATGTCCTTTTTAATCAGGGGAAAAAATATAAAATGACTCGGGAGCAAGGCAAGCATATTAATGTGCCTCATTTGCATACGCTCGTCAGCCAGGATACGTTTATAAAAAACACAAACTGGATTCGTCAGTTCATTTCACATTATTCCATTGTCTATCTGCCTTTGTTATATGTTAAAGATAAAGGCGGAAATCAAATTGAAGAAAAGGGCAAGCTGCTATCTCCCCAAATGAGCAACAGCTCATCAGCCTAGTTTAAATCACAGATTTCTATTCCAAAAGGCAGCCGCCTCTGTAAAAAGGGCCCATTCAAATAAGGTCTTCTCTGATATAAGCATGCCTGGTGATGGAAGCTGGGGTGTCACATAAATACAATTTAAAAGCTTAGTTATTTTAAACAGTCTAACAAAGTTTTATCTGTCCTAGCAATTCTCTCTTAATATTGTTCTGGTAATAAATGTACACATATAACCTACAGTATCTATATATTTTTTACATAAAAGTATAAACTTTTTATGATTAGGCTTTTTAAAATGCTTTCTTTCTCAGATGAACACCACATTATTCAAGTCACATGAGAACACAATTATAAGATCTGTTGTAAATTTAAGTAGGCTTTGACAGAAACATATAACACAGGCCTGCGGAACATAGCATGGCCATTATATTCTTGATGAATTCAGTAGAACTGCTTTATGTTACGTGTGGGGAGAAATAAGGAGAATTCAAAGGGCAGCCCACAAGTGTCACATTCCTTTAAACACAAGTAGAAACTGGTCACAGTCTCTAATTCATGTCCACAAGATAAGAATCCGCCATCAGCAGTGTGTTGGAGAGGCGACTGGCTAAAAGAACAGTCAACCCTTATGTCTACTAACCTCCTACTGGTGAGAGAGAGGGGGGGGGACAGAAACAATTCAAATGAATGAGAACACAAATGAGCCAGGCACAATGTGGAGTCTTCTCTGCCTTAGAAACATACTGTAGGTGGAGGGAGAGAAACAGAAAGACAGAGTGTGGCAGAACCTTAGTTGCCCTCCGTGCCTGTAAAGTGTATGCTGAACATGTGTGCACATATTTAATGTGGGTGTGCTCCGCTGCTGCCAGATTGGGCCCATAAGCTACCTAAAATAATACCACTTTCTCTTAAAAGTGAACTCACCTAATGCTAGTGCTTTACATTGCCTCTCAATGAAAGGATTTTTTGATGATTATAATCATGCGTTACTGTACAGTTGCCACCACTGCCACCAGGCAGCATACTAATCAGCATAATGAGATATTATACAATATTTTGTTGACCAAAGCAGAACTGTGGTTATTGTTTCAGAGGGTTTGACCTCTGCCAGCAGCTAGAGGAAGTGTGGAGATAGATGTTTATACCTCTCCATCTGGAGAGCAGATGGATCTGCATTAAAACCAATGTTCTTCTTGGCTTTATTTTATTATTTATTTACTAATGCTACACATATGAAAATGATAACACTGCCAATGATGCTCAAAAAATGTGGACATACAGTATTTCTGTAACATTACAGCAACATAGGACAATATTGTTCTGTTACATGTGGTAGGAAGAACAAATACAATAAAACAACTGTTACCTGTATGTTCATTTAAGACTGGAGCTTGTGCTTATTTACTTTTTGTTTCTTTTTTTTTTTTTGTGTGTGTCACGAGTGTATCTCAGAATGCACTGGGAATCCTTTCAACACAGTCATTCACTGTTTTCTCTCTCCTGGAAACTGTAAAAGAGTTAGGTAGAAAGAAGAAGAAGAAGACAGGCACTGAGAGAATTGGGGAATAGAAAGAAGCAGAGGGAGAGCAAAGTGATTCACATCAAATGTAGTGTGGCTCTTTAATGGAATATTGCACCAAGACAAGTGTCATGGCACCGAGATAAGAGTGTTGTGTTTACTGGAGTAACCCCTTGGTTTTAAGTGCTATTGTTAATATCATAATTGTAGTATTGCGGTGGCTTCCCGACAATGCCGTTGCTTCGTTTCATTAAGGCGTGTAATTGGAGGAATTCTGATAGGATGGGCACAAGTAGCTTAATTATACACTGCTCACTGTGTTTACAGAGTAATTATTCCATCCAAAATGGTGTTACATTTCGAAAAAGTTCTAAGGAGTCACAGCTTTTTCCAAGCCCTTGGTGCTGACTATTCATGCAGTGCTCTGTGCATCAAAGATAATACATTTTACAGTACTTCCCTGTACTGGGCGATGCAGCACAGGTGTTGTTTCCCTAAATTAAGTAACATATTCTTTTTTGAATCTGGAAAGCAAACACAAAGAGCACATCAGCACTCACCATAGCTAACGAGGCGTCCAAGCAAACGACCCACAAAGGTCCTTTGTCCCTACTCTCTGATAGGAGGATCTGCTTTAATATATGTTTATTTTCTACACTATATCTAAACTTACAATTTTATGATTTCTAATACGGTTCATTCTTTCTGTCTTCTATTACAGGATGGAGGACTCTAGTTTGTGTCTTGGTGTGTCGTCAGCAGTGCCTGATACTGATGCCCATCTGAGCAGTGCAGTCTTAAATGGACGCTACCCTATAAGTCAAAAGCTTCATCAGCTAACTGCCCAACTAGGACACGCCTTTCCTGACCTACACCGGCCACAACAGATCCCTGAGGAAAAGGCAGCCACACCTTTGGATGAGAAGACCCACCACGCAGCCCTGGCCAGTCAGCCTATTAGCAGTCAGATGGCCTTGCTAGCCAATCAGCTCAACCGAGACATTGATGCAGGGGCACTAAGTGGGTTGAATGGGCGTGTTGACCTTCAGCAGTTTCTTAATGGCCAGAACTTGGGCATCATGTCCCAAATGAATGATATTGAAGATGATGCCCGCAAGAATAGGAAGTATCCCTGTCCATTGTGTGGCAAGCGATTCCGTTTTAATAGTATCCTTTCACTTCACATGCGCACACACACAGGAGAGAAGCCCTTCAAGTGTCCCTACTGTGACCACCGAGCAGCTCAAAAGGGCAATCTCAAGATCCACCTTCGCACCCATAAGCTGGGGAATCTTGGCAAAGGCCGTGGCCGTGTCAGAGAAGAGAACAGGCTGCTGCATGAGTTGGAGGAGAGGGCCATTCTGAGGGACAAGCAGATGAGAGGGAGTGGCAGCCTCCTCCAGGCAGCTCAAACACCCCATCTAAGCCTGAACAGCAGTTCAAATACCCATCAGCAGCCACTAGGCTCAGCATGTGGTCTCCTCCCTTCCTCTGGCCTTGCCACTCCAGACACAATTTCCCAGCCTTCTTCTTCACCTAAGCCAACTGGTACCCAAGATGAACAGTCCCTGAATCCAACTACGGGCTTCCGCTGTACCTTCTGCAAAGGGAAGTTCAAGAAGCGTGAAGAGCTGGACCGGCACATCCGCATACTCCACAAGCCCTACAAGTGTACTCTGTGTGAGTTTGCTGCCTCCCATGAAGAAGAGCTGATAAGTCACGTGGAAAAGGCCCACATCACAGCTGAGACAACACAGGGTCAGGGTGGTGGTGGTTCAGGAGGCATGCAGATTGCCACTGAATTCCGTTGTGATGTCTGTGGCCAGGTGTTCAGCCAAGCTTGGTTTCTCAAGGGCCACATGCGCAAGCACAAAGACTCATTTGAACACTGCTGCCAAATTTGTGGCCGTCGGTTCAAGGAACCGTGGTTCCTCAAGAACCATATGAAGGTGCATCTCAACAAGCTGGCCATCAAAAGTAAGCCGCCCCAGTCCAGTGAGCAGGACATGGCTGCCCTCAATAGCATGAGCAATTTGGCTCAGGAAGCTCATGCTAACCTGTATTCGCGCTACATTTCCTGTCTTCAAGGAGGCTTCCTTTCACCAGACAAACAGGGCCTGAGTGAGCAGCACCAGCTGTTGGCTAAAGCAGGGATAGCCATGAAGGAAAAGGAGATGTTAGGAAAGCTGCTGGGGCCAATGGCAGGAGGTATGGGCCATGGGCTGGGTGAAAATGAGAAGCGTTCACTCCTGGGCTGTCTCAACCTTGTTCCACCACTCAAGTCAAGCTGCATGGAGCGCCTCCAGGCGGCTGCAAAAGTGGCAGAGATGGATTCCCTCAACAGCTACCAAGCTTGGCAGATAATGGCTCGTGGTATGGCTATGGACAGGGCTTTTATTCCGAAGGAACCACAGCAGCACCATATACCCACAGGGCAGGAAGATGAGATGGGTGGTGCTGGGGCCTTGGCATCCTTCTCAAAGGACAAACAAGACTACTCTTTGATTTCTTCCAATGATAGTTCAAAGCAGAAGCAGCTCTCAGAAGCCTTGCAGGGATCCAAGGCTTCTACTGGAGCCATGATGTCAATGAAGGAGGATGGAAGGAGCTTTGACAGTCATCGTGACTTAATGTCTCACCATGGTAATGCTGAGGTTCCTGGAGCTCTGGCTGGCCTGGGTAGCCCAAACATTGACTTCAGCCTCTCCAGCCTGAAGGAGAAGCCTTCAGAGTGCCCTGACTGTGGCCAGGTCTTCAGAACCTACCATCAGATGGTGGTTCACTCCCGCATCCATGGCAAAGACAGGAGAGGCACTGAGGAAGCACTCCAGCAACAAGGTCTAGATGAACGCCGGGGATCAGCAAGTGACCCCGAGTCCCAGTCCATCAGCCGTTCCACCACTCCTGGTTCATCCAACATAACAGAGGAGAGTGGAGTTGGAGGAGCACATTCCCAGACAGGAAGTGTCCAGGATGACAGCCCACATCCCTCCTCTCCATCTTCAGGTAAGAAAAATAAAATCAGAGAATGAAAGCAACTTGTATTTTATAGACTATAACTTATTTTATATACTCCCATACACTGGGGATCAATGTTTCTTTCTTTTATTCCCTGACTTGGTCTAAAATTTCACATAGTTCTAGATTGCTAACAATCGTTTAGTATATGGTATCCAAGAAATCTAAGCCAAAACCTGTGCTAATGGAAACATAATGTTAAATTATTCTGTGCTTTTGTTGTTTTTAACACATCATGGCTATACATTATAAAGAATAGCTTGAAAAAGCAGCTTCAATGATCAAAGAATGAACACTTGAGTATCAGGTGGCTGCTCAACAAAAACTGAAACACAGTTATAGTTAGAACCTTTAGTACACACTCTGGCTCCTACAGCCCCTAACAGAAACCACAAAGCTATGCTGTAAAAATGATGCACAGGTTATTATTTTTACAAGTTGTTATTGACAGGTGAGTGCTTTAGATTTGACACAAAGATTGTCTTTGGAAGGGGGTGATGACTAATTCAGTGACTGATCAAACAGTCACTAAATGATTTTGGATAAAGTCTAACTCTACCAACAATATCCAAGTGTAAACTATAAACAGGCCAAGTACATTGCCTGACTTGAATCCAGTACAGCACTTCTAATCATGTTTTAAAGTGGATGGTAGAGCCACAAAACCCCTCCAACAAAGAGGCGTACTCCACAGATCATCCAGGTCATCATCATCAGTCATCCACTTCTGTTCTTTGGATTAGTGGACTTTGTTCTCTTACAAACAAATTCTATTGTATTGAGGGGACAGAATTTGTAATGTACTAACACTTAAGTCAGATTGACGAAGGGTCTTCTCAGTTTTATTGGATACTATACAATAGATGTACACAATGGTTATGCAGTGTTCTGACACCTATCAATCATGGTCAGTATTTCCCATCCTCAACCCTGTCTGTACAGGAACATGAAAACCACCAGGTGGATTTAATAATGTAGTTTATTAGTGTATACAAATAGAGATGTGTTGTCCTGTGTACACATTTGACTGTACAAGTATCAGGGATATACAGGTATACAGTGCTGTGCCAAGGGCTGTGTGTAGGCCACCAATAGATGTGCTGTTATGAATGAAAAAATGGAATTACATGTTTTTTTGGGTTAATTTTTAATTAATATAATGTGATCCGATCTTCATCTAAGTCAGGAGTATTAACAAATACAATGTTCCTAAAGTAACAACACAAAAAATGTCATGTCTTTATTGAGAACAACCATAAAACCTCACAATGCTAGTGGAAAAAGTATATTAACCCTTTGAATAATGACCGTAATTTAAGTCAATTTATGTGTTAGGATAAGTTAGGAAAATTAGTTTGGAGGTGTGGACTAGAGGTACTTTGACTGACAAAAAAAAACACTTATGTGAGCCATGCCTCGCCAAAAGGAGCTTTTAGAGGATCTATCAATAATTGTTGATTTACATAAAGCTGGAAAGGGTTACAAAGAGATGTCAAAGACTAGAAATTCACCAGTCTACAGTTGGCAAACAATCTACAAATGGAGACACTTTGGTGTTTTTCGGTGGCTACCAATAAGTGGGTTGCTAGCCAAAATGACCCTAGGAGCACAACAAACACTCATCAATGAGGTAAAGAAACAACCCCAATTGAAAGCCAAAGATTTTAAGGCATAATTGGAACTGGCTAACATTCATGAGTCTACAGTGCATAAAGCATTGAACAAGCAGGGTGTCTATGGCAGGACACCACAAAGGAAGCTGCTGCTTACTAAAAAGAACATTGCTGCATGCCTGAAGTTTTCCAAAGAGCACATTGACAATATACAGCAGCATTGGCAAAATGTTTTGTGGACTGAAAAAACTAAGATTGAACTATTTGGAAAGAACTCACAACACTACATCTGGCGAAAAAAAGGCACTGCATATCATCATGATTACATCATCCCAATCATAAAGTATGGTGGAGGTAAACCAGTAATTAATTCCAAGGATTCATAGACTTTTTGCATTATCACTTTGAGGTTTTTATGGTTGTTAAGATTTTTTTCTTGTATTATTATATGATATTATATGAATTCTAATAGTTCTAGTACAAAGACTGACAAATTATATATATATATATATATATATATATATATATATATATATATATATATATATATATATATATATCCATCAAAGAATGGGAACAAAAAAAAAAAAGAAGAAAATAATGGCAGGCTTTACACAGTACCGTATGTCTCTCTTGCACGTTGTTACACTGGACATAGTAACAACTGTCCCCTGATATAGCTGTGTTGTTGCTACATCTGACAATAAGCCAACCACAAGACTCCAGAGAATACAATTCAGAAAGAGACTTGCTTCACTATTGCATTCACGTTTGCAGGTTAGCAGACCAGATCCCTGTGGAACATGAGTAAAGACTAGGAGCGCAGGGATGAACTCATTTTAACCACAGCGATTAATAAATGTCTTTAATAAACACGTTGGAGACAACCATACCCCTCCCCTCTCCCCACCCAGCAAACACAGGCCGGCCGGGGCTAGATAAGTGTATGTTTAGTGGGATTAAGGGAGGCTCGTTGCTAATGATTACACAAGTTTTTAAAGGTAACTTTCACTTGTTCCTCAGGGCACTGTGCTGGCGTTAAGAAGTGTGCGCGGTAATTAGGTCATGACTGTGCGATAATCAGTCGGTTTAAGCTAAACAAGACACTAATTAAAGATATACATATAAAGCAGGTCAAAAAAAAAATGGTGAACTTTATTTGCAAAAGCGAGGATGTGCTTTTAAGTCTTTTGAGAAAAAAATATAAATAAATATAAATATAAATCAGAGTAGCTTAGCTTAAGGCTGTAAGCAACTTAATTCCACCAGTTGAGACGAAATTGTTTATTTATTCACAGAGGCATGAAGTCCTTATCATGCCCGTGTAGTGTGATGGGTTTGAACATGGGATAGGCTATGTTTATTTTAATCTAAGAAATAATAACAGACAACCCCCCACCCCAATTAGGAATTAATGAAAATGAGAGTGAGATAAAAACCTATTTTCTTTATAGAGACTATTAAACATAACACTTTCTCAACAGGGTGGGGGTGTAGCGGATGTAATTATCTTCTGAATTTTAATGCTGGAAGTTTCTCTCTCCATCTGTCTCTCTCTCTGTCTCCGTCTCTCTTTCTCTCTCTCTGTGTGTCTCTCTCTACCTCTGTCTGCATCTCTCTCTCTCTCTCTCTCTGTCTCTTTTGACTCAAGTACTTTAAATCTGATGGATATAGCTTGTGGCATTTCAACAATTTCAGAAGTACTGTATTAACTGTGAGTGTGCAGTGTACAAAAAAAGTGAATTAAAATAATAATTGACAACCAAAAAAAAAAAAAAAAAAAAAAAAAAAACAGTATTTACCACCAAATGCTAACAAATCACAAAGAAATGCATTACCGTTAGTTGAGTGGTTAAATCTCACCCCCAGGGTGTTATCTTCGGAAAAGTACGGTAGGATTGAAGACAAAAACATAAGCGCAAAAAGAAATGAATATAGTCTAGTGGTAAGTTTGCACAAGAACAATAAAAAGCCTACTGGTTTCTGCAAAGCCTTAATTTAGCCTGCCCTGCTGTCTTTGTCTAACAGTTTGGTAATGTGTGGTCTGTGAGCAGGTAGCGTGTCACACGATGAGCACTACTATGAGACACTAATGAAACTCTTTGTCAGTCTTCTACTGTCATATCTGAAAAGCTGTCCCGCACAGTTATTGTAGTTCTTTGGTGAGCATATGTGCAAAACAGGATGTCAACCTGAAGCAAAGTGCTAGAAAACATGGCAAAGCTGGGAAATATAGATGTAGAAGAGGCTGTAGAATAAAAATGGTTAAGCATGCACTGACCTGCATGAACAGGAATACAGTTTTGTTGAGAGCAAAAAACAAAAGCAATGAAAAGAGGAGTAAATGGATTAAACGTAAATAAAAAAGGGGTCGTTTTTGCTGCTTCCTGTGTTTTAATCTGAAGTGAAACTCGTCTTTCTTCACAACTTACACATTGTGATTCACATTTGGAGATGAGGGACTCTTAAATTAGAAGCTTTGATGTGTGAGAAAAAAAATGTGTCTGAGTCTCATGTGGAGAAAGGTGTCATGCTTCTCCTCCACATGCATGTTTGTTGTGTGTGTGTGTGTGTGTGTGCGTGTGTATGGGTGTGTGTGAGGTGGAGTGGTGATGGGGCATATGCTTTACAGTATTTGTGCATATCGTTTTCTCCTGTAGTGAACAGGATGTGGCTACTGTACCATTGTCTTTATCTTAATATCTTACATTTAAGAAGAAGAGCTCGCAATTCTGTGTGTGCGTGTGTGCACCTGTGAGCGTGCGCCGGTGTACATGTCAGCCTCTGCCCCGCCACCTACCCACAGCAATTTTGAGTTAAACTTAAATTATAGTAATCAACAATAACATCTCAACTGTGAAAGAAGGTCAACTCCGCCGCTTTTGTCTTTGAGACGGCACTTGTTTAAAAGCAGTGAAAGAAAAAGGGAGAAGTTGGGAGGGGAGGCAGAAAAACAAAGGGCTCTGTCAAAGATGTCCTTTAAAGACATTCCTTATTACAACATAGCTTAGCAGCTAACCTTGAGCATATTCCTTATTCAACGCAGTCCTTTATTTTTTTCACAAAAACAAAGTGATAATTACATTTACGCCGATCACCGTCTTTTTGTTTGTTTGGCTATCCTTGAACTGACTTCCCTTTATCATTTATTTTTTTTCTGTGATAATCAGGCGTCAAAGAAGCAGCATTGTAAGAAAATGCAAGCAAGCGTTGTCACGATAGGGAGGTTCAGCAACAGGTAGACACAATGCGAATGCGACTTGTCACACCTGCATTGGAAAGCTTCTTCTTTTTTTTTTTTTTTTTGACAGTGCTTACATGCAAATAAGCTACCATTGAAAATCCTCATTTTGCATGATAGTATCTCCCAATTCTGCTGCTGTGGTAGAGGCAAAATGTAACTGAATATGTATAAAATAGGCTTTGCTGCACACATGTAAGGCCTAAAGCAGCAGAAGGCCTCCTTACATGTACCTCCACAACCTTCCCACAACCCTTAAATCCCACTCCCACATATTGGCTCCAGGCAATATAAGACTGTATATTCTCTCTCTGTCTCTCTCTCCCTGTCTCACTCTTTCTCTCTCTCTCTCCCTAGAGAATCCCCCATGTCTACATTTTTTTAAGAGGAACAGCGTTTTAACACGGTGAGGATTAGCCTGCATATCCCTGGTCTTTACTGCGGCTCAAACAAGCAGGCAAAATGCTCGCTTCATACAAATTGAAATTGGATTTGCCAACTTGATGCCTTAGGTTATAAAGCATGGATATTCATCTAATTGCGATGGAACAATGGGGGCGTAATTACACATGCAGACAAAGTGTAACAGTGTAATTACTGTGTCATTAAAACAGGAATAAAGTAGAGTTGAACAAGATCCAGACTACTATGACTGTGCAAGTTCACTAACCTGATATAGCTAGTTATTATCAGCTAGAATTGTGACCTGGTAAATGCTGACAATGATAAAGAGAAATTATATTAATGATTACATTTCAAGAAAGTCCACAAACATTGAAGATACAACAATTAAACCAAAACAACCCAACTGAAATTTGGTAATGATGAATGATATGGTACCACATTCTAAAGCTTCTGTGCTTTCAAATGATATACAATTGGCATATTATTACCTAATGCTGTTAGCATACGCCATGGTAAAATTGGCTAGAAGCCCCCTGGCTGACCCCTCCCACTGGGAGAATTGGGATAACATTCATTTTCTTGTATTTAGGTACTTAGGCTCTTGAGTGGCTTCATTTGAATGAACTTAAAGTCTAAATATTGTATATATTATATCTGTTCACCATATCACCACTCAGTTTCCTTCTGGCATTAATACAGTTTTAGGATGTTGGATCTTGAATGAAACCATCATCATGGTTTATCAGTTTATTGTGAGGTACATTATCATTGTCTTTGTATTTGCATAGCAGCAGTAGCATCACCTACTGTGGATAGGAAAAAAAAAGTGACATTTCAAGTAAAATTAATATGTAATCCCATTTGTTTGTCTGTATCGTTGGCTGCAGTGGCAGCGCAGCGCACGTAACAGTCGGAAGGCCCCAAGTTCACTTTGTGGTGATTAATTTTAGGCCCTAATACTTCTATGAGACATTCTGTTTAAAGGTAAGTGGTATTGTAAGGTCACAAAATCTCTCTAACATTTCATACAATATTATATCTACATCATGCATAGTTTTAAACAAAGGTTTTGCCCATTTGCACAGAACATTACGGTGTAGAACTACTAGTTGCGCTGTGAGGCTTTGGACATAATGAGCTAAAGGAATGGGGGTGTTGGGGCTTAATGGGAGACTCCACTTGGTTTAATCTGGCTCAACAACACAATGTGAACTCTGAAACCTTAGGGACTGTACAGGATGACCAAAGAGAGTAGAGCTGGGCTGTTTTCAGCTGTGGTATCAATGAAAGGACTTGTACCTGTTTACTGTACACTCAGTGCTTTGAATTGAGGTCTCTGTCAGAGTGCAAGCTATAGCATACTGTAAAACTATGTGCACTAGAAAATAACAAGAACAGTAAACAAACAAAAAAAAAAAATATTTTCAATTCTTCCCTCTGCATAAATTACTTTCTCTTTGTAATTGACATCCATTTCTCTTCTAACCCCCCAGATCCCCCCTCACACTATTCTTCTATTCTCTATAATCAGAGAACTCATTGGTTACAAAACCTGAGCTTTCTATCCCCACTCATTTGAAGGAGTCTGGCCTGTCATATCTGTATGTTTTATGTGTCACCAAACTTAAATAGACAGTCATTGTGTTACAGGCACATTCATTCCCAGAGCTGTATTTTTGTACAGTAGGTCAGGACTCTGGTGTCTGGTAAATGATAAAAGTTCTATTCAAATGCACTAATTGTCAGTGTGCAGTGCTGATTGACATGTCTCGGATAAATGCAGACTTAGTATTTTTGTACACGCTTGCACAATATAAAAGGCCAATTTATTTCTCTGTTCTTCTTTTCTCTTTTTTCTTGCACAGTTCATTTGATTTCTTTCTTCCTTTCTTGCTCTCTCCCTCTCTCTCTCCTACCCTGTCTCTCAGACTCAATTTGTAAATATTACCCATGGTGGGAATTAACCCAGGCTTTTTAGATATTTTAAAATTCCAATTGTATTCAGACAAGTGTGTTTGAACGAGAGGAAGGACTGCGACACTCGGTTTGCTCCTCAGTATTCCTGGGTGGCTATCAGTGGCTAGTCTTGTCCTTATGAAACATTTATCAGGCCGTTTTATGTCTTAATGATCACGTTAGGATTCCCCCGCTTGGTTATGAAGCTTGGATGGAAAGGAGAAAAAAATATGAACTGTTGAAAGAGTGAAGAAGGGGTGATGAAAAAATGACACAGGCAATCCAGAAGGGAGAGACTGAATGGAGTGAGAAGAAGGTAGAGATGACAGGGCATCACATTCCTCGGTAAACAGCATCGCATTATGCTATCCACTCTTTTCAACTCCAAGTCATTGCCAAAACATGGCTTACCTTTCTCCTGGAACAAGCTTTCTTGGTGCTCACACACATACACACACACACACACACACACTCACACACACACACACACCTTCTCCCGCTTCTTCTGTCTTCCCCATTCTGTTTTATGTTTTTATAATTAAAACACAATATTTATCTTTCCATAACAGAAGGCTGCCTTACTCCGTCAGGTAGACTGTTTGCATATTAATATTCGTAATACATCAACAAGCTATCTGCTCTGGTGTCATTGCTAAAACTGAGCAAGTTGACTCACAAATGCAGCTCCCTTTACTACCGTTTTGAAATGCAGAGGAAAGTCAACTCCAGTGAACGTGCACCAGAAGAGACTCAGAAGTAATGGAGGCAAAGTCTAAGAAAAGAAAGAAAGACATAAATTAACACCACAGCCACGACTTGTACTAGTACTGCAGTTTGTTTTCTGGGTTTCCACCATGTGCACATACCGTACATGCACAGATTCACACTAAATGTTTGTTCCCCCATCAAAAGTGCTAACTGACACTACACTGAACGAAAAATAACTTTCTCTTCTTTAGATTGCTTATGTGTGTGCTTAACGGAGGTTGGGTCTGAGGGATGGAGGGGAGAGCAAGGCTGAGCGAGGGCGAACGCCAAGTTCCTTTTCTGTGGCCGGTGACAGCTGTCTGACTCCGTCAATGTGGGATTCCTGTGAAATGAGGCAGGGTTCTCGGTCGAGGAATGCAAATGGACAGCGCAGGATGGTTAGGCGGCGGGAGCCAGAGTGGGGTGTGGGTGGTGGGCTGAGGGGGAGCTTTGTTTGAACAAGTTAACTTGGGCATGATTGGGGTTCCTCCTGTGAGTGAAAGAGCAAGAGAATACATTGACCTTTGCCTCATTAAAAATGGAGGGCCAGGCATGTGATACCATGACTGAGGAATCTCTTGCTTGCTCTTCCTTTTTCATTCTTTCATTTTGGTTCTACCTCTTTCTCTTCTTCTTCTCTGTCTTTTTTTTCCCGTTCTTTGCTCTGTCATTTCCTAATTTCGCCCGCCCTCCCCCCCTCCCCATCCCCTCTCAATCTCCTCCTCTTAACCCCATTGACAGGTCACATAAAAAGCCTTTTGTGTCAACATCAGGGTGCTGACATGAGAGCAGAATGCGACATGAAAAATGTGCTTTTTTTTTTTTTTTTCCTTAGTTGTAGCTATCTACTTATCACAAAAGAGTAAGAGAAAGAAGGAGAGGGAGAAGGGAAAAGGGGAGGAGAGAAGGAGAAGCAAAGAAGGGTGGAAAAGTGAGGGAGGAATTAAGTCCAGGGATTAAGATCTCTGGGTTTTCATTTTTTTCACTCTCTCCCCCTGCCACATTCCAATTGTTCTTAAAATATTTGGCAATGTCAATTAGTAAGTGAGCAGAGCTAGCTGATGAACACAATTTTCCAGGCGACTGAGCACCCTATTGTTGTGGAGCGAACAGCAGATTTCTGAGGTCATTATCATTCCCTGTTAGCCGTGCCCAGCTGCTCTCCTCTTGGCTCCAGCCATCTCTGATCTCTCTCTCTCTCCTTTTCCCTCCTACTCTTGTCCAACTCATCTCCTCTCCTCTCGTCTCTTGCCCTCTTGTCTCTTCTTCTATCCTTCCTCTTCCTCTCCCTCTTCTCACCATGGTCACCAGTTCAGTGCTGGTTGATGGCAGGCAGCAATAGGGGGCCTTCAGCAAGAGGAGAGATGGGAGGAGCTGGCTGGTGGAAAGAAAGGAGAGAATGAGATGAATATAGCACAAGGGTGGGTTGTGGGGAGTTGGGGGGGGTTTGGG
This sequence comes from Anabas testudineus, assembly GCF_900324465.2. Taxonomy (NCBI): domain Eukaryota; kingdom Metazoa; phylum Chordata; class Actinopteri; order Anabantiformes; family Anabantidae; genus Anabas; species Anabas testudineus. The sequence goes on along the minus strand of NC_046612.1, from coordinate 24,957,526 downwards.
GTACAGTATAGGCAAATGAGTAAGGGGAGGAGGAGGTGAGGGAGAACAAGGGAGAAAAAACTGAGGAGGGCATGGGGGGCAAGCAGTACAAAGGCAAAGGGCAGGCTTGGATCAGGTGGCGACTCAACACGAGAGAGAATGAGAATGAAGAAGAAGACAAGGAGATTACCTGATAGTTTGGACGTGCAGTCTGAAAGATTGCTTTTGATCGCTGGAGAACATGGTGAGCGTGACAGAAGGTGGAAAGACAGGATCAAACTTAGTGGAAAAGGGCAGCCCCTCTTTTAAAAGGAGGAAAATGACCGCTGTCACTTTAAATAACATTATCATACCCACTCGAGGTTTTATGCTAACACATACATTTACATTGTGTTTTACCCTTTTGTGCGGTACTTAGTGTAAGCTGATGGTTTTGTAACCAGAGTGATTTAAAACATATTGCCAGTACTGCAGAGAAAAGCTGCTATAAACAGTTATTGTGCTAACAAAAGGTTCATTCTCTCAAAGAGAGACATTACTAAAGCTTGAGTGACATCAGTTAAAAAACATCATACTGTATTTAAATGTAGTTTCCTTTAAAGAACTATTGCATATTGCGTACAAATTGCAACACTTTGGTGCAGATGAGGTTTAAGATTAAAAACAGAAACACCTGCTGTTGCACTTTCATGTGAAAGAATGTTGATTTCTTTCGGGCTGCGTAAAGCATGCAGGTATCTGCATCTAAACATCCAAAGGAGTCTCAGTTTCTTTTCTTCTTCTTTTTTTTTTCATAAGAAATGATGAAAGATCCTTTTGAGTCAAAAAGGAAAAAAAATAACAAAAAAGAAAATCAAAAATCTCAAGAGTTTTTTGTACTTGCCAGTTGTACATCTTAATGTGTTCCCAGAGGCCTTTTCAACCCTACCCCTTTTTCCTCCACTTCTCTCTCCTCTGCCACTACCACCATCATCATCACCACCCTCCCTCCCTTCCTCCCCTATTCCTCGCGCTGTCATCTTTTCGACAGCAGAATTCCACGTCTTGGAAAGTGATTTTTCATCATCCTTTGTCTGCTACAGTGTACAAGTGAGGCATCCATGACCAGATTCGGGATTCAGTCATAACTATTTACTACACGCTCCCTTCCACCTCTTTTTTCCTCTTGTCTCTCTTGTCCAACCTGTAGAAAGTTTGAATAAGTTAACACTGGCTGGTATTGGGTGTGTGGGTTCTTTTGAGTGTGTGTGTGTGTGTGTGTGTGTGTACGAGAGAGAGAGAGAGAGAGAGAGAGGGAGAGAGAGAGTGAAAGAGGGTGAGCGGCATCAAAGCGTTGCTCTCAGCTGCAGCTGCCAAGCTTCCTCGTCCCCAGTTAGCAGCCATCCAGCTGTCAGGCTGCGCAAAGAGGAAGAGAGGGGGGAAATCTCTCACCAGCCATATGGTCCCTAGTTCTGTCGGAGACACTCCACGCTCTGTGGGCAAATGGCAAACTCATATATCTAATCAACACTCTTAATATCCAGACCTGAGACCAAGGATATTTTCAGTCTTGCCTTTCAACAATATGGCAAAAGGGAGTATACGGGATATGACCAGGCAATTAAAGTATGTGTTTGCGGTATCATGCGAGCTTCACTAAGCACTGCACACACATTACAATGTATAGAAAGACCTCTTAGAGGATCACTCTGAGAGGATAATGCTGGTATCGTTTTCTATTCTGCCCTGCGCTCCACGAAACCCACTGAACGAGTGTGTATTTGGTGTGTGTGAGCAGGTTGAGCAGACTTACATCATAGTTTTTAGACTAATTTCTCCAATTTTCCCAAATCCTGTATTATTGTTCTCTGCTCTGCACGGTTGGGCTAGTAGATGTTTCCCATGACTCCACATCCTTCCACCGTCTGAGTATTTTCTTTTTTTCAAGTATTATTTATCCTGACTGAGTAAATCTTAGTTACAGATGCTGTGTTGTTGTTTCAACATTCAAGTCATATGTCTGCACATGTACTTAACCACACACAATTTATAGCACTGCCATCACCCTGCAACTTTAAAGTTCATTCAGTGTCACTCTGTAGGTAAGTCTACTGTATAGTTGCAGGGCCTCATAGACATTACCAGTGACTGTGCCCATATTCATGGCAGTGAATGAATATGTAATGTGTTGCAACCCTCTGGGTCGTTAGTGTGTTCTTAGTCGCTTTGGACAAGAATACAATACGATGTAGAAAATAAACAGAAATACCCAACAAACTCTTCTGATGCTACATCTGAAACATCATCATGACATCAATTTGTGCAGTGGATTGACTTGAAACCTCTTTTTAGTTGAGCAGAAGCTTTTAGCTTTAGCATAGCTAGCCCCAGGAGAATGGGCTTGAATATGGCTTTGTGCTGTATCTGTTAGCGGGATGCTACACCTGCTCATCTAATCCTGGCAGGCCTCTTTCCCTCTAGTCTCTTCAGCTGCTGAGTAACGGGTGCCTTATGGCAGGGCAAGCCGCACTGAATCGCGGAGAGGTTTGTCGGTATTACAGCGACATCGCTGTGTAAAGCTTGGGAACAACCGTCACCTCCTCCTCCCCCAACCCCTACCCTCGCCGCCTCCTTGCTATGACTAAAGAGCACAAATCCCCCCCCCCCCCCCCGATTTCTTTTCAGCAAACAGCTATTAGTGTTTGGGTGGAACATGTAGCCTGGACTAGAGATGGTGGATGCGGGAGAGCAAGATAGAGACAAAGAGATATAAAGTGAGTGACATGAAGGAAGAGAGGCAGCGGTGAGAAGGAGAAGCGGAGATTTAAATAGAAATCAAGAGATATGGACGTGGGTGTCTGGGGGAACAGGGGGAAGAAAGCAGAGTGATCCAAGTCCCACAAATCTTTGCTCAACCCAACAACCTGAAGCAGAGGCCATTAAAAGCAGGGGGAGCAGGGTGAGATAGCAGCCTAGATGGATATGGTGGCAGCAATGGTTTGGAGGGACGGTAACTTTAATGGCCCCACTGGGTTTTTAATGAGTGTTGTGCCCCAAACAAAACGAGCTAATTAGTGTTATCATCCATATATCAGACCCTACACACACCCATGCGTTCTCAGGCAGACACATACACACTCAGCTATACTCAATCACAAAGGCCAGCTCAAAAAATTCTGAGCCGTTTTCCTTCCACCTAGTTTCTTCACATCTTAGGATGGTACCTGTACATGGATTTAATATGGTTGAGATACCACTTCTTAACAAAGGACACACTTTTTTACTCTTTCCGCTTGAATTGATTATTAAGTATATAGTTGAAAAAGAAAAAAAGAAAAAACCTCTGAAGCCGTGCCCTGTTTGTGAGTGGAGAGATTATGTCTACCCTGGTTAGAAAGCAGGATAACATTGCCATGAACGGGCATTTGGAGAAACTAGGAAAAGCGCTCAAGCCAATATCCCGGCATTTGGACTCAAGCTGCTGTTACCTGCGTGTAAGCCTCGTGTTTGTCACGCCATCACCTCTGGTTGACCACAACGGCTCACCCGCCCCCCACTTTATTTCTCTTGCACTAAGCCTATTATAAAATCAATAAACAATTGAGCTTTTTTTTCTCGCCCCACTCCTTTTAAATCTTTTTTCTCCTCTATATATCCTCTGAGATGAAGGGGAGGCATGCAGGCAGCAGCAGTGTGGAGAGAGCATGTGGGTAAAAAGAAAAGACTGAGGGAAGCAAAAAAAAAAAAAAAAGAAAACGAGTATAAAACAGCTCAGCAACTCCATGGTTTCACAGTGGTGAAGTCAGTTATTATCCGATTGTGTTTATCAAAGAATGGGCTTTATAGACCTGGTTCTGACCCTCAGATCTATCATTTGCACCTAAACAAAGTCATTGGAAAAAGCAGTTGTGATGTGCACTTTTGTTTAACCAAAAGAAGCCTTGTGTACAGACAAGGAATGATCAGATAATTTGTCGCGTGCAATATGTTTTAACTGAGAAACTGAATCAAATTCACTTCTGTCATTTGTATTTTGACCCCGTGGTACCAGATCACATTTGAAAATGTTCTACTGAAGTTCCGTCTACCGTTCACATCATCGCTTTATATCGCTTTTCAAGTTTGGACGTGGTTGTAGAAAGCTCATGGGAATGATTGAGGGATTTTTAATTGTCAGTCTTGAAATGTAATAACCCTTGAGTTGATAAAAATCAACAAACACCAAGCCTGACAGCTGATTTTCGAATTAGGCCTCAAAAAGTGTGGCGTTTACAGATTTTAATTCCCTCTGTCAGTTTAAAACTCGTGTTACAAACTCAGCGGTGGGGAGATGACAATATAAACTTCTTTTTAGTCCACCAGCAGAGAAGTTGGAAATTAGAATGTCTGCTACAAAGCTCAACCCCCCATCAGCCCACCCGCCCCCCATCCTCACTTTGTTTACTCCTCGAGTCTTCTTCGAGTGCAGATACAGTAATTATCAGTGATCAAAAACAGGACAGGTTTGTCTGCTGATGCTTTTGATGTATGCAAAATATTGTGTCACTACATCATCAGTCACACAGAAAGCAAGCAATTTGTGAGAAATATGCTTTTGTCTAACATACTTAACTAGATTGTTTGTAGACTGTATATCCCCGGCATTGTAACTTAAAGTAATGATCGCTGTTAGAGCTGCAGATGATGACATATTGACTCAGCACTGCTTTAGTAACACAAGATAACAAACTATGTTTAAACATTCAAGCTCAGTTTGTTGATTTTTAGGCATCAGGCTTACAATCATCCTCCGTGCCTGCTGTACAGTCCAGTGGCCGGACTTTTGACTGTAACAGATTTCAGCAAGCTGTTGATTACGTCGTCTTGGACTTTATTCTTCTAGCTAGCCTCTATTTTGGCTCTATTACTGACCCGCCCCTCAACACGCCTGCTATTGGCTGACCCTTTGCTTAACCATGTTCTCATTGGCCAACAACCCCAATCCCCCCCTCCTTGAGCCAAGTCTTGATTGGATGACTCAAAGGATCTCTGGAAAGCTCTTATCAGGATGGTTTAAATGAGTGTGGATGTGGACTATCATGGTCAACTGTCCACGCTTATCCTGGCTGCCATTTGGTCCTCAGAGAGAGGGGCGGCGATGCACCCAGAGTGTGTCGATGCTGGACGAACAGTTGGCCGGCTCAGTGCTATTCCCAGGGTTTGTCCCCCACAGAAACCCTGTGTGGGCCGCTGGTGGTGACTGTGCTTCAGGCAGCATGGTGTGGCCATGTGTGTCACATCCCCCCTTGTCATCCCACCAGACGGAGGGCTGTATCATGGCTATCGTCCTGTCACACTTGGATGATGCTTCTTCGCCTTGGAGTTTGACAGTGACTTGCCTTAGTGACAATTACCATCAGAACCAGCTTTCTTATCCTCCTGGTTCAAAAGGTCCGTGTGCTGGAGATTGGCAGGCATTTAATTTTCCCTCTTTCACTGCTGTCATGCTGTGCTATTTATTTCACTGCTCCGTTTATGTTTCTATCTTCTCTTCTTTCATTATGGCATGTAAACCATTCAGTCCTTTTGACATCATGATACCTCTGCGCATGTACTTATTGCTGTACAGATGGCAGGCAACTCCACTCCCTGTTTGCAGGGCCTCTTGCCACCGTATCACACCTCTATTCACCAGGAGAGCTGCAGAGAAAGAAATCCACTCTGTAAGCATTCGTGGGCCCTCCCTTCACTCCCTGTGTATTGCTCCTTCTTCCCCTTATTTCCACTGGGAGGAACACTGACCTCATTTGTGAGGACAATAACCCCCTTGACTTTGGGGATTAAGACATGAAACCTTTGTGGATTAATTAGGTTCAGAGCTGAATTCATTTTGTCGCCATAGAAGGCAAAGAGGCAAGAGGAAGATATGGGCTGTAGGCTCTATTATGAATTTGCTGTTTGCCCAGATAGATATATTAAAAACAAATGTTGGGGCTGATCACATTTAAATCCTCCAACAGAATGGAACTGCATTTGTTCACTTGGGCTAAGGATTAGCAAGGGAAGTAAGAGTAACTAAACTGTCAAATCACAGCAAGCATTATAGAGTCTTATACATCAATGCTAACTTCAAACCAGGGTTTTGCAAGCATGGAGACAATGTTAGCCCGCTGAGCTTAAATCTTTGGCAAGGTTACACATGCAAATATGGTTTGCCGGACTATCTTCAATCCACAATAGGCTGGAGCCTGAATCTGTGCATTCACGCCTCTAGATCTACTCTTAAGCTTGTCACACATAATGTAGCAAGTAGCAGTCCTCACAATGCCGCAGGAATCACATTAGCTCAGTTGTCTTGGTAACAAAGCAAAGTGTTTGTTTTCCAAGATGCGGTGCAATTGCAATTTAGATGGTTTACACCTATTGTTTTTTTTTTTTTTGTGTGTGTGTGTGTTTTTTTTTTTTTCAGTCAAGAGCATATGTTACTTGAACGTATCTTTAGCTCACAAAAGGGGTTGTTAGTTAGATGTTTTGTTTACAAAATAACAAAGGTGTTTGTTTCACCAAAGGCACAACAGAAGATGTGTTAATGCATGTTTCATGTCATCTTGTGTTCGCTGTAAATAAAAGCGACTGTTGTCTTATTAGAGTAACACCTTCTGAACGCGACAGCCCCAGGTATAGCTCCCTTATGGACCAAGTGTTGAATATGTGCTTGATGAGGTGCCTTCCTCACTTTCATTTACAGCTGTTCTAATGAACCTAACTCTCATCATCTCTGCACACTCTCTTATATTATTTTATCTGCCCTCAAGTTAACATCACCACCAACGGCCCACACATTGAGCATATGTTTATGTAAGGTTGTTAAAGGTAGTAAACGTCTCTCTTACTCTCAACACAACACAGTCATTCCTAGACTTAGATTAGGCCTTGAATTCCTGAACACTCTGCTGGCTCAGAGGCTACAGAATTAGTTTTTGAAAATGTTGCAAATTGTGTCTAGACAACTTTCTTCCAAAATGTACTAAGCGACGACACAAAAGTTCTTTAGGTAAAACTTCATGGAGACTTCGGCGTAACCACATTTCAGGGTTTCATCTTATAACCCCTGGGCGTCCATCCAGCTCGCAGAAGTCACAGTAGCGTCTTTTCTCCAGAGGACATAGGTTTATCCTGGGAAAGACTCACATTCCTCCCCAGTGGTCCTCTTCATTCCTCCTATCTTCTGTCTTAAGACATGGAGCTAAGACTAGGCTAAGCCACAAGCCACCCTCATGGGGGGACGGATCGACCAAATGCCACCTCTCTTGGCAGGGCCTGTATGTAAGGTGTAATTGTGCCGGTGCAGTACTGGGCCAGAATCAGGTATTTCCTATTAGACACAGAGATGAGGAGTGGATTTTTGGGAGGAGGATAGGAAAGCTGTCTTGGTCAATCCTCCCTCCCTCTGTCTATCTCAGTTCTTTCCGCTCATGCTCTCTACATATTTTGTCCCTCCTCCGTTGCCTCCTGATCCTTGAGCCCCCCCCTCCTACACACCCCCGTCCTCCTTCTCACTTCACATTTCTACCTGTTTAGCTGGTACTTGACAAGACAGGATTTTGTCTTTTTGTCTTCCCTGGCATTCCCTCTTTTCATCTTTTGGAGAGAAGGGCAAAAAGAGGATGAGGGATTGAAAGTTTGTGGAGGAAAAGTTTTTGGAGGACGTTTCTGGATTATGTTCACAAGGCACAAGCTGCTCACAGTGTGAACATGGCATGTTGTCAATGAGATCTATTTCCATGACGATTATTTTTATACTCCAACAATCAGGGAGCCGACAGCACAGTACCACAGGAGAAAAAAAAGTCCTTCTTCCAATTCGATACACCCTCTGTAACATTTTAGCTGTAAATACTAACAAAGCCATGAGGGAAAAGATAATGACAAGATATCACCCCTTTTTCCTGGCTTCCAAATTCCCATTCTAGCTTAACTAAGTATCCTGTTGAGTTGTCAAGTGTAAGTGCACCGAACCTCAGGCTGCGTACATCTTCTGATCGGATGCTCTCCACTGCTCAGTGTTGCGGTAAATGCAACATCTGATGGCTTTCTGAAATCCAGCGTGTTGGACAGGTGAGATGCTGCAGCGAGCGTCACTTTTGAGATGTGAGTTAGCACCATGTCACCCTTCCCCATCTGTACGCTTTCAAAATTGTATGTTTGGTGTGTGAGTGTGTGTGTGTGTGTGTTACAGGGAGTCTGAAGTAATCAAACTGGTTTTATACACTGTGTGCCCAAGAATTGTAATAAAAAAAAAAAAAAAAAAAAAAACTCTTGTAAAAAAAAGAACATTTGTGCAGTCTATCAAGAATATGGCAACTAAACAACTGATTTGGAATTCACTGCCATATTCAGTGTCACTATTTGACTTGGTGTTTGGCAGACTAAAACAGGGTGCAGATTGAGAGACAGTGTCACAGGGAGAAGTGAATGTCTTGCCTCCTTCATCTGCCATTTAGATTGATTCCACTCATTGCGTCGCTAAGCTTTCTTTTTTTATTCAAACCAGAAAGAAATAATCAGTCACCTTTACCTCCTCATTTGCATGAAGTCAATGACAACTGACAGGACACGTCAGTATGTCTCAGTGCGCATATATGTCTCCTCTGCCGTATCTTGCGTGCTCAGTGGGCTTTTGGAGGACTTTCTGCTAGACAGAAGGGCCCGGCTGCAGAGTGGGGCTCGAGCCAGGCATCTTGATGATTTTTTTTTTCGGGGTGCATCACCATCTCTCTGGAAGCGCCAAGTGTGCACCAAGGCCATGCCATTCTCTGTAGAGAGTGTGTGATAGGGGCACACCATCTCCCATCTCTTCCAGGCATGTCTGAAACAAAGATGAATCTGGTTGCCACATTAAAGACAAACACTGTGATTTCTGCAAGCAATAAAATTGTAATTCAGTGAAGCTGTAATGAATGCAGTGAAATGGTTGTCTAGTGAAACATTTTGTGAACTCGATTAGAGGTGCTAAAGCATTTATTTGTGAAGTCTGTTATTGCAGACATAATTTGTGGTGGCAGCACAGTTTACCTAATTTTATTTATGTATTCCCTTGGTCAATGTAGTTTCTAAATGAATGTGAGATTTTTCTCTTATTGTCAAGCACTAATGCTAGGATTGTGTTTGTAACCAAATAAAGAGTTGCAGCTGTCTGATCTGTATTAACTAATTCATTCAGTTTACTACTTCCATGAATACAAGTCAAATAAAATCATGCACAAATATTAACAAATGAAGCAACATGCTCTGATAAGTTGTCAGAAAATTCACCATCTCCATTTGAAACCTCTTAACATAAAACGCTGTTTTTTTGACCTGTAAAACACAAGTAAAGCTTCTTTCACCTCTCTCTCTCTCTCTCCCCCTCCTTCCTCGTCTCACCAGTCTAAATTAATGTCACATAACACGATCGATGGATCCCTGCTAATCGCGTTAGACGTTTTGTTTTAAAATACCAGCACCCAGCTGGTGACTCCTAGTTCTCATCTGTTTGTCTCTGTTGTGTCTCTCGTTCTCCCTTCTCTTTCCTCCATCTCTCTGTTTTTTTTTTTTTTTACCTCTGTCCGTCCATCTTTCATTCTATTTCTCTCCCTGCATCTCTATCTTGCCACATTATGTTTGTTTTCCAGGCTCGAGGCAGGGGTGGAGGAAAAATTTGGCCCAAATCCTAGGTATCACATATCTGACCATATTTCAAGCCCAAATGAAGAATCTTTAAAAAGAAAAATCCCTTTTTCGCTTTAAAGGTCAGACATTAGTGCTGGTAAAAACCGATCTGTGGATTTATGAATTTAGTCCCGTTGTTGGGGCTCCTTTGTAATGGAAGATTCAGTGGGGGAAGCTTAACATTGCATTGTTTTGCTTTGACAACACAGCCACGAGAGCCTGTGCAGCTGTTCCCCATGCTCACAATGGCAGATTAATTAACACAATCATGTGGCGCTGGCTTGGGCTCAACAGACAGGTCTGCTCAGGGATAGATAGGTAAATCCTATACATGCATTTCCAGACTACCACTGAACATTCTTGTGATGCTGCGCCATAACTAGATAGATTTGGTCACTGACTGGTCAGCTGTAGGCATAAAATTAAGGTTGAACAGGGGGATCTTTTGCTAATTGCACTGATGTTAAAATCACAGTGTGTCTATTGAATTAGCAGTGTGCCAATAAACCTGTGAGTAAATTGTGCACATATATTTGTTTATTTCAGAGTGAATACTTGCACACATGTGCATGTCTGCGTGTTGCTGCTAGACACTCTTCCCATCATCAGCCAGCCTGGAAAGCCATCGCCATTAGACAGAGCTCCTCTAATTAAGATTCCACCGGTCGACCCGTCTCTCTTACTTACTTAGTTCCCTGACATTTTAAACTGTCTATTATGCCGCCTGGCTTTCAGGTGCAATGCTGTGTAAATGGCAAGTAAAAAATTATGTATCTTTTACATACAGTTATCCATCAGGGACGAGGAGGGGGTGGTGGGTGACGGATCATACCTGGTGTTTAAATTATTACAGGACTCTGTGATCTTTCTCAATTGATCATATCACTTTACGTCCTTTCTGTCACTCTATTAGCACCTTTCTTTCCTCCTTGCTCCTCACCCATGCTTTCTACTCATTATCCCTCGTCTCCTCTCCTTGCCCATACCATTGTGTTTCTTTTCATTTTTAATACTTCATCACCCTGAACCACACACAAACACAAACCTCTTCTCTATGTTTTGCATGAACGTGACCGCAGTTTGTCAATATTTTACCCTTGGCCCATCCCCTGTGTTGATATAATGATCACTTAACAGTCAAGAGTAAGGCAAGGAGGAAATTAGGGCGTCGGCAGCAGAGAGGACAACAACACTGAAGCAATTATGTTTCTTTCAGCCCAAGCATTCTCACGTTAATGAAATCCCTTATCATTAGGGGAAGGAGAAGGTGGGGAGGGGAGGACAGGTGCACGAAATGTACGTTGTTCATTTATCTTATTCTCTGAAATGAACGGAAGGAGCGGCACGAATAATGTAGAGATAAAGTCTGGGCAACAAGTGTGTGTAGGGTTTTTTTCTTCTTCCTCTTCTTCTTCATATCGCCGCCCGTGCATTTTGCAGTAACAGAGGAAGAAAAGGCAGAAAGGGAGAGGACTTTGATAGGCTGATGACTTAGAGAGGACGACGGGAGGGGAGAAAGGGATGGCGTGGTGTATCACACGTTAACATCTTCCTAAAGGACAAATCGAAGAAACTCCCCATGCTAACATTTGAAGTATTTACCTTCCCTCAAAATGTCTGCCCTTTTCCTTTGTAGATGAGATCAGTCAGTCTTCAAAAGTCACAGAGATCCAGCTGAAGACCTTGTCAAAATGGGAGCTATCAGGAACTGTGTAGTTGTTTTTTTGTTGTTGTTGTTTATTCTTGCTGTGACTGTCCGAGAATTTATAGCAGGGATGGTAGTATTAAGACACCAATGGTATCATGTGCCTAAACCTCTGTCTTTATATACTAATTTTCTCGAGCATGTCATTTCAACATTAAATAAATGTGCAGAAGTCCCATAATACATAAAGATGGATACAGTAATATATAATGAATGTACTTGATATTGAAGAAAGTGTTCACAGTAATTACATCTAAAGCAGTTAAACTGATGTTTTTCATTACATTGATTCTGGATTGAATTTACACAGATCCTATGCCATTGGCAAGTGGCCTACGCTCTTTTGAGCATTTATAGTTGGTTACACAATCCGCTAGGTGGCAATAGGGTTTCTGTGTGACTGTGCTGAAAAGTTGAAGCTAATAGATGTTTAGTAGCAAATATTATTACAGCAACACAGAGGAGAGAGAAGATGTCGGCATACACGGCGTGTATATCCACTGAAATGCTGGTGGACCAGTCACAATTGTTGCAGTCGGCGTCATCACATTTTTGGAGAGGTGCGCATTAGACTATGATGTAGGCTACCGTTTAGGGTAAACAGCTAGGCAATGCTTACACTGAAGGATTCAGTGCAGAAACATAATTCAAGCTTTTGCACCCCAAATCAACAGTTCCTGCACTCTGTAGAGTGCGAAAGGTCAACCTATTAGTGGTGTTATAAGAAATCATGGGATCTCCAAAGTTACTAGAAAACATCCTCTGGGGATAATGACTTATTTTACCAATGTTTCAGATCAAATAGAGCTATTTCACTGTACAGATGAAATTTGACCTGTTTGATGGTGGCACCAGAAGAAAGGTACAGGGACAACCAGTCAGTAGGTTTCATCCTCTAGGGACTATTAATACCAGTACAAAATATTAAACTCACCTTTACATCTAGTCATTTAGCAGACACTTTTATTCAAAGCGACTTTAAAGTCGGGGATTAGGCAAGCAAATCCTCCCAGTCGTTGTTAAGATTTTTATGTCTGGACCAACAAAACATACCAACATCACCATCTCTAAAGTAGTTTATCAAAATTAAATATACCTAATGTGGACCATAATAATCTCATACATGGATGGAACAACTAAACACATACTTTAGATAGCCTATATGGTGGACTTTTCCACTGCAATTAATTTGTGTGTGACTCGTGGTCAAGTGCTTACTTGCATACACACATTTTCAGGGACTGTGTGTGAAAGCAGGTGTGCAGTGAATTTTCCATGAAATCCACAGAGGGACTAGGACTGATCTCACCAATAAGATACCTTTGGGATGACAATACATAAATAAATAAATGCCTCAGTCCTTGTTAGCTGCTGCTATTAGTAGTGTCGGGCTGCAATGACACTAATGTCTGCCTTGGGCTGCTGTGCTGGGCTTCGTTCTGTCTCTCCTGTAAAAGAAGGCTATCTGATTGGAAACAGATCTGGGGCACTGGAGGGGCTGGCCCCAGCTCGTTGGATTTAATGACCCATTTCCTCAGCTGCCTCGTGCCACAAGCAGTTAAACGACAGTCAAGGTGCCCAGGGGTTCCCTACCATGGGACCAGGGGGAGTACAGAGTACACTAGCTGTAGAGACAGAGTGAGTAATAGAGAGAGAAATACCCCGGCTACCAGACAGCAAGTCAAAGCCCATTTCCCCAGCAGGAAGCTAACTAGCACCCACCACAGTATCAAGTCACATGTTTGCAGCATTCCAGGAGTTTTTTCTTTGTGATCAAGTGCTGGAATTTACTCCTTTTAGTGTAGCCACACTTTTGACAGTCACCCAAAAGAGTAGATGCACATGCATCCAGTGCATGAATAATGAGTTAGAAGACCAATAGCCATTTGTTCTGGCCAGGAAACACAAAATAAAACATTATAAACTGGTAAATTGCCTCGAGTGATCTAACCTGTGTAGCTGCAAAAGTCTCTATACATCTTTTATTTTTATTTTACATATGAATTGTTCATATTGTATACAGTTCATTACCAAAGGAACTAGACTTTGATATATTTATTATAATGTTTTAATGTTATCACAAGTTCATGCCTCTCACTGGGTTTGTATTTCAAACCTTTCCTGCACATAAAAGAAACAAAATGAGAAATTTATAGATGTAAAATTGAACAACACAATGCAGTTATACACAGATTATGTTGATATGACCTACTTTTTTTTATTTTTATTTTTTTAGGGCAATTGCATCTGATTTACAAAAATGAGCCCACTTGACCTTCTCTACAAGTATAGCAACAGTGCTTGAGAACCTGCAGAGAGACCTAACACAACCATCAAACTTCCATTGCTGAAAACTTGAGCACGCTTTGCCCTATCAAGCTAATGATCAATTATTAATATCCACAATCCTCAGCCTTGATGTGGCTGCTTGAATATAGAAAAGCAGGCAATTATGTGCTACTCTCTCTTTTGGGTTTTGGCTGCCTCCATCTCCGGCCTGCCTCTCCCCCCCTCAATGCGTTGAGCTCCCCCTATAAATATATAACAGATAGGTCCTCTTAGCACACCACAAGTTCTTATTGGGGCCCTCTCATTGCAGATATCCAGATCCAGATTAATTTGTAATTAGTCTTGAGTTGTTGAGCCTCTGAAAGATAAAGGATTCCAAGTTCCATTCTATTTGCCCCAAACGCTGACGATCACTTAAAAAGAACAAACGCTCTTGCGCTTGATAAAAATAGCTTAAGCTCGGACTTATTTGTTTGGCGACAAATGCCAGACACATATGTCTGAATGGCTTGGGTGATGCTAAAGCAAGGGAATAAATGAGTTGGTCTATAATAAAACTTGTCATTGTGTCTCTCTGCGTGTTTGTTTGTAAAAAGGGAGGAAGGAAAAAAAATCGCTTAACAATTCATCAGCTCAGCGCAAGCAGCTCTGGCGATTTGTCCAAGAAACAAGCAAGAAACAAAATCGAGAATTAAATCTTTTAGATTTTTACAATGCAAGGCGCCTCTTTTCAGGAGGTATCCCTGTCAGCTGGTTTGTGTTAACCTTCCCATTAATTTGCCCCCGAATGTCATATATCCCTCCACAGATAACAAAAGAAAAAAGACATATGGGCTGTGTGTGCCTAGGAGTGAAAAAAAAAAATATAACACTGCAATAGTTTTTAGTCATTTAAGAGGACAGGGGGTGTAGAGGCAGGGGGCAAGGGTGGGTGGGTGTGGGGGTGCTTCAGTCTATTAATAGTTGAGTCATCAGTGCCTCAATGTTCTGAAATGGCAAATTGTTAGATCCCCAATGGTGATTATTACTTTCTGTCAATGACCTTCATAACAAATTAAAATTATGCGACTGGGACAGAGTGTGCTCTTTAATAGGCGTTATGCATGGGATTGTGTGTGTGTGTGTGTGTGTGTGTGTGTGTGTGTGTGTGTGCATGTTACTGTGTGCATGTAATTGTGAGTGTGTGTTTATATGCGGGCCAGTGGGTAAAGGCACTTCCCTCCACTCGCTGAAATCGCTGAAATCTGGGCCTTTTGCTCATTTGCTCCTAAAGCATGGCCCTATCTCCTGTGGTCTCAACACACACACACACACACACACACACACACAGAGGGAGGATGTTTGCAGCTACTGTATAAATCTTTTTATTTCATTTTCCAAGTCAAGTTCATGGAAGAGGAAAACGGGACACGTCCTTGGTCTCTGGATTTACTGTCTGACCAGGCTATGGTGGGAGCGATAGTCGCTCTTTTATACACACACACACTAACACACACACACAGAGACACACAAATGCGCACAGGATGTATTCATGAAGTGAAGCAGATTTACCCACTTTAGCTCCCCCTCCACAGTGGCCTTGTTAAAAGTATTCATCGCCCCATGTGGTAATATATGTCTTTAAGTGCATATTTATGCTCCCAAGCTATCGATCACTGTACATTCCCCTCCAGATAATTACTCCACCTTAATATGCACCCTTAATGAGGCTTAATTGATTCATTTTCATTGATGGAGAATAACGCCACTAATGGCTGCGGTGTGCAGAGCATCGATGCCATGTACAGTAAAGCCTCCGACCAGTGTCAGGTGGATTGAGGGTGGGATAGAAGTGGTGGGACTGTAGCTGAGTTTGATGATTGGCCTATTGTGCTTGCTGTTGATTTAGCATGCACGGGAATGAATAGGAAATCAATGGCGGCTTAAAGAGGAGCTCGACTTTATTCAGCGTTAAACATGCAGGGCAACAGGGCGGTTGTCATTTTTTAGGTGACACTCCGTGGACACACGGCAGCTGGAGAGGATTTGGCAGCATGGCCTTTGCTCTTTTTATTTCCCCTTCTCTTCCATTCACTTCATTTGCTCATAGTGCCAAATTGAATTTTCTCCATTTTTGTCATCTACTGTATGATGTTGTTGGTTATAGATTGCTATATTTCTTCCTCATTTTCCTCTTTTATTTAACTTTCACATCTTTCTCCACATTATCAAATCCTTCACCTATTTTGTTTTTACTTTTCTCTAAATACAGGTATTTTCATACTACTACCCAATGTTCCACTGCCCTGATGTGTCATATCATCTTTATTGTCTTTTCTTTCTTCCTTTCTCTGTGTTTTTCCTTTAGTTTCTTTTCACTTTATTTGTTTTCCTTCCCAATATCATGGCACATCTCTGTCACCTTTGCCCTTCCCTTAGACCCTTTCGTTCCTTTCCTTGTTCTATCCATAGAAAGCCAAGAGTATCCCAGTAAAATAGACAGCAACCTAGTCATCCTTCACTAATGGTAACCACACCACTTCCTGCCAACACAGACTGAGAGGGGGCATGATGAATATACACCCTGATTATTATAGCACTACACATTTACACACACACACACAGACAACAGACACACACACACGCACATGCACACACTTTGGCAAGTGTGTGTATACAAATGCACAGACAAACACATTAGTAATTGCTCTTGTCTTTGTGTCCTAAAAGACACCCACCTCTGTCCCCATCTGCCTTTTGTGCTGCCATGCAGACAGTGGTGGACAACACACACACCCATACGCTCTCTCTCTCTCTCTCTCACATCACACACACACACACACACACACACACACACACTCATACACCCTCAAGCATCATCCACAGCCTCTCAACGGGGCTATGATCACCCTGCTAGAATGATAAAGTTAGTGAGACATCAGTGCTCCCTCAGACATTTGTAGTATGTGCATGTGTGTATGTGTTTCTGTGTGTGTGTGTTTGTGTGTGTGTGTGTGTGTGTGTGTGTGTGTGTGTGTATGTCTTTTTCCAATGCTCTTTGAAGCCTGAAACAGACTTGAGGAGGGGGGGAAACAAAGGTGGGCTGGTGCCAGGGAGAAACTTATGGCACCATTCCTCTTCCCCTAGCTGGGCAGAGGCATAGCCTTTACTGAGGGAGAGAGCCACCTTCTGTCAGTATGTGGGGAGGAAGGAGGAGGTGGGTGGGGGCACGGGGAGTGAGGGATGGAGGGAGAGATGAGAGAAAGGAGAAGTGGAGAAAAGCATGTTAAACTGAAAAGGCGTTTGTCCAGGCTGCTCATCACTTCCACCTGTGCAGTGATGGAGCCCCTTCAGAAATGAAATCATTTCTAAGAAGGCTTTACTCCACCCGTTTAGAAGAAGCACTGTCTAGCAGCAAGGCCCTTCACTGAGAGTTTGGGGAAATATTCTTTACAGTGACGATCGTGCACTTTCAATCAACAAAGTGTTTCAAACAAATGGCTTTAACAGTATCCTTCACTACAGCCACCACCCTGTCATCACCCAGGTTGAAAAAAGGGGAACTTCCTCCTCCTCCTCCCCTTTCTCTTTCTCCTCTTCTTCTTCTTCTTCTATTTTTTTTTTCTCCTTCACAACTCCAGTTTTGGTGCGGGCGTTCACTAATAAATATAAATGTTTGTGATTAGCATCTCTGCAGCACAGGTGCATGTTTGTTGCGAGGGGAGGCTTGTTCATTAATTTTCAGCCATGAAAAGTGCAGCGCGCCATGAACGGAGAGTCCAAATCGCACACACTGATAAATGAACGCACAGATTGTTAATGTACCATTGTAAGGCTGCTGCCTCCACCAGCTTTGGAAAAAAAAAAAAAAGAAAAAAAAAAAACGAAGGCCTGCTGCCAATAGCGGGGCTATGAGCGAACACACACACATAAACACACACTGGGTCCTAGAGGTGTGGCAGGACCCTATTCAGAGATCTAGATTAAACTGAATAGAGCTGTAGAATGGGTGTTTTTTTATCCTTACACATATAGCTAGGGATTATTTAGATTATATAGATAAGACACCCCCTGGTGTGAGGCTTCTGGCTTGTGCTGCCTAATGAGATTTTGCAGAATTGGTATCTGCTGGTAATGACGGCACTGGGAACCTCGCGTCCCGGTGAAGGGTGTGTTGCTAACTCCGTGGATCGGGCCTCGCTGATAACACATTTGGCGCTCAAAGTGAATTTGCTTGGGTTTGTCTCAAGAACGCGCACAGCCTTTTCTCACGAAGCGGCCATTTGGGAAACCGCAGTCAGTCATTCGCCGTGTATTCTTTTTATTGTTATTATCATCATGATGGTCATAATCATGACTCCATATCTGGATTAACCCTCTAGCGCCAAAACCCTCAGCTCAGTCCGGGGTGGGCACGTTTTGGCTCGGGGAGCGCCGGCCACCACAACGTGCACGCGCGCCGCCACCATCTCCACGTCAAGTGTATTTTAATTAGATAATGTGTGCTAAATCTAGAACCAATCCCTCAATATGTTTTATTTGAGATACGGGATAGCGCTCACGACAGTAGAGAGAAATGCTGAGGAAGAGTAAACAAAGAGAACATTTAAAAAAAAAAATAAACAAAATCAGCCTGAAAATGGGTTGTTTTTCAGGAGCTGCAAAAATGTTTTATTAGGGGACCGCAGAACACCTGCCTTAAAATGTCGTTTCAACATCTCCCGAATGCCATTTTGCTTAATTGACTTGGAAATGGCCCAAATGTATTGCTGAATGCGGTCTAATTAATATTAATAATAAATGCCATTATTAACATCAAAGAACATCTGGTGCCCCTGTTTACCCCACCGCCTTATATGTAACACATTCTGCTGCTGTTTTCATCTCACAAACATTGCGAGGATAAACAACAACTTGCATTTCCCTTATTTTTTTACCATTTCTTTTTTTCCCCGTCACCGTTCTCGCTATTTATTTGGTCTTTGGTCTTGTGTCTGCTGCTGCTCTGCAGGGTCAGCAGCTAAAACAAGTACAAGGTGAGGATGTTGTGTAAAAATTTGGAGCACAGTTGCTCTCATCCCCCCCCCCCCCCCCTTTTCTTTTTCTTCTTCTTCCTCTTCTTCTTCTTGGTCTAGACCTGGTTGTTGTAATACCTCAGAGACTTCTCAGATCCCTGGTGTACTGGTGTACAAAAAATATTAAAAAAACAAAACAAAAGCATCTGCACACTAAGAGAGTCTTGCATTAGGACTTTCTCAATGGCCATAAATCATGGACCAAATAACTTTAATCTGAATTTTCATTAAGTAGTCCTTGTCAGGTAGTAAAAGGAGGGGGATAATGCAGTGGTGTTTAATGATAATTGGTGTTTGGTTAATAAATTCTGCAAGTTCAGATTACGTTCTAGCACTGGCTGGAATGCTAGCATCAGCAGTGTAACTAAACCTCAAATTGATTAACTCGCATGAACCAGACGCTCACAAAGATGGCAGTGGTCCAAATCAAAAAAAAAAAAAAAAGAAGAAAAAAAAGAGAGAGAGAGAGAGAGGAAAGGGGGGTGCAGGGAGGTGTGTGAGTGTGTGTGTGTTTATGAGAGAAAGACAGAGAGCCAGCGAGCGAGCGAGCATCAGGCCGGATGGTGTTGTGTTGCTCTGGTGTAAGGAAATCAAGTCCCCCCGGGTGCATTTTTAAAAGCCTAATGCCTTTCAAATGATGTCATCACATTTTACTCTTTCTCTCTTTCTCCTCCCGCCCTCCCTGCTCACCCCAATCTCTCTTAATATCTTTCCCCTTTTTCAAACTGTTTCCGTCGCTTTGCGCCCTCCCTACCACCCCCCCCCTCAAGCCACCAACACCACCATCCCACCCACCTCTCCTTTACCCCTCGCCCCAACAACTCTCCCCAATCGCTTATTTGGGGGGTGGCGGAGGGGGGTGGACCAGTGGGCTTTGTGTCACGTGACGCATTAGAATAATGGCTGAGCAAGACGCAAAACATCTTGTGTTTTTATGACTGATGTGCTTTTTTTTTTTTTTTTTCTTCCCCTCTAGTTTTATTTCCTGAAAGTGATATCATACTAATCAAAACCACAGAATGTTTAGAGTGCAAAGAGTGATTGAAAGAGCACCATTAAGGAACTGGCAAGCCTTCCTTTCCACCACCAGCCCTCACCCCGGGCACCATATATATATACACACACACACACACAATCACTGGTTTTACTGTTTATTTTTGCTATTGTTGTTTTTGCTTTTTTTTTTTTTTGTCATCCATTAAGAACTGGGTGTGGCCACTGTAAAGGAGTAGGCAGCATGCCCTGTCCCAGGGGTACCCTTGTGAGCACTAACACACACTCTCACACACACAGATCCCTATCAATTTATGTGTTTGTCAGTCAGTTGTTGAGGCTGCCCCGGTGGCTTATCCCCGCTGTGGCGATGCATCGCTTGCTTCGTTGCAAGATCCTGGTGACGTGCAGTGTGAATTGAGTGAGGTGTCTTCTGCACACACACACACACACGCACACACACACACACACACACACACACAATTGCACTCTCACACACAGTTAGTCAGAGGGGAAGTGTGTGTACATGAGTGTGAGTGCAGCAGACAGCAGGCAGAGTGACTGATACTCAGCCTGCCTCCCAGATGGCCTGCTCAACTCTGCTCCAATCTGATCTCAGAGCCTTTGTTCTGGCATGTTCCATTACGCTGCCGTGACACCAGTAAAGGCAGAGGGGAGAGGAGCTGGTCTCAGATCAGATACAGCTGAATTATACATGTATTTCTCTTTTTTTCCCCCCTCTGTGATATTCTTGTAGCAACACAGTCACAGTTTGTCATGTTTTTGGGTTTTTTTTTTTTTTTTCCTGGGAAAGAGAGACGAGCGATAGATTAAAACTGTTTGAATGTTTGAGTTCGACGGGAGAATTTGGGAGCGAAACAAGTAGTAGTGGCTTGAATGTTTAATTAAAAGACGAGTGGTTTTATTCTTGATATGGATTATGATCTGTTGTGGGAATTAATGCCAGAAAATGAGGTTTGGCTAAAATAAAACATGTGAACTCAGCAGGGGCCTCTGACACTTGCTACAAAGTTAGACGGGAGAGAGAGAAACGCACTGGCTTGTAAATACTTCTATTTTTATTTAATATCAGATATTTATATTTAAATAAATTATTTTAGACCTTCAGTATAATGGAAAACCAGCTATTGCCAAACTTACAGAGCCACAAAAAGCAATGATTGTCTTTGTTTAATGTGAAATGTATTCATCAGAAAATCAGTTTAATAATGCTCATTATAACAATCTTCTTCATTTATAGAGCATTTTTCAAAAGTGGTGTTACACATTAAAACAGGCAGTGTTCACAAGTGACAGGTCAGATTATATTAAAAGAATAACACAATTTAACTTATAGTTACTAATAGTCAAGCAATGGTCCGCCCAGGTCTTTGTAGCCTCTCGAGTACAAATGAAAACTAAATGTTAGTATGTTTTTGGTGTTCTACATCACTTTTAATGGACTGTGTGTTTTCTTCTCATATTAAGTGCAAAATTGTACAGATTTGAAAAAGGTTTTTATAAGCCATTTTTAATTACTAGGATATTTGCTGTTTGATGGTATAAGGAAAATGAAAGACTAATAGTAGCTTGCCTTTACAGGCGTGTATATAAAAGCCCAAAGCTCACCTGTGACAATCACTTTAATGTTATGTCTCCTGCAGTGAATCTCCTTTGCATAAAAAATGGGAAGATGGGGAGAGAAAAATCAATAGTCGCAGGATGGTTACAGCTGGGTGTCAACATGCGATGATGCCTAATATACAGGGTGACCTTCAAAATGTTATAAATGTGTTGTGCAATAAAGTGTCAATATTTGTGGTTATATGGAGCAGGATGACTTTTACAGTAATTGGAACAGCCACATTAAAAGCTGTGGATCAGTCAACTGATGAAAGGCAAGTATGCCGGACACCCCCAGCTAGTGCTCGGGGAATGATGTGCATGTGTACATCGCATGTATACACACTCACGAGAAGAGCATAGAGCACAAAGTTCTGTTTTACCTTTCTTTGTAGTGTGTACTGTGTATGTGTGTGTGTGTGTGTGTGTGTGTGTGTAGGAATGTGTGAGGCCCATTTATTATTGAAGGGCTGTTATATGCCAGGAGAGCACACTCTCATCCTCTCAGTAGTGTGTCTTCCTCTTACAGGTGCACTATTAACCCTGACACACAAGGATGCATGTGTGTGTGTGTGTGTGTGTGTGACAGAGAGAGACAGACACACAGAGCTGGTGTGTGTGTGTGTGTGTGTGTGTGTGTGTTTGGAAGTGTGGTCTGGTGTTTGTCCTGCTTCTAATCTGTGTTTTGGATTTTTTAATTTTAGCCCCATCTGGGGTGGGCAGGTGGGCCAGTGTCTGTTACATGATCTGGGGAATCTTTGCCAAAAAGGGATCTGTACAGTAGACGGCTCAAAATATGTTTATGAGCAGGCAACTATGGCTACAGTATGGTGCAGTCCTGGACTAAACACTGAGGGAATTGCTTTTATTTAATTATTTTCTATTTATCGCATGTGTTTTTTTCTTGTTTTGTTTTTTCCATGCAAAACAATAGGGTGAAAATATATCTCACATCGTACTGGAAAACAGGAACGATATCTTACATCTAATTTGTGGTTTGTGTAAGTTGCAACCAGTGTCACATTTTCTTATAAAGAATAAAAATATAGTTTTTTTTAAGTGGATTTAATATCTTTTGCTCTAATGAACATGCTACAGTTTTCACTTCAATTGTACATCTTAACAATTGTCCTTTTATTTACTTATTGGAGGGCCAATGATCCTCAGTCTTTATCGCTGTACTGGTGGAAATATTGGACAACCTTGTTGATCTGTTGCACAGGATTTCGTTTGTGTCTCTTTCCGCTTTTCTTGCTCTCTCTGTCACGTATTGGTTCAAATGATGTGAAAATCGAGATCATTTTAAACCAAGATGCACCGTTAAACATCTGCTTTTAAACCCGAACTGTCTCCCAGCTTCTGTCTCCTCGTTTGTACACAGAATTAAACCTCGCAGTTGCCAAACCCGAGTAGAAGCATCTGGTATTTAGTATCTGTGTATTGTCACAGACTTACATTTAGGTTGCCTTTCAGTTTCAGTTGTGATAAATAGCCTTCAGCCTGATAGCAGTGTTGCTGAATGGAGTTGTGTGTTTAGTGTCAGTGTGGAAGAGGACTTGCTGACTTGGGTCTTTCCATTCTGTAAACCTTATTTGACTCCCCGACAGAGGAGGGGTGGAATGGGGTGGGGAACGACAGAAAAGAGAAAAAGATTAGGCTACTGTTAAAAAACGCTCCTTATTGTGCGGCGTGGTTGCCTAAGTGGGTTGCTCGATTTTGATTCTTTTCTTTCTTTGTGGCTTCCCCCTCTCCTCCCTACACACATACCAAATCATGTGCCAGATTGGAAAATAAATAACATTTTTAACCGTATTTGTGCTTCTTTGGGTCACACACATATTGACATGCTACTTTTTTTTTTTTACCATGAAGGCCGCAGACTCTGTTTATGCGAGTTTATGATGAAATATGACTAGAGCCAGACACATGCAGAAGGGGGAGCTTTGGAGGCTCAAGCCCCTGCCCTTTTCCTTAATTGATTAGTGATTAGTGCCCCTTTAACACTGATTAATCCTCAGGGGTCAAACAAAGAACAAATGCTGGTCAAATGCTACACAATTAAAATACTAAGTTAGCTTATTCTTACCTTGCTTCACTGTCTCCAAAAATCTGAGAACTTATCAAAAACAACAGACGGAGACTCTCAAAATAATGCATCTGTTGTTTCCTACAGTAATAAAACACCAAACAAAATGAAACACATTGCATTGTTCAAAACTATACAGTTTATTCCATTTCCTGTTTATATTTTCACATTCCTGACTGACACAGGCTGAGCTTTGTCTGTGGGCTCTTTCTTTTAACCTCTGCGTTAAGAGATCGGTGTCGCTCCTGATTGTGACCACAGAGTTCCTTTGCCTACAAGTGCATATATTTCAGATGCATCAACACTGGTAAAGAGACGCCGGCCTGCACAAAACAAAGAAAAGGCGAAAAAACAAAAAGAAAGAACCAAAAATCAAAAATGAAAATGGATTTTTACCTTGCCATGAAATCTGCGACTCCGTCGTGACAGCTGCGAGACTGCGCGAGTTGATGTTGAATCTCTTGCACTGTAACATCCATCAAATGCTATTGGAACTAGTACAGATATTTTTAATTTAACAGCTTCAAGATACAGGACTTATCAAACATCTGTTGTGTGTTTTGTTGCTTTCAAGTCTTTTTTTTTTAAACTTATCTGTGTTCCTGAGGCCTTTAAACTTCTAGTTGTCAGCACATCACAGGCTCCTAACCTTCCGTACAACAAGGCCAGTGTGTACAATCTGATGATGACACCCTCACCTCAGATTATGCTGCTGTCAACACATTTCCAGGTTGTCGCAGCGCATCTTTAGATTCGTGTTCAGTAGGTGATTGTGTTGATAACAGATGGCTGTTGCACTAAACTGTGCATCATCATTTTTTATTGCGCTGAGGAAGTGGCGGAGGGCGGGGTCAAAACCGTTATCACCCTATCATATCTCTGACAGCTACCTGTCAAAATCAGGTCGCAGGAAGAGATGTGAGGAGATCCTGCGATGCTGACATAGCTCGATTTAACTCTCTCTCTTTTCTTCTTCTTTCTTTCTTTCTGTCTCATTTAGCATTGTTAATTTTTCACTGCAATCCAGCATATGCTCGGTAGGAATGATGATGATAGCAAGGGTAAAATAAGAAAAGAAAAAAAAAAAAAAGGAGGAGTAAGAGAGGCGGCGGTGGTGCAGGTGGCGGTGTTGAGTGAGTGTATGTGTGTGTGTTTGAGTTGAGGGGGTGTATCTCAGGACTATGGTGTTTCTAAAGAAACTGAAAAGCTTATGAACTGTCAGCGTTCTGTCAGCGAGGAAAATAGCGCGGCCCGTGAACCCGTTTGATGAATTTGACTTTGCATGGCGTTCGCACATTTGAGCAAGGGAAACGAGGGACAATGAGAGACAGACAGAGGAAAAAGAGAGCGAAAAAAAAAGTGTGTTGTAATGTATGGAGGGCTGGTTTGAAGTGGCACTCAACACACCTTCCATTTGTCTCTCTTTCTTTGTGCTGTTTGTGTGTGTGTGTGTGTGTGTGTGTGTGTGTGCTCCAGATGTTGGGGAGGACTTGGGGAAGGCAGCTGGGAGCATTCAACCGCCTCTGTCCCAGCATCGTGAGCGGAGTCTGGCCTCATCCTCCAAGGATTGTCCCTACTGTGGCAAGTCCTTCCGCACCTCTCATCATCTCAAAGTCCATCTACGGATACACACAGGTCAGTAAATGCAACGACTTCACTTCTCCAGCCAAATGCATAGAGTGCATTTCTGCAGCAATTAAACATTTATTGTACTTCATACAAAATTTAGTTTACTACTTGTACTGACAATCCTTCTGGGGTTAGAGTGACATATTGGTTTCTGAATATTGGTTTCATCAGATATTGCAGTCAATCTGAGGATCTGATGATATATTGCAGATTAATTGATAGTGGATTAGAAATAGTACTGCATTAGTTGTCTTTTGCAAGCCTTCAAGAAAGAAAGAAACTTCCTACTGTACAGTTACTGTTTTAGTGTAGGATTTGGGGGTTAGGGTTTTGTGTTACAGGTTAGGTTTAATCAAAATCACACACAATCACAATTTACAGTATCAGTGCCATAATAACCAACTGATCCCAGTTCTTCAGCACATACTAAGAGTCATATTAATACATAATTCTTAGTATTTTTATTCAAACTGACATAAAAACAAAGAAAACTATTCACAAGAAGGAATACATGTTTCCTCACAGTGTCCCTCAATGAGGCTTAAGGCCATTGTTATTCTGATTTTTTCATACTCATCATTTCATTGAGCTCTAATTAACACAACAAGGGTTCAGTGTCCCCTGATGACATCACTCGGAGGGCAATTTCACACTCGCTAACTCTGAACAACTTTCGAGAGAAAACAAAGGCGGCCTGTCCACAGTTTAGGGATATGCGTGAGATGATGTGCCTAATAGATTTAGCTTGACTTTTTTCCTTCAGTCAAGCATCCTAACTACTCTGAGCTGTGTGCATGTGCTCAGGCAGTTGTTGCTGTGAAGTTGAGGCTGCAGTCAGAGTAATGATGTGGACTATGGACAGTAGCCAGGGTTGTAACCCTCTGCAAGGTATGAACGCCCCACTGGCTATCCAGGTTAAAGTCGCAATTAGACCACACAGAGGACACCTTACAACAAGGACACCTGGTTCTAGCTGGTGGGCAGTTAGTTCATCTCACATGAAGTTTCCAAACTGGACAAAGTAGATATTTAGACAGCTTACCAAAGGCCCCAACAAAATAATGTTATTTCCTGACTCAGAGTAATTCATCATTGTGTGAATCCTTAGCTCCTTCTTCTTGAAAAGCTGCGACAGGCCATCCTGACCTTTGTTAGTTCCTACACTTTACTAGCAAGTAATCCTTGGGTACCAGTAGAGACACAGAGGCTAAAACACTCACAGCTGAAAATGGAAATCCCTTACAGCTGAGCAAAATCAATGCCTGGATATTTTCTTATTCTCCTTTTCTGTCTCCTGTTCCTTTTTTTTCCCCTCCTTCCCCATGTACTTAAAAGGCTGAATGAGAGACCACCCATGCTTTGACCCCCTTTTGCTTTGCTTATTAACAGGCACATACTGTACCTCCGCTCTGGAAAGGAATTAGATGAAAAGCTTTATACTGTAGCATGCTAACACGTCTGCTGTACACTCACATAATTAGGATTCCTAAGTTAAAGAGTGCATCCAGGTCACACTCTTTTCTTTTGGAGGGGTGAGGGGGGTGATACCCATGAGGGCCGTATTTTATCGCGGAGAAGGCGTAAATCTTAACCCAGACCTGGCATTAATTTATTTGCCAAACACACACAGGGACAAGTATCGCCATTAAATTTCATCCACACATTTATTTATTGTATACATTGAACCAGAGTCAAGTAAAATGCTTAATTTGAAGCACTTCTGCATCATAGGTTAGGAAGGATGTTCTCTTTTGGATAGGAATGTATATTTGGACATGGGCCTATCTAAACACAGCTTTAGTGTTCTACATGTGGAGATTAAAAAAAAATCAGCTTGAAGCCTCGGCTGAATGTGGCCTTTAAATCATCCCAATAACCTAATCATATTGGCTCCACTGTGAAATTGTGATTACATCCACAAGATGACTTTTACAGCAGCTAAATATCCTTTCTTGCTTTATGGTGACAATGTGGAGAAACTCACAGATGACAGACAAACGCGTCCCCCCCCCCACCCATCCCCTTCATCCTAAGGCAATGTGAGTGACACAAAGGAGTTGCTTACCGAGCTGGTCGAGGCAGCATTGTGCGACGCAAACGCTAAGATTAATGAGCGACTAACATCAGCTTGAAAGGAATGAAGTGAATTTAAATTTCTCCAAAAGTTAAAGAGCTAATGTTACAGTATTAATTTCCTCTTGAACAGTGAGTGGGAAAATATCCATTAGCAAAATTAACCACAGTTTTCTAGGTAGCTAACATTGTGCGGCTGTGGCGCTACAGTGTGGGGCCACAGCTAATGAACACACTGCAGAGGGTGATATTTCATTATACAAATTAATGCTCACATTTTAATGGGAAAGTCACATAATGAATCTAGGCTTCAGTGACAGCAATTAGAGGCCCAGATTGTCCCCTTCTGGACAAGGCACTATTTAGCAGTAAGCAGCTGTGTGTAAAAAATAAAAAGGTCCTCGCTCTTGACAATAGCCACACATAACTTCAGGCAGGGGCCGCATAACCAATAGGAATCCCTGCTCACCTTTAAATGAGGAGGGGTGAGGGTGGGGGTAGGGGGTGGGGGACAAAGAGAGGGAGACGGAGCAGGGAGACAGGACTTGCCAGTGTCACTTAACCTTAACCTAACCTTGTAATCAGGATGAATCAAGTGGGACCTGTGATCTCCCTCTCCATTCCTCTCAACCCCCCCACCTCCTCTTTTCTCTTTTTTCTTTGAGTGACTCCCTCCAAATACATTATTTCTCACTGCTCGGTTTTCTCTTCCACTGTGTTCAATATTAAATTTAATATACTGTTTTACGGACATTTGGCAACTAAGGTTGGCAACAACATATGTAAGACCCGACCTGAAGACTTGATCATGTTTTTTAGCTCTGATCCTGATCCAGTTCCTTAGACCTTGATTATATATTGGGTCTTTAGCCTACTCATCACAGCACATCATATTTCTCACAAGCTACTTATTCCAAGTATAAGTAATATGTTTTAAAGCTTAAATTGCCGATACACTTGGTTATGAATGAAAGACTTTGTGGAGAGAATAGTCCCTGAAAGTGACTTGAAGGTATCTGAAAAAGAGAAGATGTCTCACTCTGTTATAGTTGTCTGAACGTCAGATGCACTAGGTCCACTCTAATTGTACAGTGGAGCTTCTCACCTCACGAACAATCTTGCAGGCTCTTGCTTGTTATCTCGACAACAGGCAAGTTTAATTTTGGCCTGTTGTCAGGTTACACACAGAATTAACATTAATTAGCAAACAGCTTGGACCGTCTGCGATCACGGAGAGGAGCACTCTCGCAGACTGAGGTCGGACGAAAAAGTTCAGCAAAGTACAGACCAGATTCATTTTAGCTGAAACCAACCCATCAACCCATTAACCCATTAGCACCGGTGCTAATCTGTAGATCAACTCTGAACAGCTCTTTTACACTAAATATATGTATTTTTCTATTGTCATCAAACCCCATGAAAAAGCAGAGAACTGAAGCTGCTATGAACTACAGTATGCACAACCTGCCTTTAATCCTGTGCGCTGCAGAGCTCCATTGTTTTCTCAAAAACACTATTAAAAACACATCAATGAGACAGTGTTGCACTGGGTGACACTTTCATTCATTACAATGAACACAGCCACCGCAATATGTTTTGAGTCACATACACTATCCTGGTGCTGTAAATACTTAATAGAGCAACAAATTTGTAGTAATCCAGAGATAAAATAGCTGCCAACAAATGTACCATTTACTCTTGTTTCGGTAATATTTGCCAGAAACTACAGACAAGATTTATTTCTTCAGGAATGAATGGGCTTGAGTCTGACTGGCAGGCAGACAGGATCGCACTGAGAGATGGACATTGTTGGCTTTGTCCTATTTATGGAAGTTATTGACAGCAAGAGAAAGATATTGCCCTTTCCAGCAGTGAGCACATTTAACCAACGTTCTTGACTGTGCATCTACGGTGTCACCTTCCCCTCTGAGGCTATTGAACTGTTAACCCCGACAGTATAAGAGGCTCTCTCAACTCACCACCAACCACTAACTTAAGCAGACATACTTAAAACAGATGTAAAACAGCTTCTATCCATTATTCAGTCTCTCAAACGTCCCACTGGTGTTTTCCCCTCATCCTTCTCTGGCCAAATGGAAATTCATCCTCCAGTATGTTGTTTCTATTAAGGACTATTTTAATTGCCCCCCTGTACAGGTTTGGGATATTTATCTTAGCTTGTTTCTATGGTGCTGCCACAAATGACACGTACAACATGAAGTACAGACACACTGTGGACGAGCAGGTCCCAGCAGTCAGGAGAAGGATCATTTATAGCCAAAGAGGTGTCGCTGAAGCATTTATGAAGCTAAGAAAGGTTCACTTTCTTCACTGTCTGTCGGTCTGTCGTTCACGTTTGTCGGGAACAAAATGTCCAAAGTAGTTCAACAAAGTGAAGAAGGACAACAGCAAAAACAAAAAAAAGAAAAAAAAGAAAGTTTACTGTTCTATTTTTAACTCCCGAATAGCAATTTCCTGGTTTTGTGGCGGCAGTGATCTGTCATGTGGCTGGGAGGTTGTGCTGTTTGCGCTGATATCAATTAAAAGTGGATTAACGGGTACATAATGACCTTTAGCAGTAAATTGTGTGTAATGTTGCAAGGCAGGATACAGTATATTCCCCAGATGTCACACCAGGCCCCTGACGTATGATGGAGCAGATGTCTTAGCCAGTCCAAATGGCCCTCTAAGACACAAACACACACACACACACACACACACACACAAATACACACACACACAGGCTCAAGCCGACACGCATCCATGAACATGTGTTCGCACACATTCCAAATGGTGCGCACGCTCACATACGTAAACACGAGTACATTCAGAAATGCACTTGTCATCTGTCTCACTTGCTCCTGATATATTTAAATACTTAATTTTAATGGAAATCTGGAATAAAATAATCACTCTCCGAGGGCATTTGTATTTATTTCCAGTTTACCCAGCTCTACAGACATCAGAGGAGAGTTTCAAACGTACAATTCTTTTGGTGCTTTTCATTCTCATTTTAGATATGTAGATGCTACATTAATCTTTATTTTCCTCCCATGAACATTAACAACCTCTTATAAGGAAAGAAAAAGACAGAGGAAGAAAAAAAAAAAGATCTGATCAGTCTAATTTCTGTCTAATTTGGCTCCTAGAATATCATTTTGTCCAGTTAGAGGAATTGAGAATGATCATTTGCATCAGGGACGTTTCCTTATTAAATCAGCAGTGAGCCTCTGTTCGGCAGCTCACAGGAGAAGCACTTATTGGGTTAAAAGCTCATCTCGTATGGTTTATTTTAAATATACTCTGTGCTTCATAGCCACTGTAGTGTAAGAGAAAAAATATCTGTCTTTCTATCTTTAGTCAGGGTTATCTGTCTCCCTCTTTTTTGTCTCCCTCATTCTTTCTCCCTCCTCTTCTTAGCATTTCCACCTTCAATTTTCTTTTGTATGCCCTCCTATTCTTTTCTCTCTTGTATCAATATTGTATTGAGTTGGTGTTTGTGGCCCTTTATTTGAGAACTCTGCAGTAGGTCTGCAGATTGCAGAGTCTTTTCTGGAATGGTGCCCTCTAAATAATGATAAATTACTTGAGCAGTATGCCATTTGCTAATTATATCCATGATTTACTACACAGCCCGACTTAAATCATTCAAGCCAGCCTTGCGTAACAATGCCTTTTTTCTTTTATAAAATGGTTTCCATGTGTATAATGTAAATATTTTATGGACATATATTTTATATATGATAATATATGTACACAAAAACATTAAAAACATGATGTTTTCATTTCTTTTCCACTGATCTTCTTGTCTTTTGACACCCTGTCACTGTTGTCCCTCCAACAGAAATTCCACTCTGGGAACTTTTTATATGTATATATTAAAAAAAAAAAAAAATCAAGCTTAGCATTTTTCCCCTCTCTGTTCATTGTTTAATGACTCCAAATCTGGCTCAGACTCCAAGCCTATTATAATTGCTAGCAGGATGTGTTCTATTTCAACATAAGTATAATTCCAATGGAAGATCCACTTCTGGCAGAATAATGCTGCTGTTTTACCATTATCAAGAATATTCATGAATATGGATGTGCAGCATAAATAAATATATGTAAATGTTACACAGCATATTCACCCCTCTTTTTCCGTAACATAAATCACTTTAATCTGTGCATCATGTAGTGATTCTTATTGTTCTTTATCATAGGGCTTCACTGCAACAACCATGTGGTTCACATATGTTCTCTGCATATTTCTTTTCAATTTTTCTTTCTTTTTTTTTAATACTCATTGACTTGTGTGTGTGTGTGTGTGTGTGTGTTTCTTTTCCCTCACTGCGATGCGGTGTGGAGATCTTATGGCTGATTTATGTTTCTTAAGATAAACTGCAAATAGGGAATGTCTAAGAAATTGAACTCTCATCATGAAGGCACAGGCCTGACAGCAAGCAAGGCCAGAACAGAGGTGTGATGACCCCACTGTAGGCACACACACACACACACACACACACACACTGTGCAGACACAAATACACAAATAGACACCCAGCCGCACCGCTCGGTCCTTGCTTGTGCACACACAGATAGCATCGAGACAGTTTTGTTGTCAGTTGAAAATATTATCTCTTTTAGTGCACTGAAAGCACCATATGGTGAAATGTTTTTTATGGTGTTGATGTGAGTGATGGCTCACTTGGCGGGGCTGGATCGAGCTGGATCGACCCATATTCAGATGCCTACTCTACACACCCATCCCAATACACGCACATGCAATAACACAAACACACACGCACATCTAGTGAAGCAGCCGATGTCTATGGAAGGAGAGAGAGAGAAGAGAGAGAGAGTTAAAAACGTGATTGTCGGTTGAATGCAGGGTCTTGTTCATTATCACTTTGTTTTGTAGTTGATTTCATTCAGTGCTTTGTTTTCCTCCTAAACTGCTGATTCCTCTATTTTATTTTATTTTCTCACTTTCTTTCCTCAACCCATTTGTAGAAAGTAGAAATCGCATGTGTTTTTGATGCCATAGTTTGCAACTGCAAAATATTCTCTTTCACAGTAGTTAATGAAATGCATATCTTTTTTGTGAGCTCTACTCTTTTGACCTAATTTTCTTGACCCTAGGGTCCACGTTCCCAGCTCCAATAAATAGATTTTGATATCCAGTCAGTCTGATAATCAGGTCAATTATTCACTGTTTTCCCTGTTGTTCTCTTTCTGTTTCTCTGTCTCTATCTTTGTCTCTCAGGAGAGAAACCCTATCGGTGCCCTCATTGCGACTACGCTGGCACCCAGTCTGCCAGTCTGAAGTACCACCTTGAGCGCCACCATCGTGAGCGTCAAAATGGCTCCACCACCTCAGGCCCGTCCTCTGGCCACGCCCCTTCTTCTGACCATAAAGAGGATCATGGGAAGACAGCCGGCAGTGGCATCTTTGCCCGACCAGATGTTCTCCGTAATGTTTTCAAGGGAATGCCTCCCAGCCTAGACTTCAGGGCAGGTCCATTGCTGCCACATCAGTGGGCGTCGGCTGGCATGATGTCACCACAAGACCGAGATCGTGAACGTGGAGACCGTCGTTTTGACTCCTCAGCTGAGAACATGAAGACTGCTGATGGCCCATCCTCCTTGGTCTCAACAGCTACAGATAGTCCTGCCAGTTTCTCTGACCTAAGCAGGGCTTATCAAAGCATGATGGGAAACGGTGTCCACTTTCAAGGTTCTCTTCAGGCCTTCATGGACAACTTTGTTTTCAGCTCCATGAAGAAGGATATGAAGGACAACCAGAGTGTAGCTCAGCTCCAGGCACAGCGCTACCATGATAACGGTGAGCCCAAAGCCAAGCGGGCTGTCTGTGCTAACCAGGATAGAGAGGAAAAGACTGAAGCCAAACCAAACTCAGAGCCAGGCAAACCTGGGTCACAGTATGAACCACTCGATCTGTCTGTTTCCGTTCGGCCTGAGTCTGCATCTGGATCTCTCCCTGGCTCTTCAGTAACCATCCATGATAATGTGGCATGGCACGGGTGTCTGTTCTGCTCCTTCTCCACCTCCTCATTAGAGCTGATGGCTCTGCACCTCCAGGCTAACCACCTGGGTAAAGCCCAACTGCAGCGACCTGATGCAGCGAAGGAACTTCGTGGAGATGGTTCTCCCACCACCTCCACCATTCACTACTCCAACACAAAGACCTCTGGTATGGCTCTCGACAAAGGTGGTGACAGAGATGGAGAGAAAAGCCAGGGAAGCTGGAACAACCACACGGACCAGCCTTATAATCCCTTCCAGAGCGAATTCTACAGACGATTTGGTGGCTTGTATGATGGATCCCAAGTGGTCAAGGGCTTTCAAGGCTATGTAGGCGTACCAGAACAGGGACTTGACCCATCTAGCCAGGCTGGGGATGTCCAGATTGGTGAGAGTGGCTCCTGTGGAGATGTTGAAGAGGACCAGGTTGGATCAGATGATGACATTGTCAAGGCTGGTGTGCAAAGTGCCAGTGAGACACCCTCAACTACCCCCAAAAGACAGCAGCAACAGAATAACTCTGATGAAGAGGAAGAGGATGGAGGAGTGGCTGAAGAGGAGGAGGAAAGAGACGAGGGCGGGCAAATGGACATGGACAGGGAGGTGGGAAGTCCAGATTCAGACCACCTTCAGAACCACACCAAACACCTCCAAGATGACTCTTCTTTGACCCCAAGGAGTGGGGCTGGTTTAGCAGCATCGTCCTCCGCCATGAGTCCACTTTCCCTTGTTCCCCGACCCCAGAACCAAGCCTTGCCACTGGAGAAGCAATGGCAGCAGGGCCTGAGCCTCCTGTCTCCTGGAGGTCCTCCAGGACTGTTGAAGGCAGAGCAGCAGACCAACCTTGAGCAGCAGATAAACATGTTGTCTGTCCTCAGAGCCTACAGCAATGACAACCTCTCCGCATTCAACGGCCTGGGAAGCGGAGCGGGAGGCGCACCCACAGGGGCCATGAAGAGGCCAGACATGCCTGGTAAGTGTGTTTAACCCCTACTGGCACTGTAACATGCTGTAATGCTCACACAAGGTTCAAGTCATGAATACACACACACATTTGAAACCCTAATTCGATTTTTCCATCACATAAACACACAAGACAAACACATATACATTTTTCCCTGACGCCCACAAAGGCATCTCAGAGACTCACTGAAGGTCTCCAGATTGGCTCTGAAGTGATTTCAGCCTTATTTCTAGCAAGTTTAGAAGCTATCAGCCTGGCGACTAGCAACAGATTAATCTTTATTACACATTGATATTACTGGGAGTGCAGCGCCTCCCTCCCACCCCACAGCATGGAGGGAATAACCCTGGATGAGTCAGAGCAGGACCTCAGCTCCCTGTGCCATCTCCTCCTCATGTCTCTTAACTATCTTAGCTCTCATAAAGCCAGCTCCCAAAAGCCCATTACTTTATAAGACTCGTCGATCTATGACCCTGTGAAAAATGAACTGTCAACTTTCATGATTCTGCTAAGGTTACAGCCAATCCTTGAGAGTGAAGAAGGAAGTCCTTTTTTTTTTTACAATGCTCTTTTGGTGTTTAGGGCTGGTTGCTAAAGTGTCTCTATAGGAAGAAAGTAAAAACCAAAGTTGGCATTGAGCTTAGAAAGGCTGGTTTATACACACCAAAGAGATTGGAAATGACTAAAAGACAATGGAGTTAGCAATAGTAGTGTATATTTTAATAGTATTTTGAAAAACTTGATTTTTATCCCCCTTGTTGCCTATCGTTAATATGGAAAACAAACAAAAGTGTGCTCATGAAATGTAGAGCTGTCATATTCCTAAACATATAGTAAAGGTTTTTCTTTCCTAATAAGAAAGCAATGCAGCTACATCTGTTCATCTAACCTTTCTGACAAAATTCTATCTATAGCCATGGAATCAGGTTGTCTGCGTGGCATGAAAAACATTTTAACGATACAAGACTTGTATATAAATACATACATCTGTATGTGTTAATAGAACAGTGCCTCTGTGTGAGCATGCCCTACTTATTGTCTAATCAGAAAGCTTGAGAAAGCAAAGCTATGCCGTGTGGGCAGTCCCCTTTGCAACTAGGAATGCCTGACCTTTGTTTTCTGTAGATAAGATTTTCTCGAATGTTTTTCTTATGTTGGTAGTTTGCCCCAATCTGACTCAAGTCATTCACTGTTATTGAAAAACTCAATAGGTTACTGTGCTGACTATATGTATGACATCCTGGAAATTCACTGTTCAGATCTTTGTAATGGCACAGAAAATATAAAATTAAAAGAAAAACAGGTGATCTTGTGGCGTGGCTTAGATATGAATATGACATTTAGTTAAGTGACTCCTGTCCCACCCCAGTCACAAGCTATTTTCTTTTGTATCGTAACAGTGATGTGTATATCAGATAATATAACACTGTATTCTAGATTATGCTGTATTTTATGTAAACCAAAGCTCTTACAAATATTCTAAGATATCCAAAGCTTTGTATGTTCATATCCATGTAGTAAACCAGAATGATATTTTGAAAGGACAATGCTTCAGTGGTATGAGGACTCATTCCTAAATAATAATAACTAAAAAAAAAAGATTTAGAGAACTTCTTACCACAAATTTCACATAGCTCATATCTCTCTACATGCTTAATGCAAGTACACAAACTGGAGGTTCTTGGTTACCTGTAGACATGAATATAAGAGTATCTGTAAGCCATTGCTGACCTGACCTGTTAACCTGTAATGGACTCAATGCTACAACCCTCATGTACACCGACGGCAAGTGGTGCTAGTATTGACATGATATGTTAACTAGTGCTTTTACAGTCTCTCACCTATATCCACAAATGCTATTACTATAATGCCTTTTTTTGCCTATGACAGCAAGGAGTATTGCTATTTAGCTGTCCCTAATGTAGCTTCAAATTCTTTACTCGATGTGAATTTTTAGGTACATTGAAAACATACTTCCAAATATATTACAAATACAAAGAAATAAAAAGCACAGCACTCCACTAAGAAAATACATATGTCTGTTAAACAATGTTGAATTGTTGATGACATGAAAGATCGAGTCTAGCCCAGATTGTGAAAGTTATGGTACAGAAAATGTATAGTAGTGAGAGTTGGTGTGAAACAAAATCAGAGCAGCTGGTAAATGTGGAGCTTGTACTGACAGATGGTTAATCCATAATAATACATCATCATTTATTAGTTGATTATTTTTATATTAAAAATCTGTTTATAACTGGTAGCTAAGGCTGTCAGATAAATGTAGTGGAGTAAAATGACAGTATTTCTGTTTAAATTATAATAGTAATAGTTATTATAAAATAGAAGTGTAATAGTTTAATAGTTGTATTGTTAGTAAGTACTGTACCTCAAATGTGTAATTAAGTAAATTAACTTTATTTAAGATGTTAAATCAGCAAAATAATAATACAATGGTCAAATAAATGTAGCGAGGTTAAGAGCAGGAGTATAAAATTAAAACGTACATTGTCTTCCATTGTTGATAGCAGCGTTGTTACTGCTGTTACTACTTACTGTATACTACTGCTCACTACAGTTATATGATAATGCTTAGATGACTCACTTGTTTGACAGTAAAATGCACTAGTACAGTCCGTCTTTATGTGTCCACTTGTAAACCGCTTGTTTTGGGGTTTATGCAGCAGCTTAAAGAGCAACAGTCACACATCCCACTGGTGGGTGGAGAAGGTGGGGGTGGCAACGACGTCCATAAAACTCAATTCAGACCTGGCAAAATGTGATTATCTGGAGTGGGTTTGCATTAGGTTTGTATGCAAATACAGCATAAATCATTAATATTGAAATTCTCCTCTGAATCTACGGTAGCTGTTGTAGGGCACGCGCTGCACGTCTGGAGTGGCCGTCTCTTCATTAGTATGCCCAGAGGAAGGGGAAAGGGATACAATGCACATGAACCTACTTGCACTATGACACATAACAGATCCACACAGATCCACATATTCACACATCTGTAGTAATAAACCACACCTCTTTAAATTGGCCCAGGTATTGGATTTATCAATAAATGTCATTAACAGCAGCAGTGGCCCTGAGGGCTCTGTAATCAGACAAGGTATCTGGTTACTGAGGTACAATATGCTGTGTAAAGATTGATATGCACCCCCACCATTTGCTGCACTGTAGATGTGCTTAACACAATCAATACTTGGCTGGAGTGGAGACCTATCTATAGCCATGCATTATCAAACATGAAGTATTACATTATTCAAACAGTGCTGCACATGCCATGACTGCTTGCGAACATTGCTTCTTACATCGTATTACTTACATTACCTCAACCACCTTGTTCATTTAATATGTGAAATGTGGGCCGGGGTTTTAGAAGGTTCAGATTGACAAGCCGGAGAGGAAGTGTTGATAGGAGTGTATGACTCGGATGAGTGTGACGAAAACTTCAGAGGAGAAAACGGCAGAGCTTGTAGCTGAGCACCTATCGCGATTGGAGAAGTCGACTACACAAACAGAGGGTTAGTGGGCAGGATGAAGAAAATGAGAGAGGGGAATGCAGTGTATTCTCGCATCAATAAGATCCCATCACTCCCACTTTACAAGTGCTCTCACATTGTGCTGTATAGTTCTCCTCATAAGTGGCGCTGTTTGTTGCTGATAAAAACTCTGAGAGTCACCTCCTCAACGCTCTGTAGTCGACACTAAAAAGAGTCTATTTTTGTAGATGTGAGCGGAAAACCATGTGGCAGTGCCTCAGTGTCGCCATATAACATCAAGAAGCACAGTATGTACAGTACGCACGGTATGACCATGTTGAGCTGGTAGTTTCAAGCATTAAATTAGGTCCGTGTTTTAGTTTAACAGCTCTGACCACTGATGATTTTTGCTGTTTGACATTTATTCAACCATTCATGTGTATACAATTTTAATTTATTTTCATATTTTTATAAACTCTGTCTCCAAAAATCCCTCTTTTATACAACTAAACTGCGATGACAACAGTTTTTCTTTTCTGTTAACATGACGATATGTTGACAAAATGACAAATGACAAATGAATGACAAAATACATTCATACTGAACTGATTTTTTTTTTTCTGCTAAACTATCCAAAGTACATCATCCAGTTTTACTAGAACAGTGCCATTAAACATTTTTATGCTCACACAGTACTTGATTGAGGTTAGAGCATCTGGACAAAGGTAACAGTCACTTCATAAACACATCGTCTCACTGTGTAAAGTACTTCTAGCACTTTCGTTAATAAGTCTAAACCTAACCACTCGTGGGACTCTGGAATTGAACTCGGGTCCGTCATGTGTTTTTTTCATTAAAACGATTAGTTGTATCACAACATAGCCATATTGCGATTACATTTCCCACAAAAATTATTTGTGATGCAGTTTATTTGCAGAGAAATTTCATTTTTTGAAGACAGGGTTCAATTTAGAATACATTTTATCACAATAAAATAACAACAGGACAACATCACCTCACAACACAGCTCTTGATGACATAAAGCCAACATACAACACCAGCCTATGTCAAAGTGTCAAAGGGGACATGTTTGAAGCAGGACACTGAGCAAAGTCTTTATGCTGATGAAGGCCATGACATGTCATTGAAAACAGTGAAAGAAGTCCAGTAGAAGTCCAGTTACATGTTTGTTTTTTCTTAATCAAAAAGACATACAAATGTAAAAAACAACTGTTACTGTAAGAAAGACAATTATATATAGGGAAACATATAGGGAAATAAACATAGCAAATTAATTGAAAAATAAGGAAAATTACACATTGCACATTCCTGACATGTACTAAAGAAGTAATAGAATGAATTCTATAATTGTGCATGTGTCTGCATTTGTTTGTGTGTGTGTGTGAGAGTGAAACAGGTTAAGGAAGTTTGGTTTTCAGCCTAAATGCCGCATTGGTTGTGTCACTAGTGGCCAGTTACCTATGCCAGAGTGAGTGCACTCTAGTCAGTCTTCACTGTGAGGGATTTCCTCCATGAGTGCAGAGGTCACATTAGAGCAACGTGCAAGAACACACAGACACACACACCTATACATTTAGATTCCCATGGTGGATGAGACAAATGTTCAACCGCATGCTTGCAGACGGGAGTGCAGGACACTGCAAAAAAAAAAGAAAAAAACAGCTGATAATGCGTGTGTGAGTGTATATGTGTGTGTGTTTGTGAATGTGAGAGAGAGGGAGTGTGTTTGTGTGTGAAACAGGTCTTGTAAAGCACTGATGGTAATTAAAGACATATGGTGGGATTGGTGGGCTCGCTGTGAAGCGCAGATGTAGTGGATCACAGTTGGCATTACTGGTGTAATTTTCACTTTCTCTGGTTTAAGTGTAAGAAAGGTAGGAATAACAAATAACACTCTCAAGACGCACACACAAACACATACGCACAAGTGCTACTAGATGCACATATGCTGGTTTCGAAAAAACAGATACAGTAACTGAAATTTTGTTTACACATAATTACTACATCGCTGAGTTCTAAACCTGCATTTATAGGCCTTTAGAAAGTCTTTATTCTACACCGTGCAAAAACTTTACATTAAATTTCTTTGCATGACACAGTTTGAAATATCATTTCATGGACATGATGCATGAAATGGGAAGCATGAAGGACTTGTTGCTGCGGCCTCGTGTATACGTAGTAAAAGGAAAAATACTCAGACGTAGCACACCTTTAGATGCTAATTGCTTTAGCAATACTGACCACCGGTTTTCACTACACAACCTGGCTTAAGTAATTCTCTCCCTCCTGTCTGATGTAAGCTCACACACCTGCACACACACTTTGTACACACACATGAACACATTTAGAACTTGTGATAATGCAAAACCCAGTAATTGCCAATAATACTGTCCTCATCAGGTGGTTAATTACCATGAATTTGGTTGCTGTTTGTCTCTAGCAAACATGTGCACACACACACACACTCATAAACACTCACACAAAATGCGTTGAGTGGAAAAGGGCTCAGGTACTTATTGCTCCCAGACACCCCTGTGTTTACTAATGAGCTAGACAGATAGCTTACCTGTGTAGCAGTAATTATTCTGTGCACTTAAAAGTAGCTCTGAAAGTTCATAAAGGTGACACCGTGAGAATCCTAGTGGGGGTAGGTGGTGTTGATGGTGTAATTCACATGGTGGTTTCCATTTTGGGGATACATTAAGGCTATATCGATAGATACAGAGTTGACATCATTCATTTAGCCTGAAGACCGAAGTGAAATGGTTTGATACACAAACTGTATTTGAAATACGCTGCAAACATAACCAGTTAAAGTTGTATAGGTCTGTTCTAGCATCTGTTCGGCATCATTATTTCTAGTGCCTTCATACATTCAGCTTGGCCACTACAGCATTATATCAACATTAACAAGAATATACAACATTGTATGATTTATATCATTAAATCATTGGAAACATCAGACAGCTTCTTGATGCACACTGAACTATCTTGTGAGGATAAATGATATTTCTCAATAAACGACCAGTAGAACAACTTGAGAAAAGTGAGGAAATGAGAAAACTTACCTAGTCTAATGTTCCATTGGCATTAGCAACTCAATGCAATCCACCTTTGAGCATTTCTTTTGTTACATTCCTGAGATTGTTTTTTTATTGTATATATTTAATATACATTTTAAAACAACTTGAAATCTTTGTGAATTTAGGAACGTTCAACAGTTTATATTTTTTTATAAAAAAAATTGAATTTACATCATCATACTAACATATATTTTTATTAAGAATATGCTCCAAAATGTATTTTATTGTGTAAAACGTGAAAGTTTGGCCTCTTAACAATTAATTATTTCTTGTAACTAGCCTGGGTTGCATATCGTAGCTTTAACGCACCAAGTAAGTCACATGACTGACAGCATATAAAATGAAGCATTAGCATCCAGTCATATACCTGCTCAAGTAAGTAAACCCCCCATGTCTATTAATCTAAGCAACACTGTTTGTTGTTTTCTGTTTTTTCTTGTGAATTTATCTGTTAATGTCCAAGAGGAACATTACCTTATTTAGCAAATTTCAATCACCTCACCATGGGTTTATTGTCCAGTCGGACTTTTTTAGTAATGAACGCTGCTGTTTTAATAAATTGAGTGAATCTAATCCTATTGCTATATAATGAAATAATGGCTGTAAGTACATGACCTAAATTGTCCTGTATTATTTGTTCCTTAAAATATGTCAAGTTAAATCATTTATTCATAGAAGATTTGATTGCA
Source organism: Anabas testudineus (assembly GCF_900324465.2). Classification (NCBI taxonomy): domain Eukaryota; kingdom Metazoa; phylum Chordata; class Actinopteri; order Anabantiformes; family Anabantidae; genus Anabas; species Anabas testudineus. The sequence continues at coordinate 24,916,161 of NC_046612.1, read as the reverse complement.
GGCTTGCAGGAGGTTCTTGTAAACAGCTTAACCCAATTAAATTTTCAACTAGAGTTTGACCAATATCTGACTGACTGTGGAGGGAACCTCAATCACTCTCTGTTTAGGCCAAAGCGAGTCCACCAGCACTCCTTTCTCCTTCATAGATCTTTGCTTTTTTCACTTTCCCACACTCTGGTATTCTCCCTTCTTCTTTATCTATTGCTCTCTCTGTCTTTCTTTTCCTCCGTGTTGCTGGAGGGCTCCTCTGGCGATTAAGCCGTCTGGAGGCCTGACTGTCTGTCTTATACTGAGAAAAAAAGAAGACGACTTGGTTGGTAAAACACTTCAGCTCTCATTGTGTGCCTTCTGCCACGCCGATGTGACAGCTCTGACGGCTGGTGAAGGCGAGGTGATATTTCACGTGCGCAACAATATTACCACTTTAACTTGTGCAGAGGTGAATTATCACCTTGTCACCCAAAAGTGCAAATAGTGTAGTTTTCAAAGCGCAATTAAGTGTAATAGCTGCTGTCAAGCCCTAAGGAGGGTACCTGTTGCTCAGTCTCTCGGCAGATGTGATAGATCTAAAAATATTTTCTCCTCGCTAATTCCCCAGATATCAACTGCTGTGCCTGCTGAAAGGCCCTTTCTGGGAAAAAAAAAAGCCTTCATATTCTTCCCATGATCCTCTCTCAGCCATCTTCAATAATGCAGCTGATGATAGTGGCCACATCACGTTTCCTGGAAGTGTAGTACAGTGAATGAAGGCCAGTATCGAGTTGCCCTTGATAAGGAAACGGAGACAAATGCTGGATGATTGCAAAGTTACATGACAATTATTCTATTCATTATTTGTGTAACAGGATGGGGAAACAGGAGTGAAGACAGCGTGGGAGCTGGGAGGTTACATTCATACACTAGTGTGTGTGTGTGTGTGTGTGTGTGTTTACGTGCAAATAAAGTGCTTTTATGCATATAAGCAAGCCTGAAAACCCTTTTCCCCCCGCGCACTCATAACGTTAGAGCACATTGTATTCAGTATTGCAGAACATGAAACAATGGGTTATAAATTGGCCTTCCAACCCGATATATTTGACATGATCTCTACTTCCCATCTCGTTAGTTTGCTGTTTGTTTTTATTCTTCCCTGACTCCTGTAGACTTTGTTCAGTTTGAGTTGCTCCTCTAAAGAATGCAACGTTCCCTTCCCCAGGCGCCCTGGAGATGTGAAGAGGACCCTCTGAGGAGTTGTACTCATAAAGCTCCTCATCCTCAGAGGGAGAGACAGAGAGAGAGGGAGAGAGAGAGAGAGAGGGAGCGAGAGAGAGAGAGAGAGAGAGCAGTACCACCAGGCAAAGGCACCAGGCATAATAACACTTACACAGATAGTCGACACATAATGAGACAATGCTGCAGTAACTTCAAGGAAAACACAGATATATAAAAAACAACAGAGAGCAAGGCAGAGGGAGAGGGAAACTAGGGGTTTGGGGTGGGGAGGGGGTAAAAATGAAGAAACTATGTCAACTTTTATTTCCACTGTTATTCCACATCAATGATGGCATGCAGTGATACTAATAAAAACAAAACAAAACAAAAAAAAAACATACACAGGTATAGACACATAGGCGCAGCGAGTTGGCGTGTTTGAAAAGCTCAGTGGCAATTAAGGACAAATAACTTGCATTATTTCCTGTAGTGAACGATGATCCCGACCACTCGCTAAAAACGTGTTTGATTTAAACATCAAAAAAACAAAAAAAAAAAAAAGGCGCAGCAGAGAAAAGCAAATAAATAAGTCTCAAATAAACAAAGTTGCACTAGGAACACAGAAAGAGATAGAAAGATGGAGATAGAGAGGGAGAGAGAGAGAGAGAACACAATCCGCAGGGGGAATAAGAATAGCGAGCGTCGAGACAAATAAGCCGGCAACATTATAACATTAGCAGTTAGAAAATATACTTAATTCCTCGGCAGAGATGGATATAAACTGCATTGTTGCGTTGCAAATCCCAGCGACCGGATTTAAACTGCTGCATTGTTTTATTAGGGAAATATGGGGGTGGAGGAACACTGCTTGTTCTAATTACAGTGATTTAATCAGGATTAGAGAGGTTACCTGGATGAAGCCAGGGGGCATCCACGGCAAGGGCACATGCTTTTAGACACACTGGTATTACACGCGCTGTAGCTTATCGAAACTCATCTGCGACAGTGACTTCATCTCCTAAAACAAAGACTTTCTTTGCTCTTTGCATGAGTAAACACTGGCCTATTGTCCTGCCTCTCTTTCCCTCCTCTCTCTGTCTGCATTACTTTCCTCCAACCACCCCCCCCCCCCCCCCCCCCCCCCCCCACCTAGTTAAACAGCAGGCAGAGGGAATCCATTTTAATCTGATTAATAACTTAGTTGATCACATATAACCCAATTTTCATTCAGCGCTGCCCTCGTCTGCCCGGACACACCCGCGCTGACCTTTGGCAGTTGCCACAGCGACCGTAAGTCACAATACGCTGCATTGTCCTGTCGGAAAAGCTGAAGATGTTTTACATCATTACGAAAATTTCATGTCGCCATCTTTTTAAATGCTTTCCACAAAAGGCCAGGACTGCAATTGAATGTGTGTGTGTGTGTGTGTGTGTACAGAGGAGGGTTATTTCAAGTGGGATTCCAGTTTCCCGGGACGCTGGGATGGGAACAACTTTTCTCATCCATTCACAGTAATATGAATCGTCCTTTTAAAACAGATATGGTTACATATTAGTTTTGAAAGGTACAGTAACTGGCTCAGTGTTAAGCTGCCCTCCAACACTGGGACTCTTTGTTCCCGGGGCCGAGCTAATAACTGGCCCCTTATCCTCATCTCTTACTGGTTGCGGAAGAACACTCTCAACTTTTTTTTGTCCTTTCCTTATCTCTCCCCCCCCCCCCCCCCCAACCCCATAAATTTATCTTTGATTCCACTGTTATATGAGCTTCGTTTTGTCATTTCAATTTCACTCACCGTGTTGAGCTCTGAGAGATTTGTATTCAGGATTGGCAATTATGATTAGAATGCCACAAAGTAAGTCTTGTGAGTAATTTTTTTTTTTTTTTTTTTTTAGCAATGACAAGTGAAAGAAGGAGAAAAGATGGAGAGAAAGGGAGGAACAGTTGTTTTTTTTTCCCCCCCCTGTCTTACACACAGACACACACACACGCACAGGAAATATGAATCAAATATTCATGAAGTGGGCTGAGGTTCTCGTACACACATATGCTTCCTCGTCGAAGCAGCTTGCAGTGGACAGAGGCATCCATCCAGCTTGTATGACACAGCCGAGTGTGACAGAGAGCACATGACAACACCCTCCACCACCTATCACCACAGCCACGGCTGTGATCACCGAATAGGTCATAGCAAACATGCGCTCCTCTCCTCTCCTCTCCTCTCCTCTCCTCTCCTCTCCTCTCCTCTTACATCTTTCAAAAAATGTTTTTTTTTTTTTTTTTTCCTCTTGTCCTTGTTGCCCTCGGCCATACCCCGCGACTTCCTCTTTCGTTTAATAATCTGTTGTGAGAGAGACGAGTCCTCCGAGCTCTGTGATTCACTGGCCAGGAATCCTTATAAAATCAGGCCGCCGTGCATGTGCCAGTTTCCAGAAATTGTAAGAACTTTATGGTTTATAGTTTTTTATTATGCCTTGGCAGGAATGAAAAGGGTGCTGCGTGGGGAGGGGAGGGGTGCTGGTGGTGGATTAAAACTGGGGAGGTGGGGTTGGGGGGGGGGGGGGGGATTAGCACCATACTTTAAGATAAATCTTTTTTAATGTGAAACCTCATCCCCGCTCATTCTGGAGTAACCACTCTTATTAACTGCTTTTCTTTCCCTCCCCTTTATGTGGCCTGCGTGTTGTGTTTTTTTTTTTTTCTTCTTCTTCTTCTTTCACTCTTAACTCTTAACCACTTTAAGTACAGGCTTTCTGGACACGGCCCGCGCGCGCGTGCTGCTAACTCTGCCAGTTACACAAACAACGTCCCTTTTTAAGCTTTTAAACACAGAACAATAGCAAAGCACATAGCTGCGCACATTAATGCTTTTGTATATGGGCGGGAGAAGAGGAAAAAAAAAAAAAAAAACAGCAGGAAAAGCTAGAGGAGAAGAAAAGAGATAAGCAGAGCTTGGCTGCGCTGTCCCTCCATCTCTCTCGGTTTTCTTTTTCTCCCTCACCCTCTCTCTCTCTCTCCATCTCTCCTTCCATCATCAAATCCAGGCTGATCTGCATGCATCAGGGGCTAAACAGACAAACATCATATTCTCAGTCTCTAGACTCTAATTGACTGAACAAGGATTGGTCACACTTTTAAGAAGCGTTCCATAATGGATTTCCATGTTTGTGCCTCTTTTAACTGGCAGCGCGAATGGAAGGCATAAATGTTGTCTTTATTACCAAAACAACAGCCTCTCTCTCTCTCTCTCTTTCTGTCTCCTTCCATCTCTCGGTTTTCTCGCCATCAAAAAAAAAAAAAAAGAAAAAGAAAAGATGATGATATCAGTGGAACCGTCGGCGTTCGTCGCAAGGTCAACGGCGGCCGACAGATGACAAACGATCTCAAGATGGCCGCATCATCTGTCCTGTAGTTGTTGGCCACGAAATGAGATGAAAGCACACATGCATTTTGTCTTCTTTATCCCCCCCCCCCCCCCCACATCCTCACTTCTTTTAATTTTATTATCGCATCATGGTGCACGTGGAGGTGTGGGGGGGTTGAGGCAGGGGGCAGAGTGACAAAAAAAGAAAGAGGAGCCACCTGATTATCCCCAGTGTCGGCGAGAAGCGCTTTAAGGCCAAAAACAAACGAGGAGTACGGGAAAAAGGGGAGGGCTGGGCTGGGGGGGGGGGGGGGGGGCGTGAAGGAGAAAGGGAATCTTCTCAAAAAATAAAAAAAACTGCACTTATCGTGTTTCTGTATCAGGAAGCACACTTGGCAAGAGACGGGGATTCAGTATTATGGACAAGCTGCTCATCAGATGGGAGTTTGGGTTTATTTCTGTGGCCCACCCTCCCTCCCCCACCCCCCAACACCCAACTCCCCTCTTTCCATCCATCCCCTCCTTCCCATCCTCTGCCACCTCTTCTTGTTTGCTTTCTCTCCAAGACGCGTCTTCCATTCTCCCTGACTGGACTGGACAGCTACATCACAAATCGCCCGAAAACAACTTGGCTTTGTCTCTGTGTGGACAGAACACAACTTTTTATTTCAATTATTGGATTCCTTTTCTCTTTTTTTTTTTCTTTATGGCTTCATACTTTTTCCTTTTCTTTTTTTTTTGTTTCTAGTCTCATTATCTGCAGGGTAAACACACCCATACACACACACACACACACACACACACACACACACAGAGCTAAACTCCATCTCCGGCAGTGACGGCCACTTTTGACAAAACACTAAGTGCATTTCTTAATTATCTGACTTCTGTCTAATACCGTTGTCATCTCGCAGACAATCCCTCTGCTTGCTTTGTGATGTTGTTATTATGTTCTCATTTGGATGCTGGGCTCTCTGCAGGTAGTCGTCACCCCCTCCTCACACACACACAGACACACACAACCATCCCTTCACTGTAATCCTCCTCCTCTTCCTCACAACTCTAGAGCTCTTCACTCGCTCGTCCTGCGACTTCAACCCTTATGGATCCAAATGATCATTGGTATCATTTAGTCTAGAGATATAGTTACAATTCTTTTTGTTTGGTGCACACACACACATTGTTGTATGGCAGTCGGTGTAAGCAAACTCATTGACATAATGCATTCCCTAGGCCTCCCCTGTCACGTCCTGCCTTACGCTAACCCTAACCATAACAACTAACTGCCTCACCCTAAGCTTTACCCCTAACCCTAACCAGAACCTCATTCTTACCTTAACCCCGTCATTACTCTCACTACACCTTTCTCATTGAGAAATTCATGCTGGTCCTCAAAATGACAACCATACAAACACAGACACACACACATATGACCACAGGAAGCAGTGAATAGACTGAAGGATTCAATGTGGATTAGCAAAGTGTGCAACAGATAGAGGAAGATGAGGAGAAGAAAAGGGTGGTAGTGATGGTGTGTGTGTGTGTGTGTGTGGGGGGGGGGTACCTATCTCCTCCTTTGCTAATGAATCCATCCTGTGATCAACACTATCCGTCCATCACTGAACGCCCCACTACCACCACCAAACTTCCTCCACCTCCTCTTCCTCCTCATCATCTGACAAAATAACAAACAAACAAACAAAAAAAAAACACCAAGAAGACGAAAGCTGAAGCTCAGCTTGTTAAGAAAACAAATATTCAGCAACTTCATCAGACATGAAGTTGTTGCACACAAAACTATTTTTCCCATTTTTCGCTCGTTGCTTTTTGTTTTTTTTTTTTTCTTCTCCCTCTCTTTGTGAAAGAGTGCCGTCAGCTTACCTGAAGTTTCAGAAGAACATGTCTTTCTTCCAGGCTGTTAACTTGAACACAATGCTTTTTCTTTTTTTTTTTTTTTTTTTCTTGCAGGGAGGGGAACGGCTTCTCATTCCCATTAAGTATTAAAGATTCACAAAGACAATGCAAATTGCATGCCACACCATTACGCACCGTTTTTTGTGTGTTTTCACGGATTTAAATGAGTTGAACCTACACACAGTGGACCTGCACAGTACAGTGCAGATTCCTAAATAAAGTCAGCCAAACTAGTCTATTGCCTTTTTTTTTTTTTTTTTTTTTTTTTTTTTTTTTTTTTTGCGGGGCATGAATGCAGAGGTTGCAGTATTGGATCTTACACCTATTGAAGCTGACACAGTGTAACAAAGCTTGCAGGGCCAAACATAATGATCATATACAAATATCAATATGAGAAAGAATGTGTGAAAGACGCATGGCTATTGATGTTTAAATAACTGTAGCGTCAGAAAGATGGAGCGAGAAGGGGTTGGGGGGGTGTGGGGGGGATTGCGAATCATATTATCTCACTGTGTCTTGTGGAAAAAGAAGAAGGGGAAAAAAACAAACGCACACACGGAGCATCGAACACACCCCGAGAGGTGCAAACAGTCAAGCTGAGGGCAAGATAAAAACAGCACCTCTATGTCGTTCCTCTTTCTCCCTGCCAGGTGAACATAACTGCAAATAAATATATAATCAGTTAATATGCCTTTTTTTTTCTTCTTTTGCCGTGAGCTGCATTATCTGCTCGCGTTGCTGCGCTCTCTGCAAAGAGGAAAAGAAGTGTTTGACAATGCAAACTCCACCGATAAAAAAAGTGAAAAGATATGTCTTCAAAAGTGGTTTTATACTTTCCTGCTTGTGTGCGCGCGCGCGTGTGTGTGTGTCTTTTAATTTGTCTGGGCATACGCAGCTGTATTTGCATTTCAAATACTCATATTTGAAGAGGGTGGTTTAAATGCCAAGACATGAATTGATGACAATCACCTCGACTCAAAAGCATCGGTGAAAACCCCTCTCTCCTCGCCGCTGACATTAAAACTAAAGCAACGGCCACAGCGCAAACACAATACAAATATATATTTATCTCCCCTGTCTCTTCGTCCTCTTCCTACATCAACTACTCTCTCCATCTGTCTCATTATTTTAGTATCACTTTACATTTCAACATGTTTATTGCATTTCTATACTCGGTGTTTGAGCCGCCTTTATTTAAACTAAAAGTAAGACAATAATCACCGGGGTTCTGAATAGGGAGGAATTGATTTAGCGACAGTCAGGGTGCATGCATGTGCACTTTCTCTCTCACACACACAATCATGTGCGCAGCCTCCTCCCCTTCCGCTACCTTTTCATCACTTTTCCATATTCATTTCTGTAATTTACAGTAAATCCAATAGCTGTCAGTCACACACACACACACACTCACACACACACATACACATACACACGCACAAAAGAATAAAAAAAGAAACGCTGTAAATTTACAGCATTGGGAAACAGCTGCTGCAACATTTACAGCAAAGACCACTCTAAAATATTAAAGATGTGTCATCACCAGCTCTCGGCCCTTTGCATCTGTAACCATCTGCTTTCTATTAAAACATTACACCCAAAAAAGCACATCCAGCCCGCTCGCTCTCGCTCTGCGATGCTATTTCCAGCCTTTTTTTTTTTTTTCCTCTTTTCCTTTTTTTTTTCTTGTTCGTTTTCTGATCTGCTGCTGCACTGGTACAGACAAACAACTTTTTGAGTCCTGCCAAACTCCCCCAGCTGACTTGAAAACAAGTTCCCGAATGTCTGCTGGAAGTTGTTGTACAACCTGCGCTATCAAGCAGTTGATTAAATACCACAGGATACTGACATATCAAAAAACTAATTTGTTACCGTGCAGGTCACAGGTTCAGTGTGAGGCGGCTTCTGTTGCAGAGCTGCAGTTCACAGAACACACTTTACTTCTCCACACTGACATAAATCTTCCTTTCCAAAATCAATACTGTATTGCACTGATGTTTGTTATCATGTTTTAAGGGCTTTTTAATCTGAAATTATCTTTTTTTGTTGTTTTTGCGTTCACAATTGTATTTTCCTTCTGATGAATAATAACCGCAGGTCACACACACAACCCCTACTTTTGATTTATTTTATTACATTACTGGTTCTGCCTGCATGTCCTTAAGCAAGACACCAAACAAGTTCAAGTTGCCATGACTAAGAGCATCAGCTAAATGTCTAAAATGTAAAATTACAGTTCTCCTCTTCGCCTGATGTCCTTGGGTTACTCAAGGGTGAGGAGGCGTACAATGACTCAAACTGTTTGGGGCGATGACATCTGTCCTGTTAGAACAGATAGAGTGAGAAAGAGTGAGAGAGAGAGAGAGAGAGAGAGGAGAGTGAGAGTCGGGCCCTTGAAAGCAGCACCGCAAAAAAGAAAAAGAAAAAAAAAAAGATTATGTTACAACTGAACAGAGAAAGATGGGAGGGGAGACTTATGGGCCGAGTCAAAGGTAAACAATTACAACATCGTGAGTCACTTTTTTGGAGTGCAGCTAAAGGAAGATCATCTCTCCCACTTAATAGGTAATTTCCTTTGTCTTCTGAGGATCATATCACATGTTGTTGCCTTCGACGGGGTGGTCTGCCGAGGCAAACGAGAGAGAGAGAGAGAGAGAGAGAGAAAATTACAGATTGAAACTTGGCTGGAAAACTTTCACAACAGTGTTCTTTGAGAAACATTCTGTTCAAATTAAACAAGCGCCTGTTTGTGCGGAATGCAGCGACAGATTTGAACGGTCATTTCCCAGTTTATGTCTTTTTTATTTTTTCCTTTTTCTTTTTTCTTTTTTTTTTCTGAAATGTCATGCTTTCTGTCATCTTGTTTGTGCAAAACCACTGTCATCTCCTCGCTCGCTTCTCTTTCGCTATGTTTCTCCATCACTCTCCATTGTGATGTCACTATCTCGGCGTGAATCATTAGGATATCAGTGTTCAGCCGGTGACAGAAAGCGCCTGATTAACAAGCTCTCTTGTTTTTCCTCTCCTCTTTATCCTCCTCCCTTTTTCTGAAACGAGGACTCCCGCTGCTCCCAACGACATTTCTCCTCATTCCACAAACCCCCACCCTCCACCCTCCTCATCATCCCTCCTTCCCTTCTCTTCTTCCCTGTCATGGATGGCAGGGAGTCACAGGTGTGTGACAATAATTACACATACACTCAGAAAAAAATAATGTCGTTTCCTCCATTTAATAAGTTTGCAGTAAAATAGGCAGCGAGATAGAGAGAGAGACAGAGAGCTCAAATCTTATCGGATACCCCAACCTCTAACTTAATCATATGGCTCTTAAGAGCAGACCGCCACCAGCTGGGGCTCCGTAATATGCATGCAATATGTGTGTAAAACGATACGCTTTAATTTTGAGCCCACTTTAAGCAGCAACAAAATCTGTTTATATGGGAGACATTTAAAAAGAAGAGAGGAGTGGAGGGAGGGTGAGCAGAGGATTGGGTTAACTCTTGATCTCCAGGCCTGACAAAAGCCATCTGTTGGGTGTCAACTAGTATCACTGTACACACTGTAATGCACAGACACCAGGGAGCAAATCCGAGCGAAAAAAGTGTATGTATTCATTCTTTCTTTAACGTTGTATATGAAATGTATCAACAGTGACTCAGTCCACTGTTTGGAAATCCCACATAATAGTCACACATGATCTGTTTTCCACTAACTTGGAACTAGGCGCTATGTTTTAATTCATGCTTAACATAGGCTGTTCGTGCTTGCCTTTCTTAGCTTTACCCTTTAGGAAGCTGTGCTTACCTGCATAATTTAATTGTGATTGATAAAACATAGTAGATGCTAATTAGCTAGCTAAGGCTTAAGTTTTCAAAGGCCAACATTAATTTTCTACAGTCAGTTTTAACAATTGTATGAAGTGTAATTTCGATCCATAGCAATCACATTGATCAGTGGAACTGTGTGGTACAGAGATATTAGTGATCGTTGTTATGAAGGGAAACATGTATGCAGACAAATAGAGACGTAATGACATGGATGTGTGGAGTCTCTCTAGCCTGTGGAAAAGCAAACCGGAAGAAGTTTTGCAAGTTGAACTAACTCTGAATCATCACTAGCCTTTGGGACAAAATGTATCTTTTCAGAGTAGTACTCATACAATTTCCGCTTCTACAACTTTCTTGATCTTCTACAACCAGACCCATATTGTGCTTAATGTTAGATTGCTGCATAACTGACTAACTGTGTGGTGCTCTGGTTTCCGCCAACAGTCCATAGACAAGCAGGTAACTTTAATTGGTGTTAGGTGGTGTGAATAGACAGGCATGAAAAGAAAGAAAAACAAAAGAAACCAAGAGCAAGAGTGTCAGGAGGCCTTTGCAAAGAAGGAAGGAAGAAGTGGAAGGGGAGAAAAGAGGGGGAAATGGTTGTCTGTCTTAGATTTATGATTAACTAGCAAATTATCCAGGGTGTACCTACCTCTTGCCCCCTTGCTGCCTGAGATCAGTTCTTTTATTCTTGTTCTGCTCTCAACCCATTCTGTAAGCTGTTGGTCTTCCAAATTTAATGGCTAAACCATCTGTATGATGCACTTAGGAATTGCCCATATTAGTATATTTATGATTTTTTTAATCAATAAAGGTTATGCAAGAGTGCCATGTTGCAAATGCAACAGTTAAAAGCCAGATTTGCTGTAGCATTAGCACATCAAAGAAGTTAAAGAAGGTTAGTTATCTATTATTTTGAAGGGTTGGTTATTAACAGTAATTTATCAGGGTTATTATCACTTTTCTAATCAGCTGATCTTTTGAAACAGTCCATGTGTCATATCAGGGGACAGACCCTGTTATGTATAGTTCGGAGGGATTGTTGGAAGACTTGTACTCATGTTGATTAGAGGGTTTGCATCAGAGTTATAAATGTTAGACAGAAGCTCGCCTGGCTGTTTGTACTCAAAGCTCACTTTAAATCAAGTTGATGGCGGTTAATGATTGCAGTACCATGGCTTTTAGGAATCTCCAAGGGATGGAAGCAGTATAGACAAACTGATCTGCTGTTTGCTTGAGACACACCATCTAGTGTGTAGACCCCGGGTATCACCAGAGGGAAGGAAAGAGAGGAGGACAGAAGAAAGCATGAGCGAGAGAATCAGGAGGCTCGCGAGGAAGGAAGGAAGAAGTGGGAAGGGGGAGAAAAGAGAGAGAAAAGAAATAAAGGGGAGGGCCGTGTGTAAACTTCAAAAAGCCTCTGCTGCTGCGGCTGCTGCCGGCAGCCCTGACCACTCTACAGATGCTTTTGTTTCACCACTCACTCTCGCTTTCTTTTGCAACCTCTCCTCCTTAGCCCCCCCACCCACCCACCCCCTCCTCATCTTCTCCTCTCTTTGCGCCTGGTGTCTTTAGTGATCCAGTGTGAGAGGTGCGGGGGCTATCAAAGCCACTGCTGTCTGTTACAAACTTCAAAACCTGGGGCCTCAGTCCGTCTGTCAGCCCCAATCATCATATCCGCGAGGCCCCAACGGAAAGCCTCATGCACTGCAGGAGAAATATTTGATCTGTCCTCTTTGCGAGGATCAACAGTCGCACAAATGACAGGGGTGCCCCAGTATTGCAAAAGGATGGAAGGAAGAGGCAGTGGGAGGACTGGAAGAGGGCGGCGTAGGGCAAGGAAGTGCGGATGGGTATCCTAAGGGACAGGGAAAGACACACACACACACACACACACACACACACACACACACACACACACACACACACACACACACACACACACACACACACACACAAACCCTCAATACAACAGCTCCCTTATTCTCATCCTTAAAATCACTAAAATCACAGCTGAAGGACTGGAATATATTTCATATTAGGTGCTTTAATATAATTAACATCAGAGGCAAGCGACATGTTGGACACAGACTTTACTGTTCTTCTTGATCCTCTTTCATTAATCATAGTATGTCTCTAATAGAAAACTCAGTGGGACATAGTCCGTGAAGTGAATCTACCTGATGTTATTTTTAATTTCTGGGTGCGAGTACATGGGTGATTCAAAGATTACTACTTCCACCTGCCAAAACCACCATTCTTTCTACAGTTGCAATTTTCAAACTGATGAAATTTAAACAAAACGCGTAATAAAGTACTTTTTAACAACTTTCCCTTTAAAACCTCCAAATGCAGCAGAATTTATACATAAATTCTATGAGTGAACACTGCTGTCTAACTTTGATTAATAATTAACATTTTATAAAACAATGCAAATTTATCATCCACAAATGCTCAAACACTTCAGATTGGATGTGCAGTGTATTTGAATACAAAACTGTTAATTGAAAACAATCAACAGATAATGGAAATACCTGATAACGTAGAACCTGATAATGGAAATAACTATCACACAGTTACAGTTATGTGTATAGAGTAAGTATGGGATGCCACATCATTTTAATATCTGCCTGCCTACTGGTATGTTTATGAGTAAGGTCACGGTTTGCCCAGCTTTTTATTTATCACTACGTCGTGGCTTAGTAGATCTCAAAATAGGCTAATAGACCTTTATCTGTCCATGTATCTATCAATCTGTTGAGCCATCTATCTGTTTGTCTTACTGTCATATGACAGTTATTTATAGGCATCACCGTGTGTGTCTCCAGGAGACGGCTGGTATACTTAGCTCTTAAATCCTGTATGTGAGATCAGACTACATAATTACCTATCACATTAAGCCCTTTATGTCCACCAGACTTAGGCCGCTCACTCTCTCTGTCTCTCTCGTGCTGTCTGTCTGTCTCTCTCTCTCTCACACGCACACACACACACACACACACACACACACATACGCAGAGCAGCAGTGGAGCAGCTGGTAGCATTATTGACACACAGTGCGCCTGGGGTGGGTGGGGGGGGGGGGGGGCGCAGTGGGCTGGGAGTGAGAACGAGATAGAAAACCAAATAGGTAGAAAATGAACATGTGACTGGAAGGAGAGTCTACATTAGTTGGAGACCACGAACTTCAAAGAATTTAGCATGTGTGCATGTAATTGACCCAAACACACACACAAACACACCGGGGCCCTTTGGCACGAATCTGTTCTATGTACACTGACTGCAATCAGCAATGCAGGCATGTCACTCATCACCTCATTGCATCTAACAGAAGAATCAACAGGACATCATTTCAGGTTTTTTGGAACACACACACACACACACACGCAGCACCAGAGATCCATGCACGTGCCAAGCTGTAGTCCGGGGTTCATGAGGTTGAATGTTTCCAGAGATAATCAGTGTACGTCTTACGTCTTAGTAAGGTACATAGTGTGATGGAAGATTGTACCGGAGTGGACATCGCTAATCTGGCACTATACTGTGCGTGTGTGTGTGTGTGTGTGTGTGTGTGAGGGGGGTTTACCTGTCTGTGTCTTATTCCACGGATCAAGAACACAAGGGATGATTATTGTAGATGCGCGCTCACACACAGAGAAAAGGTTTCACATTGTTGCATTCACATCAGTTTTAAAACTAAATGCTCGTTCTGCTCTATTGTATTATCATGTGAGCCTCAAGTTCCAAGGTTATGAATTCACGATGTTTTACTAGAAGCTAATTTTGGCATTGAGATCTCCCCCGTAATATAAAAAATGCATGTCCATACCGTTGGAATATCATAACAACTGTTATGCTTCTTTTATTGATGTAATTATGCATCCAAATTAAAATCCATTATAAAGAAAGTAGCTGAGAAATTCAGGAACATGTAAAGGCTGTTTTAGGACTCTTTGATGATTTGCTGCTTGTCATATCGGATCTCTAATCAGATGGGGAGCGGGGGGGAATCGGGTTAATGTTAAAGGGTTGGAAAAGTCAAGTTTTACTGCTCGGCTGCAGGGATGCAACAAAAGAAGAAGGAGAAAAAAAAAAAAAACATGTTAATTTTGACAAGCAGAGACAAGTCCAACTCTGAGTGCTAAAGTCTCGAGGGAAGCGGGTAAAGATGGCAGGTGATCTGCACCGGGTGTGCGTATACATGGGAATGTGAGCACCACTGTCATCGCTTTCAGCAACAAAACAAATTAATTATTTTCTTTCTTTTTGAACAGAGAAATTTGGGGTGTCACTCCGATGTGCATGCGTGTATGTGTGTGTGTGTGTGTGTGTGTGTGTGTGTGTGTGCATAGCCATGTTTGTATGTGTGTGTGGTAACAGATGTCCACCCAGTGGCTGCTGGGAAGGCACTTCACATTCTACATGTGTTAAGTGACAGTGATGGACAGCAGGTAGTCCTTTAAATAATTCAATGTATTTTAATCTTCTTTCTCTCTCTCTCTCTCTCTCTCTCTCTCTCTGATGTGTCTTTTTGTCAGAAGCCAAATAACACTGTTGACAAGGATATGATTACACAAATTGGTATCAAAAATATAATTTGATTTGGGGCAAATATGAAAACACAGACACTTTTTTTTTTCCACTTTTTTTCTCACATATTTTCACATTTTTTTTGATCATTTTCATTTTTTGATTAGATTATCTCAGAACGCATAATGGAAATGATACAAAATAAATAGAAGCATGCACACACAAAATTTTCTGGTCTCCCCACATGTATTATAAATGTCACTCTGTTTTAGAAAAGGCTAAAAAAGAAATAAAAAAAAAAAAAAAATGCAGTGGCAGAGAGAATGAGCCAGATCCAGTTAGCCAGCCACTCAGACAGCCAGTCAGTCAGTCAGCTAGAGACATAGACATTTCCCCAACACCAGGATGCGGGTAAGTGAGCCTCAACTGACCAGAAATGATTTGCCTCTGTCTGTTAGACACGTAATGGAGTCATTTAACTAGTCAAATTAGGAGCCGGCGAGATGCCGCATGCTTCATTACTGGGTTCCAATGGGCACCGCTCTACATTTACGTCAGAAATGATTTCAGGGCAAATTAATGTTTTTATTGTCCTGCAGAAAGGAAAAAAAAAAAAAAAAAAAAAAGAGCACCCACATACACAACACAGACACAGGATGACTCTTACACATGTATGTCTACATTCTTGTGCACACATGGCTCGGAGCTCCAAATGCAACACGACAGCACAACACAGGTTGTTTGCACACACTCACGGCTCTGTCGCACATCTGAGAGTCACACATCTAAAAGATCAGCACCATCTAGAGGTCAAAATCAGATATTGTCCGTGCCTCGCTTAAATGTTAAAAGCTCCTATTTGTCTCCTTTCTTTGTGCAAGCGGTGAGAAATGTGCCCCGCGATGTTTGCTGCGCGCCGAGCGCTTGTTTTTCTTTAAAGCCATTCAGTGAGAAAAGAGGGCACTCATGCAGCCCGTGGATTATGAGTTGGTCGAACAATCACCAACTCAAACAAACACGCTTCTTTTTTTGTAGTATAGGTGGAGAAATGAGCTGGAGAGGAAAAGAAGGGGGTGTTTAAAACACATTTCAGCAGCAGAGAGGCAGATAGGTAGCTGTGCTGATGTTGTGAGTGACAGCTATTTAGCCGGGCTTGATCCAGCACTCCCTTCGCTGACCTCTAAAACGGAACCAGGTGATGACGGAAATAGGAAATAGAATATATCCACGGGGGACAGATCAAAGACCTGAGTGTGTGTGCGTATGTGAATGGAGGGGGGTGAGGGGGGGTAAAGGGTGTGCATGTAGATCTGCTCCTTGTCCACAGGGAGGTCTGACAACTGGGATTATTGATGAGAGGCAGAACTTTGTTAGACTCCGAGCAGAGCACGGACCTCTGGGACTTGGAGTGTTTACACGTCCAGCCTCCTCGCAAGACCACCGGCTCTCAAATCGAATGAGAAGCCGGACTGCAACTCAACCAGGCCCTTTCGTCAGCGTTCACGAACTTTACTTGCATATCGTTCTCAGCGCAGATGTGGCAAAGTCGTTTTTTTTTAATGGTCAGAAGAAGACCAGGTTCATTTCGAGCACATTTTTCCTCTTTTAGCTTTTCAGGCTTCCTGCAGCTGCTCGTATTTATGTTATCATAGATTACAGCTGCATTGTTTGAAGTTGACTGACAGCCAGTGATATTTATGCTTATGCGCAAGTGTGTGTTTAGATTCCTTTGTTTTCTTTTTTGACGAGGCACACACATGCACGTGAAACGCATGCACCGGTGTAATCATGCTGCACACATGCTGGGCAGCGCGCACACACACACACACACACACACACACACACACACACTCCCTGTCAGTTGCTGTTGTTCTTGACATTCTGTCGATATCGCTGCGTCCAAAAGCTCGGTGTGTTTGATGCAGCTTTCGACTGACGCTGGCCAGCACCCTTTGACGCTCACACAGACACTTTGTTCTAAGACCTATACAACCATCTCTCTGTCTCCCTCCCTCTGTCTCCCTCTCTCTCTCTCTCTCTCTCAATCTGTGTATGTTTGTTCGATCCCTCTTGTTCGTCATCCTCTTTCAGACTTCATTGCTGTCCCTCTGTGATAACCAGCAGCTCGTACACATGGGCAGATAGGTTTCAGTCAGAGAAGCGTGTCAACAAGGCACCGTCAGGCTGAAATGCAAACATCACGAAGAAAGTGAGGGGGTTGGTCGTGAAGAGTAAGGTGTAACCTGCCTGTTGGTAGTGCTAACGTGCTGGTGTTTCGTTTCTTACTTTTTGGAACAGTACTGCCAAAATAGTGTCTTTCCCAGTTGTCAGACAGACATGATGTCCTTGCAGATGCAAGTAAGACATGCATGTCTCATTTCTTGGAACGCAGAGACATCAGCGCATCCATCTTTGGTCAAGCAGCCTGTCCTAAGCCCTCCCATCCGACCCGACCACCCCTATCGAATAGACACGAGCATTTATAAATGTTGACTTCAATGCTGCAATATTATTTTCGACTCGCTCCGTTACATATTGATCACCTGCCCACCTGTTTATCTGCACAGGGTGGACACTAATAGATGAATGAACACACTGTCACACACACACACACACACGCATAGAGGCACGCACACTCTCTGCCTTTGACTCGGACAAGGCATGATTGTCGCCGCCACATTGCCTCGAAGGAGGAGTTGAGTGTGTGGACATGCAGACATTGACATCTGACTACTGATTCTTTGTCATCGTATTATTACCCCTCCGTTCCTACATGGAGGCACCACGTTGTTGTTGCATGTTTTTGTGCGTAGTTGAACTACTCAGCCAACGACTCCATCGCTAATTACAGCTTTCCACTTGAGCAGCGACACAGAGACACGGGTCCTAGTGTTAACTTCTCTGGAACTCAGCAATGTTGTGGTTTTCAGATACATACACATTAATGCAATCGTGTTTAACCTTGTAATTGTGTCCTTTATAGGGTATTTGTCATGTGCTCAGGTTTGAGACACACAGAGAGAGAGGGGAACCTTATATTGAACTTTGCAACTTGCACCCACCTGCGACTCACATCTAGATGTACAGCACTTGTCAAAACAGTTTTGTTATGCATTTGTACCACTCCCTATACTATGTTGCTTCCTGGAACAAGGAGGATACTTCCTCTTGTCTTCCTTCCTTTGTCTGTACATTTGTGCATTTTAGTTTTTGCATTTTGCACTATCTGCCTGCCAGAAACTCTGAAAAGTCTGCCTCAGTTTGTATTCAAAGACCAGCCCTTTAATTGCTATTTTGCATTTTAAAGTGTTTTTGCTGTAAAGGAATTTGGCACAGAACATAAAACACAATGTAAAACATATAGAAGCTGCCAGCCTGATAGGTTCTTTGTGGTAATTACAATTATGTGTTGAAATGCACTTAGTTAGGATTTACTGATGTTATGTTACATGTAGTACATTTATCAATCACAGGTTTAGGAGTACTTATTACAATATGATATAGAACCTCCACGACTTCCAAAGAACATTTGAAGATCCCTCTTTTTTTTCTGGGTCTAGAAGTGGCTGAATACACGATTGAGTCCGAGCACTGATCGAGTCCTGGCTCAGTTGTCTGCTCTGTCCAGAAGGCAACTCCGCATGACGTTAGTCAGCTCAGCATTCTGGGATAGCTGCCCAGGGGTCCCGGATGACCTCAAGAGTTAAAAGCAAACAGCGGGAGAGATAGACGAAGGCATGGAGGAAGTATGAAAACTGACAGAGAGATAGAGAAAGGAAGGATGGAGGTATAAGGATGAAGGCAGGGAGGGGGAAGGAGATGGGGGGGGTTGAGGGTGGGGGTGGGGGGCAGAAAGGTAGACAAACTGGGGAGAGGGAGGAAAAAAGGGTTGGTCGACTCAAGGAGGATAAAATGATTTTAATGTTTAAAAGACACCACTTTCTCCCTTGTTTGGCTCGTTCCAGCGAAGGGAGACTCTTAATGCTACAGTGTGCAGTAAGATTTAGAGCATCCCAAAGTGTGGCAACAGTTTGTGCACGTGCTTTCCATGTTTCACTATGACAAATGTGCAACAGTACGCCAAGTTTAGTGTGGTGGAACCGCACAGAGCCCCTTTCTCCAAGTTCATTCATACCCTGTTGGTACAACATGTTTTCGAAGTCTTATTATTAGTTGAAGCTGAGCTAAAAGGCCTGTCAACATGGAGAGGTAATACACAGTGTGCACTTAAATATATCAATGCTGATGTTGGAACAGTGAACAGGTGCCAAAATTTCAGATGTTTGCCTTTTGATCACCTTTTGAACATCATCAAACTCGTTAACTGCCATGTGGTTTAATGGAAACAAATCACTGCAGACAACTTTAAAAAGTTGAGTGTGAGAAAGAATGGAGACTGTTAAGCACATATTTTCTGTATTCTACAATAAAACAAGAGACAAAAAAGTATGTTTGTCTCTTTCAGGTCTAATCCATGAAGAGACATTTAATATGTAAAAAATGAGTATAAGATGAAAGAAATAATTAAAGTTAAATAAGTGAACTAGAGGTTTACAAAAGCCAGACAGGGAGAAGAAATGAGAATATCATCCTTCAGATGACCAGATGAGTGACACGTCATATCTGTCATTCCCCTCAATGGCGGCCCCACCTGCTTTCCCACAGTCCTCCTCTCCTCTTGGCCTGATAATGACGCTTAAGAAGGTAATGGTGTAAATGAAAGCTGCTCCCTATCTGCATGTCTCTCTACCTCGCTCTCTCTGGGGAACAAAGAGGCCTTATTATACCTCCCTGTCAGTGTCGCTCTGTGTCTCACCACTGTACAATCACTGTTTTCAGCAGCACTAGCAGCATGTGGTAAATGGAGAGAGAGGGAGAGACTGAGAGAGTGGGCGAGACAGGTAGGGAGAGAATGGGGACGTCTCTCTCCAGTAGCAGTATTCAACACTAGTTATCTAGAAGTGCTTTGTGAGTTTGAATCGTGCTGTTCGTTTGTTGAAAATGTCTTTGTGTGGAGTTCTTTTTTTTTTTTTTTTTCTCTTAAAGCTAGAACAGGCAGTGTAATTTATTAGAGGCATGTGTTCACATGACACACATAGAAACACACACACACACACTCCTTAAGTCAAGCGATATCTTCTTATTGGGGAATCTTTCAATAAATCAATGTGACTTTAAACACATTTCCCAGGCGACGCGGCTGACCTGATAAGAAGTGAACTAATCTCTTTTGAGGCTGCCGGGAGAGCTTTGAACCAAATCTACTGTGCATCTATCACCAAGGTTATTTGTCAATGGCTGCTAATCCCAGGTAAATTTCCCTGGTTTTATATCAGGGGTTCTCATGTCTGAAGTTTCTCGGCCTTGGGAAAAATAAGAGAGCAGGCTTACAGAAAGTAGGGGAACAAAAGAAATGTTGTGGAGTTCAACAGCAAAACAATGGTTCAGGGAGAGAAGAAGAGCAGGTTCTTAATTATTCTGTACACATCAGAATCTGAAGTAGATGCTCATATGAGATCAATGTAGGGATGCTCCTTTTCCTCACACACCTTTATGCTGATGACTTTACTCTTTTTTAACCGCTTAACGCTTTGTTCACACTGTAATAGTCCCAGTCTTTATCCTTTTCATACCTTTGGACTTTTTAATTTCCCTTATCACACGTTTTTGTTGTGTTTTTTTATTATTTCTTCTTGTTTAATAATTCTCGACCAGATGTCCATCAACAGCTTGCATAGATTTTCTCCATTAAACATTTTCTGATCAACAACTTCTTTTTATGAACAAATGCAATTAGTAGAATTTTACTTTTAACACAAACATGAAACATTTTTTACACGGAGATGGATAAATGAGTAAATATACTTTTTTCCATCAGAGTTACTGTGTGTTTTAGTTTCCTCATGGTTTTCTAAAAACCTCGATTGATTCCAAATGCAACAAAACAGGATAAGGGTTAGGATATTTCCTATGCACTTTAATTTGGACAAACCCTGTGGGCAGACGTTATTACTGTATTTTCATTAATCACATCTACCTATATCTAGAAATTTTTACTAGAATAATATTTTCAGGGAATATATAATGTAATTATTTTAAGTTTTTTATAATTTGTAATGAGAGTTTTTTGGCCCCTGCAGAAATTCTGCAGTTCTTTTAAAATAATTGTTTGCAACATTACTTTAAAATTACTTTACTGATCTATTACACAATTACCTTCAAAGCCATATGCATTTCTGTGACATGAATATGAACCAGAAAAGCTCTGTTTGTGAAAACTCACAAGTCCTTTGGGAATATTTTGGGGGCCTATTATACATCGATTGTGCGCTGGAGGTGGCTCGCCGAGGTTAAATACAGCAAACGTTTCAACGAGATATCACAACTCAGAATGTGTTCTACCGCATGATGGAGAAGACCATTAAGGGGTCAAACACATCATCTCAGTATATGCTCACAAAGTCTTAATGTCATCTGTCATGTCTGCACCCACTCAAGGTCAAAGCACATAGCCAGAGAGCAGTGCTTTGGTTAGATCTGTGTAATTTATGAGCACCCAATTAGCAGAGCACACAAACTAATGATTGTGACCAATGTCTGGTCCGCAATATGAAAAATAATGTTCTGCTGTTGCCTATTACACACTGCATTGTCCCACCACACACACACTGTTTGGCAATAAATAATTGATTGGACACATTATTGAAAGTGGGAAGTTTTTGTCTTTGTCATTTCTTGTAATACACTACCTCATGTGGAAAGAAACCTTTCTTTGATTTCCTTTCTCTCTTTTTTTTTTTCATTTTTCATTTTCATCCTGCATTCCCACCCCCTACCTTTTTTTTTTTTTTTCCGTCCCTTGAAGTCCCCCCAATGTGCGCAGAAGATCATGGAAAATCTCTTGCCATATCTGTCATCTGTCACGCTCTCTGATGAACAGTTTTGATCTCCCGCTCCTCTGTTTATGGCCATTGTCAGGCGAAAAGAGTCGTAGCCGAAAGTGCTTACACCAGTGCGTAAATAGTTTGACGTGTGGCTCTGTAACAAAGTTGTGGGAGTAAATAAGGAACCAAACAACCACACAGAATTGCAATTAAGTTGTACGTCTGCATTATGAAATGTTTGGAACAGAGTGATTTCTGCTCATTCTTTTACATTTCTGAGTCTTGATATCAAGTGTGTATTTCTTTGTTCCAGAAAGACTCCTTGGCTGTGAGAGATCAAAGGCTAAGCACAGTATATTATGGATAGCACCCAGCTACACACACACACACACACACACACACACGGGCAGACAAGCTACACAGTGGGATAGTGGAAGAATATGTTAAATACATTGTGATGGCTCATTTTTTCCATTGCGAGGTCCAAGTGAGGTGGAGGATTTGCTAGAAAAGTAAGACATTCACAGCTAAACAGAACAAGCCTGAGAGACTACCAGTGTATACAGTCTTAACACTGAGTTAGGACAACTACCATTTAATTAAAACTAAAAGAAGACTGCCTTTTTACTCCCCATTTTGTTGCATTTGAGTATAAATAGTTCAGCATGTAAAATGTAATATAAATATAACTTGCTTCAACTTAAAAAAGAAAAAACACACTAACACTAAAGTTGTTTGTACTTCTACTTCTTCGCAACCAAATCCTATCTTCATTGCAGAACGCATCATGCGTAAACTCTTGTTTTAGTTTAGTTAGCGGTAACAGGTCAATAAAAATCATGTTACGCTGTTTGCAGTGACTTTGATAAGTATGGAGATATACTAAGGCTTGAAATCAACACTAACCCTCATCACTGTATCCATAACCTAATTACAGTGACATATATTGAAGAGACGCAGTTTCTATCATCAGTGTTTTTGCTCATTTTTTCAAATTAAAAGACAATAAAAAATAGTCAAAACAAGTAATGTTTAAAAGCTCTGACTGTAGAAAAAGAGATTTATGTCAAATGGAACTTTTAAAGAATTAGCCATGATTTCCTCTAATGTTTTAATCTCAAAGAGGCCTTTCGTATTGACTTAGTAATTGCATTGCTTCTAGTTAAGAATAATGTGAACCTAGTTCTTAAGACCTGACCTTTGAATAGATGTAGACACATTTGTTGCTTTGCTTGAAAAGTTAAATGTGTTGGAGATCATTTCTTTACCATAGTTAAAAAATGTTTTTTTTTTTTTAATTCTGCTGCATATTGTTTATTTTATATTTGATATATATAGATATTTTTTGTGGAACTACATTTTCAGTTTAAGGTAATAATACAACACATCATTTTTCCTATATTAAATAAATTACATAATAAGTCATTCTAAGATTCTAATGTTTTACTGACAGATAATGGAATATGAAGGCTTTTCTAAAATGAAAGGAATCACATTTTTCTGAGAATACTTTTAGCCTAAAAAATAGATTTTAAAACATACACGCATGCATTTCAAACCTAACAACAGTAGCATTGGTCAATGTCTACAGCCAGTGCGAGGTAAGTTTGCAGACCAATCAGTCTTGGTGTCCAGAAAAGACAGGAGAAGTACGGCAAAGGAAATCACAGAGAGTGAGAGACACGCAGAAAAAGAGAAATGGAGAGCTTCGGGGGGAAGCCAAAGACAAGAAGGAAGAGTAGGTGTGTGTGTGTGAGTGTGTACATGTCTGTGGGGGGGTGGGGGTTCGTATATCATAATTATCCCGTTAAGTAACGGCAGAGCGGCCTCCCCGGGGGAATTTGTCTTAAATGGAAGATTTGCAAGGAGAACGGGTCAGAGAGAGAGAGAGAGAGAGAGAAAAACGGCTTCCAGTCGGCAGGAAATCCTGTTTACATTTACATAATCATATCAACACTCACTCCTTCTTCTTCGTCGTCTCTTTCTTTCTGGGGCCTCTTCAAAAAAAAAAAAAAAAAAAAAGAAAGAAAGAGAAAGAAACAAACGAGGGAGGGCTTTAGGCTGCTGCTTGTCAAGGTTTGTTGATTTTTTTTCCTCTTATTTCCTTATAAGTGATGCCAATGTTGGCACAAATGCCTCTTTTTCTGAAATCTCTTGCCAGCACCTTCCACCTCCTCTCAGCGTTTCTGTCTTTCCACCTCAGAATGTCCTCTTTGAGTGGGGTTTGTCTGACCTTTTGGCCTCTTTCCCTCTTTTGGCCCAGACTAAAAATAAAAATCAAGGCAAGAAAACAAAAAGCTTAAGCATAAATAAGGTATGGCATGCACGGCTGTGTGAGTCTTAATTGAGATCTGCTAAGAGCAGGCAGCAGATGTTTGTAGCAGCAACTGTTGAATCATCAGAGACCACTGAAAGCCTGTGAAACCATGTTAAAAAGAAGCCAGGTGCTCTGCATTTTTTTATTTTTTTATTTTTTTGCTCTCTCTCTTTACATCATGGAAAAACTGAAGTACTGACGTGAACGTGTGCGTGCGGGGAGTTTGTAGGAGGAAGAAAAAAGAACTGAGAAACACAAATAAGTGTGTTATTAGCAATGCTAAACTACTGTAAAATGTTGGCATTTTCATGAATCTGCCAAAAAGATAAAAGGGAAAAGATGGGGAATGACTTGAATCTTAACTATGCACAGACAATATGGGATAAGAAAATGGACTGGCTATAAATGGTATACAGATCAGTCCCTCCAGGGATTTTTGGGGGATTGTTATGACCTCTGGTGCCTAAAGACAAAGACTGCAACTTTTCTAAAATGTTGCAATGTTTTTATGCTTCTTTTGACAAGGACGTTAATATTTCATCTAACTCACTTGATTCTTACAGCACTACAGATGTCATGATTTGTCGTGCCTGTTTTGTGGTTAAAAAAAAAAGGCTCTTTAGCAGGTACTGTATTTCACCTCCCCATGAGCTCCAGGGGTCTCATTAACTGGTGAAATCACATATTTCGTATATCTATTAACTTTTTTTGAAACACCATAGAGAATTTACACAGTGTAGGTCAAATTCAGAATTGTGGTGATTGGAGACATTTGCAAGATTCCACAGAATTCACATGTATTGAAAAACATGGTAATTTCAACACTTTTACTTTTTTATTGGGACATGGCTTCTTTTTCTTCCAAGGGGTCAAGATGAGAAAATGTTTGAGAACCCCTGGATTAACTGGTGGGTTTGGCCCTGGGGCAAATTTTGCCATTAAATCTTTATTGACTGCTATCCCTGCATCCTAATGTAATCCCCCACAGTGCTCAGCCACAGTGCACACGGAGACCAAGAAACAAGCTATGTTTTCCCGCTGGAGTAACACCTGCCTTGAGGTTTTTATGTGTATATTGGTTTAGAGTAATAGGAATAAAAACTTTTTTAATGGCCAATGTGAGCACCAAATGAAGTAGAATGAAATACCTAAAACAGATTTCGACACAGGGCTCCTTTAGTGTTCATTCTGGCCTAGAAAACAATCACATTATGCACTACCAATTGATCAACAGTCAACTTTGGTGATGCATAGGAAGTTAAGGCTCTGTAGTAGTTGTCCGCTTTGCCCTGTTATTGCTCTTGTTCATTCATTCCTTCTCTCGCAGTTTGCCATGCTCACCCCTAGTGGCTGTAAGGAGGCATGCCAGTGTCCACACACACTCAACCGGCATCAGTAGTTAGATTATTTTTTATCATGATCAAGTTTTTTCATGTTCTAAGATGATAATTAAAGACGAAGTACACGTGCAACATTACACGTCGATTAAAGCTGCTCCAGGAAACACTGGAAGTAAGGGGTAATTGAGAACTACTTCCATAAATCTTAACAGTCTGCCTATTAGAGCTTCAACATATGGCAAGTGCCCGCACCTTGATATAGTAAATTGATGCTCATGTTACAGTTGTTCACAGAGCCCATGTCTCCTACTCCGCTGCCTTTTTGCCGACTCCAGCTAACCACCAGGCCCTCGGAGGCTTTTCCATCTTCACATTCCAAATTGCTGTCATTTATTTATCTGTACAGAAGCTTGGGAAATCTCTCCCCATGCCATGGTAATGCTGGGAACCAGCGACAGGTTCTCTGTGATTATAAATGATAACTATAATAGCTGGGGCTGGGTAGCTATTACTCCGCTGTTTTTCTTGTTAATTTTCCAGACTTCTGTCGGGTCTCTGTCTTTAGGTTTAACTTCTTTGATTTTACTAAAGTCTAACCAATACAAATACCTAAAATGACACCATTGTACTGAAGTTACTGATTCATTTATAGAGTGACTCATCAGAATCCATATTAAATTAAATACCTGATATTTTAGCTTCATTATTTGAGGCCGAGATGCATCACTCTAGTCATAGCCTCTATTTTTCAGCCTTTGTCTTTGTGAGTGAATATTAGACTTTAGCAGGGCAACATACTTGCTGTTGTCCTATATATGCATATTGCCCTATATAATACTGCCCTATTTGCTGCAGTGTCTCTAATTCTCCTCTTTCTGCAGTACATACATTCTCTATACTGTGTCTCCTCTCCTTCTTTAACAGTCAAATGGATGAGTTCAGGGACACTTTTCAATGGCCGATCAACAGGCTCCTTCTTTCTTCCCATCTCCCACCTGACTTCATGCCACAACGAATTAGCAACCAGATATGTCACCGCCATCGTGCTGGTGCGGATAATGCCATACGCTTCTGGGAGGGCCGTGGCTTGCAGATTAGCACCTACAATTAATACAACTGGCTCACAGAAAGGCCGTCTGTTCTCCTGTGTTTGCTAGTTTAGTGGTGCCGCACTTCAAAACCAAGCAAGATTTGTCAGCGCAAAGCCCCTTGTGATGGAAATTGAATTTCAGATCTGAAAGGTCATGACAGGTCGTACATTTATTGGAAATAGAAGAGGCCATAATTTGTCTCCTTTTCCCTGCTGTTCAGTGTTAAAACAGGCATTAAACACTGAACGTCATGGAGAAGGAGACTGGTTATGACCTTTTTGGCTTTCCATATACACGGTTAGATAAAACTTCTCTAAAATGTCAACTCGTCCACATCTTTTCCAACTTAACAAAAAGACTGATTGTTGCATTAAACATTCATTTCACCATTTTCAATGTGCTAATGCTTTCTCTCGATCAACTTACACAGCTAATCTTCCCATTAAATCAGCATACATCTTCAATGTCATCTTTGTAGTGCAGGTAGTTCTACAATAACAATAGATTATTGAAGTTTTGTGTCTCTCTCTATTTTTTCCCGAACGCAGCTTTTAAAAAATGAAGTAGACATTTTAGAAATATAAGAAAGGTAGCACAGCTAAAAAAACCCAGAGTTAGAAAGTACTGTACTGTAAGTTGAAACACATTTAATAATATATAATCATGTTAAAGACACTCTGTGAAGTGAGATGTAAAAGCCGTTCAGTATGTGCTGCCCAGGCAGAGTATTTCAAATCCTACAAGGCCTTATGGAGAAGACAAACTCAATTACGGTCCACTTTTACATTCCAATACAGTCCAGTGCTTTAGTGCTCTGAGTCTGATACAGACTTCCATCAGCGTGGCCTTTAGCCTTTGTCCATATCCCACACGATGAGAAAAGAACGGTAGTTCATGCAGACACATGGCTTTCCAAAAAAAAAAAAAAAAAAGCTAATAGCTGCAATCTGAGGACATAAGATGACCTCACCTATCCCCGTCCCCGTAAGAACGTGAGAACATGATGGCGCACAAAGTTGCGAGTAGCCACACCCAGAAGAGAAGAAACTTAAAGAAAACAAGTAATGAAACAGCCTTCATTTGATCTTCAGAGAACCAGGGCACATGGATACTCTGGCAGAGTAATGATTTATGTCACTCTCTCTTTTTTTATTATTTTCCCCCTCTTTTACATTAGACTGGAGGCTTTTTCAAAGCACAGTGTGTCACACACATTTAAGATGTGGCCTTTTTTCCCCCTGCGCATTCCAACGCCATTATGTTACATTGTTGCTGAATAAAAGGCTGTATTATGTTCCAGCCCCCCCAGTAAAAGGGCAGAAGTGGACCAAGTTTTTATCTGCTGAACGAATCAATCAGGATTATGTCAGCTGAAAAGAATCACAGACAGCAGTCGCCAGGCACTGTGTCTCTGTGTGTCTGAGTGTGCGCTAGTGTGTATATCGGCCCTTCGCTGTGTGCAAAGGATGGGAAAGGGGGAATTTGAAGTGGAGGGAAGCAGTTCTTAGTTATGAACACACCCGGCTTGGTGACAGAGATGTCATTTAGGGTCTAAAAGCAAGACAATTTTTTTTTTTCCTTTTCTATTTATGTATTTACCCACTCCCCCCACACAACCCACCCCTTTCTCCTCCTCTGTGGGAGGATTGGAAGGGCACTAATTATCATTTCAGCAGAAATGATTAGGAGATCAAACAGGGATCGAATGCCATTTCCTTCCATTAATGCAGGGGGTTTAGAGTGCCTGTCATGGCTTGGCTTGTCCTAGGGCCTGTGGAGAGAAAAAAATAAGGGGGGGGTGGGGGGGATGGAGAAGAGGCTTAAGAGGAAAGGGAGTGAGGGAGGGACAGGACGGGACAGGGGTTTGGCAACAGAAAAGAAGAGCTGTTCTGTTAAAGTGTAAGTCCAGAAACTCATCATTTGAACAGGGAGAGACGCTTTTATTTTGTTATGTGATTCTGTGAAAATCTGTACAAAAGTGGTCGAAACATTCAAGTAAGACAAGGAGAAACATTCGTAATGTTCTGAGGGACGTGTCCACGTCACTGATCAGGGGTGGAACAGCCCCCCAAAACACTTCTTCTACTGCTTCTATTGACAAGTGAATGCAAAACCATCAGCACAAGAACTGATTGAATATGAGCCTGAAATAAATCAATAGATCACATTTATGATTTTTGTACTAAACACATTCATTATTAATAACACACAGTTTATTATATTGTGTGGCACCTTTTGAACTCTTTGGCCACCTGTTAAAAAAAGTTTCTAGACCCGGCCCTGGACTTTTTTCATAATGTGTTGGTACATCCTGTTAATTGATATCCTGTGATATTTCCTTGATTCTCTCATAAAGATTCAACTTTGAAAGTTTTGGGCTCAACGCAAAACCCGACCATAAGTGAGTGACACTTGAAAAGGCACCTAACAAAAGTTCAGTGTTTCCATTAGAAGATCAAAGAGACTCGAGGTTGATATCTGGAAGATTACCAAGAAACTGCGAAGCAAAAAGGGGGCAGAATGGAGAGTGCGGATGAGGTTGTGATTGTTTCAGCACGTCAGATGAGAGAAATGTCAAAGAGAATGTGAGAGATGACCTCTGTGTTCATAGCCCATTAATGACCCTGCAGCTCCCAGCTTCATTTTCCCTCTCATCAAAAACATTAAAAAAAAACATTTCCTCCTGTCTCCAATAGTCATTTCCCCCGCATTGTATTTATGTATTGAAAAAAAAGGTAATAGATCAAGCACATTCCATTATTCTCTTATAAGATCATTAGCAAATATAATTAGATATGAAAGAAAGTAATTTGGAGAGGAGAGGGGAGAAAAGCGCTATCAGGCAGAGAAGACAGATTGTAGCATCAGAGTGTTTGGGCTTAAATTGCTCAGCGGAGGTATTATCAAGCCAGCAATCTTTTAGCCTCAGAAATAGTTTTGGAGACAGAGAGCGAAAGATAGAAAGAGGCCACTAACATTCACTCCATTGTGTTTCCCAAACTGCAATCATTCATTTTTTTTTAATTTGAATTAGACTTTTCTTTTCTTTTTTCGTGTTTCCTCCTCCGAATCTTTCCATCCTGTCACACGCGTCACCTCATATTAAACCTGGGAGTTTGCAGCATAACAAAACTGAGTTTATAAAAAGAAAACAACTTGACACAGAGTCATCGCGCACAACAAAAACACATTATCACAGACAACAGGAAACAGGTAACCCTTTTTTTTTCTTGTTTTTACCCACTTCTTGCACATATTGATTTGGCTTTTGTATTATTTTTTGCAACTTTAAAAACACAGAAATAACACACAAATTGCGCTCCACCTTGAAG
Source organism: Anabas testudineus (assembly GCF_900324465.2). Lineage (NCBI taxonomy): Eukaryota > Metazoa > Chordata > Actinopteri > Anabantiformes > Anabantidae > Anabas > Anabas testudineus. Next base: position 24,886,373 of record NC_046612.1, on the reverse strand, counting down.
TCGCTTCGTGAGCAACCTCTTCGCTGCACAGCTTGTCTCGTCTCTCTTGCGCGCACCACCACCCCCCCCTCAAACGCCACCGCCTCCTCCTCCGCCCTCACAACAAAGGAGTTTGTCGTCACTCTTTGTTGCACCTTAACACCATTCTCTGTTTGTCTAATAGGGATCTGAGGCGAACGCAGACTGAGAGCACAACAATCCTGCTGTGTTTCACCACAAATTTGCTTTTTTTCCTCCCCCCCTCCTCCTCCTACCCCCCCACTTCACCCCATCTTTTTCTTTAGTAGTGCTTTGAGGGATTCGGTGGAGGGAGGGGGTGGAGGAGGGTGGGAAGGGTGCAGAGGAGGGTAGCAGGGTGGATGTGGATTTTTCTAGTCTTTTGTGCGAATCACAGGGAATGGTAACTATAAACATCCTGTATTCATTAAAACCATCTAAAAATACAATTTTGGAGAGTGGGGTTGGGTGAGGTGGTGGGGTGGATTGTGCGCTCACTTCCTCGTCGCTCCTCCTCGGTGTATACAAGCGGGCTGTGTTATGCCTGGTGCCGCTCATATTTACATATTTATAAATACTGGGCTGTACAATGAGCCGAGGCTATGCCAAGAACAACACTTTTCTGAGTGTAGGGCCCGGAAGCCTGGGAGAGGGAACAAAGGAGCCACAGCCACCTTCAGTGGCACAGGGAGGGTTCACACAGCTCGACTTTACACTCTGGGTGAAGTCCATATGGACACAGATGATGAGAGGCTACTTCTGTTTTTATATACTATAAATATACATATATACATATATATATAGTACTGTAGAACATGCATCACTCACTCGTCACAGGAAAAAGTGTGAATCAGAAAAAATATCTTCAATATTTTGTGTCCCTCACATGTAACCAGTGACGCTTTGTGGGGGTCCTGATCGGTGGGAATCATCATCTAATGTTCTCTAACCATAAATTTAGATTTGATAATCCTCTACAGCTAAACAGCAAACACGATGTGGTTTTTAGGGGGAACATGATCACTGACTGCATTAGAGCTACATCTGTTAATGGAAACCGTAGTTGGGATGGATGGTGTCAGGCTAGTGAACTGAGTTTGAGTCCAGAGTCCCGTGTGTGGTTTAGTTCAAGCAAAACAGCTCTTTGGAGATGGTAATAGGAAAGATCTTGTTTTGTTAATAAAAAATAATCATAACACTCAGATGACATGCGAGTGTTAAGTTTTTCTCTGTTAAACCAGACCACAGACTCTCCCTAACCCTAACCATATGCCACACTGAGCGTTAAACATATGCATATGACACTCTATTCAGACTGGAAATTGGAAATTAAAATAATTCTACATCCGTGTGTCCTTCCAAAAATAATATTCAACAGATAACCAGTAGAACTGGTTGTGAAAAGTTTTCACTATTCACTTTGTTAACTATTCTCTATTCATATTATCGGTATTATGTCTTTAATATCATGTGCAGTACAGATGTGCCACACTACCAGTCTCAAAAATCACAGAGTGTTAAACTACAAAATGGCAGCTTGTACGACGAGAGCCTGTTGTGTGATGCTTTCACAGACTGCTATTAATGCCGGGTGATACCTCTGAGACCACACACACACGCATACACACAGTCCACCGTGTCCCCAGGTGGTCTCTGACACATGCTCAGAGTGCAGTAGTATGCCATTGTTCCACCCCCGTTCCCATTTATCCATTCTGTTAAGCATGACACATGTATTAACAGTGGATGGATTCTGGAGCTGTGTGTTCTCACACCATATGTTTTGCTTTCCAAGGTCCTCTCCTACCCAGTAACCAGCCCCGTCTCCATTTGTCATCTCACAGCTCGCCACAAGAGGGCGTATTTGTTGTAATCCTTCACACCGTCGTTCCAGATAGTTGTGGGCATAGTGATCGATGCTTTACTGCTATTCATTGGCTTCAATATTGTAGAATAATTGCTGGATCATTTTTATTCGGATCATATTTTTTTATTCAATATCATGCCACCATCATGTTGCCATTGTGTACACACATGGCATCGACCAGCAAAGAAGGGCACTGTCTTTTAAGGAAACAAATAGATAAGCTTTGCATTCATGTGATAAATGAATTCCAGACAGGTTTGCTGTGTCTGTAAGGTGCATCTGCCGCCTGCCCGAACGGGAAATTAAAAACTGTGAGGGGAAGTTATGCTAAATCTATAAAGTTGGCCAGGAAATCTCTCCCCCTTCGCAGCAGCAGTTGTTTGGGGAGAAGGAGCACCATGCTTAAATAATAACATTCCAGGTGGCTTAGTTAATGAACAGTGAAAATCAAATATGGGACCTAATCTGGAGCTCGTTACAGGAAGTTTCTTTACAGGGAAGTCAAAATCAAGGAGTGCCCTTGGGGAGACACCAGACACTTTTTGAAGCTGCAAAACAAGAGAACTTCAGTTTTGTTAAACTATAGTGTTTAATATGTTTGCTTTATTTTATTTATGGTGGCTTTTGTACATTCGAGTTATGGCAGATGTTGGAAATATCAGGGACACTGACAAGTGGACAATATTAAATGATATATATTATTTTATTTTTAGAGTAAGTGTTTTTAGATGCATTAGCATCAAATTTTGTTCCCACTTTTAATACACAAATGTTGAAACTGAATTTCCATGGACTGGCTTGTCTAAACGTGAGCGTGCTTCAGTATGTTATTTACTGTCTTAGCTTGCCATCTTGTGGTGAAACACAGTTATGGCCTCTCATCCTGCACTAGTAAGAAATGCGAATGCGTGTTGCAGACCATAAAAGAGTCCAAGGCTTTGACTCACGGCTAGACATGTTGATGGTGTTTTGCATGATTTAGAATATTAGAAAGCGCTCTGAAGAGATTTAATCTCATCTTACATGTTCCAATTTTTCAATCAACCAATCAGTGTCTAGTATAAAAGCTATTTGTAATGATTCTTTTGTATTCACTGGGACCATCTCAGACTGGTAACATGGCGTATTAAAAGCTGAAACCCAAATGAGATATACAGTGAATGTTGGTTGCACAGTGATGTTAGGGTTGTTCACTCCATACACAGACACCCAGAGAGTTATTACTCTGTGCTGAATCTAAGAGATGTTTTATCATGTTATTAGCTCTTTATTTTCCCTCTGTTACTGCAGCACTTCCTTTCATTTTGATATCCATTTCCATCCTCGCAAAAGCACAGCTCAAATAAAGCCGTGTTTTAATTTGGTTTTGTCAGATTCATAACGCCACTTTAAAAGAACATGACATGCAAATGTGTTCAGCAGTGTTTTATTGCAAAATAATTTTCTAAGAAGTTGCTGAGGGAATGAAAGTGTAGAAAAGAAAGGAAGGGGCGGGGGGTTGGGTCGGGGACAAGTTGTATTATTTAGTAGCCTCTGCTGTGGGACCTAATTACAGTTATGCATTTCTTACTGTCTCACCGAGTCTTCAAACTTTTTTATTAGAATTATTCACTTCACTTCTCACCCAATGTCACACTTCTTGTCACACTTATTGCGCCAACCAAGTTGCTTGTAACAAGTATGAAACCACTCCAGTTGTCATAACCATAATGTGTTAGCATCTCGTATCATTTTAGAAATGATTATTTCACCGAGCACGCTATCACAGTCTCACAGTGTATGGCTGCTGTTTACAGAAGATGCAAAAATAAAATTAGAGAGGAATAAACAGTAGATTTGTACAGTGGATATAACAATCGAACAAAAGCTCTGCTGACGTGGCTGATGTAAGGAGCAGACCTCAGACCTTGATGCTTGGTTACAGCAATGTTTGTAGTTGGTAGCAAAAAAGTTTGAATAATAGAATTACACATCATCAGTATAAAAGTACACACAGTTTCACTTTAACAGATTGTGCACTGTGAGCTGTGTCCTAGTTGTCTATGTTTTACATATATACAGTATTATGGGTCTAGATCATGTACTGCATTTTTTAAAGGGTTATAGTGTATGATAATGTATGGTAATACACTTTAATTTGGTTTAATTTGTCTAGGACACCTTTCTTTAAAGATGTCAGCCACAATACTGATGCAATAGAACTGAATTTTGTTTGTGTGGAACTTTTACATTTACACATTTCTCCCAAAATGCTGTGAGCCCCATTACATGAATTCCATCCCGCTTCACTGCGCTGGGCTGCAGACCCAGACTCAGAATCTGATTAGATGAGACTATTTTTAAGACTAGCCATAAATGCAGTTTGTTTCTGTAATCTGTGTGAAATTAAGTCTTAAATGTTTGACACATTTGGCCGAGGTCAGTGCAAATACTGACTGAGTCTTAAATAACTATTCCATCCATTTGATTCATGCTGAGGGTGTGTGTGTCCTGCAGAGTGGGGTCGGTTTGTTGGGTCCTTGGTGCTAATCTGCCTCTTGTTCTCTCGTTGGCTGTAGTGCATCTGTGGGTGGGAGAGGAGGACCAGACCTTGACCCATGACCCCGCGCTGACCCACGACCCCAACCATCTTAACAACGACCTTAACCATCCTAACAACCATAACCTAGGCGACCCAGAGGGCCTGGACGCCCACGCTGTAAACAAAGACTAACGGGCCTCACCGGAGAAAGGCAGGATGATGATGATGATGATGATGATGATGAAGGCAATGATGAGAAGGAGGATGAAGGATAAATGAAGGAATACACTATAACAAAGACTTTATTTAAGATGAAAAAAAAAACAAAACACATACTACCGTCAGATTCAAGAGAAGGCGAGGACTAAATGAAGGAAAGTTTGGGAGGCCCCTTTGGGGGGCTGGATTTGCGAGATGGACCTAATGACTTTTGCAAGCGTCCTTGGACACTAAACAAAGTGACGGCAATTTTCCTGTTTTGTCTCCTGTGGTCTGAATGCCCCTTGTCTTTGTTGTCTTAACTCTTATACAATGTTTTTTCCCCTTTCTTTTATTTTGATGAGACTACCTGTCTGATTAGCACTTCCTGTAACTGGCCCTGTAATTTCTGATACATTCCTTGAGCTAGAAACATTTGTCTTTTTTTTTTTTTTTTTAAATTAGGACTGAATTATAGTGTTCAATTTAATGCTTTCAAAGACTTCACTCTTGTTAAATGAAGAAGACAGTTCTTTGACACGTCCAAGGACCACCATTATATTGTACCTGGAATGTATTTTACTGTAGTACAGGAACTCAATTTTACCGGACTGTTGACAGAGACCAAGAGCATTTCCTGTCAGACCAGCCACTCGTGGCTCTCCTATCAGCTGTCATGAAGTCAACTATGTATGTCCCATGGCCATGCATCACACTGATTATGGTTACCAGAGGACAGGGCACCAAATGACAATCTACAATACAAGCTTGTTTCCAGAACTTATATGGTATTGTTGGCAGAAATTTATACCTGTGGTTGACTTTTCATGAAGGTGGTGCTAATGAAAAATAAGAAGACTGACTATTCAAACTGCCCTTTCCATAACCAGTCTAGTACAGGCCTTCACCCTGCCGTACGGCTCCATTTGTCCATTTTTTTTTTTTCTTTTTCTGCATCATTCAACACAACCACATAGATGCTAAATGTACATAGAGAGATATACAGTAGTTAAAAAAAAAGTGAGACGTTTTAAAACATTTGTGACAAGGAAAAAGCAAAGAAGCAACAGTAGTTTGCACGGCCACACTCTCAACAGGTAGGCATTCTTCTAGAGTTTAACAGAGAAGAATAGAGAAAAAAAAAAAAAGATCTCAGAGTCAACAAAGGGGGAACCGTTTCTTTCTTTATCACCCTCCACCCTTTTTTCTTCATCTTCCATGTCAACCTCAAGGACTCTAGTGTTGCAGATGTTTGTAAAATACTACCACCAATCATTGTTGCACAGTGTTACTGACTACTGAAAATGGTTTGATGTATTTACTTTAAGATGAGAAAAAAAAAAAAAAAACGAACAAAAAACTGGAAAAAAAGACATATTGTGTATAGCCTTAGATACAAGTCATCTGTTCTTGCTTCTACAAAGCTATGTAGCTGTGCTAGACTGTAGGACGTAGGGTCGATTTTATTTTGATTTTTTATATGTACTGTACATTAATGCCTTCTCCATTTATTGATCGACAAAAAAGAAAAAAGAAAAAAGATGACAATCGTCTCCTGTGCTGCAAACATATTTGCCCCCATATATACAAAATCCATTATGAATAGAGGGACTTTATCCTTTCTTATTTCTTTTATTTGTTTTGGTTCTCAGAAGTATTTTGCACTGTGATAGTATTATAAATCCAACCTATACAGTACAAAACTAGCTAACTAACTAAACTGAAGGTGTGTGTTTGTGTGTCCCTTGGCATTGTGAAATGTTTCTACGTAATATTTTGTGAACCCAGAGAAAAATTAAAATGCGGTATGTACAGTCCAAATATAATACTTCCTTCTTCTTTTTTTTTTTTTAAGTTTGATCAACCTCTATACTGTATGTGGCTTTGACAGATTGTTCCCCACATTTCTTTTGTATGCAAATCCCCTGTTGACCCACGGCGTAGGCCCATTACTGCTTTAGCCTGGCTGATTATCAGTGCTCAGATTTCAACTTGAAGAGATTCTGCTGAAGTACAACCTCAGTATTTTAATTATTATTTTTTTTTTTTGTTCCATTTGAATTTCATTTATTTAGGTTACAATTAATCATCTTTCAATGTCAATATGCCAGGAAAATAGGGGATTACGAAAATAAGAAGAGTGAGAAGAGTATGAAAAATGGGAAGTGGTGGATGGAGGGAAATGTAACAGGGTGTTGGAAAGAGGGGATTCTGGAAATGAGGTCTGAGTGAACCAATCAGACGTATCCTGCTGGAGGCACTGACCGATGGCTTTGACCTCTGACCCTGTCTCTGTTTTCCAGTGGTGTAAAGATGAGAGATTAACGGCGAGAGTCTTCCTTGGGCTCTCTCCTTCTCTGAACCAGCTATAATAAGCATTCCACTCCACATTATTATGTATAAAACCTGTCTTGTGAGCTGAACACTCTTTCTGTTTTGCTGTATCCTCATGGCAGATGCTTCGTTTTGTAACTACTGAACTGTACTTATAATAAAAATAAAATGTATTCAAACTAAAAAAAAAAAAAAAAAAGATCTTTACCGAGCGACGGCCTGTTTCATGTTTTTAATTTCTTCATTCCTGACGTGGTAAGAATCAGGAGTGTGAGTGTGAGTGTGTGATCAAAAGTGGGTAAACTGTTGGGTGTGAGCAGTCCGTCACTTCCAACACAAGTTATTATCTGTCAGTCAATTGAAGCCTCACAGACAGTGGTCATCATGTCGAATACACACAACTGAATTACAGTCTGAAACGCTTTGTCTCCATGAGGTATTCGTAAAGCAGCCGTAGTGAAACAATATGGGGACGATAGGCTTCATGTGAGCATGCTCAGTACGCCCCGCATGGTACACGGTAAAGGGAAAATTCAGACATTTAAATTAGAAGAGCAAATAACTTTCAGATTCCATATTTGAGTATGCATTCATATCAGTTCTTCATGACTGCTCTCCACTCTTTGCCCACTCTGGTTCATACTGTATCTCTTGGTTTGATGATGTGGCTTTCAAAATGTATTGAAAAGAACAAAACCTATAAAATAATCTCTTGACATTTAAAACAAATGGTGTAGATAACATGACTGAATTTTAATCAGGAAACGTTGTGGAATCACCTAATAATTTATAGTTATGTTAATATAACTTATATAATATAACTAGAACTGCTTAAGTTTTAGTATTTTCAAGCTAATTCAATTTACAATTAATATTTTCATTGTCGGAACTTATGAAGAATTGTTTGGATATGAAGTCTTTAAATTTGAAATGATAAGGTTGATTGAACTAATTTCCAAGAGTAGATTCAACTCATTAAGTAAAAAACAATAGTACCATGTTGGCAGACATCAATTGAGACGTAAAGCTTTTCACAGGTTTTGTAGCTCAAAGAAAACAGTCATAGCGGAAACTATGTTTTTATAACATGTTAAATTAGGGTGTAGTTTTTGATTTTCACAACCATGTGACACGTCATGAGGAAGACTGTGTTGAATTTACACCCCGTACATTCACTGCAGGATTTTTGCACAATGTGGCTACAATAGGAGCCACGTTTTTGTGGATGCTTAAGTTTAACAAAGTACAAAAGTGTTTTACTAAATAAATTATTAATAATAAATCAAAGAAGACTGAGGTTTACACAGCAGACCATTTGTACATTTAAACAACACCTAACTTGTTCAATAAAATAACAAATAGGAGGACAAAAGTTTGCACCACATGTCGTATTTAATAACGATTCAAAATTATTAATTGACGATTGATGTTTCAAGAATTATCTGCATTCTTTGACACCAAATATACAAGGATATGACCGGGTGTGCATAGAGATTTATACAAAGTGCACACTGTAACACCGGAGCCTGGGGCTGGTATCCACAGTCCTGTCATTGGCCTGGTTTGGACAAAAGACAGGAGGATGTAATGTTTAATGTTAAATGTTACACTGAACTTTTGCTGTAATGAACAAGATCGTTTCCTCGACCCTTTCTTAGCCTTATCCAAGTTCACCACCAGGTGGGGGTAGTGTTGTGGGAGAGCTGTACTGTATATGTAAAGTCCAAACTGTCAATGAGGAATTTCAGAGTAACTGTATGATAGACATATCATGGTGATTAGTGGAAGAGTTGAAGAGTTAAAGAAAAAAATATAATAATAAATAGTGGTGATGATGATTATAATAATCATTTTATCAGTCATGTACATAGAATATCTCCCAGACAAACTCCAACGCAAAGTCTCCTCCCCACATAGTCCAGCTGACTCTGCTTTTTAAAAGGAAGAAATGTTTTACGACCCCCCACCCCCACCCCCCCTCCTGCCCCACCACCCAGCATCAGAACCCCAAAGGCTGCCGAGGTCAATGTCTGACTAATTTTTAAGCGGATCAGCTACACTGCACCAGATGTGGGGACGAGGAGGGGGTGTGGGGGTGAGGCGGGGGGGGGGCTCATGCCACGAAGCTCCCAGGTCTGTTCCCAATAAACCTCACATCCGGAGAAAGTAACCGTTTGACTGGTTTCTATCTACACACACTCAGACCAGCCTGAGCGTGAGCAAGAACAACCAGGATGTGTCTGGCTTTGCCTCTGCGTGTGTGTTTATGTGTTTACACGTTGTGTGTACATTTTTTCAGTGAGTGTGTGTTTGCATGTGTGTGTGTGTGTGTGTGTGTCTACTGTAGCACTGTACATTTGAGAAGGTGTGTGTCCCCATGTAACACCACACATGTGTCTGATTAAAGAACACATTAGGTCATCTTTCACTCCATCCGGCCTGTGTGTGTCTCTGTCTCTGTGTGTGTGTGTGTGTGTGTGTGCGTACGTGCATGTGTGTGTGTGTGTTGCTGTTTGTTGATCAGGCGACCTTTTTCACAGTATGATGAACACCACTCTTTGCCCTTGATTTAGCTTCATTTGCTCTGTCTCTCTCTTTGTCTTTAGCTCTCTCTCTCTCTCTCTCTCTCTCTCTCTTCAGTATCCATTTCCTCCTCGTTTTCCTCCATTGTTGTGCAGCCGTGTGTGTAAGCACATGTTTGTGCACGCACGCTGGCATGTTGTATAATTGACTCGTGTGCGTCTGTATGCAGATTGATGTGTTCGAGACGATGACGCTCTGCAGAGGTTGCAGTTGTGCCAGCGTTTGGTTGGTCGCTGGGCAGATGGTGACCTGCTGATGAACCCGTCTTTCTGCTCATTTGTTCAGCTGCTTCTAATTTCCCCTCGTCCTTTACATTAGAAGGACTCAAAGATCTCACAGTGGAGTTCTCTGCTTTGTCCACTAGAGGGCAGGGCAGACCAGGTTTTGCTGGAGAGATCTTGCTGCTGGTGTATTTTGCATGTTGCATTGCAGATGTAAACAGTAAATGTGTTCTGGGAATTGTATGTGATTTACTAACCGTGTGCTGTTAAAATGCAACTAATATTGCGCAATTTAAATTATAAATAGAATAAAATGATCAGAATTGAACTTGTGGCAGTGTGTAGAAGACTTTGAAGTCATATTAAAATTAGCATCTGCAGAAAAACAACAGTTTACTGGGTGATTACATTCTAGAAAAAAAAATAAGAAGTTTGAGATACGCAAACAATCCCCTACCTGAGAGTTAGGTAAGGGGTTTTTAGGGCTACAGTACAAATGACTTGGACTTCCTGGCTACAGTGCTGCCCTCCTCCTCAGTAGGAGGGTCAGAGAAGGACTCCTGCATAGTAGGGGTTCAGTATTTCAGGCATTTCAGCAAAAAGGACGCTATGTGTCATGCCACTGTTTCCCCTCACTTTGTCTGTTCAGAAATGTAATGTCCTCCCTGACTGGTCCAGGTAACATTAGTTAGTTAAGCTTTATTTATCAGAAGATATTGTTGAGATCATGATCTGTTTTGTAGCTGTAGAGTTGAGAACAAAATAAAATACAAAACAGCAAATAGCTGTTGCACATACAGTGCACATTCGTGTCATGTCCTTTATTTAAATGACAGCTAAAACTATTTTCATCTGTAAGTTAACTCCTGAATTTGTTACGTAGTGCGCTCTCAGGTTTGGTGACGACGAGAAAGTAAGATTGCAGCGTCCTTTTATGTTGCATATAGATGAACATGTGGGATTTGTTTGTGGCTCAGGCTCCTTTCTAGGGTCTCTTTCTTCTCAGGCTCCTTTACCTTTACAAGTTATTTTCTGAGTCCTACTTAGGAAGGAAAGTTTTGTTCTATTCAGTTCTTTGCTGTGGCCCTCATTCACATTATTTCCTCTTTATTTTAAGTACTACATTAACCAGATGAGCAGAAAGTCAGTAGTTCCCTCTACAAATACACCTCTAACATCCTAAAAATAAACTCTACATAACAATATGTTTATTTTATTGTTATAAAACATTAATGCAAATAAATATAGTGTGAAATTGCAGGACTTTATTGCAGAGCACTGCAAAGTCCCACAGTAAGTGTAAAACATTTCTCTGATTCCTCCTTCATAGGAGAAGCTCTTGTTTTTCTAACTTGTATATTTTGGCCTGTAAATGTGGTAAAGCATCTGTCCAGTCAGATTTTTTTTTTATAACCAAGCACTTCATTTAAAAAAAACGTGAGCAACAGTGAACAGTAAAGAAACATCACGGGGAGTTGCAGGCCTCATTTTTAAGCAGAACGTATACTGTACCAACAAATGCTAACGTGACAGCTTGTCCCTTCATTCACACGCATCCTTCTGTTTTCTTCGGAGCATCTGTGCTTACGTACGTGGGTGTGCCGGTGTGCGTGCGTTCGTGCGTGCCCGGGGAAAGTGTGGGTTTCAGTGTGTGTGTGTGTGTATGTGTGTGTGTGAGTGTGTGCAGGGCTCTCTCCTCTTTCTCTCTCCTCACCTCTTATGAATCGATGATCATGTGGTGTAAGGGAGATAGATGGCCCCCAGCTCCATCTTGTCTTCTCTAATTGTAAAATATTAGTTACATTAGACTCAGGCCCATGATTAATGGAAGTTATTTGGAAGGTGGACTCTCTCTCTTTCTCTCTCACACACACACACACACACATGCATGCACGCACTTTGTTTCTCTGTCTCTCCCTCCTCTCTTGGTTACCACAGGTCTCCAAAGTCTCTTCCTGAAAGAATTGAGTGATTTCACTTGAAGCAGACAGCAGGGAGAGAACGGAGGCGAAAGAAAAAAACACACAGGAAAGACAGAAGGAGGAGGAGGAGGAGAGGAAATGAGGAAGAGAGATAAGAAAGAGTGGAGACTTTATGAAGGGGGGTAGAGAACAGCTCTACTGGAAGAGGTTTTAGAAAAAGTTGTGGTGGTTGGATCTAAAACGATTTAAGCTCCTTGGTAGATAATTCAGAGTTAGATTACTCTGCGTGCACATTTCATAAATGCAGAACATGATCAAGCCTTGATCGTGTTTACAAGCTGATCTCTGTGAAGAAAGAGATATTTTCGGCTCACGCTAATGTTTCCTGGCCTCACAGAATGTATCCGAGGAAGAGTTGATAAGTTCAGACGGTGAAAATGATGAAGTGTGCTCTTCTTTTTTCCTGTTTCACTCAATCATACACGGAGAGAGAGAGAGAGAGAGAGAGAGACACAGATGCATGTACAGACACTCAGATGTAATGATTCACTTATTAATTTATAAATGAATCCACACACGCACACACACACTCACACACACACACTCAGACATGCTTCGCAACTGAATCTGGACGGTGGTGGTGTGGTTTTATTTAGCCATTCCCCTCTTCCTGTTGTGCACAAATTGCAAGTCCTTGAGGAGACACCTGGCCAGGGCAACATGACACACACACACACACACACACACACAGGCCCACTTCATTCTGAGTGTGATAACACTTGCTGTTCCTCAGCTGCAACTTGTCCGTTTTACCAATTCAAGCACAACTGATACACGAACTGTGTAAGTGCCGAAGTAAAACATTTCACCACTTATACCGTTTGTGTGTTTGTCTTTGTGTGTGTGTGTGTGTGTGTGTGTGTGTGTGTACATTACTTTGTTACAGAGTTTTTAGTGGTTTTGAAAAATCAAGCAGTGTTCTGTGTCTTTTTGCTCAGGCACATTTAAAGTGGACAATATCCACATGTTTCTCCAGCATAGATCAACAAACGTTCACACATTTCGCATCAGTGGTGCAGGAGTTGCCGAAACTTTGCAGGGGGTGATGATTTTAAAATCTGTTACAATTGTGCGTGTGTTTGTTTGTCTGACATGAATTTAAATGAATGACTTGGACGTTTATATATAAATGTATTTAAATAAAAAATAAAAAATCACAAATCTAAGCCTGGTCCTCTAACTAAGAATTTAGAACAGCATGCTGGCAAAAAAAGTCCAGTCCTCTTGGGAAAAGTGCCAAGTATTGGAGAGAATAGAGTAGAGTTCAAACCTGCAACTCTGTGTAGAGAAGAGAGAGAGATTGTTTGAGTGCTGTCTCCTAGTAACTATGAAAGTCAAAAAGCCACACAACATTAGTGATCCACAAATCAGGCTAACTTGCATAAAAAAATGACAGAAATGATGTGTGAACCTCAGGCAGCAAAAAAATTAATGACAGAGTGGCAGAAAAAGAGATAGAAGTAAATAAATCAAATCGAATTTGGCCTGGACAGTGATGAGGAAGCAGATCTTATTCTATATGTATTGTACAGTATATACTGAGCAAAGCAAAGTGCATTTTTCTTATGATTAACAGTTTTACAACCACCACATAAGAAGAAGAATATTTTAGTGGCATGATGCACAGCAGATACTTCACTCACGTGATTGCTGCAGAGACCTAAACCAAAAAAAACAAACAAAAAGGTTTGGTGTATTTGTGATTTCTGAACAGAACACAAAAAGTATTTTAGTTACTAAAACCAGCCCCGACAGAGGTCCACTGCTCTACTGTATGAATTTTCTACATTATGTGGATGTGTCATAACGACATCATTCATTGTCAGAAGGTGAGTGTTAATGAACTAACATTAGCAAGCAAGTTTCCGGGTCAGTACAGTCGGCGTTGGGGACACGGCACGGGCACCCCAACGTGTTCACTGCACGATACGCAGACAAGCACTAGCATGCAAAAGTTTAGATGAGGACCATACCACTATAATTCAAGATTTATTAAAGCTCATCTGGTCGTGTGAGGACGAGCTACATCAGACGCTTCTCCTCCACAGCATGGCGCACTGGCTGTCCCAGGGTAAAGTGCTGGCTTAGTTTATTGAGTTTCACAATCACATAAGGGACTACCTAACTCTCCATAATCAAAAATTATTAGAAGAAATGACAACGGGGTTTCTCATTAAGACATGATAGCTGGCAGAGAGATGACTAAGACTGTTTTCCTTTCTAATGAAACAGTCAAGGCGAAGGTTGAAGTTCCCAGATGTTAATGAACATTTTGCAAAAGATGCATGGGAGATGGACCCATCACCTGTAAGTTAAGGATGAGCTCATGGGTGTCAAATCAAATTCCATCATGGAGAGATTCTACGCTGCACATAGGTACAAGCTGTTTGGGCTTCTGAGCGGATGAGGAATCACTTTTTTTCACTTCACATTGTTTCAGAAACTTTGCCTGTGCATTACTTGTCATCACTCATCAGCTGCCATCACATGGGTCAAAAAGGAGTTCTGGAGAGAGAGAGAGAGAGAGAGAGATTGAGAGTGCTACTAACCTCTGTCGTGTGAGCAACAGTGACATCATCTGCACTGAAAACCTCCATCATCTGCGTATGTCTCGATGCAAGTAGACTTTTTAACACAGTTCATGTTTAATAACCCTTCACGTACATGTACTCCTCAAACTAGAAGCAAGTTGCAATTATGTGAAGTTTCCCTTAAAGTGTCAAAAACATAAAAGCAGAATGGCTGTTTGTAAAAACGTTCTTTTGGATAAAACTGAAATCAATAATGATTTTACAGTGGATGCTGCGTAGTTTAAGACAGTGTACATTAATTTACAAAGTGATGATATGTTTTGTACATAAGCTTAATCTGCAAAGTACACTGAATTTCCCATGTTTAGAAGATATAGTGGAATATAGAGGGGCAGATGTAAAACATAGCAGGAAGCTGAACCATTACTTCAATAACTGCGCACATATTACAAAATCTTGTGGAGCTTTGCTCAGAGGAAATATAACAGCACATATGAGCCAATGAGGATAGAATGTAAAACATTTAGTTTCATCACCCAGTTCTCCCAGCAGCTCTTGGCTCTTGAAACTGAAGATCTTCCAGTCACAATGTTGCTTTAACTCCTGGACCAATGCTGGGATCCTTGGAGACAAAGGGGCCCCTGAAGGGGGATGTTTCACTCAACATATTCAGATTTCTACTCATATAGTCTGAATACTGAACCAGGAATAACCAAACCTCACCCCTCCCTACAAAATGTGGTGTTGGTCTGTTGCTCTCTCAGTGATTTCCCACTGTTTCTCTAACTTTTAGCTGTTATCACTGTGTTTTGAGGTCAGAGGAAGTTCATGATGATTAATGCAGCAGAGTTCTTTGTGTCAGAATGTGAGTGAGAAGCAGGTGGCCGGCATATCTATCAACCCCCACTGGCCTCCATTTTTTTTTTTCTTTCTCTTTATTGGGGAGAAACATAGACACACACTTGAGCATGCACACGCAGAGGCGTGCACATACACACACACACACACACACACAGTGTTGGGCATCCATTATCTGTGTACAGTGACAGGTCAGCAGCAGATTGTGCCTCCCTCAGTCCACCAGGGACTCAGGGAAAATAAGGCAAGGTTGGGTGTCTGGTTTGCACACACGCGCGTACACACACACACACACACACACTCAACTAAACAGACATATTGTTACAGTGAATGAGAGAGTGAGGAAACAGAGGAGCAGGCCATGGCTGAAGAGTTTGTTTGATGGTTGGAGTGACAATGTGAGTGAATGTATGAATGAATGAGTAAAGAAGAAAGTGGAAAGTGTGAGTGAAAATGCTGAAAAAAGACACACACACACACACACACACACACACACACACACACACAACAAAATGTAAGTTAAAATAAATGCATGAATGAATGACTTTGTGAATAAATGAAAGCCACAATACCTCACAGGTTGTGACTATGAGTTAGTACGTGCAAAAAATAGTAAAAATAAAATATGAAAATACATCAGAAAACATATGTCACCAAGTTCATGAGTGAGGGAATGAGGAAGTGGGTGAAAAGGTTGAAAGGTCTGAGTGATACATCCAATGAGTGAGTGTGACTTATTGTGAATCAGTGACTGTGGGAGGAAGCAGATGAGTGAATGAGTGAATCAGCCAAACTTTGAGCACAAGCATGAAAAAACAACAGCCGCAGAGAAGAAGTAGAGAGAATAATAACAGACAGAAAGGAAGGCACTGCTATTCTGGGTTCTTATTAACAGGTCCTACTGGTACAGCAATTAATAATCTAGTTCAGTATTTAACATGGGACCTAGTCCCTGGTGGAGACATTTTAGCTGCCTTTGATGCTGAAAAAGCTCCTTCCCCTCCGCCCTGCTCCCCCCGACAGTTCCTCTCTTCTCCTTAAGTGCCTCCCCTGGTGTTATTTGTGTGTTGGTTTTCTCTAGTTAAGCTAGGAAACAGACCAAATCGTTATTCCCTAAACTTCAGGCCAATTTTCTATTAACACGCCAGCTCGTTGAGGGAAATGCTCTTAATTCATCAGAGGAAATCTGGAGAAAGATAAATTCCCTTCAGGCTGTTTGAAGTAAATGTAAATGTATTTATTTCTGGAAGTGGTTGGGGGTGTAACAATATATATATATGTAAGAAAAAAAAATCAATGGATGCAAACCCAGGTCACATTTATGAAGTCCCTGACAAACATGTAACACTCCTTAACTACGCCATGTTACTTTGTTGTTGCACTACTTCTATTTTACTTTGCCTGGTAGGATAGAATTGAGCTAATTGGCAAACACTCATTCGGTGTCTGCTTACTATTGTCACAGTAACCGAGCAAGGCTAGATAAGATGTGTAAAACCAGAAAAAAATGACCAGCCTGTTCTTATCCTACAATATAGTGGGACAGTCAGGTTCTGTGGTTTCTGTGGGGTTGGTTCAACCAAACAACTTCCAAACACTACTAGTCTAGTTCAACTTGCTTTGCACGTTGTGATGCTATGGAAAACAAAAACATTCAATATGTTTTGATTCTTGTTAAAACTGAGCATACGATGTTAATGTTAGCATTGCATGCAATATATGTCTGATTAGGTATAACAGCAGCAGTTCTTCAGATACAGAGACAAACACAATAGACATATGATTTGTGAAACACCTATGAATCTGTGTTGCATTCATGTGAGGGTGTAGCTGTGGTTTGCTGAGTAATCTGGGAGCCGCAGCATGCGTGCAGGTTATTGGACAGATGGTTTAGCACATTTAATTGCTCACACCTTCTGCGAGGCTCTGTATCTATGCCTACAAACTCTCCATACGTCTGTATCTTTGTCTGTCTCTTATACATACCTCACTCACACAACTGTTAACTTTTACACTCACACTTTCTTCTTCCACTTCATGGGCAAAATACACATTTGCATTTGTGTGTGTTTCGATACACGAAACCTGTTAAAAAGTCTCCCCTCCTGTGGAAAAACACATTCACATGCTGTAATTTATCTGATTGTGTTTCACCTGGTTCCTCCCTGTTTTTCTCTTTAATAACTTCTACAAAAAAAAAGAAAGAAAAGAAAACACACACACACACACACACACACACACACACACACACACACACACACACACAGACGGTATATAATCCCAAACATTTACCCAAACACATACTGCAGACAGACTGATGTACTTATATGAAAGAGTGTGTAAATGTGTACATATGCAAACCCGTGCACGCAGAAACACTTTGCCACACACATATAGAGAGACGCATAAAGACCAGAAACAGCGTGTTGGCACCCAACCAAACGCAACCATCCTTAAATGCCATTTGATGCCAGCACTGCCATCTGCTGCAGTCTTAAGATAGCTCTTCTCCCAAGACCCAGGCGAGATAACACTTTTCGAGAGCCATGGCGTATTTCTCAAATATGGCCACAAAGCATTCTATATAAGTGCACTGTGAGTAAGTTACAGCTTCAATGCAATAGCCGCATCTCCCCTGTCACTTCTTGCTGTCACTTCAAATAACAAGCCAAATAAAAGAGGGGTATTTTATTTTGAAAGCTACATGTATCAGAAATGATTGCAGAGGAAAAGGAGCAAGACCTATAGAGGGAATGCTGACAAGAAATTGAGAGGCCTATCTTTACCACCAGTAAAGTGTGTGTGTGGATAAGTGAGCACATTTTACCGGTCCTCACAATAAGAAGGGTGTTTAAAGAGCTAGGTTTTAAGGTTAGAGTTAGAATTAGGTTTTGGTTAGAATTAGGCCTAAGGTTTAGAGTGAACCAGTTAGTTGTTATGGTTAGGGCTAGGGTAAAGCAGTACACATGAGAAATTAAAGATCAATACAGAGTACATAAACATAGCCTACCTGACGATAGGGGGCTAGGGAATGCATTATGTCAATGAGTGTCCTCACAATGACTGCCACACAAAAATGTGTGTGTGTGTGTGTTCATGGGTGGATGAGATAATTACAGTGGGCTAGGGGGTGATTGAGGAAGTGTACGTGTGGCAGGTGAAACATGGGCACTTCTGTGGCAGAGGTGTACATCTTTGCTCCACACACACATAGCCACACATGCACACAAACACTGATCCAATCCCACACCCCCTCCCACCCCCACTTATTCACTCCTCCCCATTTCCTCACCCCATTTTCCTCTGATCTCCATGGAGAGGGCCTTGGGGGGTTAATTAACAGGCTTAGATAATGCACCACTATAAGAAAACAAGACCACTGTTTCTCTTCTCCCTCTTGCTCTCGCTTCGTTCTTCCATCAATGCATCTCTTTGACTACATCTACATTAAGCTGGCTAAATTCTAAAATGATGTTTTCTTGCCAAAACAACATGTGTCCACACCAGGCATTTAAGCTTGTTTCCGCAATTACCTCCGTCCACATTAAATCATCGAAACGGCTAATTCTCTTCACAACGAGCATGCACGGAGAAAGCCAGCCACAGAAAACAAGTGACGAAGGAACTGTATACAATTTCAACTTGTGCTCTCAGACTTTTGGGGGGCATTAATGAATTATTAACGAACACTAAATTAACAAATAACTTAAATAAAGCAAAAACACAGACTGTACTATGTAAGTACTATCACATATCAGACCCATGCTAAAATCCACATTCCAGTTAAGTTTAGGAAAGAAAAACACTTTGGTAAAGGTTAGAGAAAGGTTGTGGTTTTGTTTTAGGGTTTGAGTTTCACACTATATTAATATATTTGGTATTAGCACATTTCAGACTTGCCACTTATGTTACTTTGCCAATAGAAAATCATAACAACCACGTTAACAGTAGGTGTACAAATTTTAAGGCATTGAAGAGTGGGGCTTTTTGTGACTAGGCAACATCAGCTGTCCGTTGTAACTTTAGTCATGTTGTTATTTCATTTAAACAAAACCACAACTTTACCCTAATCCAAGTCAACATGTTTTAGTGCTGAAACACAAGTCTGTAGGGTTTGTGGCTAAATCTAAGCATACTGTTTCTCTGCTTTTATTATTTTAACCATAATACTGAGGTGCGTGGTGCTGCATGATAGCAACCTAACGGATCATGGCCCTACTGACCCACATCTATCTATAACACTGATAACAACAGATGATTGCCACTTACAAGAGGATGGCAACATTGGTTTTACGCAGTGTGACTGGGTAATAGCGATACGTGTGTGACAGACATCAACAAAAAAAGAAAGAGAGGTGTGGTCCTATCAGGTAGGAAAAGGGTTAATTTGGCAGAATCGTGGTTAGTGTTGGTGCTGCCAGGCCACAGTCAGCAAGTGGTCTGTTTTGGTTATTGGCACAGACCAGAGGACATGGATTAATAATGGCAACTTTGGCCCTTCACAGAAGCTGGGCATGTGTATGTGTGTGTTTGTGTGTGTTGGAGTGAGTAAAAGCCTCTCTTTAATTTTTAATCCATAACAAAGTATAGCCTGTGTGTCTCAAAGTTGCTCTGCAGAAGTCAATTTCAATCTCAGCACTAACTCAAGTTTATATATCCTATCCAAACTCTTTTTTTTTTTCTAGGCCATGCAATTCGAACTACAATCTCTCTCTCTTTTTATCTAAACATCTCCCTGGAGATAAAACCAAGCTTGATTTGTATTTATTTTTAAAGTCCATGGAGACAAACAGTAAGTAAGCAGAGAGAGAGAAAGAGGGGAAAAAAAAACAAGTTGAGTTGTTTGGGGGGCATAACTCGCTCTCCCTAAGTGTAAAATGGGATAAGATATTCTGCCTCTCGGACTTAACGTAATGTAAGAGAGTGTGAAATTAAACTGCGCACGAATAAAAGGGACCCTTCATTGTGTGCCGCCGACTAGCTTATCTGGAAATTCAGACAACTGGAACATCCAAAGCCTCCAAACTTGTAGCAATCCCCTTTGTCTGGCTCAGAAGCAAACAATGTAATATCAGAAAGCCAGAGAGGCTGCAAAGCCTGTGTCAGATTGCCAAACACAAAGTAGCTGCTTCCGCACATCCTGCATTGCCTCGTTGCATCCTCGCAACATTCCTCTGTGTGTGTGTGTGTGTGTGTGTGTGTGTGTGTGTGTACACTTTAGCATGCATGTGTCCATATAAGTGTACTGTGCACTCACTCGTGCTAACCCCATGTGTATGCCTGTGAGTGCTTCAAATAGATTGTTTCCTCTTTAATTCCTGGCCTTTTACCTATTTATATTCCCTGCACCTATCCCTGCGCCTCTTTTAAACCCCATATGTAATTTTATTTAGAGCATTTCAAATTGAATAACAGGAAAAAAAAAAAAAGCGAGAGTAACTGCAAATGTACTGTTATTAATAAGTGCTATAGAAGGTTGAAACTCTCCCTTCATCCGGCCCCTCCCTCGTCCTTCCTCCCTCCCTCTCCATTTTGTCCTCTCTGTCTGTCTGTGAGTGAGTGAGCTAAGTGAAGTGGGTTATGATGGCGGTGTAATCGGCATCCCTCAAACAAACGGCTGGTGCTATTAAGGGCCATTGTGTTTGCTGCAGTGATGATCAGATTCAATCTAGAGAGAACATTTTGTGCTGGAGCTGTGGCAACGGGGGGAGATAGAGAAAAATACCTCGCCTCGCTCCTGCTCTGCTATTGTGTTCAGGGGACTAGATGTATGCACGCACTTCAGAAGATGCATATCGACTCGGGGAGCTGCAAAAGTTTAGTTCAGATGAATTTGTGGGAGCCATCTGACTGCACAAAGTGAGGCGAGTTATTAAATGTTGGGTAATGTTTTCAGGATGTATTTGTATCAATAAAAAAAGCTCTGGCAGTGCTGCTGGGGTGGTGCAGAAAAGAAAATAGCTTTTCTTTTCCTCTTTGTCCTCAACTTTACCCTCTTTTCCCAGTCTGTTTCTCCCTCTAATCCTTCACATTGTTAACACACTTTTTAGAAGACTAAATTGCCTCTAGGTGTAAGAGTGAATGTTTATCCGTCTGTATTTCAGTCAGCCAACTCATGTGTAATGGACTATTATGTGTGTGTAGAATAAATTCAGTATTGATATTTATTCGTTTATAGGCTCTGTCCTTGTCAGGCCCCACAGGAAAACACCAAGTTCCCCAACAGTAGAGACTGGAGAGTGGATAGTGGATTATGCTTCTTTGAGGAAAGATTTTATCAGTCTGGAAAGTCATCACTGCAACGCAATTTATCAGGAATGTGCTCTTACTGTACTCTATTTCATTTCATAGGTCTGTTGCTATTTCTTGCGTGTGTCTGTGTGTGTGTGCGTGTTTAGACATTTTTTGCTCTATTGTTGATATCACTCTTATTGTGTCCTTTAAAGGTAATTAGATAAGTTGCCTATTCCATGTTCATTGTAGCATACTGACCCGTGGTGATTAGGAGGGTACATTGTCTTTACAGAATCAAACAATATTGGTATCAGATTATTGAAACTGTGGAGTTTTAACAATTCATAATGGGCTTTTAAACGAACAAAGAATAATTCTGCTCACTCATGAACCAAGTTCTGAGCATTTCCACCAAAAATAGTTTGGTCTGGAAACTTAAATTCTGATTCCCAGCAAGAGCCAGATTTAAGACTGATCTAAACAGGAAATCTTATGCGCTCTGCAACATAAGTGGGCGTGTACTAAACCCACCAAAGCAAAAATAAAGCAAAATGGAGCACACTCCAGTGAAGAGGGTGGCAGTAATCCACCTAAAACCTGTTTGCCAACCAGTATTAAACAAAAAGAAGTAGAAGCATAGTAGAGAAGATGTGTGTTGCTTGCTTAGTTCAAAGAAACATTTTTGAAACTGACTTCCCAGGCAGTGTTTCAGCCATTTGACATCCGTGATGTTTGGGTGGGACAACATCATCCACATGAGACCCCATAGCTAATATTTCCTCCAACTCGGGCATGTAACATCTGTTACTATAACTGAAGTAAAATTATTAGTTTGATACTAGTTCCCTTAGCTCCAGCAGCTGCTAAGCTTAGTTGTTGCTATAAATACTATTGTGTGAAGTTGTCTGTTTGTATCAGTGCTTCTGAGATGGTCTTATGTTACAGACCTACCACACAAACATATTATCCACCCAAATTATTGACCCAGTGGTCCCTGCATTGGAGGCGTTTGTTCTGCCTACACTGTACACAGACATGATTCTATGGTGAAAGACCATCTGATGGAAAAATTCACTCATACATCATCTGGGGTAAATCTCTAGCAAGTTCTTTCTGCATTGAGAAACATTGGTTTAGATTGGTACGATAACAGTATTTTCTTTCTCTGCTTCTTTCTTCAGGCCAGAGACCATTCAAGTGCAGTTACTGTCCTTACAGTGCCTCCCAGAAGGGCAACTTGAAGACTCACGTGCTCTGCGTCCATCGCATGCCCTTCGACAACAGCCAGTACCCTGACCGACGCTTCAAACGCTCCCGCCCTGAGTCCGAAGTCGCAGAGAAGAATGCTGAGGATGCCCTAAGCGGTGTTACATCTAATCAGCTGTCAACAGGAAGCAATGGGAGTACAATGGCAGACGAAAGCAATGGGAGTACATTTCTGCCATTTGCCAGGAAGGCTGCATCTTGTCACCAAGAGTGAAACTGCCATGAGCAGGACAGGTTAATGACATCCACGATAAAGGTTTTGGGCTGTGTTGGACTATGCATTATTTGAAATGCTATAGATGTGTATGAATAGACACATTGTCTATGTTGATCACTATGAAATGAATTTCCAACACATGTGTGCTGAAATCATCAATCAAACAATGAGATTAATGTCATCGACATGAGTACAGATGGGCTGTGGATAGATATCCACAGGCAGCCAGATCACTCTGGAAATTTCTAAAAACAAAGCAAGCAGACTTTATGTGTGCTATCAGAGGTCTTTGGACACTTATTAAGAAAACATCATAATCAATGTATTTGTGGTTCAATGATTAGGTTTTTTTTTTTTTTTAAGTGAGCACAGTGGATCATACGATCATAAGAGTGAAAGCGTAATGAAATAGAAGTTTTCAGACTAATCATGGAGGAAGGAGGCTATAAAGCAAGTGGGAAGCCAGATGAGGTAATCTAAAATCATTAGAGAGACATTTCTCCAAAAATAATGCTTTTATCAGAAAAATGATCCATGTAAACGATTTAGCAGAACAGTTACTGTATGGATGATGGAGGAGGAAGAGGAGGGCTGCTGAGCGGACACCACTACCACCACCGCTGCCCTAGAACATAACACCAGTGGCTGCCATTTTCCCAGTGCCAGTGATGAGCAGTGTGTGTGTGTGTTGCAGGGTCGGTGGTGGCGATGGTGGCATGTGTGTATGTGTGTGTATTGGGAATAGAAGGGAAAAGAGGGGGGCGAGGGGAGCCTTGGTGCCAGCCTGACTGGAGCTGTCATCACAGAGGAAATCAATTCAGCAATACACAAACACACACACACATACACTCAGGCTCCTGCAGTGGTAACTCGACTCTGGGCGGTACGCCGGGGGGTCAAGTTGAGGCTCATCAGCTGACCTGAGCACCTCAAGTCACCTCCTCATCTCCTTCTTCCTTTCCTTCCCTTTACTTTCACTCTGTCTAACACAAGCCCGGCATGATAGGAATGGTCCGGAAAATTCAACACAAATCAATCAGTGGCATATTTAAAGCATCCATTAGCCAGCGTTAAGGCTTGTTCTGCTCTGCTTTTGGCAATTCAGTGTCTGGAGGTCACCTTACAGGCTCCACATCAGAGACTGATGGGGAGTTTCAACCATTTTAGCTTGGGTGCTTTATGATGATGGATGGAAGATTGGTACTTTTACTAGAACTTGGGCCATGCTGAGGGGGGTTTTCTACATGTGACTCAGAAGCAAGGATCAGATATAAGCAGCTGTGTTCTGTATGTATAAAATGGTGTGTGACATCCTCCTAAAAGTATTCTTCACTTAAATGGTTTGACAGAGGCACTTTGGCATTAAATCAGACAAAAAGCAGGATTAATCTCATCCTTTGATAAGCTCTTGTGAAGTTGCTACATAGGGTGGGACGGAAAACTGATTATTCACTTTACCTTGCTTTATGTCTCTAATTATAAGATTAACCTTTTTTTTTTTGGTTTTCAAAGAAGACCGTCTCCTCTCTGTGTATAAGTAGCGTGCTATATTTTATTCATAGGGTTTTATTCTCATGGGGTAGAAACACAACATAAAACATTGAAAACTGAATGTTTTGATGTTGTAAAATCAAGCTAGATTGTTTAAAGGGCAAAGAAGTATCAATTTTGATTGTACTTTGTTGTGCTGGCGGTAGAATAAGAAAGTATGAAGCTTTGTGTTTTGTAGTTGGTAGGGCTAGAGGGCTGGGGGAGGTTGTTAATGTTTTTCTGATAAAGAGAAATGATCCGGACTTTAAGAAAGTCAATATCTTCCCTCACATGCAGTGGTGGGGTGGGAGGCCTAAACTCTTAAAACCCCAAGGCCTTAGTGCTACATATTTACCTAAAGGAGTTTACAGTCCACCACAATCCACACACACACACACACACACACACAAACAAATGCAGTGACCCAGTGTGCATAAAGAGATGGAGAAAAAAGAAGAGAGCTAAGTAGGAGAGTGGAAGTGTAGAGGGAAAAGTATGTCAAAGATTTAAATAGTATGTGTAGAAGGGTAATAGAGTAGGCTCAGTATTCACCTGGACTGCTGTAATTGTGATTTTATTGTGTCATTACGATTTACTTCAGCTCTACGAAAAAACTACACATGAAATACTGTTATAGTATTTTATTTATTATTCTTTTTTTCACTAGCCAGCAGGACATTAGTTCCCTCCAGAGAGATCCCGACATCTTAATGTAGTATAAGCTATAGGTTTCAGTGCACTACTGTGTTCTTGGTGGCTGTAGCTTGCTTTTCTGGACGTGTGTATAAGTGTGTGTGTATGCACTGAATTGTTAAGTATAAAAAAAAAAAAAAAAAAAAAAAAAGAAAGAATAAGAAAAAGAAAAAGACAAAAAAACTCCATAGTGATAAAAACTGCTTTTAAAAAAAGTACACATTCCACTGTTTTTGTACCCAGGCTTTTCCAGATTAGCAAAGCATGTCATTCAGTATGTTTTCATTATTTTGTTCCGATGAGGCAATAATTTTTGGTTTGTTTCGACACTGGATAACGCTGTTTGTTGTTATTCCTCTGTGACTTGTACTCTTTGTCCACCCCTGAGAATGATATTATTCATCCCTGCTGTAATCCCAAAATAATCCACTCCATCGTCCCCCAATGCAGTTTCATCCACATCGAGCTTCCTTTTGAAGTAGCACACAAGTATGCTCAAGTATAATCATTGGTGCCACAAAAAATATATATAATAATAATAATAAAAAAAAAAAAACATACCCAGTTACTTTAGCCTGCAATAGTTTCTAGTGGTATGCAATCCTTGCCCAAAAGCTGTCCACATTCCTTATTCCCATGAAGACAATGCCTATAGCCTGTGGGAGGAAAAGTGAGGAGAGGGGTTTTGTTGCAAACACAAGCTTATATGAAGAATAGATAATTTTGTATTTAAAAGAAAAAAACAATTATCCTTGGTCATTATTTATTACTGTACATCCATCTGACAAATGACCACAGCTTTCATAAAACGGGGTTTGTCAAGCATTTGACAGTTTACTCTTTCTGAATTCTGGACGTTCTCATGTACTTTAAAACAGTAAGATTTATCCCTGTGTTCTTTCTGCAATAAAACCTCTACCTCTGGGAAACACTGTCTCTGCACTGACTCCTGACAGCAAGTACTGAAATGTTTCACTCAGATTAAACTGATAATTCTTTAATATGATAAAATAAAAGGAGTAATAAAGGTGGTTTTCAGCCTGGGTCTTGTTCTACAGATAGGGACTGATCGGAGACTGACTGAGCAACTGCATAAGCATGTACTTCCAGGCAACTCAGCTGGCCACCCACTCAAAGAGCCGACCCACCAATGAGCTAATTCCATGAGAAAACGATCATGTTTATCTATAATAAGTTTCAACTGCTTGTTTTTCCAGGAGTTTGGTAATCTTCGGGTCACCAAGAGAATCTGAAGGTCTGTTAAACATTAACATTAAACAAAATGGAAAAATGTGGATTAATTTCTCAGAGCTGCTGCATGAAGATTGGAATTTACTACGAATACCTCAGACACATTCCACAAGTCGTGGACGTCCACATCGTTTGCAGTTTTAAGTGAGGGGAACGGTGGAAAAATAAAACTGCAATGTAGGAACAAAAAAAGGGAGAAAAAACCCAAACCAGCAGCTGAATTGGAAATGTTGTCCCCAGGATGAGTGCTTTTTACTGTTAATGGAGAAATAGAGAGCGTGGCATATTTAATGGATTTTGTTTTTATTGTACAGCACTGAATAATTAACTGGGAAGCAGCATGTCACATAGATTTATCTTTTAATTAAAATAACGTGGTTCACACATATTTGAGTGGTAGTCCAAATAAATGCAATATCCAAATTTATGTTTTGTTTATCTTCCTGTTAATTATCCGGAGATTGTTCATTGTACAGCCCTGCATTTTCCCCCTCTCTGCATCTGTCTCTCTCCTTCTCTCACTCTCTCTTTCTCCCAGTAATAACCAGTCAGGTTTTATTAATGTATGGATAATTGTGGCTACATGAGTAAGGTGGATGGCATGAAACCAGCTCGTTCTTATAAAGTGAGATGAATGTGTCAGACTGGCTGATGCTTCCACCTGACAGCAATAAAGACAGGAACATTTTTTCTTTTGTCCTTGTCCCTAGAATCAGACTAATTTCCAATATCTGTTTTCTCATTAGAGCCAAGGCGAGTGGAAAACAATCATGCATTGAAATAACCTCAACGAAAGACAATAAGAACAAGATTTAACATTTGTTAACATGTCTCAAGATGTTTCATGGCAACCTATAGTTGACATCATGAAGTCAAACACTGTAGCCTATTGGCTGGTGGAGAATCCAGGAGTAGAGTAAGTCTGTCTCTCCTTCTGTCCTTTATCTAAACTGCCGTGGGAGTGCTGGAGCTGATCCCAGCTGTTGTCAGGTGACAGAAGAGATACCCCCATGGACAGGTTCCTATGGTAAGTCTTAAGGATGAATTCCCTTGAACCAAATTTTGTGCCAGTTTATTTCTATGAATATGTGAAACTAGTGAGTCTGGAGGAAGTGATCAACAAAGACCTAATGATTCATGCGCTGCACGATGGCAGTTCACCCAAAAGTTATCACGGCATTGAACTTCACACCAAAATGATTAACCTCCTGCTGTTGTTGAAGAAAATATCAAGAGATCACCAAAGCGTTTAGGCCTCGACTTAAAGTTCAAACACTTGTTGAGTTATTTCAGTCTATTACAATACGACTTGAGAGAGGCCAGAAACATGACCCAGAAAGAGAAACAGCCGTACACCTGTTCTTGCATCTTTGTACCAGCTCTTTGTTAAATGCAGAACAGAATACAAAGTTTTTTAAGGCCCTAGTTTTAAGGCCGAGACCTAGTTCCTCTGTATATTTGTGATCTTATCTGCCACATTCCAGTTCTAGCTCTTAACCAAAGCGACAGAACTAGAAAAGAAATAAATAATATAATATAGTCATAAGTATAATATTACATCATGAAAAAAGTTCAACTTTTCTTATTATTATGTTAGTATTAGTAGTATTTGATTATTAACATACATAGACTAGGGCCTGGTTTGTCATGTGTTATGTGCCTACTGCTTGTGTTCAAATGAACATTTTAATAGTTTCTATTTTCACATTTGTGTTTACTTTAATTCTGTTTTTTGGAAAAGATGAAATGTTGAGAGCATCATTTAAAGAAACTGTTTCAACTTTATTCTTTTTGGATTTCTTGGACTCTATAATTTTATATCAGATAGATATTATATAGATAGACATCAACACAAACAGACATAAACATACACATAATCAAACTATTCAGCCAGACAGACATTTCCCCGACACAGTCTAATTCCAGATAAGACTATCAAAAGGCTGACTGGCCCTGAAAATTGAATCCATGAATGGGGATGACGCTCATCTAATACACTGGCAATGTGCATGCCAGGGTCTGCTTGTGTGTGTGTGTGTGTCCAGCTTCACTATATATGTATCTGTGAGTGTGGTTATCTATCTATCTATCTGTCTATCTATCTATCTATCTATCTATCTATCTATCTATCTATCTATCTATCTATCTATCTATCTATCTATCTATCTATCTATCTATCCATCTATCTATCCATCTATCTATCTATCTATCTATCTGTCTATCTATCTATCTATCTATCTATCTATCTATCCATCCATCTATCTATCTATCTATCTATCTATCTATCTATCTATCTATCTGTCTATCTATCTATCTATCTGTCTATCTATCTATCTATCTATCTATCTATCTATCTATCTATCTATCTATCTATCTATCTATCTGTCTGTCTATCTATCTATCTGTCTATCTATCTATCTATCTATCTATCTATCTATCTGTCTATCTATCTATCTATCTATCTATCTATCTATCTATCTATCTATCTATCTATCTATCTATCTATCTCAGTGAGACAGTGAAATACAGTTACAGCTGTAAGAACATATGTTCTTGTTTGAAGGCCTGTCCATTTTTTTAAAATTACAAATAAAGACCTTTAATTGCATGTTGAACCTGCTTGCATCCAAACACTCCCTCTTGATGCCCTCTTAATACTTTCACCACACTCTCCCAATTCCAGTGAATGAGAAAGTCGTTCTTATAAAGTGAGATGAAAAAAGAAAGCCCCCCCACACTCATGCCTTGGAGCTCCTGACTAACACTTTGAACTGCTTCCTGGCTCATTTCCTGTGTAACAATCAGGGAGGACGTGAGGTAACCTGAGTCTGTGAGAACAAGAGACACGGCTCAGATGTACGGTACAGTATGCGACTGTTTGTTGCTGAATAATGATACCACCCTCTGCAACACAATATAACTCCCTCACCCAGGTTTGTGTGTTTATTATTGTATTTCAGTTTTCATAAAGCATTATTATTCTTTTGATTTTTGGATTATGTATCATGAATCCAACAGTAAAATGTGGGGGCAGCTACAAAGTGGGCCACATGATCAAACAAGTTGTGTGTTTACACAGGGCAACAGTTTAATAAGAATATCTAGACCAGCTGTTATAGAGATAAAATCAAAAAGAGTGCATACTATATCACAACACTGATAGCTTTGCTGGCATTAGAGCACTATTTATTTTCTGTTCCTATTAAACCCATATTCATTCTACTTCCTAATTTTACTCCACTTTTATTTCCCTCCATCCACATTCCCCAAGTTGGAGAATCACAGCTTTAATGAATGCATATAGTAGAATGTATATATACTGTATTTAATTGATTAATAAATCAATAATTAACGAAACCCTCTACACACTTCACATGATAAGTGTGGAAAAACTTCAATTCACATTGGCTGGTGACTACAATACAACATGCACTTGCGTACATCAGCAGAGCTTAATCAACCTCAACTAACTGTTTTATTAGAAACTCATTGCTTTTACTAACATAATCACATCACGGCGGACCAATCAGCATGCTGCATAGTGGCACGTTACCATAATGGAAAAGATAGGGGACAAATGACAGTCCATACTGCCCTCATTGCCTTGTTTCTCTCCATGTTGCTTTGCCCTCGCTGTTATTACAGGCTGCACCAGGCCTGTCCCTGCAGCTTTTTTAGAACGTGTACAGTCCGACCATTGCGAGTTGGGAAAGTTCACCTCACCAGAAAAATTTCCTCACTCCCCTACGGCCATCAAGTGTGTTAAGTGTGTCACGTTTGATGTCCTTTTCATACAGTCACCTTTTTCATGCGTCTCCATCATGTGCGACATCCGACCGTCACCCAACTGTGCACCAACTACTTCTCACAAACAGGAGCCAAGCCTTTTTTTTTTTTTTCCTCCATTATAATTAAACAAGTTTCCGCCTTTATTCCATGTCCATTAGCAGGGCCCATAGAAGTGCTTGGGAAATGGTCATTATCGTAGACAGAAATAGGAACATAAATTTGCTGTTAATGAAAATGTCAATTAGTGGTCTACTGTGTTAGAACGAGGCTGATAATGCCACCACTGTGAATTAAGCATCCACGCGGCTCGGTAGGGTGCCTCACATTCACATACTGTATGTTCATGCATTGACGCACCATGGAGACAGAACCATTCAAATACAGTACCATACATGTACAGTACATGATACCATACTAGTGTACTGTTAATTGAACAAAACTCAAAACAGAACCCTTTTTTTTTCACATCACACATTATGTGCTATCAAGTGCCGACTCATTTATCATAATTGTCACACATCTGCATAGAAAAATAAATAAGTTAATCACAGATTTTTTTATTTTTTTAGTAATATTTGCTGAAAGAAAATAAAAAACGTTCCACTCGTTAGTCTGTAGTTTCATCCTTAAGCTGTTTCGTCTCTGGAACCCCTGGGTTTGACGACTTGTTTTGATATTTTTATTCACATATTTGGATCATTAATCAAATGGCGGCATGGAGGGAGGGCAAGCAGAGGGGGATAGATGCAATCCATATAGCATATCTTCTTCAGGGCTTTGTGTGTGCTTGCGTGTGTGTGTGTGTGTGTGTGCGTGTGCATGTGTGTGCTTTGTAAGATCAATCTAAAAGTCCTCTGCAACAGCCACTTCAGACCCTGGGCGCAGTCACAAAAAAATGATTACCATTACACTCCCACCCTCCCCACACCTCTCCTCTCACTCTGAACAGACGATGAGGGGAAATAAATGTTGCCACACATACACACACACACACACACACACAAATATACCAGTGGCTGTAGTGCTAGAAATGACAGAAATAAAAAAGACGGATTCCCACCTAAATGTCAATATGAGAGGGGATGTATTAAAAGTGCATTTGAAATTCTTAGCAGCGTTCCACTTCATATCTGAATGTCTGGGTCTTGCACCCTTAAAAGCAAAGGGAAATAAATCAAGTTTGTTACTCGCGCCGAGACCCCTATAAAAATAAATAGATGAGCGCTGGTCACCTCAGAACCATTTTTTAAATGTCCCCCTAGCTGTGCTGTATCCATAATTATGATTTTGATTGTCTGTGACCACATCCTCCAAGATCAAATGTGAAGTGGAATAACAGCACCGTGGATGAAGAGATTTATTTGTTGTCTGCTGTGGCTACGGTTGTGCATGACAAACAGATAGCTAATACCTTGGGGTATAAAGTGCCTCAGCAACAATACTCTCTAATGTCTTTTGTTGCAAACGTTAAATATTGTGTAGAGAATGATGTTCTAGGTGTTTGGATAAGGTTTGTAGAAATAAAACCATCAAAATTTCAACCCTGTTCAGAAAGAATCATGTTACTTACACAGTGCGAGAGCAACAGCTTGGAATTTTTTTCAGAGCCAATTTTATATACATGATTTTTTGGAATATTAATATGTTGTAGGTATAGTTAAAGGAAGTGCAATGAACCTAGTATATTATCTAGTTTATCAATACAAATTAGGTAGAGATAGGTCAATTGGCAGTGGTCAATTTGAGCACAATCAGGCACCATAATGGCCTTATAAAATATTTTGCCTTAAACTCCCAATAAGTTGCCTTTCAGCACAAAATCAGCATGTTTATGTTGTTTAAAATGACTGCTTCCCCTATGGGAGGGAACTCTTTGTTCACCCAACTATCCAACCCAACCTCCTCCCTACAAATGTTCGCGTGTAAAGACTATGTTAACGTGTCATTTCAACTGTTACGGTCATATTCTACAAGACAGTCTCAAACTTTTGTGTTTCCCAAAACTGTTTGATTAATTCTAACTTGTTATCAATATACTGTATGACTAATTAGATCAGATCTTTGTTTTAACTTTTATGAACTAGAAAACACATAGCTTTTTGAGAGGGGCCAGCGAAGGAGATGGACAGGTCCGAGTCCGGGTCCAATGAGAGCTGGAACTCAGGTGCAGACCTGGACATGAGAGAGGAGTGGGGGAGGCTACAGCAAGGGAATTATCATCCCTGAGCTGCCAGATGTCTTCCCTGCACACGGTGCTCGCTGCCGGCGCTGCTCCAAAGACAGCCGTCTGCAGAAGTAGCAGGAGGCCTTGGGTGTCAACGCCAGGCCAGCGTGCTCCGGTCACATGCAGCCCACGCAGGGGCGGTGAAGGTCATCCCCAAAGTTGAAGCCCGAGCCACACTCGGAGCAGAAGTAGATCGGGTTCTTCTTTTTGACAAAGTATATCTTGCAATGTTCGGTTTTCAGAGAAGATCCTGCAGTCAATGTTGTGTATGTGGACATGATAGTGAGCAGTTAGGACACTTAGAAAGGCCCACTCCAGGTGGCCGTTGACAATTTTCTCTTCAGCTGCTGCCATAAGAAGGAATAAGACCCACAGAGCGAAAGCTCGGGGGCCTGCACCCAATTCACAGAAGCTTGGGTTACAATACATAACCAACACTTTTTATCACAGACACACACTTTGTCATAGTTTATGTCGATAAAAACACCACTGGCGGTTAAATGTCAGTGAAGATTCTCAGTCATCCAGGTGAAGTTATCTGGAAGTCAACTCCCAAAGTGATGGTGTGGTCCTGGATACACACTTTAATGTCCAGGACCTCATACTTTATGATTAGTATTATGTTTTCATTATGATATGTAGAGAACTTTTTACGCCAGATGTAGTGCTATGTATTTTTTCCAAATAATTTAATCATATTTTCATCAGCCCACAAAACATTTTGCCAATACTGATGTGAAGTGTCAATGTGCTCTTTGACAAACTTCCGGCATTCAGCAAAGTTTTTTTTAGTAAGAAGCAGCTTCCTTTGTGGTGTCCTGCCATAGACACACTGCCTGTTAAATGTTTTACCTACTGTAGACTCATGAATACTGATGTTAGCCAGTTCCAATGATGCCTTCCAATCTTTGGCTGTCACTCTGGGTTTTTTCTTTACCTCATTGATGAGTGTTGTGCTATTGTGGTCATTTTAACTGGCCGCACACTTCTTGGTAGAGTAGAATTTATTTAATTCTTGATCGTAGATCCTCTGAAAGCTTCTTTTGGCGATATATGGCTCACATAAGCATGAGGTTTTTATGGTTGTTCTCAATAAAGACAGAGTTGTTTGTTATTGATTAAGGTACCACAGACTGAAATGCTGCAAGAAAGAATGAACATATTTCCATCATCTACATAGAAGAGGTTTAGTCTGGAAGGCGTTGTTTCCTCGTGGCGCTCCCAGGAAATGCAAGAAGGGAATCTAAAAGTGAGTGAGAGAAACTCATGTAATAAACCATCCGATTTTAGCAAATCACAGCAGGTGTTCTATGTCTTAACTGCTTCAGATAAATTTTTTACTTCTCCAGGAGCTAAGAGGTAAAATCTGGACTTGATATATGTTTTTGTCACTGGAACTCAATGCAACACACAGTTACCTGTAGATACTGTACATGCAAATTGATTTCCTACACCTTTTCAGGTGTCACTGTAAAAAACGCCAGAATCATTGTTTGTCATTAGAAGAAAAATAAACACCTGCATGGTAACCTCCATGCACTCAGTACAATTCAAACACTATCATAGAAACACACACACACGCACTAAGGAAAGCTACCACAATCCAGCGAGTATTCACTTAGGTCTCTGAAACTGAGCTTTACTTTGATAGCTGTCATTTCTACACAAGAGTTTCCTCTGCTGCTGGGGGAAATAAAGGAGTTGGTGGTAATGGAGGATAATTACACATCTCTCTCTCTCTCTCTCTCTCTCTGCTTCTCACTTGTTTTTCCTCTGGTGCTGCATTGCACAGGATGGATGCCAGTGAAGTCACAAACTGCAGCATTCAGGCCCATTACATCTGCAATGAGTGGAGATGTAAGCAACATCTGGTGTCTAAGCTGTGATAGAGAGCGCTGCCTGTGCTTTTTTTTTGAATAGATATCTGGAGGCGACGCAGAGTGGGATATCACATCATCACATGTTAACTCTTCAAAGCCCACTTAGGGCAGAGAGACTAAGAGGGATGGGGAGAAAGAACAAGGGTAGGAGGAAGAGATGCAGGAACAACAAAGGCAGTGGAAAGAGAAAGGGGAAGGAGGACATACTTAGGGAAGAGGATAGAAGTACTGTAGATGATCTGATCTACAAATCTGACTCTGTCCTGTGCCCCCCCACCCCCTCCCCCATTCATAGACACACATAAGCAGATGGCAAAATGATGGACAGGATCATTTTGACATAAAGAAGGGCAGAGATGAATAAAATGAAAGAGCAATTAAACAAGAAGTGTTCTCAGTCTCAATAACCACTTGACCAGAAGTGCTGCAGTGGATTTGAAGGTCAGCTATGCTGGGTCAAATATCAAGGGCCAATTTGTGTCCACCATCAAGTGGAGATGGACTCTTGAAAAGAAAAGAAGAAAATGTGTATAAAAATGTGTATCAGGGTTTCTGTCAGTCACCAGATACCATGTTTTTGCTTGGTAAAATTTCTGATGCATTTAAAACTCAACACATTTACAGGATGACTTTAGTGAGCTGTTTTCCAACTGGGCTAAATGAATGGAATGAATGTAAACCCCACACTTTTTCAGTGCTGTATATACAGTGATACTTTACCTCATGTAAAGCCTGCAGAAAAAGCAAGTGAGAGGTACTTAAAACAGGAAATATCAGGTTAGTGGGATATTTTATTGAATTTGCGGGCATGAGGGAGCTGCATATGTGAGCAGCGGCAGCAGGTTGGTGCTGGTGTCACACTTCCCGCTGCTGTTAGTCTCACTATGATTGGCTCCCGGTGATGTCCTTTAAAGGTGGTGTGTGGTTAAAAATATAGGCTCATTCTGCTGTAATGACCCACTGCAGTAAAAAAAAGGTGAGAAGTTACTCTAACTTTGGATTCAGTTACAAAAGTCAGGTCTGTTTTTACACTGACGTCTGTCTTAGCATGGTTTTAGTGTTCATAATATAGAACAAATACCTTCTAGAGAACAAGCCAAATAAATCCAACGCCACATAGCAACACTGCCTTATTTAATGTGGATTTCACTCAATTGTTTTTAATGGCAAAACAAGGGATCACCTTCAAGTGCAGTGACGCATCAAGCTGAGCCTTCAGCTGCTGTTACGGTGACACACAGCTGATCAGCAGCCAGCCTGACAACTTCATTCACCTAGCACCTGCTAGCTGTCACTCACACAGGAGACAAATGTACGTGTGTGTGCATGTGTGTGTGTGTCTGTGTTTCTGTGTATGTGCATCCTGAGGCTATTGATAAAGCTGTCAGACTGAGGATGAGACATGTCCATCACCCTACTTTATCTCTTTTTCTGTCTGTTGAGCTCTTATCCTCTCTTTCTCCTTCACTCTCTCTCTCTCTCTCTCTGTGCCCTTGATCTCTCTCTGATCAGCATTCCCTATTCATTCTTCATTACACCTCCTACACACAATAAACCCCCTACACACCCTCACCTTCCACTGCATGTAGTTATTCACACTTGGATTTTTATATTGGGTATATAAAAGTGGTCCTACATGGCACAAACCAATGCTACTACTTCCCTTCTGACAACACCCCTTTCTATCAGGAACCTCCAAACAAGTGTGTAGAACAATACTGGACTGATGGACCCCAAGATGTACAAATCAGTTGCTGGATTAATTTAATCATTCACTACATCAGTTACATCAGTTAACAACATTGGTGTTCATTTGTTTTGATATTTCCCATGGGAAACTGTTGTGGACAGTATATATGATGCTGATACTATATGATAATCTCATACAATGGCACAAAAATGGCGTCTGGCATAACACTTATTTAAGTGACACCTAATAAACATGGTTGGGATAAGTAAAAATGAAGGTTTGCTCAAGAAGTGACAGCTTCCCTAACTTCACAACATGTT
Organism: Anabas testudineus; assembly: GCF_900324465.2. Taxonomy (NCBI): domain Eukaryota; kingdom Metazoa; phylum Chordata; class Actinopteri; order Anabantiformes; family Anabantidae; genus Anabas; species Anabas testudineus. The sequence goes on along the minus strand of NC_046612.1, from coordinate 24,850,187 downwards.
CATCACATGATTAAGGTTGCAATAACAGGTATTGATGCTTGTTTTATACTGACTTGAACTCCGGTTTCCTGTAGGAAAGCCCTATGGCCTGGTTGTGCCACCCATCCATCTCAACATCCTTCTGACAAATGGGTGGGTGTGTTTTGTTCACTGCAGCTGCTAGATATTCACTTATGGATATTGTTGATATTGTTTATTAGGAGGACACTCTCTTACACTGCTGTTAATTGTGCAATTGTGCACTTAAATAAGTCCAATTAAGTGAAACCTGTTTCACAAGCTACTGTCAGATACAAAGGGTTGAATAAAAAATGGACTATAATATGCTATAATATTCCACAGTATTCACATGTATGTTTACAGCACAGTATTCCCAGAGTAGTAAGTTTTACCCAGCAATACACAAAGATCACTCCTTTCCACATTGCAGGTGTTCAATACAGAAAACCTATTGCTAAGGTCTGTGCTTGTCCAAATATCAAGGGGATTAATTAAAAGTCAATTAGTTGGTGAAGGACAATTGAGTAAGATTAGAGGTTTCTCTGTGAATTGAGACACAGCCCTACCTCTTCATATATTATGCCCTTTCATGTGCAGGGTGGTAAATGGACGTCTTCCCATGTATTTGTACTCAGTTTAAATGTTGTCGCTTATGCAAATTTAATGAGCATTTTAGTTGTATCTTTTTTAATGTGCGCACCACAGCCTGATGCATAATTAAAGACTGTACAAAATGGAACATGCTTATGTTGGCTTATTTTAATCCAATGGAGGAAAATTAAAAAAAGAAATACATAAATGGAAAATGGTCATATCAAACATATTAAAGTCCTTGTAAGGAACAAGCCTCTCTGTGCAAAATATTACAAAATATAATAGAGCCCTTTGTTTGGTCATTATTATAATACTGTATGAATTGAACATGAAGTGGATTTGGCCAAATACAATTCTGGTGTCAGGTTTGACAACTGATTATAGATCTTCTACACGCTGAATGATACAAATTCGCTAGAAGCAAAAAAAAAAAAAAACAATACACAACTGGAATTGTGCTTTTATAGCCACCTGGTGGTGCCGGGCAATGTAGAATTTATTCATCTGGCCTTTTTCACTGAAAACAGCAGCATATGTTGTCTGGAACTGACACTGAAAGGAGTGAGCAAAACAATAAAAAAAGTAAAAGCTAAAGAACAAGCTGAGAGATGAGAGTGAAGTGCTTTAAATCTGTATTTGCTGTGTTTTCTGTTAACTTTAGCATTAATTATTATTATTTTTTTTTTAAATGTTGAAAAAGAGACCACTGGACATTGAGACTGTACTGAAAGTGCATGGATGTCCTGTGTCATTTTACAGCGGTGGTGTACCTAATCTGATTCTGATACAGTGCCGAGTTCATGTTAGTCGAGACAGACAGCTTATTGTCATCGTCTTCTGCCCCTGACACGTGCCCCCACCCCCGCCCCATCTGATAGTCTCATCACTCCTCAGTGCCGTGTCTCCCACCTGACGGCTTCAGCCTACCGCAGGCTGGATAATCAACATCCTGTCAGTATACTGTCAATATTCTCCTAACATGAAGTGGACATGGAGTCACAAATGCATCCACACACAGACACAACCAAATGTGCACAGTGGCACACATCCACAGCCCTGCTCTTTGTGTAAACCACAGAAAGTGTTTACAGCATGTTAAGGTGAACTTGTCATTTCCCACCATACATGTCCCGGAAGGGCTAATGGACATACAAACCTCAACTTGGTAACACTTTATAATAACTTTTCACTATTTAGCATTAGTTAAGCCCGAATAAATAAATAATTCATTATTTACAAAACATTGCCTCTACATAATAGGCATTAGCAACCAGTTTATAAATACCATCTAAATACAGTATATAAATACAATACCATAACATAACAACATACAACATATAAAAACATTTGTTTATCATCTTCATTCTTGATCAAAAGGCTAATTACATGTACATGTTTTATTAATGATCTAGCTATACTTTATTTTGGACTTAACTATAAGAGTATGCTTGCTGATCACAAGTATACTGTTGCCAAACGACAACAACAATATACTGTATTTCTAAATTAAAGTCAAACTCTTGTGAAATGACTCTCTGCCAGAAACTGAATGCCGTCTGCAGGAGCATGCACAATCTGTTAAAATGTACCATCCAGTTTGTCTGTGTCTACAGCTGATTTTATCTGGCTCACATGCCAAAAAATGATATAACATGTATCTACGTGGTAATAGGGAGAGTTTGATTTGTGAGGGTTTGAGGAAGTTATTTTGGAAAAATTACAATAAAAGAAAAAGGAATCTGTCGGTGTTCCTCTGTCTTAACTGGGCTCCATTTAGGTTTATATTGACAGGATTGTTTGCCAGATTTTTGTATGAAATGTCAACTTGCTTCATTATCAAATCATTAGGTTGTGAATAATATACATGTTACATTACCCAAACAGAAAGAGTACAGATACGTATTAATGCAAAAGATTCCTGAAACCTATCTGTCATCTCCTTTTTACCCATTTAAATAGACATTAGGACCAGTATAACCAGTAAAATACAGTTATTACAGCCAACACGTTGGTTACATATTGTAACCCAGGATTTTGTGAATTGTGCGCAGCCCCCTGGGCTTTCGCTCTATGGGTCTTCAGGCAGGATCTTTCTTGAAAACTGATCTTTCATGCAGCCAGCTCAGGCACCAGTGGGGCCCAAAACCCAGGGGGCTGCAGTCAATTCACAGAGCTTGGGTTAAAATATGCAACCAACATAACCAACTTTCTATTTCGCTGGTGCGCAGCCCCCTGGGCTTCCACTCTATGGGTCAGAGCGAAAGCAGGAAATGTTCTACGCCCCACTGGCCGACAAACCCAGGAGCATGGACCTGCAACCACAGCAAAGCCACTGAAAAACCCCCAGATGGCCATCGGCACAACACAAAAACCAACTAACAAACCAGGTCCACAGTAGTACCTAGGCCAAGAGAGGCCACGCATTACACCTGTGACTCACCCAACACTGTATGAGTCATAGAGGAACATGTCACAGGATTCCAGACATGTTGGCAAAATGCTTACTTTTTTACACGGTGTAAATTACAACCGATGATACTCTAGCCATGACTTGAGTGAAAATGGAACAACATCCTCTGTGTGCAGTAAAGTTTTATACCAAATCAATCAACCAAATCAAACCAATCAAAAGCAGTTAATAGCCAAGAGCAGAAGACTTTCAAGTTTGAAATCAATGCACAACACACACTAATGTAATTTACCCCTCTAAGATTTGCCAGCTTAATATGGGAGACTTTTGGAGTAATTCTATTTTGCTCCTAAACTGTGCCATGACTACACCAATTGAGCTCTAAAACTGACCAGTTTTAGACAGAAAAGGTCACAGTGTTGTTAAACTGAGAGGCTGCCTTTGAGAAAGATGTTGTCAGTTTGGTGTGACTCTAGAAAAAAGGTCAGGGGGTCACCAAAAACATTAGGCCTCATCCTCTTTGGGACATTGAATATCCACAAAATCTTGTTGATCATGGTGGTGCATGAAAAGTGGCCAAAGGGTTCTTTTTAAAGACCTTTGGGATTAAACTGAATTGAACTGCAGTAGTTCATGGTTCACAGTGTTTCATAGTAGGGCATGGTCGTTCATGGTAGTTTTATGCCGTATTGTTATGGAAACCCACTCGGCCCAGGTTTAACTTTTGTTTTCATTACCCTGTGGCTTATTTGAAGACACATTACATATGTAATTTGACCCATTGCCAACATATAAATGATAATACCAACAGCATTCAATGCCTTACAGAGATACTAAACAGCTAATAGAAGCCCAAGTATTTAATTATCTTCAGTATCAATTCTTCTGTTTTTTAACATTTATCTTTTTTCCCGTTCTTTTTCATGGCTGGTGGGAGGCAGAACATATGGATATTTATTTAATAGAAGACTTCACCAAGCTCAGTGTAATTACTCTTACCTAGAAACAATCAAACTTGACAGAAACATTACGACGTGTGTGAAAATGGAGTACAAACAACATTGAAAGGATGATTGGACCTGACAGCTATATCAACTCTAAACTAATTGACAATATTCATATGACAATTTTTTACAAATTAGTGCTGTTTTGCCGAAAACGATTGGTGATTTCCATCAAACTGGCTTGCTTCATTTTGTGATCAAAAGGAAATTAGAGAATAATCTGTGGTAACAGAGATAAGGGAAAATAACAGATGTTCTCACATCAGTAAAATTTTGAATTCTGTGTGAACATAACTCCCAGTTTTCACCATTAATACTTTCGTCTTTTGATGGTGTTTTAACATAGAAACGCTTTGTGAAAAATGTGTTTATGCATGTTTATTTAATTGTGTATAATTCTTTATTCTCATTTATTTATTTATTTTTTGTGATATCATTTTAGTTGTTTCTCACGTCAACTCCGGCCTTCAACATTAAAGTGTGGCCAAGTGTTAAGACTTGGTTTTAAAGTAGAGGATGATTTAAATTCTGCCTTTAGATTCATTTAGCTCTTTGTTCAAAAAGCAATTAAATGACAACTAATGACAGTGAACATGCATAGATTGTGATGGAAAGTAAACTGTTTGGAGTGATGACATTTAACAAAGACATATAATTCTGTGGTATGTGGTGGCTGAATGGATATTACATCCATGCATGGAGATTTAGATAATTAAATATAGAATTTTGTAACGTATAGGTTGTCTTTTTAATATAAACTTGTAAGACAGAAAAACATCCTAGAGGAAAGTAAACACATCTTAGTGTTTGTGAGTGTATGTGTATATGCATGCATACAGTACTGTATGTATATAGATGTTTGTGACAGAGAACTAGTGTCTAGTAGCCCCACCTTCTGCACTCCATTTGAATTGTCCCCTGAGTCTTGTGTGCTGAACCCAGGTCCATGGTGTCCAACCCTTCCACTGATCCTGCAATGACAGCATACCCTCTCTACCCTCATACACCCTTCCAAGTCTGGAGCTTCCCTGGAGCTCCCATGGCACACGGCCACAGTCGTGCCCCAGGAACAGCAGCCCCTGTGGGTGGGCACTCAGCTGGCTGTCAGCTCCCACAATATCCACCATCTAGCTTCCATCCTGGAAGCACAAGCTCTGCCACTTCTGGCATTGATCTCCATATGTTTTGATGTTAGAGCAGCCCTTCTCTCACTTTGACACCCACATTGTGACTTGATGTTGCCCTTGTAAGACTGGCACAAACACACATACCCTCAGCACCACCATGGGAGGCAGAGACAGAGAGATGACAGCTATATCAGCTATATAAGGTTTACCCTGCAAGCCTGTGCCTGATTCCACAGAGAATGACCAAGTGACCTTAAGAAACTCCAGTCTAGACAAAAGAGGTCAGCGACAGGGTTGGGTTACTTTGCAGTCATCCACAGTTTGCAAACTCTGTGATTGAATATGCACATGTTTTGGTTTCTTGCTTCTCTGTTTGCTTTATCCTGCCCTGCCAGAGGGATGGAAGAGTACAGTGTCAGCTAAATAGTCTTGGATGTGGTTGGAATTCAAATTAATTTCATAGCAGATAAGTCAGCAGAATGATTACAATGTAATTATGACTGAAGTTACAGGTTCAATTTGATGTTAGCATAGGTACTGCAGCAGTTTAGTTGTTTTTTTTTTTTTTCTTTCTTAGTTTTCTGTCCACAACCAATGTAAGGTAATGTATTCATATGTGACATAAACAACTAACTATGATTGCAACCCTTCAAAGCTATATACATTCTGAAAATATTTAGAATAGGCATGGACAGCAAAGGTGAACACAGAAACAAAGCAACAAAAATGACCTGCACATCATTCCTGAAAGTCTAAATTTTGGCAATTCCATACTTTGCCTGCCCTCACCTCTCTCAAAGAGGACAAAGATCTTGACTTTGTTCATTGGAGGCCTACTGTGGATGACCTATTGCAGCCAAAAACTATCTTAGCCAAGCAAGTGATACACTACACTCTATTTGGAGGCAGTTTACCAAATGGTGATAGAGTCAGTCGGGACTGAATAATGGGAGTGTACTGTAGAAGAGCAGAAGTGCACCGTAATTGACTTTGGCGAGTTGAACCTCTTAAGCTGCATCCTCTGCTGCACCTTCTTTGTTAGGGAGCTGATACTCTGCTCCCATTGGACGTTCTGTGTAATTATGGTGACCTGCTATGTTTTCACGGGGCATTCACATACACTTGATGATAGGTTGATGGCAGTGCTAGGTTGTTTATGAACCCCACAAGCATCTCCATTGTTTTTGTAGCATTAAGCTGGAAATTGTTTTGGTCGTCAGTTGGTGAATCTTCAACTTATATGCAGATTCATCACCCAGTGAGGGCGGTGTAGTCCGCCCAAATGCAGGAGCTTGATGGACTGTTGGTTGGTGGTGCAGCTGTTCTGTTGGGAGTATATAGGAAGAAGCATAGAGGTGAAAGAGCAAGCCACTGTGGGGAGCTGCTACTAATAGATTGATGGTCAGAAATAAGTTGACCCAACTTCATTAAGGTAAAGGTGAGGGGGCCAGAGAATGCATGATGTCAATGAATATCCTCGTACCTGTAAAAATAACCATGATGCATGTGTGAAATAAGGCCTCTTTAAGGGCACTTTCATGGATATGAAATACCATTTCACTTGTTTAAATAGCTGCCATTTTAACAAGCATAAACAAGCAGAACTGTTTACAATTCAACTACAAAAGTTCTTTAGAAAAGAAAATAGTCCTTGAATGTGCTTATAGGAGAACACAGAGAACAGAAGAAGAAAGCACAGCAGAGGCAGCAGAAGTGTGGATGTGGACAGATGGACAGGGAGTTTTTTGTTTAAACATCATCACCATCCTCATCATCCATGTCAGTTCCATCCGCCTGGGACTGGTTGCTCAGTGGGAAGATGATGTCTCCAGTCCACAGAGAAATGGCCATCAGGGACTCCACTCTCTGCTGCAGTTCTTTCCCCAACATAGTCATTAACACTATCCTTCCCTCACTATGCACAGCATTACAAAAAAGATCAAACGAGCACACTTTAAGCAAAGCCCATCCCCAGCTTCTCTTTATCAAGTTATTTCCGTTCCTTGGAGTGTGGTGATGCATCCCAGCTCAATTATCTTAAAATATTATGTATATGCATGTTTATTCTCTGTTTTCAGAATGATAGACTGTAAGCACCCTGTTTTTTTAATATGCAAACCACCCTTGTCAACCAAGCTGGGATTGAGAGGCTACCAATTATTTGGTGTCAGACAGTGAGAGATGATTATCTAGGCGAGGGACTTGGTTCATCCTCCGCAGTTAGGAAGTGGCGTATTGATTGGCCATCAGGGAGCTAATAACACAAGGTTATCTACATGTAGCATGTGACAGTCTCTCTACTTAAAACAGCAATCCTATCTAGATTTAATATGTTCTTATAGCACTGATCTGGGGAGAGAGGGAAAGGTTGTGCATCCTCCAGGGCCTAACAAAGGTCAAGCTATTGTAAAACTATCTACATGGACGTGGCAGGATCATGTGCTGTGCCATCACTGCTCGCTTTTATAGTTTCATTGGGTGCCTCCTGCTGCTTGTATTGATCTCTGAAGTGGTGGTTTTAAACATTTAAAGAAATTTTATATTGACATATCCATAACAGCAACATCAGTGATAGTGGAGGTAAGCATTAAGTGTTCCTCTTGTTCTCATTTCAACAGATTTGAACATGTTCCCCTGCAGTGGTGTCTAGGAAAGCAGATAGCTGTGAATTAAATAACAACAACAATAATAATAATAATGATAATCCAGTAATGGGTGCTAATACTTCCAGCACAGGGGATTGGAATTCACCACAAGAGTAGTTTGGTGCTCGTATTATTGAGGCCTGTATTAAATTTACATTGGCTGAACACTATGTGTGCAACAGATTTTAAATATATATTTGTAACCAGCTCCTTGCAAATATGTAGCTGTTAATATATAAGCAGCTTCTTCATTTATTCTTATTATTAATAAAATAAAAGGTTTCCTGTAAAATAATGCAAATAGGGATTACATTTACTGTACCACATTTTCTTAAAACTCGCTGAATGAAAATAATACCCCAATAAACAGCCTATACTTTCCAGTGGCAAATACTGCTACATTTCCCCATGTGAAAGCAGGATAGATAAGCCACATATCTATTTAAATTGTGCCATTCACTGTCACAAACAGGCCCAACAGTAAGTGCATCGTGTGCACAGTGTCATAATGTGTGACGCTGTCTGCCACAGTGATCTGTTGTCTAAACATAAATCACAGTGGCAGCAGAGAGAGGCACTGTTTCCTTGTTACTATAAACCTGTAGAGAGCCTTTCTCCTGAGAAATCAGAATGACCTCAAACACAACGTTCCCCATCCACATTCCAGTTCATGGTCTTAGACGTGTAATACCTCTCTCTCTTTCAATCTTCCAGGGCATGCATGACTGGAAATACATTAAAGCTTATACAAATATGGGGAAAAAAAATTCTCATATGGTCAGAACAAGAGTGGATTGTAATCTGAATGCTTGTAAGTTATTATTGGTGTGTGTTTGGGCATAATCCAACTTGGTCCTAGTGGGCTAACCTGATGGCCAGGACATTAAGGTATTGTAGATTACCCCATTGTTGTTCAGGCTAGAAAAAAAATTTAAAAATACGGGGCGCTGGAATAAAAGATTACCCAAGTAGAGTTCAAGGTTTTGGTGAGGAAATACTCTAGGGAGGCTAAGCACTCTGTGAGCCTCAAAGATTACATTTCAGTCCCTGGCTTGCAGTCAAAAGCTCGCCAGACGGAACAGGAAATTGTGTCGCTGTCAGTGAAAACGCGCAGAGAGAAATGTAAATGGCCCTCCCAGTAACGGACACCTCATATGCAACCCTGGTTGTGTCCCCTGGGCTCTGCCTGTCCACCACGTCCATCTTGTGTCAAATAGCTGGATTTAATACTGTAGAGGGATTGCGGTGCTACGTGTGTGTGTGTGTGTGTGTGTGTGTATGCAGGAAACTGGGAAACTATGAAGTGACGGCCGGAGCAGCAGTCAGATCACGCAGGAGACACATTTACATGTATGTGATATTTTTATTATATCTAAGAAATTATTGAAATGCCATTATTAGCAAACCACTTTTGTGTAAAGCTGTAACAAAAATAAAATGTGTGATCATGACATGAAACAATTCAGAAAACAAAGAGCCATATCAGTCGTGTTAGCAAACTCAAATTTTTGAATATAAACTACAGCCATTGTTAAAATGAAAGCCTTCATGTTCAAACTGTGTCTCCCAGCTGACAGTTCCATTTCAGAAATACTGTCAGAGACAAAACAAACACATCTAAAGGGAACAAATTACAGCCACTAAGATTACCTTCAGTCAGGCGCCAAACAGAAGCCAAGAAAAGCTGTCAGTCATTTTAGAGAATAGACTGACACACACACACACACACACACACAAAGCAAGTGTCTGCAGAAAAGTGTGACAACCTACAGTACCTGTGTCTAAACACAGCATCTCAGGGATGGAGTGGAAAAAAAAAAAATCACTGGCGTCCACAAAAACCCGGAAAAAACCCTGGTACCCCAGCAACCGAATGACCACAACTGAGGGTGGACAAAAAGCATCCACCATAATACTTATGATTCGGATTATGCCCATGGGAATCAGAAAGCAGTTCCACCCATAAAGGTGGAGAAGAATCAAAGAAGAATCACCACAGCAACAGTGGCAAGTGTAGATTCCTTAGGCTTTTAATTTTTTAATTCATAGAGGTCTGTGTGACTTTCCCACAGCCTAAAAAAGTAATTGTTATCTTAATTATTGTTAACAATATAAAGTCTATGGACAGAATGGGAATGTGCAGATGTTTAGTAAACACAAAAAGCAAACCTGGAAGATTAAAATTGTTTTGGCTCATGCACCAGCTCATCTGTTTGTGAGCTGTGGCTTTTTACTTTGTATTTTGTCTAAAACCTTTTTGTCTAACAATCCTGTATTTTGCACATTGTTGATACTCACAATGACAACTCATTTTAACCTGGACATGGTCTTTCTTTCTTTTCTAGTCTAAACTATGGTGTTTGTAATGGCAGGAAATACATTTAAATGATGCACCGATAGAGTTATGGTGTTTACCTTGAGCTGGAGAGGACTCTGAAAAGGACACTTCATCTGAGTCCATAATAAAACATGTTATAAGCAGTTGTCATTGACCACGGTAGGTAATCAGTATCTATTTAAGGCTTTAAATGCAAGAAGACAGTGTGTGTTTTAAAGTGTGTATGGGAAGAAAGCAGCGAGTGGCCTCCAAAAGGAGCATTGTAGGTCATGTAGCAAATCAGGCCTACAGGGTTTATTGTGAATCAGGTGTTACTACCAGCACTCTATCCAAAACAGAGAGAGTGAGAGACTGAGAAGAAAGAGTGGGGAGCGATTTATCAATGCAAAGTTAATAACATCCATTTGAATCTAACTAAAAATCAATATTTCATTACCAAATTGTTAGCGGGAATGAAGAAGGATTGGGGAAGTTGCGGTGGCTGTGGTGGGAAGGAGGCGTCTGAGAGTTCGATGGGGAAGACGGGATGATTCATGAGGCCATCAGGATAAAAAGGAGGGAGGGATGGCGGGATGGAAAGAGGACGATAGAGGAGGGTGCTGGAAAAACTTGGAGGGGTTTGTTCGCCAGTGACCTTGGTGATGAGTGGAAAAATATATGGAAGAAAATGAAAGGAACTGTCATGTGCCTACAGGTCAGAATCAGCTTATAAATCAAACTAGAGAGCATTTGCGTTAGTATATTTGTGGGTGTGTGCTTTTTAGTGAGGGCGCTTTGTCATGAGGAAACCCACAGTTTTTATACTAAAAGTTTTTTGTCATTTTTTAAAAGATTTAAATGATGCTTTGAAAGCTCAGATTTACTTTTGTGACAAACCAAGTGCTTCCACACTGAAAAAGGACATTTGTGTGTAGTTTTTTTTTACTTTTCCAAAGTGCTATAATATATTTTGTAATGACGGCCCAAAAGGTACAGATGTGGCAAAAATTGTTGGTACCCGTCTGTTAAAGAGAGAAAAACCCACAACGGTCACTGAAATAATGTCAAAGTGACAAAAGAGAATGTACTTAAAATTAACTCATGAAAATCTTGCCTTTGAGTCAGCAGAAGTAAAAACAAAAACAAAAAAACAAAAACTAATGACACTAGCCTGGACATAAATGATGGCACCCTTTGCTTAATATTTTATTGCTCAACGTTTTGAGGCAATTAATGCAATCGAGAATGTTCTGTAAGGCTCAATGAGACTTCTGCACCCCTTGACAGGCATTTTTGCTCCTCGCCTCCTCCAGACTGCATGTTTCAGCTCTTTCCACAGATGTTCCATTAAGTCCACTTTGACTCAAACATTGACTGATGGTGCGATTTGAAACTGATGTACCTTGACCTTGGATTTTACCTCTATGGAAGTTGTTCTGAACTCTTCTCCGTATGTGTCTCTTCAGGGAACTTAAACTTCTGAATAATACGTGCAACTGTAGTCACAGAAACATCACGCTGCTTGGAGATGGTCTTATAGACAAACATGTTTAAGGTAAAGGCAATAACTTCAATAGACTAACTGACATCTGTGATGCTAATTACAGAACACTTTAGTTTAATATGTCTCTATTATTATTAATTATTTTCTAGGGATGCCATCATCTTTCAGTCCAATTTCATTAGTTTGTTTGTTAAAAAAACTTCTGTTGAACCATAAATCAAAAGCAACGTCTGAGTTAATTTTTAGTAATTGTTATTTGTTACATGTCAAGTTCTTTTGGTGACCTTTGTGTTTTATTTTTTTCCTTTAAAGTTTAACGGAAGGATACCACCAATTTTTGCAATATCTGTACTTTTTAATCCTACCAACTAAAGTCTTGGAACCTTCCCTGGCGTAAAACTCTCTTCAAGGGAACAGTGATTTGCGTTTCCACAGCTTGGTCAAAAACCCTTGAAGATTAAGCAAACTAGACACTAACTGTCAGCGTATTTAACCAATCTGTGATGTTCATCACCAGCAGTTCCTGGGCCTTCAGAAAGTATTGCTCTCCATTTAGGTACAGGAATGAGGTCTCTGAAAAGTTCCTGTAGTGGAAATGAGTCTAGACAAGGAACAAGAACTGTCCTTGGCATTACAGAACTGTTTTTTTTTTTTTTTTTCTTGAGAGAGTTTAGTGATTTAAAAAAAAAAAAAAAAAAACTTTTCTGATATAAGACTTTAGACACTCTCTTCATAGTTAAGTCCCATAACAGTGTCTATTATGGGGATTTGTATGTATGTACCATAACTGAAGGGAGACAAACCATATGGACGTTTATATCATGATTTATATAGTGATGATTATATTGAGCTTGGTGTAATTACATTTACGGGAACGATCACACTTGACAGATGTCACAATGTTCAAAGTGAAAGTGAAGTGGGAAACAACCACCAAAGAATGATGAAAACTGACAGCTATTTCAGCTCTCAACTACATGACAATTTTCATGTGACAGTTTTTATGGGCTGAAATCGTCAGTGTAGTAGTGATTTCCATCAAAGCAGCTTAATTGGACTCCGCATTAAGATTTGTGTGTGACTGTGCATGTGTAGATGCAGCGACTTGTGCGAGTGCGCCGGGTGGGGGGCTTGATCGTGTTATGTAGGTGGCTCATAGTTTATATAGTTAAACTTTCGTGACAAATGGGAAGTTCAGTGACTGTTCAATCACGCTACAGACAGACACCACACTCAGACGTGGCTATAAGGCCTAAATTTGTCAAACCCATCTCACTGTGGGTTTGATCAAATCAAACTTGTTTGTCTTCGCACCTCATCCTAGTACTCCACCGAGAGGAAGTGTCTTTTTTTTTGACAGCGTTCCAGATTGCATGCACATCAGGTGACAATTAAGACATAACAACATAAATTGTCTGCCGTCACATCCAGTTACCTTCAATCTCTGATGCCTTTCCTCTCCAATACAAAAAAAGAAACAGACACAGAGAAAAAGCTTCTATATTACCCTGGCCAAAACCTGACAGTTTGTAGTGCATTAAATTAACGCCGTCTCTTCTTACCACCTCCTCATCCTATTCACATCCACCTATAATGAGCAATTATAGTTAGGCGGGCCCCATCTGTAAAAGTTTTTTCTGTGTTGCTTTTTTTCCTCAGCTTCTCTGAGATCCTGCTGCGACTTTCTTCACCCCATTTACCGTGGCACATTTCAAACAATCCAAATATGGCACATGTGCTCTGAATAATTCAGCTGCTGCTAACATTAAACAACTGTTAACATGCTAGAAAAATTTGTTATGCTTGCTTGACATGTTTGCATCTTTTAATAATTAATGCATTTGTCTTAATTAACAACAACAGTATTTTAGCCGTGTTTCTCCGTTCTCAAGAAAATAAAGTAGAAAACAGGCAATTGTGCTATAAATATTAATTAGACGCCCTTATTAAAAACCAAGATAATGCACAATGGAGGAGGGGAGTGGTTATTATTAAAAATTGACAAAATATACAAATCTTTCTTGTCACATGTTCAGGTATCGCTATAGCAAAGGTTCTTTGTTACTTGCTCTGGAAATACAGCAAACATATAATTGACAAATCATATTAGAGTATCATATTGAATTCACTAGAAATACTGTTGTTGTCAACGGACTCTACTGATTAATGTAATAATTATACCTATGTTATTTAGCATTATAAATGTCATCCCATTAATCATAGACCCTCTGTGTATTTGAAACAATTTTCTCAAATATGTTAGACGCACGCAAACATACACACACATTTTAACTTCCTGGCAGAGCTGCTTTAGTCTGTCATATTCTTTGGATGTCTCATGTGTTTGGCTCTCTCGTCACTCCATACTATCTCTTTTGGGTTGAGGTCTGGCACTGACTTCACATTCTGTTGTGGACTTCCTGTATTTTGGGTCACTGTCCTGTTGAATCACTCAACGTCTACAGAGTTTCAGTTGACATACAGACTTTTTATATTATCCTAAAGAATTTTTGGATACACTTGGGAATGTATCTTCCCCCCCAATCATTGCAAGCTGGTCAGGCCCTGATGCAGCAAAGCAGGTCTAAATCATGATGTTTCCTCCACCATACTTCATGATTGGATTTTTGTGATACTACTGTTGAGTGTCAATGTGCTCTTTCGCAAACTTCAGGCATTCAGTAATTTCAGTAAACATTGTATTTGTTAATATATATATATATATATATATATATATATATATATATATATATATATATATACTGTATGTATATATATATATATACTGTATATATATATATATATATATTTACATAGAGAGAGAGAGAGAGAGAGAGAGAGAGAGAGAGATGGTTTTAGAACATGATATGAAACCAGTATGCAGCCACTTAAGATGTAGCAAGCTCTTCTCTCTTTCTTGATGCATACAATGCACCAAATTGCCATATGTTATTCCAAACGCACCCAAATTGACTTAAATGCATGGGAATTTTTTTTTCAGGAAAGAATGCCTTTGTCGAACTGAGATAATGCTGTATTTAAATTTTCATGGGTGGTGTCCTTGTTTTGGCTGAAAGAAGGGGCTAGACGACGTGAAAGCGCTCAGCCACTCGGAGACGAGCCAAAAATGCAGCTGTCAATGAGAGGAGAGACAGGCGACAGGCATGACGCCCTATGTGCCGGATGACTTTGGGAAGACTTTGACAGCCACCCAGGAAGGGAAGTTATTTTCCCTCCTTTTTTCTCAAGCTGCCGCATGATTAAAAGCCAAATGAGTGACACTGCTCGACACCCCAAATCAGCCCACTGCATTAATATTTCACACAGATGGCAGCTGTGTATCAAAACAACATGCAGCTAAGGACAAGAGGAGGAGAGGAGTGTTGGAGCAGAGTAAAGATCCTTTAGTGGTATGGCCATGTGTTCTTGATTGACTATGTTTTAAAAAATTAAAAAAGAACAAGGGAAAAAAGACAAATACGCATGATTTTTATGCAAAGGTTTAAAAGAATTGTTCAATATCAAACTGTAGATTTCACAGGTAGATGTTTTTGCATAGTTTATTTAAACCTGTATGTACTTTTTACTGTATTTTAGGTTAGGAGATACACCAATGTGACATCTAAGTACAGTGGCAATCAGGACAACTTTTACGCCTTTGTCTGGGCCCAAAAGTGGTACTTGAACACACCACAAAGACTAAAACCGGGGGGTGGAGCTACCATGTGCATTCTGTGCCTAACGGGAGAATAACTCAAGAAGGTGGCAGCAGTCTGCATTTTAAACAAAACAACATTTACTGTTTTCATTGTCATTACAAATGTATTTCAGTTTATTTATTTCAGATGGACACGTCACGAAAATATTTTCTTACTGGAATGTTCAGATGCGGTGAACATCAAAAATAGGTAGAGGCTGCCATGTGCACCCTCTTGACTACATTGTTTGCTTGTTTTTAACACCTCAGTTTCCCTTCTTGTGCGCTGAATCACTACGATGAACAGCCAATCAGAGGGGGCTCTCTCACTGAAGGGCACCGCCGTTGAGTCCACATGTCGACTCAGCTGAAAAGCCATCAGAGATGCTCACACTAGTGTCAACGAGTGGGATACCCTACAGAACCTAGCCCGTCTGACTGGTAGCTGACTATCAGCTTGGCGTGTCACGTTCCTTGGCAGAATTTGTCATCAGTGCCATTGTTTTCCTGTTTCCAGTGTTTGAACTAATGTAAATGGCTGCTGGCTATATAGCTACATATTTATTGCACTAATAAACTCTCAGCAGCAATGTAAACAAATGAAGATTGCCAAACTATTCTTTTAATATACAAATGATTATGATTTGGAAAAGACAGAGTTATTAGAGTTAACAGGCATTGCACTGTGTAAAGGGTAAATAATGCAGTTTGTAATCTAAGTACTAGTGATATGAGGCAGAAGACCTATGCAGTAGGTTAGAATGAGGTCAAAAATGGAGGTCATAGGTCTTATCTGAACAACATTGCAGTGATAACAGCGATGGCAGTGGTGGGGAAATAACAGCCATGAAACACACACACACGCAAACACCATTAGTACTTCAATTGGAAATGTCCATAGGCAAGGCAATATGCAAATGCTGTTGATGGTGTTGTAAATTCGGTAGAGGTGACAGCAAACAACATTCCAGTGACGATGATTAAAGCATGAAGAGCGAGGGAGGAGGGCCAGGCAGAGTATGGTGGGCAATAATGAGGGGTGCAGAGGCAGGAGATAACTATCGACCGAACCGACTAGGCCCCAGTCAATGGCAAAAACAAGCGCCATCCTTCCTTTGGTAAAGGCTGCGCTGTGGCTTCCTCTCTTCACCACTGTCAATAGCTGTCACTCCTTAACTGCCTGTCCATTGCTGTATTAGTATACTCTCACCACAGCAAATTCAGCGACCCTCCTCCCTTGACCTTCCCACTGGCGACTGTCCTCCCAGCCGGCCTCCACACATACAGCAGATATCATTATCAGGACTTCAAAACACAGGCGGATATTGCTCTGAAAAGGTTACAGGCATTCAATGACTGAGGAAGGAAGGCCTGAAATAAATAAATATACTATATATTAATAATGAATGAATGGCATTTGGGGCGCAGAGCAATGTGCGTATGGGTGTTTGTGTGTGTGATTGCATGGGTGGTTTCAGCTATAAAAGCCAGCTTTCTTCACATGCACAGCGCACCAGGGTTTGTTTGTTTTTTTGGAAAATGTCACAAAACCTGATTTATAGTGTGTCTTCTGAGTGCATTATTTGAGTTTGACAATCTTAATCATTCACACTTCCCACATACCCCACCATCTCCACTACCTCCACCTTCTTTTTTTTTCCTCTCTTTCCTCTGCCGTCATGGATTATTGAAATATAAAAATAAGTGGTAGCAGGGGCCCCTGGAGCGGTATCAAAATGTCAGGTTTGTACTTACAGCCTGGTGCTGGTAGACAGGGTCAAGGGCTTCAATTATTTGTGTACATACAGTCTGCTGCTACATGAAAGGTTATTTGACCCGCCGGCTGTTTACTCCTGTTTACACTAGAAGGTAACCAATGCACCGATTCACTATAAACTGCGCTGATATGGAACTGATGTAGGTGAATAGGAGAGAGAGGGGGCAAAAAGGTTCATATTCAAAGCCAATGAGTGAAAAGGCCAACCTACCATAACAGCTGCTGCGTGCATTATTTCCTATTATTCGCCTTTTGATGCCATAAGGACCTTATGTTGTTCTCCGGAGCATCTTTCTCCTCATTTTTTAATTGTATTAAGACAAACTATTGGCTGGACAAAGAAATCCGTGGTGACTAATGGATCATTCTGAACAGAATTAGAGTGATGCATTGCCCTTTATACCACCCTGAGTTCAAAATGATGACATGGAAACCAAGTGACATTAATGACGGGTTGTAGTCCCTTCTCTCTGTCTGTCTCTGTCTCTTTCCTCTCTCTCCCTCACACGTCCAACACCCACACAAGTCTTCAATGCCAATAGAAGAGTTCCTGTAAAAAGCCTCAGAGTTATTGGGAGTGATATGAAATTTTCTAAATGTCATTAATTGACACCTTTTTCTGTAGGAGCTGTCAGTGGGGAGACGGAAAGGTCACAGCTCTGGGGGTGAGATATATATATGAACCTCCTCTCCTGCCAGCCCAGTGAGTTATGGCTGTCGTTAACGCAAGGGAATGGATGGAGGAGCCACTTCTGAAAGCCATATCGATCCCCTTCTTGCTCCTGAGGAATCAAAGGGGCCTAAATGTGGCACAGGGTTTCCTGAGCAGACACAAAGGGGCTCATGTACAAGTTCCCCTGAACAAGGGCATTTAGTATTAGCTATTGCATGAGTGAATATATAGTTTTGAAATTGGAGCTTTTTAGAAGTTTAGACTTTTTTGTTTGATAAAGAGAGTTTTTTATGCATCTGGTAACTATTTAAAATCTCTCTCTCTCTCATTCAATGCATGTTAGGATGTGCCCCAAGTCAAGCTGCTAAAGAAAAATCAGATGAATGGACTCCTGTTGGAGAACAGAAATTGTGTTCTTCAGGCACAACAGGCCTGCATGGCAACGAGCACCTTGCACTTTTTAAAAAAGATCCATATTTTGGGAGAATTAAGCGTCCAGGTCTTAAGATTAATGACTCAGACTGGAACAGGCCTGGACCAACTCATTTTAACCAGTTGTTTTAAATCAAATCACAGTCATAATGTCCCTTCAGTTGTTAAGCGTGTGCCTGCCTTTACGTGATGCTAGGACCACAGGACGGTACTGTAATGTGCCTCCAATCCTTGTCCATGTAAGTTTTGGTTCTGGCTACTGACCTCACCTGCCAATGTGTCAACAAACTAACTAGTTTGTAAATCTATTTCTTTCTTTCTTTCTTTCTTTCTTTCTTTCTTTCTTTCTTTCTTTCTTTCTTTCTTCCTTTCTTTCTTTCTTTCTTTCTTTCTTTCTTTCTTTCTTTCTTTTTAAGCTGCCACATCGACCACATAAAAATACTTTTACTGTTAAAATAAGCTGACAAGTCTGCACAGTAGTCAGTTAACCCAGAAGATTGCTATAGGACTGATATGGAGATTCCAAGTAACCCTGGTGAGGTCAAACTTTATGAACCTCTGCCATATTAAAACTCACGTCAACCCACCTTTCAACTCAATAGATTTGACCCATCTGCAACAACACAAATACAAAGCAGATAATGTGATCCGTGTGACGCATGCGTTGGCCTTAAGTGCTCAAGACATTTGCCAGCTTTTTCAGATGTAGTGTGACGGTAGTCCTCTTTGCAGTAGTGCTAAAGAAGACCAGTGTTGATAATTCAAACTCACTGAAGTAATCTGCACTCCCTTCAGCTGCAGTCGGTGCTCTCAGTCTCTATTTCTTGACAGGCTGCAGGGGAAAGATGGTTAATTTCTGACTGAATATTATGCTACATAACCACTTGGCATTTAAACTGAAAAATGGGTTTCTGCTTCGCCTGTCGCCACTGCTGTTTCCCCTCCAGAATGAGAGAGGAGGGGGAAGAGGAGGAGCAGAGTGTGAGAGGAATGATGGGAAAGGAGTAGTAAGAGGGGAAAGGTGAGATGGAGGAGTAGAGTTTAGAAAATGAAACAACAGTAGGAGAGAGGCAATCCCAGTTTCCCATTGCACTCTATTCCTGTTCTACTGTTTTTATTTCTGAATAATAATCAGTTATTACATGTTATGCAGCTGCCATAACACTGCCATGTTATGATTGTATTAAGGATTATAAAGCCATAGTAGTAGTAGTAATAGTAGTAGTAGTAATAGTAGTAGTAGTAGTGGAAAGATTTAAAACTAGTTATACAGGAGTATGAATCATGCCCAGAGTTTTTGTCTCACATGTAATTGCTTAAAAGTTCCAGTTCAGCAGTGCATTTTGTATTGGTGATTAAGTTTTAGCAGTAAAAAAGTCAGGATTAAAGTGCAAGAGCAAATGAAAATCATCTTTTGTAAGAAAACTAAAGCAAGCACATCTCACTTATACTACAACAGAACATGCTTAGTTTTTAATCTAACTCACTTTGTAGGTAGATGTGAATGACACAGTCTTTGATACCTATATACCTATCAGGTACTTTAAACAAGTAACACCACATAGTGTTAGCAACAGCTCATCAGCAGGTGTGGTGCACTGTACATGTGAGGGATTCAGGGCGAGAAAGCTTTGTGATAGATAGATCGATAGATGGATAGATAGATAGATCGATAGATAGATAGATAGATAGATAGATCGATAGATAGATAGATAGATAGATAATGTGTGTTTCACCATGAACAAAGGAAAGCAGTAAAGCGAGCATATTTCAGTGGGGGGCTATGCCAATGTTATAGTAAAGACAGTGTACAACATACGAAGAAGGAACAATGTTTCTCTTTTACATTGGTACCTGAATGTGTCGTTGCACATGTGTCGCGTTAATGTGCCTTTATGTGTGCATTAATGTGGTTTGATTGTGTGCCTGTGTGTGTTTGTGTGTTGCTGGAGTTCTCCAGGCATCCAGGCAGTTACAAAGAGGGTAATTCGTCTGATCAGGCTGATTGGTCTCCAGCAAATAACTCACTACAAGATTAGAGGGGTAATTCCTGGGCCAGAACAGAAGCTGGAAGTGCTAATCAATGGAGCTGCCTCAGTGACGAGACGACATTTTGGCTCCTTGACCACTAATGTATAGGCAGAGAGGTTGGTGGCTGTGAAAGGAAAGAAAAGTCAAGTGTATGTGCTGTTGGTACAACCTTTGTGTGTGTATGTGTGCATCTGTGGGTGTTCGTGCACACACACTTATGTTTTCCTTGTATGTGTAGATGCTTATGTGAATCTGTTGGTGGGTGTGCGTGTGCAAGGTTTCAACCCTTGACAATTTGAACTCTTTTCAAACGTAATGTGTGATTAATGAGGCTGCCTTATAATGGCGAGTGAGAGCAGGGGGAGCAAGCGAGTGAGGGAGGGCGGAGAATGGGCTCCAGAGTCACAGGACCGGGACAGTATTGACATCTCCATTATTTACTGAGTGATCGGAGCAGTCAAAGGGCTCCTGATTAGAAAACAATAAATGCTGTTATTGGTGATCGGGGCCTCACCAGGACATGGCAAATGCATGTTCCAGACTTTCTAATTACTGAAACCACTGAACACTAGAGAGTGATAAACCAAAAGTTATACTACATAGCAAGCATCATCTATTTACATAGATATATATGTTAGATAGATAGTGGCCAAATCAATCCCACAGCACTTGGAAACAACAGTATTCAATGACTGGTGAAAGAACAAAATATGGCCAGATCAAGACCTTCCTCTAGGATGTAGTCATGTCAGTTTCGTCTAAGTAATCAAGAGATCACCTAAAGACTTCACTGGTAAGCCTCATAAAAATAGAACATTTTAAAAAGGCCTGAGCAGTTCTGGAACAACAGCCTGTGTACAGCTCAAATTGCACCAGGATGACGGAAAGAAGAATGGCGAATCATCCAAAGTGTTTTAATTTCCCTCTCTTGAGAATCCATCCACAGTGAGGTACAGACCAGCACGGCTCTCCAAGTAAATCCACCAGAATTAAAATGCATTGCGCGGCCATGTTTCCAATTTATGTTTCCTATGCTCTCTGCCATATTCAGTGAATGTTTTTGGCGTGATCTGAAGCATACCACCTCATTTATGAAACATGTGGGAGATAGTATTTTGGCATGAAGCAAAAATAACTGGTTCTATTTTCTTTATTGATGATGTGACTGCTGGCAAAAGCAGTGGGATGGAATCAGCTGCAGGAAAGGCCTGGCAGAAGATCACCGGGGAAGAAACCCAGTCCGCTGTTCCAGACGTCAGGCAGACGTTGACTGCAAAGGATTTTCATGTATTGAAAATGACAATTTAATTGATGGTTTGGTTAGTCTGCCTGATTACTTTTAAAAACAGTTATAATTCCTATATGGTTTATAGAATATTTTGACAATGCTTTAAATTAAAGCCAGCCGTCTACATTTTAAGCATGTGTTAATGATTTCATTTGAAATCTATTGTGGTCATAATGGCATTTGTGTCAGTGTGCCAATACGTATTGACTACTGTGTTTTTTAGCAATGCTAGTGACATGCCTGTGGGGATGACACTGAGTGGCAGTCAATCACTTTTTCAGGATTGAAAAATTGGTTCATATCTCTCTTATAACTGTAATGATCTCTTTTTTTTTTTTCATTTAAGCATTATTATCAAATCAAATTTTTAAAATTTGTTCAATCATTTGGTTTACACCAGTCATAGCTGTACGTTGTATTCATTTACTGATAATTTGTTCATTCAGCACTAATTGTCATTTTTTAAATATAATTACTATTTCTCCATCTTAATGTTCTACGTTCTACTTCCTTTATAATTTGTTTGTGAACCCCTTCTGAAGTAACAATCTGAACCTTAAACTGGATGTTACAGGATCTGTAAGAAATAGTCTGGTGGTGGACACTTAAAAGGCACCAGGAACATGGCCAATGTGTAAGTAGAGCGCTTGACACTATAAATCCATATCAGACCATACAGAGCCTTAGCATATAGACACCTGGTCCTACAGCAGGACAACGTCCAAGCATTTTCAGATGTGAAACCTTTTTGTTCTCCATTGAGAAGATGTATTGTGCAGTATGTACATACGGTAGAAAGTGTCCATAATAACTTGTAGTATTAGACAGGTAGCTTGGGGTGCATTCAGATTGAAAAGAAGACAGAAAGTAGTCATCTTGTTGGATTTATGTCTGCCTGGATAGAGAATCAGAAATATCAGCACCCAACTTTAGCTGCTCCCCTTCACTCCCTGTCGGAATTTATGTGTCTGTTAATATGAAGTGACAGTGCTGTCCTTGACTCAAACACCTGTCAGTGGTGTGTGACCAGCGAGGCCCAGCACCCCACATGCTACAAACCTGGGTTTAAAAATACACTGTCTTGACACTGCAGTGATCCACTAATCAGCAGGCATATGTCACTGTGTTGTGAATCTAAATTGGACCAAGCGAACCTGTACATGTTGAGTCAACTGTTATGTCTATGTGCTATTGTGAGTGTACAATTAGATAAAGAATAATATATCTGTATATAATCTCTAAAATAATCGTATCAATAATTCTCTTTTGTGTCATGCGTCACTGTACAGCAGACATATAGAACGTGAATAGAAACTGACATGTATTATAGTAATAATAATTATAATAATAATAATATTGATAATAATGTCATACTTTATTAATCTTTTAGGGGAAATTGTTGTTGGATACCTGCCAGACAATACATGTACGTGCTACTACAGGGTTTTTTTTTTTTTTTTTTTTTGTCCAAGGACACCTCGACACGTAGTCAGGAGGAACAAGGACTGCTTTGGACAAAGTGGTTTTGCACATTTTGCAGAGTAATTGAAATACCCTGACCTGAACAATCCTCATTTTCATTTCCTCATTGAGGACTGTAACCTACTGTATCAAATACCTGGACTACGGGAGATGAAATCAAGTGAGAAGTAGGGAAAGAGGAGAATGACAGAAAAGCCAACTAGCAGGTGCTAGGCTAGATTTTATTAAATTTTTATAAAGGTAATAGTTGCTCCCACTGTATTTCAGAGAAACTGTGCTAAAGTCTTTGCATGGCGGCTTGGTTTTGATGTGTTAAGAGAGTTTTGTTGGTGTTACATAAAAGCATATGCTGAAAAGTGTATCTTGTGTATCCAGAAAAAGATGCTGCCTATGAGAGTTGCTGAATTGTCACACCTCAACATTGAGGGACCTTGGTGGTATTGACTTTCTGGTGATTGAGCTAGATTTCAGAAACACTCAAAATGTCCTCATAGTTACTGACCACTATGCATACTTTTGTCAAGCATTTGCAGTGAAGGATTTAAAAGGTATCTATGGTGCTCTGAGAACTATACTTTGTCTACTATTAATTACCAAAGATAGACAGAAGGCCAATATTTTGAAAGTTGGATATCCATAAGTAGTTGAGCATGCTTGGCATTAAAATGCAAACCACTGGTGTGTGGTTCAGTTGTTTCACATCCTGGAATACTGGATAGGCAGGAAAAATGTAAATGCAATAAATACATTAGCCATCTGTAAATGTTCTATACTAATATATAATTATATTTTTTTCATTCAGTTGATATTTATGTAAATGACCATTTAAAGAAAATCACTATTTCTGTCAAGCTTAAACGTGAGATGTAAAGATTAAGGATTAAAGCCTAATTGGGCTGCTTAAATCCCACATTGTTGACTGGCAAGATTGATGTCTTCTTCATTTAGTGCCCAGCCCTATTTGGAAGTGGAACAGATTAATGGTGGATCTTACCTTTTGAGTCTCAGGTGATCATACAGTAAGTCCACAATCGAAATCACAAAATTTCTATCAATCTGGATTTAACAACTCTTCTGTTTAGTTTGGGTAGGTTTTTTAATGAATGAAAAGAGAAGGTGTGATGTCGCTCTACAGTACTTGTTAATGCTGTGTAAGTGTGCCAGTGAAGTAGCGTATGTCTCTTGCAGCCTTTCTTACCTAGGACTGTAAGGCACTTCACTAGTCTATGAAGTGGAGCTTTGCACGCTAATGTTCATCCTGGTCAGTGAAAATTTTTTAAAAGTAAAAATCTGCTTTGGTCTGGTGTCCTGTAAATTATCATTTTGTCTTACTTTTAAGCAATAAAGCATCACCCTTCTCATGCAACCACAGCTAGAACCGGTTGCATCACCCGTCCTGTAACTCTTGAACCAAATCAATCCCTTGAAATCAAATGTGAACACACTCCGGACATATGAGCTTACTTTAATATAAATATCCTTAAAGGAAAACTGAGTGACACAGACAGTGTGCAAGAGAAAAGTGGGGTTATTTTCGTAAGAAAAATAAGAGATCAGATGAAGATGGACATGCACTGGTCAGTTAATCTATAAATGATGTAGTAATTAATTAATTTCTGCTTACACTGATTTCTGTTTAAAAATACAAAATGCAAATATCCAGTGTCACCTAAGAATCTTTACCTTTTACCCACTTGATGCAGACTTCAATTAAACACTGTAACTCATCATCTGATATCAGCCGGTGAACCCTCAAAATGGCACAGCCTATGTCATCACAACATTAAAACCCTCTATGCAGGTTTACTCATAGGTTTTTAAGGCTCCTTTATTTCCATGCTGATTAGCAAAACCCTGTGAATTGTTAAGTGACATTCAGGAGGGTTGCTGTAAAAGTGCTGTAACAATGTTAAAGCGCCCAGCTGCCTTTGAAGATACTGCTTAACCAGACCTTACCTATTTGCTTAAGGTAGCCTGTCTTAGCTGCTGTGACTGTTTCCTGTAGTTCAACTAATCTAGCAGCTAGTTAGCAACCCATCCATCCATTTAATAGAAATTTAATAGAAATTGATGAAACATGTCACTTTAATGAAATGGAATGATTCACTTTCTAGTTCTCAGGGCCAGTTCTAAGGGGTGGCTGGGAATTGGGGGTGCCACCTCAGCACTGGCCTGTGTTTGTTCTCCCATCTGGTTCTCTCACTGCTCAATGGTGAATGAAAATGTATAGGGAAAAGCATTTTGTGGCCAATGTGTTGTCACGTCACCTAAAGTTCCAACTCTGGCCACTATGCCAAATCTACTGTACTTCACAGGCCAGAGCTGTGTGTGCGTTTTCTGACACAAAGGCAGAGAAACTTAAAAAAAACAGTTTCCATAAAATGTGGGTAAAAATTATACAACCTTTTGAAAAGTCAGGGGAATATTTGTAAGTTTTTGCATACAAAATAGATGGATGAACAAGTCCTTTCAATTGGATGAAAATTCATTAATAATATAGTAGAATCTATAGTAGAAAAAGTGCATCACTAGTACTAACGAACTAGTGGGTATTCATAGAATATTACCCTTGTGTATGAGCTTGTGTAAATGTAGTATAATTGTATGTACATTTATAACTACATAGACACTAATGCTAATTTACACCTTGTACACAGAGATGCTGTGACTCACACAGTATCACACACGCACACACACACAAATCATACCAGCTTATAGTTCTATAAAAAGTCTTTGCGTGTATTTATGTGGCAGAGATAGAGAAAGGATGAGTGACAGTGTCCTCACCACCCCAGCTCTCCATATGGGTGGGTGGGACTTCACGACTGACGAAGCGTCGGCCTGAAATTGCCCATCTGCAACTTTGCAGGTGTTCCCAATGATTATAATATTAGCTCTATCCGCTGATCTTTGATTTTTTTTTTTTTTTATGAGCTTTTTAGCATCCCAAGCATTTGAGTCTGAGCGGGTGTTGAGACATAAAATATATACATGCCTAGCAGCGCCATCTGCCTCCAAGAGTTGCCACATACAACACACAGAGAAAGTCTGAAAGAAAGCAGTTTCGGTTTGGGAGGGAGCACTGGGAATGTGTGGATACACACAAATGGATTCTCCCCGTGTGTATGACTGCTCTCGTATGGCCAGCAGATTGGACCAATTTAGGCAGCATCAGGACTGTTTTGAATTTTCTACTACTGAAGTGAGGAAATTCTGACAAAGAGAGCACGGTCCCCACCTAAACAGTTAGTTGTGATGGTTGGGGTTAGGGTTAGGCACTAGTGAGTGTGTGTGAGTGGGTGGGTGGACGTGCATTTTGGCTAGCCTGCAGACCTCCAAGTGACTTTTTAGGGTTAAGAGTTAGTTGATAGAAAGATTTAAGATCAATTGCTATGTTCTGATGGTAGCCACAGCCTGTCTGTATTGAAAGCCAACTGTGATGTTGTGTGTTTAACGCAGTACTTATATTCAGAGATAATTCCTGAGAAAGCACAGTGATTTATATTTCTTGAAAATATTGTACATCATAAGGTGTCAGCTGTTTGTTAGTGTGACTGAGTAAGTTTTTTTTGTACAAGCACTGCTCATTGCTTTGCAGGAGTCAGGTGTACAGTAAGGTGTCTGTGTGTGTTGCATCTCAGGCTTTGCTTTGCTGAAATAGGAGAGCAGGGCAAAGTAATAATGGCGCCAGTTTAATGACAACAGATAAATCAGCGTTGCCTGGAGATGTCTGATGCAGGCACACACACACATACACACAAACACTGATGTTCACCAAATGTCCCCCTGATGACCAGTACACACACATATTGCTATGATAGGTTGCTGCACATTCTGTACACTAACACACGCAGAAAATTACTTCACATCATAACCAGTGTTTCCCTGCTATAGGCCTGCAAATGTGACATCATCAAGACAGCACATGAAGAGGAGATAGCAGGTTGTTATGGGTGGAATGAGGCTGTAGGTGCCAGTGTGAGGACAATGAGGAGTGCGTCTTCAAAATGAGCAAAATAGCGCAAGCTGATTTTACACCATTGCCTTCATAAGTATGCAAACTAAGGTGTTTTTGCCCCAATGTGCAAAATACAGGGAGGAGAAAATGCAAATACATAAGGATTGCAGGATTTAATACATGTGGAAGGCAGGTACAATCTGTGTGGACATGGAAGGCTGCTGCAGTAACAACACGTGTATGTTTTCACTTCACACTGGAGTGTGCATGTTGCGTCGCAGGCTTTGCTTTGCTGTAATAGGAGAGCAGTATCGCTGCAATGTGTGCATTATGCCCCCGATATGATCCAAGCCGAGCCTGCCTTCTGCACACCCAGGATACACTGAATGGGACCAAGTGTGAATGTTATGTGGTGCTGCTGGTTTTCATAGAGCTATAGGTGCAATCTTGTGCATCTTCCTGTAATACTGCTCATCAAAGTGACTATTAGCCTCTCCCGCTAACAGCTTTGATTCCCCTGGATCGAATTTTCTCTTGTGTTTACTTTGGACATTCTCTAAACTCTTCGTGACAGAGATCCGTGAAACACGCAAAGTCCTCCTGTAAATCTGGCCACCTCCACCGTGTATGCACCTTTTGTTATTTACACAGTTTTTCTTAGTAGATATTCCCGACAAAGAAATACACAATTTAATTTAAAATCAAGCCCATTAGGGCCCAAAATGTCTAAAATGTCTTTCAAGTGTCAACCATTTGAAACCATTGTACTGTATACCACTGTATCAAAGCTGGTGAAAAACTGTTCCAGGCTCTATGAGCCCCAAAGCACAGACAAAGTCGAAGAACTATTCCGTGTAAATAAATAAAGCATTTGCAATTGATGGACAAGTTTACTTACATTTCTTGGTTCTTGTTTGTCAGACTACATTTCAGCAGGGATTTTATCTGAGCTTTTTATTTTCGGCGATTGTATGCTTCACCAGCCTCAGGTGGTTTGGGGTGTGTGGCTTTGTGAGGCACTGAGAGCAAACCCTCACGCTGACATTCTAGCCTCATCTGGTCCCTGAACATACAGTAGCTCTCATTTCAGCTGCCAGTTGTGGAGATCTGACAGCAAATGGAAACAACAAGAAAGTCAACACTATTTTCCAGGATGACACTGTATTTTTCAGGACGTGTTACTATTTCTCTCTCTTAAAATACTAACCACAAAAATATAGATTATACATTTGTCCACTGTAGGACATCTTTTGGCTCTGTTAACACATCAAACACACAGCAAATCAATGTACAGCAGCAACCATTTTAAATTGCCAGCTGGTCTGTGACAGGACCCTGGCTGATCTGTGGCATGTCCCCTCTGGGTTTCTGCTCTGTTTGTGGCTGGAATGTCATTCCCACTTGATAACATAGTGATTGCAGAGCTGTCTTGTTAAAGCCCCTAAGCACCATATGTGGAACCCTGTTGCAACTCTGTGTCCATCCACCAGAAGGGGCAGTGATTAATTTTTTTTTTTTTTTAGTTTAATGCATAAGCAGTCTGGTAATCTGATCTTGTGTCAATGTCCAAAACGGCTGGACCAAACACAGTAACGATGCTGAACATTGTTGAACTGAGGAAAACACACCAGTTTTCCTTGCTGGCTGACCAGAATACTACTCAAACACTTGCTCTCCAGTAATCACGCCAGTGAACGTAATCTGGATCAGTAACTGGAGCTAAAGTTTTGGCGCTCCCATCAATTTGTTGGATTGTTTTCTCTGAGTTGATTAAATATCTGTACTATCATACAGCAACGGGATTGTCTCCAAGGAAGGAGCTTCATTAAGTATTTATAATAAACGATGATGGATCCTGTATCAGTGTTGGCGATGAATTACATTCTGTACTTGTCTACTCTTGGGACAGGTTAGCTGTCACACTGATAGACCGAGCTGAAGTCAAATCTTTTTTTTTTTTTTTACATAGTGGCCATCCTCAAATTGAGTCCTGAGCTCCATCAGAGCTGTGGACACATTTAAATTCTATGTAAATTATATTATTATACATTTTTCAATATAAACTCCGAAATGTATCTTATTCAGTCTTCCCTCTTAAAAGTCTTGCCTTTGAATCCAACCAGAGAATTTTAGCACTATCTCTTTGATTCGTGCGTTTTGCAGCATTCTTGTTTATTAAAATTTGATAGTGACTAATATGTAAAGAGCTGTGCCAAGTGTAATGGAGTAGCAGACAGCAGAGAAGCACGGGGAAGCAGGCAGAGGAAGGGTTGGGTGAGCAGAGCTTGTAGACTCCAGGTCTCATACTAGTGCTAGTTTAAGTTACCTATTGTAGCTTTAACTGTTTCAAATTCTAAACTCATGTTAATTCCTCAGAACCCACGGTGACACAGGGGTCACAAACATTTTTTTCAAATGTAATATTTATTTATATTTATTTAAATCATGTCTTGTACGGCAGTGTAGCATTGCAACGTGGAGTATTGAGTATTTGTTGTGCTGGACAGGTTTTCTGGAGCAAGTTGTTTATCCAGATGTGTAGCATTCGACTCTTGATTGTTTCACCAACACTTTAAAAAATGATTGGTCAATTTGGTTTGTCCTATACCCCACATCATTTTTTCTTGGGTATAATTGGGTCTGGGTTCTTTCTGGGTTAAAATCAACCCATCTAATGCTAGATGAATGTGCAGCTACACATGACGAGCCTGGATGTAGGAGGACATGTTTTATGAAGCCTAATTCTGTAATTTAATTTGGCCCAAAGTCATGTGTGACCAACTTTAAAATCCAAATGTGTTGGTCCATCTTCTTCCTCTATTACACACATGTCGAATTGATGCCGTGAAAAGGCCTCTTAGACTTTACACACGTCTCGCGTCTTGGGTTCCAGTGGACAGTGCGGCGTAGCAGTGCAGCAAGCAGAGGAGAAGTGCTTTGGAGCTGTGAACACAGCCTCGCTTCCTCCTAATCCTGTCTGTGACTGTCTGTATCTCTTACTCTCCATCTCTTAGATTCCCTGTAAGTCTGCTGGCAGACAGCAGCTCGGCTCTGTTCTGTTGTCTTCTGCTATCGTTGGGGTGGGGTGGTGGTGGTGGTGGTGGGGGGGAGATTCTCAAGGGATCCCGTGTTCACATCACTCTGCTACTACACATTTGACAAGAGCACCTTGTTTGTACACATACAAAAGTGGTTGTCATTTTTATTGCTTTCTGTTGTTTTTGGAAGTGATGTTCTCTCCACTTTGGTGCTATTTCCTTTTTACTCTCTGTCGCCCGGCTCTGCTGCATCTGCTTGGGAGCCGTTTTCCATCCCTTCCATCCACTTTGAATTCCGCCTCATGATGATTCTGCTTTCCTCTTTGTCAGTGGTTGCCTTTGACTGAGGCGGCAGGCTCGGATGTTTGGTAATGGCCACTTAGAGTAATCAATGGGCCTCTTTGAAGTTGTGAGATGAAAGAGGAGTTTGACAGCTAATGTGTGCCTGTCCTGTGACGTGAACAGCATGCCGATGCCTGCAGGCTTTGAAGGCTCATAGGGTGGGTGCATCAGGTTGGATTTATCCCACGGTGGCGACTCACCTGAGCTGCTGCAGAGCGGCACAATGGCAAGTGGCAGTTGCTCTTTTGCTTTCTTATCCGTAAACACACACACACACACACAAACACACACACACACATTCACGAAAATATGCACTCTCACTTCCTGTGCGTCCTCCTCCTCTCCTACTCCGCCTTTCTCTCTTTCACCCTGTTTTATATATCTGTCACATCGGTGTACCTCCTATGCAGCTCGTGCCAGCTCCTATTCCACGCTCTCCCTCAGAAATGTGTTCAAGTAAACATTTCACGCTTGCTTATGCTAAACGGAAGTGGCAAGTGGAAGGTATGTGACAGGCAGAAACTGTCTGTGCCCAGGGCTGCCACTGACAAACCGAGCCCCTCTTCTTTCCATGCTGCTTTTATCTCCTAAATAATGGATATGTGTGATCGGTGGAGAGCATTCAATGAGACATTCATATAAATGTTCAGAGCGGACACCCCTAGTGAGGGGAAAACAAAGCAACATGATGCTCATGATTGTAATGTAAATGATTTGTGCTCAAATTAAAATGAGCAAAGCAGGAACAGTATACACTACAGTATGCAGCTGCTTGGTTTGACTCGTTTTTTGGGGGCATTATCAGTCATGTGCGGCCCGATTCGCTCCACGGAAGGCAACTCAAGCATGTCCTTTGAAGCAGAAGGAGCAAAGGGAGAAATAAAAGGAAAACATTTACAGAAGGGGATCGTTTCCCATAACCAGTAGTCTTAGAACGCACGCTGTGGTGGTCCGCGGACTTTCTCAAGGAGGGATGATGGGGCGGGATGCTTGGCAGTGTGGGCCTCCAGATGCACACACACACACACACACACACTGAGAGGTGGGGAGAGGCTGGGATATGTACAGGAAGTCAAGGGAGTCTGCAACACTCTTTCCCTGCCTCCTGGGAGCTATTAACTCAGTGCAGGGATCTTTGTTGTCATTGAAATTCTGTATATTTGCAGCATGTGTATTGTGTATTGGAGGTGAAGGTACTGCTCTTTCTCTTTCTTTCTTTCTTTTTTTTCGGACACACACAGAGGCAGGTTAATGGCGTCCTGTAGTGTAACCCCACATGCTCGTCTAACGTAAAACACATGCAGTGTGTTCACACAAGCTTTAAAGCCAGCGGGAGCTCTCTCTCTCTCTCTCTCTCTCTCTCTCTCTCTCTCTCTCTCTCTCTCTCTCTCTCTCTCTCTCCGAGCCTGCAGTTGGCCCAGGCTCCAGTAATGTCAAATAGTGACATCATCCCTACCTCTGGGCCTGCTCCTCTGCTGTCTCTCCTCTTTATTGGAAGTTATGTCATTATTTTAGTCTAAGTTGTAGGTTTATTTCATTGTTTTTGAGTTTATAATAAGAGTGGACTCTATAACTTTTGAAATGCTTTACTTCAATTTAATAATCAGTGACAAATGACTGAGATGATTATGTTGTATCACTGAATACAGTCCAAGCTAGACTGAATCCAGTTTTTTTGTTCTTTGGAGAGAGAACATCTTCTTTCGTTTTGTCCTTTTTTTGCTAGCCTCTAGCATTTTAGTAAATGAGTTCTGAGTTGAATTCATGCAGAGTCTTTGCCACAGTCTACATTAGGAGGAAATTGTATGACTACTGCAATGGACCAACGACAGCTGTTGTGGTCTGCATTGCTGCAACATGTAGACACTTCTGGGGACGTGCATGTCAGGCTGTGCCATAGATTCGAAGCAGAATTAGTTTCCCCTGTGTCATTCACACGGGAAAAATAGCTTAGCGAGGAACGGGAAACTCGAGCTTGCTTGACATCTACCTTTCTCTTGCAGATAATTGATCAGCTGGTTTTGTTGAAGGATGACTACACAATTGCTTCCTAAGGCTGTAGTTAAGGGAACACGATATATGAATGGTTCCTAACTCCATCTCTGCTCCTTTAACACGATTAAAATATGTCTCTGCTTCTAGCTGGAGAAGTCCTCTGGATGATGTCATTTGGGAAAGTTTTCAGTTCATGTGGTTGCTCATACTACAAGTGGTTTGTCTTGGTCAACGCACTCCTCCAGCATCATCTGAACTGAAAAAACAGATTACGTCACCTGTACTGTACACGTACCCCACCCCCCAACTAGAACCACAGGAAGCAGAAACAAATGGAAAAACTGCTGTGCGCCTCTGAAATGTGTAGCTATCACTAACAAAAGGGGACGATGCGAAATTGCCAAATGGGTGCAGTTTTTCACTCCTCTCTGTCTCGAGCTTAACTTGTTTTTACAAATACCAACTTAAACTCTTTCTGTCGTCCTTTCGGTTTTGACCACGGGCTCACATAAAGACAGCTTTTCCCAGCAGCCATTACGAGATGTGCACTTCCTTATCGGGAGAAAGCGTGTAGAGAGATAGCGACTAAAGGTTGGGGCTCTTAGCTCTGTCTGTGTTTGTATGACAGGTAAAATCTGCTGCCAGGATGCACGCTGTTAAATGTTTGCACTCATGTTAATCCATGAAAATTGGTAAGACTCTTACTGTTTATTGTAAAGGAAAAGAAAGCTATGTACGCATCTTATCCAAGGTTACACTCAGAAAAGACTGCGAGCTCAATCTCTGCTGCTGAAATATGTATCTGCAATATAAATAAAATAGGAGAGTTTAGTAAAGGGCCACTTTTTGGCATCCCCCTTTTTCTGTGCTGTTCTTAATCAGACACTCTTTAAGTCATTGGTTTGATCCAGCTTCCCCCCCCCCCCCCCCCCCCCCCCCCCTCTCATTGGTAAGCTCCTCTGTGGAAAATATCTCTCTGCCAGTAACACCACAAAGGCTTACTTATCTGGGCATTACCTATTAAAGGTTTAAACCCCCGCGTCTCTGATAAACACTGCCTATAAGGCTTTTATCTCCCCGCGGCCTTATCGCGCTCTTGAAGGTCCTTCTCCCGAGGCACAGTAATTTGTTTAATTAAAGTGTCATTTCAGAAGGGAAATATAGCCACGACTATAGCACGAGATCCAAAGAAGTTTACCCGTGCTGTTGATGTGGAGCACTTCACTTCTCCTCTGTCTGCCTTTCAGTCTTTTCCTCTCTCTTTCCCCTCAGTCTTTGTCCAAGGCTTAGATTTAGATTAACTCACTGGTCTTTTCTTCTTGTTTTCTTTTTCTGTTATTTTCTTTACTTTTTTTCTTCCTTTACTTTTTTTTTTTTTTTAGATATTTAGAGACAGCAGCACTGAAACTGGAAAAAGACAACAGAATCAAATCTAGTTTGAGAGCACCCACCCTCCCCCTTCTCGCTGCTATCTAAATGGAGCCCTGAGAGGATTGGCTTTCTGGCCTTGAAGCTTGTGTTGTCAGCACTTTGTGCGATTTGTGTGTGATTTCATTAGGAACCAAAATAACAGCCAGATGAAGAGGAAAATAGCGTATGCAAAGTGCTGCTGTATTGCTCGGTGCAGTGTGCGCTCTTAACACTCACAATCATTCTCACATCCATACTGCCTCTGAAGAGCACATAAAGCATTCCATCACCGTGCACATCATCGGAAGAAACACTCTTTTGTCTGTATATACTGTAAATGCAAATACAATTGACAGCACCTCCTATGAAAGTTTGTGGGCAGGCTGGATGCAGTGTCAAAATAACTGCAGGGTGTTGAACTGCATTTCAGTTCTTTTTTTTTTTGTTTTCAGTTTCTCTTCACCGACAAAGACACGTTTGAATTTATTTTAGAAATAAAAAGCAATGATCGTTTGGTTATATGTGTATCCATTCATCTGTCCATCTGTCATCTGGGGGCTTGGAGTCCATCCCAGTTGTCAGGCTAAGCACACCCTGTCCAGGGTGACATTAGGAATGGGTTTGCCACTGATGTTTATGAGGTACAACTTAGTTTCACAAAGCACCTTTAAGGAATTATAAGTGCTATAAAAATGATGTAGACTCCACTTAAAGATGTAGAAAAATGTTTTTGCACAAACAAAATAAATGCATATTTTCCCTTTAGCACTTGAGCGGACTTCTGGTTTTCTCTTAAAGATCACCACTAAGTAGGCATTCAAGCAAAAGTATTTGAACTTTTTCTATGCATAATGTCAATGTAAACAAAACGCTGAATGCTATAGATAAATATTAAAATGTGAAATAATAAATGTGAAAATCAGGTTCAAGTTCAGGTGCTTTAGTCAGTAAAACCTTTTTCATGGCTCTTTATGGGGAACATGTATAGAAAACAGGAAGACAACAGCAAACTCTTGTATGTTGGCACATCCTCCAGGGAACACCGGGCATCAGAGTGAAAGATTTATGAGCTTTTGCACGCAGACGCAGAGCTAAGGACCAAAAGGAAAATCATAATGATAAAAATAATAATAAAAGGACATACAGGAAGATCAAAAGGCAGCACAGTATATGGCATGAAAGATGGCACAGCAAATAAATTGCTAAGAGGAAGGTTGTCATTACCTACATAGAGGTCCCAGGACAGAGAGGCGTGGCAGCCAGATGGTAGGAATGAGAGATAGCCGGGGCCGCGTTTGAGTAAGTGACTTAAAACTGAACAACAATAGTGCTTATCTTGAGATACAAGGCTGAATGACTGGCAACACAAACACGTAGCATCAAGGATCAAAAGCATTTCCACAGTTTCCTGGTTAAAGTCTGGAGAAAGAAAAAGGACAATGATAGGTTAGGTATTTTTGCAAACATACAAACACCTAGTTTCTTG
The DNA here is from genome assembly GCF_900324465.2 of Anabas testudineus. Classification (NCBI taxonomy): domain Eukaryota; kingdom Metazoa; phylum Chordata; class Actinopteri; order Anabantiformes; family Anabantidae; genus Anabas; species Anabas testudineus. The sequence continues at coordinate 24,814,977 of NC_046612.1, read as the reverse complement.
ACTTCTTGCTGATTCACTGTTTTCATAGTGAATCACAAAGAAAAAAAAAAAACAAAAAAACAAAAACAGGACAAGAGACTTTGTCAGCATTTAGGACATTGCTGTCCCTCTCTATCATCCTCCCTTATTGAATATTTCTTTTTTTGTCTTCATTATCTTCCTCTAGCAGCTGACTATAAGGCTGCAGGTGTGCTGCTGCCTTGTGAGGATCTCTGCCTGTCTGGTGATGGCACAGTCTTTATGTAGTGCTGTATATTGTATCATCACGGCAATGCTTCAGTAAAGTCTGTTTTTTTTTTTTCTAAATATTTTATTTTAAATATATTTTATAACATGAGAAACTGGTAGGAACAGGTTGGAAATAAAACTGTAAATGTCCAGTACAAGCAATAAAATCCTATATGGGCTTTAATTTTGGCATTTGCAAGCAAGTCAGTAAATACTACAGTGAAAATCCAAATGGGGGGATGTGAAGAAAACTAAATTATGCAAGAAAAAAAATAATTAAGCAGATCTGTGTGAGGCTATAAGAGCTAACTGTAAAATCTGTCTATCGTCTCCCTGTGATTGACTATCACTGAGACATGTTTTTTAAAGCCCTGACGTGTTATTAATAAAACAAACTCTAATAGAAATATCATTGGGCTTATTTTTCAATCAGGCACAGGATCGCTGCAATCCGCAAAGCGTGACATTAATCAAAGATTGATGGCCGGGCTGTTCATCTGAGCCGCTGTTGATCCGGTAATTAAAATGACAAAAAAAAAAAAAACTTACTGAACTTGTTTCATTTCCTTGTCAATGGGGCCTGACTTTCTCTTTTTTTTAATTAAAGGACATAAATGCATGTGTTTTTCATCTTTCAGCGGTGCCTTTTTCTGCTCTAGCTGATTGACATTGTCAGAAAAACATGGGGTTTGTACTTGAGGTGAGGTAAAACAGAGGTTTGCCTTGCTCAGTCAAACTTTTCAAAGGGTTTAAAGGGAAAGTTTCGATAACCTTAGTTCAGCAGTAATTTAGAAAGAAAAGCAGATACAAATGAAATAGCTTTGCATTTTTATTTTGGTAAAGTAATTATGTAGTCTCTTGGAGTTTGACAAGGCTTCTAATGAGTTCTCCCAGGACCTCTGTTTTATTTGTTTGTTTGTTATTTTTAAGCTTGATTAAGTCCCCTTGTATTTAGCCAGCACAATCAAATCAAAGGGGAGGAAGATTAACTGTGTACATTTCTCCACCATCTTTAAGGAGGTGTAAGCATACTGCTTTTTCTTTGTGTTATCCCTCCTGCTGTAGTCAGTTAGCCATCTGTTTTAGCCAGTTATTCAACCACATCCAGAGAAACAAGAACAAAGTACACACATACAGTCAGTGATGTTATTATATTGTCAAATCTACATGAGGTTTTGGTGTGAAAACACCATTAAACTGTAAGGATCACCCACACCATCAAGTCTGTCACTTATTTACACTGGCAAGAAAAAGTGAACATAGTAAACAAGGGAAGCATGGATCAACATGAAAAAAAAAAATCTAAACAATGAATTGTAGTGGGGCAAGCATCATGATTTGGGGCTTCTGTGCTGTCTCTGGTCATCTTGCCATCAAGTTTAGCAAGGTACCCCAAAGCATAATGTTAGGGTGTGTGTCTGCAAGCTGAAGTTCATAAGAAACTGGGTGATGCAGCACAGTGACCCTAAACATCAAAGTAAGTCTATTGCAGAAAGACTTCAAAGACTCAAAATCCACCCAGTTAGGACCTTGAGCTCAATCCAGTAGAGATGTGAATATGGCATGACCTCAAAAGAGTCGTTTCCACAAGCAGCTCTGTGAAGAAGAATGGTCCAAAATTCCACCTGGACATTGTGCAGGTATAATCCTTAGCTACAGAAAGGGTTTGCTTGAGGTTACTGCTGCCAAAGGTGGTTCAACCTGTTATTAGGAGAGTGGAGAGTTCCCCACCCTTGCTTCATACACAGCCACTGAAGCCAAGCAGAATGCGACCCAACATCCGCTTTATGGCGACATAAAAGAGGGTCAACAATGACCCCCTGCATGTTGGAAAGGTTCCAAATTTACACAAATCCCATTTTGAATAAGCATTGTAAATGGGGCGTTAGACAGGAGTCCACCATTAGTGGAGAGTCAACATTACCAGAAAATTATTTATCATGCTTTAGTTGCACAAGCCATTTTTCATCCTTTAGAGGAAAATTAATGAAGTACTTCAACATTTAGCAGATACATTTTGTGACTTTGTAGAACAATTTAAGTTTCTTAAGCTGATCACAGCACAGTGAAATGAACTGTAGTTAGGCCTATCAAAACACATCTTTGTATCTAAATGATTATGGCTTGATAAAATAACACTGCAAATGCAGAAGGGCAAGAAAATCTGATTTCAGTGACTTGTTTTTATAATGCATCCATTTTAAGTGTCTGTGATCACAACCTGGAATCAGCAGAGGCAGACAACCCACTGTAAATTCTCTCCAGTATATAAACCAATGAATCAGAGGCAGGAACATCTAGACAAAATGAATTAATGACACACAAAAAACAATTTGTAAAGATCCACACTAGCTGTGTACACAGTCCTATACCACCCATATTTGGCCCATATAGTTCTACATGGCAAGAAGCCCAATTTCACTGCCCGCCAGTGAAATGTATTTCCATGAAGAACTACTAGCTACAGAATTTGGCACCAGCTTAGGAACCAAAAGTGAGAGGATGGAGGGGAAAGAGATGCATTAAATGATTATAATGACTGATGATATTACCTATTTCCACAAAAAAATGACTTCAATAGTGTAATGGTCAAATGGCAGGTAAGGATGACAGAATTATTAAAAGAGAAAGAGCTGAGCAATTCCAGTGCATTTATCAGTCGGCACATCACAGCTTCACACTCAATGTAAATCTCACTGATCCCAGGGAGGTCATTTTTTATTTCTTTATTTTTTTTATGCCATTAAGTAACAGGCTTTGCAGTGCAAGTTCATTTTGAATCTAGGCAGCAACAAAAATGGGGAAGGAATGTGAGGTGAAAGAACTAATGAGATTCTCTTACAACAGGGCTTGCACCAACCAGGGTACCAGTAAACAGGATCTTGCCTGCACCATCTTTTTCCCACTGCTGACATGAGAAATACATAACCTGCTTTGTGATGAATGCTCGTTATAATGTGACACTAAGATAAGATACTAGTATTCATATTTTTCTATCATGTTAATGTGTGGAGATAGCATCCAGTATGCTTGGCCCGAACAGTCTTGCTCTCAGTTGGTGGATGAATAGCTGCAGATGAAGTCCAGGAAGAAAAGAAGTGCAACTGCTGTGCAACACCCGCAGATTGCTTCTTCTTTTACTGGTGTAAATTCCTTACTACTACTACAATTATTGCTGCAGATTACAGACATTTAAGTTATTTCCTTACAGATCTCCATAGTGGGAAGGGGGTTGAACTCTATAGCTCAGGTCTACACCTGGAACTTGGAATAATGTCATTTAAAATAGCTTTTTGGACAAAAAGAAGAGTTGTGAAGCTTTATTTAATAATCTGTCTCTTAAAGTGCTGATAGTGACAAACAAAAGGTTTCTTAATACAGTATAAGGTTGTCAGACCAAGCAGCATGCTGATAAATTAGTTATGTATCTGGTAGCACTTGTATAAAGCTAACAGGCTAATTTCCACACAAGTCTTCCTTTTCCATGGAAGGCAGCAACATAGTCACACTTAATCCAGCAAATAGACTCAGAATCTGTTTCAACTGATGCCCTTTAGACATCTATTTTATTCTTTAGATGTTTATTTTATTTTTTTGCTATAACAATATGATTTATTTATTTATCTTGTGAAGTCCCTAGTGTGCAAGCCATATAGACTCAATGAAAAAAAATCTGCGTTTTACAGGTGGGAGCTATTGCCACTACTCCAAGGCTTCATTAACATCTAGTTTTAATTACTGTTACTTCTCCAGAATCATATTTTCTGCTGCAATTACTACCTGCTACTTCCAATTCTAGTATTAGAATTAGAAGTGGCAGGTACTTCTTACTCTGCACTAGTATGCTACTTGTAAATTTACTGTATCTGAGTGAATCCCGCTTTTGCTTCGATCCACCTATTCAACAAGTGAAGCAATGGTCTTGTGGTCAAAGCATCATTATCTTGGAATATGGCCGTGCCAGAAAAAATCCATTGTTGGAATAACCTGGTCATTCAGTATATTTAGGTAGTCAGCTGACCTTGTTCTTTGGACACATAACGTTGCTGAACCTACACCTGACCAGCTGCAGCAGCCCCAGATCATAGCACTGCCCCCACAAGCTTATACGTTAGGCACTAGGCATGATGGGTGCATCATTTCAGCTTCTCTTCTTACCCTGATGCACCCATCACTCTGAAACTGGACTCATCAGACCACATGATCTTCTTCCATTGGACTGTTCTTAATCCAGTTTTAGTAGTTTCAGCAATCTCCTTAGATGTTATCTTTGTTTCATGTCAATAGTTTGATTCTTCTGAAACAGATTAACATTGTTTTCCACAACCACAGGATGTGTCTTCAGACACGGTTGAAATTAGAAGCTACTTACTGCATCAGTTAGGGTTAACCCTCCTGTTTAATTATCCAAAAGTGCCAGAAACCAAAATAATCCCAATATATTCTTTATATCTCATCATTAACTCCATTACATTAACCATTTCAAAAAATATTTTGTGCAATAAGGTTCTTTACCTTTTTATCATTCAATGAGGATAATTTACTAGTTTTTCATTAAAATTACATGTTAAAACATTTTGGAATCTACATTGGAAAGTCCTGCACAAAAAAATACAATAGTTTTACATTACAATTTTAATGTATTTCTTTTAATGGAGCGATGTTGATAAATTACCCCAAAACACCTCTTCTGTTCAATGTCAAATTGACCCGCTGACTTGAATAACTTGTTGCAAGATGAAAAAGAATCATCCATGCAGTAATTATCCAGTGGGAGGCTCTTATGTATTTGCTCAATTAAATCCAATTTTTTTTTGTTGGGCAGTGCATAAAAGAAAACAGTGTGTCACAAGAGAAGATGTACACTGTATTGTGTATAAAGTGATTATTTTTTTTCTATCTCAGTCAGCTGCTCTGGGTTACGACTGTTACACCATTTGGCTCTTTCACGGGTCCCAGGTAGAGACACTGGCAGATGTTTGCAGTAAAAAATATTTCTATATAGCCAACATGTGCAGATGTAAGGATATGCAGATCATTGTGGACAGGCTCCCTTTCTCTCTCACACACATATCACTCCAGAGTGTCTACTAGCCGCAGATGTGAGCATGTCTCACCTGAGTACTATAACATCACCTCGTTTATTACCACCATACGGCTTGGAAGGTTCCAGTCCTGCATGGTCACTCTGATTTTGCCCCGCTGTTTATTTCTTTCTGTCTTCATCCTTTTCTCTCTCTCTTTGTCTGTCTTGTGCGTCTCTGGCACTATAAAGCTTCTCCAGTCATCCTGCCATGCTTACATGCTCCCAGGGTCCAATTAGCCTTTTAAACACCAGTCAATCAGCTATGAAAATGAAAGACAGAGAATTGCCTACTAGTACATTCACTCATACATTCCCCAGTTATGTTCACGTAGACCATTTACCTATACCTAGATTTAAGACAATACACCATATTGTGATGTTTGATTTTAGAGTGCTTTAGTAAATGCTTCTCTCCCCCTGCTGCTCTCTACGTTTACATGGTGTTGAAGTTTACATAGTTTGTTGACATCATAATACAATTTACTACATACAGTATATTTATAGTTGTATAGTTTATTTACACTGATACGTAGCATAGCATAAGTTGAGTAATACACAAATTACAATAATATATTCAGAGTATAACAGTGGCATAGTGTTTAAATCCCACTTAATACCAACATATCTTGTTATCAGGGCCTCTAATCTTCACTCAGCACTCAGTGCTTGAAAACCACAGAATACTTTCCATAATACATACCAAAGGAAAACAACATTCGAACATCTCATACAATAACACACAATCCTGCACCAGTAATGTAATCTACATTTTGATGCTCTTATATATATATTATGCCTACCGGGGGGTTGGGTAGCTTTATAGTTGTAGAAGAATTTAGTATTAATTAAAGCAACAGGATCGATAAAATGATGTGCTGCTTTTTTTCCTCACTGGTCAGTTAACATAAAATATAAATAGCCAAAACTGTGCATGGTTTATGAACATAATGCTTTGTCTTTGGAGAATTTTGTAAGTGAGCATGACTTTCATGGTGCTCTTGTCCAGGACAGATTAAGAGATATGACTGTTGCCAGGCCCTTGGAGATTGTAACTGGGTGAATTAAATGCCTTAATTGCCATTGTTGCCTAGGAACCTTTAAACTTCTAAATTATTGTCTACCATCATCATCAGTCAATATTATGACACGATGAATAATTTAATTCAGTATTCTGTGTTTTGCACTAAAAATCAATGATGCCTGCCATGATGTTTGAGCAATTTTTAGCTTTTATTTGTCCTCTAAAACTGTCTTTTGCTAAATGATACTGACCCTTTGTATTTTAACAGGACAATCAATAAAGAATGTTTATGCGCAGCTTGCAAAACCATCAGTTTGGGACTTTTGAAAAAATATGCCAGCGGCTGCAGCTTGCTAAGTGCAAAGCGCTAGCACTAAATCTTGGGAGTTAAAGTTTTACTGGGGCGTTATGGGTAAAAATGCCTTGTCAGCCATCTGCCACCTCCTCTCATGGCAGCCATATTTCCAGGTCTGCTAAAATCCTGGGAGAGAACACTGCATCGCCACCCAGGGCCGACCGCCACTATTACAGTCCTTCAGTGAGAGCTGTGGAGGAGTGAGCAAATGAAGGAGAAAAAGAAAGAAAGCAAAACTGGCATAGAACCAGACTTTCAGACATACAGGGGATAACTGCAAGCAACGGGAAGATAAACTGTGCAAAATACCAATATGATCAGGTGCATACTGAACATGATCAAGTAAGGCAAATTCTGCATTAAATTCATCTAAGTCCAGAGTAATGACACATATAATGTACCTAGAATAAAAACACAAAAACATTATTCAATGGCTTTAATGAGAACAATTCTAAAAACCATGTGAACCCATGGAATTAATACATGGTTGACCCACCCCTTGGCAGCAATAACTTCAACCTGGCGCTTCCTGTAGCTGTGGATCAGAGCTGCACAACATTCAGAAGGAATTTTAGCCCATTCTTTGTGCAGAACTGCTTTAGCTCTGTAATATTCTTCGTCTCATGTGTATAGCTCCATAGCTCCATAGCATCTTTATTCTGTTGAGGCTTGGGCTCTACCTTGACCACTCCAAAAGGCAGATTTGTTTTCCGAAGTCATTCTGTTGTGGACTTGCTTTGGTGTTTTTGTTTTTTGTCCTGTTGCATCACCCAACTTCTACAGAGTTTCAGCTGATGTACAGACATGATCAGATTTTCCTGAAGAGTTTTTTGATATAGTTGGGAATTCATTTTCCCCTCAATTACTGCAAACTAGCGAGGCCCTGATGATGTAAAGCAGTTTGTTATGCCCGTAGTCTTTGAAATCACTTTGTAAGTCTTTCCAGCTTGTAAATCATCAATTCTTGATTGTAGAGCTTCTGAAAGCTCATTTTGGCGAAGCATGGCTCACATAAGCATATTCTTCTTGTATGGAGCAAACTCAAAAGTTTGAGTGGTTTTTGTCAGTCAAAGTAGCTCTAGTCCACACCTCCAGACTAATTTTCTTTCATGTATGCTAACAACTGACACCTTAGGTTATTGTTCCAATACTATTCACATAGTTTTTTCCAGTAGCACTGTTCTCAATAAAGACATAAAAGATCAGAATTTGTTTTGTGTTAATATTTTAGGCACATTATATTTGTCATTACGTTTGACTTAGATCAAGATCAGATCACATTTTATGACAAATGAATGCAGTCTTTCCACTTGTATATGCACATGCAGTAGATGTCATCTTCTTTAGATTGTCAGGGCTGAGAGAAAGACACATGAGAGAAACACAGTACAGTAAGATTAAGCATGAACACTAAGGCTTGCAGCAAGCTTTGAGCTCTCTGGCAGGCCCGTCTCGTCTCTTCCCTCGGTCCCATAATGAACGGTGGTGCTGACCCTGTCAGCCTGACAAGACTGGCAGCTTAATGCATTAGAGAAAAACGAGATGGTGGAGGTATATAAATAAATAAGAGACCTTCATCAGGACCCCACGTTCCACAAAGGTCTTGCTAAATGCTAATCATGGCTGATTAATCAGGTCGTAATTCCACTGAACCAAAAAGGTTTGCCAGTCAATTGTGCAAAATTAGCCCTTTCTCACGTGTGCCGTCACATTTAGTGATGGCAGGGCAGCACATTAAAGTCCTGATTCAAGGCAGCAGATCACAGCTGAGTCTTGGTGCATACAGTGAATTTGGGCATACAGAGCTTAGCATCCGTTTCTCGGGCAGGTGCAGGGATTGAATCCGTCACAAGCTTGTTTCTTCTTAAGGCCACTAACATCCCACTAATAGCTAAGTTTGTTTTATCATGTGCAGTTTATTATTTTACATAAAATTATCACATATGTGAACTTAAAAAGGTTCTTGGTGTTGTTAAGCTTGTGAAGCCATTTGAATCCAAAATAATAATGAAGTAAAAATGTAATTCTATCATGCCACAGACAAAATGTTTGCATGCATGTTTTTTTTTTAATAGATTTTAAGATATAGTAGTTTCTAAAAAGAATTCTGACGTAATTCAATATATTTTACAGTGTACTTGTGAATTCTGCATGTTAATGTACACTAAAGGTTTGACTGAGTGCCCGGCCAAACTAGAGAAGGACCTTACTCAGAGTGGCGACCGAGAACCTGATGGTCCCTCCGAAAGAGCTCCAGCGTTTCTCTGTGGAAAGAAAACGTTCCAGAAGAACAACCATAGCTGCATTTCTGCAGCACTCTACCAATCAGGACTGTATGGTGGAGTAGCCTGTCAGAAACTCCTCAGTAAATGTTTGCCAAAACGCACCTGAAGGACTCTCAGACCATAAGAAATACTTCCTGGATGCACTGTAAAATACTGAGTCACTCTTTCAGCGCTTGAGTTTGTTGTGTTTGTGTGTTAGATTACCCGTGATTGAATTATTCCAAAAAAGTTTAGAAAAATGAAATCAGAAACTCCACATCCCCTCAAACAAGATTCTTCATCTTTGATATCCCACAGTATCCATGGCAGGCCTCCCTGCTGTACTCACTCTCACACACACACACACACACACACACACACACACACACACACACACACACACACACACACACACACACACACACACATACCAGCCCAGCTCAGCCTAGCAAAGCAGAGAATTAAAGAGCTAAGCACTCATAAATCAACAAGCTTTTCTCTTCCTGGAGTGAGACAGGCCGGCAGAGACAGTGGTGGGGGTAGTGTTTCGAAGGGTCAAGTTGGTCTATAGGGGAAAGGGTGACAGACTGAAATGGGAGGTGCTTGTATATCTCCTGCAAGTGATCTAGGGCTCGTAATTCGTGGTGTTCAGAAAGGCAAGACATAGGGAAACCACCTTCATACAGAACTCTTATGTTATTACTGCTGATTATCCAATTATGAGAACAAAGGGATTTGGTTGGGGTTAGGCACAAATACATCTGGGTTGGTTTAGACACTAAATAAACATGGAAATGATTAATAAAGATTTTGCTTTTTAGTCTTGATTTTAGCCTTGAGAATGACTGCTCCTCTTACTTTACACATGTTTTTCATGTGACTAGATATGTTTTACATGAATGGTAAGAATAACATCAGTTGTCTTTTACTAGACTTGTGCCACCCATCCACCTCATAGTCCCTCTGACAAAAACACAAACAAAAAGACCTTTTATTTTGGTGAGTGGCATTCAGAGCTATGGCGAGAGAACTGAAGACTAGCATTCGCTTTATTGACTCTTTATTGACTTAAGTCTTTCGACATGGACGTGACTTGTTTGACCCTATGACTTGTTTCAACTGAGCTGAGACTTGATTTAAAAATGATTTGTATTTCTACTAAGTAACAGGACACTTATCTAGATTGACATCATACTTGACTTAATTGAACTTAATTACTTCAGATGTGACAGATGACACCACACTGTATTTATATGAGGCTTGACTTTAAAACATTTTGAACAAATGAAATGACTTTATTTGTTGTTTTGACTGCTATGTTACTTCACACAGACTTGACATGTCTCAAGTGATTTAAATACATTCACAACAATCAATACCAATGACTATTGTCTTGGCATTTGTTGGTGTTGTCTGTTTTTCTGAATCACCAAGAGAAGCAAAGACTTTTGCTTCTCTTGGTGTTTTTTTTTTTTTCTGGCAGTCACTGCTCATGCCAGCTACCTAATTAGTTTCTATTTATTCCAACCAATTTGTGAACGTAACTATAAATGTTGTAGGTTATTTCTTTAAAGCATTTCACCTCAGTGACCCTCCACCCCCCTCCTACGCTTCCACTCAGCCTGACTCCTCTGAAACAAATACCATCTGCTGCACTTGCCAACAACAGCCTTGTCCATCCACTTGTCTTCAAATGTGTATGAGCGTGAGGAGGAATTAGCTGCATCGTGTTCTTTTGCTCTTGTCTGTCTAGTGCTAGGGCTGTGATCTGACAGCGTGGAAGCCTGGTACATGACATGTATGCATTCCTAGTTGTTCTGCCGTTATTAGCACAATGCAAGGTAGCTGGCATCAGTCTTGTAGGGTAACGCTCTGTTCACTCCCAAGAAAGCTGACAGAAAGCTTCTGGTAGTATGTACAGTGGGTGAGACAGCAGAGAGGGACAAAGGCAGAGGGAGTGAAACACAAGTGTAGATGGATAATAGGGAAATAGCATAAAAAATAATTAAAAATAAAGCAAAAGAATGGGAAGAAAAAAGAAAAATGAAGGGTAAGCAAAGGGACAAAACAGTGAGCTAGGTAACAAGGTGAGGAAAAGAGCAAAGAGGATGAGAAGTACAGATAAATGACTAATGAAGGAATGATGAAATGTAAACTGAGCATCAGACAAAGCAAGAGAAGATGAGAGGGGGGGGTCATTACGTGTGTCTTGTAACATGTCAGATAATTAAAAATCACATTTACTGGCAGAGATCAACTCCTTTTCTCTCTCTCTCTCTCTCTTATTGTTATTCTCTTATCTCTTTCACTCTGCCTTAACCTTTCCCCAGGGTAAAGTTGTCAGGGGAAGATGATCAGAAACAGAGACCATTGTTTTCTCATTCCATGTCACCCTCTTTCCCCATCTCCTTTTATTCTTGTAAATAGAAATGTCTGTCAGCTGCTACCGTTGCAACCAGCACACGCAGGTCACATCTGATGCTTGCTGACCACCCAGCTTATGAGGACACTTGGTGAAGGGAGAGGGTAATGTTAAAGTGTCACAAAGGTTTAGCCAAGTGTGGCCTAAGGTAAGTACAGTAAGTGTCTGGAGGGTGAAATTACATATTTTATTCTGTCACCATTTACTAACATTTTACATTTAGAATAGACACAGGTATATATTTTTTGAAACTTTTTGAAATGCAATACAAACTAACATGTATTAATCTAACAAAAGTACAAAGAAATGATCTTCAGTATTTCCACTGACCAACTTGATTGCATTTTGTAAATATAAACTAATTCCAAGCTAATTTGCATACTCTATGTTTATGAAGCTACACTGCTGTAGCACATGCAGAATGAGCCCTTAGCATTGACTTGGCCGAGCACAGAAAACATTTCGGCTGTCTCTCAGTCCATCTGACTTCAGCTTGGGCCCAGAGAACTCTTCGGCATTTCGGCACAGAATTGATACATGGCTTCCTCCTTAAGCAATCGAGTGTCAGAATGCATTCCTGGATACAGCAGCAGACTGTGTTAGGTAACAGTGTTTTTGTAAAGTCCTACATAAGCATGGCACTGCAGTGCTGCCTTAGAGGTGGAAAGTCCACCTTTGGCCTTTACACACTGAACTTTCACTGGCGTCCCTAAGTCTTCTCACAGTATCATGAACCAGATGGTGAAAGACCTAAATGACTAATAGTCTCTTTGAACCGACTGACACTTCTTTCATGAAGTTTGGCACAAAGTGATGAACCAGCATCTGTTTTTGATGCTACCTTTATACCAATCATAACACCCTCACTTTAGCAGTTAGCAATTAACCTAATTTGTTTATTTATTTAAGTTTAAAATGTGATTTCATATTTTAAATAAGTAAAGATTTATATTTTAGATCTATAATTCACTTAAAATTAATCCAACTGCCCTCTTTCCAGACAATACTGCGATTTCAGTACATTAAACATATTTCTTTTCCTTTACAATATTTAGATTTGAAAACCCATAGCTTATAGTATTGTTTTCAGCTTGTAATATGTCAAATGCAGAAGCGTGGCAAAGCTTTTAATCAATAACATGAAAGTGATGGGTAGGAATTTAGAGCTTATAAACAGGTATATTTTCCCTAATCAGCCTGCAGTCTTTCTTACCTTTTCTCAAATTACTCCTTGATGGTTGCCAAATGAATTGTGCAGCCAACCACCACATAAATGCACACCGTTAAGCACTCAAGAATTTTGTGATGCCCATTAGCATTCTTTCCGCGTACAAGTTAATTGGGTTTTCCATTAGAATACACTGGCTCTGGTGGTAATGAGCAGAAATGGTAGTGGCACAAAGAGGCTTTTTGCCGGAAATTACGCGATGCAGTAATTTTCCAAGCCAATTTCCAATTGTTATGAAGAGAAATTCACAGACAGTATCAAAACAGAGGAATGTGATTTAGGGGGCACGAGCACTGATGTCTTGGTTTTAGACAGTTTTTGGCAGTGCTGTGATGTTCCAGATGAGCTTCAAAAAGGAGACTTTTCTCTACATTTATTTGGTGCTCCCTGAAGTTTGAAGTCTATAGTGACAAAATGCTTGCTGTTTAGCAGCAGTATTATGTTCTCTCTTCTTAACTCTCTTTCTTTCTCCCACACATACATAACAAACACACACACACACATGCACATGGCCGGACCTGCACAGTGTGATGAGATGACAGCAAGCCCTGGGCTGTCTCTGTTCCTCACTGATGTGAGAGGGAGAATGTGAGATTGTGTCTGTGTGTATGCGTGCGTGCGTGTGTTTGTGTATGTGTGAGCACTGAGGCCTGGGCAGATGACACTTAGATGGCCCAGTGAGACAGGCGCAGCTAGACAGGCATCAGAAAGCACTCTTGTCCCCTTCAGTGTCCACAAACACTCGACACACACATGCACACACAGGTGTACATGCACAGACAGGCTGAGAGACAGACACACACATACACGCATGTATCACTTAACATGTGCAAGCTAATACTGACACATAGATACACACAACGATATCAAGAGATTTGGGAACATAATGATGGTTTGTTAATGAGCAAAAATCAGAAAATGGAAATAGGCGCAGGCCTAAAATATATCAAACACTTTGATGACGATGTGGTGATACTCTGCAGAGCAACCCACTGTGTGTGTGTGTGTGTGTGTGTGTATCTCAGGCTTGCTGTCTTACCTTGGAGGCCAACAGATGCTGTTAACCTCTCTTTCTCTATCCTTCCTCTTTTTTATCACTCCCTCTCATTCTCTTTTTATTCCCATCTCTGCTTTCCAGTTTTCTCCCTCTAGTATAGCGTCCTGCATAATGAGCCTGAATCCTTTTTGGGCTCCATCCAGGAAGTCAGGGAGGCATGTGGAGCTGAGTGGAAGAGGAGGAGGAAAGTAGAGGGGTGTGGAGCAGAGGCAAAAAGAGATGAGGATTAGGGAGGAGAACATAGATGGAGAGGGTGGTGGTGGTGTTTTAAGAAAAGGGGGGGGAGAGGAAGAGAAAGGGAGAAATGAGTTGTTAGGGAAGAAAGAGGAAGATGAAACGTATGGTCTAAGCCACCTGCAGACTTGTGGACCGAAAACGCTTTAGGCTGTCAAATCCCACAATTCATTAAATCAAGGGAAACAAATCAATAAGGGGATATCAAGAGAGCTCCACAGTGAGGGTGTTTTCCATTTAAATAACACTGCTTTTTGTTCATTTGAATCTCTTCCATCATTCAAAACTGATGCAGCAGCACCAGTGAAATTATTATTATTGCAAATAATTTTTATTCCACACATAATGTTTCCCTGTCAAACTACTCCATTTACTATGTATTATTATTATATATTATAACTCAGCAGGAGATTCAGGAATTGTTTCACTAGCAGTGACTAGCATAGCTCCAAACTACTGGCCTCGAGCGGAGATGAGGACTGAACTGTAGCACATAGGCGTATTAAGTTCACTAAAGCAGTCCTTTTTAAACAGGTCTCTACTTTTGAGTTAGATAAAAAGAATGTATTTTTACTATTAGTTATTTATTATTATTTATTTAATTGTCCCAGAGAGAAATACCATGCCTTCACAATATAAATTATATGTAATGATTTCTATTATATTCTTCTAATGCCTCATACTCTGATTCCTTCGTCATCATATATACAACATACAGTTTATGCTTACCTAGCTCCAGTTCACTTACTCTCAGACTGTTTTGTTGACTCGTCAGAATTTGCAATGGATTCAGTATCGAAATCCATTGGAAAAGAAGCCACGATCTTGGTTGGGGTTTGGAACGCACCCTAGAGTATGTGGCAGCCCTACAAAAGACTGGAGACCTGCCCAGGATGTGTTGCCTCTTGACCAATAACAGATAATCAGATACATGTTATAGCTACTAATGCTATTGTGATTATTATTGTGATTATGTGATTATTATTATTATTATTATTATTATTACAATAGGCCTTGTACCTCGTACTCAAAATGACATTATGGAACTAATAATAACTGCAACTGTGCAGCACAAATACTTGGACCTTGTTCTTCCTGTTGGAGCCAAGTTGGAATAAGCCAAAAACACTTCTTAAAATAAGTCTTTATGGCTGATAAAGAAAAAGAGGAGAACATTTCCTGAATTTGTATGATTGTTGATTCTGATTAAACACATGTAATAGCCTTTAACAGAAACGTTCAAGCTGATGTTATCAGCTGTTAATTCTGCTTCCACTGGTAGTTTTGCTTACCTACATTATTGCAATCACGCACTAATTTCCATAGGTCATTACAGTAATGCTGCAGCTTTTACTGCCCCATCAGATCAGCGTAGTAAGCACAAATCTGATTCTCCATGTTTGTTGTTGCTCTTGGTTGAAAGACCTAAACATAGGACACTAGAAGTGTCCTCTCTCCTTGTGTCCTTGAGGTATTTAACTGAGGGGCGCATCATTAAAGCTGTAAGAGTGAGGATAGCAGGACTGTGGGTGTAGACTGTACCACACTTTGTTGTGAAAGATACTTGCCTTGGTCTTCCATTTACTGAGGAAAACAGACACTTTCAAAATGTAAAAATGTGATCAGAAAAACGGTGCAGACATTGTTAATGTTGTAAACTGAACAGTTTTTAACAGCATATCTACAGAGGCGAACAGAGGCCCATCATCAGCAAACATTAGAACTTTGTTCTAATGGCACATTGTATTTGCACACGTAAGTTTCTCAATTTAAACGCGTATGTGATCATTAGAAAACCATTTTCCAATTACGTTAATACAGCTGAAAAAAGTATGTTCTCGTGGAAAAAATTATTTATTGAGTGAATAATTTTGAATTGGTGTATTTAGAATCAGAATTAAAGCTGAGGAGAAGTTTAGAAATTAGAAAAGCTGTGCAGATGAGTTGGGTGGATAAACTCTGGTCTATGTCCGCTTTATGACTACTCATTGAATTCTCTGTCGAATGTCCTGCTCTATTGACACATGGATTCAAGCGAACAATACAGAGTCTTTGTACTAGAGAGCTGGCAGGATACAGCCCATTTAATGTCTAGACCAACAGCTTCAGACATTTGTGTTCACACGTATAGCTCCTCTGGGTAATGTCTAGATAAGTTCAGGGTTGCAGTGCATGTCTGAAAACGGCTCTGGAGAAGAAGACAATAGGTGGATAAAGAAAAAGATGAACAGCAGGGTAATGTCACTTCTTTCTCATAGTTTCTATGTTGAAAACAGCATCAACAGAAAAAAGAAATTAAATTTAAAAAAACATTCTCATTGACAATTTTTGACAAATCGCAGCTGCTTTTATGTATTTTTATGCCAAAGTAATAGCGAAATGAATTTATCAGTGGAGTCTATTAAGTGCAACTGATCAGAAGTCACCTGAGAACTATAAAGATGCAGTGAAGGAGTGCAGTTCCTCTAAGACACATTTCACTTCTGTTGTTGTTTTTCCCCTCTGTTTTCCCTTGTCTCCCCTCTGCTTAACAGAGCAAAGTGCTTTTAATTTGACTCTTTGTGAAGACGTGCCATTTCCCATTTAAGCAGGTATCTCGATTGGCTCGCTCACCCTCGGCAGAACGACAGCAGAACAGTTCAGCACCCTCCCGCTCACTTTTTAATGGCCTTCCCTACCCAGCTCCATCCCTGATTTTATTTCACACTGGAGACGAGCGAAGCGTCTCCTCAGCATTTCCACCACTCCTCTCCTCAATCTCTTTGCGCTTAATTCCCCTTTAACTGTGTTCACTGGAGTCGTTAACTGATTAAGCAGTTTAATTAGGCCACGCGGCAGAGACACACTGAAGACACAGCTATGAGTTGCAAAGGCAAGAGCAACAAAATGACCGAACAGAGAGATTTTTTTATGACAACAAATGGGGATTCATAAAACCATTAAATCTGATATATTGTATTTCCTTAATACTTTTGCATCAGTGTAACATTGTTTGTTAGACTTTTGTAAGACACAAATAGTAGCTGCAAAGAAGATGACAAAGTGTCTCTAACAACGATTTCCATCTTCCTTTTTTAAACTTTATCTCATAACTTAAGGTATTTCATAGACAAAGTTGTTTATTCCCTCTTCTTTTTTGTGTTTTCCCACAAGTAGGCAGTTTCAGAGCCTGGTGAAATGACAGTACATTAGCTTGGTATCATTTGGTGAAACATCTAGAAAGTAACATATTTCTGCTTATATATAGCACATGTGGTGCTGGGCGCACAGGGAAAAAGTCATTAGAAAAGTTTATGCAAGAGAAGAGAAGATGGCATGCACGCCTGCCTGGCTGCTGGCCCTCTCACACCTCCAGCAGGGGTCTGGCCTCAGGGAATATGCCGCTATTATAGGTGAGATATCCGGTGTGGGCCCACAAGCCTGGCACTGGATTACACATCAGTCCCCTGCTGAGGCACCCAGCAGGGGAGGGCAAATAAGCAACACTGCCTACCCGCAGCCAACCCTCGCGCAGGTCTGTCCTGCCACGCTGCTGGATCAAACACCTTTAATTGAAACAGTGCTTTTCGTGCGGGAAAATGTGCCATACATACACACAAGGTAATTGGGCTTGTTGTGCAGTTGCGCAGACACAAGCAGGAGGAAAGAAAGTGTTTAAATTACATGGATTTGAACTTGAGCTAAAATATAAAATTATATGTTCATCTTTAAAATTGTACTTATTTCTTGTTGTTAGAAGTTTGTGCTTATATACTACATTCTGCCAATTCATCTAACCGTCATTAATGAATTTTTAATTTAATAGAAACACCAAAAAAACAAGAAAAAGAAATATTTCACTCAACCAGAAATGAAAAACTGGTTATAGCAACCTGCTGCTATTGCAGTAATCATCTTGTTTGTCACATAAAAATATTTCACTGTCCTGGGTGCATTATATGCATTATTTGGGGGCAATAGGGGCCTCACCAATGGCAGCTTGTCTAACCTCTGACCCTCTAAGTGGGAGCAAGTCTAGGTCAAAAAGATCCACAATGGGCTTGGAAACAATGGCAAAAGCTTATTACAAAAGACACATGATGATGTGTAGAGATGTTTTCAGAGGGCAGTGAATATATTGGAAGGTGTTGAAGACATCTTGAGGCATTTTCCCAACCTCATTAACACATATAATAATATAATACAGTATATATAGTAATAAAATAAACAGTTTATATGTACAGTATACAGTAAGTTAGTTAATGCATGTAGTATGTAGTAGTGATAATAACCTTAGATCAGGTCACAGTTTTAATGTCAGATCATGTCCAACCACCTGAAGAACAAAACAGCCACTTACTTTCCATCACTCACTTTCATTCCACATACAGACCTCATCAGTGCATTGAGTGCCAAAGTATTCAATAAATTCAATGTGGATAGCAGAGCAATGGTAATGCACGGTGTTAGTGGCTCAAAGAGGAGGCTGAGGGTGCAAGGGGTTTAATCCACGGCCAAACATATGGACGGAATAGGAGGTGACAGGTAATCGTAGGAAGCTATTGTTGCTCATTTAACGTAGTGAGTTAGTTATTAGCTATCCTGATGACTGGTCGTATGGTCTTTACCACATATGCAGGAGCCTCACGAATCAGTTGGACATAACTATGAAATTCAAGCTTACAAATGCTGCTTGACCAAAAATATATCGTTTTTACACAGAAAGTGAATTCTGTTAAAGAATTAAATTATATGTACAATACAAAGCATAATATGTGTAGTGTCTCTTTGAATGGTAAACAGCATGTCATGTCAGCATTGCATTGCATTTTTGTATATTCTCACATATCTCAACATCTTTGCTGGTAAAGCAAGTAACTGAAGCAACTTGTTTTTGAGCTAGTCGACGCTAATGTGCGAATCATAGTAGTGTGTAGCACATTCCAGTGTCTTGTGTCCAAAAGTTGAAGATCTTGTAACATTTTCCTCCATTTGCTGATTCTGTGATACTGGCTGCATGTTTGATTTCAGCGAAGGCACAGGGGACAAGTGTAATTTATGGTTTCCATCTTCCTGCAGATGAAAAATAATAAAATCCAAATAAAATGCAAAGAGGAGAAAGTGATTATCTAAATGATAGCTGCCGGGTTTGGGGAGTTTCATCTGACAGCTGAGCGCACTGTCTTTATGGACAACAGGAGGATAGAGGGAGGTGGAGGAGGGAGGAGAGACAGGAGGAACGCAGGCACAAAGGGGTGGTTTAGGGGTAAAATGGTGAAGGGAATAGGGGTGGGGCACTCTCACATTTGAGCACTTTACAAGAGGAAAAGATCAATTCAGCACACACACACACTCACACACACAAACACACACACACACACAGGAGCTCTGACAGGCTGAGACAGAGCATGACATTTAAAAGGAAAAAGCTGACATTGACTCCATCACTGTCACCCCGACTGCCATAAAGCAGCTGCAAATATTAAAACATTTTTCATCTGTGCCGCTCGGGGTTATTGGCACCAGAAATTGTTTTCCTCTCCGTCTGCTGCTGGCCTGCTCTGCCGCAGCCCTCCCCCGAGACCCTCGCCTGTTACCGCCGCCTCACAACATATTGGCAGTTGATGCGAAGCTATCCATGTACACTTGCCACTCACAGAGTCTTTATCGCCTTCCACTCTCCCTCTGCAGCAAAACCCTCCCTCCCAGCCTCACACACACATGCACGCACACACACAGTAAAGGGAGAAAAGCACACGCACACACACTTACATTCATTCTCAGCTCTCTAGAATAAGTAGTCAGACAATGAAACGACCATTGGATCTCGCAGATAGGAAGCACTTTGCTGTGTGTTGCAGACATGCATGTGTTTATTATGGTGTTGTTGACGCTATCACTTATCCATCATGCTTCAACAAATTGACTGATCACTACGCAGTTGAGCTTTGTGTCTGTCACTCTACCTTGTATTTTGGACAAAACCGGTGTGACCTGCAAAGACCTTTCATACATTTCTTTTTCTAGCATTCTTCAGCTAACTTTCTTTTTTTCTTCTTTGCATGCTGTATCGTGCTGTACAATCTAACAACCTGGAATCTTTCAGATGCTGATTGCCTCTGCTCAGACCAACACATGTATATTTTAATGTGTTTTCGAAATATCTGATGTTGGGCTGTGCTTGAATATTTTTTTTTTTTCCTGACACGTAAAATAGCTCATCACATGTCACATGAGTCAAGTGTACCCCGTTATTTCAAATGTATTCAAATGTGTTTGGTTTGATTGGTCTGAAAACAGAATGCACAGTGTCATTTTTTTTTTTTTTGGTTTCAATTTCACTATTTCAGAGCAAATCTCACATTTAACTGTCTGTCCTTTTTCATTCTTGACTGAATTAGGTAACAGGTTTGTATTATGAAGCACACCTGAGCGAGAAAGCGAGGTGCACTGCATTTGCATAGATGGATTCAATAATTGTGGTGGTGCTGTGCCGCTGTCCTTACATGTTAATTGGATAAATATAATAAATTCAATATAATATAATGTAGCATGCTAATGCAGTAGTAAACTAGCATAACATTTCATTCTTTACCAATAAGCCACTATTTTAAACAGCTTGATAGTAAATGTATAAATCTATTTATACATATCAAACGAAATCAGAAAAAGTCATATAAAATGAGAACCTTCTCAAGTCTGCTATAAAGCACTGCCGGTGTACATTCACAGGCAAACGTAGCTTTTCTGACATTTCCATCAAAGTGGTAAATGACTGGTTGTGACTGTGAGGGCCTTGTGGTGTAATGCTTCTTCTGAGGTGACATCTGTGGTGGTGGAGAGGAAGCTGCTGGTTGGTTAACTTTGTATTGTGGCTTGTTGACTGTGGTCTGTGACTGTCAGGTGGAACTTTTTGACACATACTGGATTCTCATTCTGTAAGCCTGAATCCCTCTTGTAGATCGGACACTACTTTATTATTTACACGTCCAGGACAGTATCTGAACTGGGGAAAGTACCATCTCTGTATCTTAGCTGGGGTCTTGTACATGTGAAAAGCATTTTGGAGTATTGTAGCTTTCTTTACAGCTCGAAGGAGCTCAAATGTAGCTTCAGGTACTTGTAATGCCAATCTACCACGCCATTGTTTCGGAAGTTCCCTCATGGTAAATTTGTACCTGGTAGCCATGTGAGACAGGGGTCACACTGACCTTGGCCTTTGACCACCAATATCGCATAACTTTTATCTTTAAGTGAGCATCTGTGCCAAATTAGCAGAATTCCCTGCAGACTTTGTAAGAACACTCATCATTCACCGTATACATTTGTTTGATACAAGTTTTTAGGTTTTAAGTTTTCATTTCATTCTTTAAAGGCCAAACATGTAGCCCCAAATAGCAGTCAAAGTTTTGATGAGCAACTTGCAGGCCAGCACTAAGGGGGAGGGCTAGTATATACTTAAGATAAACATTTTTTTTTTCTGTGTGTAGCTGTACAAATCTGCAAACCCTAATCATGTGTGTACAGGCCAGCAGCAACTTTATCCAACAGTTCACATTACCTCAGACTAAATGAGTGGCACAGCCAACATTGCTGTTTCTTTAGCCCCGCAGGCTGTCTTTAGGCCTGTGGAAGATATTTGCCACTAATGGCCGCCAATGAGAGGCCCAAATGGTCTTATTACAGCAGCTCCCTCAGCTCGCGCTATACATCAGGTATGAACACACGGTAAAATGGAGAACCTGATTGTTCTGGGAGCAACAGCGCTCATTTCTCAACGTGTCTCACCCTCCCTACATGCAAGTCTCGCTCTTTTTCGCCATCCCTTCATATGTAACTTTTTCTTTGCCTGTCTACCTTTACCTCCCCTTGTTCTATGATATTATGTGAAAGAGAGAATATAGTCTCTAGTAAAATGAATCCACTTTTTTGTATATTACATCAGTAGAAGTGTTGAAATGATGGGAAGCTGGGAAAATTCTGAATGTTTGAATGTAAGTGTGTCTCATCACTGTTGGATCTAGCTGCCTCTAAATACTACAGTTTACTTAAATCAAGCAAGAAGAAACTTGAAACCTCACTGATCCTCCTGGGGGTGTATTACCTGTCTGTGTAAATGTACATGCATATGCTGACCATCCCATTATACCGTGTCCAGTGTATACATGTTTAGTGCATTGTCTAGCGTACTGTTTTTTACAGATGACTTTACACACCGCGTACATGTTGCCTTTTGTTCTGGTATCCCAGCTCGTTTGAGTGTGTATTCAAACACTGGCCCTCAGTCTGTTGAACTCTGGTTGACCTGTAGGGAGGGGCACAGCCAGGTCAGTTGTCTATTGGTCAAGATAAATATCGGCCAGCACCAATCACATTACACGCATCCCCTCCAGCTGCCAGCCTTGTTAGTGCAGTAATCACTCATTGTTAGAGACCTATCCTCAGGCCTGTCTCACTCTGCCATTAAAGACTATTCTTACATCATCTATCCTTGTTTTATATCTATATTTCTATCCACAATGATAATCTATCTATCTATCTATCTATCTATCTATCTATCTATCTATCTATCTATCTATCTATCTATCTATCTATCAGTTCTGTGTGATTCACTTTTCACTATTCTCTCTGTATATAAAAAAGGTAATTCCACTGCTAAAGATAAATCAGACTCATTCATTTACATGCTGGCATACACACTCACTGTTGTCAGCTGTCTCCTCAGCCATCTGCTGGGTCATGTGACTGGGCTAGCTCTGCTACATCCAACAATATGTCAATCAGTCCATCCCAGGAACAATGGAAAGAGAGTAAGCCAAGGAGACACAGAGAACATCCATAGATACACATGTTATAGAATGAATTGTATTATGTTCTACATGTTAAATAATCAATACCTACATGAGTATTTACATTTTTCATGAGCATATGAAGGATAAAATAAAATAAAATACACTGAAAAGAATAAAATTCTAATTTTACATATGAGAAGACAGATATTACACAATAAACTGAACACAACACACAGCTACCATAACCACACACACAAGCACACACAAACAAATGTCCGAAACTCAATCACCAGAGGTCGTGTTAGTGAGTGGGGGAACAGATTTGATTAGCGCTGTATTAGATACGGGAAATGATTTCTGTCAAAGCCATCTTTACCACAATTATGATATGATAATTATGTGTTTCATTATTTACGTGGGATAGATACAAGGCTGGTGGCTTCTGGCAGAAAACATCAGCAAACAGACAGAGAGGTAGAGAAAAGGCACAATGTGGGGCACATAAATAGAAAATATGCAAGGGCATTCAGATTCTTTAATGATGTCTTATGCAAATGCAGCACAAACTGGAGAAGCATCATTTCTCACTCACAAAATTATTATAGAGCTCGTAAAAGTAATATCATTGTATTGTGTTGACCCTTTGGAGTTTGTATATACGTTACAAACTTGTTTCTGATTTGGTCTTAAATCTTAAGTGCCCAATGCGTCTGATATGTCTGATATTAAGCCAACAACATGTTTTATTGTGTTGTGGGACATTTAATCAGCTGACCCAATATAAATCTATACCCTTCCAGTTCTTGCGTTAAGTGGTCAGTTCAGAAAAAATTGCCTTCCCCTAATAGTATTGCAATGGTTTGATTTATAATGAAAAATAATCTCGCATAATGTTTTCTTACCAAATTGGGCTTTTATTTTCATAGCTCATTCCACATTCATCCCTAACATGTCTGTTAGGGATATTCCATATTAATTATCGATTCATTCCTTAAATTGATATCACAATTTAACTTAAGGTGATTTTCAAATTGCAAGACTGCAAGCACACTGTAAGATGTGATTGAAACATGTTTTTTAAATGCTGCAGATTCAAAACAATCACAGAAGCATCCCCCCCAGGGCCTCATGTGATCCAGTATCTGCAGAGAAAGCAAGTGATCCGGATGAACCTCAAGTTCAAGACACAAACAAGGTAAGCTTTGTTTGTGTACTCAAAAAAAGGCTTGAAAACGCAAACCCAGATGAGTTAAAGACAGCACTAGTGTCAAAGAGAAACAGATCTAGCACCTTACATCATCAAACATGGTGACCAGAGAGGATTGAGACCTGGGGTCTAGGTACACCATTCCAGAACCTTGACTTTGATATCCCTCAAAGCTTTTGGATCAACTTGGATGTATGCTTTGGGTCATTGTCTTGCAAGAAGACCCAAGGGTGACCTAAAACTACACTGCCCACAGATATCTTTACATTGTCCTTCAAAATGTCTACTTTCTTTATGATGCCACAGCATTATGATCCCACCACCAGCCCTCTTTCTTCCTTCACAAAACAAAAGCAGCATCTGTGTGTCCAAGCATTTGGTGTAATGCCAAGATTTATTTGACATTTATTAACGTTGATGATGTAAAATAAAGTTTTGGCGCAAACATTGGGTAGAATTTTAGGGTAATGTTCCATAGCTCCTTTGGGCTAAAAATGTTATGTATAATTGTACAATACTATATCAATGTATAATGGCAGAAAAAAATATCAAACCCCATTTGACAGCAATCATAATTAGTCATAGATGATTAATGAATGATGAGTCAATACCAGCTACGAGTTACATTTTATATTCATCATGCATGAAAGCCACTAAGATACAAATATACCTGCTCATGCACAAGCCTGGATGCATGTCCTCACATGTATAAATACCGACAGGGACTATATGTGCACATATTGTCATTCTCTGTTGGTGCTTCCTATTTATCTCTCATCCTAGCCCTCATCTCCAATGTTAACAGTATGAGAGTCCCATGCCACCTTAACACAGCTATACCCATGACGGGCCATTGCCGTCTGACAACCCAGCCTCTCTGCGGAGTTCACCAGTGGTTTAGGGAGCTGTATATTCCAATTAGTTGCCAAGATCCCAGCGCTATGGATAGTATACAGAAGGAGTCACATTCAATTACAGTTGGTGTCCGCTGTGGATTTGTGTGTTTTTTACCTGTCCTCATGCATAAAGTAAGTACCGTCGTTCCCCTGTGCACTGGTGTCAAGGGATGTGTATTTGTGTGTTTGTGTGTGTGTGAGGGGGTAGTTAAGCTGGATGCCTGAATTTGTGTGTATTTCTGTTTTTATTTATGTGTCCATTTAATGGCTCATCAACACACCACATCATTTACATTTAAAACAATGCCAGTTATGTGTGAGATCGGCGTTTGACAGACCATGTGCAGAAAAGCAACCAGCTTGTAAATGCTGGTCAGCAAGCTGTCCTACATAACTCCAGCTTAAGGCAAATGAAAACACAGAAAATATGGTAATATATCTAATTCAATGAAAAGAATACGACTCCTATATTCAGGCCCATACACTATCTTATGACTTCCTTTTTGATTTCCTCATTCTCTCAAATGTATTATCATACTACAATACTAAGGAATTTGATTTTAAGCCGTTGCAGCCTGTGTTCCTCTGCTGTATTCTTTACATATCAGAAATCGTTTGATGTGTTTTTTTGAAATGCGTTCCTTGTAGAAAACAAAGGCGTGCATAAATTAGCAGCTAGGACTGCAATTAGACAGCCACTGTGATTGGAAAAGAATAATTATCCAGAGGCTGGTCTGTTATGGGCCTCTTCAACTACTCAGCACCAAGTGAAAAGGAAAAGAAAGAGGGGAAACACAGATAACCCCCCCCCAAAAAAAAAAGTAAAAAAGCATCTTATTGTGACCACCAGGGATATAACTGAACATAATTATCAATTAAGAACAACACATTGTGCAGTGACTGGTTTTGGTTGTTCAAGGTACACAAAGCACTCTTTGTATTGCTTCTTTTAGCTGCTTCCCCTTTTTCTGTAAAACTATACAAGTGTTAACATTAATTTATTTGTTAGGGTTGTCTCAATATGTAATGGATAAAATGTTGATGAGAGAAATTTCACCAACTGTGCTGACACTGTAAATACATAAGTCAAAGCAATATAAATAAATATTTAAATAACAATTAGGACAGCTGACAGTTGCAGATACATTGATGCTCAGTTAATTAATACAGTGTACCCAGACATAAGCTTTCTTTTATACCAAAATGTTTATTCTTGCAGTACATCAACTTTATTTATGGCCAGGGTTAGGCACTCACTGCACTTGGATAAGGTTAGAGAAAAATTATGGTCTGGTTTATTAAACTTTGAAAAAACACAGAATCCTTGTCTAACTTATCCAAAATGCTTTCTGTGCCAACCACTCATTGGACTCTAGAGTCAGGCCTGCAGTGTGACAGTGCTGAACCTCATACCCCTCCATCTACCAAAACCACTTCCTTGCAACTCGCATTCTGTTAATAGTGTAGCATTTATCCATAAAAAAATATCCTGCATTACAGCAACATAATCATAATATTGTTTAAACTGCTTCTGTTAAATAATCAAATGTTTATCTAAGTGAAGAACTATGACAGTGTTGCCAAACAACACACAACTTTAGTTCAGTTGCTGAGAACCACTAGCATTATCCACCAGCAGGAAACTGAAGTGGTGCCAGTGTGAATAGAATTATTGTAGGTATATGTATGTTTAAAGCTGACATAGGAAATGTCTTAACTTAGGGTTACGGGAATACAATCAAAATCTATGTGCTGGTTAATGATCACATATCACATCTATTGACACCAAGTTCCATGCTTCCACACATAATCTGATCAAACAAGAAAGAAAAACATTAATTTAAACTTTAGTAATCTGTAACTATCTACTTTGTCTATTAGTGTAGTGAGTTGTGTAAAATCAATTAGAATTTCATTATTTCTTCATGACCAGA
Organism: Anabas testudineus; assembly: GCF_900324465.2. NCBI lineage: Eukaryota > Metazoa > Chordata > Actinopteri > Anabantiformes > Anabantidae > Anabas > Anabas testudineus. The sequence continues at coordinate 24,788,274 of NC_046612.1, read as the reverse complement.
TCAGGACTGCTGTGTAGGCCAGAAAGAAAATAAATTACATAAAATGCCTAAATAATAATTTCCATAAAGATTCACTTTCATAATTATTTCCACTGTTTTAAATATAAAAATTCTTCTAAGGGCCACATTAGCACTTGTGCGTTAGTTACTGTAACTGTGATGCTAACTCTACTTTATAAATGCAACTAATTGCCATTTAAGGCTTTTACCTTAACTGATCTGTATTCAGTTGAACATTGGAACCTTTGAAAGTTTCAACTGTTGAAATCTGGAAATTATGTTTATTTACTGTTGGTATTTCACAGTTTCGTGATACTATGTGACTGTTGTTTAAACTGTGACTGCCCATGTGTAAGTGCGGTATCTACCGCTGGGTACTGAGATCCAACCAGCTGCTATCACTGTAGCTGAAGCAATAAACTAAGAGAAGTGCAACCAACTATACATTTCCCAATACCAAATGAGCAGAAGCAGTCATTGAGATCTAAAATTACTTGTACAGCAGCAGTATATCCACATTTCTCTTTTAACCTGTACCACTATACTACAACTGGCAGTGAGCAGCAGTGAGCCAGTGAGGATCTAATTTCTCCTAAATAATATTTCAACATCTAACTCCAAAAAGACATTCTCTTATCTATTGTTTTCCCTGTTGTCCACTGTTCCTTCCATGGCTTCACAACACGTCCATCCTTCTCACTCTGGCGCTGAACTTGGAGCAAAAACAGTCTAATTCACAGGGCAAACTTTGCCTTCTCCAATACGTTGATTTGATATACTCCAATAGAGCCTTTCTCCTAGACACCATCAATTGACTATAGATTTTTCTCAGCTCTCCTCGGAAGAGAAACAAAAGCAGGCCCTGAGAAGCCTCGAGCCTAAGAGGCTTTATTGATATCGATGTTGGGGGAATATCGCCCATTTTCACCAGGGGATCAATCAGCCCGTCACCGCTTGCTTTACGAGCTGCGTCCTCTCCACTTGTGGGCCCACAGTGTCTGTGTGTGTGTGTGTGTGTTTGTGTGTATTGCTGCCTTTCAGTCTGTGTGTATGTGTCTCTGCTTCTGTCCATGAGGAAAAGGGACAGATAGAGAGAGATCCAGATGGACACATTTGTAGCTTAATAGATAAATAGAGAGACTTTTGTTTTGAATTTAGAGCAAGGACAAACAGGGTTAATATCAGGTTAAACAGTCCCACAATTTCACCCATTCACCATGAATCTCTTTATTCTCCTCAAGCACAAGGGATAAAATCTCTTTCACAGTCCCTGTCTGGAGTCTTAAGTGTACTGTCCACCAAAGACGATCTGCAGATCATAATTCAAAACAAATCTGAGCAAATCATTTTTCCATTCGGTTAGCTGCCTCCCTTATCTGGGGGGTTTAGCAGAGGGTTTATAATTCAATTATAAAATTGGATACATTACAATGAGTAATGTAATAATTCAGCCAGGTAATTCAGTCTAAGGGCTGAAGATGAAAGCCTGGGATCCCTCTAAATGAATTGAGAAAAGTAATTGCTGAGATGTGCAATATACAGTGAGTTGAAGTAACAAATTACATTTACTCTTGTTACTTTAGCTTTAGTTTCAGTTGTTTTACTGTGTTCTTGCACAAGATGTAAACAGTTATCAGTTAAAAAACGGTTTGAAAACTAGTAGACATCACCCCGACTATACAAATTTTAGCAGGAAGGACATGTCAATTCAAATCCCCTGAACTGTAACACTAAAACATTTTCTCTTTATATCTTATTATCACCAGCCTGCATGTAACTTACGTTATTTCTGCAACTGTGGTGATGGGTTTGTATTTACACCTCAACATGTCTGCAGAGATGAGAGCTTGCTAATGTTGACTACCAAAGTTTTTGGTGCATTTTGCTCTTCAGTAAACATTTCAAACATGCATCGGCTTTTATCAGCTCCCATCAGTCATATTATAAAAGAGATGCCAGTATTCCCCTAACCGCTCACCACTGACAACAGCCCTCGACTTTGGTAAACCTTTCACTGCAATGAGGATGTGATCAAGACTGTGTGAATAAAAAAGATATTTAGAAGTGGTGCATAACTGAGTACATTTACTCAAGTATGGTACTTAGAACACAAAGAAATTAAGAATAATTCCATTTAATTATGGGAACATAATTCTGTAACACCACTGTAACTGTAGGTGAAGTGAGTGATAACATAAAGGACTCCTAACCTGTTCAGTATCCACTCACAACAATGTTTCCTGCTTCACTGAGCTCTGTAGGACATTTTCCACAAATGTGTCATTTCCTGTAAAGGCAGACAAAAACTGTTTACAGTTTGCTGAGATTATGGATAAATAGTAACCTAACATTATGTGACAGAAATATATAAATAGCAGTTTCACCTGAGAAAGACGACGGGGAGACCTGTAATCTTGGTTGCTTTTGTTGTTTGTTCCTTCTTGACTTTGGACAGACTCCCGTTCTAACATGTGGTTGTCTAGTTGGTGGTTTAGAAGAAGTTATGTGGTGATAAACGTGAATGAAATAGGTTCAAAACAGTTACTGCAAAAATAGGTTCACAATATGATCAAATAATAATCAAGAAAACAAAATATCTGCTGTAAAAGCAGTAGTTTCACTTTCATACAGTGTCTCCTTTGGGACGCACTACAAATTCATACTGTGGTTTTGCTACTAAAAGAAAAAAAAATCTCTTCAGCCCCTTTGTCCTTTTACAGTAGTTTCTCTCTACAGTCAACATTTAAGGAGATTAGTCACTCTTTTCACATAATTTACAATGTTTTCTTTCCATTATAAATAATGACAATATGCACCCCCCTGCAAAAACAGTGCAGCATACATCATTAAATTAATGTAACAAAAACAACTGGTTTTGGTAAAGACAGAGCACAGCTGCAAAATAATTAAACTTAAAAATGATTGAACTACATGTGGGTGCATGGTGTTGCTAAGTTACTACATTTGTTTTGAGGGCTTACAAGTAGACAATCTTCTAGCTGATGAAAACAAAATTGTTTCACTGTGGTGGAAGAATACATGGACTACTTTTAGATTGGTGTAAATCTTACCACTGTGAGAGAGAGGTTTTTTGCACTGTGAATCATTTGGACAAACTACATCATACCAGGCAATGATCACTGATGCTGATACATTTTTACTGTTGAATGTAGCTGATGTGCTATGATGTAAAGAAGAACAATATGTCATGATTGATTAGGAGAAAATGTTCTAAGTAGGTTAGTTCTGTTTTAAATTGTCCCAAAATAATTGCTGAACATGAAGCATTTTCCTATAATAATGTAACAAACTTTATCTTCAACAATGAATTATTATTTAGTTTTTGGAGACACTGACACTGAATAATTTGCCTAAATGACATGTAGAAAATGGCAGATCCATATACAGTGGCCAGAAAAAGTGTGTGAAATCTTTGGAATTAATTTGTCGTAAAATCTGATCTGATCATCAGCAAAATCAAGAGTATTAACACATATAATGTGTCTAAACTAATAACACAAAAAATTCTGATCTTTCATATTCTCACAGTGCGAGTGGCAAAAGCATGTGAATCCTTTGCATAATGGCCTTAAAAAAGCTAATTGGAGTGAGATGTTGGCATACGTTAAGAAAATTAGTTTGAGGTGTGGACTAGAGCTACTGACAAAAACCACTCTAAACCATAAAATATGCTGGAGGAAACATCATGATATGGGCCTGCTTTGCTGCACCAGGGCCTGGCCAACTTGCAGTGATTGTGGGAAAGATGGAGGATTAATTCATGTAAGTGTGGGCACCTTTGTTTGTGAAAAAGGACAGAGATGTGGACCTCCGAACCCCCAACAAAGATGCAATTAAAGTGTATACTTTATCTTATAATAAATAAATGATAAAAAATAATATAAAAATCTTCAAAGATTCATTTTCAGGACATGTTGCATTCACAGAAATCAATTCTCTGTACTGTGATTGAAACTATGAGTTTGAAATCTCACTGTGAGCATACTAAACAGTACATTGGTAAAGAACATGTATGTGGGCATACTGTATAAAGTAACGTGTAGGTTTATACACACGCACACACACACACACACACACACACGCACACATTGTGTCACACTGCTGCCCCTTGATACCAGTTAGAGTGACAATGACTGTGGCTGTTGCTTTTCCTGCCAGCTGGAGAGTGCTGATGGAGTGTGATTGTATGCAAGGAAGTGCATTTTCTGTGTTTGTGTGTATGTGTGTGAGAGAGAGGGGCACAGTGATTCCATAGTGGGGTGGGGAGAATCATCATGGAGGAACAGAGAAGGGATTGGGAAGAGGAGGGCTGAACACCTGGCATTCACCACAGATGGGTATAATCATCTCCCTCGCTACCCTCAACCCATCCCCCATCACTACACACCCCTCTCGAGGTCCCTGTTCCATGCCAAGGTATTTACACACACAGTCACACACACACACACTGTTAAATGAGTCGACTCACCCTGATTTAACATTCAACAGCAATCATGTCAGAGTTAGATTGTCTGAATTGGTCCAGGTGACAAAAGTATTTTCCATTGTTTAGAGTCAGAAACTCTCATGTTGCATTTGTTAGTCAGAGGTGCAGTTGGGGTCATCCAGTTAGAGGGATGGAGTGTGTTTGAAATCTTATTAGATGCCAATGTGCAGACAGGATTATACAACTCTAGCAATGATTTCATTTTTAGTTGCTAGTGCCTTGAGGTAAACAGGAGAAATACAGAGTTCAGGGCACAAAGTAATCCCACTTGCATTGCATACTTGCTTTGCAGTAAAAGTGGAACCAGTACCAACTTTTTCACCACATGAGACTGTGTCACTTTCCTGGAGCTCCCTGTAGTGCTGGATTCCACTATGTTAAATTCACTCTCCTATCGTAATCAATGGAAACTCTCTCTAAATGCAGCCTTACTGTGAAGACATTGCAGCTGAAGAGCTGCTTGTAGCCACTAGGGCCTAACTGTTATTGGTAAGTAGATACCACCAAACCAACCAGAATTAGAAAATACTCCGACCAACTGCTGCATCTCCTGACGTCACCTTCGTCTGGGCCAAAAAGTGGCACTGTGACATACAGTAACTATCTATACCAGCAGGTGGAAATATTCTGTATTCTTCATTCAAAAGGGGAAAGCAAAGCAAAGACCTTAGACTGCAGTTACAGAATGCAAACCATAAACAAAACAGCACATGCATATTTTCACACCATTGTCTCTAGCCACATTTACTTCTCATCAAGAATATGTATGATAAGTTGTTTATGGCAGTCCATTTCTTTTCTTGTACAGTGATTTGCAAAGTTGAACTGCCAATCAGAGTGCTTGCCAGACCTTTCCCTTTGTCCATAATGAAACAATGACACATGCTGTGATTACCTTCTATGTTGGTAGATATTTTAGTCAATGACTATTTTAAATGTACTTTATTATCTGCAACAGCTTTATTTTCAGTGCAGTATGATCAAAATAGTTGATAAAATGTATTAAAAAATAAAACATTCCAGAGGAAGTTTGGCGAGCTTGAGAAGAAGCACATTTCATTTTCACTCCCCCACCACCACCTTGTCGGTGGGGTGCCTGCCATTTCCAGGCAGGAGAAGTTGGGCATGGCCAGCAGGATTTAATGTTTATTTTAGCAGGCTGCTCTTTCACCTCCCTTTTTTGGCCTTCTTTTGTGTCTGTCCAGGTACAACAGCCCCACCCCCACACCTAAAAACAAGCTTCCTGGGGTGTCCTCTGTGTTTGACCCCCGGTCAGGGGATGTCCTGTACGTAAACCCTTAACCTATTGACATACTTCACCCCTCCTCCCATCTTTCCTCCCTCCTGAGCTGCATGCCGCCTCTCTCTCATCTTCTCCATCTTACATCTATCACCTACACATGGACTTCACACACACAGTGAACACACTGCTCCTACAGTGTGTACTTTATTCTGTTTATGCACATAGGGAAACAATTAACTTGAGGGATTAGTATATTTGTAACATCATGATACGGATACATCCTTACATCTATAATGGACACATAGAGATTTATAAGAACTAAATAAAAATAAAGATAAACAAATAAAAAGAAAACTATCAAAGCTTCCTTGCACTGGTTTCCAGTATGTTTTAGGATAGGTTTTAAGATTTCATTAATAACTTTTAAAGCCCTGCATGGCCTTTCCCCCAGCTATATATGCCAGCTGCTACAGCCTTATGAACCGCCACTTAGCCCGAGATCCTCTGGCAGCAGTCTTCTGTATGTCCCTGTTAGAATGTTAGAATGAAATCTAGACGTGACAGAGTTTTCTTTTACCCAATCTCTGTAATAACTTACCTGAGGAAATAACAGCTGACTTATTAACATCTTTCAAATCTCTCCTTAAAACATACCTCTAACAGTGAGCCTTCGATTACTTCCTTATTTAGGAAGGCTTCCTATTAATTTTGATGAAAGTGATTGAGTTTCCTCCATCTATATTTTGGAACTTGTTTTCTGTAGTAGTTTATTTATTTTTTTATTGTTTATTGTTTCCCGCACCCCAAACTGTCGAGGCAGATTAACTTGAGCCTGGTTCTGCTAGAGGTTTTATTCCTCATAGACTGCCTCTTCCCCATATATCATGCTGAGTTAAATTTCAATAATTATTTCATCTAAACCATGTCAACATGTCTCCCATCCCAACTAGACTGTTCAAAGATGTTTTACCTTTATTTAGCACATTCATATTAGATCAGATCAATCTTTACTAACAGGCTACGTACCACAGGCTTTTAAGGTTGCTGTAGTCAAACCTCTACTCAAAAAGCCTACTCTTGACTCAAGGTTAATTTGAGTCAAGAGTAGGTTGGATATTGTATCCAATATCCAATCTACCTTTTATCTCTAAAATCCTTGAAAAGGTAGTTTTAAAGCAATTATGTGACCACCTGAGCAAGAATAACCTGTCAGGATTTACAGTACAACATAGTACAGAAACAGCACTGGTAAAAGTCACTAACGATCTTCTTTTAACATCAGACAACAGACTTTTTTCTATACTCGTTCTGTTAGATCTTAGTGCAGCATTCAACACCACAGATCACAACATTTTATTACACAGATTGGAACATGTCATTGGGATTAAATGAACAGACCTAGGTTGCTTTCAATCTTATTTATCAGATAGACTTTAACTTGTGCATGTTAATGATGAGTCTTCCATGCATGCAAAGATTGGCTTCTATGCTTGGACCGATTCTTTTAATTCTATATATGTCCCCATTAAGCAATATTATTAGGAAACACTCTATAAACTCCATTGCTATGCAGATGATACCCAGCTTATATTAATCTATGAAAACCAGAATAAATAAGTCAATTAGTGAAAGTTTAACCTGCTTAAAAGACATAAAGTCCTGAATGTCCTCTAATTTTCTTCTCCTTACTTCAGCCAGGACAGAGGTTTTTCTGTTTTGGTCCTATAAAACCTCAGAGACATAATGTCTAATCATATTGTTCCCTTAGATGACATAACATTGGCCTTAAGTAATACTGTAAGGTATCTTGGAGTTATCTTTGACCAGGATATCTCCTGTACTTCATACATAAACTAAATCTCTAGAACTGCCCTCTTCCACCTGAGGAATATTGCTAAAATTAGAAGCATCCTGTCTCAAAGTGATGCTGAAAAACTAGTCCATGCATTTGTTACTTCTAGACAGGATTATTGTAATTCACTATTAATAGGATGTTCCAATAACTCCTTAATTAGCCTCCAGTTAATACAAAATGGTGCAGACAGTGACAGTTCTGACTGGCATTAGCAAAAAAGATCATATTTCTCCTATATTAACCTCCCTCGATTGGCTCCTGTAAATCCAGAATAGAATAGAATTTCCTTCTCCTCCCATATAAAGCACTTTATAATCAATCTAATTTCTCAGATGACTATGAACCATATCTATGGTATTCTGCTATAGATTACTCTGCTATTGGATCTCAGTAGCTGTGCAGTTGTGCTCTCTGTAATTCTGCAGGAATTTGAACTGTATATTTCCAGAATGCACTTACTGGTCCTACCAACCTTCCGAGTGTTTTTGCTGCTTATGTTGTTCTGTGCTGTTCTTTCCTTTTTACTCTTTTCGCTCACCCTAACCGGTCGAGGCAGATGGTCGCACACCCTGAATCTAGTTCTACTGGAGGTTTTTCCTGTTAAAGAGAGTTTTTTCTTTCCACGGTCGCCTATTGCTGCTGTGGAAGTGGAATTGTTGGCTTTTCTATATAATTCTATATAAAGTTATATTTTTCAAGGTCTTAAAACTTAAATACTGTAAAGTGCATTGAGATGACTTCTGTTTTGATTTTGTGCTATATAAATAAAATGGAATTGAACTGAAATTTAATTAAGTGTATCTTTCTTTTTGTGTTTGTGACATTGAAATGTTCATGCACAAACTTCAGCTGTACTGTAGCCAAGAGATGGGGAAAGGATGAGGCACGGATGGGGCCTGTAGTGAGTCGGGTTAGGAGGGAATGGGGGATTCATGGAGGTGGAGGAGTGGGATACGTTTCCTTTCAGTAGCTGCCAATCCATCAAGGATTAGCTTACTGCTGTGCAGGCTGACAAGCAGCACAGAAAAGAACAAGGCCCGGCAACAGAGCCCCCTCTCCGTGGCCATCACTCATCCTTCATCAGCCTCTGAACTCTGTGTGACCTCTTCCAGAGGCTCCTCATCAAGTTCCACTCTTTAGCACCTAGTTTGCCTCAAAGACTCAGCTACAAGCCCACAAATTATCAGCACCTGGCCACCATTGCCTTTCCTTTTTTAATACTTTTTTGGCTTAAAGTGTGTTCTACTGAAGAGTTTTGTTACATGGATAAAGGATGAGTTCAGCTGTCTCACCAGTTCTTTGTTTATCTATGTGTGTGAGTGGTGGTGTGAGAGTGTACGAGTGTGTAGTGCAGGGGGTTAAATCTCATCCCTACAGCAGTGCAGCCTTTCCCTGACAACCAGATTGTCAGACAGCAATGAGGAAACACAAAAAGCTGGAATCGATGAGCTGCGCACACACACACACACACACATTTACAGACACCACAGAAGGGCAGTGAGAACACTAGTTGACATCATTAGGCCAGACACATTTTTGTCACGCTTCCAGATTCGACGCGTCTGCATTTTGCTGAATGCCGACTCGGTCTCGCTATTTCTCTTCCCTCCTACTCAGCCTCATTCCCGCTATCTCTTTGTCCTGCTTACATGTTTAATACCGAAGACTCTCCGGATCATCAGGGATGTCCAGACAGCACTTTGTGCTGGTGGAAGGATATAAAGACCAAAAAAAAATAAAAAAAAGAAATAAATAAATAGAGATGAAAAGGATGTAAAAACAAAACAATGCCCTTGAGATGCTGTCGAGCATAGCCAACACTGCAAGGCTTGTGTCAAAATACAGCATAAATCGTCTGCACCTTTATCATGGGTTTATTTTACCCAGGTTTCCTCTCTTTCCAAAACAGTCATACTCATTGTCTGTCCAGTCTCAGTGCATTAGCCCCAGCCTGGTCACATATTGTAAGACTAATTCATACTTATTTGGTGGTGTGGCACTTTTTGCTCCGTCCCAGCGGCTTAATTGTGTTTTTATGTGTGGTCTGTCTTTTTTTCCTAAAAGCTTCAGCAGAAATACAGTGATGTGATAAGTGTGTGTCCAACAGGAAGCATCTCGTTACTGCAATGAGAACCTGGGGGCAGTGTGCGTGTGTGTGTGTGTGTGTGTGTGTGTGTGTGTGTGTGTGTGTCAGAGAGAGAGAGTCAACTACAGTATTTTCTGGCTAGTGACTAATTACTGTGGGTCTGACAATTCTCCAAATTCACTGTTTGGGTCATATGTTTTTTTGGTGCAGGGCTCAGTTACGACACCTAAAAATCTAGAACACTAAATGATATTGGACTCTAAGATCGTGATGGTGTCACAGGTCCATCTTAATACCAAATAATTTGGTTGCAGTTTCTGCCTTGGTTTCCTAACTGTTACAAATAACAGTCGAAACTTCCACTTGTTTTAGTTACATCCTGTGAAACTGTCGAGGTCATCTGGGTGAACTTATGTGGAAGCTGAGTCCTGCTAAACTTGATATTAACTTCATATTGATATTCAATTGGCCTCTAATTTGAACTTGATAGCTCCAAATATAGCCACCTAAAAAACAGTGACTACCTTAGATGCAACTTCCTTGTTGTGGCAGCCTTTTATGGGTGTAAGGTCTAGGCACATACCATAGTTCACTCGCTTATCCCTTAAACTTGGACTGTAGAGTGGGAAATCTTGTGTTTGGTTTTGGGGTGGGGGGTTGGTCCCTGTGTAGAGTGTGCAGGAGGAATGATGTGACACAAGAAGTATACTAAGAAAATCAATGTTTTGTTTACTGCACATCGACGTTGAGTCAGCATGATTAGAAACAATAGAAAATATTAAAATAAATTAAACATGTCCTATAATTTCTGGTGGGGTACTGAGCTGATTTACTGCTCATGGTGAAAATTATTAACTGCTGTATTCGTGCATACACAAGCTCACATAGACATTACACAGACTTTGTACTAGGGAGCTTGCAGGATAAAAAAAAAAAAAAAAACTCTGAGCTGACTGACTCAAAGATTTGCATTTTCGCATAGAGTTCAATCTGGAAAAGCCTGGAGAAGCTCAGGGTTCCAGTACATGTGTAAAAGCTGGTTCAGACTAACTGTTGCATCGACTCAGTCCCGCCCAAATGTGGCATTAGGAAATACCTTTATACCAGCAGGTGGCAATAGTCTGTATTTATCATTCTGAGAAGCACTTAGAACCATTAACTATTTTTACACCACCCTTGCTCAGCACATATGGCCTATAGCTACTTCTAATCGAGAATATGTCTGATGAAAAATTCTCATTTTCTTGTGTAAGATGAGATCTGTCTAGTGCCAGTGGTGCAGGACATACTGTTAAAACTACCTACAGGCCTTCACCAACAGCACTCCATTGGTCGCCATTGGCAGACACACAGCCATTAAAAACATTTAGACTATTGGCATGTAACCAGCACCGTAGGTGGGGGCATTTTGTTGTAGGTACCTGGATGGCTAAGCCTATCAGATGCCAAACAGCCAGACAGTCAGAAAGTTGAGAGTAGGTTCAACCTGTCTAGAGGGCAACCTTGTGACATGTGAAGTCCTGGGTTGGAGACGCTAATTTGTTCCCAATTTTACTTAAATTAAAAATGGTGATGCTTTTTGTCAAGCTTATGAATATTTCCATTTACATTTTTTTCAGAGTGGGATGTGTTTGGGTATCGTAGAATGTTAATCTAGGTGTCTCGTTCAAATCAGTGTCATAGTCTGTCTAACATGGCCTTACAGTAGGTAGTAGTAAAGGCAGTATTTATTTATATATTTTTCTTCTTCCTTATTGTATAGACAATGTTAAATGTTAAATTAGGCATGAAAAACAATGCACTTAAACATAGATCTCTTTGTTGTAGAGTAACTCTATTTCCAACACACCATATTTACCATTTGCAGTCCACTACTGTCCAGCGGTTGAACTGGTGACAAAGGTGCACATGTGGCAAATGTTGGGAGTCTGACACGCTGACTGACGAACAAACTAAAATTTGAATTGGCAGTGCAATTTTAGTGTCAAAAGTTCAGTTTCAGTCGCTTGAAATGAAAATGACATATTGTTCCGTTATAACATACTGAAAAGAGCAAAAGACTAACAGCTTCAGGGAGACTTTTAACACCGGCTTTGCATCAAGCACACATGCATGAATGAGCATCATATACATGTGTCAGTGGCTGCACTGTGTGTAACTGAGGAAACACATCTGATTTAAAACATCTTTTGATACGTACAGGAGACGGAGGCAACAGCCTCCGGAGTGATGGGAGAAATGGATAACTCGGTAACATCTGGGCGAACGACAGTAAAGAGGGATTTAGTGTTAGCCCCAGGAAGGCAGGGAGAAGCTGTGTGTCCATTAAACGCTTTATTACAGAGCCAGCAGCCCCATGCTAACTCACTTAGCCCAGTGTGCAGGAGGCTCTGCTCAGTAGCCTGACTGCCTGTCAGACTGTCTGGTACTCAACACACACTCTGCTCGAGGCAGTGGCCCCCTTACACACACCGGTTAGCTTGACCCGTCTGAGGGCTTGGCCATTTGTCAATCAAAATACAGAAAGTTGTCTGCACTCTAATATAAAGCAAAAGTAAATGTCTGGTACTGAATCTTTTTTATTCGGTGCAGGAAGAACAGTCAGAGGCATTTTGCAACTTACCATTATTCGCTGTAGTATTGACTTAGCTCTTTAACAGCCTTATTACACAACTTGCAACACTTTACTGTAGGTAGGACAGTTACAAAACTAACATGGGAGACCAGAACTAAATATTCTAGGTACATATTTTGATGATACTGTATAATCTCTATGTCCTTTAAGAAATCTTTTTTGGCCATTTTCGTACAGCTCAACAAGCTGTAAACACATCATCCAACATTAGGATTAATTTAGAATTATGTTGTTGTACGCAAGTCAAATATTGTGTCTCAGCTCTGTTTTGAATTTTAGAATTTCCCAAAGCTCTTTTTCTAATAAAAGCTCCACTGTGCTGACCAGCTGCCAACCATCTGATGTTTGATGCTAGGGAGTAGTGTAAAGTATTAAAAATTTTAGTTGGAGACTGTAGTCAGAGGGTGATGAGAACAGAAAACCAAAGTGAAACATAGTTAGCGGCTGTAAAACCAAAACAATGAACTGAAAGATAATACAAACACTCTCAAGTCTGTGTGGGAACTGCAGAGTAAAATGATAATTCTCGGTTTGTCACATGAAGTAACCACTTTTACTTCACAGAGTAATTTATTCCATTGTTAATACAACATATTGATTAGAGGTGCTTTAGGATCAACTCACCAGTGGGCCAATCTTCAAAAAAGCTGCCACAATCCTTTGTGGTTATACTCTACCTCATCAACTGGTTTTAAATTTCTGTCTTAAAAGCTTCATTTACACACAAATGGTGGATTTTAATGGGCTGTGTCTGGTTTGTCAGTCATGTTAAACCCTTATTTGGCTGAGAAGACCATGTTTCAACTCCACTTTCTTTTTAGTAGACTGCATTCTGAGAAGTGACAGATCTATGTGCTAAGGGCCTGTCAGGATCCTGATTCATATTACACTTGAAACAGGCCAGATAGGACACTGGTAACAGATCGTCACACCATGACACTGTGTGAAGGACTGTCTCATTATATGTCCCCACAGTCCATTTAAAAACACTAGCTTCCACTTGCTGTGTGTGTGCATGTGTGCGCACGTGTTGTAAGCACCTTGCATATGTGTGCATGTGTGTAGTGTACATTCCTGCTTTCGTAAATCTGCACACCTGTCTTTGTCTATATTTGTGTGAGCATGTCTGTGTGTGCATACATGTGTCGATGTGAGTGTGTGTGTGTGTGTGTGTTTGTGAGTAGAGCTCCTGGAACACGAAGAATGAGTTGATGCCCTGTGTTTGGCTAATTAAGACAGCAGTCAGCAGAGAGAGAGAGAGGGGGAGAGAGCTGAGAGATGGCAGAGAGGTGCTAATTCACAATTGACGTAATGGATGAAATCTGTCTCTGAGCTTTTAAAGATACACACACACACACACACACACACACACACACCTACATACACACACACACACTTGGTGATTTCAGTCTGATTAGTTGGTGTGAGTAATGAAAATACACACCATGTACCAGAATCCTTAATGAAGAGCAAATCTCCTGTTACACAACAAATACACACACACATTCATACACACACACACACACACACACATCATGTCATATAACTACTGTGCTGCAACATCACAGGAATACGGTTGCCCTGACAATGAGGCCCTATTCAATAAAATCTGATCAAACTGTTGACTGACAGAATGTCCACACACAAAGGACTTCACTCTTTATTTTCTTCCTTACAGGGAGTTCATTCCTCACAAGTGAGTCTTCTGTGAGAAAAATAACACTTGCCACATCTTTTTAAGGGTGAGTCATTACTGTTGTCCGCAGAGCATGAACTTTTTCTTTTTTCCTTCTCCTAAGTAGTTCACCATTCTCTTAAGGGTGAAAACAACCCTCATTGGTTTTGCTGAATGGCTATTACCTACTGACATACTTTTATTCATTTAAGCCTGCCCACCGAGGTCTCAAAAGGGGAAAAGGTCATTTTGTTCTTGAACTACACCTACATTTCCAGTAATGGTGCAGATTTGTGATTGCTCAACCCATCTAGATCCATTTAGCGCATCGCCGTGACTGCAGGAGTTTGAGGTTACATGGAGCAGTGGAAGAATTAGTCATGTAATTTACTCTAGTAAAAATAGCCACATCAGAATGTAGAAATAGTCATTCGAAAACCTTTGAAAAGGTAGAACTGTCCTTGTTTTGGGAAGAAAAGTAAATCTGAAATACAGTGTAGACATTATTAATATGGTAAATGACTGGAATACTGTATCTACATAGGTGTACAGAGGCTGATCATGAACAAACATTAGTACAGTGTTTCTTAATGCAAGTTTATCAATTTAAAATGCTAACTGATCTTTAGAAAACTCTTGCAGTCATGTAAGCACAGCTGAAAACTGCTGTGCTGGTGAAACTGGCTCTCTTTAGACTAGTTGACTAGTAGAGTATCTGGAGCATCAGTAACTGTGGGTTCAATTTCAGACTCAAAATGGTCAGAAACAAAGAACTTGCTTTTTATACTTATCAGTCTACACTTGTTGTTAGAAATGAAAGTGATCCAATGTGATATATTGCCAAGAGACAAGACCTCCTTCAAGGCTATGTAATACTCCCTTCACAGAGCAGTGCAAACTGGCACTAACCATGATTAGAAATAGGATTTGGAGACCCGGGTGTACAACTGAGCAGAAAGACAAATTCCTGAGAGTATATTTCAGCTTCATTAGATACTGCCCACAAAAGACCAGTCTCAGTTTCAGCTCCTGAAGAGCCAGGATGCTCACCTTCTGGGCAGAGCTGCAAAGACGAAGCCATATCTCAGACTGGCCAATAAAAAGAAAGACTGCATATGCATATGGACAGAGGCTTAAGGCGCTCAGGTCACAAAGAACGTTTATGACGATGGCGTATTTCAACAAACACGATATTATTGATGCATTATTGTATTCATCATTTTTACACTGTAGTTTGTAAAGGACAGGGCTTATTTTATTTACCATGTGCTGTTTGAATTATCATATGTTTTGAATCTAACATTTGGAATTGGAATTACTTTATAAACTGAAGTGTTATTTTGAATTAAAGATCTACTGATCTGTTTTAGAAAAAAACATAACTAGTCTATGAATCTATCTTTAAATGAAAGAATGAATAAAAACATTCGAGGTAGAAATAACTGCACTTTGTTACTTTCCACTAGCAGTTATGTATAACTTAAGCACAATAAAGTATCTGTGGGTATCTGTAAGTATGTCATGGGTGATTAAACGTTCTTAAACGTGTGTGTGTCTGTGTGTGAATGGTTTGCAATGAAGTTTGACCAAGGTCTAGACATTTATTAACATCATTTGGAACTTCTGAATGTGTGTTTTAAATTTTTTTTTTATCCACATAGATGTGTTAGATTCATAGTTCTGATGCAATCACTCTGGATTCAGGACAATTTCTCCTAAGGGAGACCATAAAAGTATCATTAAACCTTGATGACATGATAATATTTGTAAAAGCAATGTGTGTGTGTTTCATGGTTTTCACAGATTCAAACTAAATAGGGTGGGTTGTACCTAATATCTTACATAACAGTACATGTTTTGTGTTTAAACTGCACATGACATGTTCACAACTTGCTTTGAGATGATCAAAACCAGTTATAAAAGTGGTCAGGCCTACTGTCGTTTTACACCCAGCTACAATACAGACACACAATGTAAACAGCGGGCAGTGAAAATAGCGCACAATTGGATTTCAAAAAAAATTAGCAACACATGACAGGAATCAAACAGCAGCCATTTTCAGGCCATGTGTGATGGTATACAGCCATCTTTAACATGAGGTCCTAAAACTGCGGCTGAAATGACATGTGTAACCACAGCCAATGGCTATTCTCCAATCAGTTTTTTTTTTTTTCTTGACATATGGATGGATCCTGTCTTTCAGAGCGTATTGTGTGATTGTAGGCCATCACATACTGTCAGTACAGGCTGACGTGTTAGATACACTGAATACAGAATCGGCGTGTCTGCAGTGTGCTGAGGCTGTCTTTGACAGTGTAGCACTGTCTGTGTCACACTCTAACAGACAGCCAAATAACCCCTTGGCAGTGTAAACAAAGAGAGATTACACCCTGGTGAGTGGAAGGAGTATGCCTGTGTGCTCCCAGCACTGAGGGAAGAAACTGACGATGGGTGTTTGCTGCAGAAAGATAGACAAAGCAAGTGAGGAAGAGATGCTGGGGAGAAAAATACTCAGTGAAATGCCAATTTCAGGCAGGGTAATGGTTACAAAAACACATAACGCACACAAACCTCAGCCTTGCCTGACTCTATTTGGTGGATAATATTGAATTTATTTATGAAATACAAATGTATGTGTGTTTGAAAATATGTCTGTGGCATTTCTTTTTGGATGCATATGTTAAAATCATATCATTCTTACATGTGAATGTTGAATGCCTGAGCAATTATTCAGAGCACTGCTTTAAACATTTCTTCACCTTTTCATGCTTCTGTATTGTCACTAGTGGCTGCTATTCAGCACAATGGTGCTGTGGGAAGTGTTGTGTCCTGCCTTCTTCCCTTGTTCTATACACAACATCATCAACATTTTGCTGAACTTAAATCATTAGCCACTGCTGAATCATTAGAACACATTAAGTCAGCAGAGGTTTGTTAGTAAAAATTTGGCACGGCTTTTTGTCAGTGATTAGTGAATTATGGAAGGCCATAATGAAACCGTGGTTGCAAGAGCAATAAGTCTGTATTGGATTTCTAGTGGATTTTGATTGCAATGGTAAATGTGAGATACATTTGCCAAACCACCTAATGCACTGTACAATAATAGCTTACTAATATTATCTATGCATAGAAGGCCTGTGGAGATTTACATTTCTCCACTCTCCAAAATGATGAGCATTTCTAAAACCAGCCAAAAAGGTATAAGCAATAGGTCAGAGCAACCCTTTATCATAATATGATCCCCCAGCTGGATGCAGCCTGGCAACCAGTTCCATCTGGCTTAAACAATATAATGAATGTATAAAATAGTAACTCCATGAAATGACTTCTGTGACTTCTGTTTTAAAGTAGAAACATATGTGTGCATGGAAAAAACAAAATACAGTTTACATCTTAACACCTTGTAACAGATATACAACTATGTATCTTACAGGGACTCTTTGGAGTCATTGCCCCTTGATTCTAGAAAAATCTGCTGAGGGACACCAGGAAGGTTTTGTCACTTGAAAATTTTATGTAAAGTCATAATTATTAGCTGTTTTATTATTACTCAGTCCTTCGTGTGTCCATTTTAAAACCAGCATAAAATCTGTCAGACATTCGCAAAATTGTAGATGCAACACAAAAAACAGATGGATCGACCTCATTGTTGCTCAAATGCATAAGGTGAATGGACTCAGCGTTTTAGCACCGTGCCATCATGCACTTGAAACGTTAAAAAGGCAGCAAATTGGTGTTTTCAACCAACTCACTGAGCTAATATAATTTTAATTAGTCTTCCAGCTAAAGCTGATAAAGTCTGCCAGTGAGTGTCATCACTTGAGCCAGCAGACTCAGCGATGTCTGGCTACAAATGAGAAATCTGCCTTTGTCTAAGAGCCCTGTTTTTTTCAAAACAAATGAGTCAGATTTCCTGGACCACAACTGTTACTAAAAACTACTCAGCACAGTGCGGTGAGTCCAGGGATGAGGCTACAATGCAGCTGAGAAACATCACATAGCAACGAGCAACAGGGATCGTGTGTGTCGTTCAGCCGCTGCTCTTATTAGGTCCTGGTCATTTTCAGTCATCACCTGCGGTGCAACGCATCCCAGTGAATGACGGGGGGGGAGGTGGGGAGGGGGGAGGGGGGAGGCGACAGAGAGCGTGTTAGAACCATCAGCTGCGTGCTTGTGTGTCTGCTCTAACCTTGCTGTCTTCCTGGACCAGCTGGGGAACATCAGAGTGTTTGTGTAGCTGAAGCATGATTGAGATTGTGTCATCCTGCCTAGCTTAGAGCCCCCGAGTGCATTATGGGTAACCCACACCATTATCCCAGGCGTTTGGCACAGTATCGCGGAAGGAAACGCCGCCTTGTTTTCAGTTTTCTCCCCCCCTCCCGTGGCTAGATTTAATAGTTCATGTGTTGTTACTTAAGCGCTCTCTGTACCTGCCTCTTCCTTAAATCCCTCTAACGTATGGATGCGGTTCTGCTCCCGTACCATCTCTACCCCTCCACCATTTCACAGTTGACTGGATTATTGCATAATGACAGGATTAGTAGGAAACTACGGTGGCCTGTTGGTGCAAAACACAACTGAGAAAACACAATAACTTTTCACAACATTGCACAGAGCACAATGGCACAAAAGAAAATGTGAAATGTTGATGTACTTCCGAAAATGTCAGTGTTTTCTCTGTTGTCGCTGGACTTTGTTAGATGTCATGTTAAAATGTTACTATGTTTTCTCATTTGTTGTTGTGTTTTGCATATACTGGCCACAGCCTAGAAACTTCTCCTGTCTCCTGACTTGATGTAGGATAACTGTACAACAGCCAACACTCCTAACTAAGCTAGACTCGGACAGTGTCACCGGATGATACAGAATGCTGGGAATTAGGGATTTCCCAATCAAACCAGTACAACAAAGTAAGTTCAGCTGAAATATGTGTCTTTGTAAAATTTTCAATCAAATTTAGTTATTATATATTTGCAAATCACTAAATTCAGTTTTTACATATAACACAATGTCCCAACTTGTGTGTAATTGGGTTTTAAATTACATGTTACTCTGACGTTTAACATGAAGGGATACTTAAATGAATGTATAACCCTATACTATACTAGAGCTCACTAGAGGTTGTACAGTGGTTTTTACATAGTGGTGAATCATTTCTTGCAAACAATCTTTGACTGCGTTCAGGCATCGGCTGCAGATCTTCTACGCTCGTGACAGCTGACAACTGTTGGCGACATTCATCATCATAACCAGCAGTGATACAAACAGTACAGAATGTTTTGGGACATTTGCTAAATATAAATAGCATCAGAGTTTAGAGTGTTTTGCCAACCTCTGTGTCTGACCCATAGATTGTGTAACCTCAGTCACCTGCCCGTGTGCCCAAATTATTTTTAACATTTCCACACTCTAATTTTCCCTCTGCTGTGTTGCACTGGAGAGCCCGTAATAAGGGAGAGCAGGGTCACAACACACAGCAGGTTGTGAGGGCTTTAGTGTTCAGTAAAGAAAGAAAATCAGACACCAGTCTTCAAGGATGACTTGCCACATCTCTACTAGCAACTAATGATTAATATAGAGCTCTGCATACTGTATACAGTTATTTCATGAAGTGGAGATCTGCATCCGAGTCACCAATAGAAGCAGCAGACTGTATACAAGCTTACAAACAGACCCGGCATTGGACATAGAGTTGCATGACACTGAGTGCAGTGCAGCTGCTAACCACTGCTGCAACAGCAGCACCTCGACAGCTCAGTGTCAGGACCCTGTTGGTTACCATGACATTGCATTACCTGTGACCACAGCCAGCGTGTCCAACTTGTGGTCAAGTCTAGTGCTGTAATTGTGCATATGCAACTTCAGGAAAGTCAGTTAACAACATAAATGTATATGCATTACTCAGAATTATTAAAATATTTTCAGTCTGAGAATCACATAATGTAATTTCAGACAGACAGGGTTCTGCAGAGAGGGTTCAGGGAGATCTTACAGTAATGTTGCTCCTCTTGCATTTATTTTCTCCTACCGTTCTGCTCCTATCATGGACTATCTGTGTCAACAAACCCTACTCCATCCTACATCTCCTCGTGTCAGGGGCTAACTGTGTCATCGCCCACCCAGCCCTCTCCCCATCTCATCTAGTGCAGCTAATAGGCCTGTCAGCGCTGTGACATCGCAGGGTCGAACCATGTGACGACACTGGACGTCAGAGCCGTCGCCTGTTAGTGAGCGTGACTTGCCTGTAATGTCAGCGCTGTGACACGGCTGATTCACTCGCTCACACGCTGACCATGATATCATATTAGCCGAGAGGTCAAGGAGGGGTGACCCTAATGAATATCAATAGGATACAGTATGTTGAATGGCACATGGGCCGTGTGTCAGTTTTGGAAATCTGTGGTGGAAAATGTGATATCCTCTAAAGGCACCAGAGCAAGGTCAGGGTAAGCTTTGACAAATGGGTGAAGAGTCAGGAACAGGATGATTCATTAGTTAACAATTTATATTAATGTTCATTGAAAGACCTCCACTTAGAGCGCAATTAATTCTAATTAAAAGATTGGCTACGGTTATGTCGTTGAGAGGAAAAAAAAAAATGGAGGAAAAACCTAACAATATAATCAAGCTAATTAAATGGGGGTGGTCTGAAACCCCGCAGTTATCACGAACCGATGATGCCTGAAAATTAAGTGAAGTTGATCCATGTGTTTATGCACAAACACATAAAACAGCTTGTTTTACAAACAAGTCACAACAGTTTCTCAATTCATTACACATGCAGGAGATTACACAGTAAAAAAAAAAAAAAAAAACTGATGATCAAACTTAAACAGTGTGAAGATTACTGCAGGTTCATATCAATTTCTACCATTTTTTTCCATCCTCATTCCTATCTCTGCCTTGCCTGTTTTGTTTTAGTTTTAAATCCCCCGTACGACAGCGGGAGATTGACATTTGTTCAGCAGAGTTCACAGTGGAGGAGATGGTGTGATGCACTGAGCCCACCCAAAACTGTCAAGGCCGACAAACGGCGCGCCTCGTCGCTGACGCTGGCGGAGATACCGCTGCGCATGTCACTGCAAATGGACCACATCCCCTGTGTGTGTGTGTGCGTGCGCGTGTGTGTGTGTGTGTGTGTGTGATAAGGCCTCTCACCTCCACATGACCTGATCTCTCCTTCTCCTGGCTTCCTCTCTCTCGCTCTCTCATCCCACATCCCCCTGTTTTCGTCACTTTAATTCAACGTGCCCTCCTTCCTCCCAGCTCCACTGCTGCTGCCCCTGTCGCGCACACAGACGCACGCATGCAAATGTTGAAACAGAGGAAAAAACTCCCAGATAAGACTCCCCATGCCAATCACCCTTCGCTACTTTTACTCGCTGTGACAACCTTCTGTCCGTCAGCTGCCACAACCGTCGCTCCGCCGTCTCCTTATTTCTGATGGCGTTCGGTGTCACACACCAGCTTTAGCTTGTCGCGCTCCATCTGTCAGTCAGCCTGTCACTCCTCTGTGGCCCTGCTTTCAATCAAGCCTGTCAGTCAGCTTGTCCCTGAGCCGTCTTTTGGTCCCCCCTGTCTGTCAAACGCCAATTTAATTTGTTCATCAGTTTGTGAGTCCTTTCGCCATTTTTCTCTCAGTATCATGGGACCTACTTGAAAACAACCACGGGCTTACATAAGACGAGCCACCAGGTAGCATAGAGCCAGGGAACACTGACTGACATCCCATGATTGAACCTGTTCAGCAGTGACACGTCCCAGACTACCTTGATCTCATTGCTGGTTTGGGAAATGATGGAAGAGGGCGGGAAAACTCAACTTCACTCTCTTCATTCTCATTCTCTCAACTCTCTCTGTCTCTTTTTTAATCTAACTTTGCATGTCAAAACGTCAATTTCGCACCGAGGGGATGTGACAAGCTCGCAGGCCCAGGGGGGACGGCTCCGAATAGAGGGCCCTGGTGCAAATTGATTTAGATTTTCCTCCAAATCAGTCAAAGAGTTTAGCTTTAATGCAAGCTGATCAGAGAGCCACTTGGAGCACGACAGGACGAGGAGAGCGGGACAGTAACTGGGGAGATTAGCCCTGTCACTCCAGAGATCAGTGCCCATCACTGTTGCTCACACACAAAGCATTCTGGATTTATCAAACACACACACACACACACACACACACAAGCAGCAGCACACTTTAAGTTTTAATCAGTCCAACTTACGGCACATGCTCCTAAAGACACAAACGAATGTTATGAAGTTCACAGAATCACACTCCACACACACACACACACACACACACACACACTTTCTCTTCTTATCATTGTATCTGTCAGCTGTGTAGTGCAGACAACAAGGTATAGCACAGTTTCTAAAACCCTTACTGGAGATTTTACATAACACCACTGCACACTACAGAAGAGTCACACACTCAGACACACTCGCACACACACACACACACACACAATTGTCTTTTCCCTGTAGTTAATGTAACTCATTCTCAAGGAAGTAAGTGACGCAAGTGTAGCTCCGCTGCCTCTTAAATCCAGGGATTTCATATCTTAGAGGAGTGACAGACCTAAAACACATTAAATGCTTCTTTAAATTTAAAAGCAGCAGGCAATCAAAACAGTCTCAAAAATAATTGCAATGAAAATTCCATGGATAACGATGAACTCATGAGTAATTTTTGATTGAAATGTTCCGAATGTTCTGCGTCTGAGTGAACTCTGCTGCACAATCTGCTAAGTCGACCTTTAATTTACTGGTTTATGGAGCTGACGTGTCTGCACAAAACTGAATAAACAAATAAAGGAAAACACACACAGGAAAGCAAAAATATGCCAAAACTGGCTAAAGTGAGCATAGATGTCCGTCCATCCATCCATTACCCTAACCGCTTGTCATCTCAAGGGACATGGGGATGCTGGACCTCACCCAGCTGCTACTGGGTGAGAGGCAGGGTACGCCCTGTACAGGTCTGTTATCCTGAATGGCTGGTAAACAATCAGGGCTGTTGCTCCTGTGGAGCAGGGCTAGCTGCCCCTGCTGCAGAGGATCCTGGCAGAACAATGGTAGAAGTCACATTCTCCCAGTTTTCAAACGCATGAACATATATAGGTGTAATAATAAAAGGGTCAGATTGGGGACGAAAACTTGATTAGGACCTCCCATTTCAGTTGAAAGTTAACAGACAACATAAGTATATAATATTATTAATGGTAGTGTTAATTCAATATTAATTACTTCACAGATTGACAATCATCTATATTAATCTCAATGAAAGAATACACTGTGATAATGTTTGTGGCCAAGGAGTCATTGTCAAGCCGCATTATCCTGTTAGGCCTGTAAGGCCCATACAGTATTTTACTGTCCCTGTCCATCTGGAAAAACATCAGATTTCCACATAGATGGAGAAAACTGAAATTTTGTTTTCTTACCACTGTTCTATTCTAAAATCCTTGTCCACCATTCTGCCAGGATGCTGACAGAACTGTGCCAGCAAATTTGATTCTTTATTTTTTTTACCCAGAATATAGTGGATCACAATGTTTTTCTTTTTATTTTTTTTGTATAAATAAGTATTTTCCATCTAATAAACAGAACAGAACAGCAGTCAGCACCGTGCTGCTTTGGATTAACTGGTTTATTGGTGTCCCTTCTCCTCTTAATACACTACTAAATGCAGTATGTTGTAGTGTCACATCAAATTCTGTTGAACATTTCTCGAGACGTCACTTGCACTAACAAGCACATACTGTAAGTAGTCTATCAACTACAACAGCAAATCTCCCCAAACTCTACAGGTTTCAGCAGCCAGCACATACAGCCGAGCCCCGAGGGGAGAATGTGTCAGTCAGTCACCACCTGCACTTGTGTTTTATATGAAGCCGAGTCGCACAGCACTCCAGTGAGTTTTTAACACTACCAAAAGTTGCACTGTACAGTTTGTGCAGTTCAATACGACTCACAGTTAGCCTGATGCTGTTTCAAAGCTGAGTAGCCAGGACAAGGTGAGAGCTTTTGGCAGTGTCGAACTTCAGAAGGCATGTAGAGTACTTCTTGGAGTCAGAAAAACGAGTGTGACAATAATTTTTTGCTCATTTTGAAAGTTATGGCTTTTTCCACAACTCTCAGCATATGTGTTTCTTGATACATGGTAGCATCCTAAAGATATGAAAGCAACACATTGGTATGTGTTTAGAAACCAATGTATCTGCTATTGTCAGGAATTAAAAACAGCTGAGCTGGAAAACAGTATGTACTTCCTGTTTTATATCACAAAGGGAGTATTTTTTGCAAGAATACATTTTCCGTCCTAGTGGAAGCTTCATACTTTGTAGAAGCTACATGACCGGTTTCTGCACACCATCATCACGCTGTTGCTCGGAAAGTAGCAGCTCTGACCACAGGGACACACAAGATGCCCCTGGACTCAGCCGTCAGTACATTTCCCTGTGCCGGTGTCTGCTCATTTGCAAGAGCTTGATGGCCTTGAACTCTGAGTGGATGGGAAGTGACAGCATCAAAGCCTGAGCTGAGCCAGTCAAACTTCACAGACCCTCCTGTCGGCAAGAAAATCCCACCGGGAGGGAGGGAGGGAGGCAAGGAAAGACAGAGGGAAGGAGAGAGTGATGGAGACAAAGGGGAACTTTTAAGGGAGGCAACACAGCTCAGCCCATCATTGCAGTGCACCAACTAACTCCTTCCTATTACCACGGACCATGCCGTCTTAGAGGTCTTAAGACACTAAGAGGTAAAAAGCCTCCTGCATGACAGTAACATTGCTCTTTGAATATACGCATACATATCCTTGAATATTTACAGCCATATATTTCGTACTCCATCCCTTGATCTCACTTTCACGTCAGTTTAAGTCCTGTTATGTTTTTTTATAGACTTTAAAAGGCTGAAGTGAGGATCAAAGCCCTGTTTCCCATGAGGTCAGCAGTTTCCTCCAGTGCCACAGATGGGCTTTAAGGTGCCTTGTAATGTGCAAGGAAACGGGACCAAATAGATTGATACACAGGTTTTGACATGCTATTTGAGTACGCGGGCCTGCTGTAATTGGCCACGTCATCATGCATTAAATTAACGATATATAGAGAAGTGCCCTGAGACGAGTGTCTCAGCCCTTTCCATCAGCCATCAGTGCAAAGTGCATGTGACAGGCCTCTCTAAGAGGAGGACAAGGAGGGGGGAGGAGAGGGGGAGGGAAGTGCTTTTTTAAAGTATTACTCTGATGGACATCTGAGCTCAACTCTGTCTCTTCCTCGGCTCTGTGGCTTTGGTTTGAGTCATCTAGAAGCCATCCAGCCAGCAGGGACTTATTCACACCTGGTGTGCTCGGGGAGAGAATGTGCTTAACTAGCTCACAGGATAGAAAACCAGAGGTGCTTTCAATGTTGAGGAACTATTTAAGTGACAAGCCCACAAGTCAAACATGAGTAATTTCGAAAATGTACTCTCCCCTCTTACTTAGTTCACAGTTTTACCAATTGAGAGCTTAAAGATGGCACACAAATCATGGTCCTGAAAATCCTCGGATTATTGGCTTCTCTGTGTAGAAGACAGAGCCTAGGGACGACCCTGTCAGAGCGTCTAATCTAAGTAAGACACAACACACAGTACCTTGCCTACCTCAGTCACTTTTATAAATCATCTAGCCAGCAGGTGGCTGGGTTGATGAGTGCTGATTGATAATGTTGAGACCTGTTGGTATTTAGTAACTGTTTTTCAGCGGTACCACATTCAGACATACAGTAGTTGTTTCAATTCAGAAACGTTGACACAGAACCTTTAAACTCCCTGTAGAAACATTTAATCTGAATTTGTGTTTAGCATTTCCTTTCCACTGATAGTTTATGTGGCCTTATGAATCTATGTGGGTTCAGAAATTCAGTAATTCTTTACTTGCTGCACATTTCAATGAATTGTAAATGTAATTTTAATTGGAAAAAATTGTTTCTGTCACACAGGCCTTTAGCCATTTATGCAAACGTATTAAACTGAAAAGCTAAAATTGACCATTAAAAAAAAAAATAATAATAAATAATAATAAATTTAGACCCCCTTTTGACAGCAGTATCTCGTTGCAGGCCAAGATGGCAGACTACTGACCTCAGCAGCAGAGGTAATGAGTAACCTCTCAACTATTGTCTTAGCTGTATGCTTCAGATCGTTGTCATGATGAAAGGTGAGGACAGGTCTCCCTGTCCTCGCTGCTTTGAAGGCCCCTCATTGCATGATATGATGGGGTTACTGTATTATATTGATAGTAGTAGCCAGATGACGGTAAGTTATCCCATCTCTGCTGAGGTCTTCTTTGTGACAGATCCCTGGTCACCTCCTTGAAACTAATTTACACACTTACACCGATTTGTGCTTCACACAATTTTACTATGGAGCTCACCTGTTTAGTTATGCAGAGAGTCTCTTTGGTTTTATGTCTTGTGTTTTTGTGCTGATATGCTGTGTGAATTGTGGAACTTTGAACTGGCTGGTCAAATCTTAGAAAGTCACGCAGCTGTTCATACAGTTTGCCACAGGTGGTCTCCAGTCAAGTTCTAGACACAGTTCAGGAAAAGTTAGAGCTAACAGGATCGATCTTGTCACAGTTTGTTCCAATTATAAACGTACGGTCAACAAGGAGGACTTTGAAACCAGTGCCAAATTTAATGGAGAGGTAGTGTTGTGAAGTGACAATGCTGTTTTAGCCTTTATTTGAGAGTAGCAGTGAAGAGACATTCAGGAGGACATGTGGAGAGAGGGGGTGTAATATGCAACAAAGGTCCACAGCTGAACTCATCCCGGGGATGTTGTGATTATGTGTTATGCAGTGTAACCATTTGGCCACCACGGCCGTCCACATTCCAGAAAAGCTGAGAAGCTGTCCACACATGGCAGGCCTATGGAGCAGCAGTAACCTTTCAGCCAAATGTGCTGCTGCCTAATCCTTCGAAATTTCAATGCTCCATAGCAGAGGGGCAGGCACAGGACCAGACATGATACAGTGTCTACTGGAGTCCAGCTAATTCACAGATGAGCACCAGCTGAGCTCACTCATTACAAAAACTCCTGCTAACTGAACGGAAGTGACGCGGAAGAAAGCAGCCAGAAGCTTTTTCCTGTTTCCCTGTAGCTGTCGATGTGTATTTCTCTCCTTAACAAGGACGCACCACATCTGTCTCCAGTGTCTCTCTCTGGCCTCAGATCACAATTAGCCACATGCGGTTGTGTGTTCACACCCGGTTACTAGGGCAAGCCTTGCTTAGATATTTTAAATGTGTAAATGTGAAAATGTGTCTGTACTGCTGGCAGCGCTGCAACGAGTCTGGACTACAGGAGGAGTCAAAAGCACTTCTCAATTATAAGATACATTTTGGAGCCTATAAAAATAAGTAAATAATTAAACACTGTAGTTTTACAGTGCTTCCAACTTCACTGTTTTAACCCACTGAATGCATGAAAGCTTCAAACATGGAACATTAATTGTATCGGTCTGTCCAAGGCAGCAGAGTGGATAAATGATGATGTTTATCTATTACCTTGTGCAGTAAAACTATTTTTTTTTAACATCTCTCATTTTATTTTTAACCCTTTTTCTCTTTTTCCTTGATCTCTCATATGATCAAAAGTGAGCTGGACAGAAATTATGCCATTCTGCAACATCTGTTGCGCGTTGGAACAAAAGCATGTACCGATCAGCCACAGCATTAACACATACTGTACGCAGCACCCTGTGATGCCCTGTGTGTTCTCACACCTGTCGATTATGCACCACTGCAAAAGACGTATTTTAGTCATTGGGGAGAAGCTTTTATCCAAAGCAACTTACAAGTGAGGTATAAAGGGTCAGCATGGAAAGGTCTTTCTTACCACTGCACTACCCAACCACTCACAGTCTCATACATTTTTCCCATGCTGGCCACTGTACACTGTGTTTAAGCAAGCCAAGTTAGCCACAGACACTACTAGCTGCTGAAATTTTCAGCAGGCCCCACACACCAATCAGCGACAACACGTAGTTTCTCAGCATGGGCAGCTTTTAATGACACGCTGATGTGTCAAACAAGGCTTTGATCCAAAGAGAAGAATGGAAATTCTATCATTAGCTGCTTTGGGAATTAAGAGTTGGACTCCTCTGAGGTACGTGCAAATGGTGCCCAGATTAGTTTGCACTGGTGAAGAAATGATTAAAAAGTCTCACCTTGAGCCCCGTCTCCCCTAAGACCTGCTACTTTGTGTGAGTGGCACATTTGTGTGTGCGTGTCCGTTACATGTGAACCCATGTGTGCCCACGCGAATGTGTGCCTGTGTGTGTGTGCGTGTGCGTGTGTGAGTGTGATGGAAACACTGACTCCTCTAATCTTTAAATTACCTCCGAAAAAGAGAGCGCTGACCTTTACACAGAAGTTATATAAAGTTCAATTTAACAAGCCTCTCCTCTCTATGATTTATTAACCTGAAATCTGAAATGGAGCCCGTTTCTTTACCGCTGTGCCACTTGGTTTGTTGCAAGAAGTCGGGGCTTGAGAGAAAAGTATCACCTGTGGAGAATTCCAAGAGTTTGCCCCTCTTTCCAAGTTTGCGTATGTGTGTGTGTTGCTTCGCTTCCTTTCTGCTTTGTTTCAGCCATTTCCCCCCTTATGAACATTAAAGTTTATATGTTAGCTCAAAAATGAGTCAGGCATTGAAAAGCAATCATGAAAAGTGAGTCATGCTTGTGTCAGTTCATTTCCTCCTCTTTGGTCACTTCTTTACTCAAAAATCCTCCCACCGTCCTTCATCCCTCTCGCTGTGTAGCTTGAGCTAAAAAAAAAAAAGAAAAAAAAGGTGGTTTATTTTCTTTAAGACGGAGGAAAAAAGGAGGGGCAGTTGTAAAGTCAAGTAAGACGGAGCGAGACAGACTGTAAAGGACAGAGGTAAACAATTGAGATGAGAGGGTGATTGACAGAGTGAGAGGGAGAGAGATGGAGCAAAAACAGGGAGGATGGGAGGGAGGGAGATCTCCACAGAGCAGAGCAAGGCGGCGTTTGAAGCAGGAAGCTGGCTAGACAACAGAGGCAGCTTTATTCCACAGACACAATGAGCGAGCGCTACAATGGGAGTCATGCCGAGAGCAGGCCTGCACTACACTGAGCCACACACACAGGATTAAAGCGAGAACACACTTAAAGATCCACCCCATGAAAAGAAAAGGGAGGGGATATATCTTACACACAGACACCAACAGAGAGAGAGAGAGAACACAACATGCTATCTGGTGTGCTGCTTTTGATGAAGTCATTTTGTGAATAGTGTAATGTTTGCACAACCCTTTCATAATAGCTGTAGGTGCTTAGCGTCTGCCAAGCACCTTGTGTTTTGTTTTTTTTTTTTGTTTTGTCTTTGTTTTGTTTTGTTTTTTTTTTTCATTTCGAGAGATGATCCCAGCTTTAGAGTGAATAGAAGTGTGGAAAATAAGTGTGGGAGCGCACATCACAGGTGCAGCCCCGCTTGAACAAAGCACTTGTCCAAATCCGTCCATGTCTGGATTCTTTATATATATATATATATATATATATATATATATATATATATATATATATATATATATATATATATGTATATATCTATATATATCCTTCCTTTCCTCACTGTACCTGGGTCCTGGAAGCCACCCTCTTGTTCTGTGTGTCTAAAGCAGCCGTGGCACAATTTGCATAGAAAAGCTGTTTGCATATCAAACAGCTGGGACGCAGAGCTCACATCATCTTTCATTGATTTACAGGGAGATGCGTGTTGGGCAGACACGCTGGAGTGCGTGTCCCCTTTACCTCCATCTGCCCTTTGTGGGCATATCTTAAACGATCGCTGGTGGCTGTGGCAGGAGCGCAGCAGAGCTAGCAACGTGTACGCTGTGCATATTCTGCTTTTGTGCGATTAGAACACACACACACACACACACACACACACACAAAACCACACAGAGTCCCGGTCAGCCCTCCTCTTGACAGGGTGCAGTGTGGCTGCTAATAAGGGTATTCGTCACGGCAGCAGCTCACCGTGACAGCGTTCTCTGATCGGCTGCCTCACAATTGTCCCTCAAATATGAACTTATCATTTAATTACACTCGGGCAGGGACTTGATTGCCTTGTCAAGATGCAGGTTAGTCAAGAGGAGAGAGATCTCGGCGGGCGACGACCTCACTGTCCTGGCAAACGTTCGACTCACTACAGGATCGCCTGAAACAAGATCCCACTTCTCCACCTCCTCTTCATCTCACAGTTTTCGTCCCACAGTTTTTAACACTTCGCCCTTTCAGCAGGCTTTATTTCGGTGGGAAGTTG
Source organism: Anabas testudineus (assembly GCF_900324465.2). NCBI lineage: Eukaryota > Metazoa > Chordata > Actinopteri > Anabantiformes > Anabantidae > Anabas > Anabas testudineus. The sequence continues at coordinate 24,757,942 of NC_046612.1, read as the reverse complement.
CTTTCAGGCCGTGAGATGGTTAAGTGTATTTTCCATTGCACCTCGCTGCAGTTTCACATCCCCATTTGTTTTCATTTATGAACACAGTTTCGTATGAATTCAGAGCTGTGCGGCTTGCTGGTGGCTGAGCGTCTCCTGTTTTGCATGTCGAAATCTCATTCCTTTGCTTGCCCTAAATTAGTCCAGTGTCTGAGATAATGAAATCACTCACGACATTAGGAAGTAACTTGGCATTCCTTTTTATTTCCTGTGCACAGCTTAACAGTTCTCCAGGGGGAAACTGGCTCTTGCCAATGAAAGTTCCACCCTGGCACGAGCTAAGCCTTCACAAATGAAGACATATGTCACTAAGCGAGAGAGAGAGAGGCTGGAGCAAAAAGGCCTGGAGAACTTTTTAATCCTGCACATACCTCTCTGTTAACAAAAAGGCCTCATAAATTCAACCTTTCCAATGAGACACAAATGAAATTTGGAGCCTGAAGTTTTGGTCGTTTCTCTCTTGGATGATTGGAATGAATATGGGGTAGTTAAAGTTTAATATCCTATTATGTGTGTCTGTTTAACTTGCCTGGTTGCCTGGACTGTCAGGAACCTCTGTCTCACTCTGTTTCTTTGTCTTTCACGCTTGAAGATCTGTCAGTATTTTCCAGTGCTTATGCACGTTTGTAGTCAAGTCAAATATGCTTTTTGATTTAAAACATTGCGCCTGCAGTGCAGGATTGGTGTCATTTTTGCAGGCTGAGTGCACGATACGCTGACTAGCTTATAATGAGTGGCTGCTGACAAGCTATTATTGGAAAAAAAAAGGAAAACATTACAGACCAACAGACAGAATGGTCTAATAATAATAAGGAGCAGCTGTGGATCAGGAGTTTCACCAGTCGCTAGGTTGGTGGTTTGATTCTTTGGGCAAGACCTTGAACCATAAGTCTTGCATCTCAGTTCTGTCATTGGTGGACATGAATGGATGATTGAGAAGCAACAATGTACAGCACTTTGGCCACAGATGAGGGAGAAAAGTGCAGACAATTTACCATTTAATATCTAAGAGTGCACTGTACTCCATGACGGAAATTAAAGCTCATAACACATCCTGCAGGATAACTGCAGTATTACTAATGATAATTATTTCTGTAGCACCGTCACACAAACATGTAAACAGAAAAATCTTGCATTAAGTATCAAGTACTTTGCTCTTGGCCACACGTCGAGGTCTTAATAATAATTAATAATAATAATAGTGCAATTAAACAATATATGTGTAGCTTTCCTATAACAATTCATAATCATGACTAAAAGGTTAAAATCAGTTGTGAAATCAATTCGAAGTAAATGGAACGAGGCTACGAGCAAAATCATGTGGATTTTACAGTAACAAGGTTACAACAGGGCATGTGAGCACATGTTCAAATGGCTAATGTGACCTCATCTCTTCTACTAAACTGGTTACTTGTGTGCATAGAAATGTACTCATATGATGATACAAATACAGTATGTCGTGATCTAGCTCAAGTTTTTCTAACTATATCAAACGTATTCCACTTATTCCAACAATGTAATTAATATTTATATTGACTTTTTTTTTTTTTTTTACCTTTGGTCCTTTTCCCTTTCCAACACCATGACTGTGATAAACCTGTTAATGTGCTGAATGCACCATACACACATTGCACATCTGCAACATATTCTGATGTGACAAGCATGGAGGAGTAATTGATTACATTAATAGCTAATTGCTGGCTCATAATTGGATCTGACTCAATTAAAAAACCTCTGGGTGATAGTAATGAAACGGGGCGCTGCGGCTGAGCGGGGTGCTGCGCAACCACTGCGCTCACTAGTGTGCCACAGGCTGAGAGAGCGAGAGAGAGAGAGAGAAAGGGGGGAGAGCGAGCTCTTGATACACCTGCAACGCTAAATCATAAGCGCCTCACTAGATAGAGGCCGGCTTGGGAATGCTTTGTGCTGTTTTTGCAATTCCTCAATGCGGATTTATATCTTTTGCTTTGGGAAAGGTTGCAATATTTCACCGGGTGTGCGGCACTGGGAGTGCACACGCGAGGGTTTGGCGTGGAGGGGGGTTGTGGGAGGACTGGGGTTGCTGAAATACGATATCAGCATATATTGTAATTTCATTTTGATAAGGCCATGCTTATAGCCTGGTGTGGCTCATCTTGAGCAGAGTGAAGTGGGTGTAATTTTACATATTCTCCCAGCTCAGGGACTCTGAGGTGCCATCATTAGCAAGGCCACTCTAAAAGGGGATAGGATGTGCAAATTAAGACAGGTGCTCAGGTAGCGTTGCTAGCGCAACACATCGGGATGCTGTGACAACACAAACCTGGCTTCAAGTCAGTTTACGTCGTGAAATGCAGTTTTCTCCTCACATGCTGTTTAACGGGGCTTTGTCTACAAATTCACACATTCGTATTCCCGCACGTGTATCATGTGTCTTACTACTTGTGAGTGTGTAGTTTCTTTTCTCTCTGCTGTGCGTCTGTGTGTTAGTGTGTTGTGTTCTCCACCTCTGCCGCCCTGTCAAATTTCCCTTCAAAGCCGTCTGATTGGGTCGGGCCTTGTCAGCCTGTCACCGAGGCTAGCGTTTCATTAGGACTGCCGCTCTCCGTCCGCCCCGTCGAGCACAAGAGCTCAAACACATGCGCAAATTAAATCGACATCCAAACTCACTCGCATACACAAAGCAATTTAAATGATATTCATTAGAGCGATGACAAGTCCTGATGAGCCTTTCAGTAGTGCAGAGAGGAAGGGAGAGACTGAGAGACAGAGTGAGGGGATGGAGGACTTCTTTTTTATTTTTGTTGTTGTTGTTGTTTTTTTTTTTTCTTCCCCCATCAGCTTTTTGCCAACTGTGTTAAACGGGCACTGAGGCGTGGCGCCCATCATCGCACCTCCATTTAAATAAAAGAGATAAGAAAGTACCCATGATCCAATGGGGCTTCTTTGGTATACTGACCTGTCTAATCCACTTCTCTCCTTCTCCAGCATTGTCTCTCTGTCTCAGCAGTGAGCCGACGAACCCGAAAAAACTTAATGTACAAGTCTGGTAATAGACTCGCCTTCACACCTTCATATTCCATTTGTAAGTCAGCCTCTATCTTAGAGGGTCTTACTGGAGACATAAATATTTGAAAAACATGATACGTATTAACATGATACGCTGAGCAGCTATAGAAAGATGATAACTTACAATACAATTATGTATAAACGATTTACTTCTCCAGAATCATACAAAACACTGTCAATTCCAAAGCAGCTTGTAGGAGCCTTACTTGTTTTTAATGATGGATCGAGGACCTACTGTGTTATTCTGGGCACATTTGAAAAGTAGATTTTGGTGTTTTTATTTGCATATTTATATAATATTGATCATACCCTAAACTGTATTGCTGAATAAAAATCCTTGGCAGCCATCTTTGAGTCACTCTACTCTGATCACAAGCTGCATTTTTGGGTGGTGAGTTGCCTGCAAGACTAAACTGAACCGATCAGAGTAATAAAATGGCACATCCATGATGATTTCTAAATGTGACTGGGTACTTTTTTGATGTGTCCAGAAAAACTGACGCGCCACAGGAGTAATCCCTCTGACAGGAAATCATGTGGAAAGGTATGTTTGCAAATCAATATAATGCGCACACATTGCACATGGCGCACATGCAAACACCTGTGACTTGAATGTTAATATTCTCACTATCAAATAAAGTCTTGTGTGAATCTGCACCAGTACAGAAAGTGTGTTCACTTGAATAGTGGAAGCACTTAGTTTACAAAAATAGAGAATACAGAGAGGATAATAAAGATACTATTCAAAATGCAGACAGAACAACAACAGCATTCCATCATTAAAACCTGGTTAGAATAATGTTTCAATGACATGAGGAATGCAGGTTACACATTATGATACAGGTTGGGACCCCTGATTTAAACTGTCATTTATACACAAAATCACTGTGTGAAATATATGTTCTCGTTTGCAGATTTTGCTTATTTAATCCTTAGCATCCTTATGGCCATAAGATGCTATTTGGCATGGTTTTTAGACAGTGGAGCTCCATGGCACACAGCAATAACACATCTACACAGGAAGAGTTACATGAACAGCATGTTAGCAGAGCATGGGCAACTTCCAGACTCCATTTGTATCTGCATTTGACTCCATTTGAGCAGTTTGGTGCATTTTGGATGCATTTGGAGCCCAATACACAAGAGCTGTAACAGCACAAAAAGCAGGAAAATAGCGTGGAGAATAAAATATAGAAATATGTTTTGAGTATAGCTGGATTACTTAAAATATTAATATATTGGTTTGTGATTTGTGTTCGAGGCAGATAACAGATTTTTCTGTGTAGGTATGTACAGATACACTGTATTAGGCTCTGGATACACAATTTCCTTTTGGCTTTAGCTGTTTTTCCATTCCAATATATGTGTTATAGTTGTGGAGTAAGAAATAAATACATAGAAAATTGCCAGCCTCATTCTTTAAGTTGTTTACTTTCCCATCAAAAACTTCTGATAATTATCATACACATATTTAAATCCATGGCAAGTCAATGCTCTTCTCTTTCCCCCTCTATTATTTTTTTTCTTTTCAGGCACAAGCCAATTAATTCAGGCCTCTCCTCACAGCCCTTAATTAACCCCTTCAGGACTGAAATTATGCTTAACAGTGGTGATTGGGGCCAAGCCTGAAATTAGCCATGCTGCTCTCTTGTAATGACAAAATTCACATTCTCAGTTTGAAGCATGTGTGTGTTTGTGTGTGTGTGTGTGTGTGTGTGTGTGTGTGTGCCATGCTGGCTTTTTGTGTTTGTATCTGATGTTTCTTTGTTAAAGCTGCATGCATTACCTCCCTATTTTCAATAGCACCTACACAAAAGGCATGTACACTTTATTTTATAAATTTAGTCAAGTACACTATGGGTGGCATGCTTTACATTGTGTGACATATGTACAGTAATATGTTTCTGCTGACATTAGAGGCCGGCTGGCCCATCTGAGGACCAACAGTCTTTTGTTCATGCAGATTTCAGCCATAAACACACACCGGCTTTGATGTTGTAATCAATTTGTGTGGCCAGACGTAGCCTGGACGTGTGTGTTAATTAATGTTCTTGTGGGAGGAAATAATTTAACCGCGATAATGAGCTTGAAGAGGAGCAGTGAGAGGGGTGTGATCTCTGAGATACCAGGCAAACAGAATAGGGAGCGCCCCAAGCCTCAGCCAGTCATGACAAGCACATGAGAGGTGAGTTTAAAAGTGGCTGGAAGTTGAAACTGCCAGTAACCGTTTCTTTTGTAAATGAATGTGTTAAAGAGGTCACTGCTAAATGCTAAAAACTGCACTAAAACAGTAGACAGTCTGTGCTGTTTAAGAGCTGAATTGAAACCCTTTATTGTCACCTAAGTAATATGTAGTAATGTGAACTCATATATTCTTATATTACAGTATATATGCATGGTATGGCACTAAGTTTGCATAACTTATAAAAAGGACCCGAACATGTAGGAATTACACAGGACCAGGGAATCACAACAGCCTGAGGTGTAACCTAGTGCCGTCGAATGGACCAAAACATTATGTCCCATAGGTTTTCTATTGGCCAGTCAATTGTATCAATTCCTTCTTCCTCCAGGAACTGCCAGCATACTCTTACCACATGAAGCCAGGTATTTCACCAGGAGGAAGCCAGGACCCACGCCACCAGCATAGGGTCTGACAATGGGTCCAAGGATTTCATCCCAATACCTAATGCCATCCAGGGTGCTGTTGTCCTGTAGAGGTGTGTGCAGAAAAGATGAGGAGGGAAAAAAAATCAGTGTCCTCCACCTGTGAAACCATTCCTGTGTTGGGGTCGTCTCATTGTTGCCCCTCCGATTCACCTGTTGTTAATTTCATTAACACCAATGCGAAACTGATTAACAATACTTTGGTCTGTGCACACTGCAACTTTATTGGTATTAAACATATCAAATAACACAAACACAATCAAGGGATCTAAATAACTTCTGAAGCCACTTAGCTGAAAATACTGTACCTTAGGACACTCTGTCTCCATACACACACACACACACACACACACACAGTTGTACACACATCAGCATACACATTCAGCATGCATCTGTTTGAGTGTATGTGTCAGAGCATGTGACTGGGATTCTATTTGTGTTGGTGAAGTGGCTGAGCCCTGTTTGTAGCGTTTGAAGGAAATTACCCAGCGAGTGTTGCCTTGGCCACAGTAGACATATGACATATTGATTTCTTGTTGTGAGGAGTGCTGTTCAAGCCCCATTTAAGATTTCCATTGAGCCCACAGCCCTGCGAACGGCAGCCAGCCGTAAATTAGGGAAATTGCACATTCATCACAAGCGTTATTTTAAGATACTCTGGAAACATACGGGGCCAGAGAAGATGTGTGCTGCTGTAGTCAACAAACATACACAATAATGGACTGGCTGGCTGAGTGGCACTTCATGAAAGGAAGGAGTTATGCATTAAAAAGCGTACTACACTGCAAACAGTTGAAACATTGTGGTTAATATGGGATGTGGTAGCCCCATTGTAGACTTCAGTGAAATCATTTAAACCTGCTTTGGTGCAAATAAAACAGACAACAGGTGCAATGGAGAGGCAAAAGCGAGACAGACCCCTAAAAAGGAAATGGTTTTGCATGTGGTGGCCACAAACATATGCACTCTCCTTTTCATTCCTGATTAATTCTTCTCAAGTTTTGTGGTTTGCTAGTTTGCTCCCTGTCACCACTGGTAGCATGGGGCAGTATCTGAATCAATCAGGTTGCACAGGTATCCCCAGTTACAACAGGAGAGCTGTACAGCACTGCAGAACAACCCAGCAGCAGGACCAGTATCTGCCCCTTTGTGCATGAAGGAACTGAGAGAACCCTAGAAAATGACCTCCAAGCTGCTTGTGTGCACGTTTCTGACCACACTGTCGGAGACAAACTCTATGATTGCAGCGTGAGGGCGCCGACATCCTCTAGTATGACCTGTGCTCGCAGTCCAGCACTGTGCAGCTCAATTGGCATTTGCCAAAGTTGAAAGGTTGACATGAAAGAGTCTGGAGACCGGTTTGATGGTGGGACAATGACGGATATATTTAGAACCAATGTTAAACAATGAGAGTAATTGATAATAGTGTATGGCTTTGATGTGCAACTTCCAAGCCTCTTGACACATTGTCGATAGTATTCTTAGGAATATGCTGTAGCTGAAGAACCTGCCCATACACTATTTACATATGCCATTCTTCTGACCTGAGACATTAGTGGCTGTACAAATGAATAACTTTCTCCTGAAGCAAGGCATTAGAGAATCAAGGCAGTAGTAATGTTGCCAAGAGGAGTTCCTCCGGTGAATTAACAACTAAGAAACCTGAAGACAGAAATTAAGAGTGATCTTTTGGTCTCATAACACATATCTCTGATGTTTTACATTAGAATGAGTTCCATTTGGTTTGGTACTGTAGTGCTCATGCCGTTATGCTTCAATTCACACACCAAGAAGTGGAAAGGTTATTTTGTCACAGCAGGTAAGACAACTTTGCCCACACAAGTTGTTGAACTGATTGTTATTCTGCTTTTAAATCAAATTTAGGTAAACACAAGCATATTTGTTGTAAATGTAATTTAGGTTTTATTTATTTGTTTATTTAGTTTGTTTTTTTTTCGTGTTTGTGCATTACTTGACAAACTTTTTTAACTGGAAGAAATCAGTGACCACAAAGTATTTCCATATGTCATGCTTGTAATTATCACTAGGAAACTTGCGCAGACTCTTTCCCCCAACTGACAGCTTGTAGTTACATATTTTCATATTTGATTATACACAGCAACATCACCCATACTCCCATGTACTGTAATTAGTATATCCCGTCAGTGTATCCAGAGGAGTCTCAATGATGCAGCCTGGGAATTTGTTTTAATATTCATTATAATGAAAACCTGGATATATCCACAGTTTCACAATTTCAATTTCAGGGGAATCATGCCAAAAAATAAATAAAAAAATAAAAGCAGGCTGTATGTACTTTTTAAAACAGTTTGCATTATTTCATGTCAGCGGGTGAAGCTCAAACAAGGTAAACTACACTTTTCTAAGTCAGTGGTTCCCAATCCTCAGTCAATCAGAATCTTCTAGCTTCTGATAGACCCAGTACAACTTAGGATATGTCCTGTGCAACGTTTACATATCAAACCTGTAAAGTTTTGGCAAAAGTGTTTGACTTTGCCTTCTATCTTCTACAGCGGCGTCCTGTGTGCTGCTTGAGACTGGTCCACAGTGCCAACTGCAGTTTCGGTGTGAAACAGGAATGAGAGCAGGTCTTGCACAAGTGCAGTATGAGCAAACTGAGTGTTGCAAATGGCGTGCAAAAGTCCAGTATCACTGATAGATTGTGTGCATGTACAGTATGCACAGTAGCCTTGTAGCAAAAGTAAACATGGCTACAAAACCACCATACATAATAATGCCTTTACCTTTCATAACTTTAAATATTATCTGCTTGCACTTAGTTGGAGCCACTGTTCCATCATTTTGTACTGAGTAAATTCAATGATGTTTTTGTTATAAAACCTATAATTTCATGGCATGGGCCATAAATATGAGGCATCTCACACCTGAAAAGAGTGAAAAGTGTGCACATTACGCACATTATTATCAAGACTCTTATGTTTGATACTAAAATAAATAAGGTAATGTGTAGCTTGTCTAAAGGCAGCATTGTGCCTCTGTGCAAGAGAAAGAAAAAAACAGGCGGGAGGAGAAATGGGAACAGAGACAAAGAAATCAAAAGGAGTGAGATGGACAGGGTGTGCTCCCTGTGTGTCTTTTTGTAAGGAGTGTGCTTGTACCTTGGCTTTATTTGTGTTATGCCGTGTGATTCCATTGTGAGGAGCAGATCCACTGAGCTTGTATTCCCACCTTCCCACCAGCCCCTGCTTTAGATAAAGCTGTCTGGATCTGCAGCGCACCTTCCTCAAATGCATGTGAGCCGCTTACCGTTGTGGAAGCTCTCTGTACGCTCCTAGGGGATCGTGACGGTTGTATTGTGTGGGCTACAATGAGGGTGTGGTGTGTTGGCACATAGCACCATCTCCTGAATCACTATTAAGATGGTAATCTTCACTGGCATAGCTCGTTTCAGGTAGTGAATTCGTTTTACAGCACAAAAAGCCTACTTCACATTGGCAATTCTGGATAACCTACAGAACAGGATGCATGTTTAATTGCTTTTTGCACCGTACTCCAATGAATCACAGCAGTCTTTAGATGTCACAATACACATTCCACGTGCCATTTTATGTCTATAAATCAATGCAATCAGCAGAGCTTTGAGTTTATTAACTTAAAGCTTTAAAGTTAGAGTTTATATTTAAAAATAAATCATGTTGAAATTAACTTGTTGGCCCAAATGTCTTTATAAACACATTGCTACATGAGAGGCACGTGTCCACCAACCTGAACTGGTGTCGGATGATACTGGAAAAAATAATCTTAAAGTGAGATCAGAGATGTCCACAATGCCTGCCAATTCAAAGAGAAATACATCCAAGCTTATTTGGAGCTTCATCATGCATGGGACGTTTTTGACTGAGCAAGTCAATGACCAGATCTTAGCTGAACTGAACACACACTTCCCTGTGCTGAAGAGGATACCGAAACGCCCCACAGTGAACTACTGAGGAAGTATAGAGTAAAGAAACAGTTAGGTGATGTCACGAGCTTGATGCAGTTATTGCAAACAAAGAGTTTGCAGTCAATTCTCCGATTTTAGAGACTTTAATTTAATACTCTTGCTGAAAGGTTCTCTGATAAATCTGAAGTATTTTGTTCCCTGTTGATTAAGGTCTTTAGGAGTAGAAAATATTAGCCGACATTTTGAAAAAGATAATTATCAGTAATGCAGTCATTTGAAACACGTTGAGATGTGTTGACCACATTGACAGTACTGACTACATTCTATTCTTTTTTAATGGAAGTCGGTTACCTGTATTACAAAAGCACACTTGCCTTTAACTGTTTTAAGATGATCTTTTTTTTCATTTTAGTTCTAAATCATTATACATGTTAAAAATAGAAGGCATTTGCTGTTTGCCTCATGATGATTACTGTGTGGAGGTTGCCATTTACTCATCTTTTTACCTAACTAACTGCAGCTAATGGAGTTTAGTACGTGTTATGATTACAATGAGAAATATAGGAAGTCTTTCAATATGAGAATGTGTGTGTGTGTGTGTGTGTGTGTGCGTGTGTGTGTGTGCACATTCCTATAGTGGTACCCACTGTCTCCTACATGCTAGTTTTGAACCTTAATAAGCCCTCTGCCTCTACTTGCTGGATGTGAAGGCAGGGAAAGAGAAAATGGCTTTCTTACACTTCAATTTCACGCATATTTTCTTTGAGGCTAATGAGAGCCTTAAATATGGTGCCAGACTTCAGGCTGCACTGTTGAAGGCTGACATTTTCACACACAGTGGCACCTTGTCACTGTGGATGAAGTCCTTCTACCTGGCTGTTGAGAGGTGGGTGTGCGCGCGCGTGGCTTTTATGTGTCTGTGCGCGAACAAAAAGGAGACAATTTGGTGTACTGGTCCATACAATTCCGAGATGTTTGCGTTGCGCGCTGGTCTGTGTACTGGCAAGTGCATGGACATGTTTTTACAGCATATTATGTTAAGTGGCAGAGTGGAGCGGATAAAGTGATGTGATGAGAAGTGATGAGAACACACAGGTTTGTCTCACTTTACTATCTTAGGTGTGTTCTGTATGTTTATGCAATGCACTTGTGTGTTTGTATGAGTGGTCCTGCATGTGTGCTCATGATAAAAGTGCTACATCTTAAACATTTCCTTCTCCAGCTAATACTGCTGTAGAGCACATATCATCAAATGATAGTGAGACAATTTTTATTTAATCATATCTCTAGACAAAATGTGAATAAATAAACACTTGAAAGGATCTTCTCAGCTTGTCAGCATTGTTGTCATCTCCCATGAAGCCTAAACAAATACATCTGCCAGGTTCCTTACCTCATGGAGAGTAGTCGAAAACTGGACGTCAGGGGTAATTATAGAACTGGAGATAGGGAAAGGAAACTTTGCCTGTGCGTCTTTATACTTCCATTTCCCATGTGGAAAGACAAAGAAGGTGAGTATTGGAGCTGAGCTGCTCCCTGATTGTTTGGCTGTGAATACTGACTATGGCAATGTGTACAAGTATGTATGTGTGTCATCATTTTTAGATTTGAAATATCCGTGCATTGAAAAGTAAATGGGAATATTTCACAAGTTAGTAGTAATAAGAGTTCTTTTTCTTAAATTTACTATATATATATATATATATATATATATATATACCATATGTGCCTTAGTCAATGCCACAAAGCCACTAGGACAACAGAAGAGGCTACTGGAAACCCAACAATGATGGCATCTGTTTGCATGTCTGAATATATGTATGTGTGTGTGTGTGTTTGTGTGTATTTGTCTCCCACACGGCCAGCTGCTGCCACTCACTGTAAACTAGTCTGCAGCTCGTCAGAGACAGACGTTGACACACTCCCAGTCTAATGTGCTCATTAGGGACTGCACAGCACACACATAATTGATAGCCATGACACACACATGATACACACACATTATTGCAAAAAACAGTTTCCTTTTTTTAATGCTGCAGTAGAAAACAAGGTTATATGAAGTCATATAATGGGGGGTTCATTGTCAAGAACAACAACAACAGAAAACGAAAGAACAAAATGAAAAAAGACTAACGGCACAGAATGCATAGCAGTATCTGTGCTGTTTACATGCCGATATTTTACACATAAGGATTTTTTTTTTATATTTCTCTACACTGGCAGCTGTCAGTTACTTCAGCAAATTAACTGCCAAAAATGTAGCAGAACTTGTCGCTCAAGAGGTTAGTGTAACCATGGTTACCTTTCATATCCCAAAAAAGATAAAGCTGCAGTGAGGAATCATGACAGAGTAATTAAAACATAAAAAAAAAAGCTTCAGAAAGAAAAACAAAAGAATGATCAACAAGCATTCAACTTTATGAAACCAGGAATGCTTATAAATAACAGTTTACATGTGAAATATCTTCATAAAGCAACATTTTTTGTACAACCTTTAATATCGTTTTAGTGTTCATACAGCGGCACAGAGTAGTGTCTGGTAAAAAGATTCTTTAACCCTTTGAGCACGAGTTGGGAATAAAAAGATTCGCCTGTCGTCCTTTTCTTACCTCCCTTTTGTCATATTGTTTGATTAAATAACACATTTATAAAACTATTGTGCAAAACAATTTTATTTATGTCTTCATATACTGTGCACCAGCAAATACCATTTTTTTTAAATTAAAAATATAGAAATGATGCATAATTTAGACAGGAATTAGTTATTATGTTTTTTTATATACATATTTTACACAGACCTGAATTAATATAGGTCCCTGATCAACCAACATAAAAGTTCTTTAATCTTCTTTTTTTTTCATTTTTATCACAGCTACAATGCTTGTGTCAAGTCCCGTGAGCATCTTCCAGATAAATATTAAACCCATGAAGAATACCTTGCACTGAATACAGAATCCCCTTATAAAACTGCTTACATCTCTAAGCTTAGACATACTTTGTCTGGGAAATAGGCTCTGCAGACAAAATGCAGCCTAATTCTCCTATTCTCAAAATAGCTTGAATAATTCCCAATCTTAAATCTTGAGTCAATAGTGTTCAGATCTTTGATGTTAGTGCTTGATGTAAGTGCTTTGACGTACTCAGAGGGTTAAATTTTAAATGCTAACTTCAGCTGAAAAACATTTTCTAAAATAAAAAAAACTAAATGGGGAAAAAGGAAAAGGAAAGCATGAGCAAGAGAGTGGAAAAAAGAAAAGAAAATATCATGGAAAGTGCACCAGATTTAGTTATAAAATGTTCAACTAAACTGTTTTCCTTTAAGCATGCAGCTTGTCACACCCCAATGATGCCAAAATATAAAGGAACATAATTCCATTTATACAAGTTTCAAAATACACATCGTTTAGAATCTCTTTTTTTAAACCTTCATATACTGTATCTTCTCAGGGACAACAGTCTCCATTTGCACATTTTGAACAAAGTCACTATTCCTGTCAAAGGAGATCACTAAAATCAATAGTCTTGAGCCAGAGTGAGTCTACCTCACACAGAAACAAAAGAAATAATAATAATAAAAAAAGAAATCTACAAAAAAGCGATGTGCCAAAACTTAAACCAGTAGTTGTATGGCATCTTTGTGCAGTTCCATCACATTATTAATCCTTTCTTTTTGTTGCAAGAAATGTCTATGAAAGGCTAAAAGGAGACAGAACAAGAAAGAGTGAGCCATTAGGAAAGAGTGCAGCATTGTCCCCAGCCAGTGCTACTGTTTGTCCAGCTCACACACATACATGAGATGGTCCTCAGGGGACTTCCCATGAGTCTTGCTCAAATGAAGCTTGACCGCGTGCTTGCTCGCAAAAGTCCGGTTGCAGAGCTTGCACTGGTACATGGCCCCACTGTCGTCATCTTCAGGGGAAGGTGATGAAGATTCAGATAAGGGCAGGGAGGTGGTTAAAGATGAGGGCAGGGAGATTGGTAAGGAAGAGGCTAGGGATGTGGGTAGAGAGGAGGGTAAAGGGTGGCTGGAGTGAAGATTAGAAAGCAGTTTTTCAGATAGTCCTTTGGTGTGGCGTTGTTGATGGTGTTGCTGTGATATCTGGCTAAGAAGCTGCTCCCCAGAAAGCTTAGCCAGGTCTCGCAGACGAAAGCCCAAATGGGATTCCAAATGGCTGACATAGGTGGATGGTGAACGGATTTGAGAGGCACAGTCACTGCAGAAAAAGACTGGGTGACCAGAATCCAAGTTTTTTAAGAACTTGGTGCCTCCGGTTCTCCTTAGCTGGTATTTGACGTTAGCCAACCAATGGGATATTGTAGTCATTGAGAGGCCAGTGAAACGGGAGATGTGCATTCTTTCCTGTGGGCTGAGGTCCGACATCATGTACTTGCCATCACTTGTTTGTCTCAGACTGGAAGCAAACTGGGCTTGAAGAATAAGGAGGTGTTGAGGGTTCCAGTTTGATTGGCGGCCTTTACGTTTCTGGGCTGGTGAAATGTCTTCTGTTTCCTCCTGGGTGACACCTTCAATCTCCGAGCGTTCGGACTGGCTGGTAGGTGTGGAGGACTTGGAGACAGCCTGACTTTCTGTCAGGTTCCTCAGCATATCAGAGATATCTGACAGGGCATTTTCCCTCAAAGGAGAGGTGGACATAAAGGAAGCTACTGCAGCTGAAGCTTTGGTCATAGTGGCAGTGGAAGGGGGAGAAACTGATGATGGGGTGGTAGTGGTGGAAGAGAGAGCTGCTGAACCCAAAGAACCACTACTGCTGTTTTTGTCAGCATTTTTGCCTTTGGTGAGATCAATGGGTTGATCATTATTAAGATGTTGCTGGTAGAAATAACGGTCTAAGTGGTCATTACTGGGCTTTTTGGTCTGTGCTGGTGGGGTTGAAGCAGCCACTGCTGCTTTTTCTGCTAGACTGTTGCTCATCTTGAACAGCATGCTCATCGGGTCAAGCGAGGGCAGGGCAGGCTTAGCGGCCTTTCCCAGGTGGACGTTCATTACTGACTGCAATGCACTGAGAGGGTTGACAAATGGCTGTTCTGGAGGTGGATGATCTGTAATGATAGCTGTACTGCCACACAAAGAGGCAGGCAGGGGGGGTGTCACAGCAGTTGACTCAACTCCATTCTCCACAGCCTCCTTTACAGAATTATCTCCATTTGAATCTCTGTGACTTGCTCCACTTCCATCTCCTATTCCCTTGTCCACTCTACTTGTATTCTCAGGGGTTTTACAGCCTCGTGCTGTAATGTCTTTGGGAGACTCTCCTTGGGCTGAGTCCCCTGCATCACTGTTGCACGGTGAGGGTGTGATACGTCTCACAGGAGATCCCCTCACAACACCACTGGGCTCTCTCATTTTCTCCTCTACTTTGGCAACTTTCTCTGTCACTTTCTTCACCAGTTCTTCCATGGCATGAAAGTTGTTTTTTGGAAGAGGAGATGTCTGGCAGCTAGGAGGGGAAATCAGAGGCTGGCTCTTACCAGTTGGAGAGAGTATCTCCCCTCCAGGGAACATATATTTAAGGGGAGAGCTCTTACCAGAGTTGCCTAGAGAGAGCTTCATTATGTTCGGGAGCTGGTAGGCAGCATGGATACTGGGGTATCCACCCCAACTTGGAGATCCATTCTGGGCCTTATTGATGGCTGAGGTCACTGTATTCTCCAAGGACTTGAGAATATCAATGCCCCCTTTTGGACTTTCATCCAGGTCCTCCTCAGTGAGATAGCTGTATTTTGAAGAAACATCAAACTTCTCCTCAGCCTCCTCCTCACCCCCTGGCTTCTTCTCCTTGTTGATGCTGTTACCATTGTTGATGATTGACTCTTTAGTGCACTCCTCCTCTTTTTCCTCCTTTTTTATCTCTATAGCCATAGCATTGGGTGAGATGCTGGTTGGGGGAGGCACCGGGGCAGGCGGAGGGGAAAAGGTTGTTGCAGCCAAGGGAACTGACTGGACCTTTTCTTCAGCTGTTGAACTCGATATAGGGACTGGGGTGGATGATTCTATAATGGGTTTGCCTTTCTTAATAGCAGAGTTAGTGACTTTTATAAAGTGTCCAGTCACCATCATGTGTGCAGTTAGCTCTTGTAGCGTGTCATGAGAACTGCCACACTCCATGCATTTGAGGATCTGTGACTTCCGGGACTCAAATTGCCAGGCATAGCTGGCACCATTCTGGTGACCATAGCGGTTGTTAGCTGTGATATATGGGTTAGCAACCTTCTGGAGTATGTCATTAGTGTCGTTGAGGGTGGCCGGCTTAGGTGTAGTACCTCCATTGGAGTCAGGTGAGCTAGGGATATCTAGGTCAATGGGGGCTCTTTTTCGAGCGGTAGAGATAATCTTAGCTGCCACTGGTGTAACAGGCTCTTTCAGAGGCACTTTCTGGTAGTGTTTCGTCTTAATCATGTGGACACTCAGGTCCTGAAGGGATTCAAAGGAGTGCCCACAGTACATGCACTTCAGAACCTTCTGTGCATCCTCTTTCCCTTCCATCTCTAGCAAAGAACGCTTTCTGGGCTTAGACCATCTTCTAGTACCTTCACTGTCTGTCTCATGGTTATCATCGCGGTAGTGCCCTGTCTCATTCATGTGCACCGTGAGCTCTACTAGCGTATCATAGGCCGCACTGCAGTCCTTGCAGCGAAATTTGCTGGCACCAGTGAATATAGAGCCATAGAGCTTGGAGCTCTGCCGGTACAGCTGGACAGTGCTGAAGAGGTTAGGTTCTGTAGATGCTGTAGATACAGCCACTGTGGGATGCTGAATCAGGCCCAGTCGGTTGTGGTGGTTCTGTGATGCCTGCTGGAGGGTTTTAGCCATGGCTGTCTGGTGCCAGTCATACCCTCCACTTCCACAGCTACTACTGCTGCTGCTACTACTGCTACTGCTGTGACTGCGTGGGGGTTTTTCAGCAGGGGGCTGGCTCAGGTTCAGATTCAGTGTAGACCAATAGGAGTTGGTCAGGAAGGAAGTGTAAATTGCCTTCATCTTTTCCAGGCTGTCAGCCACAGACCCTGTTGCAGCTAATATAGCCTCATCTCCACTTACTGGGCCAATGGCATGGGTACCAGTCATTATGGCAGAGGAGGAAGAGAGGGAGAGGGCATTTGAGGGGTCCTTTGACAGGAGAACGTCATCCTCATTTTTAAGGGAGGAGCTCTCGAAATCAGACATTCTGTCACTGGATTCACTCAGGTGAGACTCACTGTCCATCTCCTGGCCAGAAAAGTCAGCACCATTGGGGGAGTCTTGAAAACCAGTGGATCCTGGCCTGTCCTTGAGGAGGAAGTCCTTGTCCTGACATAAGAACTTGGCAGCAGGTTCTTCCCCTTCCTGAGCTGAGTCATCTCCATCCAGGTCCTCATCCAGCAGGGCTGCTTCCTTTTCATCTTCAGGGACATATGCTGCTCAGACAGAGAGAAGAAAAAACAGAGAGGGAAAGAGAGATTTGTTAGAACCACGCTGACAGCATATCTAACATAGATTCTCAACTCTGTATTCTTGTGTCTTCACAAAGCAGAGAAGTGATAGAAATTCAAGATACTGGCATTCACACTTTCTCCAGAGGAAACAGAGCAGTCATCCAGTGACATTCACAAACAAAGTATTTCCTACCACAAACAGTTGCTGTAATTCTGCTCTAACTTCCCCCTTTTTACAATGACATTGTTTTCAAATTGGAATAAAGTCACCACCTATTTCATTATCGCTCCACCCCCAGGTCTTTGTTCTGTATTGCAGAAAATCAGAGCCAGCCAGAGAGAAAGATGAAGGATGGAAGGAGCAAGACAGAGGGAGGGAGAGGGGAAAATGGCTCTTCAAACAGAACTTGCTACCTTATTCTTCTCAAGGGGCAACAGCTTGAAATTAAAACTAAATTTGAAATTAATGAAGCAGATTCTGGCGGTGGCATTCGTTTCTGAAGTAATAAATTACTTGTATCAACCTCGGAGACAGCGGTTCCTGTCTGTCAATTAATATGTCTTACACTTCTTCTGCAGACTCTAATGCATTCCCTAACAGACACACTTGCCATTTAAATTAAGCATGCATTTTCACTCATTACACTGCTCAGCCCTCGCCTCCTCGTAAATAAAAATGAATGCATGTACATTTGCCTGCAACAAATCTCTCCCTGCAAAACCCATTTGCTTCAATTACCAAAGATTAGAAAAAAGTTTAGAGTTATTATTTACAGTTTAGCTTCAGGGACTGGGCTTGAGGCTTTCAATTTATATTCAAATCCTTCTAGTTTAAGAATAATACAATGGAAATCATAGAGGAAAACGTATCACGACAAATCGCAGTCTTGCCTCTTTGTACGTCAATGAATGTTTTCTTTTGTTAGTAAGTCTATCAAAAGGATAAAACAAATGCTGCGTGCTCACACTTTGTGGTTACAGTAAGGACTGCGATTTCTGAATAAACATCAAAGCACACACAGGCAGACGCATACACCAATCGTTTTTTTTTTTTCTTGTTTTAGCAACTATACTGGCAATGAAGACGAGTATGAGTGTGAACGTCAGTGGCCTTGTGCCTAGCATTCCTTTATGTAACAGGCCATCACTCATCAAGCTCGGAATGTAAACAGAGTAAGCTGGTCAGCGGGATGGGTGTGGCACAGAAGCACATATTTAATCAGAATGTACCACTTTTAAAAATAAGAAAGTAAAATTGCGTTGTACTTATGATGGCAATGTGCAGTGGGAAGACAAAAAGGTATGCACAAAGTAAGAAACAAAAGAAAAACAATCCTAAAATAAGGGCTTGAATACAGGAAAACACCATAAGCTGCCAGCTATAGTGTGCAACACACCTCAGGTGTTGCCAACTCCTGTCTCTCACCAAGGACTTGCAAGCTGTGTGCGTGTGTGTGTGTGTGTCTGTGTATTTGTGTGTGTGTGTGTGTGTGTGTGTGTGTATGTGTATGTGCTGGTAGAGCATCACTGAAAGAAGTCTCTGTCATTGTCAGGCCACTGGTTGCCATCGGCAATAATACGACACTGCCGTGGGATAAACAGATGCACAGAGACACAGATATCCCAGAGCCCATCACACATACAAACAGGCACACACATAGACACGAACACACACACACACATACACACACCTTCAGCAGTTATACTGTAACTGCTGTAGTCTAACAACTCTTTGCCTTCAGGCAATCTCAGGAGTTTTTCTGTTGAACGCAGTCTGTTCAACAAAAAGCATTCAAACACTTCAACCACGTTATCTAATATAAAATCCTGTTATGTGCAAAGTAAGAAATTAAATGCAGGGTCACCCGACCCCCGACCCACACTGCATTGATATATTAAAGTACATTTTTCTTGAAGTGTTGATGGTCCATTGCAGCTGTTTTAACATTTATGGATATAAAACACACATACGTGCAAATATCTCTACAGAGCTTCCGCATCTCTTCCTCTCTCCCTCTCTCCCCCACTCTGTCTCAGAGACACATCCACCCGCCCGCACATACGTGCAGCCAAGCAGACCCACATGTACATGCCATCTGTTCTGAATCAGCCAAAACGACAGCTGTTTAAGAGAACAATGATGCTCTGGCTGAGGAAACAGCCGAACACAGCAGCACAGTGCTCTCATCAAGGCCAAACATCAATGTGAGATCTCCTTTAAAACACAACATACACACTACGCTTCAAAATAGCTTCCTTTGTGTGATAAGAACACGGCGCGTATTTGTATACCTGCAAGCGTGCGATATGTGCAGAGAAGCAGAGGATTGGAGAGAAAACAGCGTCTGCCAGCAAGACCGGTATGTTCTGAATGAAACCTTGGTGTGTAGGCTACATCCACCTACATAGAGCATGAAGCACACGGCTAATTTCTAGTCTTAAGCAGGGAAATTTGGAATATGAAAACATTTAGGCATATAATAGGTGCAGTGTTACAGGAAATTTATACAATGGCTTGCATTGAATTGTGCAACAACAGCTGCTTGCACTGCTCTGTGATAATATAAAATGCATAAACTGGTAGATGCAGATTCAACAGTCCCAGTATCTTAAACACATCTACAGTACCGTGCCATATATTTTGTAAAGAAATGTGGCAACATTTAGAAAATTGAAACTGCACCAATATTTTCTAGCTTTATTAAGACTACTATTTTTTTATATAGCAATTATTGCTTTGTTTTTCAATCAAGACAAGCTAAAACAGCTGGTAGTTAATTGAAACAATATATTTACTATAAATCAACCTCACAAACACACATTTGTAATCCTCTTAATTTTGTTATTAAACATGTATATTTACACCAGTGAGTATGGCCACTGTGATTGCTCTGTAAGGTCTGACAGCATTCAGGGACAGTACAGAGTGTCATCCACGTTTCAAGAGCCATCAGAGCCCGGTAGGGTTCAGTGTTCAGTGTAGGTTTGGTTATTTGAAAACAAAGCAAAAACTGATGTTTGAACAATGGATTTACAGAGCTGCAACACCTGTTGATCATAGCCGACAACCCCAACATCAACGCCACCGGGTGTTTTTTAATGTTGTGGCTGATAAATGTATTTATTATAACAAATCTAGAATTTTTGGACAAAAGATAAAAAAATGACACAAATGGTTTTACTGTGTTTGTGCGTCAAGAAGGTGGGGAAAGGAGGAAGGCTTGGAAAGAAGTCAAGACTTATGGCACATACACACACACAGGCACACACGCTGCACGTGCAGAGATGATCCCCAAGGCCGCTGGCGTGGGTCCAGGCTGGAAGGTTCACAGCAACATGACCCAGGATACTGAGATAATTATGGAGAAACACACCGACACACACATGCACACAAAAATACTAATGGAGGAGAAGCAGCCCGGGCCAAACGCACCAGGTATGCAGGTGCTCTTTTAATTAGCAGAGAGCGCGAGAGAGACGGGGGTAGAGAGAGTTCCAGATGACCTGTCAGCAGGGTGGAGGAGGTGGTTTGATCTCATTTTCAGGAGAACGGGCTGGGAGAGACTGCTGATTTTGAAACGTCGGCAAAGCAAGCAAACACCCCGGTTGTTTCCGAGAGGTAGAAGGGCTTGGAAATTATTCTTGACATCTGAACAAATCCCTGCTATAATAGCAAACATTTCTAATAATAAACAGTCAAATGGAAGTCGATGGAAATTTCGAATTTAGAGTAATATGAAAAATACTTCGAAAGAATGTGCCTGTGTTCCTGTCTGTGCATAAAGTGAGGAAATGCTTATGCACTCTGCAGATGTTATGATGTTAGGAAACAGTTTATCATGCTTATATAACCACTTAACAGCCCTATCACACACACAAGCACGTCAGCGCTGTCTGTTTACACTTCTGCCCAGACCGTGCAGTTTCACCGAGTTGTTTGTGTGCGCACGGCGCGCGCACGTGTGTGTGTGTGTGTGTGTGCGAGTGTCTGAGAGAGAAAGAGAGAGACAGACTGTCCACATCAGTCTCGTGTACAGCAGTGATTTTTTTTTTTCTTGAGACAAAACTGAAAACAAGTCCGTCGGCCTAAAAACGAAAGTCTGAACTCACACCTACCCTGTGTGTGTGTGTGTGTGCGTGTGTGTGTTTGTACATATTTGTGTGTTCTTTGCATCCACCCCGCTGCCATTTCCCACTTGATGAGATCCTATAATCTCCGCCCTCCCTTCCCCATTTTCCATCCCTCCCCAATCACCAGTGCAACCCACGTTAATGAAGTTAATTGAATCTGTGATCGATAATGCTTAATTATTGTGATTTGACATGCGCAGACAAATTGGTGGGATGGTGTGTGTGTGTGTGTGTGTGTGTGTGTGTGTGTGTGTGTGTGTGTGTGTAGCAATGATGGTTAAAGGGGCATGGCTGTCTGCAGCGACTGCCATGGGACTGGCGAGGCGTGCCATCGATCTCGAGAGGCGTTCGATCGACCCAAACGCCTGATGAATGAAGCTGTTCCTTTAAGCGGATACATGACTTACCAGACTTGTAACATATTTACAGTATCATTGGAATATGATGCATGAATTGCTCCTCCAGTGGCACGCCATGTTGCCAGAAACGTACACATATTGCATGAGTCAGTGATAGGAAAACAACATGTCTATGGTAATAAAACACATCTTTGCTGTTCCTGTACTTAATATCTCTTATGTACTTTTTTGCCTCCTAAATATTTTAATATTCTTGCATTTGAAATATTGTATAGTTTTGATTTCTACTAAGTTTTTTGTATTAACGTGGTAATGTCAGGGTTTAAATTGACAATAATCTTGCAAGATTTATAGCATAGCCATTAGACTTTTTTTTTTTTGTCATACCCCTCTGAAATATATTTTACATTTATATTGTTTGCTTATATCTGTGTGCACTGTAGATGAATTATTTTTTATATGTTACCACCTTTATGCTGATAAGTTGTAATGAACAGCATGATAGTCCAAAATATGCAAAATGCCTTTCAAAGAAGCTGAGATAATATTAGCATATACAGCACATAGCGGTAGTGGTGTTAGTGTGTGTGTGTATGTGTGTGTGTGTGAGAGAGAGAGCGAGAGGACGAGAGAGGGGAGATTAGATTTGGAGTGGCAACAGTTAGTGTGTCTGTCTGTAGCTGCAGCAGCAGAGGCATCGCAACACACTGAAGTGCTGCAGTTGTTCAGAAACACAGATCCCGTGTTTCTCTCACATACACACACATAGATATGCGTGTCTGTAAATGTGTGTGTGTGTGTGTGTGTGTGTGTGTGTGTGTGTGTGTGTGTGCGTTAGGCTAATTATCTCTCCATGTCACTCAGTTAGGGAGCCGCTGACGGTGTATTTACATGCTGCTGTGACAGAGCCTATACAGTACGAGTAGAGTGTAAACCTGAGCTGGAGAGTGTTTTTGGTGCAAATGAAATGCTTCTTGAATTAGTTGGACTCACATATACAAAGTCAACTTAACAGCTAAACACTGGCTTTTAAGTGTGGTTGGGGGGCATTACTTGGTTATTCATAGAAACAACCTAGTGTAACAACCTGCATGTACAATTCTTTAGGAATCTACTGGACCAACATTCTTCCAATATACATTCCCTCATTTGGTGTTCTGCTGGTGGTGGTGAACGCTGTCTAACATGTCAGTGCATAATCTCCCATTTTGAAAGTGAAAGAAAAATGCAAATGTGGATGTCCATCTATTAAGAATATTAATGTGCTCAGTTGAACAGTGAATGTGTTGGTGGTTTCGTTGAGTACTGGCCCAGTAAAAGCACTACCTGATGTGTGTATGACGCACGGTATACTCCTCTATCTTGTGCCTAATGGAAACTGGTGTTCTTCAAGAAACCAGGTTTCTCTGGAGAAAGCAGACTAGTTCACTTAAGTGCATGTAAACGCAGTTAATATCTTGTTCACGTGACGTAAATATTAACAAGTGGGCGACCACTGGTCAGTAAATGATCCCGCGCCTGTGCTTTGTTATTCAGATAGCTTGCACTTGGAGCAGTCACTCCCTCAAAGCCCACAGGGCAATCAAAGGTCATGAGTACTGGTCCCAGGAGGTGTGTAAATGTGTGTGTATGTGTGTGTGTGTGTGCAGAAAGAAAAAAAAAAAAAAACAGTGGAGTGTGTGGAGTTAGCCAAGCAGGGCTGAGCAAGATCACTTCCACCATCTCCCATTTGTCTGTCCTCTCTGAACTCCCTCCATCTTTATTTCCCACTTGTCCGGTGCTTTTCCTCACTTTTACTGTCATTGTCTGACCGCTCTCTGCCCTCTTCTCTCAAGCTGTCCCCCTTTTCCGCCTCCGTCATCTTCAGTCAGCCTCACTACACCACCATAGGCGTGCCTTTTTTTTTTTACTTTCACTAATTTATTCCTTTTTTTTTTTGGTTTTTACTAAACTTACCACAATCTTTGTCACAATTTTGTCTCCCACAGAATTTTTTTTTGATTTGCCATGGGTGGGAGGGCTAGTGAGCAAAATAAAGTTGGCACACTTTGATCCACACACACACACACACACACACACGGCAATGAAAGAAAACACCACAAGACACAATAACTAAAATAACACATTTAAGACACACAGACATTGCAAAGAAAAACACAGCTGTGTGCCAGCACTGATACGCGGTAACGTCAGGGCTTTTACACTCTGAGAAAGATTTGCTAAAAAAAAAAAAAAAAGAGAGTATAAAATGTCTGTGTCCTCTTTTCCCACACACAAGCACATGTGCACGCTGTGAGAAATCCACACATCCACACACTCTTCGCAGTGCAGTCTGGTTAGTCGCTGGGTATCTATTACCTGCCAGTCTGCTCTGATCTCTTTGGACAGCTCTGATCAAAAGCTGTCATCCGACCTACTCGACCGGGCTCGCTAGGGAAGTTAGCAATGGGGAACGTTTGTGTACGTGTGTGTGTTTTGGAGTAAATCACATAGTGGTCTGGGTGTAAATAAAATGACAGGATCATTTTAAGGTCCTGTCAAGTTGGCAGGAAGCGATTATGATAACGCCCGCTCTGCTCCAACGCAAACGGACACACTTAAATTCACCGGCCGGAGCATAATATACATGATATAGCTCTTTTTCTGTCTCTTCCTCTCTGCCTCTGTGTCTCTTCTGTTGTTTCTTTTCTTCCCCCCACACCATCTCTTGTCCAACGCTTCTTATTTCCTTTTTTTTTTTTTTTTTTTTTTTATTGCTACTACAGGCTTGAGTTGCATCTGCAGAGAACAGACTGAAAGAAAAATATCACTCAAAGACAGATTGAGGCTTTTAAATCTATAAAACAAGAGGGTCCACGCACACACAGACACACACACACACACACACTGTAAAAGTCTAAAGGATGATATGCATTCCCTTGGTAAAGAAATACAGAGAATTCCCAAAAATGCATTTCTAAAACAAACACAACAGAGACGTAAAAGAGGAGTGGCAAAGCTCGGCCTGAGCAATAAAAGGTGTGAAATGTGAGGGGGTTTTAGGGGAAAGAAAAACGGCTGGCAATAAAGCTGGGAACCAGCACTGCTCCGAGGCAATTTAGACTGCAAAACACAAACCATTAAGTTTGTGCATTATCTTTTAATTTAATCTTGAATGATTTATAATCCATCACGCAAGGCTTCGACCATATCCAATTATTCTCTGCTGCTTGATTGACAACAAAGGTGATTTATTAAGCTAATAAAAACTGATGTGCTCTGCACTTGCTCTGAAAATAACCAGCTGGACCGAGAGCTTAAAGACACGCTCGCCCGCAAACGCACCTTCATCCTAAGAGGGTATAAGATCAATACTTTGTGTGTGCATGAGTGTTTTTTTCTTACTTTTTTTTTTTTTTTAAGTGAGTGCTTTTGTGCACAGGGTTAAAAGTGTGTGAACCCTTTGAACAATCACTTAAGTATCTCTTTACTTAAAAGAGAAATCAGTCTCCATCTGTCCTTGCCTCTCTCTCTCTCTCTCTCTTTCTCTCTCTTTCTCTCTCTTGCTGTGCCAGAAATGTCGGAAATCAAAATGTCAGGCGTAGTGACAAGCGATGGTTTTCCCTCATGCAAAGCCGAGTGATTATATTAGGCTTTAACTCCTCCATCCATGGCATATATGTCATCTTAGTCTCTGCTTTATCTGCTAATGTTACGCTCAATCACTTGATATTAATGGAAAAACAGGAGAGCCACGGGGGCCCCCGTAATGGTGGCGAGTGTACGTGCACGGGTCTTTGTTGATGAGCGGCGGCGTCGGATGGGGTGGAGGGGGTTAACGGTTTAGAGTTCACATGCATATCAATGTAGGGGAGTGCCATTAAAAAATATTTGCATGTTTACAGCACCGAGCCATGTATGAGGCTCTTTTAATGAGGCTCAGACTCACACATGCTACACACACACACAGCACACACACACGCACACACACACACACACACACACACAACACACTACATGGCCTGTTTTCATTGGCTTCCACTGCTATTTATGCTGACATGTTAGGAAATGAGGACTTTATGTATTTGGGTTGTAAGGTGACTGAATTAATTCTACACTTATTGGAAACAAATGTTCTCAGGAGCGTGTGAGAACGGAGGAACAGTTTGCATCTCTTTAGAGAGCGGATACTTGAACCGAAACCATTGGGACCTATCGGTATGAGGGTTCGGGTCAGGTTCAGGCAGTGATTTGGAAACTAGTATGGCTTAGTGTGGAGTTTGGTCACGTAGGTCAAACTTTAGGCTAAATAAGCATCATTTCACAATATAGCAAAACAAATAACTGGGCGGCTGGGGCAGTCAAAGGGCAGCTTCAGTAAAGACCATGCTGGAAAAGAAGCACAGAAAGCGTACAGGCTCAGGTTTGGTAAGGACTTGAAATACAATCCGCATGTCTGGTTTGGGTCGGGTTTGGTCACCGCACTCTTGGGCTCAGACCATTTTTGGACAAAAATGTGTATGTCGAGCTACATTTCCTTTAAGCATAAAACATTTCTGGGATCAAGATATGGTTAAGATAAGGTTAGGCAAGATCAACTAGATGGACTAGAGGTTTAAGTAAAGTAGTGTAATGTACATTATGTCTTTGTGTCTGACATTATATTCAGTTTCTTTACAGTTGGACTGTGAATAAAAAAAAAAACAAACTCCTGGACTCTAAACAGAGAGGCACAAAATGAGAAATGACCTGGCCAATGTGACTGAACTGACAAAAACCTTGACAAGACCCAGAACCAGTGAACACAGTCAACAGTTTCTCTGTTCACTCTGCTTCCAGAGCTTCTTTCCTAGCTACATGGCACACATCAGCACAAATTACAATCACATATTTTCCAGGACCCTTTCAAAATAAAACCAGTCAGCGTGATGTCTTCATCATGACATTCGGTAAACCTGGATTATTTTACTGCTATTAATACTCTCACAATGATTTTCCACATTCATCGCATGCAGTTTTATTACTTTAAGTCATAAAATGTTTTGCTTTGGCAACAGATGCTGCAGTCGTGAAGTGAAGACAGAAAGAGGGCTGCATATTGAAATGATACAAATGAACTAGCAGTTCAGTTGCCATCATTTCTCAGGGTGTTTCTGCAACTGGTCACCACGTGCAAACACCAGAGCAGCACTTCCTGCAGGATTTCAAAGCCTTCCTTTAGATTACGTATGTATAAATGCCCACAGTGTCTTCTCTCTATTTCTTCTGTTGTATAATTTCAATAAAACAAACTACACACCACCCTCTACACTTTAAATTCTCCCTTTTATCATCATCTTTGTAGTAATGTGCAATTAAAATGCAATCTGAGAACTGTCTGTAGTTAACAACAAGGCAGTTCCTTGGCTTTGATACGTAGTTAGCGTGTTGTTAGCGCGTTAGTGTGACTGCAGACGTGTAGCCGAACATGATGGATCTCCGGCCCTCGCAAGCCATCAACACTGTTCCTCTAAGCCATGGGGTGCAGCGTCTGTCTGAATTTGTGGGTTTGTTCATGGGGAATGACAGGTTTTCAGTTTCAAAGTGCTGGATTTGTGTGTCTGAGACAGCGTGTGCGTGTGTGTGTGTGTGTGTGTGTGTGTGTGTGTGTTACCAGTAGGGCGGTAAAGATACAGACAGTGATGAATTATGTCAGGAAGGAGACCGCCATTTTTAATCATGTAATTAGGCCTTTAAGACCAACAAAAAAGAGAAGAAAGGTCTTTTATGTCATGCAAACCGTGTCAGAATGGACGCGTGTGTGTGCGTGTGTGTGTATGTGTGTGTGTGTGTGTGTGTGTGACATGTCACCCAGGCTACAGGTAGAGCAAGAAAGTAAACAGGGCCCTGTCTAACTACACAACCTCAGAGTGCTGTTATGGCAACCGCGCCTTAAGGGGATACATAGACCTTGACATGTAAACACACACATACACGTAAGAGGAGATGAAAGAGCTCAAGATGCATGGAGATGGGGACCAGTACGTTTTCCCTTGCATTCATTCAGCAGTACAACTGTTTATTAACACACAGTATTTAATTGTGCTTATGGAGTTCTGCATCATTGTTAATCCATACCTAATAAATGTGGTAATTAATGAATCATAAGAGCAATTTGAACAGCTAACATGAACCAGAGGACACGCTGCCTTTGACATTGTGCACTAGGACCCAGTAGTAACATATTTAGTGAACATAACACACTTATTTATCACAAAAAAAGTTGATCACAACTGATACCAGCAAAGAATAGTCCTGTGATCAAACTGGAGTTCTCTACTATAAATAAATCAGCAGTACACTGCCAGATTAGCTGAACAAATAGGATTAATTAATACCCTTAGGACACGACTGATTACCTGGATCAGGTGTGGTAAGTCAGTCAGAAGCTGGAAGATACCATCTCAGATGCATGTGGAAAACAAAGTGGAAAACAAAGTGAATTGGTTTCTTCCAGCTTCTAATTGACTGAACACACCTGATCCAGGTTATCAGCAGTAAGTAGTACGGGGGTAGCTGGCAGCGGGCATTGAGAAGCCCTACAATGAACATAAGTATTGGTTAAACAAAGCCCCGCAGATTGTGGATGGAAACTATTTTTATGTCCTATGAAGCTGGCAAAGTTGTATTCTCACGGGAATACACAACACTGTGAGGAGACAGCGACGTAAACATGCAGATAGACTCTTCCTCACTTCCTTCAGGGAGTTAAACATGATGGACTTTCCAAACCCCGAAAGATAAAAGTTTCACTGATGTGTATTTAATTGTTTGTGAACCACCTACTGAGGTCTATAGAACAGACTAACAAGTTAAACCAGCACAGAGATGAACCGTCAGTGGAGCCAGTTGGTTTTAGTCTTTGTATGGAAGTTGCTGAAAATAGAAAATGGTGGAAGTGGAAGCTGCTGGAAGATGTCGCTATGCACCTTAAATTGTTGATGTCGCATTCTTGCCAGTGAAGCCACTAAACCCCTAATGATATGGCGCTATAGATACAGTACAGAGGCATTTCCTCATTCTCATTCATTTACATGTACATGCAGGTATATCTAACCACCGCACTATTGCTCCATATCAACTCAGACACACACACACAAAATAACACACACGCTTAACTGCGCTCTTGGAAAGAAATGGTGATTGGTGGCAGCTGTGTGCAGGACATCATGTGACAGCTGTTCACATACAACATATACACAGCCAGCCGCCCCCCCCCCTTCCCCACCCAGCCCCACCCACCAATGTAAAACAGATCGTTTGCCTTCTCGTCTGGCATGCCTTGACACAGGCCACAATTGATCAGCGTGATTTACAACATAACGCCCACGTACACATACACATGCCGCACACACGCGAGAACGCATTTTGGCAGTAAGATGCGTGTTTTTTTTTGTTTTTTTTTTTTAGTTGTGATCATGTGTGCCCTGGTCTGCATTCGTACCAGGCCCGTGGAATCCATAAACAGTGTGAGCGTTGTCAGGATTATGTCTAACTCTTTCACTAAATCACTTCAAATCATGGTCTGTTTAGAAGAGAACTTTGAACTTGCATTTTTAATTGCAGCAACAGTGTGTCCAGATTAGTTTTTTAACAGAAGCTCCACAGGCGACCTTCTGTGTTTTTTTATTTTTTACTAAAAATACTTCAAGTGTACAAGAGTCCCCAGAATCTTTTTTCCAGACTTGATCATATTATGCGTGCACAAAACTAAATATCACACATCACACAGAACTATATTTGTAACCCATCGCCCTGGGCACTGGGAGCAAAACAATGGTCTGCATTCATCTAATGAGATGCTGACATATTTGAGCGAACAGCTTTATAAAAACACACAAGCACCACAAAGGGAGACAAACTTGGGCCTCGAATTGAAGGGATGTAAAGAAATGACTGCACGTAATTAGTTTTCCGCTGTATTTTAGCATCTGACGCTGATGCTGACGAATAGGACATTTTATTTAAAAGCTGAACTCAGTTGGGGGAGAAACATAGCTTCTAGCTTTAAAGGTGTTCTAGGAGTATTTTCAATTTAATGCTTTGTGCACTAGCAGGCAAAACTATCTCATAGTCAATGCTCATTAATTTTAATCTACAATATTTACATCCTCCGTGAAGTCACTAGTAAGTTGAAGCCTCCAGATGCACAATTATTTCAATAACATTTTCCACTGAGTTTAACTTCCGCTGCAGAGTGACAGAGCTTCAGTTTGCCGTGAAGGAAGTCAGAGTGGACTAAATCCATCAGTCTTATTCTCTGAAATTCTTGACCGACATATATAATGGCTGTTTTCACTTAAACCATGTGGTGACAAATCCATGCAGCACAGCCAAGTGCAATAAAGCCCATGTGACCCGAAGGGGGTTGTTTAACACATAATATTGAAACTTTTTTGTGATTAATACCAGTTCAGGAATGCTGAAGAATTAGAAGATTCCCCAGACACACCCACTTATTTTAGTTTCGAGAACGTCGACGTTAGCACACCCAGATTATATTTCATTTAGGAGTCGACGCCTTTGGAGATGAGAAGCAAAAAAGAAATTATAAATAAGTCAAACAAAAATGAAAACTTCCCTGTAACTGTGTTCGCTTTTCAGACCTTTAGATGGGAGCGTGAGGTTTTTCATAGTTGGTTCCCCTCGTACGATAGCGGCTGCAGCTGCTTATGGGGAGGCTGTTTAACACCTGAGCTTATAATGGTCGATGAATCAATAGCTACATGTTTACCAATCAAGTTTCTATTGACTAGGTTATAAGTGCTAATGAAAGGCACACACCCCTCCTTTCTCTTTTTTGCAGACCCAACTGTGGAGTCACTCATGATGTTATTTCGTGCCGCTGTGTCTTTAAAAAAGCGTGCGTTCTTTCATTTAGTTCAATCAGAACTGAGGCTTTCATTTCACCGGGTTGTGTGATGCTACAGTATGCTGGCTACAATACACACACACAGAAAGTGTGTGTTTGGGAGTGTGTGTGTGTGTGTGTGAGAGAGAAGAAAAGAGAGAGCTAGTTCAGTGGGACTGGATATAACCTGGGGCAAGGCTCGAGGCTAAATCATTCCTCGACGAGTGGCAGGAAAAGTATAAAGCAAAATGTTAAATGCTGACTGATGCGCTGTCTGCTGCTTCTATTTCTGCTGCTCTCTCTGTCTCCTTCCTGCTGGTCCAAGTATTTCTATAGCTACACACCTTCCTTCTTCTCTTGCTCTCTGTCTCTCCTTCCTAACTACCCAGGTAAGTATCTGTCACTCTGTTGATTCTTCCCCGTGTCTTCATACCCACCGCGCTGGATTTATCTGCACTGCAAAACATTTACAATGTCCTTCCTTGTAGAAATGAAGCCGATCCACTGCTGCAGGTCATTTTGCTCGTAGTATATTTTATCTAAAGCTAATGATCAAGTTTGCAATAATATTACTCCATGTTCTGATAGAACTGACATTACAACAGTGGTTGAAGTGAATAAATGAAATTTAGTTCCTGACCTGTAAATAATGGATGAAAACAACAGCCCAGTGGTTTGATTTCATTCTGCCATCTTAAGTCTGTTGTACCAAAGATAATGTTTAGCTTTAAGCAGGGAAAGTGGTAACAGACTGACTCACTTTGTTGTCTGCAAAGACATACATACAAGATGACGATGAATTTAGAGTAACACACACACAAAGCATCAACACAACTATCACAATCAATCGAATGAAACAAACTGATTTCATTTTATACCTTTCAGCTTTGATTTTATAAATTTACATATTCATGTTTTTGGAGGATGATGAAGCATTCTTATTTTTATATAGTTTATTTGTGCTTAATTCCAACACATCATGTTAGTGCACCCTGCAGTGGCGACCCTAGACTCTGGACGGCTCCAGGCAAATAAACCCATCAAGGCCCCACCAGTGTCAGAAATTTAAACTTGAACACAGTAAACTAGCTAGCCTAACAACATAAAGTGCATAAACAAGCTTGAATACAATATGTAAGGACCATCCCAAATGTTTCAACTCGAAGCTATGTCTTTATATACTCTAGATATATACATATACATCTGTATACGCGCATTAATCCCAGATACTGTGTGATGTTTAACTGGATCAAATCAGCACCTTCTGTTTCAATGTAATTACAGGCTGTAATTAATGTGGAGAAAAAAAAAACATATTTAAGATGAAAATCTGCAAAATATAAATGATCTGTTAGTGGCTGTGAGGCTTTTCCAGACACTCTGAAATAAGCCTGATGTGTGAAATACAAGATAATCTCTCAGTGTCTTCCTGTCTGCCTCGTCTCTCTGTCGAGATCTTTCGCCCTGTGTGTTTCTCTCCCATGCTGTTGTTATGTCTCAAAGCCTGGCTCGCTGTGTGTACAGAACGTTTGGTTCCTTAGGTGTGCTGGTGCTGTATAAACTCCGGATAATAAATGGTGCTGAGAAAATGAGGGATGTCAAAACACACAGGGACCCAGCCTGGGAGATCAAAGATGTGACACAGAGCAAAAGGCTATAGATTCTTTCTGATACTGATACTTAACCACTGATGTAAATGCACATATGAAAACTATGACGAGCGTGCAAACATCCATGTGTACACTTTAATTCACATACATGCGCTTTGCATTCCAGAAACATGCATGAACAGATCTGATGATAGACATGGAAAAAACAACATCATAACCTGCTTATTTGATTTAGAATCCTTAATCATTGATAATCTGACTGAGCAGGATGTCAAACGATAACTAATGTATTTAACCAAGGACCAATAAACAATATTAAACTTAAAATGTATGTCCATTCATTTAATAATCCACCATCCAACTTGAAATATGTTATATTTTATGGTTAGCATCATGTGTGTTTTGACCATAATGAGTCAGAGCAGCATGCAGTAATGATAGTATTGAGTTCAAATTAAAAATAGAAACTCTAGAATAGAAAACTAAACTCGATCACCTACAAAAACCATGTTTAATCATTTGTTGATGGGGTTGACAGAGCATAATTAAAATCTAAATACTCTAACACACTTCTGACATCTGACACTTGACAAAACCAAAGTAAAACCTGAACTGGGCTCTGTTCAAATATGGCCAAGCTTATTTAAAATACTGTTTATGTTTTTACAAACTAGTAAGTATCCACCCCTACAGCAGTTGGGTGCCTTTATTTGTGTGGAAGGAATTTGAAACATTTATAAAACCAATGCAACAGTGTAGGTGTAGGTAGATAGAATAGTTATTGAACACCAAAAATTTTTAAGTTTTAATCTTCATCATGCACTCTTAGCTACTGTAGAGCTACCATAACACTTTAGATCAATCCCTTCTGCTCCCCCAGCCCTCTCCCTCTCTTCCTACTCTGCTACACTCCACCACACTCTGCTCAGCGTTTCATAAATCAAGCAGACATAACTGAAGTTCACCTGATTGGTTAAAAAGGCGAACCTCGCTAAATACGTTAGGAAGTGAATATGTCTGCACTGCTGTTAGTGATATTCAGTGAGTCTGGCTCACAGGAGGCGTCAACAGAAAAGTTTGGGAGGAAATGTCAAGCAAAAAATAAAAAAAGTTACATACTGTATCTTTAAGGTTTTAAGTGACCAGCAGCCATCTGTAAGCACCTTTGCAAACGCATTTACGTCGCTTCTTGATGCAACTTTGTGCTCTGGATCGCCACCCGCAGCACGCCCTGCGCTGACACATGAGGACGAGTTCACAAAGTTTCAGACTTTCAGACGGTGCCTCCTCTCAGAGAGTGCGAATTGAAAAACTGTCATAAGTTGTTGGATAAAAAATTAAAACTAAAGAACAAAAGAGAGAAGTTCAGATTGCCCACTCTGTCGCATCATCAGAAAGGTGTGTCCAGTTGAGGCCTTCGTGGTTTCTCTGTCTAAATCAGACGTCAAACTTTTGTCACATCATTCTCTCCTCCTTTGTTCTTCTTCTCCATTTGCCTCCCTCGTGGTACAACTCTCCAAAAACAACTTAAACGTCAGAACTAAGGATTCTCCGAAACATCGGCAGAGCAGGTGGAAATCACTCAGTCTGCTCTCGGTATGCATATAGCTGCAGAAGTGTGACTGGAGGTGGCGGATGTATCCACACCAGTTGGAGGAGCACTTGCTTTCATTCTCTCTGCCAAAGCCTTTTTTTTTTTTTTTTAATCCTTTCACTCCTTTTTCCAGCCCATCTCCTCCTAATTAATTAGAGCAGTGTCACTGACTAACAGGAGAGCCTGTTTTATCAGCACTCATTCATTCCACTCCTCCAGGTCCCTTCGAGTGCTGGAGGAAGGGAGAGGAGGCGTCCAGAACTACTGCAAAGTCAAGATTTGTTAGAAGTAAGGTGGATTTCGTGAGGGCGCGAGAAGCATTTGAGCGTCATAAGCAGCGGTGACAACGCAGAAGCTCTGTTCTTCTCACCTTTCCTATTTCCCCCTCTCCACCCCCTCTACCTTCTTCCTGAGCAAACCCAGGACCAAGTACCAGCAAAGGGTCATATCTTTTTAATTATCTCTCCCGCCTTTGATTAATTATTCGGCGTGACAACGGCGCGGCCGTAATGCTTTTCACCTGCCGCCGCTGACTGACGGCCCCTCTGTCGAACTCAAAAGCAAACAGCTGCTGCCATGATTGCCTAGCAACCGGCCGGTGATGGATGAGTATGAGAGATGGATGGCCACAATAAATCACCACGTCTGCCTTGGCGCTATAGAAACCTAGGAAGAGTGAGAGAGATGGAAGCGAGACAGAGGAAGGACTGAGGATATGAAAAAAAAAATATATATATACAAATCCCAATGCAACTTTTGTTATTTAAAACGGTGACGTACGTGTGGAAGGAGTTCTGAAAAGGAGCCATCGAGTTCACCAACTTCAGATTCATCTGTTGTTGAGTTGTGACTACTACCCATTAGTTTTTTTTTACTACTTGGACTAGCGCTGCTCTAGTGCAGTACAGCATGTTTGCAGCATAATGCGCACTGGTATGCAAACAATGCTTGTTGGTTGTTGTTAGGGTAGGAACAGCATTGCTGTAAAACCCCACATATGTCCAGCCAATAATATCCACACAATAACAATTTTAATCAGCGAGACACTTCCATTTTTCAGTTTTCCATTTTTACACACGTCCAATCTTAATCAAGCTGCTGCTTTATTTCATACGGTCATCAACAGCACTGTATTGTTAATTGTGATTGGCCACAATCAGAGGAAACACACAGCAAAACACGCACGCCGCCTACGCCATCATCACAGCTTTAATAATCTGTTTCCAGGCGAATAATAAGTCAGCACTTTTGTACATGCCTGATATCTTCAACCTGCCAAGTACCTTTACGCTCTTTATGGTTTTACACAAGCTGCTTCATTGTGTCCTTTAGACTTAAATACATGAAGCATGAGAAAGACAAAATAAAGACACTGCTGATGACCTACAGTGAGTCTCACAAACACCTCAAAGTAAGTGTTTGTACTATGAGAAATAGAATAATAAGATCCCTCAAAAAAAAAAAGTCTGCATCATTAAGTTACTAACTAAACGTGGAAATATGTGGATTACCGAAGTTACTTTGGAAAAAATAAAAAATTTTTCTAGATATTGATGAAGATGACGATTTACATAATCAAAAGTGTAGTACAAAAAGAGAGGTGTTAACATGAATCACTGACTGCAACCTTTTTAGACCCTTCGGGAGAATTTAGATGTATAATTCCAACCTTTAACCTTCAATCGTAATAGAACTTGTGTGTTTCAGTTGCTTCACTTCTTCCCACTCGCTGTTATTCTCCTTTTGTTGAGACCCCGTCTGTCCCCTCTTTCCTCTAATCCCCCTTCCCCCCCTCTCCCTTCTTCACCTGCCATGTTCACACACACACACACATACACACTTGTAGCTGTAGCTCAGGTTACAGCTCTGTAGCGATCCAGTCTAAATAATATAGCAGTGATGAATGGCAGGGCCAGATTCATATCCATCAACGGGCTCTTTTTTTAAGGAGCATCCATCTTCTATAAAGCCTCCCTTTGAATCCCAGAAAAGTGAAGCTCGAGAGAGAGAGAGAGAGAGAGAGAGAGAGAGAGAGAGAGAGAGACTGCACTGCCCGAACCCATGGGAGAGACTGAGTTGTGAGTTTGTTTGTGCTTGTGTGTGTGTGTGTGTGTGTGTGTATGTGTGTGTGTGAGATGAGTGACTGATACGCGCCTGCGAGCAACCCCTAAGACACACGAGCACGGAAGAGAGACATACATAGATTGTTATTGACACGCAGGCACACAAATGCATGCCTGTGCATGCATCAAGGAGATTAATGGAGGCGTGATTGACAATCTATACTTATTCATCATGTGAAATTGTGTGTAAAACACTATTTAAAGTAGTGCTATCAATATCAATATCTTTAGGGGATATGGAAAGAAGCCGGGGCCAAAACATGAGTGAACCTAGTCCAGACAATTTCTTCCTCTACTGTCCCAACATCTCCCACCCTCACTCGCTCATTGGACACCTATAATTCCCCTCTGTCTGTCCGTTTCTGTCTTCCTCACTCCCTCCCCTCGGAGGCAGGAGGAAGGACTGCCCTAAACACTGAAACACACATAATGTGCACACTCAAATGCACACATCGCTTATGGGCTTCCACACACACACACACACACACACACACACACACACACACACAAACGTGAGGCCCTGGCAAAGCCCCGTTTGATAAATGACACATGTCGCCGTGTCAGGAGAGAAGGGTGGGTCTGTGATGTATAGTGCAGGCGATGAGAGGGGGAAATCGACTGTTTGGCAGTGAGAAGGCGCTCGTCTACTCCCTCGCTCTCCTCCCCTGGTTTTCTGGAAACCTCTGAAAGCACGCACCGAACATACATACCTCCGCTTGTACTTTAACTCGCAACTGCGCGTCTCAAACCTGCACCAGGTGTTGTGTGTCTGAGCGTCTGGGACCTCGCCTCTTCCCCTCTCCTCACGTTTCCCTCTTCCTTCACGTGCCCCCTTTTTTAAAATCAGTTTTTTTCTTTTTATTCCAAGCTCTTTGCGGTTTCCTGGCTGGGCTACAAAGAGGAAGAGTTCATTGAGCGAAAGAAAAAAGGCAAAGAAAAGGAGAGAAAAGTGAGCGGTGGATGTGGGCAGGCGAGCGGTGGGAAGGCGTGGGGGGGGGGGGTGCACAACGATATCAATCACAGTCCCGTTTGGCAACAGAGATACTACTATTTCAAATAAAACAGCCAAACCTAGACAAATAGCCTTAACATGGGGCTGTAACCTGAGCAGCGCCCGCGCCTCCCCCCCCCCCCCCCCCCCCCAAGCAACACCCTGAAAACTTCTCATAAAGTAGAGAAACAGAGAGAGGCATCTGCTTTGTATTTCTCCCCCCCCCCCAGTCTTCCTCACCGACTATCTTTCTCCTGCCTCTTCTTCTCTCTTTGTCGCTAGCAGGCGAGGTGGCTGACATCTGCAGAGTGCATTTAAAGGGAAAAAAATGTGTCAGAGGAGGGTGATGCACTCATTTGCACGCATGCACACACACACACACACACACACACACATACAGAGACAGCCCCCCCCTTGCTCGGTTTCATTAGCTCACTGGCAGGGTGGCACTTCTCAAGCTCATTACTGAGGAAGGATTTATGGCGCAGCAGCCAGTGGCGGAGAAAAGGCATCTGTCAATAATTGCAGGGAGCAGCAACTCCCATCTCCACCAGCTTTGAAATCTCATTAGGTATGCAGTTATCAGGCATAAAGATCAAAAACATTACTCAGCTCCGACAGAAACCGACCAAGAAACATTAATTAGCAACAGGCCCTCGCAGTATAAAATAAAACAGCCTTCTTCCCCACTCCTCTCATCTCGCTCACTTTATTTCTCTCTCTCTCTCTGTCTCTCTCATTTCAGCATGGTTGACTCTATCTCTCTCAATCTATCTCCCTCTTTCTCTTTCTCTCACCTGCCTCCTTGCTCTTAACCCCCGACACACAATAGAAGCACACGAAAATAGGTGAGCACGCCGTTCGACACGCACTCTTCCTACCACACCCTTGTCCAGAGCAGGACCACGTGAAAGCGTGGATTTTAGAGGGTGAGGATAATTCCCGGCATCTGAAACTGATCAGAACATGAAACAAGAAGGAGCAAGAGGAGGGCCAAATGCATGTCGGACTGTCTTTTGGCAGTGACTGAGTGGTGACCATTTAGCCGTGTGTGTGTGTGTGTGTGTGTGTGTGTGTGTGTGTGTGTGTGTGTGTGTGTGTGTGTGGAGAGAAGAGGAAGGCGCTGTCAGCTAGAGAAGGATGTCAGCTCAGGCTGGCCCTGATTACCAGGGCCTCAGACGGGTTCTCACTGGCTCCCCTGCCTTTCATCACAGCCACCATGTTACACACACACACACACACACACACAAGACTGATGGCTGCCAGTCTGGTCTAGGTTCAGCCAAAGCCTCTGTGGGAAAGGGATGCGAATGGCCAGCACACAAACAGACACACACAGACACACACACACACACACACACTCTGCAGACATAAAGGCAACCCCCACTGAGGGTAAGAAGAAACCCAGACCTGGAGCCAAGCCCAGATG
The DNA here is from genome assembly GCF_900324465.2 of Anabas testudineus. Lineage (NCBI taxonomy): Eukaryota > Metazoa > Chordata > Actinopteri > Anabantiformes > Anabantidae > Anabas > Anabas testudineus. The sequence continues at coordinate 24,719,723 of NC_046612.1, read as the reverse complement.
ACACTCAAAAGACACACACACACACACACACACTCACACACCTTGTCTTGACACTGTCTCATCCTCCTACTGGGCCTGCAGTTCCTTGCAACTCCATGAGCCCCTTTCAAACACACACACACACACACACACACACACACACACGTCCCCCCCTCCTGAACACGACAGGAAGTATAACAAGTCGGACATGCTATAAAAATATGGCCAACCCTGAACAGAATGTGTTTGTCCTGCTCGGAGCAGTGCTGACTACACGGCTGACTACGAAAAAAGTTTCTCTGCATTTCTTAAAACAGCTGTAACCATAAAGTATGTGATGATGACTGTGACCTGCTTGAGCCTGTAACCATAAAACAGACCACCCCAGAAGTTTCCTTTTTTTTTCCGTAATACAGCAGATCAGGTCTATAATCCACTATAAGATCACAGCAGTAAATACACTTACATCTGCCTTGTGTCAGCAAAGGAAAAGTGTGTGTGTGTGTGTGTGTGTGTGTGTGTGTGGGATTTCACTCCACTCACTCCACTTCCTGTTTTAGCTGTTCTCCCAGGGTGCACGGTGTGGGCCAGTCAATAAATCAGACCTCACAGCGTGGAGCTGCTGCCTGCGTTAGGACCAATAACCTTTGATCTCTGTTATTACAGGTACGTTTGTTAAGTCTATTGTAGTTTTTGAATTCATACATATGTCTGCTGTCACATTAATATAGTTTGATATTATACTTGGTTGTGAATGCTCCAATTTTTACACTGAAATATTTCGAAGACATGAACATGTTTTGTAATTGCTTTTATCCTTTCTTTAATTTTCTTATTTTTCTTTTATGTAAATATTGTATTTTACATATCTATTATTATAATAGATAAATATATAACTACTATAAATCTGATTGTTTTAAATCTTTTTAGTTGCATCTGATGTTCCTCTGTTAACCTTAAAAAAAAAAAATGCTCATGTATATTTCTTCCTTCTGTGTTCTGTGCTCTGCAACCTCTCTTGCACTCTAGGGCGCCCACCCCCTCTACAGGCACCATCCATTACTATCTCTTCACAAAATAATGTTTGGGGAGGGAAGGAGCGAGGGAGGGGGAGAACGGGGAGGGAGAGAGACAGAGGAAAAGAGGGAGAAGAATGAGAGGGGGGGGTGGGGGGAAAGTGGTGGTGAGGAAAGGAGGCAGCCTTGTGAGCCAATTTAAGAAATAACTGCTGATGCATCAGCTATTGACTGTTTGAGCGCTCGTGATAACGCTCAAGGCGAATCTGGGAGCGAAATGACAGCATCAACTGCCTGCAATAAAGTGCAGTGCGCCAGACCAAGGGGGCTCTAATTGACAGCTGTCAACCTAATGGGAGCCATGACGGAAGATTCTGGGAGAGGGAGGAAAAGAAACACTGTTTATAAACCATCAGCCACTTATCCTCAAGGAAAGGAAGAGGGGATGGGGTGGGGGTGGGGGGGGGGGGGGGGTGAGGGAGTTCGAACTCCCCTCCCTCCATCCCTACCTCGTCCTCTGTCTCTCTCTTTCTCCAAGATTCTTGTTTGTCTACTTGCTTCTTTCTTTTTCTCTCCCTCCTACTTTCTTTTTTTTTTTTTTTTTTACAATCTTATTCTCTTTGCGTCTTTTCCGAATGATAGAATATTTAACCACGCAACAGTTCTCCCACTTCATATCTCCTCTTTCTCCCTGCTTCTCTCGGTTCATTGTGGCAGAGCGTAGAGGGGCAGGGGCACAGAGAAAAGCAGAGGAAGGCCATAACTAATCACAATGTCAGTTAGCTGCCTGGGAAAGACTCACTCTGCACAAAGTAATGCGCAGAGCAGGACTGAGTCTGAGGAACGCAGACACTGACTGGAACAGAGAGTGTTTTCACTCGGCATACATGCAAAAGTTAGGAAACACAGCGAGCATTAGTTGGAGATAGGGCGCTTTTTTCACCGTGTTAAAAATCAGCTGGTGGAGCTGGTTACCCACAACTAGGCTTCAAAACTTCCTTAGAATTTTTGAATCTTTCTGTTTTTTTTTTATTATTGAAGGTTAGGACAAAGTTTTCATATGTTAAACAATGAATGCAGCGGGAGTGTTGTGTACATGACAACTGTACAGTGATGACACAAAAAAACGATGATGAAAAATCTGCCCCAAGTTTAAAGTTAGTGCACGACTGTGACCAAAACATCAAACTTTGTTTCGATTTTGACTTTCTGGAAAAATCCTGAACCTGTCAAAGTAGACAAATAAAAAAATAAAAAATATTCTGAATATTATCATGCTCCGCTTCATTTGAAGCTTGGTGATGGTGTCTTTAGTAATTTTTCACTTGGATGTATGACACACACACACACACACTCACCTGATAGCTATTTGCAGGCTTAAAAAAACATATAAATGGGAGGAAAATTCCACCAAGCGCTTATTTTTTTTATGATTCAATGTTTGATTAGTGGATATCTACCTTGGAGTTTTTGGCATTATAAACTATTAAAGCAGAAAGAAGAATTCAGTAAAAGGATTTAATAAAGTCAGTAAGTTTTAACCTCAGAGTAAACATTTAAAGACACTGCCCATCCTATCAAATTCGTTGTTTTACTGGTGGTAGTCTTTTTTCTTATTTATCTCAGTATTGATACAGTTGAATGACATCTTGAAGTCCACTTTGCTCCAGATATACTGTTGTAATATTGTATTCCGTACACAACAGCACAATATTAGAGAAAAACACACTTTTATTCAACAACTTCACACACGCTGTTTTTTTTTTTTTTTTTTACTTAATTTGAGACACCACTCATTTTTATTCTTTCGTTGGATCCGTCTGCAGGTTTCCTCTGAGAATGATCGGACAAATCAGCGCATTTAAAAAGATCATTTGTACGTCTTAGATTACATCATGTGGGAAGAAGTCGCACTAATACACTGTAATAAAGACCCACCATCCTTCAGATTAATGGACACACACATTTTATCTGTTACGATAAGTGAGCGAAACATGGCTAACAAAATGTACGAGATAAAATTACTAGACAAAGCTGGGTGCTGGGTAACACACTTAATGGCTGCACAGCATCATTATAAACAATACTACTGTACGCTTTGCTCCAACATCTGCAATATTGCATTGCAGCTAAATTAATAAGACCATTTTAAACAAGGTTAATTAGCTTCATTATGTTATCCTGTCTCATTCACATGCAAGGTCATTCCCAATACGATCACAGTCTCGCATATTTTAAAACAGCAAATGTCCCGTATCTCCATCACTCCTTGTTAATGCTGTTCATGTGTGCTATTCGCAGCCAAACAGTGCGAAAATGTGTATATTTGCATTGCGACTGTGTGCGATGTGTGTGTACCCACTCCCTCCTGCGAATCTGTGAGTGAGTGTATTTAAATGGGCCACTGCATCTCGACTTAGATCCACTGCGAGTGCAACGTTAACACACATCAAGCATGATTAATCTCTCGCTCTCATCTACAATCCATCTCACACGCGCACACACACATGCAGAGAGGCAGAGAAATCACAGAAATCAGCTGGTTTTCCTCCATGGCTGCCATCTATCTCCTGTTGGACAGAACCAGATCTGTCTGGATGTTAATATTTACATAAATCATGCTTAGCCTCTTTGGACACCATGCTGATGATAGGTGTTTCTGAAAAATCAACTCAGGTGAAAAATCCTCCCACTCTGGGAACGTGTCATCGAGTAGCTAATAATGACCCGTGTCATTAACCTGCAGTGGGATCACAGGAGGACAATACACACACACACACACACACACACATACACATGCAGCTCCAACTTGCTGCCTTTTTCATTTTCAATAACCTACATGGCTTTAAAGCAGGTTTGTTGTTGGACAGGCGAGGATGTTAAGTCATGTAGAATTTTGAACTGTTAAAAAAACACAGGTTTAAAAAATTAAAAATACACGGGCACTTTGATGTTCACGCTTCCTCTCCTATAACAATGATCTGTTTGGTCTAGCCTGGCTTTGAAGCCCACGGACAAAAGCCTGCTGCTCGCCTGAGCTTTGTCCTTCCCTGATGTCAGGAGCACCGAAAAAACAAATACCCTCGCTCTGAAAATACACAAGTCAGCCCGGGGTGTCTTACACAGACTCACATGACGCCGCCACCTTAACAAACACCTAACTTCTCCGGTCTGCTCCACGACACATCCTTCGCCGCTAATTTCAGGAACAACCAGGATAAGCTTTCTAACCCAACTGGCGCCACTCTGCATCACACCGCCACCGACCTAACTCTCACCTGTGGGAGAAAAAATAACGGAGGGGAACAGGAGGGGAATGAAGGGGGGGGCTGGGGGGGCAAATGAGTATGGGTGTAAGATCAAGCTGATTACATCCAACCATGCCACAGACCTAATTGGCGAGCGTGACAGTGTGCGGAGCTTGTCATCTCCAATCATTAGGCCTGTCAGAGATCCATCAGACACTCGGCTAATTAGGAGAAAGCTAATGAAGCTGGCAAAACAACTCCTCTTTTTAGACGGCTGGGTACGCTCCGTCACTGCATGCGCGTGGCGGAGGTGTGCAGCAGTGTGGAGTGGGAGGTGGGGAGGTTTATTGGAAAAGACAGAGGAAGAGTGTGTGGCATCCCAGAAGGGATAAAGAGCCATGCAGATGAGCTGACAACTGACGCCATATTCAAGTGGAATAAAAAGCGAGAACAGACGAAAAACATCCAAATTCAAATCACCTCTTTTTGTTTTTAACAGAAGAATCAAGAATGCTTCAGTTTCTGCATGTTATTCACCACATCAGTAACACATGAGAGGGGAAAAGAGAAAGAATGGTAGAGATTTTTCTGTGGGGGGAAAAAAAAAAAAAACAAACAAAAAAAAAACCCAACTCCCACATTCCTAATCAAGGCCTATCATTTGCCATCCTCCCCGTAACTCTTGCCATCACTACGGCGCAATCAATTTGTCATCACTCTATGTGTGCCATGCAGTTCTCCTCAACCTTATAACTTGCAGCTGTGAGCAAGGGAAGTAGCAAAAGGGGAGGGGAAGGAGTAGGGAGATGGAGGGGTGGGGGAGCGAGGAGGAGGAGGAGGAGGAGGAGGAGAAAAATTAAGAAGTTGCCAATAGTCTAAAATGGATCTCCTCCTTTGCCTGCCTCGTGTTTGTTCTCGTCCGCTCATCAAAGAAATAAATGCGTCATTTTCTCTCTCTGGGCTCTCGCTGCCGGCGCACTCGCTCGCTCATTCCAGCTGAATAAAAAGGCTTTCAGTCATCCTGCTATGCATCTATCTAGCCATCCATCCATCCATCCATCTGTCTGTTCACCCATTCCTTTGCCCCCACCCATTTTGTCCATTAGAGCTAAAACATTTTGATCAAGTAAGGCCCTGGGCTGAGAATACACAAGACTCTCTCTCTCTCTCTCTCTCTCTCTCTCTCTCTGCCAGCCTCCTGATTGACCATTAGAGCCATTGATGAATGTGGCTGTCAGAGGGCAGACAATTAAATCAAATATGAAACAAAGTCTCTCTGACGGGCTCTTCTGATGGAGCAAACCAGTCTTCGGCCTCACGATTAGGCTAATAGTTACATTTTTCATAGCACTCTGTAGCACTGACTGTGTCTGTTTCTGTGTGTGTGTGTGTGTGTGTGTGAAGTACTGCATTCTTTGTTTATATGTACTACAAAGTCACGGCAGCATGTCTTGCATGCATGCGCCACTGCACACGTGTAATTATGTGTGTCTGCTGGTAGGCTGTGGGCACTTTTGGATACTTGCTCTAGAGTTAGACAAAGTTGCAAACGTGAGAGTGTGCACAAATTTGCTATAAGGTAATATGACCTTAAAGGTCGTCCATAAATCATTACTAATCCACTGTGACTATGACAGGTAATTAATGTTTCAAAGCCACATTTGCTACAGACAGGCAAAAGCTACAGAAATGTAACAGTCGCATAAACAGTTGGAGCCAGAATCTACAAAGTTGGAAAATGAACACAAAATTATGAGCGTCATAAACGATGCGATGAGAAAACCTAGAGCCTCCCAGAATAAAAGCCGAGTTCAGTCCTTCATCCACGTCTAGTGTGTGAGGGGAAGCAGAGCAGGAAATCTGAGCTACGTAATAAAAGAGGTGAAGGAAGACGCAATGAAACGATGGTGTAAATGGCCGCAAGCCTGCAAGGAAGGCCTGAGGTGACTTGAGCAGGCTCCTGCTCTGCTACCAGAGTCAGCGAGGGGAGGCGGAGAGGGAGGGGGTGATTTATTGACACTTATCAAGAATGAACAGATCAAAGGCTCGGCCAGATGACGTGTGATCAATCAGGCGTCAAATCAAAGATGGCAATTGTCCATTAAAGCTCTCTTCCAGTATATACCCCTCCACCACTACCCCCCCACTCCCCACCCACAGGCTGTGAAATAATCTTTAGACTAGAAGAAAAAGTCGGTTCCCAGAAACTGAAGGAAGGAGACAAAGAAGACGGAGAGAGAAAAAAAAAATCTCCTGAAATTTCCACAGCAGTTGTTGAATTAAAGGCTTAAATGAAGAGGAAGTGCTGAATCAAACTGTAACACTGCAGAAATATACTGATATGATTACTATAGGATCACTAAATCCCAACACCGGGGATCAAAACAGCTCAAATTCCCGTGGGGAATAAGCACACGCCGTGGAATGAGAGTATCGCTTCACTGAGAGCAAAGGTACAAACGAAGAGACACATCATCTATGACACATCTGGCCACGAGAGTGGACTTCTCCTTCTGATTTATTTGGGTGGTTTAGAGTCAATCAGCCTCCCCCAAAAGAAAATCAGCGAGCATCAAAGGCTTCCCTGACAATCAGCTGACCCTAAGGCTTCACCAAACCTCTCTAGCACAGAGCCGTAATTCCACAGTCGATATCTACAAGCAAGAAAGAAGAGAGAGCGAGAGGAGGCGGCGTGAAGGAGGAAAAAAAGAAGAAGAGGTCGGGACAGGGATTGTCTTAGGTTAAGTTGTCTTAAAAATGGAGACGAGGGGACTTTTCACAGCGAAAACTGTCACGTTGACACTCAGGCGCCTGCACTGGTACACTGGGGCTGACCTGTGACCTCTTAGAGAGGCAGTACTCCTACTACACAATCACACCTGTATGCTGCATATGGCCAAATGTCTTCATGACATAGAAATAGGAAAAAAAAAGTTGAAATGAAACTGAATGTTTTTATTTATTAAACATAGTTTCTAAAGCCTCAGTCCAGTGTCTGCTATAGTCATAGCTAGAGTTCTAAAAAAAAGCATTTAAAGTTGAGTGCAGCTGCATTTGTTTTACTTTTGATCTTGAAAAGTGAATCAAACTAATGGTCCCAGTCCTTTCATTCCTCATTCATTCATCATATCTGCTGATAATAAATGACTAATGAGCGCTGCTCCACTACAGCCCTTAAGAAGAACTGCCTTTGTGGTCAAGAGAAACCTGGAGTTAAGCAACTCTAAAAACCCCTGCTAATGTGTTACACCAGCTGATTATGAGAGTAAGAGAAACTGTAGGATAGTGTGGAGGATGAGAAGCTGAAAGTTCGAGCAGCAGAGTAACTGGAGCTGGATCTTTAAAGTACAACAACTCAACAAAACACGACGCAGTTACATAAATGTGTCTGTGTGTTGAGGGAAATATCAATGAAAAGTAACTGAATGAGTGGGGAAGGGGGGGGGGGGGGGGCAAACAGAGCGAGTGGGGAGAGAGAGAGAAGTAGAGAGAGGTAAAATGCATGGAAACCAAAAGCCAGTGCGTACCTACGGCGCGCCGAGGCGCTTGCTGCTTCCTCCGCGGCATGTCGGCTTCGGGGACCCGGCAGGGAGTTGTCTGGCCCCGTTGATCCGAGGCTGCCTGGGGGATCCGCGGAGCTTTGATAGGCTACACAGTTTTACCCCTGGGTGCGCTCTCGGGGCTCCCACATAGATCGGAGAGGGTGGGTGGAAGTAGGTGGGAGGAGGAGGGGGGGGGAGTGCGCAGTTTTCGAACACAAAACGAAATCAGAGGAGAAAAAGAGCCAGCAGATGCCAAGATGTTTTTGTTTTTTTTAAAAAAAAAGGGAGAGGAGATGAGGAAACCAGCGTGAGTCCCCCCCGGGTTGGCTCCGGCTCTCCGTCGGTCCCTCCAGTCGCTCTCGCTCTCTCTCTCGCCCCGCTCCGACTTGGATGGACGCGGTTGGGAAGCAGGAACAGAGATGAGGGGGGCTCCGCGGTAGAAAAAAAAAAAAAAACACACACACACACACAGGCGGGGAGGTCAAAAGCGCCTTATGCCTCCGTGTGATCCTCTTTACTCGGCGGCGGAGGCTGCAACAGGCGAGCTTGAAGGGGTAAAACCAAATGATCGCGTCAGTCAAAAGTCCGCAAACAAGGGGACAACACATCAAGAGCTGACACAACTGAAGCCCTGCGCCTCCTCTACGGTTCCACCTCTCCGCCGCTGATAGGCGTCACGTAGCTCGTAGACTCTCTCTCTCTCTCTCTCTCTCTCTCTCTCTCTCTCTCTCTCTCTCTCTCTATCTCCCCCTCTATCTCTGCCTCTCTCACTCTTTCTGTCATTTACTGCTTCATTCTAGCCCAGTTTATTCCCAACGAGCAGACTAATCACAAGCCGTTTGCTTGTGGGTGCGTAATATCAGTTCTACAGCGGGTGGAAGGAGAGGAGGGAACGCGAAGGCGCATGGTGTCCTAACAAAAAAAAAAAAAAAAAAAAAACACACAGATACAGTATGATTTCCTAACAACACGCAGCCTGGCAGCGTGATCTGAAACGGAAACACACAGGTTACTTACAGCACGGACTGATCCTCCGCAGCGCTATCCATGAGGCTTTCGCTTCTTTTTTTTCCCCCTCCCGGTAAAATCACGCACAATTCAAAGCCAAGAGGTGGAGCGGCTGAAACGTGCCCGAAACCATCTTAAAATAAAAATCCATTCGCCTCTGGCAAGTCCTGTCGGCAGTGAGAGGGAAACAGAAAAAAGCCACATGCAGCTTTTGCAGTTTGTTAATTCTCAGGACCGACAGCGGAGGAGGAGTGAAAAAAAAAAAGGAGGAGGAAGAAGAAGAAGAAGAAGGAGAGGAGGAGGAGGAGGAGGAGGTGACGGTCGGGACTGGTCGCCCACACGCTGCCCTGCCAGGCGCGGCTGCGTTATTTTGTCCAAGAGCGCTTTGAAAAATCCGCTGAAGGCAAGTCACTCAGTCACTCACGTGCGCGCGTGCACGTGCGGGCGGGCGTGTGTGTGTGTGCGTGTGTGTGTGTGTGCGAATCGATGAGATACGTGCTTGATTGGGTCTCCCTTGTTGTAATAATGTACATGAGGAGGAGGAGGAGGAGGAGGAGGAAGGAGGGGACGGCTCAGGCTGCTCCCATGCATGCAGGCTGGCTTGAGCGCACGGATAAGCCGAGCTCCCGGCGCCACTGCCAAACACTTTCTTGGCTGCCGATGGTACTTTTCTCCCCTTCTTTTTTTTTTTTTTTTTCTTCTTCTTCTTCTTTACGTGGCCTGATAGGAGCTATTTAAAACAGCCACACGAGTCAGATGTGTCTTCCCAACACTGCGCTGCGCTCTCCTTCCTGCGCCTTAAGTGACTGAAGAGGCGCAAAAACCCCCTCAGTGGAATAAAAGACTTTTTCTTTTCTTCACAGGTAAGTTCCCTCCTAGTTAGTTACTCTGATATTTACTGTAGATGCCGTTCCTCCCCTTTTTTTCTCTTAAGATGAAAAGTTTGTCGTTGTTGTTTTGTTAGTTTTTGTTTTTTTTTGATTCACTTGACTTGGTCAATAACAGATGATGTCCTGTGTTGTTGTTGTTGTTGTTTTTTTTTCAGGCAGTCCTCGGGGTGGAACTCGTGCCTTCGCGGCGGTGAAAACAAAGCATAAAAGGGGTCGCGGAACAACTGGAGAGGGCAGTAAAAAGGTGAGTCGCCAGAGGCGGTCGTTCTCTCTCTCTCTGTCTCTCTCTCCTCCTGTCTCCTTGTGCGCCAGATGTGGCGCGGCCGCGCTGCGTCTCTCACGCTCGTCAAAAGCCGGAGAAACCGCTCTCTTGCTCGGTTCCGCCGACGGAAGCAGGTCTCCTCGTCCCTTTTCTTTTTTTCCCCTGCAGCCAGCGTCGCTCCTTCGGGCGAACCGATGAGTGTGTCAGTCCGTCCTCCGTCTCACCGGGCTCGGTGGGAGGATTGGTTGATTGGTGGTGGTTCTCCGCCGATCGACGATGTTTTCGCCCTAATCTCGCCGCGACTGTGAGCGCCGCTCCACCGCTGCACGCTGTTAGATCCGCCCAAGCATCTGTCCGTCTTTCCATTGGCGCATCCATCAGTGTCACACACACACACACACACACACACACACACACAACTGCCGTGCTCACATTCCTAGCGATAGTACAACACCCCCTCCCACCCCAGGGTGTACACTCAAACACACACACACGCACTTCTTGCGCGCGCTCGCGGCCGATGTAGAGCTCTCCTCTCCATCAGACTGACACAGTCCACTTTCTGAAAAGCCCGTCAACGAGCGCGCTGAGCTTTTTTATTTCTTTTTTGGGCATTTCCTTTCCCAAACGTGGAGTCCGACTGTTTCTTGTCTCTCGTGGCGCCAGCATTTTATTTTATTTCCCCCAAAAAATCTACTAGAAAAACGCTGCATCCAGAGACATGGGGATACTTATTTTACCTTTTTTTCTCAGTCTGAAACTTTACAAAACCTATAATGTAACCACAGAGGGAGTTCCGGTGTTTTAACTCTAAATTTAAAAAAATCTTAAAAGTCATTTCAGTATGATTACGTTCAGGAAAAAACGACTTTAATCTTAACTATAACCGAGGGCAGCCAGGCAAAAACCATGTGTGCGTCTCGATCAGCAGCAATTTTATAGATTATTGTTTTATTATAAGAAAGTTATTTAATAATTGAAATTGGGAGTTTGTGTTGAAACTTGCATTGTATAAAGTATAAATGAAGTTGGGTCCACAAATATTTCATACATGCGAATTAAGACATTGCTCATTAAATATATTTATTTTACTTTTTAAAACGTCCTTAAGATGTTGAATTAAATGGAAATTGCCTCCTCAGACGGTTTCATGTCGGCGCAGCACATCTGGAGAGACATTAGTTGATCTTTTCTGAAAGCGGAACTCTTTCCACTCTCGTGCCTTTCGACCAGTCGTGGCTGAATCAGGCACATTGTATTCGCTATTAGGGATATAGACATACAGCAGGCACGACTTTATAGGGATACGTCTGGGGGAGAGGGGAAGGAGGGGGTGGTGGTGGGGGGGATTTGATTTATACAGTTGCCAAACACATGAATGCGAAACTCATGGGTATTAACACAAAATAATTCTTTCTGCCCTTTAAAGTCGTGTAATCCGACACAACATGTTCGACGGGTTTCATTTTGATGTGCACTGTGGGTTTTAAGTCGTGAAGATTCGGATTTACAATAGGTACTGGTTCATGCCGGTCTGCTGGTGAACTGGGTTAAGATAGGGAAAAGCGCACAGTGTCTTTAGACTGTGACAGATGTGTGTTGAGAGACTTCCAATGCGCATTTTTACGCGTGAGCCTGATGGTCAATAAAACATTTACAGTGCAAAGTGAAATAACACCACTAAAGTAACAACAACACAAATATGATTCCTTAAAAAACTAAACAAAAACATGCTGTGTGGATATCAGATCATATGACTCAACCACCAAACAGTTCAGTTACTCCCAAGACTTTGTTTTCATGTAAGGTTTTGATTTCGCCATGTGCACATGGAGACATATTTAGCTTGTTCCTTTTCAATATCTTCTGTGTTTTAACGAAATAGAACAGATGATGGAAATGTTCGTGTTCACTTTGAGAATGACTCTGTTTAAAATAACGTCAGGTTTTTAAAATTGTTTATCGACTCAATGACGTGTACTTGTCTGTCTGTCTGTGTGTGTGTGTGTGTGTGAGAGAGAGAGAGAGAGAGAGAGAGACAGTGTCACGCTGATTATTCAAAGTACACAGTATTTAAACGTTGAAATAAAACTTTCCAGAACACTTTAAAATGTTGCTCTGTGTTTACAACACCCAGAAAACACCAAGCTGTGTTACAAAAAACGTATTCAACACGCTTTTTGAAAGGTACAACTGTGCGTCATTTAGTGTAAGAACTGCTAATGTGACCAACGTATCCATCTGGAATCTAAGTTATCCAGTCTAATTCAGGGTCCGTTTATGCAGTTTACTGTAAATGTGATAACCCCACTGAATTATTATGCATGATTAGTTTAAGTTGTCTGACTTTAGTTTCAACTCACAACTTTATATTATTGAACTTTATTTTATTTCTTAGTTTTTTTGCGCACGACGCACAAGTTGTTTCCTGTTTTTTTTTTCTTAAACGGTAATTGCCAGTTTTAAATTAAAACAATTAAAGGAAAATACCAGATCAAATCGCCCTAATTTTAGAATTGAATGGGCCGCACAAGAAAACAGCAACACTACAAAATAAATAACATATATATACATATCTTCAGAGAGTCAACAGTGGGCACATGGGGTAAATATTACAGTGGATGGCTGATCTCATTTAACTCTCCAGTCTTTGATCGCTCACAACTGATTGGAGCCACGCTGGTGATGAGAACTGATTTAGTTGTTCCCTCTAAAAAACAATATGCATCATATAGAGGAAGAAATCTGCGGTGACATATTAGAATTTGCTGGATTTATAGGATGGTGGACTCTGTAAAGGAACCCTCACACACAGACATATTACGACGGCCGACGTGGATGACTTCTGTTTGAGCTTCTGGGCTGAAGGAAAATGAGCTACACACACAAGTGATGAAGACTATGAACAAAAAAAAAAAAAAACACTTCCAGCAGCAATTAAACAGAACTTATAATGTCCTCACGCACACAACGCACGCACCTGCTGGTCAAGACGCACACAGGCTCCTGTGTGCGTGTGACATCTGTTTTACGCATATAGGCCAGTAATTTATATCGGTGTTCCCTTAGTATTGAGGCTGGTGTGTGTGTGTGTGTTTGTGTCTGCGTGTGGTAAAAGCAAGCCTGTGGCGAGGGAACCGGGGGGACCTCGCCTCTGCTTTGTGCCGCTTCTGTCTTTACGCACAAGTCGGAGCTCACACAGCCTCTCTCCGCGGACGGCGTGGCAAGGCGACTCACCCACGCAGGGGGTGAGTCCACATTCGATGCTGTAGTTTTGTGGTACTGTTATTTAGGAGTGAGGAGCCAAGATGAAGTCGAAATTGGCCGAAGTTTTTGTGCACAGACGCGAGCGCATACACGTGAATATGCAGCACTTTATAAGAAGGAGTTTTGGTTGCAAAAACATACATTTCCTCAAAATTAAATATCATTTAAGCTTCCATCACACATTTTCGTCTCAGAAATATGATCAATAAATGCAAGTTTGGAAGTTCCACCACCGCAGTGTAGCTGCGTGGACTTCACAGTCCACAATAGGCCTTACTTATTTCCGATAGGTGCGTTCGGTTCAGTAGAAACACGGGGAGGTTTAGAGCACAACTAATGTGATTTATCTCTGAGCCCCACCACTCCACGACATGCGCGATGTACGCCCACCCCCCCCACCCCTTCTCTTTTTTCTTGTGCTTCTTCTGCAACAATCACTTTGGTGTGGAGAGGCGGCGTGGCGCACCGGCTTCACGGCACACTGGTTTCTAGTAGAGTGGATAAAGAGCCAAGGGGGAGGAGGGACGCACAGACAGAGCAGCCTTTTGGGGGGGGGGGAGTTTTTATAAAAAAGAAAATAATAGTATCATATACTGCATGCCCCCTAATTGGTAATCTCTGGCACAGCCCCGAGCTCCTTTTCATCTCAGCATGACCGCACGTTTCAGGACAAAAAGTGGGACAGTGACTGATAAATACAAGAAAGTTTATAAAACGAGGCACCTGGTTAGAGTGCGTGGACAACTTCAACACAAACATGCTTAAGTAATATATACATATATATAATAACTAATAAGTGTAAAACATCATAGCACCAGTTGACACTCCCTTAGTATTTTTGGTTAAACAAAGGCCATATCTGTCCTGTCTTGTCTGATTTTGTAAGTTTTGTTCCTCCCTGAAATCTGATTTTTGTCGCCCTGTTTTTTGATTTTCTTCTCCTTAGCCTCAGGCCGTGCCTGTGGCTCCTAGCCAAACCCTCCCACCTTGCTCACCACAATTAGAGACAGACTGTTTTATTCTGTAGCGTTAAGGTTTTGTCGATATCTGAATGACCTCCAAAACCCATCTTCCCTAACACAGACCGCTGCTGGTGGTATTCCCTTCAAAAAATAATTTGCATAGAGAGAGAGAGAGAGAGAGAGAGAGAAAAGGAGGCCAGGGTTAGATTCTCCTCAAATAACTTTAGAAGTTACAAACTCCCAACAACAACTAGACAAGGCATTGACAAGAGAAGCTGAAAAAGACAGAGTGGATGCTCCCTCTCTTTCTTTCTCTGCCTCCCTTCCTCCCTCACTCCCCAGTGTCCTCCCTCCCTCCTGCCTTGTTGGGTGTGCTGCGGAGCTAGCAGGGTTGAGAGGGCAAGTGCTGACCAGCCCTCTTTCTTTCTCTGTCTGCTGTTACTAGGTCACCACACACACACACACACACACACACACACACACACACACACACGCATGCACACACACCTCTCTTTGCGGTCAGTGTTGCCACTAGGGAGAAGGGTAATTTAAGCCCTCCTTGATGTAGCCTATTCATCACTGTCCCGTGGTCCGCACTTCAAAATTAAAGTCTGATCTACAAAGTTAGAGTGAAATGACATAAAAATTGGCAGAGGTCACACAGGGCCGGGTCAGTGGAAACACAAAGCTGCGGCTCTCTGGGCTGATTAGAAGTGCTGCTTTTATGAATTTTCTTTGTATTTTGATTTTGCAGTGTTAGAGGGAGAATTAGCAGAATTACTTGCTGGAGAGCCTGATAGGTCAGTGCCAGTCAAGCTGCAGGGAGGCGTTCTAACCTGTGCAAATGCAAGTAAAACAAAAAGTAGAAGAAGTCAGCAATTCTGTAGTTTATGTGATATTATAAGTTGCCGTATCTATTTTGTTAAAATGTGATTTAAAAAACACAAAAATGAAGACTCAACACCTTAAGGTAGGAATGAACAAACTCCATCGTGAGAAGAAATGACAAAGAATTGTCGTGATTGGTCTCAGTTATAGTCAAAGTAATAAAATCAAAACAACCAGCCGTATGCTCGTGTTATTGTCTTAATTTCATTAAAATCCTCCAAACAACATTACTAAGTAAAATGTCAGCAGCAAGGAAGGTTTAAGATATGTGGAAGTTAATTCTTGGTTTTCTTGAAAACGGCTTGAACTGCTCGTTGTGTGGGATCCAACAGCCTCCACTGCTGTAGAAGATTTTCAAAATAAACCAGTGTTTCTGCTTTCTCATGTTGTTAAAGCCCACTAGGAAGAACACAGACGCTGAACCCTTTCTGTTGTCATGTTACATGACTTCTAAATGCATTATTTGGAAATTGCGAAGCAGTAGAGCTGCATGAAAAATAACAGCCAGTTACAAATGTAGAATAAACATTGATTGAACAAAACATTAGTAACTAAGTAGGTTTTACAGTTTGGTGTCAGAGAACAAACAGGATGTGCCATTTCCCTCTCACAGCTCTTCTGACATGTGTCATGATTTTTGGAACAGTTTGAACTTTGTGGCTCCTATAGGACCCACAACAAAACTACAGATTCATTGAAATGTGTAGGGGAGTCACCTTTAGAACATCCTGCGTCTGGATTGTTGGATTTGAAGGTAGAAGGTGTAGGAGATGGGAGTAAAATAGACTGCAGCAGTGCATGCGAGAAATAGGTTTTTATTAAAATAAACACTGTAAAACAACAGAAAACAGACAGAACAGATGGATTTTGATATTTAAATAGTCCAAAATGTTTTTAGTTTTACGAGAAGTCATAAACTGTAACGTAAATTCACAGACTCGGGATATTTTTAGAAGGACTAGGTATTTCGGAGGAAATGTTTGTGTCTAATGTCTGATGCATGTTACACTGTTTATCAGCATGCAGTGTGATGGCGCACTGCTGAGTGAGTCACTGCTTCCTTCTTACTGCGTACGTGTGTGTGTGTTTTGTGTGCATGTGTGTGCGGAAACCACGCTGACAGCTGCAGCTCATTACAGGCACTATTACTGATGGGGACTGCTGGGGGAAATTCCTTCTTCCACAGAGCAAACCACCCTGTTTACCACACACACACACACACACACACACACACACACACACACACACACACACACACACAGGCCTCGCTGATTCATAAACTGGAGTTGCAACATCTGTAAGTGAAACAACAACAACAACAAAAAAAAAGAAATATAAACATTTACTAAACATTTAATCTTCGGTGAAAAATGAAGTAAAAGGAAGCTACCTTCTATAAAAGGTGAGGAAATACATTACATCCTTCCAGCTGCTGGAGAATAAAAGACATACCTCACCTGTGCGTAAAGAATAGCCCTCTGCATGTAGTATTCAGTATGAGCACGTAAACACACACTCACGCAGCCACAGGGTAAGAAAACTTAAGAGGAGATGAGATCACCGCTACACTCTAAGCCTTGCTATACTGGCAAACTGCAATGTCTCTCTCTGTCTCTCTCTGTCTCTCTCACACACACACACACTCAGCCGCAGAGTATACAGTGTCCAGTGACGTTAATGAGAGGGCTGAAAGCCAGACACACATGTGCTAGAGTCATTAGGGAAGACTTCATAGCTACACTTCAGGCCACTACACTCCATTACTGTACTTCATTGGTTACACTGCTCGAAAACAGTGGTTTCTCAAAGTCAGGTTCAGGGACCACCAGGGCTTCGTTGAGCCCTGGGGAGTTCCTCTTTAAATAAAACAAAAAGACCAGTTACCTGTTTTTCTTTATCTTATTTATTTGAAGCACTGTGCGGCAAAAACACAGCCGTTTCTTTTTTTTTTTTTCTAACCTTTTGTAGGCTCTGATTTTGTGGCTCCACAAAGAGACATTGTGAAATTTCTTTACACATTCAAAGTGTATAGACAAGACACGATCATAGTTCAGCCCATTTTTTATCAATTACTTAGTATGTTATTATTTGTGGTGCCGTAGCAGTGGTTGTAATAGCAGCGACACTAGCATTCACTGTAAATACTAGTACTAGGGGGAGTGATGGCCTAATGGTTTGAAAAACATCTGACCAGTACCTAGTTCAGTCTTTCCAGTCTGGCAGCATAAATCTGTAAAAGTGAAAAAGCAAGAGCTTGCCCCTCCTTCATCAATATCACTTTAGTGCCCTTGAGCTTGGTGCTTACTGCTCCAGTGGATCTGCCCTTTGGCTACAGGTTAAACTGTAGTTGTACTGGGCACCATCAAGATGTGTGACCAGGGTGTTCCTGCAAAAGAGAGGAGATCCTGGGAAATTGCCATAAATAAATAAAGGTTAAATATTTGGAAACTAGATTAGACATCTGGGCTACGCAGATCTGCAACAATTTTAAAAAGGAATTAAAATGATATTTCCACAGAAGTCAGAGCTGTTAGAGTTAAATGTATTGCCAACATGGATTGACACTCAGGCCCCATATGAGAAAGTGATGCGCTGTTCCCAGTATCAATAGTTTTTCCTAACTTAATCTTGGTTCGTGATGTTACAGTTATGTAAAAAAAAATATTTTAGACTAATAATGACATCAAATGTATGTGCTATTTGATTTCATTTTGAAAACCAATTTTACAGTTTTACATTGTGGAAGTAAATGAGCAAATCGTCAGCGTAAAGACAAAACCTGGAGTAGTTTTGTTCTGTGTAAGTGCAGAAACAAATCTGTCTAAGAAGATTTCTTATCATTAAAAAAACTAAAGAGACAGAGAGATTGTCCACTATACACTGTGATGTATTTGTTGTATTAATAAGCCTCTTAAATTGGAACAGGCTGCTTTCATTAATTATGCTCAACATGGAAATGTTACGGCCTCTCCCAACCATCCCTTCTTCCCTTCAGACACACCAATCACTTCCAGGAAGGTAGAAAGACAGTACAAGGACAGAAAGAGAGAAGGCATCATTACAGGCAAGTAAAAAGAGAAAATCAGATGGTGCAAAAGGGAATTCAGGAGAGGAATGAAGCTGAGTTAAAAAATGAAACAAAGTACGTAAGACAAGGGCGAAGAAAGAGTGATGTAGTCATACTGACATTTCTTAAAACATATTTACCTAAAGGCTAAATTATTGGAAATAGAACAGTTTCTCCTGGCCACAAATATTAGTGACATTAGTTAACCAGTGCTTAATTTATTTGTTGTATTTATTTTTATTTTTACTTCTATTGCTAAACCATTAATTCTACTTCAGACATGTGTGCATGAATTTAACCTTTTATTATATTCTTAACAAACAAAAAAAAAAAACATTCAATTTTAATTATTCCCTTATTTTCCAGTCTCCCCAATATTCTCCAATCTTATTGGCTCAACTAAAATAGTTAAAATGAGTTTGTTTTCCAACACTGATACCATTTCACCCCAATATAAGATGGTTTATTAAGTACGCAGGGCACTTTATTGGGCTTCTGACAAATTGTAAATTACAGTCACTCAGGCCTGTGAGGAGAAAAAACAAACCAGTGGTAATGATGCTAATGAGTCATATAATGACTCTACTGTATATTAAAAACATAGAATAATAAATTAAGTCTTACAAGCAGGTAGATATGCCAAAATCTTTTATGGAACACAATTAGTTGTTTTTTTAAGCATACTTTGTTAAACATATGCATATTTCAGTCATAATATTTTTGCATATTGCATGTGAAATGCATGTGTTCTCTTTCTGTGCGTGTGTGTGAGAGTGTGTGAATCATTGAGAGGTGGTGTTGTAAAATCAGTGAATTAATACCAGATTCATTTGGTAACAAACCCTTTTGGGTTTTCATACACTGGGTGTTGCACATTTTTCTTTTCTATCTAAACTGTGACTGCAGACACATCTCTGTCCACATGATGAGGATATTTTGACAATAACATCTATCTATCTATCTATCTATCTATCTATCTATCTAAATACCTTTATTCTCAACATGAAAATTGTTGCTACGTTTTGTTTCGTTTTGTTTTTTCAAAATATCCAGTTTTGCAATAAAGCATTCAGTTGGTCTGACCAGAGTGCTCACCACATTTGGTGAACGTTATGGAAAGTTCTGGTTTGGCTTAACAGAGAAAAAACGTCACTTCACACTCGACATGTTTATTAACGTGCCTTTGCGGCATAAACCCAAGCACACACGGAACTGAGGTCTGTGGTGTTACAATCATCAAGACTGTACATTGGACTTCTGACTCTAGGTACATTAATAAATGTTGCACTTTGTATTTTATCAGAACATAATTCATCTGTCACATTACGTTCCTTACAAAAACTGCATAATCTCGATGAGATTTTACTAAATTTATTGAGATCATTGTGAGGATGCTACAGTATGTGTATTATTTCTTCTCAAAATAAAGCTTGCCATCTCAAATAAATGTTGTCCTGCAACAATAACAGGCTCTCAAAGTTGCCTTAACTACCAACCAAGCCTCAGGAGTGATTCTCATCCAGCTCTGCAGGCAATGACATTTATAAGCTAACACGTTAACAAGTACTGAATCTGTCTGGCTTGCCTGAAGTGCTCTCCAGACTCTAAGACCTGAGGCCTCTCTTTAAAGGAAAACTCATTGTCATTGCACAGGAAAACTGTGAGAGCGCACGACTACAGGAAGCACAGTAGGTCAAAGTTTAACTAGTACGGCTGTGAGCTGCGGTGGTTGTTTACTGCTGGCAGTTTGGGTCATAGCCGTTCGCCTTTGTTCTTCAGAATACGTATGGTTATGGTGAGGTTTTCAGCCTTTCAGCACAGTGATGTTATAACCAATAGAACGAGTGTTGTAGGTGATATATATAAAATGTATGTTGTAATAATTTGTGTCTTTCCTTTTACATCCAACCCACCTGAAGTCTGACTTGTACTGCTAAAGTTGCCCTTAATGTTCACATATAATACTTGTTACCTTGTCAGTAGAGAGAAAAATACTTGGCTTCTTACTATCTATTCTTACCACTTTTCTCACTGGCCACTTGCATTAAAGTGCACGGATACGTGGCAGAGTCCATGGGAATCTGTCTTTACACAACAGTTGCAGCAGATCTCTATACTTGTAATGTCCCAATGTGCTAGTCAAACTGGATTTCTTTTTGAGAGGTTCTGATGGATCAGTACAGTAAAAACTCCATATTAGCTCTTCTAGCATCCTACTGTTGCTAGAAGATATTTCAATATGATAGTACTAGGTTACAGAAACACTCAGGAGTCAAATGCTGTATATTTCAGGATGTATAGCACATGCGTGGGAGCCACTCCACGCTGAGAGCTTCACTGGATACAAATCACGGACCGATACTCTTGTCATGTCAGCCCAAAGCCACTTCAGCTGCGCCCGGTGTTTATCTTACTGTGACATTCTCCCTGCTGTTATGCCGAAGCCTCCCTCCTCCACGCACATCCACTGCCGCCCTGTAAAAGATACCTGCTAAATGGAAAGAGAGACGGATGAATTTAATGGCGATAGAGAGACGCACTGAAAAGAAAAAAAAAAAGCGGCGGAAGAGAGAGAGAGAGGATGAGCACACATTTGTCCTCTCTGACAACGCTGACGCTGTCTCACTTATGAGAGACCCTGATGTGACACAAGAGATGTTTGATACTGCGTACACGAGTTAACCTGTTCCAGTGTAAGAAAACGAGCTGAGTGTGTACAGTACGAGTGTGCAATGTGGTAAGGTTTAGGTTAGAGCTTATCATATGATGTAGATTAACTATTCATAGAGAAAAGCTTTGACTATATGATAAGATCATGAGAGAAATATCTGTCAGTTAAAATGGGCTGTAGTATTTCATGTACTTGTACTGCATGTGTGTCTCTGTGTGAGCATAAACTCACACTGTCCTCACGTCGAGCCGACATCCATAAGCCATATGCACAACATCCCCACCTCTGCATGCGCAGCAGATATGATACTGTGCTAAATGCAGGCGCCCTGTGGTGCACTGGCCACGGCTTCTCCCTTGCAAACTGGCGTTCAGGGTGCCCTTAG
Source organism: Anabas testudineus (assembly GCF_900324465.2). Classification (NCBI taxonomy): domain Eukaryota; kingdom Metazoa; phylum Chordata; class Actinopteri; order Anabantiformes; family Anabantidae; genus Anabas; species Anabas testudineus. The sequence continues at coordinate 24,698,538 of NC_046612.1, read as the reverse complement.
GCCCACGCAAAGATGCTAGCTGACTTGACATGTGAAGTCGGCACCACGTCTGCTCCACGCCTGTCTGAATTGGCGCTTCGCTGCTGGACTAAAACGGCTGACAATCTGCCCTACCTCGGGGGACGTGTGAGGAGAGGTCAGTATTGCTCAAATGATTTTCCACTTCTTCAGAGAGGGAAGAGCTGAAGCTTTAGGATATTTAGTGACACGGAGGATTTTCTTCATGTGTCCCCTACATCTCAAACACTGAAATGTGGCTTTTCATCTGCGGCCATGATGACTGATGGTTGAGGAAATAAGAAGCAGCGTCCGCGACGTTGAACAGATGCTGACCAGCAGATCACCATGAACAGTCCTCTGAAGTTCTCAGACTCTCACAGAGATCTAGTGTATGTTATGTAAAGAGTCTCAACGTGTGTGTGTGTGTGTGGGGGGGGGGGGGGGGTAGTCCGGAGCAGTTTGTACAGGCTTTCCCTCTGAAGTGTCAACCTCCCAGAGAGAGGATCAAGTGCTAAGCTGGGGACTCAGGAGCTCATTGCCTGGTGTGTGTGTGTGTGTGTGTGTGTGTGTGTGTGTGTGTGTGTGTGTGTGTGTGTGTGTGTGTGTCCAGCAGGACACACATTTGTGGTTTTGGGGATTGAGGAAGTGATATATCCTTTTATCTGTTACTGAGGATGACCACAAGCCTGACCGGAGTTGGCCACGCAAGTCTAAATCCCCACGCCTAAAGGACAGATCAGTGTGTGTGTGTGTGTGTGTGTGGTGTGTGTCAATGTACAAAGGTGCATCAGAGAGCAAGGCCTCCTGAGGGGGGAAGCACAGAGTTGAAAGGTCAAACACACATATGGGGGGTCAGTGAGCAGCCTGGCAAGCGGAACAGAAACCTTATGCACACAGAAACACATAGGTCTGTTAGATGTGTGGTGTGTGTGTGTGTGTGTGTGTGTGTGTGCATGAGACAAATGAAAAGAGATTCATAATGTTTGCATAGGACATTTGTTTTTTATTATTTGTTATTAAGATATCATCATTGTGTTTATTTGTAATGCAATTTTAAAATATATTTTTACCCACACACTTAACCCTACTTTTATAAAAATATATATATTTCTCTTTTCATAATTAATGGTTATAAGTAAATTATAGTGTTGTCATTAATATACAACTCCAAAAACAAGGCTTCAAATATTAAAAGATTAGAAGACTTTAAATGTGACATATTTTACTTTTTTTCCACAAAGTTCCCTCAGGCGACATGTCTGTCACATGCTTGTAACTGAAGCAGCACATCACCTTTCTAAACCTGTCTGTGGCAGCAATGATCAGAATGACCTGTTGCTTTAAATGCTAATGAGCATTTAAACCTCTGTTTCTCTGGGAAAAAAATTTGGCTGCCTGTAAAAAATGCAAAAGCGCAGCAGTATATGTTTCAACACTGAGTCCAACCCTTGATTAACTTTATCTGTGTTTATTTACAACACTTTTCAAACAGAGAGAAGAGATGCATAAATGGGTTTTATACTAAACTAAATCAGCACAATAAAAGAACCAAACCCTTTACGCCGCTAAGCTTAGATTTATTTTAATCTCAAACCTAGCTGTCATTAAATATTTGCATTATTATTATCATTGTTATTACCAGTTGTTTTTCAAAATGACAGGTAATACAGATGTAACTATCTGTAAACATATCCTACACAAGAGCAATCATCTTTGCTTTAGCAAGAAAACAGTAGTGCTGAGCTTTGTGCAAGTTTGATTTTCTGTAACATTAGCTATCAATCAAAGCTTTTACGTACTGTTTATCAGATGAGATGTGGATATGGATCTGAATCTAATTAGCAACCCCATAAAATTATGCATGCTTATCATGCTCACCCATTAATAAATGCAGTGGCAGGAAAAAGTATTTGAACCTTTTGGATTTTCATGGTTTTCTGCATTCATCTGTCATAAAACATGATCTGATCTTCATCTAAGTCAAGAGTATTATTTAGTATTTATATATATTTTTTTTTGAGAACAACCAAAAAAACCTCATAGTGCTAGTGGGAAAAGTATGTGAACCCTTGGTTAAGGGTTCTCATACTAAGGATTAATAACTGGTTGACTCTTCCTGTAGCTTTAGATCAGACCTGCACAACGTTCAGGAGGAATTTTAACTTCCTGACAAAACTGCTTTAGCTCTGTCGTATTCTTTGGACGTCTTATCCATGAGATGTGGCTCTTCTAGAAAGTTTCAGCTGATGTACAGACATTCTCACATTATGCTGAAGAATTTTTTTGATACACTTGGGAATTTATCTTCCCCTCTATCTCTGTGAGCTGGCCAGGTCCTGATGCAGCAAAGCAGACCCAAATCATATTGTTTCCTCCACCGCAAATATTTTGCCAATATTGCTGTGTAACGTCAATGGGCTCTTTGGCAAACTTCAGGCATGCAGCAATGTTCTTTTTAGTAAGCAGCAGCTTCCTTTGTGGTGTCCTGCAATAGATTCCCTGCTTGTTCAATGTTTTACGTGCTGTAGACTCATGAACTGATGTTAGCCAGTTCCAATTATGCCTTTAAATCTTTGGTTGTCACTCTGGATTGTTTCTTTATCTCACGGATGAGTGTTTGTAGTGCTCTTGGAGTCATTTTGACTGGCCACCCACTTCTTGGTAGAGTAGCCACAGTCCCAAAGTCTTTGTCATCACTTTGTAACCCTTTCCAGCTTTATGTAAATCAACAATTCTTGTTCATAAATTCCTATGAAAGTTCATTTTTGCTAGGTATAACTCACATGAGCGCATTCTTCTTGTGCAGAGCAAACTCAAAAAATCGGAGTGGATTTTGTCAGTTAAAGTAGCTCCACACACCCTCAAAACAAGTTTCTTCCTGGTAACACCTGATTCAAATTAGCTTTTTCAAAGTCATTATAACATACTTGTTCCACTAGTTCTACAACGTTTTTATGGTTGTGCTCAATAAAGACATGAAAGTTCAGATTTTTTTTTTTTTTTTGGTAGTATTATTATTAGTAGTAGTAGTATTATTTTGGGGACATTATATTTGTTAATACTTGATTTGATGAATATTTAATGCAGAAAATTACGAAATTCCAAATAGTTCAAATACTTTTTTTTAGGTATGACCCCTTAATACAAAAAACAATGGGATACAAACTTTCTTCTTCTGTCATCTTCGGATGACAATGGTATAAAACACAAATGCCACAAATATGGTGCTCATAACACCAGTACATAGAGATAGAGCGATCAGTAACTGAAAGACACAAACATAAAGGTAGCCTCCGACATAATGGGTTAATCATCATGTTTGAAAATGACCTGGTTATTTGGAGCTGTGTTTAACTCTGTGTTTGTGCAGAAAAGTACAGTGAACAGCAAAATGCATTTCACACCATTTACACTACTAAAATCAGTTACGCAAACAGGTAATGTGTTAATACCTTTGTCCAAGTGGACACCATGGTTACACATTTTCTCCATCAAACCCCCCGCTGTCTTCTTCTTTTCTCTATTTTTAACATAAAGAGCGCTCACCCCGTCAACCCACACTGCAGCGACAGAAGCACGATTTTCATTTACACTTGGGATGCTGAGATCGTCCGTGTGGGAAAATCTGGATGTACTGTTGATGTGATTTTACCGCTCCGAACGTATTAACCCGCGGTTTATGGTGTTGTAGCAGGAGGCAGCGCATGTCAAGCTGGGTAGGCGGGGGGCAGGTGGTTTGAGGGAGGGGGGGGGGGCGTACCTGTCACTGCACGGAGAAATGTGTTAAAAGCCAAAACGTGTTTGTCGTCATGTTTTCACAGCTACAATCTAAACTACAAGATTCAATGTTAAGGTGAGGACATAAAGGCGGCTCATCCTGGTACTGCATGGTCACAATCTCGTCTCTTTGTTTTGTTTTTTTTTTCTTTCTTTCTTTGACAGGTTCCTGAAGAGATTGGGAAGACCATTCGTTGTGATCCGGTGCTTTTGAACTCAACCGAAGCCAACAGTATACCTGGGTATGAGAGACACAGTCATCTGTTTAAAGGAGCCACCACATCATTCTTTGCTAAGTAGAAGCACTCATCTGTCCTTCCTCATTCTCGCATCTGTTCATGTCGTTCCTCTCTACTTGACTTTCACGCCAGTTGTCGGTTAGGCTCTCTCTCTCTCTCCCTCTCTCACACACACACACACACACACATCACCTGTCTGTCCATCAGTTTGACAGACACTCAAATGTACGCCTCCACATTTATGCACAGACCAGCTCCTTTACACCACATTTCAGATGTCCCAAGGTTCACTCACACACACACACACACATGCTCTCTCTGGTACATTTAGACACACAGACACACACACACACAGACATAACACATCAGTTATATCTTTTAGGCTGAAGATGAGAGGGGTTCGTTGGCAGCAGGAGGGCTTGACAGGAGAAGAAAGGAAGTACACAGGAAGTACATTAGTTATTACTCCCATGTCTCCTCCACCTTTTCACTTCTTATCACCACCCAACGTCTCAGACCCCGGCCGGGCTGCTTCTCCTTCTCGACCCACCCCTTTTTTCCTTTTCTCTTTCTGTGTCGCTCTTTCTCGCACACACGCCTCTAAAAATGACTTCCGTGCTCCACTTTAGTGTCGGGCCCTGGGATCTAGATGACACTTGACAAGCCGCAGAAGCCGCAAGACAACTGGATGAAATATTTAAATGAAAGACGGCAGGGGTAGGAGAGGTGAAGAGAGGGGAAGGGAGAAAAGAAGGAGAAGGAAAAAAGGGAATACAGGGCAGAGGACAAGGGGAGGAGAGAGTGACTATCCTCAGATGGGGAGCAGAATGTGAAGGATTTCTTTTCTTGGCAAAAGAGAGGACCATGTGACAGAAAGTGCGGATGAATTGGCTTTCATCTATGAAATAGCCTGAAGAGATATATAACAGTATGGTATGAGATCACATCGCTTTATCTTGGAATCATCACCAAGTCCCAGTATGAGTCTTCACACTTTGGGTGGTGTGCCAGCTCAGCTCCTTAGAGGAGCCTAATAAATGTACATCACAGGCAAAAACATGCAACTTTGTTATAGTGATTTTGTTGCTTTAATCAGGTTAATTAGGTCCTATCTGATTTTTTTTTCAACATTCCTGCTGATGTTTACTGTAGCAAGTTTTTTACTATATTTATATTATTAGCTGCACATTGAAAATTACTAGCACTAAATTTGTTCAGTTGCACAAAGTATAGCTGAGGCTGATGGGAACGTTGTAGGTTTTGCAGGCAATTAGTCATAAACTGCAAGTCACTGACTATGTGCATCTTGATACTGATAATGTTCCCAGACATTATTTTTCTGCCAAAATATTCAATCAGACAGTTATTTTTAGACTCTCACAGCATTTGACTAAGGTCTGGGAAAGATTGTGCTTTGGCTAAGTAGAAGAAAAATTAACATTAAGTTCAGACACGACATATTTATTTACCTTTAAACAAAACTTTTCTTGCCTGGCCGTAAAGGAGGATTTCGATGACTTTCAAGTGACTTCCTATAGTTCTAGTTTCTGGAGTATGTGAATGGTAAGAACCTGCTTTTCAGTTTAGAAGATGTCACTTTATTGATGGTACTACCTGGTAGTATTGGTTGACCTGCTCATTCAGAAGAGGTTTTCAGCTACAAACAGAGAGTTATTAGATATTATTCAAGTACACATTTAAACACTTTTTAAAATAGAGCCATGTAAGCAAGTTGAAAACTAGTTGATCTTTATTTACTGAGGGCCTGTTGGAGTCTTGGGTCTGACCATTTAGCCTAACCACCACATAAATTTAAGGCTTCATTCATTCAAAAACTCTTACTCCTACAAAACATGATCGTGGTTACACTTAAGTTGCACAGAAATGTCATTTTTGGAGACAGGGTTGAATAACTAGACCTGATGATGGCGTGTAATGAAAATCAGTCAATCACCAAAGTTACTGCAGTTCATCCTGAAAGAAAGATGAATGTCTCAAATGTTCTGACAATCCAGTATTGATCCAGCATTTGCCCTTTCTTTGTTGATATATTTCAACCACAAACTTCACAGCAGCACTAAAACAAACGTTAGGGTATCATTAGGGTGGATTGTTTCTTCTAGTGCATGTTGAAATATTGGTTTTGAAGAAATACCATGAAAATAAACTTTACAATTAAATAGTTAATAATAAATATTTCACTTAAAGCCAAAATGCACTTACTTATTGAGATATTTCAATGTTGACCAAAAGCATGGATCAGTATTTACAGATGCATTCCTGGGCAATTCTAACAAGCCATTAATATTTTATTATTTGACACGTTGTTAATGACATTGATAACGTTAGTGGAGCCAAATCTTTTTTTTTCTATCTATAGGCCAAGTTTCATGACGTGGAAATGTGAGAGGACGTTTTATAAATAGTCGCTAGTGATGTGATTCAAATTTCACCTAGCTCCCAATGGAGTTGGTGATTGTGCAGACACAAAATGACGACAGTGCCAACATTTACACCCACCACTACGACTGGAAGCTTTAGTTTAAGGAGAAAAAAAATGCTGCAAGGTATTTTGTGCAGTGTAGAAGAAGAAGTGAATATTCACTTATGTTTAAAGTCTTATGCAAGACAAAAAAACTCAAAGAAAGCAAATTCTGCATTTATGTTTGTGTTATTTACTTTTTTGTGATTATCCACAACTAGCCATATAATCTCTCCTTAATTATTTTCACAGCCACTCAGGTGTGCAGAGCTGCATGTTGGTTGTGTAAGTCCTCATTTGAAGTGAATGCATGTGTGTATGTTCTGTGTATGTGTATGTGTGTGTCTCTGTGGTTTATTCTCTATGTAGATAATTGTGCTGTACTGTGCATCTCTGGCATGTGTGCATGGGTTTGCATCACTGACGTAGATAGTTTCCATCACTGATCCTGTAACTGCTAAGAACTTTGTTTATTACATAGCTGGACATGGGGATCGTCTTTAAAAGAACTGAAGCAGGTTGTTTGCTTGTGCAGGCGACACACTTATATGTGACGTAAATAAAATGAATTGTGTCCTGTAGTGTTATACAGAACTGAAAACAATTTAATAAAAATAAGGATTTGATAAAAAAAATGTGTGGTGTCCTTTCTGTTTTACATGCATCAGTGTACGTTAATGTCACAGTCGTGTTCCAATAAAATCACCATAAATTGCAGATTTATGACGACGATAAGTTAAATAAATTGAAGAAATGCTGGCATAACAAAACATCAGGGCCTGTTAGGTCTTAGACCAGCTTTAGGTCATGTTGAAAAAGCTGAATGACACATGCACAGGCAAGCTAAAATATGTACAATATGTGTTTTACAGCTACGCCAACAGCGTGAAGTTATTGTAGCACAAGGAGAGGGACAAATCACATCCTTCATTATTCTCCAGAACATATTCTGCATGCAGAAATATTTCCATCCAGTAGTTCAGAGCAAAGTATTACTTCAAATAAACATTCAGTTTCCTCATGCCGGACTTTGTGAACAAATGGAACAGAGAAGGAACAGAGGAGTTTTCTCCTGTGCTGATTGGGTGCAGATGTGAGCTCCAGTCTGGGTTTGGTTAAAGTCCTGCTGCCAGGAATATTCGCTACAATTCAATAAATAGAGCTGTTAGGAGCAAGGCATTTCCTTGTCACCATGTCAAGGTTTCAAAGCGGATGTTTCACATTGGGTGTTTTTATTCTGCCTATAGTGTATTCAACGCTTGGCTCATACAGCCAGCTCTATATAAAACACTGTAATTCAACAATGCTGCTGGTGAAATGCAGCACAGGCAGATTCAATTTTGCATTTGAGCTCACATTTAAAATAAGGGATTTTGAATGGTGATGCGTGGATATGCTGGACAATTTTTACTGCATATATTTAATCATTTACATTATGCAAAAATGTTCCAGTCGAAAAAAACCAAAAACAAAAAAAAACAAAACACACAATAGAAAGCACCAGGAATGTATTGTAATAGATACATTTTTATTTTAATGTCCTAATCTGTAGTTATTTTATGACACAGTAAAAAATATCTTGTCAATCATCATATTCACCATGGATTTTGCAACTCATTAATTATTATACTATACTATATTCATGTCATTCATTTCATCCTTTTTTGACATCATACATGTTTAATGTTTATTGTGGTATTGTTATTCACAAGCAACTGATACATTTTATATAGCCCATACATTTATACTACAATATTATTATGAAGAATCTCTCCCCCCACTAACTTAATGGCTTAATAATTCCAAGAGTTAAAAAAATTAGAAAACTATATCGTTGTAATAAGTTTCCATATGATGAGCAATCCGGATCCCCATATGTTGAAAAACACATATATTCAAAGTCACGGTGGTTTTAATTAGGTGCTATAGGAATGCTGTCTAGTTGTTTGTGGATGCAATTCAGATACGTGCAAATGTTGATCTTGGCTTGCAGCTAAGAGAGTTTTAACCTCTGGAAAAGTTGACCCACTACATCAATCCAATAACAAGGCTACGGTTTAGTAAATGAAAATAAAGCATATTGAGCGTGCAAAGAAAATCAAATGCTTCACATTTGGTGGACACGTGAAATATTTAATGGCGTCATCCATATCGGGCCTCACATCACCGTGCACACTCATATCCTCGTCTCCTCTTTCGCTCCTTCGCAGCTTCCTTTCTCTGATCTTCGTTTTATCCCCCAACACCCCCCCCCCCCCCCCCCCCCCATCTCCCGCTAGGCGATCAAATCATCATATGGAGAAATCCCGGTGATCCAAGAGGGCCGGGCAGAAAGGTCACGGAGAGAGTCCGTAAAATGGATGAAGCCTAATGATTAGCTCAACCTTTACCTAATCAATAATCATTTATCCAACAATATCACCGGCAGCCATAGCCCCATTCGCCATTAACCTCAGCAGTGAGGAGAGAGGCAGTATTGTTTCCTCTGGCAGCTTTATGGCACTCAGATGAGTGGTAGGGGCCGGGATGGAAGCTTAAGGTTGGATCTTGATGGCTCAGATCCTATTAAGGTACTGTAGGTATTTTAGTGTAGCAGTGTCATGTAATTACCCTTCTGAATGATTGACTGTGACATTGGTCATACTGTGGAAACGGAAGGACGGCTTTTTTATTAAAGGATATAGTGATAAAAACATGCCTTACATACAGCATGTGATATTAATTAATACATGTGCTCTTGAAATAATGTTAAGATACATTTAGCTCCAATAACCCCAATCTGTTTATTTTATTTTCTATTATTTAAAAAAACTAAAATACAACATGAACGAAGATCTCTTTCGATTTCTCTCTCTCATGCAGCAGCAGCAGCAGCAGCGGGGCCCTGTCTCCTCTGTGTCTCTCCATGATGCCATCTTCATCATAACCTCTCTCTCTTTATTGCCTTTAATGACTCCCCCTCTCCTTTCATTAATTCTTTATCGATTTTTCCTGACGTTGCCTGAATTATTTTCCAATTACAGCAAATAAAAGAAAAGGAAAATCCATTGCAAATACATGCCTGCGTGTGTGTGTGTGTGTGTTTTTCCATCACCAAATAAATGCACATACGATGCAATGCGTACAGTACTGACGCCTATCTATGAGTGGTTTTGGTTTTTGAAACATTGGTATCATCTGGTGCATGAGCATGTGGAAATTCGTATCTTTTCTTGTGGTTAAACACGCACACACACACACACACACACACATAGACAAAGCAGCATGTGAATGTGAAAGCAGTGAAAGAGTAGTAAAGGTCACAGGAAGCTAATGGATCCAGCTATCTTACATGGAATAAGTTCAGACACTTTGGACAGGTTTGTGTGCATGTCACAGAGGAACAGGGGCCAGACGTGAGCAGAAAACAACACACTGGCGCACTCTGTATTCACACACATACACACACACACACACACACACACACAAGGAAAAGCGCGGTGCTGCGCAATTCACAAGGGCAAACACACACTCAGAGAGACATTATGCATAAAGTGTTTTGTGCAACAACTAAAACTACAGAATCATTTAATATGCTCTTTTGAGAGCGTGAATGATGCTCCCGGTACCACATAGATTCAGCCGCGTAGTCCGCCTCACAGGTCCATCAGACGGCTCTGGTTTATACCCACAGGTCATTAATTACAACAATTATTCACCCTCATATCGCAGACACGTATCGACTCCTGTTTTTGCGCCTCGGCCCACGTTGTCCGACGAGGCGCCCGAAAGGCTCGATGGAAATAAATAAATAAATAAATAAATAAAATGACTGTATTAAGCATGTGTGCGTTTTTTTTTTTGAGAGTACTGGGAATGGAAATAGATTTCTACCTGCATGGGCATCTTGAATTGTTTATTACGTGCTGCACAGCACTCCGGACCCTCTGTCGTCCAATTAGATCATATTATTCTGAGCTAGTGTCAGAGAATGATGGGTAATGATAAGCCTGATACAAATACACAGTGGACAAACGTGTGCATGTGAAGTTTTGTTTTGTTTTTTTTTTCTTTTGCTATCAGTCACATTTGTCTCATGACTTAGAAATGAGCAGTGAGAGGAAATTAAATTAAACTCAATTATGCACTTGCACCTGACAAGTGTTTTGTTGTTCTGTTGTTTCTTCTGCTTTAACCAAACCAGAGCCATATGTTATCTGCTTTGTGCTGCGCATGCCCAGCACAGCGCAGCATGTCGTTTTCTGACCTCTCGCTCCACAACACACATTCTGCATGCTCGTATTTACAGTGTCCATCACTATGCATGGCTGCCTTTGCAAGCGTGCATTTGAATTTGTCCCTGTACATGTGCACATTTGTGCATGTGTGTGTCCTGACCTCTCCTGCTCGCTCTCCCTCTCTCTGTTCCATCGCTCCTTTGAGAGCTTGTGTGATATACAGGGCTCTAATTGTCAGGTCTGGCCCCCACATTCCTCCTCCTCGACCAGCCTACCAACACTGTGTCACTTTAACAACCGCAAATTATCACCACGATGGAGATCTCGGCTTCGCAGTGGCTCTACGAAAATATAGATACATTTCCTTCAATAAATTACACCCTGCAGCCACCAGCACAGCACCCCCACATTCACTGCTCTCTGACTGACGTTTTTACCGCAATATTATTGCGTCTGCCTTGAGATGGGAGAGTCATGGCTGCACCAAATGTAGCTGAAGCGTCGGCCTAAAAGGGGGACGAGATGAATCTAGTGCTTCTGTGTCATTTGACCACGAATATTGATTCGCACAGAGCTGAGCGGGATCAGAGCGGGTTTCCCATAAAGCCGGCAGCCACAGTGGCTGCAGACAGGGGAAAAGGACAGGGCATAAAGACGATGATGATACGTATACATGTCTGGCGACTGGGGATCGTTTCGTCTAATAGCATCTGTTCTAGCTTAACGGGCTACAATCTGCTTCATCTTTCACAAATGTATCAGATCCTTTTTTTTTTTTTTTTCTGTTGGAGTGTATGCACAGAGGATATGTTTCATACACTGCATTTATAAATTCTCCTTGGCTGTGAAATCTAATTTTCTGTCAGACAATAGAGTCCAAGTGAATAAAAGAGAAGAAGGTTATCTTGTTTTGTTTTCTCCCTAAAAGTATTCTCCATCAAAAGTATCCATCCAACAGAATACACCAATCGGTTTTCTAAATAAAACTTTAAACCCCCCACTAAAAATACTGCCTTTACAATTTATACAAAGTCATTATCAAACTAGGGCCATTAGATCCCAGGCTGCCATGTGGTTCATTTTTATATCAGTGCTAAACAAAATAATTCCAACCACCCAATCGGATGCAGACTAAGTACTTCAACATGGCGTTGCAAAGCGAGGCAGTCATCTTCTCCAGGGGACGGGATGCCACGTAAGTGTTTCAGTCTGTCTTTATAGAAGTGCAGGCCAGCTCCGCTACAGGCTCAGCCAGGACCGGGGGTTCTGCGTAATGAAAGGCAGATTGAAAAAGGCTCTTGATTGATTTCCTACATCTTGATTTGATATCCTGAATTAATTACTTGAACTTGAATAATATATAAAGGGAAAATAAATATGGAACACTCAAGGGAAACAAGAAGAGGACTTCAGTGTGCTGCCGCCGCCGCCGCAGCAGCAGCAGTGACTGTTGAACAGATACTGTCTCTTGGTCAGTCTTATCCCATGCTGCTCTGGAGGAAAGTGTGTGTGTGTGTGGTTTTTAGCACATGTGTGAGTATGTTGCATGTGTTCGGTGATACAGACAGCTGTGGTACATGTGCGTGTTGCAAAGTTTTTTGTTTATCTGTGTGTATGTGTGGCAGGGGAAAGAAAATAAAGGTTTGTGTGGCTGACTTACAATGTCAGGCGATTTTCTCAGTATGCTTCCAGATTGTTGGTGTAACTGTGTATACTTGGAAAATAAAAAAAATAAAAAGGTTTGGTGTTAAGTTTTAAATGTTTTTTTCAGCTTAATTCAGTGTGAATATGTTGAGTAATGACTAAACTAAATTAGAAACCAGATTAGGAAAATTGCACGATGTAGGGGAAAAAAAGAAACTCTCTTAACACATTCAGTCAAAGCTGGAAAGGTTTGGGTGCTTTCGGTGTAAGTCAGACTCACAGAACAGCCAGGCAGCAGTGCAGAGATCTTCACTTCTAGAAGTTTTTGAGGGAAGTATTTATTGTGATTTGATTCTGACTAATAGCTGCAGGGCTGTGCAGAGCACGGGGGGACCGTACAGTGGAAGAGCACCGCACAGCAGAGTGGATTGATTTGCCTTCTGCTGAACCCACAGCCCAACAAGTTACACTACAATTGTTCGATTCCTAAAGCTGTAATTGGAAGATAAAATGACAAATGTGTCCATTCATGTCATTGAAATAAAGAAGTCATTCTAAATATCTTCTCAGTCCCCTCAGCATTTAAGATCATGTGTTACACATTTCCTGTGTGTGTTTCATATTGGATTGAATCTTTAAGCTTAAGTTTTTAATTGAATCACTCACAGGGACACATTCATGCCTGCCCCCCAACCACCCTGGCAAAACCTGATGCCCCCCCAATTAGTTATTTTTCTACATAAACCAATAGTCTCATGCTGCCACTAGCTTCAGTTGCATATTGCAGAGTTAAGCGTTGGCATCTGTAAACTTAAGTTCAGTCTCACTGCTTAGCTACAGCTACAAGAGGTGTAACAGGTCAGGTATATTGTTTAAAAAGTCTGAGTTGTAGCTCAGGGCCAGCCCTAACATTGCTTCTAAAGGACTGTTTAAAATCAATCCTAAAGCAAAGATACTAGATACTGGTAATATGCTCCCATTTCGTGGCACCTGTTGCCACGAACTCTGAGTCTGAGATTATCCTAAACTTAGGGTTTTCACAGTTGAGTTTACATGTATATGATTAATGAGACCTTTAATTATACATTAATTTAAATTTAATTAATATGACTTTTGTCACTGAGTACTCAGTGATAAGAACTCTCTCTGTGATTTTAGGGTTAAGCACCATGGTTAAAGGGTTTAGTTTAGTCCCAAACATAACTCAAGGGAGGTGAAGATAAGTCACTATTATGTTTGAAATTATAATTACACAAGAAGAAACTTACAGTGCATACATGACCTTGGGGTTTTTGAGATAACAATTTCTTGACACTGACTATTAGACTGAATCACTGACCAACTGTATGTAAATATCTGATGTTAATATTGGCCCTGATGATGATTTCAGTTCTGTGTTTACAACAAATGCTACTTGATGTGCCAGCAGCATGTACAGCATGTCAGTAGACTTTACTCACACCAACTTGGAGACAGACAGGTTCAGCTATATCGAGGGATATTATTTCATGCTATTACTACTTGTAATAACTTCAAAAGAAAAGATCTGAGGGGGGGGTGGTAGTGCTGCAAAATACAACACATGAACTTTTCAAGGACCTCCAAAACATTACAACAAGGCAGGTAACTTTAAAGGATGCACTGTAAAGATGTGAAGACCTTATTTTCGAATTTAAGCTGCTAAATTATAGGTTGAGAATCAGATGCATTCTTCTTCAAAGTCTTCCAGCGAGGGAGGAATGACATGACACAGTGGACTTTGACTTTGTACTGTGCTTGTGGCATAAAGTCCAGGTAACCTGCAAACTGTCTGACTTGGATATCAGTTTATGTCTAGACGTGTTCTAGTTGTGGGCTCCAGTGCATGTCTGATATGCATATTGAATTTTAAATTCGTGTTTGCAGTAAATGTTTACAAGAACATCTGAGTCTTATTTATTTTGAACGCTGGTATAAGTTGCTGCTGAGACACAATTATTTACTTTCATGATAAATACATTGAGGTATGTGTTTACTTGTTACATTTCGATTTACAAAGTCAGGAAAGAAAAGTTCAAGTTAATACCTTAATTGCCATCCGCAGGTCGAGGTACAACAATTGTATAGGAATGGTGTTGGGTACTGGTCAATAAACAAAGTTTGGGTATCCGTATTGGTTTCAGAACTGAAAAAGTTGGATCGGTCCATCCCTAGTAATGACTGCATGTATTCTGTGTGTAGCAAACTTTTAACTTTGCATAAAATCAGCTTAAAGAATCACACACTGTGTGTGACACTCCCCCAACAGTAAAATATTCTAAACTACAGTATCATCTGTATACAGCTCATTTTAGGTACTGGGGCCCAGCTCATTCTGTTGTGGCATCAGAGGAAGCATTAAACACTCTTCCTGCTCATCTTCTCCTCTCAGCTAGGAGAAGAAGGATGAAGGGACAGTGCAGGGAAGCTGAAAGTGGGAGGGAGGCTATCAACAGGGGTTCAATTGGATGACTATTCTATGCCTTCCTTCACTGCCACCTATTTTGTTCACCTTCTTTCGCTGCTGACACCCAGATTATCATAAAAGCAGACGACTGCGGTGCAGGCACTGATTTACAGGATCTTGAACCAATCAATCTCAAAAGTTGAGATTAGCAGTAAAAGCTTTGTCCCCTCACTACCTCGACCTCTGCTTCCTCCGAGTCTTATTCACATTCTGTTGTCTCTACTTCCCTCCCTACCCATTTTTTATGTCTATATATTATAATCTAAGCCAGAAAATAAAAGGAAACCTTTAAATTTCATAGCTTCCAGAAAATTCTAGGAAGTATTCATTGTTTTTATATGTTTCTCTTTCAACCTCTCAGCTGGAGGCCTTGGCTTATGACACATTTATGTATGACACCGTGTTTTCAAAATGCCACTGATGCCTTTAGATGTGCTGCACTGTGATCTTGGAATGCAAAAACATCCCTCACTGATTTTTCTTATTGACGCACCCTGCAACAAAGATCAGCCTATGAACCTCAAGCTCAAGGCTTTACTCATCCCGGCACATTAAAAGCACCTACAGTGAACATGCCCGTAACTAAAACTGGCATAATTACTCCCTGGATATTTTAGGATAATTGTTATAACTTATGATAAATACTCTTTTTTTTTTTTTTTTTTGAACTTCCACACAATCTGTTTTATGGCGAGGATCAGCAATGTCATGAAGAACGAGGCACAGCTCTTAATCACTGGGACAAATACACCATTAACTTTTGAATTCATTTCCTGAATCTGCATCGGCTATGGTAAACTCTTGCTCATTACAGAAGCAGATGCTTTAAAAGCCAGACTGGATGGGATCAAAGGCCAGCGAGGGAGAGTGCGACTCGCTCCCTTGCTAGTCGCTTTAGCTCATTTTCATTATCATCCACTGACTAAAACATGTATCGCATTATGCGCTAACAATTTAAACGCTCCTCTTTTCTATGGCCTCTTGAACACCTTTTCTGTATTAGAGATGTCATCATGACCAAAGTATGGCAGAAAGCCTAGCATCAAGTTGATCAAATCATGAGCATTAATGATGACAGCTTTGGGAGTAGGTTTGATGGAGAGAAAAAACATGGGAAAGACACTAAGACAGGGTGAGTGTGTGGTCATAATTCAGATCTTCACGCATATAAAAGTAGAACTGTAGAGAGAAGTCGTGCATAAGTGTATTCAGTATGTGTGTGTGCTTGGTGTGCTGGGCAAGGCCGGAGAGCTGAGGAGGCCGATGGTAATGTATTTTACTCCAAGCAAGAAAGATTGCAGAATCCCTGCCTCCTGGAGCAGGGGGGTGTTAAGGCAGAGAAACGGGGGGCTGCGTAGTGATGCCGGGGATTCAGGTATATGGATGGCCTAAGGAGGTTTCCATCATTCATAAAGCGCGGCCGCTGTATGTGCTCTGACGCCGAATTGATCTTGCAAAAGAAGCAGGGTGGCAGAGCGACCACTTCATTAGTCTCCCTGAGCTACAAATCACCTGCTAGTGCTGTGGCACTCAGAGGCACCGGTGTTACCCACGCTACATTACCAGACTACAGCTTCAAAAGTCTAAAGTGACCGACCATTCATGCAGCCATTATGAGTGAGTTATGGAGGAGTGCAAAAATATTCTATATACTTCCGGTATTATTGTGGGTCACAGTCAACACTCCTAGGATAAATGTGCAAGCCCTAAGTGCAGCATAATACACAAAGTGAAAAAAAAAAAAAAAAGCTGAAGGCTCATTTTGTTTTCTCGGTATCACTTTGTGCAAGCCCCCCATCCTCCACACCTCTGCACCATTTGTTTTTCTAAGTATGAAAGCTTGTTCAAAGAGGAAGTGAGACAACTTCTTTCGAACAAAGTAGTGATGTTGACAATGTCCTTTGATTGCATTTTAACCTAATTTAGTGCCGTATGTCTTTCACAAAATAAAAAAAAAAAAGTACACAGACGACTATATTTGAACTACAGGTATTGTGGAGAAGATAATCTAATTAGAGTTTGGAGTGTTATGCTGCATGTTTTTGCATATTAAGATGGCAAAACAGTGAAGCATTAAGCAGCTCAAGTGCTATTTGCTCTAATCAGCTTTATGATTGCGGCACAAATGGCTTGATTTACCCAGTGTAATGCACTGAAAGTATAAACTAGGCCACACAGAACTAGTATACATACCAATTTTCCAATAGCTTTAATTGTAAGTGAGTCCAAATCTCAGATTTGGAGTCAACTGCTGTCTTTGTTTGTCTTTTTTCTACCCGTTTCCATAAAATTAGTCCTCCAGCTGGATAGGACCCAGACAAGGGCCTGGTTATAGCCAGCAAAACTGGTTCTAGAGTGGCAAGAACCAAGAAGTGCTTGCATCCAGATACTAGGGGCTAGATCATCAGGACAAACTAAAACACTGTTGTAAAGATAAAATCATGCGTACCATCAGATTTGTTTAACAGCGAAGTTGATGCTAGTTATCTAGCTAAAAGGCTAAAGGGAAAGTTTAATTGTTGTGTTGTGCTAGTAATAATTCATTATTGATATATATCAATAATTATTACTTAATGTGTTAGGTAATTACATTTTTCATGTGACATTATCAGTGTTCATAGCAATCACAACGAACAACACATTGGATGTCAACACAGGCTTGTAAATCCAGGATCAACACTTACAAAGAGACACTGTAGGATGCCATTGCCATTGTTGTTGTGTTTGGTGTTGCTAGGAAAGCAGAAACATGCACAGATGTGGCAGAAAAACACATTCTTCAAAAAGGAAACTATTAAACAGTAGGTAATATTTGCCATGCACACCTCTCAAGAGTTACATTTACAGAATATTACAAAGAATAATACGTAACCCACAGTTTAGCTTCTCCTGTATAAACTGGCTGTATAGTATAATCACTAAATTCTTAAAGAGTTATTATTATTATTATTATTATTATTATTAATAATGATATTTGTTATATATATTATATATTAAACTGCAAACAGCAAGTATTAAACAGCAAAAAAACATTTTGTATGAAACACAATTTTGAGTGGATTATTTTTTTCTAATAAGATGAGGATATTTTAATTTATAAAGTTTCATGTCAATGTTGCATTTTTTTCCATCAAAAGTAAATAATAGTTTGTGGATGCAAACTCTATACTATAGCATTCACTGAGATGTGAGCATTACCACACCACTCACTTATAGAAACATGCATACAATCCACTACATCCGTTACAGTTCACCAACAATACCAAAGTCACCCATACACACAGTGAACAGCTCAACATTATTCTGTTAGAATACCACTTACAGCGGACTGATGCATATAGCCATTTTATTTCAAGCTGACTGAAAACAAGCACTTAAGCTTTCATTCGTGAAAATCATTATCATGATTACTTCAGATAGGTCATAGGTGCTGCATTAGTATGATGGTGAAATCCTCAGAGGCTCTACACTGTCCTGATAGAAGCCTCATCCATTTGGTAACTTGAAGGTGTTCAAACCAATGCCACACTCACCCCGAGGTACTGCTAGGCAGAAGTAGTGA
This sequence comes from Anabas testudineus, assembly GCF_900324465.2. Classification (NCBI taxonomy): domain Eukaryota; kingdom Metazoa; phylum Chordata; class Actinopteri; order Anabantiformes; family Anabantidae; genus Anabas; species Anabas testudineus. The sequence continues at coordinate 24,680,132 of NC_046612.1, read as the reverse complement.
TTCCATGGAAATAATGGCTTCTTCTTACTTTTCCTCTCTTTATAACTGCAATATTTCCCCAGCCCTAACCAAGTGTGGTATTTCCCTAACTATGACCTAATTAACTTAGATTTTGAAAATTATCTGATAAATCTAGGGAACATGGCATAGGACATGGTGTCATGAGCTGTAGCAATTGATATGCACCATTGTTATGTCTGCTACAGTCTTCATGCTTTGCTTCATGGCAAAAATGGCTTCATGATGACACCTGGATGCAGCTCAGTTACTAATGTTACGCCTAACACCTAACACCTAACTTAAATGGATATAGCAAAGTAACTGTAGACACTTAAACATCTTTTTATAACACAATTTTCCATAAAAGCCTAGGAGGGTCTCTAGTGTGAGTTTGTTTTGAGTCTCGCTAGATCATCTATCAGGTGAAGGGAAACTAGTTCGTTTTAGCCGTACCACTAAAAGGCGTATGATGATAAGTGGTTTTTGCATTACACCATAAGACATGTTTGTCCAGGATTTGCGTCAACAGTTTGAAATGTATCATTACATAATGAACGTAATATTTACCTACATAGTACAGCTACACCTACAGTGGTTATACAGGTTATGTTTCCACAATTCTGTTCCAGCTCTATACTTTATCTATCTATACAATTAAACGTAAGAACATTTCAATTTGAAGTTGCACATCAGGCAGTTCAAGATCCCAGTGTTTGCTGTAGCATGCCTTTGAATTCCATACTTCACACCACATAATTAGTCCAATATCGTCTTTATACTGGCAAGACTCAGTGTAATGATGCCAAGCAGTCAGAGGAAAGATGGAGCACTTAGTCAGGACTTGGTTTGAGATCTCTGAGGAGGCAACTTCACAGAGGCAGAGCAGAGTGAAACAAAGTGTGAAGGCCTTCCATGTACACAAATCTTGTCAGTGGTAATTGATCGCTGCTGGTGACCAGCACAGGACCCGGGACTAAATCAAGTGGCTTCTCCATAAAACAATGTCAAATATTGATGATATTTCTCTTCCCTGCCTCAAGAATGAATAGCCTCATCCTCCCTGTAGTTTTGATGAATGTTTGTTATTGCCTTCCCCGCTTGTTGTCTTTCTGTTGTCATTTTCGCCAGCTTCTTGCTAAGATGGAGCAGTGGAGTTCTCTGCATTTTTCATCACGGCACAGCAACCAAACATGGCACCGATATAATTACTGATCATGCAGGTTAAATTGACATATCATGATGTGAGCCTTGATGCAACTTGTTTTCCATGATAAGCGTGTTTGGGTTTTAAGGAGAAAAACTCAGATTTGAAGCACTTGCTGCCAGGTTGCTCGTCTTGCCAGTGTCTTTTAAAGACTGGTCCCTTTTTTTTTTGTTATGACAGTCTTCTCCCTCAAACAAGACACAAAAGACATGGTGCCATGCCATAAACACAACTTTGTCACCAAAGAGGCAAAACAGTCGAGACGTTTGAGTTGGAAAAATACAAAGTGAATTCAATGCCTCTTCTCTGCCTTTTCCCCCTGTTTCATCTGTCAACATCTCTCTCCCTTTAAAAAAAAAAACAAAAAAACAAACTATTCTCCCCCTCCCTTAATGTCTGTTTAAACTTGCATGTCCCCCCCCCACAGCCTTCCACACTCTATTCCCTCAACTGTCAGTGCAAGTGGTCTAAAAGCTCGTCTGGTCCACTGTTTCACATCAGAAACGGTTTGTGTGTTTGTCAGTTCTGGGTCTCTGGGAAAATGAAGTGAGAGAGACAGAGAAAGAGGGGGGAGAAACAACATATGGAGTTTATGATGAATGTCAGAGAGGACAGTACATGTTTTCTGTGATCATTGAGGGGGGGTGGGGGTGTACTGAATGTGGCACACACATTCTGACAGTCCCTGTCTGACTTGTGTAGCTTAACAAATGCATCAGAAGGATAGACATCAATTATTTAATCCACTCGGTTTGGAAAAGCTTGTGCACACACTGGGGGGGGGGGGAATGGGTGGCTGCAGCGGGTCAAACAAGTCCCTCAAGGTTAGGCCCATTTGGAAAGCAAGGCCAGGCTAAACGGCAGACAGTGGTAATATGAATGTAGCACTGGTCCAAAGGGAATTTGAACTGAGGAACAATTTCGCCATTGTTTACCCACCGACTGATCAAAAATACCATCATCAGCCCTAACAGGTGCCAGTGTTACATGATGGTGTCAGATTAAATCTAGTAAATTTGTCTTGTATTTTAGGAGTTGAAGGTGAAAAACATGTAAAGACATGATTCATTCTGCTACAATCTGTGTAGGATTTTTTTTTTGTCAGTTTACCTTTATTTGACATTTTACTGAGGGGGAAGAGAGGGCATGAATCAAATATGCTGGGCTTGTTTCAAAGCTTCAGACAAAATCTAACATAAAATAAAGACAACCTGAGCAAATACATAAAATATAGTTCGAAGGATAAACATATTTTTAAGCTCAGGCCTGATCTTTATAAGTAGGTCAGGTCTGAGCTTTGACTAGGCCATTCCAAAACATTAACGTTATTCATTAACGTTATCCAAAACATTAATGTTATTCATTAACGTTATCCAAAACATTAATGTTATTCATTCTGAATCATTCTTACTCTGATTTGACTGACTTGGTAATAACTAACTTGCTAACTTTGAGTTGTACTTGAGCTGCAACTCGTAGACTGAAGACCTGGTTGTGAGCACAATTCATGTTTCCTTCATTCATGGCAAGTTGCCATGGTTCTAAAGCAGCACATCCTCCGCAGTAGCCCCACAACATTACACTGCCTCCACCGTGTCTGATTCTATTTTGTAGAATTCACCACATTTAACAGAATCCCTGTCTTCCAAACAGTTCAACTTTTGACTTATGAGTTCATAGAATATTATGCCAAATGATTTGAGTCATATAGGTGTGTTGTGGCAAAATTCAGACGATTTATGTTCTGGGTTTGCAGAGGCCACACTCACATGCATGACATTTCCAACCAGTCTCCGGCAGACAGTGGAGTCATGATACCTCACCATAACTGAGAGAGTCCCAGTTCATGGGATGTTTTCCTTGGAGCTTTTGCAAATTCCTGGACGAGTTGTCACCATGCTGCTGGATTCATTTTGGAGGGTTTACCACTTCTGGGAAGGTTCGCTATTGTTCCAGGTCTTCTCTATTTATAGACTGTAGAGAGTTACTTACTGGGGATCTGTGGAGTCCCTGAACCTTAAAAATAGCAACCATGACCGCTGAAGCCTAGATACACTTTTGAAAACATTGAACATAGATAAAGGACGGTGGGTTATGGTCCCCATCACTTCTATTGAAAGGGCTTTAAAAAGAGATCCATTCATAGCAGGTATGGACTGGAGCAATAGTTACAGCATGAAACACTTCACATGGGGATCAATTCCTGAATTTCCCTTCAGGGATTAATAGAGTTGATCTTATCTAATATGGGTATTTTACATGTGTTATAAGGAATATATTGTAAGTGAGAACCTAGAGTATCCTTCATGAGTAACACAAAATGGTCCTGCATGGTGTTTGTATCCATATTTAACTATTATCAAGCAAATCTTTAATTCAGTTACTATCCAACACGGGTGAAACAAAGAGATATATTCTTCACAAAATCCCAGATACTCAAAAGGTTTTGCGTGTGGGTGGATTTTGCTGACTTGCGATTGCTTTTCTGATTTGTCGGATGTGCTTCTTTACGGTGGTAACATTTTTAACAACTTCACTAAATAGAACATGCAATCAGAAGTCCCGAAGTCTATTGTAAGTCACACTGCAGTGCAATTTTCACTATTAGTCAGAATGATGTCAGAGTAATGCTCTCAGTGGAAGCAAGTTGTCTTGTTGCGTGTGAGTGTTTAAATATATGCATTAATTGTGTGTGTGTGTGTGTGTGTGTGTGTGTGTGTTAGAGTGATAACCCGCCAAGGAGACTCAAAAGAGGCAGCTAATGGACTCCAACCGCAGAGAGCTTGTCACACAAACATTTCTGCTGTCACAGCAGTTTATCACACGTAACAATGAGAGTACCCCCTCCTCAACCCCAAGCACACACACACACACACACACACACACACACACACACACACACACACACACACACATACAAAAACACTCACACATGCACGCAGTGTCCCAAAGCACCCATTTGTCCCAGCTTGCAGAGAGTGGATGGGAGGGGAGCAGAGCTGAGAACAAAGGAGAAGAGACAGTCAGAGAGAACAGTTGTGTTTTCACAGTTGTTTTAGCAAATCTGATGTGACAAAGTGAAAAAGAGGGCTTCTTGGCACCACACTGCTCCTGACTGAACACATACTACACCATGTGCTGATATTGGTGTACACATGGACTGTTTGACAGACATTCATCAGTGTCTTTTATAATATATAATGATACAGTCAGTGTGTGTGTGACCGCTGAAAGGAAAGCACAGGGATAAAAATGTATCCTTTAATCTAAACAATATTATAATATTATTATCCACCTCACAAAAATGTTGTCAAGAAAGTGTGTCAAATGGTGTGTGTATCTGGAAGCTTGTGCTGATCATACACGTGTCCATCATGTCCAGTTTTAAAATAAGGAACCTGTCAGTGGTTGCACTTCCCCTCTCTCTCTCAAAAAATATAATCGCAACACAAACTTTACATCTTCGCCATGAACTTTATTATTTGTGATTTCTTTAAAGTAGCTTTTGACTTGTCATCAAGCTGGTTGTACTTTTAATTTATTTCATGGACTACAGCAGTCTGACAAACAGCATCTACTATAGCATCATAACGGAAGTTACAATGATGATCTTAGTCATCCAGACACACCTACTTTCCTCCTCCTAACCTGTTGGCACCAAGGATGAAATTCTGATTAATCTCCATTTCCTATATTTATAAAAGGAAAGACACCAGATGCAGATAAAACACTCTCCTTATTTACTTTACTAGTAACACCTCTTGCTGGGAAATGTGCAGGACATATGTTTAATTCTGTCCCCTTGGAACATCACTGAAGTTCATATACTGCTGGAGGAGACAGCTGTATTTTAGGGAACCAAGATGACTTTCCATTATGTACATCACAGCATATTCAGCATTTTATAAAATGTTGTCAGCAGGGCTGTAAACTCTACCTTACCTCAGCTCTCATGGCCCACAAAGACTGTGACTGTGAAAAGATGGAATACCAGTATCCAAGTTACAAAGAGACTGTCCTACCTCAAATAAAAATAAATTTAATTCAATAGCTTCTCTATAGGTCATCTGTGCAAGCAGAAGCTTATAACAACCCATAGTTACATTTTATTGTCAGGCGACCTCTGAATGAGAGGGCCCTGGTGGGTGGATGGATCTGCACAACACATAAGATTTTGTCTTGTGAAGTCGCTGGAACCTGAACGTTCCACAACCTTTATTCTATAATCTTGACAATGAAGGTCCTCTGACTAACTGTATATAAAGTCAAAATAAGACAGTTTGTCACACAGTATTCAAGTGAATATATGGTACTATTTAAACTTGCAGCACTCTATGGTTGATAGTTTGATTACATCTAAAACATTGCCTATAAAAGGGGAGTAGACAGGACAAGGTGAAAGCTGTTGTAAGTGTCTGAGGTCTGAGTGCAACATACAGTTGTTTCTGTAACCAATGCTGCATTTTGACATTTAGTGGAAAAGTTTTCTGAAGCGTTGAACCATAAGGCCAAAGGGTAAGACGTTCGATTTTCATTACTGATCCACATTTGGTCATTTGGTAGATGCATTTGTCCAAAGTACATGAAACATATCACGCAATATGAAATGTAGTTAACAGTGACACATATCATACAGTAAACCACTCATGTAATGGACCACAGCAATATTTATCAAAGAGAAAACGAAGGAGGGTATATTGTACGCAGTATATTGCTAACAAACTCTGTGGAATTACCACAGCTTTGAACCTTTTCAACAGACAAGACAATGAATTCATTGGTTAAATATTTGACTTGTTTCTAAGTAAAACTTAAGGAAAAATAACTAAGCACATCTTCTTTTTTTTTAAATTCAGATTTGTTGTGGAAGTACAACCAAAAACAACAATTTCAAATAATCACACATGAAAAAGAGTCTGAGAACTGATCTGGGATCTTGACCACTCGATCAGGTGTTTGGAGCAGATTTAAGTAAAGTTCACACTCTTTTGCATCTCGCTTTCCCACCCTTACGCTCTCCTCTTCTCTTTATATCTTTCTCCCAAGTTTCAGTGAATGCCCCTCCTGCACCTCAGCTGCCCCCCCCACCCACCCTGTCCTCCTCCCTCCCTCACCCTTTATCATTCCGTCCTCTTTCACACACATGCTCCCTCCATGCCTTTCTCTGCATGGCTGGGCTAATTGAGTATCTAAACAAACTAATTAATCATAGGCGTCCAGCGAAGACGGACAGGTCCAGAGAGGTGATGTTCATCACCGAACCCCACCCCGCCCCCACCCTCTGATTTTGTTTCCTTAATCCCCACTTGCAGTTTATTTTGCTGAATGTGCACATTCACTCCCCTCTCCTCCCATCCCGCCTCCCCTCCCCTCAAATCTCTTTGCCACGGCCAAGGTTATACTCGTATACACACTCATTCACTATTTATGATTTTACATAGAGAATAAGTGCACGCCCCCCCCAACACACACTCCCCTCTTTTCCTCTTCTCTTAGAGTCAGGGTATCTGGGAACATTAATCAAAAATAATGAATAAAATGATCAGGCTGACAATGTGGCGAAGCCTCCCTCGGTTTCAGGAGAATAACCGACCAACTTTATTAATCAACATTTCCTGATTAATTGTTACAAAGTGTCATCCATAAATTTCCCTTCATTTTAATAGTACTTTGGCCAACACTAACAATATCCCCCGTGACCACAGATTTATTGAGGCCTTGGCTGGTTTGAGAGAGGGGAAAAAAGAGAGAGGGAGAGAGAGAGACTGATGGGAGAGGAGGTAAGGAAAACAACATCTCCTTTAACAATGATTTGAATGCAGGTCTGAGACTGGGGGTAGATTTGTAGCTCCTGAACACTTAGTCTTCTGAATTGGCCTAATGGCAGTTTGGTAGCTACAGTATGGCCCAACGGAGCTCTCTCTCACTCTCCCTCTCCCTCTCTCTCTCTCTCCTTTCCTTGATAAGGTGAGTCGGCGGAGTAAACCATTACGGGTGACAGTTTCACTTTTCTCCCCCTAATTACTTGTTCCTGCCCATGTGGCATTTCTTAGAAAAATTTGTTGAATAATGACCGGCATTAAAATGGAGGCTCTTAAGAATTTATATGCACCAGCTTAATTCATCATGTACTTTCTTTATCTCCTGTGTAGATTTATATCCCGGCATGTCACAGGGCCCTCTGCCTTGTGACAGGGGCCGTCATCTCCTTAAGGGCACGGCATGTATATCAGTGACTGCACCCCTTCCCCACCCCACCCGGCTGCTGCTTTCCATCAATGGACCATGCTAAGCAGGTAGAGTGGAGACTGCTGGGGAGCATTTGTTTCTCTTGTCATTTGTCTGTTAAGTGCCCGTGCCCGTTTCGCAAGTGACTATTGCTCTCTACGCCGCAAAGACAGCTGTCTGAGGAATGCATGTTTAAACTGTAGTTTTTGTTTTGTTAGTTATACATTAGGACTGGTGAAGGCTGTTTTTAGGGGTAGGACTTCTCCAAAACAGACACTCAAAGTGCACTTCTAGCAGTAACTGGTCGCAGGTGAGAATGTATGAGTTTGCATTTCTCTTTCAAGTGAAACATTTCCAGAAAGTTTGTTCCATTGACCAAATCACTATCAAATATCCTGTGCCAGTGACAACAGGCTTCTCACACTGCTTTTGAGTATGTCCATTCCAATCAGCGTTAAACATTTTTGCATCTGGACCAGCATGTTCTACACTGTTGTCTTCTGCTATGGATTTTGCCGCAGCTTACCTCGACTAAATAAATGTTTGTGTGTGTGCATATCTCTCAAACCACATCCGTGCACAACATTGACATTTCTTTATTTTGTAGTGATGCCTTAGACTTCCTGATGGCATAGGTTAGAATAAGGGTAAGGGTTAGAGTTAGGCAAATTGTGGTTATGATTAATTTTAGAGTAGGTCTCCAGGAAATAAATAGAAATCAATGTAAAGTCCTCATGAGAGATGAAAACAAATGTGTGTCTCTGTGTGTGTTTGTAAGTGTCCCAGACATGCCACTGAAGCCAAGATTAATATCAGTAGGTACATGTGCAGTGCAGGTGTGGAGTTTGTCCTTCTAACTCAAGCAGAAGTGATGAGTTTGTCCTGGGCTGAAGACGTCAAAGTTTGAGACATACATTGCTAATATACCAGTACTCAGACTTGAGAAGTCATATGCATGCTTTGAATTCAAGTGCTTTCATACATGTATTATACATGTTTGTATTTGTCTGTACATTATACCCCCTCCTCCCTATTTAAGCATGCAGTGTTTTTTAAGTCAGGCAGTGGGATGATTAATGTACAGTATCAGGTGAAGTGTTCTAAGAGCCACCTACAATCTTGCCTTTATTGCTGTTGTCTGTTTTTTTATGCTGTTTCCTTAGGGTAATTTAATATATGCTCCCTGGAGCATACCCACTTAGGACGGCCTTCTACTTTCAAGGGCATCATGGTGGGCATCTAACATACAGTACAGTGCTCTAATGTCTGCATGGTGCGGGTGGTAGATGCCTCCATTTGATGCTTGTTAGCCATTGGTTGGATAGGTTAATGCTTTAGCATGTGTTGACTTGTTGGCTAAAGAAAGTGTTAGACTAGTACAGTTGGATGTAGAGGTATATAGAAGACCATCTATCACGCACAGGATCCAGAAACGTCATCATCCTCTCTGGGTCAAAGCTTGTTTAAAATGTTACCCCATGGTAAATAAGGGGATATGTTGCTGCAATCAATTTCAAAATGTTTTCCAGGAGCACACACACATGAAATTAGAGGTTTAGAGAGATTATAGAGTTAGAAACAATGATTTTGATGGACATGATAACTGTGTTCTTCAAACTTGTCCTTCATCACAAAAAGCACATTTTGCAGCAATTACAGCCTGGCAGATCATAGACATTCTAGCTGTCAATTTTGATAGCTTTCATTCCTCAAGGTCTATTCCACTGTAGAAGTCTCCTATTTTATCAACTCCTCAGCACACCCAGACCATCACGCTGCCTCCACCATGCTTGACTGAAGGTATTGAGCGCTGATCTAGCATCTCGTCATTTGTTCTGCATCTCACAAATGATCTGAAGACCTCAAACTTGGACTCATCTGTAGACAACACCTTCTTCTAGCCTTACAGTGTCCTGTAAATCATGTCATGTTAACTCTTTTGCCCATCTCAGTCTTTTGTTTTTATTGGCCAGTCTGAGATGCTATTTTTTCTTGGTAATTCTGCCATGAAGTCCAGCATCCTGAAGTCTCCTCTTCACTGTTGATGCTGCCGCTAGTGTTTGACAGGTACCATTTAGTGCAGCTGCAAGTTAAGAACTTGAAGCGTCTTCGTCTTAACCTACACACTCTCAGATATTTGTCCCTTTGCACAGTTTTGCTTTGGGGCCTCCCACTCATTTTTTCTGTCCCTGTTAGGACCAGTTCGTGCTGCTCCCTGAAGGGAGATTTTACATTTACATCCAATTTAGTACAATAGACTGACAGGTTTCTAATGAAAGTTTTTCTTTCTGGCCATTTTAAACCTCTAAACAAATAAACAACAGCTGATGTTCAGGTTATAAACTGACCTAAAGAATGCCATGCTGCCTTATTCTGTATGCTCCATTAGTACAACTGTATTCAGCTGTGCAACTGAATAGCAAAAAGGGTTTTCTCATAATCAATGGGCCTCATAAAATGATTAAGTTAAATTAGCAGTCATACCAGGAGATTGATGTAGACGACTGACAATTACTAATAATAGGCCTCCATGCTAAAGAGTAGATCAGTAGATTTGAATTGTTTGTGAAATTGATGTTTTGGAAAACAAATATATATATAAATTCATCTATGAAAACTCTGTTTGACTACTACTGTACCTCCCCTGTTCTTCTGAAATTTTATATGGCATGTCCTTTTAGAAAACAGATACCTACAGACAGGAACTTTAGCTAAAAGTGCAGTAATCAGTCATTGAGCCGTTGCACTTGTCAGTGATGATTAAACATTTATACTTCCACAATGACTGCTACAATGAGTGAACACTGACTGTGTGTGGACCAATAAAGGGAATGTTTGAGCTTTCATATTGAAATTGATTACATTTCATGGAAGCAATTGTAGCTACTTTTGTAATGCCGCCAAATAGTCCATCAATCAGGCAGAATGTGATGAACCTTTAAAATATTTCAAAATACTACATACTTACAGTGCATACTAGATGTACAAAGACAAAGTGTCATATTTGTTCTTTTAAATAACTTTATCTAAAAATGATTCACAATTTTTCTATAGTTTCAAACAGTCCAGGCTCAAATGTAGTATAAGACCATATAAAGCATATATGTAAATTTTATTCTATGTAAATTATATTAAATGATATCAACTGTCCTCAGGTAAAACGAAGTACAATGTGCGGTGTCCAATTAAAGAGTCCCTCCGGTGAATAGCTTCATCTCTACGCTGAACATGAGCCGTGATCCGATAAGCTGACATGTTCAGCTTTCTGCTTTGGGTGACCACAGGCCTTGTGGGCACCTCTATGCTAATTGCATGCAAATTACATAATAGCTGACACACTTTTGATGGTAACAAAAAATGAGTGGCAATAGAGTATTTGATTCATAGTACCACATCAGGACATCACTGTGCATCTTAGAAGCTGGGGTAATAATCACAGTTGCATTAGAAGAGTTGTCATTGCTATCACAGGGCAGTGTGTTTGTAGGGTTTTTATTTCCTCCTGAATTCCTTACATGTAGAAGAATGTGACAAAAAAAGGGAATGCAAGGTTATATCTATGACCTTTGACCTATTGCAGCTTGGCTTTTAAGAGCAGAACAGATGAATATCCATGACTGACTTCAACTCTTCTGCAGCCGTCCTTAATAGAATAAATATCCTATGACTTGATCACCTAATAAATGGCAGAGAAAAAACACGGTAATACACCAGAGGCAGCAAAGTAAGGTTCTACAATTAAATGTAGCGATAAGAAAAACATAAGTCAGGTGTACTGTTTAGACATGCATACACACATACAAATAGCAGTGTTGTATGTATCAATCAGGTATGGCAGCATTTACGTGTTGAGGCTGTGACATGACAGGAGCTTCCTGCCAGAAGGCTTGTCTTTCTAATGACAGCCACTGCTCTGGAACGGAGACAATCTGGGAGGCGCACACACACACTCGGCCTTTGCCTCGATCTCTCTCTTTGATAACTATCACTGTCAAGGGGAGACAGAGCCCAATGTATGACAATTTGTTCATTATCATAGTGAATAGATTTTCACAGGCTCCCCCGCCAGTCTGCCACTGGCGGATAGATGAATATCAAACAGGCCTCTTCTTTGTCCTGGGGGCCAAATTTAGGAAATAACATCTCATCCTACTCTCTACCTGCCTCTTCCCTCCTCTCTCTCTCTCTTTCTCTCTCTTACGTTCTAGGACCAGTGACACCTCAAGTACCCATCACTCAGCTGTGTGTGTGTGTGTGTGTGGCAGTGAGGTCTATATGTCTGAACAGACACTGGGGAATATGAGCGATTAGAGACGTGCGCTATACATATGTGCAAGAAGACACACACCATTTTAACATCAAAGCAATAAACAATACAACTTAATAATGATATTTTGGTTTTTCCTACAAAATAAAACTCCTTGCCAATATTTGCATGAGATGACTGGCACCACTTACACACCTGTATGCTACCCAGTGGTTAGCATAGCATATAGGCATGGTTGTCATGGCTCTGTCTAGAAGTGGTATGTTGTGTTTAGGTTGTGTTTAAGTACGCAGGTACACTGTGTTGCAGTTTTTCCGGGAGGTTACATGCTGCACTATAGTTCATGGTCAGGAGCAGTGACCTTTTTAACCTTAGGACAGAGCAGGTGTACGTAAAGGTAGCAGTAGGATTTGTATGCATGTCCAGCGTCGTCTGTTCTGTTGGAGCATGCTCAGCTGACCATGTTGCTTCAAAATTAAAACCTCTGTCACAACAACAGACAGGATAGAGATCCACACCTGTCAATACTTGGCAACTCAGCTATACCCACGTCGAGTTTTAAGCCATTAGTTCTTCACTTGTTCATTCCTTACTTCCTTGTCTTTATTATTTGTTCTGTCCTTTTATTGTGTCCTCACCTCTCTGTTCCCTTTCTTTCCCCACCTTATCTTTTGTTCTAGCACGTATCCTCTATCCCCTTCTATCTTTCTCGATATTGCATATATGTACTGTATTTACGATCGTTGCTCTTTAAAATATCACAATGAGCTCATATAAAAAGCAGGCGAATAATCCCTTTTACCTACCTACAAAGTTTTTTTTAGTAGGAGATAATTTATGAAAATGACTTTTTGCTCATTTTGTTTAATGTATGCACTTTAACAATTAATAACCCAATCGCTGGGAGATTTTCAACTAAAGGCCATTAATTTGTATAAATCTGCCAGGCTCTGACAGCAAGAGATTTTTTAAACTGATCTGAGGGAAAGTGAAATTATTCTCTAGCCTCGGGTTAAATATTACTTTTCTCCAGGAGTTCTTAAGGTCCGCCAGCTCCTTGCCGTTTTCTGACCTTGTCGCTGGTCTAACTCTCCCTCTCTTGTTCTCCATCCTCTTTTTCTTTCACTGCATTATCTGTTTGCACTGTTTTAGTTCATATCTTTGGTTATCGGGGAGAGGTATATTTTGTTGTGAGTGAATTAGAGGCCTTTTGAAACAGCTTCTCCTGAATTAAAATTTTTTTTCTGCAATGGTTGAAGCATGTCCAATGTGTCTCACCTTAGTAAAAGTGCTTGTTTGGAGATGTATTTTGATCTATTGCTGCATCTATTGCTGTCTTTTGTCGGGAGAGGCAAACAGAAAGCTTGGAATAAGGAAATATATTGATCACTAATAACGAAAACACTGAAATCCCAGACTGTGTGGCATATAGACTGTCTGCATGTATAGTGAATAAACATAGAGATGTGGATTTGAACTATTGGAACATGATTTTTTTATTTATTAACATGTGAAGTTTCTGACTTCATCTGACTTTTTGAACATCAATCAAACACCATGATTGTTTCATAACCTTTACATTTTGCATTATCACACAAAAACCAATGTGGCTTCAGTGGATGTTGATAGCAAGACTACATTTTATGTTACATCGCACCTACTTTGAATAGTCTCACCCCATTGAATAGCCATTATCTGTTTGTCATCTGGATCACAGATAAATGTTTTTCGTAGAGATGCACTGATCGATCAAGTGGAGATCGGAATTGGCTGGTTTTAAGCTTGATCGGCCATGACCAGTGACCAGCTGGTCAGTCTGAGATATTCAATTCTGCGTCGATCACATAAGCAACGCCATGGTTGCGTGGTGGTGATGTTGCGCACCAGGTGTAAATTTCATCATAAAATTGGAGTGGGCGCCGCTCCGTAGGCGGCTCGGACTATGTAAAAAAAAAACAAAAAAACTACCTACAGGTAGACTGTTATTGTCAGCTCAGTAGGCCACTATCACATGGAGATTGTTTATCCTGTATCACAACAAGTCATAAAAAAAGAGGAAGCACAACCGAAGGACTTCTGTTTATCCTGTGTCACAACGCAGATTTCACTACCATAAAAAGATGCTATGAGGGACAGTGGTCATTAAGGTTGAAGAGGTTTTTATAAACTGTGGTTGACGTTTACATAAGCATTTATAAAGAAAGTGTGGCAACAGTAAACTACATTCAAATTAGTATTAAACACCAAATGGCAAGAAAATAAAGTGAATTATGACCTATTTGGCTTTCAATAGTGATAATTACTGTGATCAATAGAGGTTAGCCAATTATCTATATCAACTAATATCAATTATGTGCTCAATTGCATACGTAGATGCAGTTTGTTCCTTCTGTAAGGTAGAGTGAGTGTAGTGACTATATTAGTTATTCTACAGCATACAAGTTGTGAGTTAAATCATTAACTACACTGGCAAAAAAAAGTATGTGAACCTTTTGGAATTTCATTGTTTTCTGCATTAATTTGTCATAAAATGTGATCTGATCTTCATCTAAGTCAAGAGTGTAAACAAATATAATGTACCTAAAGTAATAACACAAAATAAATTATTGAGAACAACCATAAAAACTTCTCAGTGCCAGTGGAAAAACTATATAAACCCTTTCAATGAAAAAAATCTGCTGGAGTCAGTTGATTAATTTAAGAAATTAGTTTGGAGGTGTGGACTAGAGCTACTTTGACTGACAAAAAACACTCTAACCTTTTGAGTTTGCTCCGTACAAGAAGAATACGCTTATGTCAGCCATGCCTTGCCAAAATGAGCTTTCAAAAGATCTACGATCAAGAATTGTTGATTTACATAAGACTAAAAAGGGTTATAAAGTGATTAAAGAAACTTTAGAAATTCACCAGTCTATATTTAGACAAACAGTCTACAAATGGAGACACTTTGGGACTGTAGTGGGTGGCCATTTAAAATGACCCCAAGAGTACATCAAATCTTTTCCTCATTCATCAATGAGGAAAAGAAACAAAGTGAGTGACAACCAAAGATTTGAAGGCATCATTGGAACTGGCTAACATCTGTGTTCCTCAGTCTACAGTATATAAAACATAGAATTAGCTTGGTGTTTAGCTAAGGTGTCTATGGCAGGACAGCACGAAGGAAGCTGCTGCTAACTAAGAAGAACATTGCTGCATGTCTGAAGTTTGCCAAAGAGCACGTTGTCACTGCACAGCGGTATTGGCAAAATATTTGTGGACTGATTAATCTATATTGAACTGTTTGGAAAGTACACATATCACTATGTCCGGTGTGAAAGGGCACTCGCATTATCATTATCATGAAAACATCATCGAAAGCTTGAAGAACTTTGGAGAAAACATCATGATCTGGGTCTGCTTTGCTGCATTAGGGCCTGGGCAGCTTGCAGTGATTGAGGGGAAGATGAATTACCAAGTGTATCAAACAATTCTTCAGCATAATGTGAGAATGTCTGTACATCAGCTGACATTCTGCAGAGGTTGCGTGATGCAACTACACAATGACCCAAAACACCAGCGCAATTCCACAACAGACTGGCTTCAGAACAACTATATCCACCTTCTGGAGTGGCCAAGTCAGAGAGAACTCAACCCAATAGAGATGCTGTGGAAGGACTTGAAGAGAGTCACACACACGAGATATCCAAAAAGTATGACAAAGCTTAAGCTGTTCTGCACATTATTCCTCCTGAACAATGTGCAGGTCTGATCCAAAGCTAAAGGTTAACACCTGGTTGAGCTTATTGCTTTTTTCCACTGGCACTATAAGGCTTTTATGATTATTGGTGTTACTATCGTAGGCACATCATATTTGTTTGTTTGTTTCTTGACTTAGAAGAAGACCATGTTTTATTAGAAATAGGTTCACATACTTTTTCTTGCCACTGTATGCGATGTAGTGTGTAGCCAGTTCATTAATGGATTCAAAAAGGTTGCAGATAGTGTAATGTGATTGTCATCACTGCTCAGTCTGTCAAGGAAAGAACACTATGTGCATGCATCACAACAGTAAAAGAATAAGATTAAAATTTAGGAATTCAGCACAATTTAATTAACCGAAGTTCCACGTAACACTCTTATCAATCTAAACTTACGGAATTATGTCCCACTGTTCAAGTGCTGTGTCTCTTTAAGCCTGTTCACCTGGCTGCTGCAGCTGCTGGATTTCTTATCTAGATCACAGCAATTTAGAGCCCTTCATACATCATATATGCCAGATTTGAAACAAGGCAAAACAAGGCAACTGCAACATCCAGTACATCCGCCAAACACCTACACTGTTCTAGGTCAAGGTCATGAATTCATTTTTAAACTAACTTCTGAAAGACAAAGCAGACATCTATCCTAATTTTCATTTTTCAATTGTTCTTACGGGTAAAATATATTTGCCATTTTGACCCTCATGTAAAATTGATACCCAACGTAAACTATGGGTAAAGTGACAATTAACTTTAATACATTTTTAATAATGACTTAATAAGACACAATTAAAATCACACATTTTGTATTGGTGTACAGTATTTACTGGTAATGAATGCAAATCTGTTACAATGCAGGACTTTCACCATTTTCCAATACATCAACACTGTTTTTTTATTCACATTCTCAATTTCTGTCCATCTCCCTCCCTCCTCCTCTCGCCCTCTCCTCCTAGTGGTAGTTTTTTAAGTTCAGACTCTGAGAGCATGTCTTCATTAGCTGCATTAACATTCACAGGCTGTAGTAAATTCTGACAGTGAAAAGGTCCCCGTAACCTTTAGTTGTGCAGAAATTTACTTCCCCAGAAAATTACAGCTGGCACTGTCTTAATTAATGCCCGCTTTCTTCTCTTGAAAACCCAGAGCCTGTCAGCTGCTGGAGGAGAGGAAGAAGAAGAAATTAGAAAAAAAAAAAAAAACAGAGTAGAGAGAGAAGGGGAAAAAAGAAGTGAGGAAAAAAGAAAATCAGGACAGAGCAGAGAATACGCAAGAAATCTGAGTCAACTAAATGGTTTTACTTGCAGACACCGGGGTGGTGGGCAAGATGAGGCTGTGAATAGGAATAAAAAAAAAAAAGTGGGTGAATCTCAGCAGCATTTCACAATATTGCTATTTGTTGTGGTGTTTATGTGCTAGTGTGCAGTTGTCGCATGAACACTGGCTATTCCCCCAGTAAGTAGATTCAAATCTATACTATCTCCAGCACAACTCCCATCTCCTCTCTCTCTCTCTCTCTCTCTCTCTCTCTCTCTCTCTCTCATTCTCTGCTTTTTGTCATCCAAAGTGGTACGAGAAAGCGAAGCGAGGGGGGCTTTGGAGGAAACTAATACATATTTTATCCCAGGCTATCTCCTGGGTGCAGATGCTGCTTTGTTCCAGGGCCTCGGAGGAAGAGAATGACTAAAGAACCAGAAATCTATCTTCGCACTGGGGAAGCCCAGCATCACAATCCTGCACTGATTGGCCCACAAACAAATTAGAATAAATACTAGCATTCGTCTGCATGGCAAATACAGCACTAAGCATTTTCTGTGTGTGGTAGGATAGGCTTTTTTTTTTCTTTTTTAGCTTTTTGTTGAGGGAAAGATCATGCTCAGTGATACATCCTGTCCTTAATTGTCCAAGCAAGCTACACTCCTGGCTTGATCACCCTCCTCTCACTCAGTCTGGGTGTCTTTTTTTTTTCACCTCTTTCTTTCTCTTTCCCATCTGCACTCTCTCCTCCTTCCATATCCGTAGACGCTAATTAGAAGAGTGAGTCACAGCTCTGTTGATAGACAAATGTCAGCAAGAGTCTCCAGTCACTTGGTAATTGCCTGAATCAAAGCCGCCGGGAGAGCAAAGATGGTGAGACAAGATATTGTATACTCTGAGAGGTGTCTGTTTGCCCGTCTTCGTACATCTACAAGTCAAATTGGCCTGGAAATCACAGACTTTGCAACACTGGCCCCAAGAGGACATTGTTGAGATGCATTATGGGGCACCATACCAAATCTGTGCACCTTTGAAAACACAATTGTAATGTGGAGCTAGTGGAACCCAAATTGTCCTTGGAGTGAAATCCCTTAAAAAAACATCCTGTTTGGAATATTGTACCCATCCAACATTACAAATATCAGCATGACCCTATGCTCTTATTAACAAGCTATTTGGCCCTTTTGATAGGTCTCACAATTTCTATAACTTTCTGGAAACGCCAATCTGAAAATCTTGCCCACCTCGTGCAGCAAGTGGACAGGTGTGTGAAGGTTTGACCTTTCTCTAGTTGTCTTCTTTCAGTCTTCAAACAGCTACCCCTGTCACTTTTTGTGTGAACCACCAAGTGAAACACCATAAATGACTTTGCACCCATTCCCTGTCTATGATATAAGGTTTTTCACCTTACCTTTGAGTATGTCCGCTCACAAGAACTGTAAAGACCTTCATCTCAAGATGTGGTTGACATGCTGTAAAAGAAAAATCCAATATATCCATTTCAATACCCTTGCCTTAAAGATGTTGAATTTGGGTTGATCAGGTGTGTAGCACATCTGAAATTCAAGTAGGAGAGGTGATTCAGTTCTTTGATCTTTGATGGGTCATGTGGTATTGATTAAGTTGCAGGTATAAAAAGATCCAGGATTAAAGTTGCAAAGAGACTGTGGTTTGTGTTTAGTACAGTACTTATGTAGGGTTAAATAATAGCCATAGTCAAAAAAGCAGTATTGACTTAATAGGGAAAAGGTACAATTGAAAAGCATGTGTTTGTACTGACATTGGTACAAAATAGTTACAACAGGAGCACGTTTATCATACTAACTGCAGAACTATGGTCCATTTCTTCAATTTGTTGAATCCATAATACCTGTTTCAGTTCAACTGAAGCTTTCACTTTGCACACTAACAAATTTAAATCAAATGAACAAGAGAGAGAAGAGCCAGGTCAGGTGATTCAGGCATTCTGTCAGGGTACCTTCTAGGCACCTTCCACTGGATGTCTTCCGGGCCCGTCCAACTAGTATCAGACTCCAGGCTAAACTCAGACTATCTTGGAGAAATTATATGTGTTATCTGACCTAGAAACACTTAGGATCCCCTAGGATGAGCTGGAAAAGGTTACTGCAGAGGGAGATGTCTGGGCTACCTTGATGAACCTGCTATCGTGGTGACCCAAGTCTGAGTACATTACAGAAAATGGATGGATGGATGGCTAAACAAGCCGACAGTTTAACAAAGCTGACATACATTTCTAAACCCCAAAAGTTTCCTAAAAGCAGTTCAATACCAAATCTAAACCAGCCAAATTAAGACAAGAGTTTAGACAACATGTAAGATTTGATCAAGACAACACTAGGTAATCCCATTTTTCTGTCTCCCATTTCTGGTGTTTCTTCCATTTTGCTCCGTACAGAATACTTCCCTTTGGTTTGTGAAAGCAACAAATACATTACAGAGCGCTCCCACTTTCTTCAGAACAAATGATTAAAGTATGAAGAAAACTTTATCATAACACATGGTCTCATTTGACAAAGAGAGCGAGCTTTGCACTCTGCAAGCCGCTGGTCATTATTTTGTAACACATCATGAAATTTGGGGGCGTCTAACGTCAAGTAGTTAGGACTTTATTTTTAACAAATGGGCAGCAAGCGTCAGCCTACTTGTTTAGCAGTCCACATATGACACCTCCATTAGAGAAGCACCCTGACCGCTCCGCAATAAAGTCTCATGTCTCCTAATTATAAAGGTTTGACTCTGGCCTTAGTTAGAACTACAAGAGTTCTCTCTCTCTCTGAATAACATCTCGCACTACACCATCAAATATCTTCATCTCATTTATAAAAGTGCTTCCTTCTCCGTCTCACATCTCTTTTCAGTTTGCCCTCAGCCTTTTGTTTTTGTGCAATTTTCGGACTTTATGAAATTCACACGTTACCGTCACTCCAGATGCATATAGCAATTATATCACCTAATCAAAACAATTAGGAGACAGAGGGGGTCTGAGAGTTGTATGTCAAGTAGGGAGTCAGGTTATTAAAACAGGTGCCTAATGAATATCAGTTTAACTTACATTCAATGTGTTGTTTTTCTGTTTGTGTGTGTGTGTGTGTGTGTGTGAACAACTTTGACTTGACTGTACCACTGTTCCAATAAAGAGATTGCACAAACTTCCCAGTTTTGTTTTGCTTACATTGATGCTTATCAGCTAACTGGAAAAAAACTATTTACCACTCAACAAAGTGTGTGTGTGTGTGTGTGTGTGTGTGTGTGTGCTTCTCTATAAGGCATATCTACATTATACATTTATACATCTTTACAGTGGAAGAAAACTTTTAGATTATGCTTCGCACCTGAAATATCTACTCGTATTCCCTCCACACACACACACACACACACACGCGCACACACACTGATTCAGTTCCCCATGTTACATGTGATGATAAACGGCTCCAGATTTTAAGATTCCCATTTCTAATTTTCTGAGTAGAGAGGCAGGACTATGGCGATTGATCAAATTGGGCAGCAAGTTAAGCTCGACCCCCACTCTCCACCTCCCCTTCCTCTACCTTCTTTTCTCTTCTTTTTCTCCCCATGTTCTTTTCCCTTCTTTCCCCCCCTGCCCAAAGACCCTCTTAAAATATTAAACTAGATTTATGAATGGTCACCGCACCCCATCTATTAATATCTCCAAAATTGACAAGAAATGATGCATTTCCATTGGGTGGGAAAAAGAATTAAAAATATGGTTTGTCCAAGTAACAAGGTTTGATGGATGCAAACTACTGCATTCACCTGAATTACTTTATTCCTTTGATCATTCTGTGACTGTAAAACACTGACTGACTCACTCTAGTATTTTATTAAAGAGAGATTACCAAAAATAAATACAATTCTAAATACATTTACATACAGTGAAACAATAAAATACTGGTTCTGATGCTGGTGATTGTATTTAGGCTTCAAAAATCATTAGAGTGGTGTTTATTTGTGAAGATGACTTTGCTAAATACAAGTTTGTAACATGTAACAATCACAGGGCTTATTTTTTGAAATATTCCAAAACCCAATGATATATTTAGCATCAAGCGAACAAAGGTGATGCTAAGTTTTGTGTCTCCCTGCAAAAATGCATCATCCCGATATTCAAACCCAAGCAAATACAGATTATGCTCTACATGTATTTTCTTGTTTTCTTTGCATCAGTATGTAGAAATCAATTAGTCATATTTTGAAAACTTTGAGTACTAGAATTAACATTAATGTTGTATTTGAGCAAAATGCAACTGTGCAGAATGTTTGAGGTGACTGACTTAAATGACTTTCTTAAATTAAATTTTCCATTTGTAAAGGGTCTACTGATATTATTGCAGTTGTTCAGTACACATAATCTGCTGTAATGATGCAACATTAAGATTCATCATTCATGACAAAACTTGACAATTATGTTTCTCCTGTCAAATCATCATTTGTATCGTGGCAAGCTAGTCATAAATAGAATATTTGATTTTTAACTTTATCTGTTCTTTAGTTTCTGAAAAGCATCATTAGGCCCAGACAAGGTACTAGTTAATACACAGTTGATTTGCAACTTACACTGTACATTGGAATTTGTGATTTAGTTGTACTTCCAGTAAACACCTACATTATTTGTTGCTCTTTCCTGTACTAGTTATTTCAGTGGGAACCCATAGTTCCAATGCATGTACAGCACAAAATAAATACAGTGCAATGCATTTGTAAGTCCTAATATTAAACATTGTCAATGAAGTATTAACCCAATGCAAATCGATTACATAAATTAATTATTTACAAAGGGAGAACATCTCAATATTTTGTGATTACCGTAACCATGAAGTTTTTATTTTTACATCTTTTCTCCTTCATTTGTGGCAAGGCATATCGATTTGTGCTTGCATATGTACCTTAAATTATACATTCATACACAGGTTCTCAGCACACAGTCATTTGTTGAGCGTGCGTCTCACTCACTGGAAGCTGTGATGACAGCAAAACGCTTTGGTTTCCCCTGAGAGGTATGAGGAGGGCAATTGGAGGAGGAGCCAGGAGGGTATGCAAGGGTGGGATTTGTGGACGGATGGGGAGGTGGGGGTGCACACTATAGCGACTGAAGCGACTTCGTCTCAGGAGAGGAGCTCCTTCGATCTGATTATTTGGGAAGGACAAAGTGCCTTTGTTGATGAAGAGTCACTGTGATATCTGGGAGTTGGGAAATCGATGGAACACACGGAGCTCAGGCGCATTGATCCAGGCCCCGGCATTGACAGTCCATGGCCTGGTTAGCTATGCCATGGAATGAGGCAAAATGAGCTACTTGTGAAAGAGTTTCTCTCGCGCGTTGTAGATGCAGCACTGTTACTTGTATCATTTGTATTGACAAGCTGTGTATGTGTTCCAGGTAGGAAGTTTTATGCTAATATGCATGTTTGCCTCTCCGTCAATTACCTTACTTATTCTCTTAAAAAGTACGAGCAAAACTTTGAAAAACGAAAAGTGGGAAACATGAATAAAAGTAACACTGTGTATGTTGCAGCAGATTTCAACACAGGATGGAGAGAGAAAGAGAGAGAGAGACTCAAATCACTCAACTGAGGGCCTCTCATTATTGGGCCCGAGCGTTGTTTGTCCAGGCAGCCTTTTCCTGGCACCTTGTTAGAGATGTCCACGGCTGGTAATTGGATCCGTCTTGCCGTTAGAGTGGAGCCTCAGCTGACAGACGTTCAGACCGGGAGAGACGCTTAAATGACAAATGTTCCCTCTCCTTCTAAAACCTGAGTGTAAAGCTGTGACGTCTCGTTATCGTCTCTCAGATGAGGTTTGAGGGCTCTGGCAATCAAGTGGGCTGCGTAAATCTCCCAGCCTACAGTGCCGAGAAGGGTGGGAAGGGGTGACAGATGACTTGAGAAAGCTTTAAGTAAAAATGTGTTTGTGTGGGTATTTGTGTGTGTGTTAAAGTAGATTTACTTTTCTTCTTCTTTTTCTAAATCTAGGGGCATCTTCAACTTGGTGTAAAGAGAACAAACATGAGTCAGGGCTGAACATTTAGTCCTAGAACTTTAACTGTACACTCTAACAATGCTGCGGAGATGCAGTCTACAAGACAATAAGATAATTTGCAATTAAGAAGAATAATCAAATATCAGAAGTGTGCATCCACAGTAAGACGTGGTTTTTGTTAAGATGGTATATAAAGTTCAGACAATATGTTTTTGGATTGTCGCATACTTTTATATTCTTCCGACCAATTACCCTAAAAATTATATGATTATTACTTCATTAAAGTGCTGAGGTGCTCCGAGCTTTAATTTAAATAGGTTTACATCAATATGAAAAGAACTGTGGGAGATATAGCCCCTTTAAACACTTTTACACATGTAATGTACACAAAATCAAAGAAAATCATCATATTTATTATTACGTGAAAAACCCTTAGCAGTCAATTCCACCGCTTAACGCAGAAAAGCTCAAGTCTACTTTGGCCTTATGTTCAGGATCATTGTACTGCTGATTTGTGTGGGTGAATCAGAGCACACAGTGTCCAGCGGTCAGCTGTAAAACCGTCACTAAATACTAATGTATTAGATTGATGTCAAAGGTCTAATAGAACAAGAACCATGACATTGCCCCTCCCCTCTGCATCATTTTCTTCTTCCGTGACGCCAACTTTGGTCTGATACATCCATAACTTTGTTCTACCTGTTTGTTATTATATGTTTTAGCTAACTGTAACACCACCTTCGTGCTTTTCAGGTTTACCAGGGGTTCGAATTTCACTGTCTCAGATTCTACTTTGGTTTTCCTGCGTTCACCTGCTCTTTTCTTGACTGAGGCTCATTATCTTTTGTACTTTACATGGTCACATGGGAAAATTGTTGCTCACAATTTCTGTCTTTATATTGTCTCCTGAAATTTTGGCATTCCCTACTACTACTACTACTACTACTACTAAAGGTATATGGAGCTAAATGGGGGCCATATTATTTGTCCATTTAATAGTAGTACTTCTGTTTGGTTTAGTTTTAAGTGTTAAGATCAGCACTTCAGCTGCCAGTTTATTTATTTTTTGTTTTAATGTTTTGTCTTTCATATTAACAAATCATGTAGCATTTAGCCTGATAGGAGAAACCCTTTGGTGT
The DNA here is from genome assembly GCF_900324465.2 of Anabas testudineus. Lineage (NCBI taxonomy): Eukaryota > Metazoa > Chordata > Actinopteri > Anabantiformes > Anabantidae > Anabas > Anabas testudineus. The sequence continues at coordinate 24,656,282 of NC_046612.1, read as the reverse complement.
CCCTATTTGACCATTTGAGAGCATGGTAATGATGGCTGCTGCATATTGGACTTGTAATGACAACAATCATGAATGTTCCGTTACAGTTGTGAAAGTTATGTGCAATAAAATCAGGATGTTAAGTGAAAAGATAAAAGAAGCACTTCCTGGAACCAGTGTCACACTGGACATGACCTTCTCTCTCTTGCATGTTGACCCATCCATTCTGTTCTCTTCTCTACACAGACGTCTGGCTTAATATATCATGTCCTTGCTTTAGACTTCAAATATTGATGCCTGTGTCATGGCTTTCTTTGTAGTTGATTGACAACCCCATGCATCACACACTAACAAAAGGGATGCCTTTAACATTAGTATTATACACCTGTGAGGATGACATAAAGACAAATGTCACCATCTGACATCATGGGAATTAGAACAAGCTGGACTAGAAGGCATATTTTCTTGGAAGCTACTGTGCATTTCAGCAGTATAAGACCTGTCCTTCTGATTTCAAAACAAGCTTAATTAGGCCTATCTGGATTGAAAGCCAACTTCCATAGCAACTCTCAATGCTCATTCAACACCATAAGCCACATTTGTGCTGCTTTTGCGCATGAAATAACATAGTTTCCCTGGGAACATGTAGTAACCATGTGTTTAATTACTTTGGAACACTAGCTATTGTATTAAAGAAATATATCTCACACACAATTTTCTTTTTTTTTTAACGTGTGCATCGTATTTATCAGTATGTATGTGTATGTATTGTTTGTTTCCTCTATTGATTGTAGTATCTGTGCTATCAGTACTGTCAAATGCACCTCTCATTCTCTACAAATGGCACTGTCTGTTCTCTGATATCAAAATAAAGACATGCTTTCATTTCATGGTTCAGGGAATATTCTATTCATTAGGGGGGAAAATGCAACAAGCTGCTTTTGTTTTTGAATGCAAATGAACACCCAGAATGAAAGGGCTTTCCAATTAAGTATGTTTGACATTCATCAAACATGACCTGGCACGGGATTAGATTCCCAGGTTGAAACTGTGCAATCGTTACCATGTGGTTCGTGAATGGGTTCCCAGAATTTTTAAAGAAAATAAGCTACTTTATGGCATTTAAGTGGCTGCGTTTTGCCTGTGGAGCCACGTTGAGGTTTTAGTTGGTTAAAAGGTGATGAATTTACAGTGTTGCCAGGTTGTCATTTTTGGATTTTACTGTGTGCTGGTGAGACAATCACCAACAACTTGCTGTGTGCCAGTGCAAAGTTTCTCTAGAGGTACACACCAGGCCCACACAGAATCACGAACCAGCTTCGATGATGTAATTACAGAGGTTTGCAGACACATGCAGGGTTTTGCGCCACCATCCACAACAAGCCAAACAGCAGGCCTTAATCCCCCTTCAGAACACTGCTCTGGGATGTCTGTTCTGGCTATTTTTGATGCTATAGGAGGCTGGTTCAACTGGCTCTAATAGACTAACGCTGTTACACAAGACCTCATTCCCCAAAATTAGTACGGCCACAATAACAACCTTTACAGGAAACATGCCCTATGCCAGGTTGGAATATAGCGCAGTGATCCTTTAAGTACAACTCCTGCATGTTTTGTCACTGGTGAAAACAGAGGTTGAATACATTCCCACTGAGTAAGGAAACAGTGAAGGTTAAAAAAGCCATATGGGCTTACATGATCGTTCGTGTGAAGGTTTGAGAGACAGGTCTGTCCGAGAAGCAGGTGTCCAACTAGACCTCTTCCTGTTGTTCGTCTGGTGTTATTGTCTCCCCTACTAGCTATGGTTCAGATTAGCTTAACTGACAGGCTTGTTTACATCCTGCCATAATTAAGCCAGGTGATGTAAGCGGTGAGTCATGGCTCATCTGCACCCTGTCATGAAAGAGCGAGACTGTGAGTTTTCACTTTGAGCTCATTGTTCTCACCATGATGTCCTTATCTTACCCTGGAAGAAACCAACTATTCTCTTGTACCTGGTTTACCTCCACAGTTTAAAGCTAATTTTATTCCCTCTTACATTTGATTTTAACCATGTAGCCCTGGAGTATAGGTATTTTATCATAGGGAAACAATTGGTTAGTTTATTGTGTTCCATGTTGAGATATTATAATAAAGAAATTAATAGCAGCATCTCTTTGTAAAACGTGTTCCTCCCTGTGTCATCAATTTTCACAAGGAATATTTCTTCTGTAGAAAGTCATTTCAGTCAAAACTGTCCACAGTGATGTCTTTGATTTAGAGTAACCGAGACACTGATTCTAGAAAGACACCTTGCTATTAAATTTTGTAAATGTAATTTTTAATATTGTGAGCACAACAAATTAGATTCCACTCACCTCTCTTGTATGGAGGTGACACTTCAGTGACCGGCATCTCAAAGCACAGACAAATTAAAGCTAAACTATCTGCTCGACTGAGAAAATGTGTTTTTATGTGATTTAACCTGCTAAGTGTAATATTAACTTTGCGTTGATATTAACATTTTATAATAGCATTCAATTTGTGTTTCATGCTTATGTTTTTCTTTAATTTTCCTTTTATTGATATGTTCAAATGGTTACAAAGGGTAAATTTGTTAAGTTGTGAACTTTAAACATTTTTCTACCATCAACCAAAGTCTATGTGTTATTAAAATTTGTGTATATTTCCAATTTTACAGAATGTATTAACATTGCTTTACAGTCAAGGTTAAAACAATCAACATTTCAGCATGGACTCACTGCTATGAGGAAGTCCTGGCCTGACCTCCTTCCAACAAACACTTTGTCGTTCTTAACACTACATGACCCAGGTATATCCTTTGTTTTGCAAAGAGGTGCACATTTAAAATGTGTAACCATCGGTAATAAGAACCTGTTGGCACAGCGTGTATTTTACAGCAGGCTGTAAAGCAAAGCTGCCATCCAGCCCTGCAACACAGCTACAAACTGTACACACACTTCTCATGTCAAAACATTCACTCATCTTGTATTTTTACTAAGAATAGGACTGGCTCTACATGGCTTTCACTGAGAGGAGGGAAACAAACATTGAAGAATAGATTGCACAGAAAACTGGCTTCATTTTACATGTGTTCAAGCATGTGCGTGCACACACACAAACACACACACAGCGCTTCTTCCTTCCTGTTGGTGGAAGTGTAAATCAGCCTCATAGGCGGACAGGATAGTTTGCATCCTGCACAACTATCGTACTGCGATTTTACAGTTGCCCAATAAAATGCTGGCACTTACTTTACAGTACTTCATGAACAGTGGGCTATGGCTGTGAGTTCATACAAGACTGAATACATTTTTATTACTACTCTCCATTTTTTACCAGCTATTTTTTTATTTCATTTCTCTTCTTTAGTTCCTCCATACCTCTCTTTTTCATTCCTCCCCCCATTCCTTTTTTTTTGTTTGTCATGGACTGATACTAATTCTTGCATTGCTCATTTTGTTGTTGCTATTATCTGGTTTATTGAGCACAGTGTCCACTGTGCACAATTCACACACATTTCCATAAAGCAGAGGAAAGGGGGGGGGATATTAGTGGTGCAGCAAATCACTCATGACTTAGGAAGGAAGAGGGGAGGGGAGGGGCAACGTTGGGCCTTGGGGTATCAGGACTCTTTACGCTTGTCCCATCTGCTTCTCTTGTTCTGCAGTGCCTGTGTCAGTCTGTGTAGAAGCTGCACGTTGATGCTCTCTCTCCTCTACTCCCTTCTTCTTGCACCTCAGCTCCTCCTTGGGATGCTTCTTCCCCCTTCTCTCCCTCTGTTTCTTCTCTTTCACCTCCTCCTCCTCTCTACCTCTGCATTGCAAACTCCAACATTAAATTGTGATAGATGAAGAGCGGAGGGCATTCATACAATCAATGACTTTAGTGTATGTGTCATTAGCCTGCACCACGCAGCCAGCGGTCAGCGTCATAAATCACACCATGATCGGCTGTCTGCCGTCCTGCACCGCAGCTGTGCAAACTGCATGCATTAGCCCACACCGGTGTAGCAACCCAAGCTGCTTACTTTAAAAGAAGTAATAAGGCAAGGGGTAAGGCGAGCTCCTTTGAGGAGCTTCCAGTTCATGTAAGATAACATGAAGTCTTTAGTGACTCAGTGAACTATAGCTGATGACTCAGCTGCATTCCATTATGTGTACCCCAACAGCCATGTAATAATGCAACTATGTTTCAGGGCATTTAGTGTATAACTGAATGCATTTTGTATATTTTTGAGTTAAGTCTTGTTGCAGTAGTAGACAGTGAGTAAAGCAAGCATATTGTCTGCGTTAACGTATATAGCAATACGACAACAAGGTAGAAACCTAAATGTAAATGGTTTTCTTCCATTCAATCAGCAGTTTAAATGCAGACATCCCATCTCTCCTGGGTGTTCTGGGAGTGTTCTGCACATAAGAGCACATATCATTTGCTTTTGTGCACAGGTTTCATGTAAAGAAAGTGACACCTTTAGCATTAGCAGTATATCATCATCAGCTGTGGTGCATGTGTGAGGCATTTGGGGTTAGTACAGAATGTAGTTCATTCATGTTTCAGACTTACCCATACCCCCAGTCTCAGCTCCCCACCTTTGGCATGGTGGAAAGGTGGAAACTGGAAATTAGGTTTTCAGAGGTGGGATGCCTGCAAATGGTACAATACACACTCCTGTCGGCCAATGTAACAAATCATATTCATATTCAACTAAGCAAGCTAAACCTGTTTAACGACAAACTCAAGACGAGGGAATTCTTGAAAGAACTGTCAGCAGAATATGATACAATGAATGTATTAATCTGTATTTTCAAATATAGAAGTGTTGGAAATGAAAAAAAAAAAAAAAACAATTTCCCCCCCAAACGTAGGATATATAACCATTGGAATTATAGAATGACCAGTCTATCTCAATCCCACATCCCAATGTTGCAAAGTATTTAAACACAACAACAACAACATTTTGATGAATGGGATTTAACTACAGTCCATTTTACTACTAATAATAATAAAGAAACAAATGCAAATGTTTATGTATACTGACTTTTCTTCAGGAGGCCTTCCCATGTAGCAAAGCCATGTAAAAGTTTGAGTTCATGGCTAGAAGACTGTGGCTAAAGGCATCATTAATCAAGGCTAGTGCTCAATTAATCAAAATAGGAGCGTCCTACTCCTGTGACCCTGCTATCCAAACCAGAACCTGGGTGTCAATACTATCCTCAGGGAAGCAGCCAGCCAGAACCGCTGCACCAGTCCGAGTCAATAGAGAAGCTCGAAGCTCAAGCTGTCCTCCCACACTGCTGTCCAGAAGTAGCAGTCACTGCCGTCGCCCGCAGAAGGACACTTTGCCAAGTTGAAAACACACAGAAAACCAGAGGAGGATCTGCTGTAGGTTGATAATAATAGCTATATTTTTCTGTTTATAAAAAAACATGTCTTTGCATGTGAACGTCTCCTTTTCTTCCTTGACCAAGTACTGGCTCCAGAAGTTCATCAAAAAACAAAAATATAATGAGGTAATTACTGTATGTGTGCAGGAATGATAGAAGCTGTGCTGGACATTATTTACTGTATGTGTAATGATGTTTTATAGTGCAGTGAAAGACTATAAATGAATCATGGCAGCATTGTGTGTACTTACTTATAAGCTTATAAAAACGTAAAATATGAAACTTGCCCATTTTGGGTTTTAAAGAATCTGAGCAATAGGTACATAGTTTATATGTATAATACATATGGGTACATAAGTGGATGTAATTGATTTGATAAACTTAATTCTACACACACTCACATACACTAACACAAACATGTGTATCTATCCACAGTCTGCACCGTATCTATTGGGATAGTTTTTTTTTTTTTTTCTTTCTGTGTCTTTCAAGTCCGTTTATCAAGGAGAAATAAAGTTTGTTTACTGGAGCCCAATTGTAAAAATAAAATACACAAGCTCTGCGGAATAACTAGCCAAGTGCATCTCTTGGGACGCACTCTGCATTTCATCTAAAGAAATTAAAAATAATCATCTATTTATGAACAAAGAAAAGACTTGTTCTTGCTTTCTGACTTAGTTTCACAGTTCTCTGTCTTGCAAGAATGTCTCAGCCTTTTTTCTTTGTGGAAATTAAGTGTAAGTCACTCATTTATTTGATATCCAGACATAATTTGATCTCTGAAGACTTGGGGAAGGCTGCTGATGAGAATGTCTTGTTTTAGCTCTCAACATCAAGGCGTTTCCAACAAAAGCTCAACTCCATCAAGACCTCATTAATATCTGCCTTCATTTAGAGAAAACTGGTGACCATGGCCGCCTGACGACTAACCTTGTTAGGGACTTGAACAGATTATGTTCACGGCTCTTGATTTACCAGACATATGTGTGTGTGTTTTTTTTTTCCTATGAATTCAACAGAACACACCCATCTGCTTGCAGTTGTGATAACTGATATATGCAATCTGCAGGAATTGTCAAATGTAATCATTTTTAGTGATTTAGTGATTTGTTGTGATGAGTCCAGTTTCCCTGAACTGGCTGCTCACTTATTTTATATAATATAACCCTGCAACATTATTTTAAATTATATGAAAAGAACTAGCGATCATCCCGCAGTACATTTCTCTTAGTTTGTCGTTGGGATTTTTGGTGAATATATTACTTTAATCTTCAGCCATGTCAGACAGCATGCCTTTGAATCTTTCCGTCCCCACTATCTCTTTCTCTCACTACCTCCCTTCCTCTCTCCAGTCCTGGGGTGATATATGGCCATTGACACCATTAGACAAAGGTATTATTAGCAGATTAGGCTGAGCGAGGGAGCAGGGATAGGGACACAGACCGGGGGCCATGTTTCTAGAGATGCCAGGCCTGTCGTTGGAATAACCCAGCAGTCCCCTTAACCACCGTCCCAATTACAGTCTGCATCGCACTCCACACACACAGTGGGTCATGGAGGACAGTGAATAAATATTCCCACATTATCTCCACTGGTGGAAGGGAGCAGAGAACAAGCGGGCCCACAGGGGATATGGCTGCCCCCATTGGCCCTCAGACTGGGAGCATTATGGGAAGCACGGAAGCAGCATAATGTGGGTTATCAGTGAAAATTTCTAACGCAGAATGGACCTGGTATATGAATCTATCTTCCAACCTGTTACTTTGAATCAGCTGGCAAAGTTTTTTTTTTTTAAATTCCAAAATGTCCTAATTTTAAACATCTAAGATCTCATTTGGATCGGATTACATTTTCTAATAACATAATGATGTTTTTTTATTCATAATGAAACTTGTTAACATGTTGATACCAAGTATATCAATACAATGTCTATGTATGGCTGAACAGGGCTTCATATGGACTTCCCACAGTCCTCCACTTGTCAACATCTTGTCTGAACTTTATCCAGCCATGAGTTTCTGCTCTCACAACCAGGTTCTAGAGATCTGCCTGACCCAGCTCATACTCTCCCATGTGAGACTCATACACGGCTTAACATTCAAACTTCATGGCGTGGTTTATCTCCTTGCAGTACAAGACACACATGAACAGATGTTTTGTGAACCTGGAAAGCAACAGGAGCACAGAGCCCATGTACATCGTAATGCCTACTTGTTGAAACCAACCTCAGTCTTACAGGGCTGTATACAGGCAGCACAGATGCTGTAGCAGACACACAGAGGCAGACAGCATGATCCAGACTTAAGTCAGTGTTTGATATTAATGCACATGCAGTATTACTGATATTCCTCTATTGTTTATCAAGACAGATACATACTGAGGTACCCAGTCTTACCTTTAAATGAACTACTTAAAGTATAATTTATCAGTGTGAAATATTGACATGAATATGGGATGCATAGAAATTACTAATAATCAGTTCAAAAGTTTTAAATGGTCATTGCTTTCATGGTAACACCAGGAACAATACAAACTCTATGAGAGGAGGTGAGAACACAAAACAGAACTGTGAGTTTACACAGTCATACTGTGCTAAGTAAATTTCTATTCTTTCCACAAAACATAATATCACTAATATGTGATCCTTACAGTACACACTCGGCTTTAGTAGTTTTGGTTTTTAATTATTTCAGAAATGACATTTTGTACTTACAAGGCTTTCAGCTGACAGCAAGAGTGTGAAAGTCTCTATTTCTTTCCTTCTCTCTCGCTCACTTTCTCTCTCTGTCCTTGTTTTGCTTTTATCCTTTTAGTCTTGAAGGAGCCTAATGAGCGTATGCACAAGGCCTCTCTCTCCCTGCCCTTAAATCAGTAATTGGTTTCAGCGCCGAGACTGTCAGGAAATTAACACATCACACAGTGACAGCTGTTCATTTTTTCTGCGGCATTCTTCGTCATGTGAATGGCCACTGATTTGCCAGTGAACATCACAAATGAGTGGTTGCTAATCAAGGGGCCACTCTCAAGGGCAGAGCACTGCCCTCTGCTTCCATTCTTTCTCTGCTTTAAGTATGTGAATAAGTAAGTAAAGAATAACTGGCATGTTGTGTGTGTGTGTGTGTGTGCGTGTGCGTTGCTGTGTATATGTGTGTCTTCCATTAGCTCTCAGGTAGCGGATACTTGGAAAGACTTAATGTTCCATAGGTAAACAGAACTTCAAAATAGTGATTCCATTCCTGCTCAAATACTGCAGCTTCAATTTTGCAGATGCTTCACACCACTTCTTCTTTCAGTATTTAGTACACAAAATCTTTACAGTGCCTCTTAAACATCCGAAAACCTTGTTAAACTGCAACTTTGCCATTTCCGTTCGGTCTCAATAACAACCGCACTCATACGTGCATATTCCATTTCATCATTATACATGTATTCATTTGTTAATTCAAGCTCATTCATTCTCAAACCATTCTCTTGACAGAGAAGCTCCTCATTGATTGGGTTTATTTGCGTGTTCACTTAGCCACTGATAAAATGGGCACTGCATCATTGTGATAGCATCAGTTAAGCACCTGAGTTCATAGCAAGGTTACATGAAGAGCTCTCTTTGTAAGGTGACTTATCAGTCATATATGTTTAGCAATTCACTGTTAACAAATCAACGGTCAGCCTAACTACAGTATATTGATTGAAGGAGATGAAACTGGAGAGAAGTCAAACTGAACCAAACTGACACAGATCATTTCCATACAGTTCTCAGCTGTTGTATGCTGAATACATTCTTTGACATATCCACTGGTCTGCTTTATGCTTAATTTATAGTACATATAGATAGTGATTACCTGTCTTCACAATCTATTTTCACTAAGAAGAGAATAAGATTAATGTGACAAGAAAAAGTATGTAAACCTTTTGGAATTTCATAGTTTTCTGCATTGATTTTTTATAAAATGTGATCTGATCTTCATCTAAGTCAAGAGTATTATTATATTATATATAATATTAATATATTTGTGACCAAAGAGTTTTGATATACTTAGGAATTCATCTCCCCCTTAATCACTGCAAGCTGCCCAGGGCCTGATCTAGCAAAGCAGGCCCAAATCATGATGTTTCCTCCACTGTACTTTACAATTAGGATCATTTTATGATGATATGCAGTGCCCTTTTTTATGCCAGATGTAATGCTGTGGGTTCTTTACAAAAAGTTCAATGTAACTTCAGTCCACAAAACATTTTGCCAATACTGCTGTTGGGTGTCAGTGTGTTTATTGGCAGACCTCAGGCATGCAGCAATGTTCTTTTTAGAAAGCAGCAACTTCTTTCGGGCTGTCCTGCTATAGACACCCTGCTTGTTCAATGCTTTACATACTGTAGACTCATGAACACAGATGTTAGCCAGTTCCAATGATGTCTTCAAATCTTTGGCTCTCTCTCGGGGGTTGTTTCTTTGCCTCATTGATGAGTGTTTGTTGTACTTTTGGGGTCACTTTCACTGGCCGCCCACTTCTTGGTAGAGTAGCCACAGTCCCAAAGTGTCTCCATTTGTAGATTGTTTGCCTAACTGTAGACTGGAGTCTTTGACATCACTTTGTAACTCTTTCTAGATTTATATAACTGATCAGTTCTTCACCATAGATGCTCTGAAAGCTCCTTTTGGTGAGGCATGGCTCACATACGTGTATTTTTATTATGCAGAGCAAACTCAAAAGGTTTGGGTGTTTTTGTCATTAAAGTAGCTCTAGTTCACAACCTCAAAATAATTGTAATCATAATTTTCTTCCAGGTGTGCCAATTACCGTTTTGGAGGTCATTGTTCTAAGGGTTCATGGACTTTTTCCACTAGCACTATGAGGTTTAATTGTTGAATCAAGACATAAAAGATCAGGATTTTGTTATGTTATTATTTTAGGCACATTATATTTGTTAATACTTCTGACTGAAAGATCACATCACAAATTAATGCATAAAAAAAAATCAAATTCTGCATAAATGGTTCATATACTTTATCTTGCCAATCTCTCTCTCTCTCTCTACATATATATATATATATATATGTGTGTGTGTGTGTGTGTGTGTGTGTGTGTGTGTGTGTGTGTGTGTGTGTAAATGCAACATACAAGTAAGTAAAAACTTTTATTTGTGGTTTTCTAATCTTTCATTTTTCTTCTATTGTTTAAATAACAATGTGTGTGTGTGTGTGCTTGTCTCTTTTTGTGCACTGTGTGCACGAGCACATGTCTCAAACAGAGTGAGAGAAAGTGAGAGTGAATTCAGGACATCTTATAAATCCTTCAAAAACTACAGCTGGATAATAGCCCAATTAACCTTTTCATTCTTCCCCACTCGTCAGCGAAATCCTTGCCCTCGTTCTATGTCTTTTTTTTTTTTTTTTGTAATAAAATGAACTTCTCTTTCTTTCCTCACATCCTTCTCCACTTTCCCAGATCACAGCAAAACGAAGGGTGCTTGACCCTTCACAAAATAGGGATTCCTACAAATGTACAAAATAACCAGGTTTTATCCCCTTGATGTGATTTGTTACCCTAACATCTCCTCTCTTTGTCTGCACTGACCTTATTTATGAGGGTGACTTAGTGAAGGACCAGCGCCTGGATTAGAGTGCAGAGTGTAGAGAGGTAGTGCAAGGTTAAAAGGGCTACAGAGAAAAGATCCAAACGTGAGGACACTTGAGGGAGGATAGGGAAGGTTGTTGGTGACGGCGGCAGTGCCTAAGGTACAGCACCCTGTGCTACAACATGGACTTACAACAATACAACCTGGATAAGTGCAGTGACTTTAATGCGTCTGTAAATTTTCTGTCCCTGTCTTGTCATTAAGATAATTTATTAATATAGTATTATCTTAGTCCTTTTAGTTACCTATGGTTCTGTCTTGTTTGAATGACTGTAAGTGATTTTTTGCACTGCTCTTACAACATGTTGTCCATTGCTGTAGACCTTTAACGTTAAATGGTTGATTCACCCAATATACAAAAATAGGGTTTTTGCCAGTACTGTGGACACCACTCTGACACTTCATTGCATTAGCGTGGTCCTAGAAACATTTGAATCAGTTGAGGACTTCAAAGGCGGCCAAAATAGTGGCCTGGAACCACCAAAGGGAAAAAAGTTTGTGTAATTTGATTGTGATTGAGTGATTTTTAAGTATTTTGATGAAACCATTTGTAGATATACAGTACTGGACCTGAGCCGTTGTCTATCTGATAAAGCACTACAATATAGTGACTAATTCAACTTAACTAGTAAAACTGAACAATCTTGATTCTACTTGAAATAACTGTAACATTGTTGAATTGACATCATTGGGGCTGTATTACCCAGCTTCTCCAGACCCATACAGAGTTACACACCTATATACAACACTATCTAATGATCAGTTAGCTTTAGAAATACATAAACTTGCATTGGCAAAAATAAGGTGCAATTGGAATATAGTGCTTTTTGCTGATGATGAACCTCTGTACCCCCATGGATAGTCCATTAAAAAACAGAATTGCTTGTAGAAATGTCATGACTAAGTGACCGGAAACTTTTAAATGGTTGTGTAAGTAAAGTGCATCCAAAGAAATACACCATAAACACATATAATACAATTAAACTGTCATTATTTACATTCGTTTAACACATGCATATTTCCTCACACATACAGACACTAAATTCACACACCAAAATATGAAGTGGAAAGCAAGGTCAGTTTGTGTCAGTTAGTTTGCTCTTCTCTGTGTCTCCCAGTCCTACACTGTCACCTTGCTCATCGTTACGTCCAGCTCCCTTTTTCTGATGTCAGCTCGCCATGCCACCAACCAAAATAAATATCCTCATTAATGCACTTCCACACCAGAAAAATCAACGCATAATTAAGAGTTTTCACTGGAGAAAATTACTGGGGATTTGTTATTTTGATATCAGCACTTCACACCCGCCTGCAATATTGGAACAAGTGTGTGAGATTTTATTTTTCTTTTTTTTCTTTTCTCCTCAAAATTCCCAAAGGGCATTTGCCTTAATTTTATCTTTGTGTTATTATGAGATCACAAGTTTACTTTACTTTCTTTGTCAGCTGCTCAAGTGTAGAGAGATACATGTATATAGTAGGACAATAATGCATGTTCGGTTTGTTTGGACAGGTTAACACGCATGATGTCTGGATACAAGGAGAGACAAACAAATAAAAAAAGAAAAAAGCAAATGCTAGCTTTGGGAGAATAAATCAGGCTTTTCACATTATTCCCTCAGGACTTCATAGTTTGTGCATGTGTGTGTGTGTGTAGGTGTGTTTGTGTGTGTGCGTGCTTCATCTGAAAACTGTCAGAGGATACAAAGAAGTCTATTTGGGCCTTCTCTATGTGTTTCCGTTAGTATGAAAATGTGTTTGCATGTGTGAGTGGCACCCAAGGGGTAGAAAATACAGTTATAGAGGAAAAAAAGGAGAAAAGCAGGAAGAGACAAAGAAACAAACTGTGATATTTCTTGATTTTGACAAGCGCCCTGCCAAGGTGAAATTGCGTCTGATGACTGTGCCTCTTCCCACGTTGCCCTGTACATGAAGTTAGTGTTGTTTTCAATCTCATCTCTTTTCAAATGTGGCACAGGGGCTGCGCCGAGAGGTGGCTGGCGTGCCTGGCGTGTTGGGTGAAATTGGACTGCCTCTCCCCATTATTGTAAACATCATCCCACCAGACAGGCAAGCGGGTCGCGGGGACGCAAGATGACGGGGCCTTGCCTGGAAGAGATCTGCTGAAACACATCCATTAAGGCCCAAACTATTTTTGATTTACATGTTGAGACTCTTTAAAACTGTCACATCCACTGCCTAACACCCCCCACCCCCAATCACACACACACACACACACACACGATCTTCTTCGCTGTCCCAACTCACACACACACACCAACACGCCTGCCTGCATGTGATGCAAAAAAGAAAAAAAAAAGCGATTGTTCTTTTCTTTCCTTTCCTCTCCCGCTCTGTTGTTCCCCAGCGAGAAAAAATCTCCTCTTTCAGGATCAAGGGCAAAATAGCAGAAGCCAACCTCAATAGTCTGGTAAATAATAGGTAGCCAATCGCATGTGTTGGTGTCTACCTCATTACAGTGTATGCAGAACTTAATGACCTTAACGTCAGCACAGCCTGCAATCATCTGTCATGGCAGCAATTAATTTCATACAAGGCCCAAAATGGTGGCAGATCATTTAAAGTTTCTCAAATCACGCTGTAATTTATATAACGAATGGGAAGAAAAAAAAAAATGCATATATGACAAATACCATATAATGCTAAACAGACAACAATGAAAAACATTCATTAAGAGTCGAGGACAAAAAAAAAAAAAAAAAAAAAGAGTGGAGAGCAATTCCAAGGTTGAATCATAATTAGGAGGCTTAAAAAGCTTAAAAGCTAGAATATATTAACCTTAACTGTAACAGGCAAAACAATATGAGAACAATAAAGACACAAGGATGTGCACAATAATTATGACCATATTCCAGTAACACCGCTGTGCAAATAATTATAAAATAATGGTATTATTGCTTTAGCATTTTAACACATGGCAAAAAAAAAACAAAACAAAACAGAAGATCAAACAAACCCTTTACAGACAAGATATTTCTAATAGAGATTTGACCTAATTAAAAAAAAAAAAAATAGTCAACTATGCTGCATTGCTTCCTAACTGTGTTTGAATATTCTCTTAATAAAAATGATTGAACTTGTTGCTGTGGGCCTGATAAACTTGTGGATTTATTTATTTATTTTTTGAATCACTCCATTTTCATGAAATTCCCATTTTCTGTGAATTTACTGATGTTACGGCTTCTCCTACAAATATCTCAGCAAGATGTGGCTGTCACCACTGGGCAGAGTCATAAAGCATGGAGCAGTAACAGGCTTTGTATGGACACAGCATACTGTAAGTCATGTACAGTATGAGCTGAATGATAAGACTGTGCAGCTTCTCTCTGGAGATAAAATTTACAGCAAGGGCTGTTAAACAATTATGAAAGTGATCTGTTCTTTCTGCACACATAGGTAAGAAATCTTGTTGATATGATATATTTATGTTTATCTACTCTCAATAATAGATTATTATTATTGTTATTATTAGATTTTTTATAAAAACTAAAACATATGCATATATTTTAAAGTCTAAACAAATAACAAATGCCTTCATAGGTTCATAGTATTATTTGTTCTCTACAGTTCTCTCAGTCTACAGCAAAAAATAAAAAAGAAAGTAAAGGCGAGGAAATAGATATTTCATAAAAGCTCTTTAAGTACATATGATGTCAAGTATTACCACAATCTAAAGATCTATGATTAGGTTCTTTTTTGCTAAATAAGAGTATATTAGACCATTTATCAAGCAGAGAGGAAATGGTGACGCGTCTTCTGCCTTCCATTCATCATGATTACTGTGGCATCAGTCCTAGTTTGTGTTCTTAGGTCATGATGTAGCTGCCTTGTCTGGATATGTTGGATTTTAAAGGCAAAAGGTTGGGGAAAGTCTCTCTGGCATATTTGACTGGCACATCATAAGGTCAATGTGTGGAATTCATAAATGGGGAGATATGTGAACTCAGTGTGTGTGTGGGTGGGTTGGTGCATGTTTTATTTTTAAGTAATTTAACTATTTACCATTTTTAAATTGCCATTTTGTAAAGTATAGTAGAAAATTATGTATTGCACAAATTGCATTGCAGGATTATATGTTGCACAATGCTATTTGTAGGCTCTAATTTACATATGCATGCAGTTCCCCTTTGTCTTTAAAGAAAGTGCTTATACTTCTTATTATAAAATGGGAAGCAAATGAATATGAATAAATTATTAGGATAAAATTAGATAAATCACTCAGAATACATACAGGCAGTATCCACATCTGCCCTTTCTTGGGCAAATCCAAACAATTTGCTGGCAATTTCTATGTCTTTATGGTATAAATGTCCTAAAATTAAGAAGAGTTTTCCACAGATCTCAGGAGCTGAAACAAACAAACTTTAGGCCAAAAAGTGACAATTGACCTTGAGACCTTATCATTATTTTTGCATCTGAATGTCTTGGACACTTGGATGAAGAGAGGAAAAGAGCTGTCAGCTCTGACATGGGCATTAGTTGATTGGACAACACTTGACATGTAGGCAGATCAAGTTGGTCTTCTGCACTTCCTAACAATGATATCACTCAAGAAAAGACAGAACAAACTGATTTATTAGGTACCAGTGGAATCTGTCATATTGTTTGGCCAAGTTGCCACAAGACTCTACATTTGCATAATCTGACAGTGACCATCAGAACCTGGACGTTACGGGACATCATGGTGCTTGTGGACTGGCAGACCAAGGGGGAGGTTTCTACTTTAAAGAAAATGGGAAGGAAGGCGTTCTTTGGTTATTGGATTCAGTTGTTCAGTATTAGAAAGTTTATGGCATGGTATTGGACAGCGGACTCTACCTTATTATTAATCCTCATAGTCAGGAGGAATTATGCTGATTCATTCATTCCTGTTTGTGGGACACTGAACCTACTCTGCCAAAAGTGAACGTGTTCAGAGGGAAGAGTATGACAAGCAGATTGGTGTGGCATTACACATAATACAGGCATTTTACCAGATTATTGTGATGAAGATGGTGTTAAGCAGAGCAGAGATGCACAGCCTGAACACAACAGGACAAAATATGTTTCCTTGGTAGGAGGAGTAGACTCATACTTAAAGTAAAGACTTCAAATATCCTGTAGGAGTAAAGTCACTGCTCTCTCCTGTAGAAAAAAGTCAGGAAGTTTCATCATTAAAGTAATGTGAAAACACATTTTAAAAAGCGCTCTTCATAATTTAAGGTCATGGGAGCAATAGCAAAGGTTTTTGGTTCTTGTGCCCATTGAAAAGCAACTGTTGCTCTGCTGGCAGCTAAAACAAATGTTATTTTTTATGATGCACATTCGCCAAAATTAAAAACATTAGGTTTTAGGCATTAAAATCTCAGGTTGTTGTTTGAGCAACACATCATCAAACTAGTGTGGGAGATGTATCCGCACAGCTGCAGGAATGCATATAGACAAAAACACACACAGTGCTGGACGGTGTTGATCCATTTTTGATCTTGATTATCTTGATCTTAGTATCCACCAACCGTGGTTCAGACTCCATTCACACTCACAACCACATGCACACCCACACATACAGTACAGGTCAGTAGCTGTAGCGATTCCTTCAATGCCAGCACATTTCACAACCAAGCATGTTAATTTTTCACCAACAACAAAAAGGTACTCTTTCCTCCTCTCATTTTCTGTTCCATCTCTGCCCTTTTGCACGTATCCAGCTCGTTCACGGACAGCTTTTTGTGCAGTGACAGATGCAAGACACAAAAATACAAATCAGGTCTTTCAAATCGCCTGAACAGGACTTGCCAGTATCAATCAGTTTACCCGCCGCTCGTCCCCTATGGACTGTGGCAAAAACATCCATCTCATCGGTGCAGCTCGCAATGATGACGGCCACAGCATCTTCAATCTGCAATGCAAAATTAACCTCGGTTTAATATAGACGCAAGGGAGGAAGGAGGAGAAGGAGGAGGAAATACTGGTTTGTGTGTGTGTGTGTGTGTGTGTGTGTGTGTGTGTGTGTGTGTGAGCGTAGAAATGCAATGAAATACCATGTGTTTCATTCCATTACTTGTTTCTGCCGTCCTTGAAGGCGTCCTGATCTCACACACAATATAATAGCAAGTTATGAATGACAGCTGAAGAGTCCAACTGCACAGACGTGAAGGGGAAACTTATTTGTGAGGTTGCGTGTATCTGCTTTACCGATGTATGTGTCCGCGCAGATGCAAAGGAGAAAGATGTTGAGCCATCATCCCGGGCAAAAATGACTTCCTCTTTGATGAAAAGGGCTGCCGAGGGTTTGCCGTTGTGTGGAGAAGGGAGGATTTGAAATTGTCTCCCAGTGATTGTGATTGCCAAGCGCCGGGGCAGGCCATTATATCAGTGAATCTTTGTTAAGCAGCCCCTGAGAGTGGCTGACAGCATAATTAATCTTACCATATGAACAAAGGGACCCACTCAATAGTACTGAGGACGCTTATTAAAAAAATACTGAACACACGCTCAACCCCAACCCCACCCCCACACCACCACCTCTGTTTTGCCCCGGCTTCCTTTTTTTTTTTAAATAGGAGAAATGCAGAGATGATGGTGGTAGGAAAAGGTGGCGTCATTATCTTTTTGTTTATGATTTTTTTTTTTTTTTTTTTAAAGGGGATATGATATGAGGATGTGGGGGGCAGGTTGGTTAGGTGGAGGAGGGGGCAGCACCTGGCAGAATGATGGATCATTCTGCACGACAGCGAACGATATTAAACAATAATAGTATTTATGTGATACCGCCAACCAAATAGTTTTAATTAGAAAATTTAGATTAGCGCAGTCGTTCTCCTAATGTAAATTTTCTGCAATGGGATGAGGTGATAACATGGTTGTGCCACATCCCACACATACACACACACACACACACACACACACAGGAATACCCTACAAAAAAGAAATAAATTAAATAAATAAAAAAGTGATGTAGGAACTGATTGTTTTCCATATTAATAATGATAATTAATGATATGTGTACATACTCCAATAAGTTAGTGTAACCGCACTTTTTCCAATTAGCTTGCTTCTGTAGCATTAGAGTTTGGCAGTTTCACTCACATTGTGAACCCCGCAAAAAAAATATAAATAAATAAAAAAAAAACGTTGGAGTGTGAGAAACACACAAATAAGTTCAAACAAGAAATAATGCAACAGAATTATTTGGGGTTAAACTTCTTTTGATTGTCTAGTTATATATGTATGTTGAACTTTTCTTAAACAACGTAAAACCTGAACCTTTTATTTTTACAAAGACACTTGATGTGCCTGTTTTTGAAATAAAGAATGAGAATGTCATTTAAAAATAAAATAATTTGACTTACTTACTAAATGCCCTGAAGATTGAGAAACTTTGCCATATTACTAAACACACAGGTTCTACAACTAGTATTAATAATGACTTTTTTTAAGTATCTCAGTAAAGAAAATAGACAGTGAAAATGAACCAGTAAAAAAAAAAAAAGGGGTCACTTCTACAGCATTGGACCATTTCTTCTGAATAATGTCAGCTATTGAATGCACAATAAAGATTTCTCCCAGAAACACTAAGTCTTTCTTCCAGCCTAACATGTCAGTGCTGATGTGAACTTCTCTTTCCTGTTTCTTTCACTTCCTTTACTTCTTCTTCTCCTGATTTTAAATGTCAAAGTTTGGTAATATGTCGAATTGAAAAAAAAAAAAAAAAGATTCCCAACTAATTAATGGCTGAGATCACTGTCGTAGAGTCAGCTTCTGTACTGGAGACACTCGTGTATGAAACGGTGAGAATATGAAGCAGTGCTACGCAGATAACCTATGCAAACCTTCAAAATCAAACTTAAAGAAAAAGAAATCCTGTGTGTGTACGGTGCGTATAGTGGCCCCACATTGGCCACATGAATGCCAGTTGAGTGTCAAAGTGTCCCTGGTGTCAAACCTTCAACTCTCCAAAATAAACCCCAGCACCAGCTAAAGTTGCACAAGCTGGTGCACGCTGCCCAATTTGGGAGGGCTGTGTTTACTGCAAGTGCATCCAGCAAAAAAAAAAAAAAAAAACCTTGTGCCAAATCAATGTCAAATCAATATCTCTTCATTCTGATTGAATTGTGAACCGCCTTTGGTGAAATTAACCACAGTCCTGTAAAACAAATCCCTTTTATCCACTCTCTGTGTCTCTCTCTGGGGCTAAACTGATCTTGGCCCGGCTAACAGTGGGGTGGAGTAGTCTAATTCATCAGAAACAGGTCACACACACCCCCCACACACACACACACACACTCGCCTGGCTATTAGATCATTTCTGCAACCACAAAATCACTTTAATATATTCCCAGTGCTACTTTTGAATATTAATAAAATATCAATTATTAATTTTGCCTTTGGCATGGCACAATATACTAGCTTTAATTAGTGTACTGTACTCTTTCACAATTAAAAAATAATTGATGTCCATACATGTGGGCATTTTGCTGTGATGATCTTTCTTGTTGTTGTCAACAGACCGGGCGGTGAGATGATGTGGGCATTCTTACTTCTTCGTCTTCTGCTTCTTGTTTGCAGTTCAGATACACTTTGGGGCCCCGAAGCCATCAAGTCCCGTTTTGATAAAGCACAACATCAAAACAAGATAATGAGACAGATTTGGGGCTTTAAAAATTGGGTGGGGGATGGAGGGGTCTGTAGAAGGAAAAAGGGACGCTGATGAGAAGGAAAAGATTCTGTTTATGTGCAAAGTTGCAATGATGCTGATATTTAGATGTGCTGGCCTGACCTCACCAATCACCACCAAGATGATTATCAACATGGCTTCTTTGGCTTTTAAATGAAATATAAAAACAACATGCAGCATTTGCAATTGCATTTATTTGCTGACCTTATGGAACTTTTAATATTCTAATATTTGTTCACATGCAGGATGAGGAGGCCACATGCCTTTATTTGGCTTTTTAGCATCTTAGTTTGTGATTCTGCCCCTTCATCTCTCTCGGTTTTGCCTTTTAGTGTGCATCCGGCTCGTGTGTGTAAGAGGATAGAGTGTGTGTATGTATCCTCTGCATGGTGAAGTGGCAGATGGAAGTGTGAGAAGCAGGAAATCTGCTCCTGTCCATGTCAGTTCTGCTCCACGAAACTCTGATGACTGAATAATAATCCTCCCAGTCTGTCTGCTGCTCTCTGCGCTCTCTTTTCCTTCCTTCTACATCTTCTGATTGTGTTTTTAAGGTTTCTTCTGTCTGGAGGTTTAATTTGTGCCAGATCCTGCCCAATCCATTTAACTGAACAACACGCTGTGTAAGTAGCAGGTGCATTCAAGTAACTTTGGTAACTTTTTTCTCCCTCAAACCACCAGTTTCATAGGAACCTTTTTATAAGTATTTATTATAATAATTATACAATATATCTCTATAGATAGATAGATAGATAGATAGATAGATAGATAGATAGATAGATAGATAGATAGATAGATAGAGAGAGAGAGAGAGATAGATAGATAGATAGATAGATAGATAAGAGGCATAGGAAGCAGTATGCTTCCATGAAGAATAATGTTAGCCAGCTATTTACAGAAAGCTGTGATAAAGAAGTGCAACATGTCCAATCCTGAGGACTTGGAAACTACCAAGCAAAGACTCACAGCCTTGGCTAACCGCCTAAAGTCGTGCACCAGACACACAGAAGCCAGGAGAATAAAGTAGATGTTCTCCATTGAACCATTCAAAGTGTCCGCTCAGTGGCAGGGTACTGGCATGAGAGCTGATCCACCAAGGCTGGAGACATTTTTTTAAATGAGCATATGGGAGAAAAAGGCATCACTTAACAACAACAAATGCTCAATAGTGAAGACCACAGCTACCTCCCTGAACAGGATCCAGCAACTGTCACAATGATAGATCCCAGAAAGAATGTAGCACCAAGAACTGGCCTGACATGAGCCACGTCTGCTGGCAAGAAGACGTAACGTTACTCCAACTCTCAGTGGTCTGGTTTGATAAAAAAAAAGAGAAAAAAAAGAAACAGTTACTTTGCACTCAATTATTTACCTTTACATAAAATCCCATTTTCTCTAACCATCCAAGTCCACCCCACGAAACCCTCGACTCACTTTCCATTAAATTACTGAAAAACAAATCAGTTAGTTTAATTAATTTACAAAATGCATCAGAACATAATCATAACATAATAGTGTTTGCTAGAAAAACATAATCACATGTATAGTTTAATTCCATAGAAACATAACTGCAAAGGATCAGCAAGTTTACACACATTTTGTATGAAATGTACTTAATAGATATATGTTCCTTGTTTAAGTATTAAGTAAAGTGAAATGAATGTTCAAAGGAGTTTGCAGCTCTGAACATCAAGCAAACAAGTGAACTCACTCTGTATCTACAGTCTTTTTATCGTTACCTTTCTAAAACACACTAAATTCTTTTTTGAATACTTTATTGATCCCCATGGGAAATTATTGAACATAATGGCCCTACTTCAGGGTTTCAATGTCAAGGTCCACATAACATGTGACCAGGAGCAACGGGGAATTAAACCCCTCAGCCCCGGAGTTCATAGAAAAAAGCTGCCAAAATGTTTTATTAATCTTTTTAATAAAAATGAAAAAAACTTTATTGATCCCCTTGGGGAAGCTGTTGACTGTGGACAGTGAGCCAGTACACGTGGGTGCTGCTACATGGTGTCTGTATCTTGTGCAAGGACTGACCCTGCAGTTCATGGGTGGCTCTACCAGCTGAGCGTCAAAGGTATAAAAAAATAAAAATGCTTATATAATAATATACTAATATTTTTTTCTTCAGGCATGCGTGCAGATTTTTCTTTCAGGCAGTTCTACCACATCAGTTGGTTCAAGCCTCCAACTCGCTCAAATATAAATTCTTGTGCTCTTTTTCACATGTTTCGAGAGGAAGAGAGGAAGAAAAAAAGGAAACAGGACCAGAGAATTTATAACACAGGCAAATCCAGGAGAGGAAGAAGAGAGAGCGTCCACAGAAAGAGAAAGAAAGTTTCAAAGACTTCCTTAATGGTGTTGGCATGAGATTTGAGGGTTTAATATTGCATGCGGTTGGATTTTTTTTTTTTTTTTTTTTGTGCAATTGACCAACATGACATGCCTAACTGTATAAATGGGCTGTTTTATGATGATAAGATCACTGGCTAATAAGATATTTATGTGACATGCTGACGGATCCATCTCCTCCCTTCGCCGTCCTGCCATCTTCACGCTTCGCCAAGCCGGTGAGGATCAAACGCAAATTCTCCAAATGGGGTCGTTAAATGGAGAGGAAATTTAATAAATTAATACTTTAATACTTTTTTTTTTTGAAAGGATCTAAAAGAGAAGGATGGGAGAGAGAGAGAGAGAGAGAGAGAGAGAGAGAAGGTAAAGTTTTTAGTCCTGACAAAAAAATCCAGAGTAAAGAGAGTGTTTAGAATCTTTTTGTTTTTGTTCTTCAGTCATCCATTTTGTTTTATCCACAACTCTGTCAAGATGTCTATCTGTATTTACTGGGTGTCACTTGCAAAATGTGACGCCTTTTCTACAATGTCCTAAATGAGGATATTGTAGTTTTGTATCCGTAGGGTAATGATGTTGCTGTAAGATACGATATCACAATATTACATGCAAGAGTTAAAGCTTCAGATTTGAACTGTAAATTGCACAAGCACCTCATGAAGCGAAGAAGTTCCCAAGCAAAGATGTATTGTGTATGTAAGAGTCTGTATGCTCCTACGGCCACGTATCATATGCTTGTATACAAACATCCTCCAGAGTGAAGATATCCAGAGGGCCCAATTAGCCGGAGACACGAGTTAGAGAGCGAGAGAGAGAGAGGAGAGAGAGAGAGTCGGCGTGTAGCACTGTGACAGACTGTGCTCTTTGTCAACTGCCAGACTACAGGCCGCCTGTCAGCTCCTGCATGGCATCCATAGGAACTCATCAGACATACAGTACAGTACACACAAGCAAGCGCGCACACACACTCTGAGAGAACATGGCCATGCTAATTAGCCTAATGCTGGCAATGAAAAAGGCCTGACATGCTAACGTCTTCGGAGTGATGCAAGCAGTGTAAACACAAGTACGACGCCCTTTGACCCCATCTCCTGTGTGCAGACTCATTTACACATATGCATGACACCTAACACACACTTCAAGCCTACTCAAACACAAAAATACCTCCCACACAGTGTTGTGGCGTTAAAGGAAGAGATTTCTGACTTTTGAATCCAGTCTTAAGACAAAGAGGTACTTATATATAGATTCACAAATTTCTTGAGCCGCTGTGTTGTTGCATTCAATATATAATTCAAAGTCGAGACCCATTTGAAAGTTCAGGAGTCCAACTTAGTTAAATCATCTCAGTGTCTTTCCAAGTTCCAGCATATTTAAGTCAAATTTAACTTCTTTTTTTTGTCATTGAGACTCCTAACATGCTTCAATTTAAAATGTAATCCCACAGTATAAGAGCTTTTTTGGTGTGAACCAACAACCTGTACCCAGTTGCATCACTGCAACGTGGTGGAAGATCAATTCCACTCAAAAATGTTACATCATATTATTGGTGGTACTTGTATTGTAATCATGATTAAAAGAGGGTCTTTGTCTGAGCAGAGAACATTAAAAGGCTCATTAAGAACATAATTCAATCCCCACTTTGTGCCCAGCATTAACTTCAGGTAGCAGCCTTGGTTGACATGATTGTATCAGCTGCAGCTAATTGTATTAATTCTGCAATGACTAAAATGAAACACTTGCTCTCATCTGGTCAATGCGCTTTCAGGCAGCCTGTGTCTGCAATCCAAACAGTGTTAATAAAAAAAATAAATAAAGAAATAAAGAACATACACACAAAACAAAATACGGAAATCAATAAAAACAAATCAGTGATGACTTTTCTCTGAGGAAATGATCCTGGTGAACTGCATCCCATCAATGTCAGGAGAATCTTAATGTTGACATTTGGGGCGACATGTAGCTCAGTTGGTTTGAGTCGTCGTCTATAAACCCCAGGGTCGGTGGTTTGAATCCTGGTTCATCCTGGCTACATGTCGAGGTGTTCCTTGAAGAAGACACCCCACAGTTGTGCCGTCATCTACTGCAGCTGTCCAACATTTCCCCAAGAGGATCAATAGAATATGTCATCATATATTTTATGAGGATCATTGAAGAGTTTTAAATCTAAGTACCTGGACTACAACAGTACTTCAACGTGTTTCACTTTCTGTTTCTGAACATGAGTCTGTTTTTCACTCAAACTGCTGTGTTTCTGGTTTCTCAGTTGACAACGCGGGTTACACACCTGAATACAGTTTTTGATTCTTTTTAGATTTATTATGTTGCAGCAGTTGAAAGTGATACATGCATGCCTTAAAATGCTTGTACAGGGACAGTTTTAGTTTCTTGGACTAATCTCTTCCTTGGTTTCCTGAGCAGCTTATGCGTGCATGGACTTTTATTCGTGGTTCCTTGTGACTGCACCATTGTTTGTTACCTATCAGCTCCGTTCTATTGGTTCTGCTCACCTGGTAATGTCTGATGTTGGATTTTTAGCGAGTTTAAAAACTAGTCTCTCAGTAGAAATCCATGAGGTTCTTTTGCTGGGTGCTTTTGCCTGGCTGTCAACTTCAGAGTTTGTCATTAAACTGCTTATACTTACTCCTGGTGGGTAATCTTGTGCTGTTGCATCTGAGTCTTAAAATACACATTTTGTTACATATAAATAAATGTATTTGAACCAACAAGTGTTCTGAATAGAGTACACTGCCTTCATTTTTTGGGATTATATGTAAAAACAGGAGAATATCTTACCTAACATGTCCACTACAGGAGCATCGGTTTCAGCTAAATGAGTCATCCAGTCAGCTCCTGCCCTCATCCTCCCAGAAAATGTGGCCAGTGATCTGTCTACCCATGAGTACATGTAGTCTGCCTCAGGTCACACGGGTAAGTTCAACTTTACACATTGTTCACCACCAGGTACCATGCTGCTTCCAAACTGTAGTGAGGTCAGCCATGTTGATTGTTTACATTTGGCCTCATTAGTTGTAAATGGAACTCAAAATGTTCAGCTCTCAACTTCCGATGTGCATCGAATGCAGCATGAGTACTCGGGTTGTTGGTGTGCTCACTGGCTGTCACCTGCTTCTGCTATCTGGTTATTATGATGAAGGAAGTCTGTGATAAAGTAGATATAAGATAATTAGAAATGTCCAAACTGAAATTTGAACATTTTGGAAAATGACGTTGACGTTGTGACTTGTTGCACACACACACCATGGTGGAACACTTTTAGGTGAGCATGTGAAGGTTTCATAAGATCAGAACGTGAACTCATTCAAGAACACACAGAAAAAAGGTAGTTTGTCAGGGCAAAGGCACCTGTTCTAGTTTTTCCTCTTAACACACATGTACATGCGCACGCAAGCGAACACACACATACTCCTTCACACACCCTCTCTTTAAATCTCAGAGGAGCTGCCTGTGTACTCTATATTTATTATCCAGGGTGGCACTGTTGATAGATGAGATACCTACTCAATTACAAGGGCACAACATTGCCTTTCGAAGCTGATAGGGTGAAAAACTGGCTCCTTTCTTCTTCCCGTCGTTTTTTTTTTCTGTCCCTCCATCCAAAAGTGTGATATACAACAATGTTGGGGGATACATCTCTCCGACACACTGAAATGCCCTGCAAGCCTGAAAGCCCATCACCATACAAAGGACGGACGCAAACAGGTCAAATAGGCGAGAGGCAGTGACTTTTTTTTCAGGGTGGTATCCATTGAAGAGGGATTTCTTACTGCTGCGTATAAAGCCACGGCATGGGAAGGGAACACACATGGTATACACACTGACTGAGTGTGGACAGAGTGCAGCTGCAGCCAGGGGGGCCCACATAGGCATTAATCTCCATCCAGCTGAGATTTGTGAAGCTGAGAGATTGAGAGGAGGCTGATGATGCCGGCTGTTTCTAGGCGGACTTCTTGGAAGCTTGGTGTTGAGCTATGTTCTCGAAACCAACCGGGTGGCGGGGCATCAACATGTAAAACGGTTGTAAATTTCCATTAGGCTCAATCCATCACCACAGGATGGGCGAGAAGGAGCAAGGGACGGAAAAGGAGAGACACAGAGGCAAAGAGAGCAGAAGAAGGGGAGGAGGGCAAGATGGTTATTGAGGACGCGGTGCGACAGTGAGCGGGCTGCTCTGTCGTAAGCTGTGGTGAAGCTGGTTCCTGCTCCTCCTCTCTGACAGATTCCTATTTAAGTGACTGTGAATGCAACAATTCCACAACTAATTTGTCAAGCCATGCACAGCTGAACTGGCTCTGAACCCAGCTCTCCCACTCACTCTCTCTCTCTCCTCCCACTCTCTTGCTCACTCGCACCCTTGCCAGCTACGCACACACACACACACACACACACACAAAAGAAAATGTATGTTGTATATGTATAGATGCAAACACACTACACAAACATCCCCTTACTGCCACTTTGCTTTGATCAAGTTAACACAATTTTTAATACTGTGCTTGTGATGTATGTGTAATGAAATAGACGATGCTTGACTGCAAGGGGTTCCCTAAGTGTGCCCAGCAGTGGGTCTAAAAGAGACTTCACAGATTTTCCAATTAGAGAACGTGATATCAAATAAAATAAATACTGACCACATAGATGTGTATATGTGAAACGTTTTGTGAATCCCATGCAAAATAATACAACCCCTTCTCTTATGTGTCCATCATACTAAACTGTTTCAGATCTTCAATCAAACTCTACCATAAAAGAAAGGCAACCTGGGCAAACACTAAATAATAAATACTAGTTTAGAATGATCATTACATGCTTTTAAAGCTATAAAAGGTGGTGTAATACCATCTACACCTGTGAGGAAGAAGCACTCAGAAGTGTTTGGCCTTCCAAAATCATTCCAATAGGCACTGGGTAGACAAGGAATAAAGTATGTTAAATAAAACTAGACTGTGCTTTCAACTTAGGAAGACAATAAATTAATTAATATTAGAACAAAGGTACAAAAAAATCTGCTGTTTGAGAACATGTCATAAACCGTTTAGTGAGAGAAATTTAAAAACAGGGAGAGAAATCACTTGCACAAAAACATGTGGTCACGGGGGATTATCAACAAATTTAAACAGACCTGATTGCGCTGTTTTGGAGTACATCCAGTATATTCTTTGGCTCCCCTCTAAACAACAAACATCTTTTGATAGAGTGGTCACTTGCTGATTCTGTGCCAAAGAGCAGGGAAACTGCTCTGAGATTTATTACGGCCTGACACTTTACTAAGATGCTTTGTGTTGGTTTTAACTGGAAGTTTGGGATCATCCTGTATTACTGTAACGTCACTTTGACAGATGGATTTTACAGACTACAGTGTAATCAAAATTGGGACCCATGAATTTAAGTATGTGACAACTGGGGAGCCCTTCATATGTGCAATTGCAAGTACTGTAAGAGGATGAAGGTACTTTACAGTAGTGTCTCAAATGCTTAATAGCAGAGGTCTCCAGTCTATATTGGGACGAAGTAATCCATACAACAGTTCTCATGTCCAGCAGCTGCCGTTCCTTATCTTTCCTACTTGATAACACGATTAGGCTCGTAGAACACACTGAACTGATTTCCTATGTTTAAGGGCATAAAAAAGCATACAAGCACAGGCGAATGAGGTTAATAATAATGTTTTATTTGTCCATATAACCTCAGTGCCGCTCGTCCATCAAATGTGAGCTATCAGGAACAGACAACCAGTGGGGACATTACTCACCCAGGAAGTTTTGTATAGGTTGGGCTGGTGTTAGTGAGGGAGCGGGGGCAGCCGGTGATGTCAGGTCAAATTGGTGATCAATCACCACATCAACCAATCCCCCACCGCCACCACCAGCAGCAGCAGCAGCAGCAGCAGCGTGCCATGCTGATTACATATGTAACAATAGAGAAGGAGAAAGGGAGGTGGAGGTAAAATATTTTGGACACATTGTAACAGGCAAAAAGGGGAAAATAAAACAGTAAGAGATGATCTCCGACTGAACGTGATGTTTATTCAATTCATATTTTGCACCATACGTTGCAGGGCAAGGTGAGAGGGGGAAAGCTGAGGGGAAAAGCAGGAAAAGGCCTTAAGCAATGACTTCAGAGGGCATAGCAGAAAAGGGAAAAAAGTGTTCATTCATCATTATTGTCATGGGCTTTGGCAAATGATAACAATTTGTCTTCATCCCTATTTTTAGACAATGAGCCACAATAGCCATTTTAGCCAGATGGGGAAGAGGGCCTGTGTGAGCAATATGCTACATTTTGTTTGATGTCCTTTATATGGAATTTCTTAATTAGGACTTTCTGCTGCTTTTTTTTTTTTTGGTGGGGGGGGATTATTATGCACATGGATGCACTCCAATGACATATTTTGATGTATGCATCTACAACCAGGGTATGTAGACTATAGACCTTTTTTTTGCTACGTATTTCTAAGTCATATTTGTTTAGATAATATGATCAGATTTTGTGATTGGTTGATTGGTCAGTAATGTTAGCACATGCATGAGTGGATCAGTAAATAAACATAGGATAAGAAGCATTGCATCAGTGATATGAGTTAAACTGTTAAATGCACAAATCCATGAATATCTATCCTAATTGAGTCCCTGGTGCAAACTGATTTCCCAAAAGCATATAGTATATCTACAAACAAACTGCTATGATAGACAGAAGACAAATGTTGACATGGGATATAGTAGAATTATTAAAAGTCAAGGCCTGTGTGTGTGTGTGTGTGTGTGTGTGTGTGTGTGTGTGTGTGTGTGTTTGGTACATGGTTGTCCCTGCTGGGCTTGCATGGAGGTCACAGTGTGAACTAGGAGGGATGAAGATAAATAGGAGTAGAGCAGGACATATGGAGGAGGTATAATTGACACCTAACGTGCATGGTGACCCCGTGACACACAGGTTACTGCCAGACCACAGTATAAACACACTGCATTATTTGTCCCAGCTATAGATGCCTCTCATGAGTCATGAGATGACGCTCATGTTCTACTGACATAAAACCTATAAAAAAATAACTGAAGTAATGGGGAAGTGTTACTAAGTTACTAAATAAGGGTCATATTTTTCCTTCTTAAAGACGTACAAAAGTATCCTGTTTTCTTTAATCAATATCAATTTTATTATTTGAAGCTAAATACATAGTCCAAGGATTCTTGAAACGCTTCTAACATCACGTTATGAGCGTTACCATAACAACGAACAGTCTGCATCTTATATACATATAGTTTTCTTTTTTTGTTCACACCCCATTCTGTCATATTCATAACTATGGAAGTTTTATAATATCTTCAGTGTTTATATTTGCTCTAAATAACACAGAAGCACTGGGAAAAACAAACAATATGGATCCCTCATGTCGAAGTCCATATATGTTATAGCTGTAATGAAGTTTTAGTCTTGATGCAATCGACACTCCAAGCATACAGTACAGTCCTCTTAAACTGCTGTGGAGAATCTCTCCCATTAAACTTATAAACAGTACCTGTACAGTAAGAACTGATTGCTGTTTTTGGGGTAAAAGTCTAGTTCATCATGAAGACACTTAGTGAGGTAAATAAAAATAAAATTCTAATTAAACCTGAAAATGTGGTAATCAAACGTAATATCCAGCTGCCAGTCGTTCCAAGTGACAAGAGAATGAGAAGAAACTGTAGTTGCTGGATCTTTGTATGAGACTCTTCAAATGATATCAGTTCAAATGGGGAGGATCACATTCTAGTTGGTTCTTGGTTGGAACTATGGTTCTTGTATTTGTGTGTAACACCTGAGTAATCACAAACACTGCAGGTAACAAATGAGTTTTCTGCGTTCACCACATTGTCTGTGATGTGTAATTATCCTTGAGACTTTGCAGATCAGGCCCAACTGTTTTTGGATGCGTCTGGGATTGGACTTCTTTTTTCATATAACTTTTCCCAAGATATGAGACCACAGCAATGTTGTTTTCTATATTGCAGAATAAAAGCAGAAATATAACACTGTATACAGTAGTAAAGAGTGTATTATTTTGAACAGAGATGAAGGACCAACTATACAACTGTACTACACTGATGAATACTTAAGCTGCCACGCGTCAATGTGACGTATGTTGAAAAATAAAGCAATAATCCAGTACAGACAAGACTGTCAACACTGTTTTTCTATCTAAAAAAGTTTCTTTTGTTAGTTTTATGCTGACAAAAGAATGAAGAAAATGAAAACAGACAATAATAATTCTCTTTAGCTGTTGAGAAGTATAATTCTTCACACTGGAATTGAAACACCAAGGCCAATTGTTCCCCACTGAACACAAATCCATCCTTCCTCCACTACGAGAGTGACATATCCTCTGTGTCCCACCCCTCTCTCCCCCTCCCTCTTTGTCCATTTCTCCCTCCCCTCCAACATTATACAATCGGCCGGATCGCTCCGACCAGTAATTTATAACACCTCCACTGTAGTCCCCTATTCCAGGGATGTACCAAGGGCTCTTAAAACACTATTGATTTTTATTTGATTAAATGTCTTGCTGGTTTGCAGCAAATTAGCAAGAGTTTAATCAAATCACAATCGATATCTACTTAATAATCCCCCAAGACACATTTCACGCAAACTAAGGTAAAATTCTCAAGTGAATAATAGGGAGGATGGAGTCAGGATGAAATGAGCATGTTTGAGTGGCTATAAGGAACTTGTATGTCAGACAGATGTGTAGTTACATTAGAGCATGGATGGTTTAGGCAGATTTTTTGTGTGTGTCTTGTTGGTTCAGTGATTTGTACATGTGCTTATAGACATATTTGTAATTCTATTATCCAACCAGTTGGGAGTTTGGGGGTGGGGGTACAGGGGGGAGACACAAGGGGGTTTGCCAAAATACAAAAGTGAAATATGGACAAAAGCATTTCAACAAATACACATGTACTGTACACATTTGTTAGCAAAATGTAACCACCAACACACTGGTTAATATTTCAGGTAAATGTTTCCACTCTGCTACAGTAAGTCATTAGTCAAGTGCTCGGGATAATTGTGGTCCTGCCATTGAGATGATTAGGTTCATTTGCATTTCTTTTCATCAGTGTTACCTGTTTTCATTTTGCCCAGTCGCACGTTGCTCACAAAACACTCACTAATCCGGACAATCTAATGGTATGCTTGACTTCATCAGCCTACAGTACGTAGCTCAGTTTCCCAAAGTTGTCGTCTTATAATATCATGTGTTGTCCAAGCAAAGAAGAATAGAAAGCAAAGCGAAAAGAAGAAAGCAAAGAAAACCTAAGAGCAGTCAAAATAGTCGAAAATAAAGACTACGAAAAACAGCAAAAATCCACACTCAAGATGAGTAATAATTTATCTGATCAGTGAGAAGCTGTCAACAATGCATTTATTGTTTCGTCTTTGTAACTCTAGATAAAGTTCTGCATATGATACAAGATGAATTTTCAGCTGTTAGTGTTCTATTAAGTCTAGACAACATGCAAAATAAGTCAGAACATTAATAGTATGGGCTAAATAGCATTCAGTTCATGACATCTCACATGTTCTCCACCATGGAAATCACATGTGGACACACAGAAAAATCCTCTGGAAACTTTGATGTGTACACACACACACACACACACACACACACACACACACACACACCACTATGAAACCCTCTCTGGGCATCAATCATTTTTATTGCCCATCTGTGAGAAGCCCTTTTCAAAACAGTGAAGTATCACTTTCAGCATCACTACCAAAATAGTACATTGTGAGGGGCAGTAACCGATGTTTTGCTGTCAGCTGATATACAGTACCCCAGTGCTCACTAGAAAAGAGTGCTGGGGTTGGATTTAACTGAAATAAATATTAGATATTACAACAAATGATCACAAACCTTAATGTTGCAATGTTGAATGCAAAGAAACGCCATTCGATTTGACATGCTGGGGTGTCAGTAACTGGACTGTGTAGTTGACTCCATATATATATAAAGTAATAACCTGCAATGTTAAATAAATTCAAGCAACGTGGACAAACAATTACACAGAAAACAAAGCCCGCATATCATTATTTAATCATCATCTGCCTATTTGTGATTGAAGTATTTCAACTATTTTTCCCCCCTTCCTTCCTCTCTGCTTTGCTCTGTCACTGCTTCCCAGTGTCACATGAGTTCGTAAACTCATCTTTGTCGCTTATACCATAGCTGGTAAACACAATTTATCATAATCCCTAAGAATTCAACAAAAGCTGTCTTCAAAGTAATGAAGGTTCAGCGTAATTAATTAAACATGCTTTCCCCATTACAAGCACTCTTAATGGAAATGGAGAATATTGATATTGCAATCGACAGATATTATAATGCGTTTGAAATTTGATTTCAGCCCTTGTTTTTTTGTAATTATGGTGCAATCATGTGATATAATGTGCATTTATCACTTGGCTAGCATTTGCCAGATCTGTAGGCCTGATGATAATCAGTTCATCCCTCAACCCCACAACCCCCTGTTCCCGAATGAGAATCCAAATGAGGATCAGAATGTTTGTCAAGTGCAACAAATGTGCAGGAATTTGATGGAGAGGTAATGAAGTAGAGACAAAATGTGCTTTCTGGAAGCATTTCTGCAGAGATTTTAAATGAAGAGATGTAGGATGTGCATAAAGAAAGGTCACACATACAGTCAACACTATAAAAACTTTTAAAAGTTGATGATTGGTAAAAGAAAATGTACCATTTTAACAATTTCTACTCAATTAACACGTTTGCTCCCACTGTCCATACTGTCCACTGTCCAACCAAGCGTGTACACCAGCCACACGGACTTTGCACCACTGCTGAATGTGATTAGATTTGGGCACAGCTTACATAATGTCTAAGTATTAAACATCTTATTATTGTTCACTGCATTAAATGAAGATAATTGTTTTACTAACCTTTACCAAAAGCTGGGAGTACCCAAACACAGCCCTAGAAAAAAAAAAAAGCTGCAGTTGACACCTCAACAAGATCTGCTGTCCCAGCACATTTCCCGCATTGTTTAGATTAAACAATTATTCAAGTGGAGTTATAGTTAACTCCGTTACCACCTGCAGCAGCAAACTTGGGCCTGAGCCTGGTGATGCAACATTGACTTTCAGCTGGACCAAGAAAAACTGGAATACTCAAAGGTTTTTTGTAGTAACCTTTATTCATTGCGCCGTTTCGTACTTGTATGTATTCTCATGGCTTGGGACGTTGCGGTGCACACAAGAAAAGAGGGCTCCCCTGAAAGCCACTGTGTGTCCTAAACCCAACAAGAGTGAGCACCCTCACAGTATAAAATCATAATTATCTTTCCTTTTTAAATACTTCTAATGGTAATGACCCAACAAAATCTGGCTAGAAAGTGACACTATGTGAAAATAGAACTAGTTGACTTTGTATATAAATAAATAAATATCTAAGATTATTGTAATACATGTACATCCTAAAATTCTAGCAGCCGTGTTCCTTTATCTCTGTTTTTAAACTGCATCTCTCAGATCAACCTAAGCTGCTAACAAAGTCTAGCTCTCCTGGCCCCACTGGTTTTTTTCCCCTGCTTGCAAATAGTAAAAGCCAACCTACATTTGTGTCAAGTGCTGTTTTAAAACCATGGAATTAAAGCTATAAAGTGGCATCTGTCAGGATCTTTGACGCCCCGGGGCCGCCTGCTAACATCTGAGTGCCAACGTGCTGTAGTTCTGTATCATCTCCCATCATGTTATGTCAGTGCCGAGGAGATGGGCTGATGAGACAGGCAGCCGTCACAGGAGCTGACAAGGCTGATTCACGTCAAGAGCGCCTCATCCTCGGCTGAGGTCGATCGAAGCTGACTCCACGCGTCTCTCAGCCAAAAGTGGAAATCCATCCAAATGTGCATCACACAAGTTGTGAAGCGGAGGGGGGCTGTGAGAGTGGCGCTTGGCAGTTTATGATAAAGACAGGATGATGTTAAAGACAGTGATGGAGATGGGATCAGAGAGGAAATGGAAAAGAACAACTCTGATGTTTTGTATCTTACGCCACAGAGAAAATAGAGCCTAATGTCTGCTCCAATGATTGAGAGAAGCAGATAAGCTCACTACCAATCTGATCCAGTAACATCAGGCTAGGCTGAACTACCACAGAAAGGATAACACACTTAGGAGATAAGATGTCAAAGCCATTTTGGTAATGTGTTATATGACGGCTGATCTGTGCAGTGAGGTGACAGAAAGATATTTAAGGGTTGATCCTGACACAAGAGCAAAGCCGCAGCAGAGAATGGCCACAGATATCAGCTTTACATTCGCTGCTCTACCCTGTCTTTAAACATGGATGCATTTACTGAATACTGAAAATATCTTTGTTTCAACTGGTTTTTTTTTAGAGATTCCAAAAATCTTTGTTACTCTGATATAATGTTAAAGGGAATTTCAGTCTTCTTTTTGACAACTCTCAGTTTAGTAAGTAGTAATAACCTAGAGAAAAAAAATGTCATTGGCTAAATCAGTGCTTCCTGATCCAGTACTCAAATTGGAGGCCAGATGCAGTCCCTCATACAGTATATCCAGTGGGGTAGTAGATTTTGGCTAAACCTTTAAATCATCCAGACAAACACAAAGTATAGAATACTATTGTACTGACACTCAGCTTTACCTCAGCCTTTGATTGATCAGTAACTCCTTAACACACCTTAACAGTCCTCTGGTTCTGCTCGGAAGTCGCAAAACTCCACAGACCAATGTGACAATGGCGTTTCAAAGTTGCTTTTAGTTAAGAATAGAGTAAGAGAAATGTGGTTCTTAGTGGTTCCCTCTGTCCCTCTAAACTGTGTGTGTGAACAGAGCCTCAGACATAAAGCAGCTACTAAAGCAGCAGCTGTCACCACACCATGTCCTTCTCCGGTTTTTCCCCAACTAACTCCTATCTCCTTTCTTTTCTCTCAGTGTGTCAGCTGCCCTGCCTCTCCTTATCACTCAAGGGTCTGCTAATTCGCCAGCAAGGTTGCACTGATAAGCCTCCCTTCTTCTATTCACTCCAAGTCTCTCTATCTCCCCCTCTGTAGATGGACAGGTCCCAGTGTCCTCTAACACGTGTCTGCCTTGACGTGGCGGTGACACGGGGACCTGACGGTGACAGAACCAGCTTGGCCTTGAATTACGGAGTATTACAGATGCACTGATAAAGTGACACTGTTGGTGTTGAGGGAGACTGAATTAAAACAGGGAGAGATGGGCCGGAGACGTGGCAGCAGTACAGCAGTGTGTCAGCGAAGGAGAAGAAGAGGAGGGAAAGAAGCCGACTGTAACTGGCCACATATACAGCACACAGTGTATGTTAATTCAGACTTTGTCTAAAGTATGCCAACATCCTTCTGAGGACAGCACCAAATACTCTGTGTATGTGTGTGTGTGTGTGTTTTGTTGTGTGAGACTGCAAGAAAGAAAGTCTGCCTATGTTTGTATGAGCCTGGGAGCATGTCTGTGTCTGTGACAACAGCCTAAGGCATTTTGTGTAAATTGTCTAAGAAAGGTTAGTGTGTGTGTGTGTGTGTGTGTGTGTGTGTGTGTGTGTGTGTGTGTGTGTGTGTGTGTGTGTGTGTGTGTGTGTGTGAGTCCATGAATAGCACACGCTCTTTTCTGCTCTGTTTCCTTTCTGTTCTGTTTTCATCGTTTAGCTGGAGTAAGAAGATCTGTCTCAAGGTCGCTGCCCTCTGTTACCCAGCAGCTCCTGAATACAATAACAGATGGTTCATCTCATGCTGGAAGTTCAATAAAAAAATAATACATAAATAAAGAGGGCTAATGTTTCTGCAACATGTGTGAAAAAGAGAGAGATATGAAAAAAATAAAGTATAGAAAGGGCTGGAGGTCAGTGAACTTCAGCCCTGTGAGATAAACATAGTTTGAGTTCTACTTTTTATAACCAGATAGATTCGTGTGCATCAAACAATGTCATAACGAGCATTGTGTGGCACAAATTCTATGCATGGCACAGCAAACAACGACTGCGTACTATCTAAAATGTCCACGTGAACACAGAAAAAGTAGCACTTGACTTTTGATTTGTGCCTGTGTCCTATACTTACAAAATATCTGTTCAGTTTTAACTGGGAACAAAAAATTGACTTTGATTTCTTGACTGTATGTATTTCATCTGAGTATTTGTTATAGTCACATGATCCATGTCATGCTTTTTGAACTCATACATAAGTTGTATGAACTCAGTGAGTAATTTAAGTTAAAAGATAAAAAAAACACAACATACGGTAATAATATGTGTTGTCATGGATTTCCATTCAGTTATAAAGGACTACCATGTCTAATTTAGAATAAGTAAAAAAAGACTAATATATATATATATATATATATATATTTGTTGTGTTAGTTTTAATATTGTTGGACAGTTAACATATATAAATAAAAAGGGCTGTTCTGTGTGACCTGACTCCTGTTGATCATGGCCAGCATTAAAATTTGTGCCATGCAGTTCACCGCGTCATTATGACTGGTCAGTGTAGAAAATGATGTTGTCATCCACCACATCATATCATTTTTCTCCATTTCTGTTTTCACCTTTACATTATTGTGTTGCTATTGTGTTATAGATAGTGTTGTGGTCATTGACAGCCTACACTTGCTGTCCTGCTGCTGTCTGTCAGCTCAGTGCTTTGATGTTGGTAATTAACAAGCTGACCCAGCAAGCTGATGCAGCTGTTTAAAAATAATATTTCAACAGAGAAATTGGATATGTTGCCTCATCTTTATGATCTGCTGTAACTTTAGTCATTATTGTCACCAGGAAAGATGCTCAGTATCCTAAAATAACCATGTGACTTATGCTGAGTCATGAGAAATCATTGTTGTGCATGAACAGTATGTCCCCAAATAAGTGAGTTTGTGACTGCAAGGTCCTGAATTTCAATTCCCAGACCAGTTAGAAAAACAGCTGGCAGGAAGTGAAAGAGAAACACTGCTCATGTTGCTACATCGGTTGAGCTCAGGAGTCAACAGAAATAGACTATGTGCCCTGACAGCTTCCATAGGCATAAATATGTGCAGCTGCAGCTGTGAGTATGAGGTAGGACGCTGGGGGAAAAGAGCACAGGAACATTACCTGAATAAATAAAGGTTACAAAAGGAATCCCTTCAATGCACAAATTTGCTAGTTATTCACTAACACACACCCTTCTTGACACAGACGAGATGTTACACAGAGTGAAACGATGTAAAGATTGCTCTCTACATGCACGCCAGAGCAGCAGGCTTCAGTACAGCCATAATTCACATTTCTGGCTGGAGCAATCAGATCTCCATTCTCATGCAAAGGTAACATTTGCCTTTATAATGGATTTCGGCCTTTTCCATTATTTTATTGGAAAGCTGAGGCTCCCCTCATCATTGCATAGATATATGGGTTAACATCGTTGTGGCATTTTAGCAAAAGGCCACTCTGAGTACCCCTCTGCCCTGCTATGAATAACTGACATCAAACTTCAAGACAGAGTACTGCAGAATTCCCAGCTATTGTATGGGACATGAATGATACGTTGTTTTTTAGTTTTGCTACATGGAGCTACGTTTAACTTGTTCCATCAAACAGATGTTCAAATAAATATATTTACTTTGATAAAGAAGTATTTCAAACACACACACATACAAACACAAACAGGGGAGTACATGACTCATCTAACTAGTTAACATAACTGACCAACCTATGACGTTAGTTGTTTAAACTAAATATGTGTCTATATGAATCCAACTTCTACTGAGTTAGCAGCCGTCCTCCCTGACATCACCTTGTAGAATACCTTACAACATGGAAGTTCTGTCCAGGCCCCGAGGCATCACCATACCACTACCAGCACATACTGTTTAGCATTGATTTTATTTATGCACCATGTCTAAAAGCAAACAATTCAACCTTATTCCCATCAGTCCACAAAGCATTTTCCCAGTAGCACTGTGGAGCATCACTGTTGTCTTTGGCAAACATCAGGTGTGCTGCGATGTTTTGTTTATGTACTGTATTTATGCATTTGTTTTTGGAAAACATCCCTCCAACTACTTGTCCACTGGGGTCACGGGAGTGCTGGACCGCTACTACCAACCAACCATTACACCACCACCAAACATTGAATTGCTATTAAACCAGTAAATGTTTTCTTGCCTTTGTATAAATGTGTTTTTGTTTATTTCTTTTCTTTCTTGAACTATATACAGGGTCATTTATGGGTTCAGGGAAATAAGATTTGATAGTTTGAGACTTGATCAACCATCTGTTGACATTCCACTGCCCTAAATCCCCTCAGCCTTCCTTCTTTATGTGCCATATGCCTCTGTACCTACTTCTGTGGTCAGTCTTTTCCTATCTCATGCCTTGACTGTTTGCCTGTTGCCACCTTCCACCAGCTCTGATGAAGCTTGCTGGCCCGTTTAAGTCGCTCTGCATTTGACAGTAATGTGACACGGTAACATCCAATGATGGGCCCTCCTCCATCCACATCAACTATAAATAATATATATATGCCGTCTTATAAACATAATACATTAGTTAGAACTGGATGTGTGTGTTTATGTGGCAGTTTGCATGCAGAGATTAATTAATCATGAATATATGCACATTTCTACCATTCTGTCTGACACTAAAAGTAAAAAAAAATAGGTTATCAATGAATAATTGACTGGAGAATGGAAATGTTCATGTCTCAGTCACCCCCTCCCTCACTGGAAGTGAAGTGTCCACTAGGTCGTCTCGCTTTGTCTCAGACAGCCGTGTTGTGCAGATTAAGGGCGGGTCGTGGGGACTGGGTGTGGGGGGCATTACAGGGAGTGCTAATAGGCTAAGCACTGTTTTCTCAGGCAGAAAACTGGATGGAGGAACCCTCCACTGCACACACTCACACACCCACACTCAGAGCCTACTGGATGACAGGGAGCGTGTAGAAGCCACTCCACACACACAAACACACACACACACACACACACACTCGCAATGCTGACTGGCACTTTGAATCAGCCTTAAATGCACTCAAGCTTCACGTCACATTTGTAGGGTTGATTTCAGCCTCAACAAGTCAGCGTACGTGCAGACGCCTCTGTCCGCACGAAAAACAACCAGAGCGTCCACACACACACACACACACACACAAACATGCTTACTAATACTCTTACACACCTCGGCAGGGTGAGTTTATCCTTCAGTGTTTGACCGTCGTAAAGAAGCTGTCAGTCATTTGCAGAGAAGCTTGTAAATCCACAGGGAGAAAGAAGTAAAAGGAGCCAATTACTTTTAGATCTCTGTCCCTCTAATCAGCCTAGTGAGTCACATAAACTTTCACCTTCCAAGACCTCCATCCATTTTACTGGGACACCAGCTGTATGTGGTAGTGTGCTCTAATGTGTGTCTGTAGTGTCTGGCTGCTTGTTCCCAACAAGTCTTATCACTCATGTGTGCCTGCGTATGATCTGTTTGCATCAACATACTGTATACTTATCCGTTCCTCTGTGAGTCCATGTACAGTACGTGTGTGTATTGTTTGTGATGGAGAGAGAGAGAGAGCAATGTATTTTATTACAAAGTCCAAAGTCCGCCAAGTGAAGGAGGTGGGAGAAATTGTCCTGTCAGTCAGAATCAGACCTTGTGTGTATGTGTGTGTGGGAGCAGATAAGAAACCCATGACCCCACTATTGAAGCTTGATCATGACCTTGATGTCCACTTAACTTACTAACTAACTTCCATACCTACACTGCCATGCCCTATACATCCCGTAGGCCTAGTTTTCTTGATGGATGCTGCAACACACACCGCATGAGGTAGTTGTTGTTGATAATTGTAGCATGCAAGCAGTGGTTCAATGGATTCTTGATGAGGGGGCGCCTTTGTCCATTGAGTCAAGGGGCTTGGGTATGTGTCATACCACTGCCACGCCAACATTCGCTTCCCATTCGTGTGTATGTGAAATGTACCCTCTGCCGTCCATTTATATTTTTGCTATATAATTATTAAGCAGAATAAAAATAGCCAATATAGCAGTGACGTTTTCACCGTTTCATTACTGTAGTACTGTTTGTTTTCTTCCTACAGTGAACAGCAGCTCTTGCAGGCTTCTTTAAATGCATGGATACTGTACAACCGTGAATAGCTTTGTTTTATCCATTGTATACTGTAAATGCTGGTTCTTTGTCCCAAACATTAAAGGAGGTACTGTATATTTAGACAAGCATTGCTAGATTTGATTCAATTAAAATCGTGTTATCCAACTCAAGCTGACATTTGTTTGTCCAATCGTAGCTCCCTGGCAAAGTTTTATATGTGACTAAATATATAACACTGAAAAACAGAATAACATCAACAACAACCTTGACAGTGACACATCGCACAGCGAAATGAGCCAACAAGCTCTTGGCTACAGACATCTTTTCGTCACCCCAACCCCCGGCCCAGCAGCTCTTTGAGTTCAAAAAGAGAGCAGGAGGAATGAAATCTGAGTGCTTTTGACACATAGCCCATCTATATCCATGCTCTGTCACTGCCTTTCCACTCCTATTCTCATTAGGGTAATGTGATTTTACAAAGTGGCAGTAAGAAGGGGAGATGAGGCGACAAACTGGAGTGGCTGTTTGACGTCTCACAGCATCGCGACAACTAATCCCGACGCTGGATCACTGATTGGCGGCCCCACTGAACGCTACTGAGTCGTGAGGAAACGTGTCATTTCCAAACATCATCTCTTGCAATGATGGTGACTCTGTCATCCAAACATACACACATGCATTGGTCTCTCTGTATTTTTGAGGGCCTCTCATTGACATAATGCATTCACTCGCTCTTTCTCCAAACCTTAATCTCTTTTTAAGCTTAACCTTAAACTAAGTATGAACCCTGAAACAGAAGTTGAAAGTTGTGAGGAAAGGCCAGGTAGGCTTTTAAGTGGTTTTAAACTAAAATCTGTCCACACAACAATAGAGAGACGTGCATATACACACACACATACACATGTGTCCTTAGACGAGCAGAAAGTAGGAACTGAGGAAACTAAAATGGTGAAAAGCTGCATTGAAATATATCTAAATTTATAAATTTAGAAGTGAAATGAATCAGGATCAGAAAGCAGACACTAATACAGGTAAACCAAAGGTTTTGCTTAACCTCTGCCTCTTGTTGAACATCAACATCAGATATATATATATATATATATATATATATAGAAGACATTCACTTCTATAGTACTTTAGCATCTCATACTAACACCAAAGGTGCCCGGTGGTGTCACTATTTGTTGCCATGGGAATGTTAGCGGCTACTTGTCATATTTGTTGTCATGACAACAATCATAAATGCTTAGTTACAGTTGTGGAAGACAAGACTATTTGGTGACAAAGACTAGGTTAGGGTTAGACACAAAAACAGTCACTTTTCCTGGAAGAGTCTTTGTAACATCACTCCACGGTCACTCATACTCTGTCTCCTGTGGAAAAGTCCTGTGCGTTGTCCTCCTTCCTGTGGATTGTAGTCTTGTGACATCCCTACATGTCTCACTATGATGGGAAGAGGTAGTTTTAGTGAGACACCAATGGACTTGATAAAGCATCATCAGGTGACTGGACTGTCATTTCCTATTTCAAACTGGACCTAATTTATTGTAACATAAACCCTGACCTTTCTCTAAAATTAAAGGAAAAAAACAAGTTGTTATATTTGC
The DNA here is from genome assembly GCF_900324465.2 of Anabas testudineus. NCBI lineage: Eukaryota > Metazoa > Chordata > Actinopteri > Anabantiformes > Anabantidae > Anabas > Anabas testudineus. The sequence continues at coordinate 24,614,522 of NC_046612.1, read as the reverse complement.
AGCTTATGGTTAACAGTATTATGGCTTTCTGTCATCATGAAACTATTTCAGTAATTTCTTTATCTTTGATATAAAACATATTTCCTGAATGACCATGGTCTTTCAGGTCAAGTAGTTACAACAATTTGCTAAAATAATGGTGCAGCTAGTAGTTATTGGTAGGATGGTATGTACAGCTTTTGACTTTCTGGCTTCACTGTCTCTGAAAACATCTTGAACTACTATCCAACTATTAGCACCCTAATTATGTGATAGAGTAATATAACAGATACTGTGTGATAAACTAATGACACATTAGCCATAATTTTAATGAACGTGTCCACTTTTGTGAAATGAACATTGTGTATCCTCAAACAGAACACCCCAAATTCAAAGAATAACATTTGTTATAAATATTTTACAGTTTACAAGAATGACCCTTAATGAAGCACTCAAAACAATGGAAGAGAATACTACAATAACTTTTATTGTTATATGGCTCAGTAATAAGAAGAAGCAGTAATAATATAACTGAAATCACCAGTAAGTAAGTAAGTAAGCAAGCTTGTGCACCGCAGCAAACGCATAGCACTCAAGAAACTCTCTACTGCAACCATATAAAGTGTTTTCCTTCCCCCTTAACCCAAAGGCTGTTTCACACACTTTTAATTATGACAGACGGGACTGACTACACACAGCTTTGACAGCGGCGTCCACTAATTGACAAAGACATTAAAGAAAAGGATGCAGTAATACAGTTTGTATATGTCCACCACTCTCCGGGGTGCTGTGTATGCGCTGTGCGCTGACATATAGATGCATCCTGTCAGCGCTGCAGTCATGCAACAAACACACACACACAGATAAACCCATGGACAAGCATCAAAATGTGTTGTCTCCCACCACGGCTGACAGCCGATGTTCAAATGGCTGCAAGCGTTTCCACATCGCTTTATGTGAATCGCAGCTCAAAGACGAGCACATTGTTGATTTAACTTTTAATGCTTTCCCCTCATTGAGCGAGCACCCACATCCTTCCTCTATCCCAACCCCAGCCTCCCCACCGCCTCCTTCAAATTAATTAGGGGAGACGTTTCACAAATTAAGTTTATTCATATTGTCTGTTCGCTTGCTGAGACAGAATAAAATAATAAAATAGGACCCCTGTACTTTTATAGCCCTACTGTTAGTGCTAACAATGGCTGTCACAAAGCTTCTTGTATTTTTTTTTGCACATACACACACACACACAAACACACATACACACAGACACAGACACATACACACATTGCAGCTCCACCCCTCCATTTTAAAAGGAGGAAAGTAAGTGGTGGTGCTGAAGCTGGAGCTTGACTTTGTTAATCGTCAGACGACAGCTTAACAGCTTGTGCAACCGTAATTAACGCCACTTGAAATAAACGTGACGGTTTGCAGAGTGTTTGTGTGTGTGTGTGTGTGTGTGTGTGTGTGTGTGTGTGATAGGGGTTGAGGGGGAAATAGAGGAGTGGGAGAAGTGGGTGGGTAGAAACAAGAAGGATAAAAAAACAACATGGCAGTTGTAGAAAAAAGTTGAAGAGAATCAAATAAATAATTCAGACAAAATGCCTCATCTGTCGCCTGCCAACTCAGGTGCGCGGCCCACCTGACTAGAGCAGCGCCCCTCTCCCTCCCTCTCTTTTGCTCTCCCTCTCGTTGGCTGAATAATTCACATAACCAAAGAGGCAGAGTGTGACTTATAAAAGCCATTATTATGTTTAATAATGACTAATACATGTCTAAAACAGGGGTTGTGAGTGGAGGTGGGGGTGTTTGTCGAGGCAGGCGAACCTTTCAGGCTGAGTCGAATGGACTGATGAATGCTAGAAATGAGCTCTGTGGTCCATCGCACGATGTGAGGCGGGTCTGAGGACATGCAGCTGCTGTCTTCACATCTGCATGTTGCTCCAGTTTGAGAAGGTGACTCAAGACGATGAACACTGGACTGATTTGAGGAAGTGAATATCAATTATTATATTATATTATATTATATTATATTATATTATATTATATTATATTATATTATATTATATTATATTATATTATATTATATTGATGTAGTAGTAGTATTGGTAGTCGTCATCGTCATTGTGTCCAGAAGTAAACTAAACAGAGAAGTGAATTTTAATGACAATATACATTTTTTGATTACACATAAAGCTAGTAACCAAATTAGTTTTTAGAAAATCATAAATCACATAACAATAGAGTGATCTAGAGCGCACTTTCACTTCACGGCTGATCTTTCAGATCATAATTTCTTCAAAAACATATCTGTAATTTCAATGTGATTATTGAAGTCAATCATTTACTGAACACACAGCTGTTCTTCTGAGCTCATCATGAGTTGACCCTTTAGAGAGATGTGCTTTTATCACATGATACTAACACAATACTCACTCGCGATCCTACAGAATGTGATATTTTGGATTATATTTTGTATTTTGTATCCTTTCACCACCTTCTGCTGACTGCTCTCAACGTTGGCTGTCGGCTATGTTTACAATGGAAGATAAAAGTAGAAGAAGTGTGCAGCCTACATAGAAGAATCCAGTAACAGTTGATCGCGTCATTAGTCCAGAAACATAGATGTTGGTTGATTGACAAAACAGCGCAGGGTGGACATTTCATTTCTCTGAGCACGCTGCCTGGTAAAAACATTAAGTTATTCATGGCCCTGAGTTACCTTGCAAACATTGTTTGTCACAAGTTTGATTTCTAATAATAGAAATAATACTCAACCACCATTTTCAGTCTTGACATTACCTTCAGTTCTACATGAAATCCACCTGAACACAACTTAAGGCACATGAAGTCTCGAAAGTGATGTCAGGTAAACCCAGGAAATATCTTATAGACCCTTCGCACACAATTATCTTCTTTTCTTTTCCTCCACTGGTGTTCTTGCAGTTGTTTGACCTAAACTTAGGGAAATGTTTGGTTTATCGGTTCCACTATTTCACATTACTCTGCTGAATGGAGGAAACAATGTAATGCTTTACAAGCGGCTGATAAAAAAAGGTTTCGAATCACCATGGAAGCAGTCCACTTACAGCCTCTCCGGCCTTCCCACCTCCTTACCAGGGTTAAGGGGATACACATGCTCTTGTTGTTTTCGTGAAGCACTAACAACCACCACGACACACACACACACACACACACACACAGTGATGTTTACATATGCGCGCTGCAATTTCAAATTATCTCCTTTAGTTTTGGGGATAAAGAAATACAGCAAAAGCGAATATAAATGTGGATGATGTTAACAAAAGTTGCAAGAGGAACAAGAAAGAAAAAAAAAGAGAAGAGAGAGAGAGATGGCCATAGGTTGGTACAAAATACTTTAGCATATAAATCAACCAATTCATCAAAACCTTTTTCTACAAGAATAAACCCTAATTTTCCCGACAGTGACCCTGACAAATGGCAGCATAGGTTGAAGTTACTACACCACTGCATACACACCACCCTCTGGTCATTCCAGCGACGCCACACCGCTCAGCCAAGCAGCCAAACGGCGAGAATGAGCCCTGTTTCCCTCCCCAACAACAACAACGTGCACATCTCGCCCCCCCCCCCCTCTTTTTTTATACACTCTCACTCTCTCTTCTTTGCTCTGAACATCGCTTGGTGGGGCTAATAAACGGCCGGTGTCAAAAGCGTTGTCAGTCCATTCTTTGCTTGTTTGGGTTCATCTGGACTAGTCATGTTGGTGGTGGGGTGGGGGGGGGGGGGTATGAAGGGAGTAAAGCCTACATGGGGAGGGAAGTAGAGACAGACAGAGAGAGGAGAGAAAGAAAGTGATGGTGAGGTAGAAGAGGAGGAGGATTATGGGTGCAGCTCAGGCTCTCTGGGAGGACCGGCGGGACCCATCGGCCTATCACTGGCGCTTTATTGATTTCTACCCAGTGTGCTCTTTGTCAAAAATCAGATACAGTGCGAGCCCTCTGGACCTCCTCACCTTTTAAAAGCACACAGAGAGCCTTTTATGTGCTGAACCGAGGCGTTTGTGTGCATGTAATGGTTTGCGATTGTGTGTTGTGCTCTTTGTCTGGGGGTCAGAGGGCTCGAACCATCCTTCTGGTCTCCTCATAGTGAGAGAGAGAGAGAGAGAGATGAGAGGCGCCTCGCCCACTGCGCCTGTTGTTGTGCTGTGAGCAGATTTGTTATAGAGACAAATGTGTTTTGATGCTCTTTCATAGCTAGCTGTGCGCTGTAATTGTTTCACTTGGGTTGCACGCAGCACAGGCTCATTTGAAACTCTGTGATTTGCGATTCGGAATGAAGAGAGATTCAAAATGTCGCGTTTTAATGGTCAAATGTCCGAACTTGTGGAAAGAGAAATTCCTTTTTCATTCATACTTTTATACATAGAGATGAGTCTGGGTTAAATAAATACATTTCCACAGGCAAAATCACGTGTGGATATTTTAAAAATATATAAAGCATCTTTACAGTTGTAAAAAGTTTATGTCGCACAATCGGCGTCATGACTCCAAAACCTTGTCTTGTGTCTCTGGATTTAAAAAAAAAAGAAATTAAAAGGAGGATGAGAAAACAAACAGGAAGCAGGTAACATCAGATAAAGAGGGGGAGGTAAAGTCAGCACCTTCACAGCACATGCTGGACATTTAATTTCAAGGACAGCCTCATGTGTGCGCTCACACAGTCTGCAGCTGCTGCAGCCTCACTGCACTTCATCATCTTTATTTCTTGTTGTTTTTCTTTTATATCTCTGACTTCTACATCTGTGTTTAAACCTTTGTGAAGTGTAAGTTCAATTAAGAGAAAAAAAAAAACAAAAAAAACAACAGAAGCCGGAGGATTAGAAGTGGGCGGAGGTCCGCTGTCCAACACCTACACCAGCCCCACCACCCCCCTGCTGCCCCCCTCCACCTTCGACACTGAAAAAAATATTATGCAGCAGCTGGTCTCCCATTGAATCCCAGTGATTCATTGCCCAATTTTAAACTGCCAAGCTGTTAAATTGCATCAGGTCTGCCAAAATTCATTCCAGGACTACGGAGGAGATATGAAAAATTAAATGTCATCTCAGCTACAGTGGAAAACTTTTACTTCTCCTAGTGGGGGCAAGAATATGCTAGATTCTGTTATGATCGATGGCCACGCGGGACTACGCTTAACCTACTTAGTGATGTCATGTTAGGCTGCAGCGCCTGTTTACTTTCAGTGAAATGACAGCGAGACATAAAGTTTATCAGGCACTCTGTGTGTGTGTGTGTGTGTGTGTTTGCCTTCACTTCTTCTCCATCTTCACGTCGATTCCTAGAAAGCCGATTCTGTTTTCTTCTCTCTTCGACCCCCCTGCATTCATCAGCGCGAAACACAGTTTGAAGTGGGGAATGACTATTTCAGAGGCAGATGTAAAGAGAGGAGGGTGAGAGTGTGTGTCCGTGGATAACTTAACGTCTGAATTAGTGGGAAGAGAGTGAAGCAGCCCCTTTGTGGTTGAGGGACCTGCTGCGGCCAGTTGTCATGTTGTCTTTATGTGTAATATCGCTGATTTCCTAAAATCAGCCTTTGATTACTTTATACAAAGCCCAGTAGGTATCATAGGATCATCCTCATCTGTAGGTTTAGCATCAGGCTAGCAGCTCTGTTTTGGAGTTATTTGGACTTATTTCCCCTTCACGTGCCTTTTAAACTGTTTTTGTTTTCTTACATTTTTTCAGCTTTAGCTGCTATCACTTATCACCAGTTTATGGCTTTTATACACCGTCATTAATAATATATAAGAGGCACATATTGGGGCTAATGTGCACATATATCATTGTATACAATGCGAAATACATACAGTGTAGCATAAGCAGTGAAATATGTCTATGGGCTATGGGCAATCTCATCTAAAGTGCAGTTTAAGGTGCAGGTGGGGGCAACTGTTGGTGCCTATCATTGAAAAGCAATTTTGTCACACATGCCTTCGTATCAAAGAAGCTGTGAAAACAGCTTAATCTGTGTTTATGCTACGAAGATATTTTAAAATGACAACAACAAAACGATAAGTATCCTTAAGAAATAACAAAAATAAGCAGATTTTAGTGAAAATTCAAATTTCATTTCATTTCATTTTCATTTTTTTCATTTTTCATTTCAGTTGTTTTTAATCAGTGCCGCTTTTCTAGATCAGTGTATTTACTGATCTATCTCATATCATAGCGTTGGATGATGATGCTTTCCACGACGTCAGAGACTTGTGCATTGACATCACTATTTGACCCTGTGGCAACGAGGGCTATGTGCTTCTGGGAGAATGTGCTTTGGAGAGATGAAAAAAAAAAGAGAGCTTGTGAGTCGTGTCACCTCATATTTTCCTAGGAATAAAGAAATTAAGCTTACTTTGGCACATGGTGTTTTCAGTGAGTGCAGAGTGCAGAGGACAATAGAATTAGGAGAATATAAAGGCATTCTAGTAGAAAACATAGCTCCCATCGTCTCAGCTTCAGATGATGGCTCCTCCAACAGGATGATAACCCAAACATACAGCTAAAAGCACTCAAGAATGAATGAGAAAGAAAATCAAATTGGTTTCGAGGTTTTGAAACGGAGGTTTTCATGTTTTCTGAACAAAAGTGCAAAATCAAAAGTGCTTGCAGGGTGCACACTCTTGGACGCAGGGCTTTTGGAGAATGAAGTCAGGTGCGTTCAGCCTGCACTCTGGCAAAAACACGCATCATTTAAAGCTTGCACGTGGCCACGTGTCGATGTTGCATGCGCATTCAGTTCTTGGGCTTCATGCAGGCTGTGACCTTGGTTAATGAGTTCATGTGGAACACCTGTGCTCCTGGTTTCTCTTGTCCTGATTGGTCTTCACTGATAACTTAAAGCCTACTATTGACAGGGGCTGTAAGTTGAGCTGACGATGGTCTTTTGACTGCTCTTTAATTCATGTTGCAGGGTGCCAAGGCTTTGACACCTACAAATGTTTACGTCTTTCAATACCCAGTCATTTTTGTGAAGGTTTAATATGAAACAAACACATAATAAACAGTGGTTTGAAATGTGAGAACACCACCAGTGGTTCGGTTTGTTTCTTTAAATTTGTCGCAGTCTTCCTATTTTTTTTTTTTTTCCCTGTCACTATCGCTGGTGCCATGTGTTTATTGCTCACAGTTTCTTCTTCACTGTAAAGTAAAGACTACAATTTGTATCAATTTTACATGAAAATGTCACCGGATGACATTAAATGGCCCAGTTGTTTTGTGCTACCCAGCTGCGTTTTGCCCCTTTTCATCCCGCTTTTATCTGAAATGCTACTTGACGAGAGGCCCCCTCCATGATCGGCACACAATAAACACTGGAACCAAACACCCCCCCCCCCGCTCCACCCAACCACCCCACTCTGTGTCTCTTTCCTTGCTCCTGCTGCTTTACGCGCTGCGAGGCGGCAATATTTATTATTACGAATATCATTTGTATTAATCATCAGGATAAATGACTGGTTTGGCTATCTGAATGCCTCATTTAGAGAAACTTGGCTCCCATGTCATGGTTATAAATTACAGGCAGGCTGGTGTTTCACCTGAGGCTCTCTCTCCTCCCTCTCTCCTCCCTCTCTTCTCCTGCAATGACACACACACACACACACACACACACACACACATCAGCTGTTAGTGTGTGTCAGACCCATGGACGTTGATGGCGTCTGATGCAAGTGGCATCAGTTCAAGAGAGAGTACAGTACATCTATACAGCTGAGCGGCTGGATAGTGTAGTGATAAGACCGCTGCCCTCCGGCTGTGTCCTACCTCCAGTAGGGAGGGCAGGGAGGTGTAAGCGGATGTTCACACACCCTGATTGTGTTTTCATGCACATACTGCCACAAAATCCTCGGAGTAAGGGGAATCACATGGTGCCACTTAACATTTTCTGTTGCTATATTTCTTAATATCTAGTTCAAGTATTATGTTCTCTTGATGCTGATTGTTTAATTTTGTTATTTGACTTGATTGATCTCTTTAGTCTTAAATTACTCGAAGTTTGTCTTCAGACCTTTAGAAGTGTAGGTCCATATCTCACCTTATCTCATTTTAAGGCCTCGTTACAATGGTCTAGCACTCTGAGTGGCATCAAAACATTTGAACATCTGTTTTGCAGGCAGGCAGATGCAAAGAAGAGGCTTCATTGAAATGGAGCCGGCCAACACTTACAGCGGGGAAAAGGGGGAGCGAGTTAGAACAGGTAACCAGCTGGTGGCAAGACCTGGAGCCCACTGCATGAACAGCGTGAAAGACACACAGCCAGACGATAATGATTAGATAGGGAGCAGGTGGAACTGGCAGGTTTAGTTTGCTCTAGTGTCCTCTCATCTCCTCCCAGCACTTCAGATATAACTTTTATGAGATTCCAATATGTATGAAGTTACAGGACAGTTAAGCAGGAAAAACTGACCGTCTCTGATTGGTTTAGAAATGAGTATCTCTGCATTGCTGCTGGGCTGTTTGATGGCTGACGGACACAGAAGCCTTTGACAGCACCTCTCCACATTAACATCTGTGTCAGACCAAATTTCTTTCATAAGATATTCACAAAATTACATAGTGCACCGCTTAGTATTAAAACATCGATGGTGCAAATGACAAAGTTTAAGATAAAAGACACAGACACAAATGTAACACGGATATGGTACGTGGAGGTTTCAGTAGTTCAGAGTTGTGGGACGATGGAGGAGGGAAGTGTTTCTTTTCTTTTTTTTATATATTTTCTCCCCCTCCATGTTGCATATATCCATGTGATTAAATTATTCAGTGGTACAAACTACAATTATGCTTTATTAAAAATTATTAAAAATTCTCGCCAGGCTCCGCAGATGTGAAAGAATTTATTGCCTGCTTGTTTTTCTAATTTGCATCATTGATTCTGGTGGTGTTTGAAAAGCAATGATGCTCCACATATCTACACTCTCTCTCTCTCTCTCTCTCTCTCTCGCTCTCTTTGATGTGATGGGGAAGGAATGCATTAGTACGAGTGGAGGGGGCAGAACGAATGGCATTTTCCTCTACATGTGCAAGCATCAGATTTTATTTACATGTTTATCAGTTTTATCCAGGTCCCAGGGAATGATTTTAAGCCAGTTTTATGTATTTATTTATTTATTGGTTATCTATTGACACTTTGAGAAAGTCCAGAAAGTATGAAAAACCCATGCCTCATTACTGCGCCCCCCAAAAAAGAGATAAAAATCCCAAAGTTCCGAACATGTTTTGAACACTAAATTAAGGGATCAAACTCTTATGTGCCATTTTGCTTAAAGATGGCGTTTCAATGCATTAAATATACATGTGGAATGTACACTTCAAAGTTAGGCCCATTACGTGAGCTATTAGTTATACTTGTAACAGCAGATCACTATGGCCAGGTTATAAATGATTAAACAGTGCGTTAGTGTAAACTTGATTAAATTTTCTTTCACAGCAGCCATCTCCTCACCATTTTGGAAGGGGGGGGGGGAGGAAGAAGCGTGAGAGACGGACTATTAAAAGGATAAAAAAAAAAGAGAGAGAGAAGGAATGACACAAGAAGAGTTGGAGAGACAGAGAGGAGAGACAGACAGAGAGAGGAGTGTATCTGCCTTCTCCCTCTCACTGCGTCTTGAATCCTGAGCAATGACTGGCTACTTTAGCAATTAAAATCCAGGGCAAAGACACAGCAGCTTGCTTTGGTCCAGAGACTGGCCCATTCATCATCCCAACTGCCATAAAATAGCAGTAGATGGATTCTTTGATTTTAGCTTTGGAAGAACATAAATCAAAATCTAAACCACAGCCTGTCACAAGCATCACCAGAATTATCCATTTGAGAGAGAGAGAGAGAGAGAGAGAGAGAGAGAGAGAGAAGAGCTTGAGGAGGGTGGAAAGAGAGGCAGAGCAGGATCTAGTCTCATTGTTTCTCCTCCTCTTCGCAGACAAACCCTCACACCCACCACCTATCCCCCAGTGTGACACCCTGGGTAATCTATAAGTGTCTCGTAATGAGGCTTTTTCTACAGTTCAACACCAGCATTCATCAAGCATTACAGAGAGGAAGCCAAATCTGGAGTGTTTTGTCATTTTTTTAGGGCGGGGGGGGGTTGAATATATGGAACCTGGATAAGACAAAACATGAAAATCAGTACTAATATGCTGCTAACAAAAGAGACAACACATATCATCAACACAATGCTGCATTTTGCATTTCATTATTAACCCAACTAAAAAAACTTTGTTGACTAATACAAAGAAAGAATTGTCAAGTCATCCTAATAGTCTGTGTAAATAATATTGTCATCAACAAATCTGCAAATTAAAGCCTGAATACATCAGAAACATAAAGATGGTTCCACGCAGGACATGTGAGGACGTGGAAAGGTTTGATGCAGTTGTGTCTGAGAAGGTAGATCGGCCGTCCACCAGCTGTGGGGTCAGCAGTTAGATCCCCAGCTTCTCCTGTCAATATATTAAAGTGTTCGGTCATCGGTGTGTGAGTAGGTGAATGAGAAGCAGAACTGGAAAGTGCTTTGGATATGAATGAGACAGAAAAGTTTATATGAGTATATGAAAATGAGGTGAATCATATTCTGTTCTATTAACATATACCAAACCAGAACCAACTGGAAATTGTTGTTCGTGTTGACCCTATTCATTACAAGGTTTAGATATTATGTAATAATTCTAAAATTTTGCAGTGGTCGTTTTCAGAATTGCAGCTGCTTAATTACAACAACATAGATGTTATACACCGTCTGGCCTGCTTGGAGTTCTGAAGCATATTTATGGGCAAGATAACTGGTAACAGTCATTTAATGGGCTAATGACATTTAAAAAACATAGCAACAAAGCATACTGTACTTAGGCTACTAAGAGAGAGTGTTAGTAATATACCTTGTGCTTCAAGTCATACTTTTCTTTCTGTTTGACTATAAATCCAAATTTTACTCTTTCCCTTCCAGATTACTATCTTTCATTGTTTTGTTTTCGTCTCGGCTCATTCATCGTCTACCATATTCTGTGTCATTCACCGACCTGCCCCGTCCCACCAACCCCTTCAGCCCCTTAACCTTCATCCATTTCTCTTCTTTTACAATTAGTCCACTGGTGTTTTGAATTCCTTGGGTCCCAAAACACAAACCTTACAAAGCTGGTTTTCCCTTCATTTGTATTTCTCACCTGTGACACATGATTTGAGTAAAGCTGCCTGCAGCTACAGAGTCAGTTCAGCTAAATTAATACTATCATCAATTTCAAACAACCACTGTCAGTGTCCAGGGGTATTAGCACAAAAAAAAACAAAACTATACAATATACATCATCATCACTACTGAAAAGCATAAGGTTCTTAAGCATCAGCAATCCGAAGCTGTTGGAAATGTGACCAAAATAGATCAAACCATGGGGCTTTTTGAAATGTGTGAAGTGATTCTCTGAGGAATGTAGGTCACTCCATCAAGTGATATTGGAAGTGAAATCAAACAGTGAGACATTCTCACATGGGTCCAAACTGATCTCAGGTTTCCAGTCAATGAAGAATGACGGTAACTGCCATTGTTTACTGTAAAAATACTCTAAAAATAGAAAGGAGGAAGTGTGGCTACTCTTCAGTCCTTTCTGACCTGATATTATATCCTCCATCTGATTCCCATCAGGCGTCCGTGTCCACCGGCTATTTTACATTCCACCTATCCTTTCACTATCAGACCACTCATTTTGTAACACCTGCACTGAGGACAGACCTCATAGGACGCTATATAAAGACGTCAAGATTTTTCATGTCCTCTATTACTGTAGTTGCTTTTCATTAAATGGCAGAAATTCTGGATATTTCAGCTTAATGTGAGTTCTTACCTACATGCATGCAGACACATCAAGGCTTATTTGAAATGGAAAGTTGCAGGCTGTAGGGGTCTCAACGTAAAACTTTTAGTCTAATTTGGCACTGGAAGTGAGAATTTCAGACCTCCTTATCGGAAATTCCAACTGAAATCTCCCCTGAAGTTACATTCAATATCTAGTTACATGTAGTGACCATTATAGCACTTCTTAAACCTAAGGTTAATCTGTGTCTTGTTTTGTTACAAATAGCCTGCAATTTGATGAGGCACAAACCAAGAATCAACATTTAGGATTTAATTGAATATGTAAATACTGAGTGGGCAATTAGTTGGATTAATTTAATAAAAAATTAAGGGTGGCAAATGTTTTGGTGGACTGTCAATAATAATAAAACAGAACAGTGAACATACAGTATATTTCTTCAGTTTCTTAGTGGTGTAATTGTTAGGCTTTGTACACATCCACTATACTTCAGTAATCCAGAAGTCAAACACACAATTTAACACAGCTCCTACTGTACAAATCAAATTGTCGTCTGCATCCTGAGCTGGAAGAGCTGGAAGAGCATTATTACTTTAGTTCTCATTGTGAATGCATTTGCCCATTTGCTGATCGGCTAATGCTTAGGCTGCTCTTTCTTCCCATGTGAGCAAATGCCGATTCCTTTAATATCTGATTCTAAAGTGTTTGGTATTGATACAGTTTATCAAAGTCGAAACATCCATCTGCATCCATCAGTCCACCGTCCTGCCAATTCCTGCCTGCGTGCCTGCCGGGGCCCAGGATTAATCTTAGAGGGATTCGTTTGATTTGTGGTCCTCATTTGTATGTCTGTCTGTGAGAAAATGGAGGACAGCTGTCAATGCAAAGGCATTTGTCTCTGTCATCTAATCCCTTCCTCCATCCCCTTCTCTGTCTTACCTCCGTTTCTCTCTCACCCACGTTTTTCCCTCTCCCGCTCTCTCTCTCTCTTTTCAATTCTCAGTCACTGAGCACACAAGGCATGTAAAAAAAATGGATAATTCCACTGTCTCAACCACTTAAGCGCAGATTCAATCAAAAATAAAGCAACACATAAAATGACCTATTTTAATTCCCCCAATGCGATGGGGACATTCAATTACGTCCTCGGAAAGGCACGTTTTTCATGGTGGTGACAATTAAAGTCTTATTTAATGTTTAAACCATATTACTTTCCTTTATTACAGATCTCATAACAAAGTCAGCAGCCATCAAGGTGCAAAAAACCACCCCTATCCTTTTGTTTTGCATTTTATTGCAAAAGCTCATCAAAGCGTTAGACAGTGGGAGAAAGTGAGTAAGTGTGTATCTCTGTGTGTGTGTGTGTGTGTGTGTGTGTGTGTGTGTGTAGGTGGCAGAGAAGGAGCAGGGGCAAGAAATGCTATCTAATGTTTTTAGTTGAGAAGCCTGCATTCCTGTCTTCATCTTTTGTTTCAGTCAGCAGGCAAATCTAACCCTGTACTTATTGTCACACACAAAGATACATAATTAAAAAATATACGAAAGGACAATGGCACATTATTTCTGTTTTATATGTCATCATATTTGCTTGATTTCTTTGGAGCAAAAAAAAAAAAAAAACTTAGACTTTTAGGTTTAATTATTGTGATAATGTAACGTACAGCAGCTACATTTTACATAGATTTATATAGGTACAAAAAAGTAAAAGTACATATTTAGAGTTAAGAATAATAGTGTTTAATTGGTACAGTCTTACACAGGTAATCAATAAAACACATATACAAAACATCAAATTAACATAGCAATTGCTGTGTTAGACACTACAGGGAGGAGACAAAATCATTAAAACACCTCCTGCTGAGATTTTATCTAACAGTCAAATCAATCCTTAGACTTTTGAGAAAGAAGCATCCTACAAGAACGACTACTACTAGTAATAACAAAGAAAGAAATAAAGACAAAAAGTCATAGATAGCTAATGCAGGACTGACATGCAATAACTGCAGTATAAACAGTAATAAAAATAGCTACATACAATGTCCCTGTTCAAGGTGCCATGAGACCATGCTAGGACCTGGAGGAAAAAAACTCTTCTATATTGTTCGCTGATGATGGAACTCTGTTCATCTGTGTAGATAGTACCTTAAAAACAGGTAATGATTGGTACTTTCAACATCAACAGTGTCTACACTGGATTTCTGATCTTGTTAAATTTGTTTTCCTTTCAAAAATGGGGACATTTAAAAGTGATTCTCAATTTTTGAACAGTAGTGTATGCTATGGAGAAAGGAGGGATAAGAGATGAGTGGCTGAAACACTGACTTACAGATACCACATGATACATGAGGTTTTCATTCTAGTGACGTGTAGAAAGGTCCTGCAACTCCTAACTTAGCTCCGACTACTTTGCCTAATTTTGATATTCAATATGTGCAACATAGGTGATAATATTCATTTACACAGACACCAATGATGTATCAAATTCCCAAGGTTGCCCTGAATTTGTGCATTTTACCACCACAAGCTGGAAAAAAAAGTATAAAAATAATATTAGGTTGTCAGTTCATAATAAGAAGTTCTTTCCATAATATAAAAGCTCCAAAAGGGAATAAGGGAGGTAGATCAGATAGTCCTGGACCTAGAAAGGTCGTCATAGGACATAAATAACACAAATCACACAATCTTTAAAGGGCAATAAAATCAAATGTGGAAAACAAAGTCCATCTTTGTTATAATGTCACTGAAAGAGTAAATTGCAAACAGTAAATTATCAAATTAAATAAAATCTTCAACATAAAAACAAAAACTTTATTACGACTAATATTGGATTAGTTTCCCTTTTTATCATCAAATATGTTCATGGTAAAAATTTCCACTACTTGTTGTTTTCTTCCTTGTTTGTACCAACATGTCTGTGAAACTGCGGCATTCGAACAAAATCGTGTTTTATTTTGAGGACAAATCACTTCTTTCCTCAGTCCAGTGGTCGTGCCACTGTGGCCGGCTAGCACCACTCACTTCATTGGCCCAATGAAATACAGTGTTCATTAGGCCATTGATCAACTAGTCTCATCCTGTCACAAGATTACAGCTGGCCAGTGCACCTACCTACACACATGCACACACACACACCTCTGCGGTGAGACACAGGGCTGGTAAGTGGGGTCAGAGGTGGCTTGTAGTAATCCATCTAACCAGCGTGACAGCGGCAGCTAATAAATCACTTATTCATCGTTTAATCCATCGTCTGTTGCCACCAAACTCCCAGAAAACAATGCCTTTACAAAACGCACTCTGGTGCAGAGCAATGTCGCATCCATACAAACAGGTGTGGGCCTGCATACAGCGTCAGATATTATATAGAGAATATAGAGTTGTTCACAAGCACCTTTTTTATACACACCACGGCCCTAGCGCGATCATATCACACTGAGCACATGAAGCTAACATGGCATAAATATACAATGTGGTAATTAGTCATTAGTCATCAGTCGGTTATGTATTAAGTAATCAGGAACTGAAAACAGTGTAATGGCAATTTTCAGTGTTGTTGTACTGTGAATATTCACACTACCAAACTAAACATAAACAACACTGTGCTTATTTGTGTTGATGTTGAGGATTGCAATCTGTTATGTCCTGTCTGGGATGTTAGACAGATAATTGCAAGCAGATGCTTTTTTTTTTTTTTTTTTTCTCCAGGAAATTACAACTATAAGTGCAGAATAAGATGATCAAAGGCCAAATTAAAGCGTGCGCTGTCGTGAAGTTGTAGTTTCCGAACACATAGTCCATTACAAATACAGTCATCATATTAAATATACAACAATAGCAAAACAAACCTTGCGACCAAAGCAATGATGATTAAAGAGATGCAATGCAACACAAATAAACCACGAAATAGGAGCAACCACTTGGGAGAAAACAGAGAGAGAGAGAGAGAGAGAGAGATGTTCAGAGTGGAGCAGGTAAGTGCATTAATTCCTTAAATAAAAGTTACAAATCCTAGTTAATTGATGGGCAACTTCAAAAAGGTATTTTATTGGACTAGATTTTTACTATATTGCTTATTTTGAGATAACAGTAAAGAGATTTTTGGTCTCTATGCATGTGCTGCTCTTCATCAGTTTTAGAGAAATAAAATGTGAAACCATCACACTGCAATCTGTCATGTTCCATCTGCATGTTTTTGAAGTCAAAAATGTAAATAGAATGGTATATATAAATAATAAATAATCAGCATTAAATGTATGAAAACAGGTGAGTAATGCTAAAACAAACAGACTGAATCTACAACATGGTGCATATTTACAGTATGTAGAGCAGAATGTTCCACATGTGAATGAAAAAGATGCAGAGGTCTTAGTAAATTAGTCCCAGTGTATGACTGCATTTAAGGAATCGTGTTTAACCAGTATCGGACTTCAGTAGAAGTTACTTCTCTACATAGTTCACTCATGTACAGTATAAAAAAAAAAAAAAAAACTGGAATTAGGACTGCTGTGTTACAACTCTAAAATCCATCCTCATTCCAGCTGCCTTAATTTGGTCTTCCTTTCTTCAGCTTTCCTCATCGCTCCTCGTAATTCATGCCTTTCCAAAGCATGTTGTCCCATCTGACAAGAGGAGAGAAAAGGGATAGAACGACTGAAAGGGAAAAGAAAAGAGAGGGGAAAAGGAAAGGGAAGGGCCTGATCATACAGTTTAATTACCAGCCCTGGGTTGTAAGTGCTCTGGTGGGGAACTACACGTCCCGGCTACAAGAGACAGGTCCGCTCCATCCCATTAGAGTGGGAACAGAAGGATACGCTGCTGCCTGTTTCCTCCCTCTGTCCTACAATCCTTCACTCCTCCCTCCTCCATTTTTCAGTGCTTCCCTTAAAACTTGCTTCACTTCCTTACCATTCCTGCTAACTTTGTGTAACGGGCGTGTGGAGTACATAAAATAATTGTTTGCGTGGTGAGGTCTCTCTGTGGCATCCCCTTGTCTCTGTGATTGAAAGTGGCCAGGTTAAGAACATGAGTAAGAGGTTAACGGTAATAAAAATAGCTATTAAGCATATATTCCCTTCCGACGTGTCACTCCGAGAAAGGCAGAGAGAAACGGAGAGCGAGAGAAGGAGGGAGGGATACTGGCACCTAATTACAAGGAGCGCACTTGGCTGCTTTTATCAGTAATTGGACTATATAGCCCTTCATTATAATTTACTTTCTCCCCCAAACTGTGATAATGCAGACAAGCAGAACTGAGTGGGCCTGTTAGTGGCCCAGAAACTGACACCAGTTAATGGTTAATTATAATGACTAAATTAAAGGAGTGACGGTGAGAGGGCACTGGATAAAGCCCGGGCACTTAATTTAACAGGATCACTATCAGAGAAAACTCACGAGTTCAAGATTGGAAATAGAGGAGATAAAGACAAGTTAAAAAAAAAAAAAAAACACGAGGAGAAAATGGTCAAAGGAAAACAGAATGTGTGTTTCTATGTTTATTTATTGGTGTCACTGTCAGCGCCAGAGCTGAAGATGTGAATTTGTGTCCAGGGATTAAGAGAGCATTAATTGTCTGTTGCACACTGTGATTGAAAACAGCGACGAAACATATTTTCATTTGGGCGGCCATTCGACAGCATGCGTCTTGCTTTAAGCAATTACTGCTCGGGACAATGCAACACAGAGACAGACAAAGAGATGCTCATGTGGCTCTGGCATCGGAGCAATAAACACGCTCAGAATCAAAGTCTAGTTTAATTATTTAAGCGCTAAGCTTTTTGGTGCCTAGATGTGGTGTCTTCCTTAAAATACAGGCCACTGCGAGGTTACTACTTCCCATTGTTAGAAGGAACAATGATCCACAAATGTAATGTGATGCTTACTGTATGTGTAATTAATTACATTAATTAGGGTTTTCTTTGGTGTCTCACCAGGTCCAGTCAGTTTCGGCTTGCTTGATGCAAAACAACTCCAAAGTGGTCATGTTTACATGCTAGGTAGTGCTACAGCAAGGCAACAGGAAACTGCCCTGCAGTTTTACTCTGACTATAATTTTTATGTTCTTTGAGGGTCAGTTATACTTAAGGTTCCTGTGCATTAGTGCACACCTCATTGTTGGTAACTGGCTCAACCACTTACTTTATCAACCTCCCTCCAAAACGCACTAGTAATAAGATCCCAGCACACGTACTGTATGAAGATTACATACCAAACGGCAAAGTTTGGACACTCAATCGTCACATCTTTTTTCTGCAGCAGACCTCTCAACAGCACCCTCTTCAGTGTTGGAGAGTAACAGAGACAGGGATGTGAGCGTATTCATACCAACGTACGTTGGTATGAATACATCGATTGTTGCACACAGAGGTGCTTGCATTGAGTCTTCTACAGGAAGCATGTTCAACCCTTGAACCAGGTTTCCTAAAAGAGTTATTTCTATTTAAGCTGACCTTGCAGTACATTATCCAGTTTGACTTACTACAGTGTGGTTTGAGACACTTCAATCAATCCAAGGTGCACTGGCCCAACACCTTACTAAGACTAACAGAGTATTTGTCAGTATGTCCCCAGCTTGTGCAAACAACTACTCGTAGATTTCATATAAATATATATATATACTCACATTTTGACATTAGGAAAAATGGATAAAGTAGATCACTATCAATGAGTTATGACTGAATAACAGATAGGACCCTCATTCATTGAATTGGATTTGGATCTGATGCAATTTGAACGGAGTCGTTCAGTACTACTGCTGAATCCGTCTGCACACAACATTACTGATATAATCCATCAGCATGCACGTCAGCGTAGCCAAGCCTCACTCCCTCGCAGCCACACTTGCAAACGTCACTCTGGAACTTTCTGGAAGTCAATAAGAATCGAGACTGTCAGAGGCCTGACAGGGTTTTTACCAACAACCTCGCCGCCGATGACACTTGTGATGTGTATTTTCATAATCGTGCGATTACATGTGTATTTCAGATTTTCCCGCTTCAAATGTGAAGCGTGTGCAAGTGTGTGACACTCTTAAACTCTCATACAGTCTCTGCTTTCTCCTCTCTCTCCTCAAAGACATACACACACACACTCAGTAAATCCATGGCTTTGTGTCGCTGTCTCCTTTGGTCCCTCTGGCTTTGCCTTAGTGGAGTGGCTGCCCCACTGATTCCTTCGCATCGCACATTTTTGGCACACTTTGCACACCAAGGTAACCAATCACCATCATCATCATCATCTTCAGTACCATCGTCTTCATCTTCATCACTAAGCTGGATCAGAATCATCATCTTACACCCATATGATAAAGCAGCCCTCCTGGTGGCATCCATCCACCCACACACACACACACACACACACACACATACACACACACTCCCTCATGCACACAGTGGCGGATCATCGCTGCAGCTCTGTGGCTCTCCTCTAAAATCCCCTGCACCATCAAAGGCAAAGGCCTGTCTGTCAGTCATGTGGGTGATTACGGGACTGAGTGACAGGGGACGACTGACACTAAGCGGCCGGGCTGAATGCACCTCCGTCAGGCCTGGCAGGTTTGGGTGACACCGGGGGCTGGGCCGCGTCCCTCACGTACGGGGATTAGCTTCGCCAGCTGCCATCTCAGCGCCACTCTGCTCTCACTCACACTAAGTGGCAAACGCACACACTACCACACAGGCAACACATGAGGTGAAGAGCATACATACAGTACATACTGTACAGCAGATCAGCACGAGGCGGTCGACATGCTTTTTCCATATGGACATACGCACAAACACAGGTACAAACACATTACACACCGAGAACGGGTGGTTTATGTTTACACATATGGCCACCAAGTGCACAAACTGCATGCGCACACACAAAACAAACACATTCAGATACTGCAAACGCACTGCGTCGGGCCATCTGTCACCCCAGAACTACTTCAGTGTCAAACTGTTACCAGTCCCATCCTCTCCACTTAATCCTTCTCCTGCAGCAGAAACCGATTTCTCTCACACTTTGTGCATCAGTGTTATTTGCACTTTAAGGTGGTACTTATTTCAGAACTGTTGCAAAACCAGCTTGCATGTGTATGTGAAGGCTTAAACCGATCGTGTATACACAAATGCAGTAAAAATGCAGCAGGGGTGCGCACGACAGCAACACACACACGTTGCATATTGCATGTACTCATGTTGATCTCACAAATGGCAGGAAATAGAACATTTCTCGGGGGTCTATAATTTACACAATGGTTGTTAGGGGAAGCACAACTTGGTTTGGGAGGTAGGAACCTGACACATGAGCTGACTTGCAACTTATTGACACTGAAGTGACACTAAACATGTAGGATTTACATTATATCAGTGCGTCTGTGCCTGACTGTACATGTAAGCAGTTTTTGTTTTTTTGTTTTTCTTATGGCGACACCAGTGACAGCGAGCGCCGAAGTTACAGCAAAAACAGTAGAAGCAAATGCAATAAGACACGGCGGAAATAGAAATGTCATCAAAACAAAGAAGCTGCAATAAAAGTTGATGGGAACAGGTTTTGTGAATACTTCTCCAAAGATATGCAGCCACATCTGTGACACATCAGATTATTAGAAAAATAAAAGCAGTAGAGGGAGGACGGGGATGTTAAATAACTACAGTGTTCTGGCTTTGCGTCCAGGAACGGGGACATTCTTTTGCATCACTAAAGTAACTAATGAAAAACAGTACATTAGGTAGCCGAAAACTTGCGATTGTAATTCCACTTCAGTTCTGATGGATGGATGTCTTCTTTTGGACACATTGGTCTTTGTGTCATCTGGATTTCTTATAACTAACGTATCCTTGTGCATTTCACCAGCAACTACAACGTTCCTCTTAAATGACAGTTACTGCAGTTGTTCTGTGTTTTTTTTTTTTTTTTGTCTTTCTCACTAGGTCATGCTCAGTGCCAGCTGGAGGGTTACAAAAGACATTTTCTTTTAATGTTACATTATCCTTTTCACTGACATTTGGATGCCACTCAAAGGAACACTGGAGAGTGCTTGAGTTTTGTTAATGGAGTTGATGAAGGTTTTTTCCTTTTCTGTCATGACTCACTCCGACAAGGACGATACCTACCACACTGAGCCATCAGCAAGCCTCATTTCACCTCTCAATGAGACAGACCGTAATGAGCAAGGCTGAAACCCAGATATCAACTCGTCTCTCTCTCTCTCTCTCTCCCTCTCTCCCCTCTCGCTCTTGCTCTCAGTTCTTCTATACCTGCTGCTTTTTTTTTTTGCCACACACCTCGCTTCCCTCATTAACACCCACCGTACACAGCCCTCTCCTCCTTCTCCTCCACCTCTCCTCCCTTTCCCCTCCCATCCGTAACCTCTCTAACCTGGCAGACTGCACACCTTGGGCTTATTCAGCAGAGTCAAATGCCAGCCTCCTCGGCAGCCACTCTTCTGCTCCCGTGCGCTCACATTCACGCCTCGCCTGCCTCTTGGAAATGGGATTGTCTGGGAATCCGACTCTGCCTTTCCCCCAGTGGGATAATTGAAAATGGGACTGCAAGGACAAAAAAAAAAAAAAAAAAAAAAAAAAACGAGAGAGAGAGAGAAAGAACAAATGCCACATGCTCTTTTGCAACCCCCATTTACTCACATTGTGCCTGTTGATATATAAAGATACCCAACCAGTGGTATCTCAGGGAGTTAGACTTATTCATGTAGGGAACCGCATTTATCTGGTATGAACAAGCAAGCTGTATTTCAACATTTCATCTGAATAAGGAAAAAAAAAAACAAGCTAATGTAAAGTATAAATGCAGAACACGTCACAATTGGAATCATGTGTCCAATTCATAACGGTTATATTTGATCTTTTATTCAACAACAACAGCTGGATGTCCACACGCATTCCTGCATGATGGTTTAAAACCTGCTTCTCTTCTGGGCCAGAAGTTAAATTCTAATGAACTGTGTTTATTCATTAATCAGCCAGCTCACATGGAATGGATTTGATCTCATCACTCCTCCAAAAGGAAACACCACGCTCAGAGCGTCAGGGCACAGCTTCCCTTTCCACATCCGTCAACTGCATGGAAGCAAAACAGAGAAGAGAGCACTAATTGCTGACCTACAACACATCATTGTAAAAGTACAGCATATACAATATTGCATGTTGCAGTGAAAGTGCAAGTTATCATTTACCATGAGCATTTACAAGCTTGCGAAAGTCCACAAATTAGCTCACCTAAAAAGCCAGTGTGAACATCATTCACCAGGGGGCTAGAAACACAATTTCAAATAACAGAGCTTCATATGAGCTGGATGAATCAATGAACTACAGTACTGTTTGTGTACAACTTTGCCATGTTAAGCCCAAATGTCGAGTCAATGTTGCAAACACAACTTGCTGCATTGTTCCCAAGACAGATTTCCTTAGCTCAAGCTGCTCAACAACATGCTCAGCCCAGGTCGTGGCATCATCCAGCTACACTTAGTGAATTTGCATATTGAGGTCTGATCATATGTCTTGTACCAAATAAAGTATCCATTCACTGTACACACTCTAGTACACTGTATATGCTATATATTACTGTCTGAATTGAGTAAAACGAGTTTGCCGTGTTTGATTTCTGATCTGAATAAGCAGATTCAGGGGAAGGAGGGGGAGCACAAAAAAATTTCAAAAAAAAAAAAAAAAAAAATTCAATTTGTTCATTGCAGACCAGTTTTGATTTATATCAATTTCATGCCTCCCATCAGGTGCCATATCATAGAGGAAGGTAATAACCCAGAAATAACCTCATTACGGAGACAGCACTGCGGTCTGGGCACAATGAACTCAGAGCTGAAGAATTAGTGACCTGGAAAGTGGCAGGGAGAGTTAATGGCATTAGCTACATCAGACACACAGAGAGAAAGAGAGGGTGGTGGTGTGTGTGTGTGGAGGGGGGGGGGAGCAGGAATCATTGCCACCATCACATAGGAAGGATGCATGAAAATTAAAAGGAAAATAAAAGAAAGGATCCTCTGATGGCTCATTGTTCTTTTTCCCTCATCATGGCGCTTTTTGATATCAAGAACACAGTGCTGCTATGACTATTCTACCATCAGCATTATTTCTGTTGCTGTTTGAAATAGAAATGCAGCTATTCTTATTGTCTTTCAGTCTAATTAGTGGGAAATGGGAGGGAAAAAATGTAAAGTAGGTCGTTAATGAATTATTTCCTTTCATGTCTTTTATACCGCATCTTTTGTTGTTTGCAGATTTGACATGCACACACACACACACACACACACACACACACACGTACTCACACACTTTACACGTACACATGAGCACTCTTTACCTGCTGACAGGCTGTGTGTAAATGTGCGGGCAAGTGTGTGCGCATGTACTCTACAACGCAGTGACAAGATACCAGTGGAAGCACATGTTTGTTTGCTTGTTTGTTCGCGAGTCACTTGTACATTAACGAGGGCTTCGGCGTCACTCGCGCTAATGTGCGAGCCCACGTTGGAACACGAGAAGACAAAACTGGAATAAAAACTGAAACAATGATCCTCGAAAAGAAACTGATTGTCTGTTTGACAGCAGTGTACCCAGGGAAATAAATAAATAAATAAATAAATAACCCCACTTGTCCACTCGAGAAATGCTTTTGGACCAGAATGAGGACAATTAACAGCAAAAAAAATTCTGGATGTTACTAAGTAATCATCTCTTTGATTTCCAACATCAATACAACTTTGGACACTTTGATATATGAGCCTGCATTGATGGGCCTAGCGAATACATTAAAAATATGTTTAATTAGCATTTCAAATCAGCAGCACTCAACTAAAAAAGAATATACAATAAAGGAGAAATATGGCAGAGGAGTGTGTGTGTGTGTGTGTGTGTGTGTGTGTGTGTATGTGCGAGGTGGGGGCGGGCGAACAAATTAGTCGTGGGTTTGATGAACAAAGAGACTGGCCTCAGAACAAAGCACATGTTTTAGCCTTGTGCCGTTCACCTTCTCTATTCATTTTGAGGCCAGCTGAATGAAAATGATCCTCTGGGCCTCCTTTTTTTTTATTATTTCTTCATCGCTCTCATGCAAAAAAGAAAAAAAAAAAAAAATTGGTCTCTAATTAATATGACCTTATGAATTTTTAATAAAGCCAGATCTCCACTTTGAAAATGTAGTGGGGAGCCTTGAAGTACATGTGTCAGTATTTGCACTTAGCTACGACGAAGAAAGTGGAGGAAAATATGACTTTGGTTGAACTAGTTTGTGATGAATAACTGATGTACATTTTAACCTATTTACTTCATTTTGATTTTCTTCACTCAGCGCGCTTGTGCGTCTTCAGATCGCTGAAGATGATTGACAGATCAAGACTGTTGGGGTAAAATGATTGCTATTCCCCTATTTCTTTATTTATTTTTCAAGAGATGTAATGACATGCCAAAGAGGAAGTTAAGATTTCAAACTGTTCAAAGTGAATTTCAGATGAGGTGTAATTCAATGGAAAATATAAAATGTCAGTCTCAATTCTGCACTGCGAGGAGAGAGGGATTCTCAACACTCACTTGGCTTGTACCCACTCGCGGCGCGCTGAGGCATCTCTCCTTTCGGATGCTGTCCGTTTTTTCCTGTACTTTCTCTGATGATAAAAAGGTGGAAGACAGTTACAGTTTAAAAGCTGGGGACAACTATTGTACATACATGCATTTAAAAAAAAATTAAGTACAACTGAATCTGTGCAGGATCAAACCCTGAAACGTAATGGTGAATCAACAAGTGCAACAACCTAAAATAAAAAAAATATGCCATGTAGAAGTGTCACAACTCTGTGGTTAAAGTAATTACTTTGATTAGGTTGAGTGAGTGATGGGTCTACATCAACCCATGTTACTAGCAACCGATGCAAATCTAACATTATCACTTTTAAATGACCAAACCACATAAAATAGAGCCATATGAGCTTAAAAGGCAACACCAAAGGAGAAGGAGAGGTCATACTTTAGAGTTAGCAGAAATGCAGCTGCCCCTGTAAAGCGAATCCGAGCCACATCCAGCAGTAGACTCACGCTGACCTCTCCTCAATTTCATTAGTACCTCCTTCCTTTGCTCCAGCATAATTACTGAAGTGTGTTTAGGATGTTCCATACAATAAATAATCTGTATAAATTAGTCATATTGCTCATATGCATTTCCCAGCAATCTCAATAGAAAAAAAAAAAGATGTCCACAATGGGGGTGTGAAGTGTTTTTTTTTTTTTTTGCTTTCTTTCGTCCTCTTCTTTGCTCTCCAGTAATGAGACCATTACTGCTTGTGAACAACAATGAGGTGAACCAAGATGTGGCCCTGGGAAACTGGCTTGACATGATGACATTCCCATCTGCTTCTGCTGTGTCTACTTTATGTTTAGTGCTAATTAACAGATTTAGCATGCTAACACGCTAAACTTAAATGGGGAATATGGAGATACTTACTACCTACTAAACAGCATAGCATGTTGATTGTAATGTTGCACTGTCACTGAAATTAGCACCGGACTCAAAGCACCTCAGTACTGTTTTAATTGCATGGCCCTTGAACGCCACCGTGAATAGTGTTAATTTATAGTAGTGCACCTTCAATAAACTTTCAATAGGAAATAATCTATCAATAGGTGTTTTCACTATGGAGTAATTGTTAATTTATTTATAATCCTACATTTACCGGATGTACTGGGCTGAACTACATGCAACAAACATATTGTAAACATAACACTGTCCTCATTATTATTTGTAATTATTTGGTATATGCATACATTCACACCTCTAATTGGCTTTTTCATATCAAGATTTTCTGTATAGACCTGTCACACTGGTGGGTTTTCTTTTTCATACGTTAGTGTAGCTCTTTGTCCATAGTGAGCGTGTGTGCTCGTGGCAGATTGTCACACTGACCTGCCACATGAAACTGAGAATCTGTACTTCAAACTGCATACGATTCAAACTGTAGAAAAACTGTACATTAATTTTTAACCCTAGGCTTTTAAATATGTATGAATTTATTTAGTTCTTTCAGGATGTGGGGGTGTCTGTTTATTATGGATAGTTCATATGTACACCACCACATACATTTATAAGTGAAGCGTATACAGGGCCTGCGTGAGGAAAAACAATGGCACACATTTTAGATGGAGGTATGACTGCATTTGTTTATAAAAATAGAAAATAGCTAAGAATATCTGGGATCACAAAGTCTTTAAACATGCCCTTCTCTTTAACAGTCTTCATTTTCCTATCTATTTTTCTTCGCAAGTCGACACTAATGGTTTCTTACTGAAACAGAGTGTGCTGGGGGGCCTATGGCTAAAAGTCTGTTAGAGCAGCTGTCTTTTAAAAGCAAAGCAACATTAGTAATAGCTACTAAAACTCTGCTATTAATCTGCAGCAGGCTCCAGTGTGGCTGCCTTGGCTAATGAACATAGCGCTCGGTGTACCTGTCAGTCTCTCTACCAACCCTGTCAGAGAGTGGTCAGAGGTCAAATGGCTTAATGCTACATGTGTGGGAGGTGTGTACTGGGCTGACAGCCAGTCGGTGGGAGAATGAGCAGAGACAGAAAGGAGAGGTAAGATTTAGATAGGCTCTTAACTTATAAAAGCTAGTTCTATAGCCAACATAGCTCTGGACCACTCATGCAGCATAATACGATAGAT
Source organism: Anabas testudineus (assembly GCF_900324465.2). NCBI lineage: Eukaryota > Metazoa > Chordata > Actinopteri > Anabantiformes > Anabantidae > Anabas > Anabas testudineus. The sequence goes on along the minus strand of NC_046612.1, from coordinate 24,588,036 downwards.
ATTTTTCTCAATCATTGAACATTTGTTGTTGCAAAAATGGATTGCAGTCTTGTCCTGGGTCTATTTTGGAATTCAAATGGGATCTGTGATTCAAAATGACCAGTGTATTTAAATGAAAATAAGGGTATTTGGGCTGATGCTTATGGACAAGGTAAAACGCTTTAATGGACCTACTGTTTTGTTTTGTTTTGTTTTTGTTTTTGTTTGTTTGTTTTTGTGTGTTCTTTTGCTTGATATATGCATTTCTGCACCCAGAACATACCAGAGAGATTTTATATCCAATTTGACCCAGGGAAGCCTCAGATTCCCCCAGGAGAAGCTAGATGAAGTAGCTGTGTTAAAAGACATCTGGGATACCTTAGTTAGGTTGTTGCTGACCTGGCAGCACTAGAAAATGGATTTACGGTGGGGTGTTTTGTCTATATAAGGATACTAGTATATTACAGTATATGACAAAGAGGGCTATCCGTTTGCACACATTTACATTTTGGATTACTCCTGGTTGAGCTGTTTGTTTAAAGGTATGATGTCATAAAGCTATAGATAAGGAAAAGCAGCTCTCAGTCATGACAAAGCATCATGTCCTGGATAAATATAACAAATTAAGAGTGAAGCTATCATGAACTGTTGACAGTTTTTGTGAGCACTATTAAACTCATAATCTTTAATGTTGTACAGAGAGAGTGTAGACAGTGAGCAGAACTGTCTGCTTGAACCAGCTGTAGTTTCCCAAGGCCTCTTTCCCATTTTACATACCAACATGTCCTCCAACCTAAACAACTTCCAGAAGTAGTTTGTCCCTACCCTCTCACGCAACCCATAACCACATCTCATCAAATACCCCTATGATGCCATAGCACTGGCAAGTGAAATAGCTATCCTAATGTAAGTAGATATTTATTGAAAAAGCACTGACCTCTGCTTCTCCCCAGTAAGTACCAAGTCTAGTTCCATGTACTCATCTCATTTAAATTATCAACCCACAAAAGGCTGAATTCAAAGACACCCTGAAAATCAAAGTGGAAAAATGATGCAGCAGGTCAGTCCATCTTACTGAAATTTCATTCCAGCAACTCAAAATACTCAGTAATTGTATGGCCCCAACATGCTTGTATGTATGCTTGACAACATCAGGACATGCTTCTAATAAGACAACGGATGATGCCCGGGTATTTCCTCCCAGAGCTGGTCCAAGGCATCACTGAGCTCCCAGACAGTTTAGGGTGCAACCTAGTGGCATTGGATGGGCCAATCGAATGCCAATCGAGCTCCACGTTGCTGGGCAGTGAGCACAAGAGGATGTCTGGCCCTCAGGCCACCCTCATGAAGTCTGTTTCTGATTGTTTGGTTAGAAACATTCACACCAGTGGTCTGCTGGAGGTGATATAGTAGGGCTCTGACAGTGCTCATCTTGTTCCACCTTGCATAAAGGAGCAGATACCAGTCCTGTTGATGGGTTAAGGACCTTCAGTTACAGCCCTGTCCAGCTCTCCTAAAGTAACTGCCTATGTCCTGGAATCTCCCTCTGTCCTGTGAGACACAGCAAGACCTCTGACAATGGTACATACTGATGTGACATCCTGGAGGAGTTGGACTGCCTGTTCAACCTCTGTAGGGTTCAGGTATCACCTCATGCTACCAGTATTGATACCAACCCTGGCCCACTGCAAAACTAGTGAAAAAACTGAAAAGATAAAGAGAGAAAATATTAGTGGCTGTCACCAGTAAAACCATTCCCTTTTTGGGGGTCGTCTCATTGTTGCCCCTCTAGTTCGCATGTTGTTAATTTCATTAACACCAAAGCAGCTGAAACTGATTAACAACTCCCTCTGCTACTTAACTGACCAGATTAATATCCCAGAAGTTTAACTGAATCGATGTTGAACTCTGATTAAAAAGTTTTTCTTTATTATTATTATTTTTTTTGCCTGGATCAATGTAATCCATCCTGATTTTATATTTTCCTGTATCATATTTACCATGATGCTCAAACTAGCTTTAAACACACACTGGCTCATGCACGTTACAAAAGGAAAACCTCAGCACTGAAATTTCTACAATATATACAATGTATGTTCACCTAAAGTAGAGATCTGTAAAGCCCCCCTCCCCCTGCCACTCCATGCCAAATGATAACACCCATCATAACACATCATTGCTTTTTGTTGCAACAACAGGGATACAAAAGACAAGACAGCTTGGCATAGTTGGAATGGCACACCCACACGCGCAGCCATGATCACTCGCCCCTCTCTGGCACTCTCTCTGAGGGTTTATAATTGATTTAGGGGGCAGGCGATAATGATCGATGTCAGTCCTCCTCAGCTGCGACACCAAGAGAGTCTCAGTGGCATCATGTGACGGAAGACACCAGCCTATTATAGAGGCACAATCAAATATGTGTAGCATCCGGACACACTTGTTATTTATTCATGCTAATACAAGTATATTAAAGGAGCTAAACAGGGTTAGTGCTCCATCACTCACAAGGGGAATCAGCCAAAGCATTTGTCAGGACCTTGGGTACGACTCCCCTCGGCCAAGTCTCCTATCATATTCAGCATGCTAACCGACAGACTAAGGTGGATAATAGGCCCTGATTTGTATGCATAGGGCTGCCACTGTCATTTCTTTATGGTTGGTTTGCAAATAATGCATGATTTGGGACTTGAGCTTTGAGAGAAGACTTTGTCTGTATGTACAGGCTGCCTCAAGCATACATTCAAACACACACACAGACATGCAAACACACATCATCCATGCACTTACATATGCGCAGCCCTTGTGGAATTCCTCTGCGCTTTTCGTCTGTCATTGACAACACTCACTGAGAGAGTGTCTTCATTAGGCAAACACTGATGCTGATGTGTGTGATGAATATTTGTAACTATGAGTGTATGAACAGAAGCAGCCGCCATTCCTCAACGGTTTTACACCATTAACAGCGTCTCCCCACCCATCGTCAGCCCATAAAGCCAAGACTTCAGATATATTATGTTTTAATACCCCCTTATAAAGGAAAACATAAAAATGCAAAATGCAATATCCAGGAGCTGTCACTTTGATAAACAAAGCTGAATATTGATCTGTCTCTAAATTGGAATGCGGGTGGGGGAAACAATAATGTTAGATTCCTGGTAACATGAAATTACATGCTGAAACAGAGTGTGTTCTGCTTTGGCCTGTCATCATCCAGCTGCACAGCAGTTTCTCAAATGGAGTAAACTAGAGTCCCACACAGCTAAAAGGAAGCTGCAGAATAACTTACACTGGAGCCCAAACAGTAGTTTTCTCCAGAACAATTCCAACATGATGGAGTGAGATGTGCAGTACACTGATGATAAAATGAGAAGGACCTGATGAGTGAATGAACCAGCTGATTTAATTATCATGCCTAATTTCTAGTGATACTTGCAAGGTACACAGAGCAAAAACCACCATCCCACATTTGGCAGACACCTTCTCTTTCAGCCAGCCCAGAAGTGTGATTAAATTAAACAACCTAAAAAGCCAACGGCATGTGGACACCAGAACATTACATTCATATGAGATTGTTTCACAGCTGTCTTTCGTATTAAACCACCTGGATGCATAGATTTGCTCTCTTTCAGCAACAAGTGCACGCCGATGTGACTAATAAGACCTGGTTGGAGGTTAACATATCCTCTCATCCCAAGGATTTGCATTGCACCTCCCAAGACTACCTAGAACTTTGATCTAGCTGAGCAGTGCATGAATTTATTCTCTAGAAATCATCCCAAAAGTGAGCAGCGATCCGCACTTCACTGCACTGGGTTTGAGTTTATTATAAAGTTATTTGCTATTCGACTACTGTATGTGTTGCTGAAGCTTTGATGCTTCCAGATGTTTTATCTGTAGCCAGTAAATGTGCCCAAAAAAGGAAGCTGCTACCAAATTAGTCAGTTCCACAAATGAGTGCATACATTTGAGCAAGTATAGATAATAGTCTGGCTCTACACATTACTTAAACACTTTATGTTTAATTTGTCACCTTTCTGTATATTGTGTGTACACACACCACCCACGCCAACATGTCTTTATTTCACCTCCCCTAGATTAAGTGGTCGGGGGTGGTGGTGTTGCTGTGGTCTTTAAAAATCAATTCAAATGCTCAATGCTATCAATTAACCAGGTTCACAGCTTTGAAGCTCTGTCGTTTCTTATCCACTGCTCTGTTCCTGTATGTTGTACTGTCATCTACCGCCCACCAAAAGCTAATGGTAACTTTTTGTCAGAGTTTTCCCAGTTTGTTGCTGACGTTGTTGTGAGGTATGATAAGGTCATTATCGCTGGAGACTTTAACCTTCATATTGACAATAATACTAATACTCTAGCAAATGATTTTATCAATCTTACTGAATCTTTCAACCTGGTCCAACATGTCAAAGGTCCGACCCATAACCAGGGCCACACCCTTGACTTGATATTCACTTTAGGTTTGACTCTAAATTCTATTGAGTTAAAGGACTCCATCTCTGATCATAAATGTGTCCTATTTGATACTTGTCTTCATCCAATCACTGTACCTCAGAAATCTACTGTTAAACGCCATCTATTTAACAGCCAGTCAGCAGCTAAATTCACTAGCACCTTCTCTGTGTTGAAGCAGGGTATTTCTTGCACATCACATGTTGATGATATCGTCCGCCTTTTCAACAATAATTGTGCCTCTGCGCTAGAGGCTGCTGCTCCCTTAAAAACTTCAAATGTGTCTCGTAAAGACACCAACAAACAGCCTTGGATAGATGTCAGCATTCGTAGTTGTAAAGCTGAGTGTAGGAAAACTGAGCGGAGATGGAAGAAAACCGGACTTCAAGTGCATTATGAAGCTATGAAAGAAGCATTACTCCACTACAATACGATGGTAAAGAATGCCAGATCTAAATACTTCTCAGACCTGATCACTGCTCACTGCCATAATCCTAAATTTTTATTTCAGACTGTTGACAAGTTAGTAAACCCAACCCCTCCTAGCATCCCAGCTGAAAGTGATGCAGATTGTGAGAAGTTCTTAACCTATTTTAATGATAAAATAGAATCAATCAGAGCTTCTGTCATCCCCAACTCCTCACCAGTCATAGTTGCACACCCTTTTAGAGAATGCACTTTAAGCCAGTTTCCTCCCATGTCCGTATTTGAGCTACTACAAACTGTCTCTAAAATGAAACCATCTTCCAGCCCAGTTGATGTCATCCCAACTAAGTTCTTAATCTCGATCATTGATTCGCTTGCTCCCTCTCTCCTGAATATTTTCAATACTTCTCTGTCCACTGGGATTGTGCCAGATTATTTTAAAATTGCATCTGTGCAACCTCTTTTGAAAAAACCTGGTCTAGATCCCTCATCCCCCGAAAACTACAGACCAATCTCCAAACTACCCTTCATATCAAAGATTTTAGAAAAGTACGTGTCTAAACACTTATTTCTAGCCGCAGAAAACTATAACATCTTTGACGAATTGCAATCTGGTTTTCGCAAACACCACAGCACAGAGACCGCCCTACTGAAGGTAACCAATGACATTCTGTTGGCTTCTGATGCTGGTTTGTGCTCTATTCTTGTCCTCCTCGATCTTAGTGCTGCTTTTGATACAGTAGACCACCAAATTTTGTTAGACCGGCTAAAGCACTGGGCTGGAATAGAAGGCACTGCACTGGACTGGTTCTCCTCATACCTGTCCAACAGATCGTTTTGTGTTACAGTTAATAACTACAAGTCATCTTTTTCTCCTGTAAAGTACGGAGTCCCACAAGGTTCAGTGCTGGGGCCAATCTTGTTCTCTTTGTATATGCTCCCTTTGGGACATATTATTCGCAAACATGGTGTTTCTTTTCATTGCTATGCTGATGACACTTAGCTGTACTGTCCCTTTAAGATATCAGACCACGGGGGACTGAGTTCCTTACATGAGTGTATAAATGAGATAAAAAACTGGATGGCTCAAAATTTCCTGCAGCTGAATTCTGACAAAACAGAAATAGTTGTCATCAGTCCACAGCGTGTAGCCAGACACATTCTGCCCTGCACAGATTCTCTCTTAGCTAATTCTAAGCCCACTGCAAAAAGTCTTGGTGTTTGGTTTGATAGTAAACTTAACTTCGAGCATCATGTCACAAAGCTTGTCCAGGCATGTTTTTATCATCTTAGAAATATCTCCAAAATACGTTCAATTCTTTCTTTTCATGACACTGAAGTAATCTTACACGCATTTATTTCCTCACGCCTTGACTATTGCAACAGTCTGTTCACCTGTCTCAGCCAGAAATCTATTAATCGGCTCCAGATTGTTCAGAATTCAGCTGCAAGACTCTTAACTAGAAAAAGAAAATATGATCACATCACTCCTGTATTAGCTTCCTTACACTGGCTGCCAGTATTTTTTAGGATTGATTTTAAGATTTTATTAATAACTTTTAAAGCTCTGCATGGCCTTTCCCCCAGCTATTTATCCCAGCTTTTAAAGCCTTATGAGCCTGCACGTAGCCTGAGATCCTCTGGTAGAAATCTTCTGTATGTCCCCAATGTCAGAATGACTACTAGAGGTGACAGAGCCTTTTCAGTTAGAGCCCCTAAACTCTGGAACAGCTTACCCGAGGATATAAGATCAGCTGACTCAGTAACATCTTTTAAAACTCTCCTTAAAACATACCTCTACCGGCGAGCCTTTTGCGATCTTCTGTAAGCTAAAACAAATCTGTCCTTGGGAAGACTCTCCATTAGATTACAATGTCTTTACGTTGGAACTGGTCTCCCCAAGGACCGATGTGGTAGTTGTTTGTATTATTGTTTTGTTTGTATAGCTGTTTCCTGCTCCCCAACCGGTCGAGGCAGATGGCCGTTTAACTTGAGCCTGGTTCTGCTGGAGGTTTCTTCCCCCAGGGGGAGTTTTTCCTCTCCACTGTTTGCCTAGTGCTTGCTTAACATCAGGATGATTTAGTAGTACATACATCAGTATGAAAAAGATTACATCAATAGGGCTGATAGCCTGGTCTTGTCTGTCAATGCATGTGGCAGCACCTCTGAGCTTTGTTCAGAACTTTAATCTCTGTGTATTTCTGGTCTGATACCAGTTTTTGAGATGTCTTGTTCTGCCAGACCGTTTGATAGCTGTCGGAGTCGATTTGTCAGGAACATCCGGGGTGAGGAGATAACAAACTGCATGCTAACTCCTAACTAAAAAAAGAAAAAAAAAACACACACTATCTCTCTCTCTCTCTCTCTCTCTCTCTCTCTCTAACAAGGCATACAGGCCCATACCTAGAGAGTTAGCGCTTCATGTCTTCGACAAATGGACTTACACCTCACCCTCCATCTCCCACTCTAGCGGAGCTCAGGGAAGGCAGGCACCCGTCTACTTCCCTCCAACTCTCTCTATATTAAATCGACCAATCAGGGGGTGTCAGTCATGCATCCCAGCTCGTGGCTGACAAGTTGGCAGTTGCGATGCAAGAGCGGTTCATTCATTCCGATGACACTCTGCCAATATCTGTATGGTGAAAGCTGCACGTCTCTGCTTTTTTGCTCTTTGTCAGTGGAAACAGATTCACAGGCGGACAGGGAAGGAGAGAGAGGGGCATCGAACCGAGCAGAATTAAAAGCTTTGACTGTAAGTTTTCAGATCCTGGGTGTCTGACTTGCCAGTTTGAAGTGTGACTGATAAAGCAGGAGGAAAGTTTACAGAGGAAACAGCTTGTCTTCCTGCCAGCAAAGCTCAATCTTTAATGTCTGTTGGTGGAGGTCTTATTGATAGCCTGTGTTTTTAGGCATGTTGTAGAAACTTGGGGGCATATTGATGTAGCCAGGAGGGTGCTGAGCCAGAGCAAGGGTTGCTCACTGGTCTTGAACTGTTATCAGTGGGGGCCCTTTGAGGTCTCAAAGCATCACCAGTAATCACAAACACAACCAACATGACATCAAGACAGTCAGTTTAAATTCAAGGATAAACAGCTCATAAACAGCTCCACGTTTTAAAGCCCACATCTGTGAAGCAAAAAGTAAACTCTAAAAGTTGAGAGCCAGTGTCACCACTAGTGACTCCTCGGAGTATTAGCTGTGAAATTGTGTAATAAAACAGCCAAACAACACCTATTCAAAAACGTGAGCGCCTAATGCTGATAATTGTGTTTTTCAGCGCAGTATGTTTTTAGAATCCACGATAAGTTCAGATGGTTTGCCTCTAATGAGAGACCTGTCCCAAGTGGGTCAAAGCATTCTGGGTAAAACAGCTAATTAAGTGGCAATTAACCAGCGCTGTCTGCCAGAAAACTAAACATAGTCAGGGCAATTTAGTTGGAGCGTGCCGAAATGGCTGCTTGTTAGTCCAACCACAACAGCATTAGGTGGAAAAAAAAAGAAAGTCACACATGAAGATTCTTTTATTTTTACAGAAATGAGATTAGAAAGTTACAAAACAACATTGATCTCTGACTTTACTTCAGTAAAATGATAAATGATTATGAATCCGGTCAAACGGAGAAAGGGAAAGTGAGAAATAAAGAGATTGGATGCTGAGAAAGTAATGCATGAAATGCATGTTTTGTCTTAAGTGGGATGCATATGGGCCTTAACACTAGGTGACAGAGTGTGTGATGTTTTCCTATCTTCCATTATCAGGCAGCCAGGCCGGCCGCCAGGCATTACCTGTTGATGACCGAGTGGACTGCCGTCCTGATGGACAGATGGATGGGATCATTCATGAATGTCTGGCAGGTGCTTTGTCAGTCTGGAAGGCAATCTAAAACCCATAGAGAGGGGAGAAACCATTTAGACTCCAGGGACACCTCTAACGTGTTACACAACTCAAAATCCCCCCCCCCCCCCCCCGTCCCCCACACACCCGCTCACAATCAAATTATCGCATTACACTTGGTATTAATGAGGCTGCTTTACAATGCTTTTGTCACCTATAACAGCAGGCTGTGTCATTCCAATATCAGCTCGGTCTAATTTAGAAAAATGCCCATAGAGGAGGTCAATCTCCTCTTTCATACGCAATGACTGATAGATCCAATACCTCTGGAATCAGATAAAACTTTGACAAATGGCCCTGCGCCTGCCTGTGCGGTGTTGGAGAGGATGGCAGGGAGCCGGAGAGCTGCTGTGTCCACAGCCCAGCCCTGTCCCTCTATCCCATCACACCACTGCTGGCTTTGATCAATGGGGCCACAGTTCAGACGCACACACACACACACACACATACATAGTGAGACAGGTCCTAGGCGCGTCATCACATGATTAAAAGGCCTAGAGGATATTGCTTTCCTACCGTTCACCCTCCCAAAAAGAAAAGGGAAAGAAAAAAAAAAAAAAACTTCATAAAACTCAGACAACAGCCTCTACTCTTCTTCCCCCTCGCTTTTTCTTGTTTTTCTTCTTTTCACTCTGCGCATGCAAATTTACATTGATTCGAAAGAGAGGGGACACTAAGTGATATGAGATAGATTTCACCTTCCTCCTGCTCTTACCCTCTCCGGCTGAGCAAAGGGAGAAGAATCCCTCGCTTTTACTTGTTATTGTTGTTTTCCATCTACCTTCAGCCAGAGGACACCCGCTGCCCTAACCTTGCATTAATCACAAGCCAGCTGATAAATCAACCCGGCGATTAGCATGATAGATAGGCCCAAAATGTAAATACTAGCACACATTGCTAATTGGCCCCCTCTACCTGGAGACACTTCTGTAGTGGCTCTTTCAACGTGGACGGATATCTTTGGCCTGCTGGGCACAGCTCTCGATCATTAAAGAGATGTAGAGTTATCATCTGTTTGTGAATCTCTCTGCTTGTACGATTTTTCTCTTTCGATTTTTTTTCTCCCAGCTTTTTCTCCCCTTGTGTATGCTGATCTATACATTTTGTTTCTGACCAAAGGAGGTGAAAATATCTTAACAGGGATGCATGCAAAGACACACACACACACACACTGCCTGTTATAACAAATGGTATGGAAGGTAGTTAAGGGGCTAAAATGCTATTGATCAACCAGGGAAATCAATTCCCAGTGCATATACACAAAACCAGTACACACTTACCCACATCAGCATTCCCGACCAACAGCAAACACGTTCCTGAGATGTGTGACTGTGCATGGACTGAATGTTTATTGTTAGTCTAACTAACCATCACTTTGGCCGCACTGGGAGCTGAGGGGCCTTTGTGTGTGTGTGTGTGTGTGTGTGTGTGTGTGTGTGTGTGCGTGTGTGTGTGTGTACATGTAAGGGCATATGTGGGGATCAAGTATCTCTAGTTTCATTTCCTGTCCCCCTTTTGCTCTACCAAAGAAAACAACATTTCATAAAGTCACTCCGAGTTCAGCTCAGAAAAGCTCCCCCTCTGTTTTGGCAGCACTAAAAAAGATTCAGTATAAAAGTGCAAGTGCCTTAAATAAATGAGAGAGTACAACCAATTCATTCATTTCAGTCTGTTCAACAAGCACTGCAGAAACTCGCAGGGACATCTTTGCCATATTGTATTGAGGGCAAAATCACTGCAGAACCTTGGACAATGGCTAAAAGTTTAGTCATTGCTCATTAGGTTCCTGCAGTGGAAAAAGTTGTTTGTCTTCTCTTTGGATGTGGGGACAATACACACAGTGTTCCCCCTCTCTCCTATACCCATTATTATCCACTGTGTCTGGGGTGTCTTTAATAGAAGATGGCAAAATAAACCACCACCTATTGAATAATATTGGTAATATGTGATGTAGGGCTTAGGGTTAAGAATCTTTCCCATGTTCCTCTTTATTTGTTTATAACTATAGAGTAAAAGAATAACACATTACCTACTTAGAAGTTAGACAAAGAAAACACTGTGAATGTATTCAAGGCATAATATTACAGTAAGGGGGTGGATGGGCCACAATCTGAAATCTGAAAAAGGTATAATCAACAAGTAGGTGTCAATACTTTTATAATTCCAACATGATCTAGGCTGGACAGCCCTGTCTCCTGAAATTTATTTTCCTATGCACCTAAACTGCAATTCTGTTTTGTGTCTTCATTTCCTCTTTTCACACTCCTGCCACTTTGCTTAAAGTGTTCCAAGACAACTGTGTGTCATATAAATTACGTTCATATACTACTAAACTCTCACATCAATTACTGTACATTGTAATGTCATAGTAATTACTGGCTGAATTATGTTGCGAGGTGAAGGTTGTTTTTTTGTTTTTGAGTGATTGGATGAAAGAATGAGGCATTACATTTAAATTACATCCAGTAACGACAGCAGAACATAATCGTAAAATAGTGTAATAATGCGGAAGGCATTACAAGTGGAAATTGTACTGCAAGATCAGTTATTTGGCAAAATGCAAGTACATTTGTCTGAACATTTTACAGTGACTTGCCAAATATTAAAATTAACAAATTACCTCATTACATTAATGGTTGCAATTATGTTTCTTTCAAAACACTGTTGCAAATCAGTTGTATATGAATGCAGTTTTTATGACACATCGTTGTGCAAAACCATCATAAAGTGCAAAAAAAAAAAAAAAGAAAGAAAAGCAATAACAGTTACTATCTGTAGACTCGAGGAGCATTAGGTCACACACGAACAGTAGTCAAAGTATGGAAGCCTGGATGTGCCAATCCAGGTAACAGATGTGATGAAATTGTGGCTCTTTTAGAGAAGTGACACTTCACAACATGTCCGTCTGTCTTCAAGCCAAAACAGCAGTTAAATCCTCCACGTGTTGCCGCCTGGTGAGGAAGCTCTTGTCTGTGACCACTGTATGCAAAATGTGGCATTAGTCACCAGCTAGCCTCCACTGACATGCCTGCAGTGTGAGGGAGATTAATGCCTACCAGGGACACTTTATTATTCTCTCTCTCCCTTCCACTTTTTCTCAGTCTCTCGCTCACGCTCACTCAGTCTTTCTGCCTCCCCAAACGGCTACACAATTAATTGTCTGCTGCGTGCCTCCCTCCTTCTCCCTTCTGCTCTATCTCTCCCTCCCTCTTTCTTTTGCTAGTGACAGATGTGGAGAGGTACATGATGTGGAGGGGATAGATGAAGGTAGGTGGGTGTGTTTAAGTGTGAGTCTGTGTAGGTGGGTGCGGGTGGGTGGAGCTGTGCAGGAACCCATGCTTTTGGCCTTGACAAGTACCTCCCATCCATGGCCTATCCATTTGTGCCTGTACACACATAAGCACACAAGCCCCCACTAACTCAAGCTGTGACTACTGGCCACTGCTGACCTACAGTATAGGAATATGACTGTTTTGCTGAATTTGACTTTAATTTAACTACAGTACATGTATATATCTCTTAGAGTAAGAATCCCGCTGACTCTGGTGATCACCTATTTTACCCACAGATACAATATAACAACCTTATAGTGTTACGCCTTCACTCAGTCGTGCATAGTGTGAAAATAAATGGTCAGTCCTCTAGATTCCAGCCTTAAAAGTTAACTAAATAATAATCACACCTCTGCATGTTTTGAACTAGTGACCTCCTCCAGTTGCACCTCTTGGTGCACCACACACATGAATGGGGATAACATAAAATAATCCAATGGCCCTTCCAGACTATTGCAATGAAAGTGAACCAAAATTATAACATTTAGTTTTTTTAATAGTCAATTTACTGGCCCCAGTGCAGTCATTGTTTCCTAGCCATTGCTATAAAACAGCATTGGCTTTGGTTATTCCATGACTTTTCACCTAAAACATGTCATCGATCAGCACAAAATTTGTAGAAGATATTCATGGGTCCACGATGATGTTTTAGTCTTTTATTGACTTTGCCAGTGCGCTGACTTTCCAGCTTGCACCAGTGGCAAGGTGACATTAGAAGGTCAGACAAAAATGTCTCAACATTCATGTCCTCTTCAGTATGATTAGTAATAACACTTCTAATCCCCTGACATTTTATCCAGTGCCACAAACAAGTCAAAATACCTGCAAAATGAACAACATTCCTACGAACACAGCTTATTTGCCTCCGGTCGAGGCAGATGGCCGTCCACTATGAGTCTGGTTCTGCTGGAGGTTTCTTCCTCCAAAGGGAGTTTTTCCTCTCCACTGTTGCCTAAAGCTTGCTTAAATGGGATTGTTGGGTTTTCTATATAATTTTTTGTATAATTATTCTCTGTAAGGTCTTAAACCTTACACTGTAAAGTGCCTTGAGATAACTTCTGTTGTGAATTGGCACTACACAAATAAAACTGAATTAAATTGAATTGAATTTGGGAGTTCTTTGGGTATCAACTTGAAAATATAGATAGCAAAGGCTCTATACAGAGTCCAAGAAACTATTCAGAGAGTTTTTGTAACACGTTGTATGACTTTGACACACCTGACTTAAGTAATTTGGGTTGTTATTGCCTCATAAACGGTATACAGTATGTAAAGTAATACTTATGTGTGTCAATATACTGTAGGCCCCACAACTACACAGTAAATGATTGGTAATTGAATGAATGAATTCCCAGATTGCAACGTTGCCCAGTATTTACTGGGAAACTAATGTTTCCTCAGAATCTGATGAATCTGAAACAGAACATTCTTACGAACCAAGAGCAACTTTAAGATAAGACAAAAATGTTTTTGCAGGTGGCCCATTGTCTCCCATGTCTCCCAAGAAGGATTAAAGAGTCTGTCATTTGTCTTCTGTTAGTCCCACGCACTTATGGTACTTTACCTGTAGCAGCCATATTTTATTTCAAGTGGTTTGTCTAGAGAGCAAAAAAAAAAAAGTAAAAAGTAAAAAAAGTAGCAGTGATGAAGCTGACATCATGAAGTGTGTTGTGTCCTGTCATCAAAGCCTTACATGACGCCATGTTTTCACTGCGAGATGTTGAACAGATGTTAGCATGAACTGTACATACACACCTACACACACCCTGCTGATTAGAAAATGTGACACATTTTTCAGCCACAGGAAAAGAGAAAGAGACAGAGAGACTGAGAGAGAGATACAGAGAGCAAACATCCTTTAAAAGTTGACATTAGGTATTCAGACGCCAGAGAGCAAAGTGCTGGCAATTAAACCAATCAATCTTGTTGTTGCTCTGGAGCCAACATCTGGTCCAGTGGTCCTGGTAGACCACTGTCAAGGGGTGTGGGGGTTTGGGGTGGACAGACACTTTGAGCTGTCCTTCAGTGATCTCTGTCTGTCTCTCTCTCTCTCACACACACACACACACACATCCAGGCACATGCACGGACACAGACACATATAAACATACTCACAAAGAGGAAAAAGTAGAAAAAATGCCCATGTACACACACACACACACACACACACACACACCAACATACACACACATTCCTTGTCCCAAGTCCGTACGGGCCTGATGTCAGCTGGTTCTGCTGTGTTGTTTCCTTTGTTATAAATAACAACAGGCCACCTGGACTCCTCCAGTCCGTTACCACAACCCTGGTGTGTGTGTGTGTGTGTGTGTGTGTGTGTGTGTGGCAAGGCCTTAATGATCCCCCAGGCTAGCCAGGCTGAGCCAAAGCACAAAGCAGAGCAGAGCACCTCATCCCGGGCTAATGGGACAACAGAGGATTGCTTGTATGCATGTATGTCTGTGTGAACATGTGTGTGTTGGCACGTGTGTGTGTATTTGTGTGAGCATTATGTGTGTGTTTGCATGGAGTGCATTTGCACATGTACTCATGAACCCATGCACTGTGCTTATAAGCATGTGCACACGCACTTTATGTGCGCACCTGTGTGTGTGTGCGTGTGTGTGTGTGTGTGTGTGTGTGTGTGTGTGAGTGTTAATGGGACGGTGGAGGATTGGTTGGAGGACTGACTGGTGGCAGAGACGGATGGCCTGGGACAGAGACTGTGCTGACAACCAGTGAATACGGGGCAACGTTGCAGAAAGGTCAACGCTGCACACACACACATACACATACAAAATAATGTCAGGAGAGAAAAAATAGGGGAGGTTTGAAAAGTGTGCGCACCTCCTCCCCGCTTGTGTGACTTTGAAAGTTTTGTCGGTGTGTGTGCGTTTTAAAGGGCGACTTCACTAATTTTCACCTGTGATTTCTATGGTTCCAGTTTAGGGAGTGCACACATACGAATGACATTAAACTTCCCTCTGCACTCCCCATATTAAAATATATCTCTGCCTATAGCTAGGTGCTGGCAGATGGTGTCACCTGGAGGAGTGCAATCTGCTTAAACCACAAGCTATTACAATAAAACATCACATTGCTCATAAATGCTTTAGACTAAAAGTACTGTATTAATGTAATTTAAAGTACAATGCACTACAGAGATCAAGGGCAAAACCAATCAGACGGTGGGAAGGACCAGCTCTGTATACAGTAGGGCTGGATTTCTGCACTGATCCCCTGGTTTGATTCCAGTAACACAGTTCACAGTAATTCCAGCTTAATTCTGTTTAATTGCTGATGAGTCATTTACATCAGATAAACACCAATGTTGCATCAAGTGCTTCTCAGAATCCTGGAAACGTGTTATTATTCAACAAGTGAGCAACACTGTTGTTTCCTTGAATATATAAATTGTGCGTTTAATGGACTAAGTTGCAGACAACATGGTACACGCAGACTGTCAGCACAGCACTCTGAGCACAGGCAGCACAGGAACTGAAATTGTGAACTTTGAAATTTTGCTCCTAATTAATCTGCGCTGTTTGTTGACATCAGACTGAAATTTGTCAGCTGTTAGCCAGCATTAGTCCCTAGCCATGGACTCAGGGAATCAGGTCGTGTCCATTCACTGTTCTGTCGACTTTTATTGCTTTACATCTTGCAGCCAGATAATATTTCATTACTTCAACAAACCGAGCTCAGATCAGTGTGCAGTTTTTTTTTCCGCTCATAGATGCGATCTCTAGATCTGCTATGAGATTGCCAGACTCAGCTAACAATCCCTGTAGTGGAGGCATAGCTGCACCGGTAAACCGGTTGCTCCCAATAAAGAGATGCAAGGAAGAGATGCAATGAGATCAGGTAAATGAGACGTCCTTTACTCCAACCCATGATCTGAAGCAAGATCATTTTTGTATGGAGATGGCACAGCTGGATCAGCAGGTGTTAAGTGTGTGTTTCCAGAGTTCAAATATTATAACAAAAGGGCACAGTTAACTTAAGAATGGAAAAAAAAACACTTCTCTTGACTAAACCCAACCACACATTGAACTCAAAGTCAGTTCTGGACTTGTAAGTTTGTATTTTATAAGCTCACCGGCCACCCCAACTACTTAATTTGCATTCAGCTTATTTTTTATTTTATTTTTTTTAATCATGCAAAACAAATCTAAAATCAAAATAAATAAGAGAATTGCATTTAATAGGAAGCTGCATCCCCTCATTTTATTGTTCCATTTAAAAGACTTTTGTTTGTTTAGTTTTTTGTTTGTTTGTTTGTTTGTTTGGTACGTAGGTTTCATGCTGTATAGAATGAAACGTCATCATGTCCAGATCATTGATTAGACAATAACACCATTTTGGGAATATGAAGGTGGTGGAGGGAAGGGTGATCCTCATGATCTCTGTGAGGGTGTGTGTGTGTGTGTGCCAGGGGGGAAGTCCCCGTGGTGTGTAGCATATGTCTGGCCGTGCCAAAGTCACGGGGTTAAGTAGTATTCAGACGAGGGAATAAACTGCTGCAGATCTGGCACTAATACAGCAGAGCACTACCAGTAACACATGCATGAGTGCACAGTAGCACAGAGATAGCAGAGGCTGTTTAGGCCGTAAACAGGCATATTACACTCAAACACACCACAGTTATTTCACTTTTAATGTACACCAGTGTACTCCGATTAGTGGGGTGTTTCTGAAATTATTGGTTAATGAGAGGGAATTATTTTTTATCGATTAATATAGTATTTATCTATTTCAGGTTTTAGGGGCCTTAACTTAGAATGTCCTGCTTTGTTATTATGTTAGAATGATGGCTGGCATCACTTCCTCATCATGAGGCTAACCCCACCAGGAAATTAAATATTTAAAACTGCATAAATTGCAGGGATGAAGCTAACAGTTGCTTTGTGGTTGTTATGTCTACAATAGTGGGGGAAAATGACTGAGAACAGCAGTTTGTGTTGGACAGTATGGAGGTGCACTTAATAATAAAATAGTGCATAATATCTGGGGCATTATACAGTAGTGCTGTATGTGCACTGTTATGATGCCAAGTGTGATTTACTGTATGTCCGAAACAACCTGCCATGCACAGTGGTAGATGGGCTTGTGAAACGGCCACACACACACACCCCCAAATGAGTTTTGTTAATGAAAATAATCATCTCGTCCTTCTTTAGCTGTTGAACTGTAAAATAAATAGGTGTGTGTGTATGTGTGTGTGTGTGTGTGCACACTTTGAGCTGCCCACTGCCTTAACATTTTGGTCCAGCTGGGTCATTGTCCATCCTCACATTCCAGCCCCCGGGCAGTGACATCCGAACCCTCGATCTCCATTTCTTTCTGCCATACAAACACATTTTCTGCAACCTGCAATGGATGATGATTGTAATCTAAAATAAATGAAAGGGGGGAAAAACACAGGAAAAGAGAGGGGAGGGGGGCATAGAGAGAGGAGGGGAACCAGTAAGGAGAAAGATAGAGAGCATTATCACCTTGGCCGACCATCAGGAGTTAGAAAAAAAAAAAAAAAAACAAAAGAGTGGGAGAGAGAAAAGAAGGTCCACGGGCAAATTCATCTTCCCCTGCTACAATCAATCTCTGGCCAAAAGAAATACACAATAACTAGGCAGGAAGAGGCCAAGATTAATGGGCCACCGACATCTCCACTGACCAGCATCCACCTCCACCCAATACCACCCCTCTCTCTCACTCTCTCGCTCCCTCGCTTTCTTTCTTCAGCCTGTCTCCCTCCCTCACCCCATTCCTCTTCCTCCCCTCACGCTTTTGCTCTTCCCATCCCAGAAAAAGCCCCCTACTGTACTTTCTTCCCATCCTTCCTTCCTCCTTTCCCCCCAGACACACACACACACACACACACACACACACACACACACACACACCTTGTCTCTGCCACATGCAGTGATCTATAGTTTCTGCTGACTGTTTTACAAGTGCATTAGCAAGCTTTAATGAGAGCGGCCAGTCGCTGAGCAAATGCATGCAAGGGCAAACAAGGCCGGGCATGCCCAGTAACTCTCCGCTCTCCTGTGTGAAGCAAAGCAAAATGGATTTCTTTTGATACTTAGCACAATCTTTTGGATGCATTGTAGGATGCAACTGTTTTCTTTACATTGGATTGACGTGAGATGTCACATTTACAGGGAAAAGCTGTTGACACTTTCAAAAAAAAACCCTTACTTCTCTATATATTTAATTAGTGACAATGTCTATTAAATTATTTGTTCTTTTACACCTCTTGATTATTTTTGCCATTTTTTAGAGTTGCAAGCTGCAGCTTAAAGCCGGCACGTCAAATGCAACAGAATTCATGTGTATGTGGCTATTGCTTTTCTGGCACTAACTTTGCACTCACCACTGACCCTGTAGAGTTCTAGGGAAGCAAGGACTCTTGTATAACGGCAAATGCTGTAATATTTACATGAATATTTTCAAAGGGTTGTCTCTGAGTCAGTACTAACCATAAAAAATAGTGCTATGTATAATAATAGTCGTATAACTCACTGCTCGGGGATTTCCAGCAGACCATTCTTCTGCACATGCCACTTTGTTTATGTGAGAGACTTCTAAAGAGACTAAAAAGCTAAAGCTGAAGCTAATGTGATGAAAAACTAACCATAGATCATTATGGGTACTTCCCCAAAAATCAACTGGAAGACTGAGAGTGGCTCCACCAAACCTTCAGCACTGCAAATGCTATGAAACATTAGATTGGAACACATAAAAAGCATTTCACGTGAGGATGAACACGTGTGACTAATAAAAGCAATAAACACGAACACCAGTGTGTTTTCTTTCCCACTGTCATCTACAAAAAGATTTGGCCCAGATTTAGACCCATATGCTGTTGGTCATCACGTGTCTATGTCTGGTGCATTTTCATGGGAGTTGTAGTTTATTATAACTTTTTTTATTATTATTTTATTAATAATGCTGATTGAAATGTAACACAGAGTTACAGAAAGTAGTGGAACAGACGTCAGCTCTCTGGAACTATACAGGGATAGTTTCTCCAGGAATTATTCTATGACCCTTTCCAGCCTAGTTACCATCAATAACTATTCTTCTAAGGCTTTCTTCTAAGTTCCTCTTCTCTAAATAAGGAAAACTCACACCTGATCAACCCACTGACTGAAACACATTTCCCCTTTAAATGAAATGATAATCGAAGAGGTTCACAAACTTTGCACACATACAAATATTTAGGTGCAAAGTTAGTCATCCCATTGGTTTAACTCAGTTACCTTTATCTACTGTGAGCACAGCATGGAAATCATAATATATATGTTTTAGAATATAGGACATATTTATGCAGAAATTGACACAATTGAAATGACTTTGCAAACTTTCAGGTGGAATGGTAAATATTTAAAAATGCCCCTGATTATCACAGTGCTACTTCAGTTTAATATGAATATGTCTGAACATGTAACACAGGGCTTGACAAATAAAATTGCTGCTAACTTTGAACTCAGTTCATTTAAGCAGTGGTGAGGTACCACACCACCCAAATATGGTATATAGCATGGATTTATTATTAACAGAAACTGCTGATTCTAATGTGTAAACCTATAATCTAGGTTTCAGCGACTGGGTCCAATGAGGTTTATTTTTCTTTTTGGAATAAATTAGCAAAAAAAGAAGTAGAAAGACATTAAACTATACTTAGTTTCCTCTAAAAAAGCTTATCTTCATAAAACTAGCATTACTTTATGTGATATATATGCCATACATCCAGGTCATGATGATTTATGCCAACCTAAAAAGTCCTGAAATTCCACTCCTGCATATAAAAAGGTAAGAAAACAGAGTTGCACCGCACATCCCCCTCCAACACAGCAGGAATAAAAGTGCATGCGATAACTGGGATAATAAATGAATCTGTTGGAAATCTATCTGTTCCTTATCAACATCACACAGTGCATTCATGGTGCTTTGGTTGTAAATTGGTTGTAGTGTGTGTCATTATACAAACTGTGTATCGGAGTAATCATATCTGCTTCATTGTTTCACAGTGCATGTAGCCAACTCTCTCAGTAACTGGTCATACTCAGGTGATATCAGCAAACACAGCTCCAGCTGCCCTATAGCAGGAAATAACACATGTGTACATGGCGAGTGTGTTCATGACCACATTTGTTATATCTGTTTTAGGATTTTATGTGTCTGTGCATTCACACTCTGCGAGTGCCTGTTTTTTTTTTTTTTTCACAGGCCCAAGAGATCACAGGGGATGCAAAGACTGAGAGAGAGCAGGTCCCCAGCCCACAGATGTAAAAATTCATTTCTTTGAGAGCTATATATCAACGGGCATTTGTTTAATGAGCGCCAGAGTGGAAAGATGTATAGAACATGTCAGGAGTCCACTTGCAATGCGTTGTGGGTAGCAGATAGCATCACACAGTGTGACCGCTCACTCTGTCTCCCTGCTCGCCTCTTTTATCTCCAGCTTGTCCCCCCCCCCAACCACCACTCCATTATAAATGAGAGACAGAGAGGAACAAGAGGTAAAAATAATGTAGAAGACAACACACACACACACACACACACACACACACACATAGTTGTCTGCAGCACAGCTCAAATGTCTACACACATTTGCAAAAATAAAAAAAAACACACACCATATGCGAAAATGAGGCAAAACAACTTATCACAGCACGAAAGAAGGAAAACGAAAAAGTCAGACAAACATATCGTATGTGCAATAATAGGAAACGAGGAGTGGATGGAAAGTTGAAGCTTCCTACAGCAGTCTGTCTTAGCCGGGTATCAGCAGGTGATCTGCATTGATTTTTTGTTTGTTTGTTTGTTTTTTGTTTTGTTTTTTATCAGTCGTATCTCAGTATGATGATCACACATACACACACACACACACACACACACATACTCGCAGATGTCTGCATGCTCCCTGGCATACCTAACTAACCTGTATTTTCCCTCCTGGCAGACCCCCCCCCCCCCCCCCCCCCCCCCTCGCCTTTGTTAAGATATGTAAATGAGATGCATGTCGAGGACGTGTGGGTAATTAATTGTAACTGGGGGGATAATGTTGCGCTGTCAGAGATGTCTCTGGTTTGTGTAACATTTTTTAAGAGTAATGTGGTTAAACTAGGAGTGTCTGTTAGCGCTCAGTCTTAATTGTGCCATGCTGGGAATGCTAAGGATAAGCTAACATGCTCCCCTCCCACCGCAGTTCTTTGTCTGTGTGTGTGTGTGTGTGTGTGTGTGTGTCAACAGTCTCAGAACTGAGAGGGAGAAATATATTATCCCAACTTTGTGTGCAAACAACTGGGGTTCCATGCCAGCTGTTAAAACGATAGTTACAGTGAAACCAGTAAGTTTCGGCGGGACGGATTGTATTGCTAAAATCACAATGTTGTGCTTTTGTATGACAAAACGTTCCTATTACATCCTGAAGTGACTCTGATCAAACTTGTTCCACAGAAGTGTGAACAGAATAAGATCATTTTTATATGTACTCCTAAATCTGATTCATATCCAACATCTGACATAACGGACAGATTCAAATTCACAAATAGATTTTACAAGTCCCATATTTTTTGTCATCATTTGTCTGCACCTCATGCATATGATGGTTCATTCACCAGTAATGTTTTGAGGGCAACGGATATCCCATATGTGCGGGGTGCCGGGTACATGTGTAAAATACAGCTATTCACACTGCAGTGTAACTTAAAGAGGAGGACTCTCACCAAAATAACTGTTTCTGTGTAAAATAAGCTTCAGGCAATGTTTGTAAAAACAGAACTATTTGAGAAACAAGTGGTCTCCATCATGTTGTGTTGGTCACAATCAACCAAAGGTGTATTTTGAAGGGAAAAGGATGCGTAGGATGGCGGAGGATGGTAACACGTCCCTTTTCTGAAAAATTAAGGGACAAAGTGATTTCACTAAATACCAGAAAATTATAGATGCAAATGTCATCCCATTAGTCAAGAAAGAGGCTGACTCCTAAAACAGGATAGTGGTCCAAAGAAGGCCTCCAAGTCTACCATAAGTCTACTACTGAGGTTTCAGTCTACATGTCCAGGAAACTTTAATCAACTTCAGAAACCTTCTCACCAATCATTAAGGGCTGACATCACTAATTACAAGTCATGAGCACACATATCAGGAGCAACTGACTCAGTGTGTGTTAACCCAGAGACAAAAACATAGAAGGACAAACTGTGTAGTGGAGGAACTGAAAATCCAACAACTGACAACCTCTTGAGTCGCAGGACAACTTGCCCTACCTCCTGTTTTAGCAGATATGATGTCATGACTTCAGCCTAAAAGCAGGTGGATTCATCATCAGAGAAACAGTGCACAGGGATTTAGTCTGAACTCACAACAGAGAATTGTGAACAATGACTGCATGAGACAACCTTTCCCATCTAATGCCACTTTTTCACAAGCAATACCACTTTCTACATACAGTAAGTCCCATCCCACCATGTCAACCACAACATGATTTCTCTCTCACTCTGTCTTTCTTGCTCTCTCTCTCTCTCACACACACACACACACACACACAATAGGACACACTGTCAGCTAAAGCATGTTAACACCAGCGACTTTACCGGGGCGTGAAGAGCCATCACAGTATGTATATGAAGAAGGAAATGACAGCGAATACTGCACTCACACACAATGTACACAAACACAAACACATTGTTTAGACCGGATTACCTTGGAGCTAAAAGCTTATTCAGGTTCCTCTTTCTAAAGATTGAACATCTGAGTCAAAGCTGTCCTCAGCACCCCTGTAACTGACACCAGACTGTGTCTGGTACATGTCAGAAAGTGAATGCCATGGAAAGCAGAGTAGTGGTAACATTATACAGTAGCACGACTTTGTCATTGTTGGTCACTGGCTTTCTCTTTCTTCTTTTGTTCACTTTTACTTTCAACAGCTTAACTTTCTCACTGTAATTTCAAAGAATGTGGATTAACACTCTATTTATATGATACTGTACTAATCTTATATGCACATCAGCCTAAATGAAAAAGATAGCAAACATTATTGTCAGTCCAGAATAATCAAATTCAACCAAAAACTCCCTTTCCAGAGCCAGTGTTTGGTTTGTCTAATCTGAGCTACTGTAGAGTGAAAGGCGACCTGCTACACGTAGATATAAAAGGCTAGATATTTTAAACTAGTATTATTAATTCTGCAACATATAGAACACAACAATGCTTTTAGTTTTATTTATCTTGTTATTCCCAAGGTGGTGTTTAGTGGCAACTAGACTTGCTTCTTGAAGACATCAAAAAGCTTCATCAGAACTTAGTTATGTTTTGCAATGCTCTTTTGGAAGGAGGCAGAAAAGGAAGTAATTAAAGTTGGATTTCTTCAGAACAATGGGTCAATCAGAGAATCTTACAAGTGTGTGCAATGCAAAATTGTTAGTGGTTTGCCAGCAATGATGCTGGGCTTATGACTTGAATATGCTGTTCACACACTGAACACAGTCAAACCTGAGAGAAATGGCTACAGTGAGCTGAATGAGTGAGTTGTGTCTAAAAAGTTGCTAGGTTTAATCCTAGGTTATTGAACAAACAAACACTTAATTGAAGGAGTCTTAAATGTTCAGTTGTCCACTTTCAGTTGCTATAAATGCCATTATAGCTGTACCTGCTCATTTACTGTATCTGGACAGAAATACAGATACTAGATAAATATCTAAACTTAACAATGGGGTGGGACATCGCCATATTCCTTAATGCCCTAACCTACTTGGAGTTATTGTCACCCTGATGCAAATCACTCATTTCAGCCTGCCTCTAATTAAGTGGGAATGGTTCATTTAGCTCATCTGTCAAACACCATACCATCTGGAGGGACTTCCCTAGTCCTGTCATCTCTATTGCACCCCTTTGCCTTCTCAGTTTCCTCTGTTTTGAAGTGTCCAGTCTAGACCGTTTAATACACGTCAAAGTGCCAGGGCCTATCGTGTCAAAGTCACGTCTACCTCTTGTGCCCACGATGTCTCTTGGTCTCAGTCGGTGCCTCGACTTCCTTGATGTTCTTCTCTGTCACCCCTGTCTTCTTCTGCTGCCAGTTTGACTCAGTTAACATCCCCCAGAGATGGTGGCAATGAGGGGTGATAGAACATAAGGTGACAGGATGGAAAAGTGTGTGTGTGTGTGTGTGTGTGTGTGTGTGTGTGTGTGTGAATGTGCAGTGCTCACTAAGTAGTGGCCGGTCAGGCGGGGTGCCGTGTGGTGGCCACACACTGCCAGGGCAGCAGGAGCTGTCTTCAGTATGACTCGTCTTCTTTCATTCTTTCATCAGCAAGCATCCTTCACCTCAAGGGACAGTGGGGAGAAAGATGAAACAAGCAGGTATGGGGGGGGTGGAGTTGATGGGGCAGGGGAATTAACAGAGTTAAGTAAGGGAACTAACAGGATAACAAGGCGTGCTTTAATAGATGCTGGGGATGTTCTGTATCACACACTGCTGCTTGATAGATCAGTGGTGGAGGTAGTTAATGTAACTACACTTGTTGGAAGAAGGTTTTTTAGAGGTTAGATGTTTAAATTACTATTTCTGTCACAACTGAATAGATTGCATAGTACTCACCAAAGTAACGTTTGGAAATATTGTAAATGGATGAAAATGCAAACCACCACACCTCCTATTCAAGGGTTAAACTGGAACTATGCTCCATCACAGCACTTGCAAGTCTCACACTCGTGTGGTCACGCTGACCAAACTCATGTAAAATGTAGCTCCCCTTTTAAACAGCCGCGGCCATCACACAGCAGCAGGGTCGATATGTGTCTCCACATCGAGAGAGGGTCTGTGCGCAATTTACGCACATGCCACAGCTGCTGTAACTTCATTAAGATTTTAAACCCTCTATCTGCAGAAGAATTATGAACTCGAATGCTTTTCTGCACAGCAAATAGGTAAAGTAGCTGCTCAAGCTGTGAAATCTTGCTGAGTTCAGGATGAATCATCATCATCAGAGTATTTTTTTATTTTCAGCAAGAGCCCAAATATTGTTTCATCTGGAGAATGTTTTTCTGTCTGGGATTTCCAGTTGATTATTACAGAGCATTTTCAGTGTTTGCTCCACCCAAAATTGAATCACTGGACAGGGCCTCGTTATATAGTAGTCAGAGAGTCCGTATAATAAGTAGTACAGTAGCATCTGAGTCCTGCACAAATCTCTCAAAGTGACATCTGTCTGACTACAGATATAACAAGTGATATGCTGTTTCTGCTGTTTTAAATCGTTGGTCAAAGACTAGCCAGCTGTTTCCCTTTGCTTCTACCCCCCCGAAGTGCTTTCCTCTTCTAATGTGGAATTACAGAGAAGCATTACAGCCATCATTCCGTGTTGCTTTCATTTCAGCAACATTTGTAGATCAAGATTCATTTGGTTGCACTTTCTATAGTTTTATATGCTTACTGAAATAATGTTTGTTCATGGCAAGTTGCACTTTTATTTAACAAGAATTACCCCTCCATACCTCATAAAGACCCTTCAGTAAGACTGTTTCCTTGGATTCATGCCCACAGCTGTACAGTCCCCGCCTGGGTCAGCCAGGCCCATATATCTCCCTGTGTATTTACAACGCTTTCTGCATCACTCTCTTTGTCCCTGCCCAGGTAGCTGTTTTCCACCAAATGAACAATCTTTATAGACATGCCGCTGCTATAACAGGCCTGATTTCCAGCACCGGCGTGGGTCGTGTAAGTCTCTGGGAATTGTCAGGCTTCCCGCTCGACAAATCAGCCCTAACATATGATGTTTGGGGTGCAATTTTTATTCCTGTTTGACTGGCCAACTACCCAGAGGTAATGGGATGTTGGAGGCGGAAAAGGAAAACTGCTGGTGGGAAATGTATTCGCGCGCTGCTTGTGTGAAGTCTGATTGATCGATGCAGCATGTGCTCTCCATTTATATCCTGCTTATTCGGAATTGGTTAGGTTTAGAAAAAATGAATGTGAAAAACAGAGAGAGAGAGAGCTTGAGAGAAGAGATATGGTGGCAGATTACACTGATGCAAGCTCATACATCTAAGTTGGAGCTGGGATGTCCGTGATACAGAGGCTGTGAATTGTCTCTGAACATTAAGTTATCTAAATGAAAATCAATATTGTGTGTGTGTGCCAGTGTCTTACTAGTGTCCAGAGATGACGGCCAGCAGACTAAAAATATGGTCAAGGAGGTGCATGGATGTATTTTTGGCATGTTTAAACGTGGGCAGCTCATTTGTTTCTAGACATAATCATCCAACATTACATTTGCACAGTGGAATATGTTCTTTTATATGAAATTCTGCATACTAAAATGGCATGGCACGTGCCATGGAGTGATCTTTAGCCACTCATAGTTGTGTGCCCTCTCACTCATCAGGATCTGTACAATGATTTCACCCAATTGGCTGTTAGCCTAACACTGACTGTGTTAACAAATGTCAGCATGATGTTCAAGTTCACTAAAGCGGAGTTAGGTGCTGCCTCACAAAACCTAAAGAGCCTTTTTTTTTTGCCTAAGAAGTAATCTTATCTTGCATAACCACATTTGAAACAAAACAGGAGGGGTATTAGGCAGTCAGAACCCCTGAAAAGTCAGGTACTCAACCCAACTGAAAATGGGGAATATGCAAATGCTTTCTGCTCAACGCTGCCTCTGGGTCTAAACCCACTTCAGGTGCCATTGATGTTGGATTTGTGTAAATTAGTGATTAGTTAGTTAGACCACCGTCGACTTAAAACACATCACCTCACTTCTCATCAATGAGATGTGAGGTCAAGACCAGCATATTCTGGACTCAGATAAGAAAAATGTTTTAAAGCTTATAGATCCTACAAAATTACCTTATTTGCCAAATGAAATATGCATTTAGACATTAAAAATGATCAAATTAAAAGTATGTTTAAAAAATAGATTCACTACTGTATCAATCTGGCTGAAAGCAGAGCATGTGCAACTAAGTAAATGGGTTCCTTATATAAACATTGTATGTCTACATGTTTGCGTCCAGTTCAGGCAGAAAACTAAAGATCATGTTTACCTAGAGTACTTGTAGTGTCAAATTGCATTACATATATACTTTAGTGTAGTTTACATAGGAAGCTGCCTTAGTTGTGCTCATCTACCCACCACATACAGGCGGCCTTAGACAAAGATATAGGAGGTGTGCAGCAACCCATGGAGTGGGAAAGTGGGAGTAGACAGAGTAGGACAGTGTATTAGGGAGGTAGACGTTCTAATGTTAGCCCTCCTATTCTTATTCCCTTGTTTTCCCTGCTGCTGCCATGAAGAGAGAGAGCAAAGCAGGGAGAAAGGAAATTTCTCCATTGCAGAAGCAGTCAGGCAGAGGACAGCAGAGAGGGAGAATAAATCAGCCCCAGTCTGGTCTCTGGTGGCCACCCGCAGCAAGGGACTAGTGCAGAAAGACAGAGCGAGGAGGAGGGGGGTGCAGAGTGTCAGCCAGGACCTGGACTACAGAGGAATAATGTCCTTTTACTGTATTTCCCTCTCAACCCAGCCCCAGTGTGCCATCTAAATCTACCTTCACTCATTTAATGTCACACAATCCCACCCCTTCAATGAACCCGACCATGTCCACACTCCTGCTAACACACACACACACACACACATTCTGCCTCCTCTGACGAATTAGAATTGCCCTAACTCCATCTCCCAGCAAAACAGTGTCTGATTTGGCAAATGGTCAAAGTGGCCATTATCTGGCAACAGAGAGGCCATATCGAGATGAGCCTGAGGAGGAGATCAAGGCAGGAGGAGAAGGACAAAGGCAAAAGTAAGGGACGAGCGACAAATTAGCCCATTCACAAGTTAGAGAGTGCACTAACTACCCAGGAGGAAAGATAGTGTTATTATCAGAAGCAATCATAAGAAAGCATGCCATGGAGGAAATAAACATTTTATAATGTGCTCAGGTACTATTAGTGATGAGGCTCAAAGGCATGTATATGAGATTTCTGACTTTATTATTGCAGCATAAATACAGTTCTGGTCATCCTTTTAAAAACAACTTTATATGTGTAATTGTACCTTTATGCTAGTGTGTTCGAGTGCACTGCTACTGTATGTTACATGTAAATTATTGCAGTGTTGCTCTCTGAAATGTAGGGACATACACAGCGTTAATGCAGTAATGCAATCAAATAAACAGGATTACAGTATAGTGTAGCAGAGAATGAAACAAAATGGATCATTTGCATTAAAAGATGTTGTAAAAATAAAGAGAAAGTGTGTTTTAATTTTAGGTTTTATTTTATTTATTTTTTTGTTTTTTTGGTTTGTTTAATTAAGACAGAACACATGTTTTTAAAACTTAGATTAACTTTTGATCATACATTACATATCCTCATTTTCACTCTCTCTCTCTCACACACACACTCACACTGCCCTGTCAGGTATATGGTCACAGTTTTACCCGAGCCTCCCTGAGCTGTGTTTCATTTTAAGTGAGTTTATTCAAGGCAAGACTTTTTTTTTTTTTTTTCCTGAAAGAAAAGAAGGAAAGAAAGTCAGAGAGAGAGAGAGAGAGAGAGAGAGAGAATGAATACTAGGCTATAGCTTGCCCATAGGACACATTTAGTAATCCTTCCAATGATGTCCAGGGCCCAGTGATGGTTACCAGACCTGCAAATACCCCTACAAACACACACACACAATCCATTTTTATCGTATTTGGGTCTGCAGCGTTGTATTTCCTGCCCTCTCTTAGCGCCACACACACACTGCACTCGAAAACAAAAATCCATATTATCGACCAGCCAGTGTCACCACAATTATTCTTTTGAAACAGCCATTGAAAACAAATTACATCTGCACTGCGTTTTCATCCGATTGCTCTGGGTGAGCAATGCTCAATGGCTGGGTCGGCCCTGCCTTCGCCGACCCACAGACCCCTCCCTATAGGTTTGCTGTCTATAGCACAATGTCGCTAACAACTGTGTGTGTGTGTGTGTGTGTGTGTGTGTGTGTGTGTGTGTGTGTGTGTGTGTGTGCGTGCTGTAATATAGTAAAGGTTCTGAGGGGAAAACACTAGGAGAGAGGTGAATGGGAAAATTACAAGAAGCACAGACATATTTCTTTCTGCTGTTTAGCAGAGACCATCACCATAACCAGTTAATAACAGTGGTGAATGAAAGACTAAATAACTTCTCAAAATGAGCACTGCAGTCACATCTAACTTGAGTAAGTACAAGTAAAAATTTACCAAAAGTACCAAATGTATTCATAGTGTGTAACTGACACATTTTCAGAATATTGTGTTTTTTTATTATTGGTCCAAAATTAATTTAGTGCATTTATTACTTTAATATCGCAGGTGGTAAAGAAAAAAATACGTTTTTAGTAACTTTATTTACTGGTGAGTGAATTTTCCCACAGGGATCAAAAATTACTGATACATCAAGTATTTATATCAATCTGAAAAATTAGTAGTAACTACAGCTCTCAGATAAATGTAGTGGAGCAAACAGGACATCATTTTCCTGTGAAGTATCATAAGGTAATATATACACGATATACAGGGAAATAAGTTTGCGCCACAACCTCCAATATGCAGATATGGTAAATCAAACTAGATGTAACATGAAACTACTCAGTTCTCCTTCTGCCTGTACGGTCCAGTTCTTCGGGTATTAGTGCAATAGTTAAGAATGAAACACACTGGACCAGTCAAACATAAGGAACTGAGCCTCCCTCACAAACTTTCAGCAGTGAATTTTTCTGCACTGCTCTCAGGCTGTTCAATGAGTCAGGGTTACAGAAGCCTCTGACAGCACCTCTCCATATTTAACATATGTTTTGTAGGATAATTCCACAAAGAAATCAATCAAAATCAATTAAGTGCAAAACTTGAGCAAAGCACTTGATCGCGAGCAGTTCTAAACAGTATTATATGTTAAATGTTTTTAAAATGGCCAAATGATGTTATATCTGTTTTTAATTCAAGGCTTTTAAAAAAAATTAAAAAAGTTATTCACGTTTCTTAAATTCAAATATTAGCTTCTGAATATTTTTCACTATTTTCTATGAAAACGCAGTTCGAAAATGCTGTGCACCACAAACAAAATGTTTGTAAGATTTATTTCTCTTTTTGAACCTTAAACCTGACCTGATCAGTGTTCGGTAAAATGTTGTCTGTCTTGTTAAATGATCATTCGCTTGCACCGTTATGGTCATTGATTATTCTGTGAAAGCCATACTGAGGGCCAGCATGATTGCCACACCAGCATCACACCACTATAACATCTAATTGTGTTACTCCATCTAACAGTATTAGTCCACTGCTCTGCAGCGCACAAGCTCCTTCCAATAGCATCAGTCCAGTGTGTCCGACGTGACAATGGCAGAACACAACAACTAATATCCAGCCGGCACAGTTGGTAATTAATCCTGGCTCGACTTCCCTCAGCAGAGGAGTACAGCAAAGGCTAGGAGGCAGGATCCCTTTGTTAAGCTTTGACCACACAAGTCACCTCACCGGCCCTCCCGAAGCGGGGAAACGCCAACTTTGGAGTATTAAGAAAACCAATAGCCTTGTTGACATGAACACGGAGGCCTAACCCCCGCAGCCTCCTCATATGAAGCATTGATTTTTCTGTCCGGCCGCGGCACTAAACCCATTCATTCTCTATGGCCGAGCCCAAGACTTCCACAGATGCCAGCACCCTACACACATAACACGAGCCCAGACAACACACACAGGGGCCTGGCTAAATTCTCCTTTCATCCTCTCAGTCGTACCTTGGGGGTGGAAAGTTGAGGATTAAAGTCACCCCTCCTCCTCCTCCAGGTTTCACCATCAGTCCAGCAGTGAACCAATTGCACACACACACACACACACACACACACAACACACACACACAGTACTTGTCCTGTGCAGAGAGGCCATGGAGGTGGTGAGGTTAAACATGTTGTGGTGCAGTAGAGGAGAGGAGAGCTGGAGGATGTGAAGAGGGGGGGGCGAGGGGGGGGGGTCAACATCTTGATCTTTGGGGATGCAAGTCACAGATTCATGCCACAGGACTTTCTTGCAAGCAAGCAAACACTATAGCACCGCTCACCGCTGGCAAAGCACGTCCTATTATCCCAGATGCATTTCACACAGCCAGGCACAGGTTTCACAGTTAGCCATCGGTCACCTCTCCGGCTTAGTGGGGAGTTGTTTTCTCTCATTCTTTTGTTGTCTCTCTCATTTCCTTGCACTCTCTTTCTGTCTTTATTTTCTTATTTCTCTGTAGTGAGAATTAAGTATGTCTCCCTGCCTCTTTTATCCTCTCCATCCTGTCTCCCTTTCTCACTGCAGCAGAAGGAAGCAAACCGAAAATGTTTAGGATCAATCTTTTGCTGTTCTTGATAAACTAGCTGCACAAATGCCACTAAATGGGACAAAACACGGACAATAAGTTGGGCCGACAGCTGTTAAGTGACATGATCTGAATGTGCAACGTCTAGAAATAGAGGGAAATTAAAGAAAAGCGTGCAACATAACAGGGGAAGAAGAGAACCATCATTTGCTCAATTAGCACGTTAGTAAGAGCACAATATCGCAAGAGCACAATTGGCTCGGCTCCCTTCAGGACACGCTGTGAGACATTCAGAGACATTAGCATAGGCTGAGCTAACGAAGAAAAAAGACAAAAGGAAAGGGAAATTAAAAGAGCAGCACATTTTCAAAGCGGTGCTTGTACCCGATGTCATTAAACATTTATAGAAGTCTCCCCTCAGTACGATGAGCAGTTTGCTTGTAGGGAAGATGTGCGGATGAACAAGTGGTGGGTGGAGGGAGAGAAAGCGCCTGGCTCACACGTTTATTTTGTTTGCCCTGTTTGCCTTTTTTTTTTTTTTTCTTTCTTATAGATTTCAGACACATACACTTCTCTGTAGTCTACAGCCATTTCCACTGTGACTTTAAATGTGAAATAAGTCGGCTGTGAGAGAAAGTTAGTTGAGCCACTACGAGAACTGGACCCAGCTGTTGCCAACAGTGATACATTAAAAATTCTCAAACTTGTGAAATCAGCTAATATTTAAAGTTAATGTAAATATCGACTGTAGGTTTTAAATTTGATGGTTCATTATTAACATTCCTCATTTTCATTGTCAGAACCTACTGTATAAACAAGAATTGTTTTGACCTAGTCTAGTCTCAAGTCTATCTGATAGTTCATTCAACTTATTAAATGTAGACAACGTGCAGACTTGGCAAGTTAATGCTCTCTGAATATTGTTCTTTTCTTATTTTGAAGAAAACAGTCACAGTGGAAACGTCCTGTGTGTCTTTAATAATAAAACACATACACAACACATACCCTGATTAGGTCAGGGTGCTTCATTTTCACAGTAGT
The DNA here is from genome assembly GCF_900324465.2 of Anabas testudineus. NCBI lineage: Eukaryota > Metazoa > Chordata > Actinopteri > Anabantiformes > Anabantidae > Anabas > Anabas testudineus. The sequence goes on along the minus strand of NC_046612.1, from coordinate 24,555,563 downwards.
TTAAACTATGTTGAACCATGAGAAACGTTGGTGTTGAATTCAGTCCCTGTATGTCTGGAGTTTCTAAGTCAGTGTGAGCAGTTCAATGTTTAGTTTAGTACTGACTCAGTGGGACTGACTGTGGCTCCACCAGGAGCCCATTGATCATTTTACCTGCAGATCTATGGTGCTTTTCCTCAGTTTGAAGAGTTAACTTGTTACACAAGCTGAGAAAATTGTAATGGCTGCATGAGTTAACAGAATTACAAAGAATGTTTAATAAATAAACATAATAAATCAACATTTAATAGCAAGTTAAGTAGGTGCATTGCAACTTGTAGGTTGTGCACTGTGTAGCTACAGTGGTTGGATAGTTATGAAAAGAGTTTGAAAGAGTTTGCTGCTACCCAGAGATATCAGACACTGGCTAGCAGACGTTGACACAGACGTTCAAGTTTTAGACATTATGTCCAGGCATTTTATGCTTTGTGCTTTGTGCATGTATAATTGTTGCATATATAATTGGCGACATGTCTGATGTACATTTGCCATCACTCCCATTGAGTGTCAGAGGTAGCTTCAATCGTCATTTAACAATATGGGATGTGGGTGCGTTGTAGCTACAGTCCTTATAAGCACATTGTAAACTTTTACAGTAACTGTCAAACAAACACAATTATAAATTGGAGTAACATAATAGCATTACATGACAATAATATTACACATTCCGTATTGGTATTATTATGTCGTGCCACATTAGATAAAAAAAACAACATAGTGTATTTTTCTTTTATAATTGTCTCAGATATCTCATCCATTTGCATGTTACACCAACTAAGTCTGACTTTGATGATACACAGCTGAGGAGAAATGCTAATATTTCCATGTATCTGCAAAGGTTGCAGCTGCAACTCCATCATTTGTTATACAGTTGGCGTTTCTCAATATGGGATTCACACCACCTTGATTTCTTTACAGTATGAGGAGGATGAGGAGGAGTGTTATTAGCTGACTGGGATGATGTCACTTTGCTAATAAATGTTTTAGCTTATAGCTTTTGTGAGTACAACGTGTGAATATTTTGAAAGCCCGTGTGAATAAACTGGAGAGGATTACAATCTTGGCCAAACACATTAGCTGTAAGAATTAAGTAGGTACTACATCAGATGCAGTGTTTTCAAAATAGTTCCACATGCCAGCTAAAAAAAAAAAGAGAAAAACAGTGAGTGCAGATAACAAGAAGTCAATATGGTATTTAAATAAATAAATAAGCTGATGTCAGTGGGCAGATTTGGACAGATTTGTGCCTGTGCGACTCTGTGTGTATTTGTGTGTGACAGAGCCGACAATCCACGGACTCCTAGACAGGGTGTAGGAGGTGACTGATGACTACCATCACATCACTATCAGTTCTTAATAAGACTCAATAAACACACGCACAGACACACACTCACACACAGTAAACATAAAAGATGTGGCTCTTGAGAATATGCCCATCTGTGGCCAAAGAGGCCACACCTGACCTGGAAAAACTGTAAAATGTAGCTCATTCACAATTTCAAACCAATAAAATGCAACATTATTAAAATGTACTGGTCATCCAGGTCACGTGTTCATTGAAATTTCAAGTAAACTCTTTTTTTTTCATTGGTCTCTTTATACGAATCAAACTCCATCATGAGTCGTGTCAATTTAGATCTCAGCAAGGAAAAAAAAAAAAAAAAAGCAATCAAGGAAACAAATCATTTTGTGTGCAGAAGTTATTTTCATCCTCATTTTCTCCTTCCCTTCATGGCATTAAAGCTGCTCACTCTTGAGTGTCAGCAATACTGCTCTTTCAAACAAACAGCCCTCTGAGTGAATTACAATTTTCTGTTCTTTCCATGTCTTTTCTCTCGTTTTTTTTTTTTTTTTTTTTTTTTTTCTGATGGGCCACTGAACCCTTCCTTGGCTGTGTATGCACCGGCAAACATGCTGATACGATCTTAAAGGTCATGTTCTTTTCACGCTGACACGGGCCTTCCAAAACTTTGATGAGGGGGTCCCTCTAAAGGATAGGGCTGTTACACTGCTGCAGCGGTACTAGCAACCCAAGCTGAAGCCAAACTGATTAATGCTCTACATCAAAAACCCTTTTCCTATTCAACCTGCATTTGTGGAGGTAGCCAAGCTGAACCAGTATGGCCCATCACCCTCGGCACTCTATACTTCCCAGTCTTATTCATTGAGATGTAAAAGGATAAACTGATTATCACTGATGAGCAGCACTTGGGTTCACTCGTGGAACTACTACACTATCCAATCATGGAGAATGAGCTAAAAGCTAAGTAATTGTCCCTCTGATGGACACTATATTATGCATAGCCTTGGAAGTAGTCTGTTTAGCACAGCAGATGCAAACAACATGCAAACGGTTGCACTGTAAATAACTTTTTGTTATTTCACTGAGTGTGTTTCAGTACATGCAGTGTGTATTAATTCAGGTAATGTGTGGAAGTGTGTGTGTGTGTGTGTGATTCTTGCTGTGCGTCCTCCTGTGTATGTGTGTGTGTTTGTGTCAGTGTTGGAGCACTATCTCGACAGCTCCTCTCTTTCCTTCCTTGTTTTTAAAAGGCAACCATAATGGCCGGTAAGGACAGCCTTAAGAGCTGCTGGCAGCTTGAAGCTTGACGCAACCAAAGGTCATTGATCCCCCCTCTTTCCCCTCCTCGATGCATGCTCTCGCTCTTTTTTTTTTTTTTTAAAACAATTCATCGAGATTTTGGCATTTTGTGAACACACACAGGACAGCTCACAGACAAGCCGACCTTGACAGCGAATTGGATAAATAAACCTTCAATTTAGCCGCTCTTCTCCTCTTCTTCCCCAGCGCAGCTCGCCGGGCTTAGGCAGCAAGTCCCACCGGGAGCCTTCACCTATCCATATCGTTCAGCCCACGCTTGGCTCGGCTCGGCTCTCCCTCCCTCTTTTCTGGCCTGTCTAGCGGAGCTGCCCTCAGCACTGTGACAAACACGGCCTTAAAGATAAGCTAACAGCCCCCTTGCGCTCCAGTCAAAGTCAATCCCCACGCTACGTCGGAAATTTAATGCCAATTCCGTCTCTCAACCCTGTCCATCCCATTTCCACAGCCTACACCGTACCCTCTGTCTCTGTCTCTGCCGGATTCCATCAAACCCTGTTTGCAAGACATAAACACATAGGGCAACACATGCATGCAAACACACACTACATACCTATCAGATGGGCTTCATGATCCCGCGGGAGAAGCGGGGAGTGAGAGCACTACTCCATAACGGGTAATGACATGGCATTTAATGATACTGTCCAAAATGATCCGGGCCTCTGCCGACAGCTATGGCTGCTCTGCATGGAGGCCGCACAGCCGTACAGAGCCAGATAAGCTTGGCCGGGCCTGCTCTATGTTTGTGTGTGTGCATTGGTGTGTTAACGGCACATGGCAGAAGCAATACTGTATCTTTCACTTGTCCTGTCACCTGATAGGATGTGACATCTGCCTCGCACACTGCCATCATTCCTCCCATCGCTTCACCTCTCCACCACTATATCCCCCTTTCTCCTTTCATTTGTTTTCCTCTACTCTTTCCTTCTCATTTCCTATTTCTTCTCTTTTAAACATTGTAAAAATAGGGTTTCATCAGTATAACAGCTGAGTGTATGCTTGTGCAGCACTAGAGCAGCAATGCTGCAAGAGTATCTCTATTTGTATGTGAGTGTATAGATGAGAAGAATAAGAAGCACATCCTAATAATAACACAAATCACCTCTGTACCAGTGGTAGGTCTCCAGTTAAGTTGCATTTTACATTCAAGTCATATTCCAAACAGTTCATCTATGAGCTCCGGGTGTTAGCGAGACATTGCATTAATAACAATTACAATAACTTTGCCCCAAGTTTAATCATCCATATGGATGTTTGTGTCATGACTGTTCTTTACATCTAACACATTAGCACATGCTATTTCTGATAAAGATGTCCCCTGAACATCCCTTTGTTGTGGTCACTGGCTGTCCTTTCAGTTTTCCGTTTCCCAACTTCAAACCAACCGGACAGCTGCAGCGCCACTTTATCTGATCCACCATTTCTGATTCACAAGACAGAGTGCATATGTTCCAGCTTAGAAGTGAGTTTACACCAGAAGGCAATATCACACAGTTTAAGCACTCTGTCCTGGTTGTGTGAGGGGTGATAAAAGATGGTGAAAGCCAGAGGATAATAACAATGAAAATGTCATTATGATCTACAGTGGTAATCCACAAGTTCTGCTGTTGACGGCTCATGTGAATCACTTGTCAATCACATTGGGTCAACATTTCTCACTCTCAGAAGATGAAAAGTTAAAAAATTGATTTCTCTTTAGGTTTGTGATTAATGCAGCCAAAATTCATTTAAAAACAAAAACATAATAATTGTGTAATTTGATTTCCATAGTGAAGCAGGATGCTAGGTCTCTTAGTAAAGGGGAAAGAAGTTGGAACATGTCTTTGTTGTAATGGAGTCGGAAAATAAATCGCAAGGCGGCGGTACAACAGTACTTAAAACAACTGCTAAGTTTCTCCCATCGCTAACGGAGCTGCTATAGAAACACACAAACACAAAAAGTCACCAGCATAAGAAGTTCTGAAAACTAATAATCAGCATGTTATCCACAAGTAGCTGTTGAAACAGGCTCACGGCTGACCGCTGGACTAGGATGTATGGGCCTAATCCTGCAACAAATGTGTGCTTTAGGGCTGATGATGATGATGATGATTGAAATAAAAAAAAAAAAAAATTCACAATGATTATCAAGATGGTGGTATGAGGAAGTAAGAAAGGAGAATTAAAATGCAGATCCACTGGTAGGTAGGTAGATCAAGGCAAGCAGAATAAGAAAGTAAGAGCAGAACCAGAAGGCCTTCAGAGGAAGAGCAGGATGCTGGAGAACCTCTGGAGGGTGGGAACAGCCACAGCTACAACACTGGCCCTGGGAGGAGGAACAAGATGTGAAACCCCTGGATTCCACAGAGGTAGTTAACATAGTTCATGTAGTTTCACAGTGAGGAAAGCTGTCATGCTAAAATGTCTGTTTTTTTTTCTCAACTTAAAAAGAGAGAGTTAAGAGACATCTTTCAGAGTACTGAAAGTACAAGTGGGAAAATATGTGGGCATGTGGTGGTGAGCAGTAATGATATAGGAGACAGGAGGAAAAGGCAAAACATAGCGGGCTGACACGGGAATCATAGCACTGTTATGTGAAGATTGTGCTTTCAGTGTGTATATGCGCACACTGTATATGCACAGCTGGAGCTACACAGCTAGATACCACCTTCCATGCAGTAGACTGGGGTTTGAATCCCAGCTGTGATCTACCTCCAGTAGGGGTCCTCAGCCAAAGATGTCCTTACTCTTACCCTGCTAAATGATGAAATTGCATCAGTTGTGGACTAATAAAATACAATTTAAAGATGAAACCGTTTTCATTAAAAGCCAGTTCACCTTTTCACCATCAAATCCATGTTAATCTGCATTCACATCTCTATGTGCATCTCCACCTTCTGTGGCGGTAGCAGCAGATATGCTGTCCGTCAAGTAGGACTGTTTGATGCCTGTGAAAGGTTAGGTCGCTCACATACTAGAGGTAAAGAAAAAGATTTATATCTGATTTGGTTTGACTTTACAAAGCTGAATACGTGGCCGTGGCGCTCCTCGGGATGTGTGTGCGCAGACTGCCGTTAATGCATGTGTGTTGAGTACTTGACTGTCTCTGACAGCCATAATGACACCTCGGGGTGTTGAAAGTAAAACACAACCTCCAGCTAAAGCCAGTCTGGCTGTGATAATGAGTGGCTTGCTGTAAGCGCACTGACAGACGGAGGAGAAATCCATGTAGGCAACTCCATCAGGTAATTATATTGAACCTACAATGCCAGGTAATAAGTGTTTAGGTAGAGCTAACAGCTACCTTTCTACACTTCAGCTAAATTCATCCTCTAGCAGGTTAAGTGCAGCTTTCCTAAGAGAGAGAAGTGCAGAAAAAGGGCATACACTGAGGTGTGTGTGTGTGTGTGTGTGTGTGTCTATCTACAACAGGCATATGGGTGTGTGTGCCCATCTGAAAGACTTGGCTTTACTCCACATGTCATTGATCAGAAGGTCCTATGTAAATACAAGCATTACCAAGATTTGTGCTTGCTTGACTGTGTGTTTGTGTGTGTATACGTGCGCACGTGCCTATGTGTGCGCATGGCTGCATGTCAGGTGTGTGTATCTCCAGAGTCTATGAAGCCCTGAGGGCAGCCCAGGGGCTTGCCTGCAGCATCTGTTCTTACACAGACAAGAGCAAGACACAAGAAGACTGTACCCTGCAGCCAAGCTATCAAAACACACAGAAAGTGGGAGCTCACTAACCTTTTCAAAAATCCTGCATGACGTTACAAACAATTACAGAGAGACAACCTGGCATTGAATGCCAAGATACTGCAACACTCATCTCTGTCTTACATGGCTGCTGCTTTTTCTTTTTTTAAGACTGTTGGGAAAATCTGTGAGGAAAAATTATGTAATATGAATCTGTGGAGGTCTCTAAGTTTCTTTAATGTAGATCTGTGGTCTTGACCCTCCTCCCTAGTCTTCCCAATGGCAATGAACAGTAAAATGGATATAATTAATATGTATCACCTTGATGTCTAGTGACTGGAGTGGACATCGCATAGCTACCTAGTGTTGTTAAAAGGAGACTGGATGCAGTAACCAGTGATGTCACAGACATCATTCGATGTTGCAACCAACTCACTTTGTTTGCACAGTTTTAATCCATTGTAGTGTTTCAGCAGAAAGTACGTTTTACAGAAGCCGCCATCTTGGTGCATGATGCCCGAAGGGCTCAAGTTCCAACAGGCACCTGTTCATGTAGGCTGTATGAGAGGGTAGGGACAAATGACGTATGTGGATTTGGAAGTTGTGTCATGTCAACCGGAGTTATAAAAAGAAAGAGATCCAGAGTTAACTTCCAAATAACCTCACCTGGATGAGTGCTGTTTACCCATGCACTAGTAGAGGGGTGCTAAAGTTGGACAACTTGTTGAATAAATGAACTCCACTGTATCTAATTATTACTGAACCCTTTTTAGAAGTATTAATTTAATGAACCTAGAAAGTTGTTACGGAAATGAAAAATCCAAACATTAGCTGTTAGCTGGTGACCACAGTGGGACATCTAGCAGCTCAGATATTCTCACGAGAACATGAGGAGACCAAAACAAAGCTAACAGTAAGTGATTATGGTGACTTCATTCCTCATGTGGGCAAAGTCACAACTCCAGTGGATTCCCTTGTTGCTCTGTGTATGCTGGATGTGTAAATAAGTAGTTATAGATGAGCATGTCCCCTTTTCCACAATATATAATAACATTTCAAAGTTTTTAAGGTGATTAACTTTTCTTTCTCATTCTCTCATTTCCTCATCTCATTTCCTCATATCCCTCCTTCCCCACTCCTGTGCCTCCCCCTTCCCTGTCTGCTCCGATGTTTATATCAGACGGACAAATAACTGTAGTAGGATTGTATTAGAAATGCAAGCCTAAGCATCACAAATCAGCCTCGCCATTCTTCTCTCCCTCTCCCCCTCCCTTCGTATCTCTCTCTCTCTCTCTCTCTCTCTCTTTTGCGCGGTCATCACTCACAAGGCCAAGCCGATATATTACAGCCAGAATTACTGGCTAGCTGACACAAATGTGCAGGGCCGGGGAAACCTGTAGTAAGCTAATTACAGCCTGGCCTCTGTTCTTAAAGCTGGGGCAACACTTTACTACACCCACCTCTGCTGTTAAAGTAGCAGCCCTCTCTGCTGCTACAAAGACACAGCAGATATTGCTGTGTGTTTATGTGTGTGTAGGGGTAGTGGGCTTATTGAGCTGGAAAATATCCCTTATTATGAGAAGTCAGTGCTGGCTGATGTTGTGCTGGAACATCACCTCAGGGATCCAGGTTGAGGATTTCTAGAGGAGACCAGTGTGTGTGTGTGTGTGTGTGTCTGTGTCTGTGCGTGCATTTGCTGTACTGTAGAAGCAACTGACTTACAGACCTTTAACCTCACACCCACAGCTCAGAAATCAATAGCAGATCTGTAGCATGCTTCATTCAGACCCACATAACATAAATATAATATAATTCTCCCTTTTGTTCTGTGTTACTTTGACTGTGAACATGAAACGTTAGATAACCCTACACGTTATGCAACGGTATTAATATGGTATTAAGTCATGTTACAAAGCAAAATTGAAAATGTGATGGGTCATGTCAACCGGACGACATTTCATAGGCTACATTTACAGCTTTAATTTAAGGAATGGACAAGTTATTGTTCAAGCCAACTGCAGATTTTGCACTCACAGATTTTTAGAAACACATCCCAGTAAATGTTTATAATGAAAAAACAAAAACTGAGGAGTAAAAGACACGGACAGCAAAATTACCAGAAAATGCAATGATAAACACACTGGTTTGTTATTGTAGTGTGGAAAAGACTCAAGCTTTTGTGATACATAAGTTACAAGTGAGGAACTGTATTTGGACCAGTGAGGTGGCAGCAGGTGAGCTACAGTAGAGAAGCCCAGGATGTAAAATACTGTACATCCTGATAGACAGGAGGTCATTTACAGACAACTGACCAGTAACTAGTATTTTTTTGCAATACCGTATCTTTTAATGAACTGTTTTAGTTCTGTTTTAGTTTTGGCCATTCTAATATCAGAATATTGAAATGTCCAAACAGGATGATTCTAAACCTCATGGCTAAAAATCCACATTCAAAGTTTAGTGCCCATGCAGTGTTGTGTATCTATTGTGTAGTGAGGTGAAAAGAGGGTGTTGACAACAGGATAGGGAATGGGTGTGCAGGATGTGACCTGAGAATAAGTGGCAAATACATTCATACTGAACACATTACAGTGGTGGTAAACTTTTTTTTTTAATTGGTATATTTACATGCAGTTAAAAAGTTATAAACTTTGTATTTTTTTAAATAGGTCAGTGAAAGATTGGAGTGTGAATTAATGGATAAAAAGTTAGCTGCGTCTTTACCCACACTGTTTTTTTTTTTACTCTTAAAACCAAACCATCTGACCTTAACCAACAGTGAAAATTGTTGAATGAATTTCTAACAAATTGAACTGGAATGACTCATCTAGTAATGTGTGTATCTACCAATAATAATATTAGTAATAATAATTATAGCATGATTCAGATATGGGGTACAGATTTGTCCCTCCATCTCTGGCTGTTTCTTCACTTCTCCCCCCGTCATCTACTTCTAGGTCAGCTGGGGTTGGTTTCTCTTCATCTTGTCTTAATTGATGTTAATGATGCTCGAGGCCTCAGCAACACTCACATTCACAAACCAGACACACACACACGGTACACAGTGGCTTTCTGCTGCTTTACAGTGGCAGAGACTGACGTGGGAAAATTAACGTTTGGTGCAGAGAATGGGGGGAAAAAAAAGCCTCTGAAGCACTTCTTTACTGGATGAAAACTGCAATGATAGCGAATATTCTGCTCTTAATTACTGCCTGTTTACTTTGCCCTCCCTCCAGGACACACACACACAAACGCACTGTTCACCCCTCCTACTCCACTCCACTTCCTCCTTGGAACCCCCCCCCCCTCGATGAAGGCTGAAAGCTATATCACATAATGGAGCCCAATATAGTGGACATGCTGCTGGTTTGTCTTTGACATGAGTCCATTAACAAAAAAATTCACTCGGTTGTTTAAAATGGACACTGCACAGAATAATTGCCTTGTTTGTGATCACCACCACCCCTCAATCCTTCTTCTAGTCTCTCTCTCTCACACACACACACACACAAACACACACACATACATCAATCTTGTGGCTCCCTATTGCCGCTCTCTGGAGAGAGAGAGCTCATCTTGGAAGCCACAGCAGAGTTCACAGGTTCACTATTGACCAAGTGCTGGGACTGAGAGTGTAAGTCCCTCTCTCTCTGTACACACACACACACACACAGGTCTCCTCTAGAAATTTTTGAAAGTTTCAAGTAGGGGTGGGTGATACAGATTTAAAAGTAAATCTCAACACTTTACAATATTTCTGATAACAATTGAAATGACAATGTACCAACAGCAACGCCTGATCAATTAACTAGCTAAAACATAGAATATAAACTATGTTACTTAAAGCATGTGTTATCTGTATGTATGATTCATTTTTTCACAATACAATCTTACATCCAATATCTACGCGAGCGGCCTGATGTTTGCTGATACGTCAAAGTACGTCATAATGCAATTTTGATTTAATTTGATTCAACTGTCTGGAATTGATATAAAATTGTATTATGTGCCTATATCAATTATATTTTTGTAGTCACAAATGCAGCCAAAATATAATCAGATCTTTTATTGAGCTCTCTATTGATCTATTGAGCTCTATTTTGCTCTCTCTCTCTATCACATGTGAGGTTTAATACACAGAAAGAGCTATGATAACGTTTTAATTCAACAAACCTCTCCTTAGTGAAAAATACATTAAAGGCCACTTGGTAGGTCCAAAAAAAAAGGTACCTGAAGGTTGCTCAGACTGTGAAGAACAAGATCTCTGGTGTGACGGCTTTTTGTCTAGCTAATGTGTCATAAAGGCCACATTGTTGGAGGGCTGCAGTGTTGATAGGAGGCAGTCGGAGGCAGTTCCTTTGACCTCATGGGTTTTGGTTTCTAATACAGCCAATCAAGACGTACAAACATCTCAGCAACAGTCAAAAGACATGAGGCACCTCAAGTGTTGTTGCAAAGGGTCTAATCACATATGCCAAAGTGATATTTCACTTTTCCTTTTTTCATTCATTTGCAAAATTTCTGTTTTTAGTTGAGGGGGGGGGGGGGTCTGAATACTTTATGAATGCGCTGTAAATTACTTTAATTGGCTTTTTAACTAGTTGAGAACACGACATTCAATCTCAGAGTCACTAGCACTTTTCCAATTTCAAGATAACATGCTTTGAAGGAGATGTGTACAGACGTGGCTGGTTGGGATGAGAGTGTCAAAAACATGTGTACAGTAACAGTGCTTATGGATGATTTTGGGTCACCTCCATTCGAACGATGCATTGCTGCGGCTCGTTTTCCTTATGTTATGTTATGTTATGACCTCAGCATTGATTGCAAGCCTACAAAGCCAAAGTAAAAAATATATTATATATCTAAACAGGTTTCTTTTGTATGGTTATGTGTGTTCATCTGTGGCATATCTCCTGCTGCCGGTACGGCAGGGCACGGATTCAAGAGACACTCTTGTACATGTAGGTCGCATCAGAAGGTAGGAATGAACAACATGCATATCGTGGTTCAGACTGTTGAACTTAGAACTTAGGTTAGATTCTTATTAGTCACATAATCCCAACCGGGATATGGTTAAGTTCAAACAGGCAATATGAGTCATGAAGGACTATCTTCAGCCACAAGAAAAAGTCCTCCGGTAAGTAGATGGTATGTTCATCACAGAGTTCTGTCTGCGAGACCATTGAGTCCTTCTGAGAAGTATCTCCAACTGGAATATATGGAAAAATTGACTGTTCTCATCATGCTTCAACATTCAATTCATGTCTGTACATACAAACACACATGAACACCTGGGCTTGCTTGTTTACATCACTAATGTTTGTTCCACGTGTGGGTTTTTTACAGTTTGACCTGATTAGACTTCCACTTCCAGGAAACAGTAAATGACTTTCACATGCAACAGATGATAAATAGTGACAGAGGGTATTGTTTCTGCTGCCCAGCTCACATGTTCATAGTGCATGCTTGGAAACACATGGAATGTGGCCAGAGTCCTGAGTAGTCTTATTTGTTAGTGTGTATGTATTCACAAACACAATATATATATATTTATATATAAATATATTATATAATAACTGTATTTTTATTAGCATTTCTTTTTGTTCACTTTATCAAGAGGAAAAACCTACATGTGTGGTCATTTAGTGAGGTTTTTTTTTCTGTTAAAGCTCTGTTTCCTCTGAGTTTTGGATGGCTGATGGGGGAGTGGGCGGTGGTGGGGTTAGAAATATTTTCTTGTCCCCTGGTGTGCGTGATGCTGTATTAAAGCCATATTTCGCATCACACTTGGCAGATATATGGGGTGTCTTAAACAATATGAACTATGTGTTAAGAAATAAATTGCTTACGCCACTAGAATTCTTACAGGAACACTTCAATCCAGACCCCCTAGACCATCCAGATCATTATTTCTTGCACATTTTCCCCAGTGCAAGCAGACATGGGTACTGATTGTAATAAAACACCCTGTGTAGAAAGGGGGTGCGGTTGTGGGAAGGTTACCATGACAGTGACAGCGCTGTGTGCCATTCATCTTCTTCATTTACACTCCAGGATTTCGGTGTTCTCAGCAGTGGCTGCGTTCGACATGCTGGTTTCAAGTCAACATTCTTTTATTTTGAAAATGGTTGAGTTTTAAGAGTTGCAGCCACATTTTCCTTTTTCCATTTGTCTTTCTGTGTTCGAGTGCGCCTGTGTGTTTGAAAGTGTGCATGTGTGTTAGTGAGAAACAGAGATAGAGAGAGGCTCAATGAGTAACTCCTCTCACAAGTAAAGCCAAGGGTTGCTGTGATAGAAGCACAGAGGCCCATGTTTGGGGTTTTGAGTGTGTAGGTAGGTGTGTGTTAGTCAGGAAGGGGATCCATGCAAGAAGAGAGCAGCATGCTTTTTCAATGTTAGCATGCCTTTCGCATAAATCTACTCGACAAGCCATGGATGGCAGCAGAACCTGGGAGACACATACTGTACCTACTGCACTGTGCTCAGTTGCATTTACCATATCCTCTCCCACTGTCCCGCTTGAATATGATCTTTTAATTAACCATTAATTTAAACATAACAAAAAATCAACAAGTTTACTATAATTAGTTTACGTTTTTTTAAAGCGTTATATAGTACATGCTGTTCTAAGTGGGTGTCATTTTTTATGTGATTTTAGCTCTTGCCACTGGATTTGAATATACAGATGGTGCATTTCTGTAGAGTTTCTCTTGTCTATTTTTAACGCAGTGGTCAGTGGGGAAATTAGACAAGAGAAACTCACTGAAAGTGCACCATCTGCATTTTTACCTTCAACAGCCCAAGGATGATGATGATTTATATAATGTATGAATGTTCAGGTAGTACATAGAAACATCATCCTAAACGGAGCCACATGCTACCTGTACGCTGTGCCAATTTAAATTTACCCTGAGATGTAGGGGGCCAAATATATATATATATCCCCTGGCCATCCAAAAACTGCATGTTGTGGAAAAGATGTTATCCTGTTTCAGAAGGGTCAAATTATTGACATGCATCAAGGAAATACAACATCTTCAGAACCTTCCAATGGAAGAAGGTCATGTGGTGTAATGAGTCCTAAATTTTCTCTGTTCCAGAGTGATGGGTGCATCAGGGTAAGAAGAGAGGTGTATGAAGTGATGCACCCATCAGGCCTAGTGCCTAATGTACAAGCCTGTGGGGGCAGTGCTATGATCTGGGGTTGCTACAGTTGGTCAGGTCAGGGTTCAGTAATGTATGTGTCCAAAGAATGACGTCAGCAGACTACCTGAATAAACTGAATGACCAGGTTATTCTATCAGTGGATGTTTTTTCTTCTGTATATTCAAAGATGACAATGGCAGGATTCATTGGGCTCAAATTGTGAAAACGTATTTTTCAATGATGCACTTTTTGTTTACAGCATCTGGGATGAAAGATTGTGCCTGGAATAAACAGTGGGGGTATGAAGCACACAACTATTACACCAAATACCTCGGTCCAACTCTAGATTTAATCAGTAAAAGTAAGGCAAAGACTATAGTTTTGCTTGAAAGTAAATGGACACATTGTGTCTCGTACTTGTAGTCTAGCATAAAAGAGAAAATCTTTTTTCTTGCTGACCTTAACTAAATGCTTTGAAAAAATAACCACATAACCACGCAACAAATTAATAAGGCTGCAGTCAAAAAAACCTGATGTTGTACGGCAAGACTTTTTGGCTTACACTTTATTGACATACAATATTTTGTATTGGCATATTTGCAATTAGCCATTTATTTTAAATGTCAACATACTGTACATCTATACTCATTATCTTAAGAGAAATCCAGTCTCAATACTACAAAACATAGTTTCATTGTATAAAAACTTGTTTTTTAGGGAAAAGAGTTATTTTAGGCCATCTTTACAGTAAATACACTGGTGTCCCACTAGTCCTTACCCTTCTAAAATTGTTGTTTAGACTAAATTTGTTCTCTTGAGAGTGACTTTCCTGTACAGCATAGTGTTAAAAACAACTGTTTGCAAATGTCCACAGCACCAGGAACTCATCAAGGGGTCTGATCTGAGATCCGTGCCATGAGGGCTGTTTACTGTGCTTATTTAAACACCTGCAACTAAGGATGAGCAGTCTGCAGCAGATGTATTAGTCAGACATAAAGCATGCAAAAATCACAAGTGTGATTGTTGAATGTACTTACAAAAGATGCACAAATACAGAAGAGTCTGCATCATGACAGCATAATAATAGTATATTCTTAACAAATCAAAATTCACTTTTGTATACAATACTTGTCTTAAACACCCTTAAAAACCCTGACAAAATGTTTTATTTTCTCTTTGGCTGTGCAAATCTCCAAATGTGTCAACCCTCATTCCAAATTTTAAATAATCGATTTATCTCGTGCCAGGATTCCACTTTTCTGTGCGAAGATGATGACGCTCATAAAAGATGATAAAGGGACACTGGTAGAAGGGGGCTCTTCAGGACTACAGCTTTCCATTCTTAACTGCCAAATTTAAACAAGCTTTAGATCACCAGCTCTATTCATCTGCGCTGTAAGGATAAAAACTGTTGACAACCCTGCTCCACTCGTCAGATCTCAATCCCCCCAAAGATATAACACTCACCTGTCTAATGTCTATGACTCCAACCGCCCACTCTGACTCCGGAAAGAGCATTGACTGGTGTCGAACAACATCCAACACCCCGAGCACATGTCCCAAAGATTTTTCCACCCTGCCACTGAACCCAAATCCCCAAGCAGCGCTGTTATGCTTGCTGTCAAGCGTCAACAACAGCTCTTGTTTTCAGCTGTTTGTTTCAATCTTTGTCGCTTTGTAGTTTGTCATTGTTTGAATGATGGATATGGAAGAAGTTGCCTGGGGCTACAAGTGGTCTTGATCACGAACCGTATAGAAATCATATACAATTATACAGGAATGTTCTGGATTGCTCTGTTTCATTTTTCTTCACCAGTGTTTTTGAGGACAGTGTTGAGACTGTCCCCGCATATAAAATAATCACATAGGTCTTTCGTGCAAGCAGCCTATTGGTAGTTTGCCCTAAAACAACTTGTATATTTTCAACCCAGTCATATATGTATATATATATATATATATATATATATATATATATATATATATATATATATATATATAACCTTAAATATATCATTGTAATAATAATAATACTAAACCCAACCAAGTTGTTTGTTGTTACATTTAAAAAGAAAACATTAAGTAGCAGTACCGTGGCGTACCGAGTGAATTTCACATTTCCAGAAAGAGCACTAATGAGAGATTGTATTTAGAAGCCAGTGAGGGAGCAGCTTGTCTACAGTGCTGTCATCCTGGTCTCCTGCACCACTGTTTGTGGAAGACTTGACATGCTGGATATACAAGTGTTTCACCCAACAATTCACACAGTAATGTGAATCTTGGAGGTGTAAGTAACAGGCAACACAGACTTTTTGGCAACAGTACATTTATTCCAATAACCGCAACCTTTTCCACCGCCACAATCACCATAGGTTTTAATCATTTTCTCCTTCTCAGTGACATTTCTCCCCCCTCCCTCTAATTCCTCTCGTCTTTACGTTATTAGAAAACAAAATGAAGAGAAAGATAAGGAGGAAGAACAGGGGGGGAGTGACACAGGTTTTGGTGACATGCTCTCTCCAGACCTGCAGCTCTATTTCTTTCAAGCCCTGCCAAACTTTTGAAGAGGCACCCTTTTCTGTCTCTCAGCTTATAAATCGCCTCCCCATTTGCTCCATCAAAAAAGAGCAGGCGAGCTCAGACACATATACTGTACCTGGATATGCACACAAATCGTGCACACACTTCTCCAGGGTGCAGTAATCTTGGCAGGTCCCCTCTGAGAGACAGGCAGAAAGATCAGAGGGGGTGAATGATGGAGAGGGAGGCAGAGTGAAGAGGGATGGAGGGGTGAGGGATAACAATCACATGAATGACAGCATACAGGTGTTTGGGTTTGCCAGACAACCTCTTTGCTGCCTCCACTCCCTCTGGCAGTCGATGGTATCAGACTACTCCACCATTATTGGCCAGCAGTCTCAAAAAGACTAGACAGAAAGCTTTTGGCTGGGAGAGGAGACATGGCAAACTGAAGCGGAGGAGTTGGGGGGGGGGGGGGGGGGGTGACAAAGAGTGAGTGAGTGAGTGCTCCTCTTCAAGAACATCCCTCCCTCTCTTGCTAACATTTGGCTGAACTTTCAGATGGGCTCCTCCCTCATGACTTCTTCTCTTTAAGGTCAGACAGAGAGAGAGAGCGATGGAACAAGGAAATATAGCAAAGGACGTGGCCAAGAGACGCACATTGAAACGAGAGCGGTGAAAGGATAGGTTGAGGTCAGTACGGGATTACAAACTGTAAGTGGTGGTAGGTAAGGAAATCTGGGTCACAGAAAGAATTTTCTAGATCTTCTGTTTTCCGTTAGTAGGAAAAAGTGAAGATTAAAGTTTTGCGTGTGTTTGGGTGTTCCTGGAAAGGTTTACTTGGAATAGAATTGCAAACATCTTGAACGGATATTGGCTTACAGTAAATATCCGTCAGCAAGAGTGAGAAATGCTTACCATAGCTGAGTGACTGTACAGTACTGCCACAGGTCAGTGTCTGTATAACCTGGAGTGGGTTTCTTTATCAACGGTTGCAAATACCTGGACCATAAGGACCTCCTGCCCTGCTTTTTTCTAACTATCCCTGTCCTACACAAAGATAATAATGTAGATCAGGTGTTTTCTTCCATCTTCTTATTTACGGAACAAGCCTAATCCAAGGGAAGGGCAAAGATTTTAGGAAAGCTAGCAGGGCAGGGACCCCTTTAGGACCAGGTTTCAAAACCCCAGGCATAGACCTAGACATCCCGACTGTCCTTATTATTTCGTTATTTAATGCAAACACCAGAGGCAAGGGGCAGGTCCAAAGGTAATCAAAACCACAGGGAACGTTCAAGGCAGGAAAAACAGGGCTTAAGAAAAGAACCGTCTGAACCAAAACAAAATGACAATTTGGCAAAATGGTGAGGAGTGAAGGGAGCTTACCTGGTGAAACAGATCAGGTGATCAGTGGCAGGGGAGAGCAGGTGAAATCAATGAGGGACAATTAAGTGAAGCTGGAAAAAAGAAAAAAAAGGCTTAGACCGGAGGGGGTTGTCAAAATAAAAGCCAGGGGCAGGAAGTGCAGGCTAGGAGCTTCAGCTGCTACCGTTTTCCCGTTGGCAGAGTGAGGCAAGGAAATACAAAAAAGAACTGCAAGATTCAGTGGGCGATGTTTGGACTGAGCCTGAGGTGGGACTGTGACTTCTGAATGGACCATTCTGAGAGAGGATTGGACTAAAAAGTAAAATGTAAAAAATGCAAGAGAAAGTGCACTTCTAACATACTTGGTGCGTGTCTACATCCACCTTAGAGTCACATTAATGTACTGAAATGTCTAAAATAAAAATAAAGATGTCCCTCTTACAGAACAAACTAAAAAGAAAACTTTCAAAGGTGGACTGTTAAATATCAGATCTCTCTTGTCTAAATCCCTGTTAGCAAATTATTTGAGTGACCATCAAATAGATTTATTTTGTCTCACTGAAACCTGGCAGCAACAGGAAGAATATGTCAGTCTGAATGAGTCGACCCCCCCAAGCCATATTAATTATCATGTTCCTAGAAGCGCAGGTCATGGTGGAGGAGTAGCAGCAATCTTCCACTCAAGCTTATTAATCAACCCCAGACCTAAACATTTGGCAGGTTGACAAGTTTGAATTTATTTGAGCACCTCACTCTTAGCCTCTCTAAACCAAACTGGAAGTCAAAAGCGAGTCCTGTTTGTTACTGTGTACCGTCCTCCTGTCCCTTACTCTGAGTTTTTAACTGAATTCTCAGACTTTCTATCTGATTTAGTTCTTACTGCAGATAAAGTCATTACACTGGGTGACTTTAACATCCGTGTAGATCCATGTTGATAATAACTGCTTCAATACTGCATTTAATACACTGTTAGACTCCATTGGTTTTACTTATAATGTAAAAAAAAAACAACACTCACTGTTTTAATCACACCCTTGATCTTGTTTTGACATACAGTGTTGAAATCGATTAATTTATAGTTTTTCCCCAAAACACTTTTGACCATTTTTTAATAACATTTGAATTTACTGTACTAAACTTTACTTCACCTAAGAATAAGTTTCACTACAGTAGATGTTTATCTGAAAATGCTTTTGTCAAATTTAAGGAACTGATTCCATCTTCTATTTCAGAGCCATGTACCAACACAGAGGAGGGCAGTCATCCTAACTCTACTCCAATACACGTTGATTTTGTTGATAATACTGCAGCCTCACTCAGCCTGAACAATACTCAATACTGCCCCACTGAAAAAGAAGGTCTTGAATAGAGGAAGCTAGCTCCATGGTACAATACATAAATCCGTAGCTTAAAGCAGACATCATGTAAGTTGGAAAGGAGGTGGTGTTTTACTAATTTAGATGAATCTTGCCTGATCTGAAAACACAGTTAAAAAAGTTCTCCATAAAGCTAGAACCACGTGTCATTCATCATTATTAAAAGCAAATAAGAACAATTACATGTTTCTTATCAGCTCTGTAGCCAGGCTGACAAAGTTGAGCCTAGAATCCCTTAACTCTCAGTAGTAATGACTTCATGAATTTATTTACAAATAAAATCATAACTAAAAAAAATTATCAGATCCTCTATGGCACCGGCATGGATTGATTCATTTGTATAACAGCTCTAGATTAATTTGTAAGACACTTGTACTTAGACTTCTTCTTTCCCATACATCATGCTGAGTTAATTTCAATAATTAATTCATCTAAATCATCAACATGTCTCTTAGACCCCTTACCTCTATAGAGGTTATATCGCGATACCTCCTTATAGATCACAACATTCTATTACACAGACTGGAACATTTCATTAGGATTAAAGGAACTGCACTTGGACCGATTCTTTTCACTCCATACATGTTTCCCTTAGGCAATATTATTAGGAAACAATCTTTACATTTCCATAGCTATGCAGATGATACCCAGTTATATTTATCTATGAAACCAGGAGAAACTAATAAATTAATCAAACTTCAAGCATGCTTAAATGACATAAAGGCCTGGATGTTCTCAAACAAGACAGAGGTTATTTTGTTTTGAAGACATGATGTCTAATCATATTCTTACCCTAGATGACACAACATTGGCCACAAGTAATACTGTCAGGAATCTTAGAGTTATCTCTGACGATATCTCCTTTACTTTATACATAAAAGAAATATCTAGAATTGCCCCATCTAGAATTACTTCTACCTGGGGAATATTGCTAAAATTAGGAGCATCCTGTCCCAAAATGATGCTGAAACACTAGTCCATGCATTTGGTACTTCTAGACTGGATTATTGTAATTCACTATTAATTATTGGAATTCCCTATTAATAGTGAGGATGTCCTAATAACAGCTTAAAAAGCCTCAAGTTAAACCAAAATACTTCAGCCAGAGATCTAACTGGAATTAGCAGGATTAGATCATATTTCTCCTACAAGTCTACTTGTGGTTCCTAGAGTTTCCAGATGTAGAATAGGAGGCAGAGCCTTTAGCTATGAAGCTCATCTCCTGAAAAAACAGCTCCCAGTCCAGGTTCGGGAGGCAGACACCCTCTCTACATTTAAGACTAGGCTTAAAACTTTCCTATTTTATAAAGCTTATAGTTACAGATAGATCAGGAGACTCTGAACCATCTTTTAGTTATACTGCTATAGGTTAGTCTGCTGGGGGACTCTCCTTGATAAGCTAAGTTACCCTCCTCTCTTCTTGCTACAATTGAATGTCATTAACTTTGTCATTTCTCTCCCATAGTTGTGCTTTCTCCTCTCTGTTTCTCTCCCTCTCTCTGTACTTTCTCTGCAGGTATCCTTGGGCTTGGAGCTCTGTATCTCCAGACTGCAGTTACTGGCCCTACCAACCTGTCCAGTGTTTTTCCTGCTTGTTGTTGATGTTTTTTTGTTGCCTGCTGTTCTTTTCTCTCTCCTCTTTCCACTCACCCAAACCGGTTGAGGCAGATGGCCACCCACCCTGAGCCTGGTGGCCTAGTGCTTTCTCAAGTAGGGTTGATGGGTTTTCTATATAATTCTTCTGTATACATAATGTAAGGTCTTAAACACAAACCTTAAACACTGTAAAGTGCCTTGAGACGGCATCTGTTGTGATTTGGCTCTATATATAAATAAAACAGAACTGAATTGAATTGAATTAAGGCAACATACTCTCACTGACAGCCTGACATTAGCCAATGACTGACCCAGTGGAGGCTGATATGATGCTTCATGAGTCAGTCTTGAGCATTCCTTGCATGTACCTTCTAAATTCTCTCTTTGTTTGTTTCTCCAGATGCTTTTTGAAGCATTTACAGGCCCTTAGACACATCTCTCTGTTTGACAGAATTGCAGTTATTACTTACAATAACCTAGATGGTTACATGAAGAGGTGACCAGTGCAAATAAATTATAGACCACAGGAGAAAAGTCAGGGACGTCTTTGTTGACGCTTTCTTGCTGTTTGTTGTTATTATAGCATATGAAGTCATCACCTTGTCCTATATGCCATTATGTAGATAAGGAGGAAACTGTTTAACTTTGCACAGATAGGCAGACAGAGCCATCCTGCATACCATGAACATGAGCATTTAGCTTGAAGAAATCAATTTGGATAAAACATACCCCAGTAAAGATTAGAGACATAAACAGGAGAGAAGTAGGATACACATAATCCCATTGCCATTCCATTTTTCTTTGCGTCTGTATTTTCTTTTTCTCTACTGAATGCCAATTCTTTTCAACAGCACACCAAAGCTCACAATGGATAATCTGTATGGTAATAGAACTGCTTGAGCCCAACTTAACACGTAAATGTGTCAGAAACTCAGTTGGAATACAAAAAGAAAGAGAGAGAGGGGGAGGAAGAGGAGAAGATGAAAATGAATCCCCTGGTCTCAAAAACCCTGTCACGATATTCAGAGGTATTAATTTCTAATTCCACATTTTCCGTGTTAAGATGTTCAGGAAAGAGGACTAATAGCTGAAATTATATTTGGTAATAATTCATGCGGAGTGGACTCCCTTTGAGCACTGGAAGGACCCGGCTCTAATTCATCAGAAAGAATCAGATAACAGCTCTGTGATATCTGTGTTTTAAAACATCTGCCGCTTGCTCGACGTTTCATCAGGGAGCATGTTTCACAAAATGTGACCAGAAAATCAATCGGACCACAGCAAACGGATGAGTTTCAACACAACCCGTGGTGCTAACACTAGTAGTATTTCCATTTCTCATGCCCATAGAGAGAGGTGTTAGTGGATCATGTGATATATCAATTATAAAAGGTTTCATGCATCATGTTCACGTAACAGTTAGCGAAGACAAATAGCAGTGGATGTAATGATGCTAATAGTGACTACATCCAAACAATAAACAGGCAGTATAGGTTAAAACAGCCTGTTCTAGTTCCCAGAGTGCCAGATAATGATGCTTTGGCAAATCCCTCGGCGTCTCATACTGATACTAAAGGTACCCCTTAGTGTCAGTATGAGATGCATGGGGATAATAACACAGGTGCGTCGATATTTTATGCCTGGAACAATAAAGTAGGGTATTGGTTCGGTGTTGGATGGCCCAACAACACGTAGGACTTTCCCAAAGGAGACAGAAGTTGATTGTTCTCATGACGTGTCCAACGTCAATCCCATGATGTCGAATCGTGACTCCAAAGGGTCCTTGTCAGCATCAGGAGGATTCCTGATGAAAGCACAAGAGTAGGGTGAAGCCAAACAGAACCAGTAAAAAGTGTAATGAAAGTGAGGTAAAGCGTATGAGAGGAAGCCTTCAGTGTGACGGCAGCACAGAGAAACATGACAAAATACAGTGTGTGTTGTTACAGCAAATTCTACTGGGGCAGAAATAAAGTCAGGACAATTATACAGCGTAGCTACGGGGGAGAATGCAACACGATTTCATGCTGCATCTACACCGTAGGCGCTTTATGCAAACATATTAACAGTGCTGTCATCAAAGAGAGGAAGATTTAAACAGGAAGCACATCACTGGATCACTGATGTAAAGCTGCTGTGGAACAAGAGACGACTGGGTTCCACTTGTGTGAACAAAAAAGAAGAAAAGAAGTGAACAACAGAATTATAGAACTCAAATATATCCTGAATTGGCAGAGATTAATTATGCACTTTGATCATTATGGCCAATCAGAAGAAAAGGGGAAATAATGAGGGGGGATTTAATACATGGACTCTTTTTTAAACTGTAGTCTACATTTAGAAGTGCTGTATGTGTAAAGATGCCCTCAGAGCTTTGAGGTTTGTGTAGCATCAAGAGATGGAGAGATTTTAAAAAAGAAGGGGGAGTGGGGGTGAGGGAGACCAAACGGGAGGGAGTAGGGGCGCAACCTACAGTACAAAACCTGCTTTGTTATTTAGCCCATACCCCATCAGCATTTTCTAATAAAACCTTTTGGATACGGTTCATCACAGAGTTATACCTATTCGCCCCCACTCTTGAAGCGTGTTCTGCATTTACAGTTCGTATCTGCACCACAAAACTACTCCCCATTAGCGCTACGTGCAGTATGAGAGTTGAGATCTACTGATTCATGTGTGACTGGCATCTTATTTATGGTCTCACGCCTCTCCGCTTGTGTACACAGGCGGTGAATGTGTGTCTCACTTCTTAAGCGGCCCGCTAATCACACAAATTATTGCTTCCAATTAGCGCCGTGGTAGTAATTAATTCCCCCACTATCACATCGTTTAGCGTGCTTTCACACCGTGGCACCTGTTTTCCCCAATCCTGCCACCCCTGTTTGTTTATACTGTAAAGATTATTTGCATTCAGAGGTTTAATGAACACTGTGGAAGCCATACGCCACTGCTGTAGGAATGTTTTGAAGACAACCAGGGGTCAGGGACAATGGGACTACAAAGCAGCGCTGGGGAAGACTCCCACAGAGAGCAATCCTTACACTAACACTGAATGCGCCCTCCCCTCCTCCTCCACCTCTCTAATATGGATTAATAAAGTGATAACGCTCTTTGTTAATTAATATGAGCATGCAGTACTAATTACTTTGCTGTACGACAAGCAAGCTGTTGAACCTGTAAAAGGAATGGTGTCAGATCGGGCTGGCGATGCTACAACACTGGGGCTGTGTTCTGACTAGTAATAGAGTAGCAGAGGGCAGGCAGAGCGGGAGGGGGTGGGAGGGGTGGGGTGGTTGTGAGTGAGAATTTTGAATAATCACAATGCAATCAAGTAGCTCTGATATTCATAAGAGCTGTTGAATATGCAGAAGAAGATAGGCCGTGCCAGTCAACAGTCAGCGGCTGCACACTGGATCAGATGCTTTGCCTTATTACTGGCTGCAGCTTTTAGCAGCTTTATTTGCTAAAGCTCTCATTTCTTTCATTGTTTTCAGTGGCTTGTCTTTCTGCTCATTTAAATGCCTCATTCTTTCCTGAATGCACTGTAAATGTAGAGTGATATAAAATGTGTAAACTGAAGGTTTGGATGTACATTTAATTATCCTGACGACAGAAGAAGAAGCCTAATTTGGATGAAAATGTTGTCAACCACAGTATGAATCTCTTAGAGATCATACTTATCAACTGACACATGATTAAATATGATTTGTCATAGAAAGTGTGGTAAATATAAAGAGTAAGTTGGCACTGACCAGTTACTGTACCCTTTAAAAATAAATCTAAACAGAGAATAAGTTATCATCTGCATAATAAATACAAAAGACACGACTATAGTTACTGACAACACTGATATCACGTCACGTGAATTGACATAGTAATGTAATGAATGTTATGAATTGATGTGTCATCGTACTGAAAATATTCAAATGTGTCCAACTTTCCACTTATAAATATATTATACATTTCTAAATGTCAACCCTGACAGCGCAGAGAACCCCTAAAAATCATAGCTGTAATAAAACTGTACATAGCTTGATTAATAACTTGTTAAAATAAATTAAAAATGGTCACAAGATTGTTTATTCAAGCCCCCCCCCCACCACCTGATCCACTATTTTCCCCTATTTTGCTCATCCTCTTTCCACCAATGTGTTTTCAAAGCACAGATCCGCTCTTTATTTGAATTCCTCGAGGACTGAAGTTTGTCGGTGTTCTTTCTGAGCCGTGCAGGCGTAGAGTCGCCCTCCATGGTAAATATCCGTGAACGATAACAGGAACACTTAAGTTTTCCTCATATTCCATGAACAGAGAGGTTCACTACCAGGCTGGATTATTGCTCTCATAACAACAAGATCTGTTTCCTTGCACACTCTTCCCCCTACTGGTGTACATTCATAATCATTGGAGCTAACCATATGTTGTGTACTCATTAACATATTGATATCTGTTATCTATAATTCATGGAAACATGTTTTGAAATTAATATTCAAAATAAGATGTGGTGCTTTGATTCTGCTGGGGGGCGTGTAGGGAGCAGATATTTCAACTATTTAGCTGCATGCACACGAAGAACAACATGACTTTTTTATTACATTTTTTTTCTTACTTGCACATGACTGTTCATTTCTCTTATTTGTGTCTAGTACTTAGCCAGTATTCACCCAGAAAGCATCAGCTATGTCCACAGGCAGATAGAATGATTAAAGGATGAAATCCAACTATACCTTTATAAAGATTTGTGACCATTTTAGACAGAAACTTAGAAAATGTTTCTGCAGAAATGCATGTCACAGTGCGAAGCCTCTGTCTGCACTACACTGCTGTGTGTCTGCTCCTGTGCCATTAGAATTAGTCCTTCTAGAAGCAAGGGACAAGCTAATATCAGGTTCAGAGGGCATGCAAGACAGTGTCCTTGTTTCATGTTTCTCCAAATTAAAAGCTCTTTGAAGTTCCCACTGGAGTAAAAAAAAAAAAAAAAGGACTTAAAAGAGTTAAAGCGTACAAAGATGTCATGTTACATATGTAGAAAATAAATAGTATAGACTTCAGACTTGCAGTTAAAAAAGTAAAATGATATTTTTTTAGAGCAACACTCAAATGTACCATTTTAATTTTATGATGCCATCACTCCACTAGGTCAGACAAGCCATAGGAAACGAGCTGCATCTCTCCTCTGCAGAGAGGAGGAGGAGGAAGTGCTCCTGCACCGTACGTCGGAGCAGAGCCACAAATGCTCTTCTAAAGTAGGTTTGATGAGAATTAACGGCACTAGAAGACGGTGATTTTTTGACAATGGCTATTAAGAATTAATCAGCCCGCCGCTCAATAATTTATCGTGCTTCCCAAAGTCCTGCATTAATTTTTGATCCTCTCCATCCCCGTCCATTATTTGCATGAAATCAAATGAAATTTCTAAGTAATGTGTTACTTGAGTGACATTACGGTTTTGTTTTGTTTTTTTCTTTTATAACAGGAAACATATTTTGATCTAAAGCAGAAAGGAGGCCTGTTGTTATGCTTGACAGAACTGTTTAACTAAAGATCGTGTTTATTGGAAATATTGAGTCATCAAATTATTTTTTTTTTCTTAAAAAAGTAAAGATTCTGCAAGTGTGAGGTGCAAAACAAGACATTTTTAGAAAACTTGGTTTTTCTTGGTGTTAGTTTCTTATAATGCATTTATAAGATTTTCTTGGGGAGGTGCAAAGAGGAACAACAGGGGGAATGCTGTGAAAAATACGAGCCCAGAAGAGGTTTTACATCTTGTATATGTTTATGTGATGTTTATGCAGCAGTTTGTTTTATGGGTGTAAGTCTGTGTATGTTGTATGTTCCACCACAAACACACATGGCTGCGGAAGGTGGAACATACTGACGAACACGTCTCAAGTTGCTGCTTTTAATAAGCTCTGATGCTCCGGCTGGGGGAGAGAAAAAAAAAAAAAATGCGGCATGCTCATTGTAATTATTTCCATAACCACCGTTGGATTGCTTTGATTTATGTAGTGAATTCTTTTGTAATAAAAGTGGAAGAGGAGAGAGGAGAGCAACAAAAAGACATAAGAGGAGAGATGAGAGCGCAGCGGAGATGGGAAGAGAGATGACGAGATGTTTACTCTCAGTAGTAGTCAAAGATAAATCACATCGTGCCTTTTTCCACAAAACACTGTAATAAAAAAGAAAAAACTCTTCACTGTCCAACACTGGAAGTAGGCTAGGCCGTCATGGCTGTCTTTTATCAGAGACAAAACTAATACCCTTGATTCAAAGTAACAGCAGAGCGGTCATTAGGGTATTATATGTAGCCCAAAGCAACGGTGTCAGCTTCCCTATGCTAATGTGCCTGTGCCCTGGAAAAATTAGCATGGAGCTCTCTGAGGCACAGAGGAGATCACCTTGCTCTCGTGCTCTCCACTGTTGTTCTCATTAAATATAAAGAGTAGCGCTCGTCGCCATTTTTAAACCCGTGACACCTGCATTTAAAAAGTGATTGAACGAGCGGACACACAATGACATGTATGGAATATTTTTAATACGCGATTCACGTCACTGACTGGGTTCAATAGTTTGGAGTGAATCGTCCTTAACAAATCTCTTTTAATGGAAACATTTGGAATGTGTGGCCCTTTAAGTGAGCGCACGTCATAAGACGGTGGTGGAAAGTAACAAAGTACAACTACATACTTTGTTTCCAATTTATGCTAATGCTTTTTCTATGGCATTGTTGCTGTAGTTTTCAATACTTTAGATGCTTTACTTAAAGTAAAGTGGTAAAAGTCATTTACTTAATCTACTGCATCAGTTCTTGTCTTCACTGATAATTTGAAATAAAGAAAATAAAAGCCTACGTATGTCAGTAACATTTCTCTTATCTGATAAAGTCAGTTGGACCAGCTGCTGTATGTGAATCAATTAATAATCCAGTTTTTATATGCAAACAAATTTTAAGTACATTTGTAATGTCCTGCTGATACTTCTGTATTTTATTATTTTTTTTTGCCTACTTTGGGAAACAACCACTGTCTGTACCACGACTGTGTTTTACACTTTATCTGCACGTCTATAGTATAAGGCACAAACCAGAAAGGGGAGGGAAGCAGCGATCATCAGCTGAATTAATTGTCTGATCCGATGAACGATAATAGTACGAAGATTGTGCAGTTGCTTTATTTTCTTTAAGATTATGTAGAAGCTCCATCTGCACAGGCCTCAGCTGCCTAAACATCCATCAATTATTACTGTGATATTAAGGGTGGACGAGGGCTGCAGTGCAGCATCAGCAGCCGTGTAAATTAGGACTTTTTAAATAACTTAATTTACACTCAGTTTAATTTTATTGATTAGAGGTGAAGCTAATTCAAAGAAAGTTGTACCTTCATGTGTTTATTCTGCATTTATGAGCTTATTTCTTTATTAATGTGATAATCATTGATATCAACTGTACTGCATGTTTTACAGTATATACAATTGACATATTGATGATTAAGCCTATACAATTGGTATTTTAGTAAGATAAAAAAAAGACACAATATGACATAATATCATTTTCTTGGCACAATTCAAAAGCATTTTAAAAGAGTCTTTGTGTGTTTCCACAGTGGCAACAGCATCAGAGACTTCAGTGTCTTTACTTGGTCTATGGATTCTGTGTGGAAGAATGCTGTTTATTGCGTGTGTGTGTGTGTATGTGTGTATGAGTAACTGAGTGAATATAGATCAGTCTCCCGGAGGCTAAGTGAGATGACTGCTGAAATATCCCCCAATTACACACAGATCAGCCCCTGACCAACCACCCACTCCTATCACTGGTCGTCACATATTGTGTGTGTGTGTGTGTGTGTGTGTTTTTGTTTGTGTGAGTCAGAGAAAGGAGTTTGGTGATTAAACGTGTAAATGTTTGCACTTTCAGTGAGCGTGATTAAACCAAACCAGGAACACCTAAATGTAAAATGGCAGCTCTCTCCACAGTAATCAGTCTGCTACAAGAAAGAGTTATGTGTGTGTGTGTGTGTGCGTGTGTGTGCATGTGTGTGTGTCTGTATGGCTATCATTGTGAGGAACAACATGAATTTTTAACCATTGGACTGAGGACATTTTTATAAAGCGAGCACATTTTACCGGCCCTCACAATGAGAAGGGCAATTCTGGGGTAAAGACTAGGTTTTAGGGTTAAAATTAGGTTTAGGTTAAGTGTAAAGTTTAGGGTGAGGAAGTTAGTTGTGATGTTTAGGGTTAGGGTTAGCGTAAGGCAGTACACGTGATAAATTAAAAATCTATACTGAGTAGATTAACATGGCCCACGCGACAAGAGGGGGACTAGGGAATGCATTATGTCAATGAGTTTCCTCATAATGACTACCATACGAAAGTGTGTGTGTGTGTGTGTGTGTGTCTGCAGGTGCATGCATGAGTAAATACAAATATTTAGTGCACCTAATGTTTCAGTGTGCATTGTAACATTTACACTTTCTGTCAAACTTCTGCAAATACATAGATACACCTATGAATAAGCTTTACCAAATATGGCTTGGACGATACTTATTTCCTGTCTACTTCCATTACCACTTTTAATAACAGCAGAAAATAGCTCTAACTTCCTGTAATTATCCTGTAAATTACCCAGGAAAACAGAAACCAAGCCTAAAATAGTACTAAAATAAAATATAAACTACAACAAATACAAAACAAATAAAGAAAACATGTATAATCAGAATAAATATAGAGACAGTGTAGGGTGATAAAGTTTTTCCAGATGTCACTGTGACATTGATGCTTCACTCTGCTCTCACTCTGACCGTGTAGGCACACCACCTCGTTTCTGCTGAACTCACAAAGAGCCTTTGGAGATGCTGCAGTGATTATAGCAAAAACCGGACATTCTCTCCCTCTCTCTCTGTCTCTCTCCCTCACACACACACACGCAAACAAAAGCTTCAGCCTGGGGACTAGCCACTGCCTGCAGAGTCTAATTGCTCTCAGAAGAGAAAGAGACGCACAGAAGAAAACTGGCGGAGATCTACTGGACCTCCTCCTCTTTTCTTTCCCTTTCTTCTTTTGTTTGTTTGGGTTTTTTTTTTTTATTTCCTTTTTTCTTTCTTTCCTCAGTTCCTCCCATTCTGCCCATCACTTTGTGAGCAGCGACTCCATCGCTCAGCCTGATGCCAGAGTTAAAGAGAAAGACTCGGAGATGAAGAGAGTTACGAAAAGAGAGAGCGTGCACGTGTTGAGAGAGAGGGAGAGAGAGAGAAGAGGCCCTTTATTAAACCTGCTGCTAATTGAGATAGCACGAAAATAATGGGGGGTGACACTTTAATGAAGACATGCTACGTGTTACCACTTCTTCCTTCCTACCTCTCCGCCACTGAGAGGAGGAGGAGGTGCAATGAGAATAAAGACGCGGGGAGGGATGAGGAGAGCATGAAGAAAGATCGAAGGGGGGCAGGAGCTTCAACTGTTTTATTGCAGAAAGAAATTAAAAAAAAGAAGAAGAGTAAAGACAGAATTGATACCGGCTCGCATCTCATGCTGTAATGTGTTTTCAGTGGCACGTCAAAAGCAAGAGTTAAAGGGAGTTATGGGCAGGGATATTGTTCTATCACGTTAAAATACAATTATGTTTCATCAAGGCAATTGTTCCCCACACTTGCAATAGACTAGTCTTTGTGCCAACACATTCCTGTGTATTTGCTCTCCCTGGATAAAAAAAGAAAAAAGAAAAAGAAACTCTCACCGGATAAAGAACAAAACAAAACAAAGACAAAAACTGCCGAGCAAAGTGGAGAGCACGATAAGAGACGCTGTTCCTTGGTAAAAACAATCCTTCAATTCAGTTACTGCACTGAAAATCTGACAATCTCAGATGGCAAACATTGGATTTGGTCAGGAGGGCGGTGATCGGCATTATGAAGAAAACAGGCAGAGCTTTATAATGTGTCACTGTAACAGACATCACAAGCACAATTAAAGCAGTTTTTTTGGGGAGGACACAGTTTACAGCAATCACATAATACATTTTACTGGAGATTTGTTCTGCAGTTGAGAGGATCACGCTGCTGAGATTGAAAGGCCTGACTGGAGGATGGAGCCTACACCTATGTCGAATGAAGAACTAATACATTGCTAATCTTTCTGAATAAAGGTTAAATAAAAAAAGAAAAAGCCAACTGTAAAAAAGGAAAAGCTGTTTAAATTAAAAACTTAACATCTCAAGTGTGTTGCATTAGTTTTCTCAAGTTTAGTAAACTTCAATGACATAGTTTTACATTTTTACATTAACCTAAGCTGAGTTAACTCAATTTATATGACTGCCTCTCTGTAAAATACAACCAAATCACAGAACTCAGGTTAACCAGATCATGTTTGTGTTATTGTAACCAGTCATGTGATGAACAAACATGTCTGTCAAGTGAAACACATCGTGCAGTTATTTTTTCTAACCTAATCCCATTCTTACTTAATCCCATCTAATTGGGTTTTTTTCGCAAAGTTTTTATCACCATTGTTTTGATTGTTGGCGCAAAAATATTAGTGATATGAGAGGGTTGGAACCTATATGGACTTTAAGCTTAGAAAGCTTGCATCACATTTTCAGGTGAACTTACATTTCCAGGTCTAATGAGCTTGAAATGATTTACAGTGTACTTTTGATTGGCCAGCAGTTGAAAATGATTTATAAAAAAAAAAACTGTTTAGCATAAAAAGTGATATAGGGAGATGGAATGATATACAGTAAGTAGACAGTTACTGTTGGGGAGCAAAGCAGGATATGGATATGATGCCAAACATATTAATCAAAGTGTAGGTATCCACTGTGGTGCTTCCATTTAAGTTATCATCTTACAATTTTTATTAAACTGAGCCCTTTTCTACATGGTGTGCGGTCAGCATTTACACTAAGTGATTAGAATAAAGTCAACACAAACTTACACCTAGATACTCCCCATAAAAACGTCTTAGTTTTAAATTTGTACTGCCTTTTCTTTTGATTATGGATCTCTCTCTCTATTGTGGATCACGATTCAGCATGTGGAACATCTGGCAGTGTTACCTTGATGAAGACAGTGGCAAGAAGATGTGAACCTTTTGGAATTTCATGACTTTTTGCATTAATCTGTCATAAAATCTGATGTGATCTTTATCTAAGTCACGAGTATTAACAAATGTGCCTAAAATAAAAATCTGATCTTTCATGTCTTTATTAAGAATAACCATAAAAACATCATAGTGCTAGTGTTACCTAAAAGTATGTGAATAACAATAGAATAATAGCATCTAAAAAACTAATTAGAGTCAGGTGTTAGCATACCTGGATCAATATTAGTTTGGAGGTGTGGATTAGAGCTACTTTGACTGACAAAAATCACTTAAGCTTTTTGTGTTTGCTCCGCACATGAAGAATATGCTCATGTGGGCCATACCTCGCCAAAAGGAGCTTTCAGAGGATCTATGATCAATAATTGTTGATTTATATGAAGCTGGAAATGCTTACACAGTGATGTCAAGGATTTTAGAAATTCACCAGTCTACAGTTGGCAAACAATCTACAGATGGAGACACTTTGGGACGGTGGCTACTCTATCAAGAAGTGGGGGGGCAGTCAAAATGACTCAAGAGCACAACAAACACTCATCAGTGAGGTAAAGAGAGAACCCTGAGGGACAACCATTTGAAGGCATCATTGGAACTGGCTAACATATGTGTTCATGAGTCTACAGTATGTAAAGCATTGAACAAGCAGGGTGTCTATGGCAGGACACCACGTAGGAAGGCACCGCTTACTAAAAAAGAACATTGAATACCTGAAGTTTACCAAAGAGCACACTGACACTCCACAGCAGTATTTGCAAAATGTTTTGTGGACTGGACTTAACTATATTAAACTATTTGAAAAAAGCTCACAGCACTACATTTGGTGGTAAAAAGCTCACTGCATATCGTCATGAAAACATCATCCTCATAAAGTATGGTGGTGGAAACATCATGATTTGGACCTGCTTTGCTGCATCAAGGCCTGGCCAGCTTGCAATGATTGGGGGGAGGATGAATTCCCAAGTATATAAAAATTCTTCAGAATAATGTCAGAGAATGTCCGTCATGTACATCAGCTGAAACTCTATAGAAGTTTAGTCATGCAGCAGGACAACAAACGAAAACACAGAAGCCCACAACAGACTGGCTTCAGAAAAACAAGGAGTGGCCAAGTTAGAGCCTAGACCTCAACCCAGTGGAGATGCTATGGAACGAATTGAAGAGAGCCACACACATGATAAGTCCAAAGATTATGACAGCGCTAAAGCAGTGCTGCAGGAAGAATGGGCTAATTGACCCAAGCTAAAGAAAACACCTGGTTGAGTTTATTGCTGCCAAGGAGGGGGCTCAACCAGCAATGAATTCCAAGGGGTTCACATACTTTTTTCCAGTGTCCAATAAAGACATGAACGATCAGAATTTGTTTTGTGTTATTATATTAGGCACATTATATTTGTTAATACTCTTGACTAAGATTAAGATCAGAGCACATTTTATGAGAAATTAATGCAGAAAACCATGAAATTCCAATGGAAAGAAATTCCAAAATTTCTTGCCACTGGTACAAATGGCACATACACAGACTCCGCATACACACTAATAGAAATCAACCCACAGCCGGGTGGGTAAAATCACCTGTGTAAACCGCCGAGAAAACACAGTTATTACGCGCTTCTCCCTCGCAGCCTCTGTGTCTCTCCTCTAATTCCTATGTCCTCCAGTGTGATGGTAAAAAATGAGGCTCCTTATGCGGCGAGCTGCAGCTTTTTTTTGATTGAAGTGAGTGATTTTCCCCGGCCGCACACCTGCGTAAAACAGATGATAATGCTGTTGGAGTCATTTACTGTGACTTTACTAAGATGAATATGAGCAGTGCTTTCTCATCATGCAAATGTGGCTGTGCAGGGAAAAAAAAAAACCCTCTCTACCTCTCCCTCCTCTCAGGGGAGAACTATTTTTGCAGCATTACAAAGAAAGATTACCCGTAACCGAGTGATTCAACTCTTTATCGGTGAATGTAAACTTGCCGTTTACTATTGCCATGACTGTTATTATTATTTGTTTTGGTTATAACACTATATTTAATATGATATTGAGCATTGCGAGGGCTAGCTGTGGGCTGCAGAGGCACCATGCAGCCATGGTTAGATTGATAGGAACACATCATCATTATTGGACAGTCTCCACTGTCACATAGCCTCTAGCTTAAATGTCCCCGTCTTTCTCTCCGTCTATCCGTTCTGCCAGTCTTTTCTTCCTCTCCCTCTCTTTCTCTAATAGCCCTTCATTTCCTCTGCCCATTGCCCCTGCAGGCCACATGTAATACTCTGAGTGACCCGACTGGCTGGGAATACACCGAATTTGTCACACACAGACACACACACACACACACAAACACAAACACATTCATACAGCAATGCAGAAAATAAGACGGTCATCCACATAGGTCTTCTCCTGCCACTAAATGTCACCTGTCATCCAAGACTAGTGGAGACAGAAGAAGGAGAGAGGGGCCAGGAAACAATACAATAACCAGCACAACTGTCATGAGGCAAAAGACACACACAAACACACACACTTCTGCTGACACAGTATGGAAAACAGAACGTGCAATGGCAATGACCTGCCTCTTCCACAAGGGTGGGAGGCGCGGGGGGGGGCAGTAGTATAGATTTAATCTTTAATTTAATCTTGGACATTTAAAAGCCTTTTTTTCAATCATCATAAGGTGAACAACCACTGCTGGAAATTATAGGTTACTAGCAACAACTCCTAATATCTCATAACCTCACCTTATTATAAGGTCAAAACTATCACAGTCAAATTCATTGATATGATAACATACAGTACGCAGCAGAGGGGGGAAACACTGGCATTTCACAGTCTACTGTAGGCCCCACTGATAGTAAGCTAATATAACCAGTCTCTGGAACAACCTATCCAGCTTCAGCCTGTATTACAACAGCAAGTGGTAACAGTTGATCTGTGGTATCTCTTGTTTCTATAAGGGAACTGTTTAAAGAAATAGTCCTGGAGTCACGTCAAATGTTTGGGACAAGCAGTTATGTTGGAGGACTTGTTGGCAACGTGTGATGATATGTAGCGAAACTTCACACCCCCCTGCCTTGACAGGAGTACATGAGCTCTGCAAGTTTCACAAGCACCTGAAAATGGTTTGGTAACAAAGTACAGGTACTCAAGTACCTGTACTTAATTACAATTTGAGATCTTATATGTTATTAACTAATTAGTATGATCAAACTATAAATGAAAATCTATTATTTTGGAATTTCCAGTTGTTGGTACATGATGTAATTGTTCCAAAGTTCCTAAGTTTTTTTTTTTAATTTATTTATGTTTTGATTAATTTTTTGTAGAAAAGGATTGTTATCTAAAACTTTCTCTCTTACTGTTGCTTCTGTGAAGTCAAACTTTGAAGAACCTTGAATTATCTCTGTTTGATTAGTGGGGTTTTATAGCTTCTTATTTATTGTAATTTGATAAAGACTGATATGTGAAGGGCTGTACAGAGCATAGTAGAGCATTGCGGAGCAGGGAGAAGGACAACTTAAGTGAATTTAATTATTTTTATTTTTAAATGAAATATTCACAAATATAGTTTTGAAGTCATTCTCTCCTTGACTCCTTGATGAAATGAACAAGTCTTTTTAGAGTTCTTCAGAAACTATTTAGTACTACTGGCTCAGTTGGTTCAGCCGTGACCTACGAACCACAGGCTCAGTGCTTTTCTTCTGCTATACAATAGGTTTACAAGAGCAGCGATTAACGCGGAACTATAGAGCAAAGTTAAGCATTCAGCTTCATTAAAACACTTGCAAATGGCTGGCAAGTACCTTAAATGGTCATGGAGAAGAAAGTGGCAACAGCAGAATGCTAATTATATCCCAGAGGACGAGAGAAATTAGTTGTTGAGCTCACGGCCCATTAGACAGGAGAACTATCGTATATGCTTCTGATTCCCTCACCATGTCTGTAAAGTTTGGAGGGAGGACTGATACGATATCAGCACACACAAGTTCTGCTATCAGCTCACACTTTAGGCAAAGGGTGATTACAATGCAACAAGACAAAGCACGCCAGGGATACGGCTGCTCCATCACCACCGCTATCTTGTTTCATCATTGTCATAAGCGCATTTCTCATGTGCCATTTCCAAACATATTACCCTCGCATGTTATCATGGATTTGATAGCAAGAGGCTCGACTTCCCTGTTTTGATATTTATGAATAGTTCCATCAGGGGGATTGGAGATTGTTCTCTCTCTGCTTACAAGCGTGTGTGTGTGTGTGTGTACATGGTGAGGGATGGAACAGTGTGTGTCATGAGTAACTGACCTGGGACTCCCCCATGTTTAATCTGAGAGCAAAACAGAACTCATCTGCAGGTTGAATATTGAGTATGTGAAGATTCTCACTCTCTCTCTCATACACACACACACACACACACACACATTCATATGCCTATGCCAGTGTGGGGAGAATGAAAGTAATGTTTGCCCGTGGTAAAGCCTTTACAAAATGAACAAGAGGCTGAGTTTTCTAATGAATTTGCTCGAGGGATATGAGCTTTGTGTTTTTCAACCAGTCCTCCTCCACCTCTAAAACTACTTTATGCTCTCGGCTTTGACTCATACGTTGTTCCCACAATTTAAACTCTTGCTGTTGCCTTGAGATATGTTGTAGTTTTACGTTCAGTGTATCAATCTCCTTCCTGTGCCCAAACCAGCCTTCACTATTCATGTGATTTTTTTTTTTTTTTTTTTTTAGTTTCTATGATGGAGCTGATTTAAGCATTAACCTTTGTTAATTAGCCTTTATCTAATCATAAATCATTTTTTTATTGCATTTTAGGCAAAAATGTTGCAACTCAGGGGAAGGTTCATGTACTGTACATGATAGGCAGTTAGCTGGCACTGTTTACAGGAAATCAGTTGTTCTCACCTCTGGTTTATTGACGTTTCAGTTAAATCAGAGGTAGTGATATTAGCAACAGGTTGTTTTATCCATTACTTGATGTATTTCTAATTAATGATTTTTGAGACATGCAGTAATAACACTATAGAAATGTAAAGTATGCTGGGGTTTACTCGTCATATTATTTATGAACATGTTACCTTATGCTCAGTGTGTTTAAGAAGGAGGTGGAAAAGTGGTTGGTTCAGCGTTTCCTATGAGAAGTTTCACGCATCACATGCAGACAAAACCTCCTTCAGCGAGAGACCAGCAGCGGAGCAGCAGCTTGGCCACTATGTTTTTTGTTAAATGTTGACATCTTAAAAATCCATTTAACATAGCAACTCGTGTGTTCACACATGTGGATGCACAACGGTCACAAATAGCTGGTCCAGTCCTCACTGGCTCTTATTGAACTGCGTGTACACCTCTGGTTCAAGACTCCTTACTGAAGTGTGATGAAAAGCTAAGCGTGGCTCGTGCCTGAGTAAAATAAGTTGAACACAGTGATCACTTTAATCACTGGGATGTTTACGGGAAAGGTGCAGACGTTCCTGCACTTCACTAAACACAGAAATCTGCTCAGATGAGTTCTAAAGTCTTCACAGACGGGGGTCCATGGACCCCACTGTGTGTGTGGCTGAGGATCTGTGACATGCTTGAAAACCACTGTGTCTCAGTGTGTGTGTGTGTGTGTGTTTAGTTGGAACATTGCACTGCATATGTTGCAGAAAGTGAGAACAGAGGTGATGGGAAGAGAAAGTAAAGGAATTAAAGGAAAGGAAAAGAGGAAAAAATGATTTCATGTCTCTCTCGCTCTTCATCTTTCCGTCTCTCTTTCTCTTCCCCCATGTCGTTCTCCCTGTGATCATTAGGAAGTTTTAATTAAAGACTAGAGGATTATTCTAGTGGCCTGCAGTCTTTCACCTTCTCTCATCATCATTCCCACTCTTCCACTGCCATTTACCCACCCCTCACCCCGTGGTTCTTCAGGTTACGGGTGTGTGTGTGTGTGTATCCGAGAGCGACTGCGTGTTAGCGTGCGTGTCAGGGAAACTGCATTTGTTGAAGAGTGGTGATCAAAGCCTTCCACCTACAGTGCCAGTGATCTCTTTCTTTCGCTCGCTCTCTTCCTCTCCGTCGGCAGCAGCTGTTTTAAGTCTCCTACATGTCGGGGAGTTGTGTGAATTAGCATCAATATTAAACACTGAGGATCCACTGTAGGGTTTGTTCAAATGTTCGTCTCTCAGCTCAGACTGACTAAGGATAGTTTGTTCAAACACAGTACCGCTGCTTATAGTGTTTATTCATATTTTAGATTTTGATGATTTTTGCTGTTAAATATATTTATGAATACCTGACATTCACACAGTGTACACGTTTACGTAAATTGCTGATTCAGCATTGATTGATTCTGCTTCTTGTGGGATTTCAGTGAGCAGGCAGCTCAAGCATTTTCAGGTCATGTTGTTCCTTGGTGGAAATTTTCAATACTACAGTTATGTCACACACTATACATATATGTTTTTGGTCAATATGTGTGTTATCTCTAGGACCTGGGTGTGCCCAGTCCCTCCCCAGTGAGCATTTCCATGGCTGATGCCCTTATTTCTAACAGCACAGTAATTTCTAATGATTGAAGGTGCCCTGCAGAGTTTTCTGTTCACATGCTCTATTAGTGCTCACCAAGATGCATTGCGTGATCCTCGAGGTCTAACAATCATGATCAATGTACTTCATTTGTCATAACGTTTGAATAGCAGATTCTTCTTGCGGTTCTGAAGGCTGTTTTTTTTTTTTTTTCGCAGCCATCTTTACTCACTTCATATGCTGTAAAATAAAACCTGTTGTAACAACTTAAAATATCAGAGAGCTGTCTTAAAATTCAACAAATTCATTCACCAAATTTCAGATTGTTCTGACGCAACTAAACACTACGTTTATAATGCTGCATGTTGTGTTAAATATTGTCTTAGTTTAGTTTATTTAAGTCAGTAAGGTACAAAATGAGGCGTTCTCTTTCATTCTACCTGCCCCACACAATTCCATACCATGCTTTCTGTTGTTGAATCACACTTCTCTCCTTCATGAAACTAACTGGGGTTATATGCACAAGGCATTATTTCTAATCATGCAATTGATTTTGTACTTTTTGTGTTGCTCTACCTGGGCACCACCGCTCAGTAAAATCAAACTATTTCCCCCAAGTGAGAACGCATCTCACACAGATTTTCTCCTGCTGTGTGCTGCATGTGTGAACAAATAACTCAAGTGATGGTCAGACATGATTCTCCAGACATTGTCTGTAGCAGATACGTGAAAATGTTTTACTATATTTACAAATCACTGTTTTATTATATTAAATATAGTACATATTATTCAAGATATTATGGTTGGGTGCCATTATTCGGCTGATAGGGCTGTTGTCTATGAAACCCAAGCGTTTGACACATGGCCAGGTCCTTAAATGCAGCTGTCTGTCTAACTCTAACATAATAACATGCTCTTTTCAGCACTTGATACTCAAACCCATTGTTTTACAACAAACAGTAGGAGAAAGAGTTTTACTCTTTAAGAATACATGTAGGTTCAAAATTTACTTTCATAGAGTAGAGATCCCTCCAAAAAGCGCTTTGTTAACAATAAATGTTAATGACAAGTCACAAATACAGTGATTTAACACATCAATAAAAAGTCTAGTCTCCAACAACTTGTGACTTTATCATTATTAACTTGTATGAGCTGTGAGTGATAAAGGCGCTCACATTTTTATCTAACCTTAACCGAAATGCTTTTCTTCTCTAAACCCTGACCTCACATAAGACACTGGACTTGAACTAGGGTCTGTGATTTGTCAGTTCTGGACATTATATATCCACAACCACGTCCTTGAGACTCACAAATGTGGTGTTTTATTCTTTCAAAAAATATGCTGCATCACATAAGAAGAGGTACATTCAGGGTGGAAGTGATGGGGCCCAAACTCCAAAATCACATCCAAGTTTATTTGGAGACAGTGTGAGGCTTCCACGTTAGCCAGAGATCTTCCAAAGTTGCAGCCTTTTTAAAAAACATTCCCTCTTTTATCCTCCTTCTGTCACTTTCCTTCCACTGAGACTCAACAGGGAAACACACTACAAGACTACACATAACGATGTCTCTTTAATAAATTCAGACTGCTTCAGGCCTCATATTAGCTTTAGATACATATTTGAATATTTTTTTAACGACTTGTTGATGTTGGTGCCCATCACTTATTAATAACAATTTAGGTAGCAATCTCGTTGTGGCAAGTATGTCCAGGAGGAAGGATCACAGCATGCTGCACCTCATTTCAATGTTCATGTGGGCACCTGACTAATGTTTTAAGACAGACTCGACAAGAGAGAGGAATAGACAAATTACATGCTTATTTTTCTCACATAGAGCTAAGAGACATGACGTACCAAATCTAACATCATGTACACAGATAGAAAATACAGCTGAGCCTGCAGGTTTAAGAGCTGTACAGGAGGGTTTGTGTAATTGTGTTGAAGGTGTAGAGAAGCAGCATGTGCAAAGAATGTGACTTGTGTGACTCATCCCAGCAGCACATATATACAGATATACAATGGCAAGAAAAAGTATGTTAACCTTTAGGAATTTCATGTTTTGTTTTTTTTGCATCATGTGTCATAAAACATCATTTGATCATCATCTAAGTCAAGAGAAAGTAAGTAAGAGAGTAAGTAAAGAGTACACCACAAAGGAAGATGCTGCTTACTAAAGGAAGAATGGGTTAAAATTCCTCCTGAGGTTATTTCTGCCAAATGGGGGTCAACCAGTTATCAATTCCCAGGGTTCACATACTTTTTCCACTACCACTTTTTACCACTATGAGTTTTTTCTAGTTGTTGTCAATAAATAAAATGTTTTTGTGTTTTTAGGCACATTATACTTCTTAATCTCTTGACTTAGATGAAGATCTGATGACATTTGACAAATTAATGCAGAAAACCATAAAATTCCAGAAGGTTCACATAGTTTTTGTTAAGATTTTTGAGAATTTACAAATTAGTAATTATTAATTATTTCACACAAAAAGCAAACTTTACCATGAATTCAAGTTGCTGCATCAAAACAACAATTTCTAGAAGAGGTAACAATCACAATGTCATCACTGCAGAGGAGAAGAACAAGCACACACAGCACACACTTTAATCCTTCACCGTGTCACATCAGCTGTCCTGAAAAAGTTGTTTATTTTTGTCAAAATCCCAAAGCTCTCTAGCACCCCATCCATCTTGAACTTCCGCCCTCCATCAATTACTGCATCCATAGCGTCAGAGGACAAGCAGTGCAGACAACTAATCACACACCTTTAAAGTATTGGCCTGTCTGCTCACTTTGTCCCTGTAAAAATGTTATAAAAGAAAAGAAGGAGGAAACAAAGAGCATGTAGAACAATGGGACAAAGAGGAATGAGGTGGAAGAAGTTGGGATGGTGGTGGATGGGAGCTCAGGGTCCTGTCAGATTCTACTTTGAGGGATTGGTCTAGCTGTCATTGTTACATAGTGTATGAAGATGATGTAAGCCCTTCACTGCAAATGCATGAGAACATCAACTTTATGGTAAGTCTTTATTATTTTGTCAGTCAAATACTGTGTCAAGTTGATATTCATTTGGATTAAAACATCATTTTTGTGTTCCCTGTGCGTCTGTTCGACTGGCGAAGGAGACAGCGACACAGTACAGTGTGTTTGTGTCTGTGTGCGCTTCACCATGCACGCGTGGGTTTCATGCCTCCACACATCGCTGCGCCGAGCTCTCGCACTTCCATGGCCAGGAGGTGTTTGTTTCTCTTTTAAATGGGCGACGCGCCATATGTGTGGTCATTAGTCTAAAGACCGTCCTTCAGCCACACCAGAGGACAACGTGTCAATGAGTAGATTAACTAGCCACCAGTGTTCCCCGGCTTTACTAAAGGACCTTGAAGTATAGCAACTTTCACTTTGTTTCACTCCCATCTATTTTAAGGAAAATATCACACAAATCACAAATGCCGTGAAAAATGCACAGCTTAAGGGGTAATGTCCAAGCATTTGTTTTGAACATGCAACCAGAAGACAAAAAAAAAAAAAAAAAAAAAAAGCAGGCAGCGCTGTTTGTGATATGTTATTGCAAGGAAGAGAAGAAATAATTGGAAATGGTGTTCACAGAACACAGGATCAATTTGTATGTTTGCCTTAACTCGTGGTTCAAGTCGCTGCTCTTTGCTCCACTTAGGGTTTTTAACCTCTATTAGACTGAGGCCTGGCTGACACCATGTCCTGCCGTAGCTTCAGTAAATTGCCAATTTGGAACCTTATATCTGACCCAGGCCTCTATGTGTCCATTATGGGAGAGTAATATTTTTTTTTTTCTGTGCCTTGTCTCTGTCACAAACACATCGACTTTCACGAATGCATACACACACACACTAACAGGCACACAATCATATATGCTTTGTGTCGACAAAAAATATAGAGACACAAATAGGTACAGTATACACGTGCTGTACAGAGACTGGAGCGCTTACACTAAGTGAAATGAGTTGGTTGTTAAACCACATAATTTATTCTGTCTTCTCCAATCTTCAAATATGAAGTGACTACATGTGCACAAAGATGCACCTGCAGAATGATGGAATAGAGAGCAGGACCACGTCACAGAAGATCTATAGAAAGACTTCAAGATGGCAGCCCACTGGTCCTGTCCAGTCTGACAAAGGTAGAATAAAATATCATGAAAATAATTTAATAACTGATCAAGCTACTTTGGATATTTGTGTTCTTACATACAGCTTAATTGTTTTTTATTGTTCTTACCCAGAACAATAAATTGTTTAGCCACACATTGAAGAACTGCTATTCCTTCATCAGCAATCAAGGCTGGCCGATTCAACACTACAGTAAATAAACTGAAATGGGATTCATGTATAATACTCCCACTTTATATTTATTTATTTATAATTATTATTATTTTATTTAAATATTCCTTCACACCTCGACATCACAGGAGTCTTGTGTTTGGCAATCCTCTGACTTGCTGTGAGGTTGGCGTGTACGTTTTTAAATCATAGTGACATTTTGAAACAGTACCTGGGTTTATGACGAAATTTGCCCCTTTGAGGGGCAAGAATGGGGTGGTTGAATGTGAGTTACATGACGTATTCATTTATATTAAGTTGGTGAGATAGTTTTGCCAAAGACTGCGTTTGTGTTTTTCATGACCTCTACATTTTTTTGTTTAGCCA
The DNA here is from genome assembly GCF_900324465.2 of Anabas testudineus. Lineage (NCBI taxonomy): Eukaryota > Metazoa > Chordata > Actinopteri > Anabantiformes > Anabantidae > Anabas > Anabas testudineus. The sequence continues at coordinate 24,512,949 of NC_046612.1, read as the reverse complement.
TTTCATGAAGTGGCTCACATATTCTGGTTTTCAGATGATCAACACACTGCATGGATACTTTGTGGTCTACCAATCATCATCATTATCATCATCATTATCACAATTCATGTTCTAATCTTATACAGTACACAACACAGGATACACATATACAGTTACTAATGCATATGTACTGTAGCCAACCTCAACCACTGTATAGAAAAACAAGAGTGTTTGTATACACACACAAACGTATACACGCCGTTATTGAAAATATACACTTGTATACCCACCCACACATGCACTCTGTCTCACACACACACACACACACACACACACACACCTATGTGGAGGATGTGAAATCCCGAAGATGCAGGGCCTTACCTGGGCCCTGCTAACCCTGGGCCTGTCACTGCGTATGGACCATTCCATTTATCATGTAATCTGGTGGGGAGAATGGACGGGGCACTATCAGCAATCTGCTATTGATCCATGCCTGGGGCCCCTGCTATTGTTCATCTGTAGCCCTCGACTGGCACCCAGCATTAATGAAAGAAACTAAACAATGCATAGCAATCAGACAGCCCCCCAAAATCAGCCCATCTACGCTTTCTCTCTGTCTTAAGAGAAAGAGGACCGGTGGAGGGTTAAAGGAGGGAAACACGAGAAGAGAAAGAAAGAAAACTTGTTTTTCCTCAGTTTGGGAGCAAACTTTTGTTATTATGTTTCTCTTGGTGAAGGTGTGAGCAGGGGGAGAAAAACACATTTATCATGTCAGAGATGCCTCATATCATCCCTGACCCCGTGTGCCAGGCGACGCAGTTGATATCGAAGCCGCCTATTGAATAATGCTCAGCGCCATCCTCTGCCTAGGAAATAGAGATGTATGTTAAGCTGGAATGTTCGAGGGCAGTTAGATTTTTGGAAGTTTTGGCATTAAATATTGCCAATATATTGATAAAGTGGAGGTGTTTCATTTCTCTGTGAGACGTTGGGCATTTGACATCCAACGTGCTTCGAATGCAGGCTTAGCATAGGCATAGGTGAAGAAATGTATTTCACTGAGCATGCATAGTTTCAATAAATGTCAATAATTATATAGTATTATTATAACAACCACTAATAGAAATAAAAAGTGTTTTCTGTCAGTGATCTCAATCTTGACCCAAATGTCTAACAAATACTTTGATGGTCGGTAATTTCTTTAATTGTCATGGAACTGAATTTCTGAACCCAATCTTGTAATTGTTCAGGTTAATTATTAGGCTGAAGTACTTCATGGTTTTTAAGTGTAATTAGAAGGAAAAGGTTTGTGGTACAAGTAGATAATGTTGTGCAAAAGTGTGATTAAGTTTTGAATTTCACCGTGAATTAGAAAAGATTCTCTAAATGTCTTGGATGTTTACACTGACTTTCTTGCAGTGGCATCTATTGTAGCAGTCAGGTTGATATTGCATTACCCTCTGTAAACCCCCCCTCCATCATTACACCTTTTCCACCCTGCACATTTAGGCGCCCCATGATGCAACATTATCAAGTCCTTTTCTGTTTTTAGTAACTACAGATGTTTAGGAGAATCATTAAAGTTCCAGGTTGTGTAGGAACGAGTAAAAGTTCAATTGAATTTCTTCAGAATCCAAGTCAAACTGATCATAATTTAGTTTTATCTATCACATTAATTCAAATACATTTTCTAAAACTGTGGCACTTTACATTAATCCAAAAAAAGAACGTTTTAGATAAGACCAGAAAATATGCATTATATAGGTTCTATAGTGTCCTGTTTAAAATCCTATTGAATTGACAGTCAGAGTAACATTTTTATTTCCTATGCAGAAATCTCCCAGTATTTTAGTGTCTTTATTAAGCTCTAAAAGAAATTGTTTAGTTGAAATGTCCCATCAAAGAACACCTGCGTATGTCTATCTAAATCCCTGTAGGCATACACACATAAGTACAAACACAGACAGGTTTGTCCTTTCGAGTAAACAAAAAGATGTTGCACACCTGGAAGACATAAAAGTGAACCCGATCTGGACCAATCAGGATCCAGTGTGTAGGAATCTGGGCCATTTTCCAGACTTCTTGTTTCCAGGCAGAAGAGATACTGAATTATCAGTGCAAGCTCTACTGTCATGTCGCAATAGGAAGTATGCCAGCTAGAGCACAGGACCCACAGGACTTGGGTTCTCATCTGTCGCGCCTGTCATGAAGCTGCAACATACACCTTCCACCAAAATGTACTCACACAACTTTAGACGTACAATATACACAGCCTGCTCTAGCAGAGGCCAGCGCATGTGCACGCGCACACATTTTCAAAAAAAACACGGATGCCTGGTGAAGAATCTCATTTTGAGACTGCAGGGGTGCATGTAGAGCTAGTGTGTGTGTGTGTGTGTGTGTGCGTGAGAAATACCAACGTGTTGCAGCGTCCCTTACCAACACTAAAGCTACCCTGTGGCATTGCTAATTGATGCACCACATTAGTCACTCCTTCATGCCATGAGGATGATGGCAGCTGCCTGTTTGACCTCTCGCGATGGCAACAAGCACAACTGATTGGTTACAGGTTGGAAACGTCACGGTTTGGCGAAGTGCACACAGTGTTTCCCCTGCTGAACTGACACGCCTGTGCATCTAACTCCAGTACTAAGAGGTATCTTTAGCGTTGATATATGACGCCAAAGATGCAAGGAATCACGCATACTGACAAATTATGTACCTGAGTCTTCCTCTTTAGCATCTCTTGGTTCATCAATTGTTTTGCTGCCTGCCTTGAACATTAATGACTTCCTGTGACGGACACATCGAGTTGCATAGTAAAAAAAATCACAATCACTACTTTACTGCATCTTTACAAGATGGGTTGTTTTAGGTGTTTGAAGAAGGGCTCAGTTATACTGTTTTCTATCTTTTCCTTTGTGGCTTCCTCCTATAATTACCTCTACTGTATGTCTGAAGCTGAGTGCTTATACACAGCTCTCTATGTGGAAGTTGTCTCTCTCTCTCTCATAAAGCAGTGTGATTGTCCATAGCATCACCATCTGCCAGCAAGCATGAGGCGAAACACTAAGCACTCTGGTGGGATGAATGAGTAATAGAATACACACAAACACATGCACGCTCACACACACACACACACACACATATTGTCATTGTTAACCCTGGTGTAAACAGCTCAGTCTTACCGTTGCTGCTTTGACAGTCTCCTGGCAGACAGGCAAGCACAGAAAGGGAGACAGTCACTCAGACAAAGTTAGTCAGTGGGTGAATCCTGGACACGCTGAGATTTAGGATTTAAAACCAGATTATAACCACAATTTATCCACAGTGAGTCATTCTTGAGAGTGAGAAGACGCTGCACTGGTTCTTTGCAAATTAGGACCAGTTTTCCACAGACAGTCAGCAGGGTACAGCGTCTTGTTTCCCAGCGGGAGAATATAGGAAGAGGCACAGGTGTGGTTTTGTTACGAGCAATGAGTGCCTCTCAAACTCTCTGTGCAGAGCGGAGTGATAGTGCAACCTGCTTGTGTTCCATTCAGTGATGCCACACTCACACAAACCTCTCTACCATCATGCATGTGTTTTGCTTTTAACACAGTAGCATATTTTTTTTTTTCAATTGAAATTGTGGCAATAATGCCAGAGAGGCACAATTAATGCAGAATAAATGAGTGATTAATGAGTGAATCCTACCAGCACAAGTCACGCAGAACATCTAGTAAGCGTATTTTACTGGCCTTTACCGTGGTGGCTCACTTCACAGTCAGCTAAAGGCGGGCAGGGATCTGTTCCATCTACACTGTCTAATTGGAGTGATGTTGTGCACTGTCAGCCACATTCCACTAGATCCAGCGGTTATGTTTTGTGCAGATAGCACCAGTGCACATCAAATATATTGGCTATGATTAATAATTCTGCACAGTTTCAACTGAAGGTCATCAGTCTATGCCTGCTAAAAACTGTGACAAATCCGATTTTAAAGGTTGTTTCATGCATTGTGATTAAAGTTTAGGCAGAATAGTACATGGATCAAATACTAAATAAGTGCTTGCTGGACTTTACTGACGTTCTTTCGAATGTTTCACCTCCGATCTGAAAGGCCTCACCAGTGCAGTAACTGGCTCACAATAGCAGGCTTATAAATTCTGAGGCGTTGTTAAGTTGTGGACACTTTGATGGTCACTACACGATTCCCAACGTTTTTTGCACTGCTTTCTTCCAACCACTTCACCCTCTACTCTGCAACTTCCCCAGCCTTTTTATCATGCACATGCGCACATGTAAAAAGAAGGACTATTATACAAATATATAGAGAGAAATCTAATACTCTCCTTTGACTGTTTTTGATTTGTGAAGAGGTTTCTAATAAAGACTGTCGGTTTTTGACTGGGACAGTTGGGGAAAATAGTGCAAAGAGGCTTTAAAACAGTACATTAAGGCAGAAAGTGAAGAACAGTCAGTGAATGAAACAGAAAACCAGGCAATAGATAAGTCAGAAAGTGGGTAAGTCTGGATGATAGTCAGACAGACACAGAGTCAGTGGGTAAGTCAGACATTCAGAGGTAAGTCAGACAGACATGTATCCTCCCCCGAGGGCTCCGGGAGAAGGGGCTGTGGGAGAGGCAGCAGCCAGGAGATAAGGCTCTCACGTGGGGCTGCTGTCGTGTAATTCCCCCTCTAATGCAGCCAGCCCCTGGTTCTCAGCTCTCAGCTCAGTCCTGATCTGCACAACCTCTCCTGAGACTCAGCTGTCACAACCCAACCTCGCCACCACTCTGAGCGGCCCCACACACATACGCACACACAGACAGAGAGAGAGAGAGAGAGAAAGGTGCTCACATGTTTGCATGTGAGTGTGTGCGTGTGTGTGTGTGTCAGTGAACAAGATCAACTTCTGAGCCATGTGTGTCATTTCCTATGAGTAGCTCAGGCAGGCTGAAGGAAAAGCCAGACAAGTTCCTAGAGGGAGAGAGGATCAAGGCACAGCGAGTGTTACTTAGATCTGTGTGCTTACAGCATATACAGCTGTGTGTCTATGCTGTCTGCATGTCTGGCTTTATGTGCACATGTATGATTATATGTGTGTTCTCACTGTAGACAGGGAGGCACACTGCAAAGAAATAAATAAAAACAGTCCACCCTGTTAAGTTTTACAAACTTAGTGGCAGCTAGTCGCTTAAAGTATTGTAAAAGAGTGAATTTATATATTATTATTTTATTATTATTTCCTCCGTCCAAAATCCACCTTATTCCAGTATAATGTATAACTTTAGTTAAGAATCCACACAACACGTTGGGGACAATTTGCTGACTACGTTTAATTAGAAATATATTTTTTTCCTAACCTTAACCTAAAGTACATTTTGGCCTAAACCTAACCACCCACACAAGACTCTGGAGTCCAACTCAGGTTTGTGTTGTGATAGTCATCATCTGGTGACTCAGTTTTTCTTATTTTCCTTATTTTGATTTGCAGTTTAGTTGCATAGGAATGTCGATTTTGACAGGGCTTTTTTCTACATTAGCCATTAATTAGACCTTTTACTGTTAGTGTCAAAGCAGCGTCTTTGTGGTACTCAAACAAAGGCCCCATTACAGTATATGCACATAATTTGAACCACATCTGTAGCTGTTCTTGATGGCACTGTGATGAGATTGTACATCTGACCTTAATGAAAAGTGACTTTTCTAATTTAAAAAGTAACAATTATAAAGAACAAAAAAGAATTTTGAGGGAATTTCATGGTGTGCAAGATGAGGCTCGGGGAACTGATTGGCAGAGCTAAGATAGCACCTCTTACAAGCAGACAGACAGGGCCAGGACAGAGATGGCCTCTAGTTAGAGAGTGGTGACAGTGAATCATCGGCCCTTGCAATATCATTGTTGCTTCACATTCGTGTTGTGGGAGTTGTTCCCACCAGGCGCTGCCAGTCTTCCACTGAAATGAGGGCTCCTTGCTCAAAAATCATCTTAACTTGTTGTTAAAGAAAGAACATTACTCATTCAGAGTTTGATGAGAGGATCCAACTATAAAACTTCTGGTTTATAACCAGAAAAGTCTCAAATCTGTAGTCTCCAACCACATCACAAAGTTAGACAAGAGACAAAAGAAAACCTGAGACACACAAGCAGACACAGAGACAGAGCTTCACAACCAGCCGGATTGCAGCGGATGGCATCACAGAGTCATTTCCTCTCCCACCAGCTCCCAGTGTTTCAAGGAGGAAAGAGTTGATTTAAATCCAACATCACCTTCCATTGTCTACTCGATCACTAACACTTAAGATCGTATCCCCCATTCCCCCTGCCCTGCCCCAGCTTCTGTCTGCACTCCCCACTTCGATGTCCTCTTACCCAGCAATGATGAACCTGTTTCCAGAGCTCCATGCTGATGCAAGGAGGCACAAAGACATGCACATACACTGTGGAAATGTGGAAAATACAACGCCGACCGAATGAGACACTAGATACAGTGGATATGGACATAAACGCATGCAGACAGAAACACAATTGCCAAAAAAACGAAAAACCCATTTACAGAAAGGAGTGCAAGTGGAAAAAAAAGCCCACTTAAGTATTCAAGGGCTATCTCTCAGCTCAGACTTGAGGTAGCTTACTATAACAAACCAATAGGTTTTAACCAAGAAAATGATCTAATTATGTCAGTTTAATGTTTGTTAAGCCTTAATGCAACCTCCCAATCTGTATTATATGTAAGACCCTCTCTCCTTTGACCTTCAAGTCTAGATACTTTAGGGCCTTTGCATTAAGAATATGCGGCAAGGACGTCTGCACATACCGGATAAACACAAAAAGCTAAATTACCTTAGCATCACAGGAGAATATGAGGGGGTGTTTTATGATTAAGGGGAATACAACAGTGATGTGTTTAAATAAGGCAAAGAAGCTCTGACCATGCCATGGGCTGTTTCTGGACATTTCAGTGCCATGGGCAAGACCCCCTTATTAGAATACTTCATTGTTTCCAATGTGACTTTATTCAAGTTCTGTTCTGTGTCATGCCACAAGCATTGCTAATTAGTATCTTTACATGCACAATAGTCCCTGCTATGTACTATTGTTTGAACTATATTGAGTATTTGATATAGAACACGACTTGGTTATTCACAATTCTCATCTTCTACAGTTAAAAATCAATTCATAACAAATCATTTTGCAGCAGCATATTGTGTTGCACACTATCCACATTATGACCTACATCAATCATCACTGCCGTGTTTCATATTGCAATTTAGTTGATTAAACATTATATAAGATATGAGTGAATGATTTGACACACAATTAACTGGACTAAAAGACTGAACATAATCCCTTCCTGTTCTGTTTACTGAATCTACAACATTAAATCAAAAATCTATTCTGAACCGATTGTGACAAAGACTCCCACTCCCTACTACGCAGACGTAATGTCTGATTTAATGTGTTAGGAGCACTGTCATTTAAGTAAAGCTGTTATTTATGACCATTTGGAAGCCAGCTGTGGCCAAGACCACTGCTCAGAAGCATGTAATCTGCACGAGAAGGGGCAAAAGCTGGGGCCAGAGCACCGTGAAAACCACTGTGAGTCATAGATCCAGATGCGTTTGTATGTTAAGAAAGTCTAATGTTTCCTTCGACCAGACCAAATGTGGCATGCTATTAAACGCACATGCGGTTAGATCTGTAACAGGCAGCCATCATTCAGTAGTTGGGCTGATGACTGTGCTACATTGCCAGCTGCTTGAATTGATCCAGATGAACACTGGTAATTCCTAGCTATGGTGTGCCTACCTTCGAAACAGCTGTAAGTTTCAGATCATGTCAGTACAATAATTAAGTTCAAAATAATACAATATTCAATCTAAGACTCCTAATGTTTGTATGCAAAGGCCAATCATTACTTTAAACTTAAAATAACTTTACTAACTGTACTTACTTTTAAAACTCGTACGATGGTGAATCCTTCTATTGGAGCTCCACTGATTATGGCCCTAACCACGTTTTATAATGATTAGAGTTGATTGACCCAACCCTGATAAGCTTTTCTGACACTGAGACCTCACATATCAGAACTTAGAATTCAGTATTAAATTCAGAGTTTGGAAAACCTACTTGCTGGAACATCTTAAAGTTACTTGTCTCTATGGTGTCCTGAGCATTCCTTTGTATTATTAGAGACTTTTGTAAAATGCACTGTTCAATTTCAGCTTAATCTTTGTATATGATTAAATGTTGATTTGAATTTGTCCCCTACAGACAGTGTGTCCTCAAACAAACATCCCAAAAATTGGCACCTGAATTTGCCAAATGTTCGCTTCCCAACTTTCTCTAGTGCTGGCGCATGAGATTTCCTTACCACTCCCACTTTATTCTGAACAGCCCGAGAGTTGTGGTCTTGCTCGAAGCCAGGTCATTATGTTCACATCCTTTTATCATTTGCATATAGACAGTCTCCACAAATACCTGTAGTCACACCAGCACGCTCTCCTCAATTTGCCACTATATTGGAGTACACACATCCACACACGGGTGCAAACAAACACGGGCGCAGTCCCTCACACACACACACAGTACAAGGTAGAAACTGTCATTTGTTTTTTGACCTCCAAACTTATTCAGTTTACTGTAGTTCTAGCTCATAAAAATGAGTCCGATCACATGCACATACAGCAAAAGAAAAAAAAAAAAAAAAAAAACACACGTACACACACGTGCGACTTCTCACACACACTTCTCTGTTCACACATGTCCTGGACAAGGTGAATGGGAATTACCAAGAGGACCTTGCCAGAAACCTTCAGGCTGACACTGATGCCCTGTGTAGCTTTAGTAGGTGTGTGTTTGTGTGGACATATACGTGAAAGAGTGTGTGTGTGATGAACATGCGGGTCTTTTGAAATGTAATAGCACCTTTTTAAAATCTGCTACACAAAGCACATTTTAAAACTATGGCATGTCCATTTAAGCAAACATTCGACTAGGTGCCTAGAGGTCAGGAGAGCTTTTTAAAAAACATCACCTCTGTCTCACAATCGCTCTCTCTCTGTCTCTCTCTCTCTCTTTGGACAAAGCCAGGGGCATATGAAGGTTGACCCGTGCTCCGTACTCCTTGCTCCCTCCATCCTCCCCTCTGTCCACTGGAACAGCAGCGTGGGGTCACCATCCCTTTCTGTTTCATCTGAAGATATTAGCTGTTTGAAAATGATAAATGTGGCATTGGGAGAGAATCTGTTTAGTGTTTTATAATCAGAGGAAATACTCACCCACTGTCCCCCCACGTCACCCTGCCCCCACTCATCCAAACCTTCCACCAAACTTGTTCCAGGCTTGATGACCTTCCAGCAGGTAAAAACAAATTAAACACACAATGCTGTCTTTGAGTCCAATCTGCAATCGGAGGTTGTCTCAAGGACAGGCCGGATTCAGGCTGTTGTACACACACACTGACACACATGTGCACGCCAAATGGGGTCTCCAGACCATACAATGGTGCCTCCCTAAGTTAGTTTTTCGCTACTATAACTGGGCTTCCATTCCTTTTTTGATTTTCTAATTCACACAGATTGATGCAGAAACTGTGACTGGAAGTAACGAGGTAAACAAATTAAGGCTGTACAAGGTTAACAAGCACTTGTAAAGCATTATAAATGCATATTATTTCTCATGGCCCTTCTACAAAAGCACAATGATTCCCAGTCTGGTAGCTCTAATTTGAGTCATGGTGAGAGACCAACACTGACATCATCCAACCAATCATCCACCACATTCTCCCCTCTGAAGTGTCCCACGCAGGATGGAAACAAATTAATTGCATACAAACTTCCAATGAGGCAAAAAAGTAGCTACCTAGTGACAAACAATCGTGCTCATTTTCATTGTCGTGTGAAATCACATTGCTCGTGAAATTAACTTTGTTGTGCACCGTTAAACCTCTCCCACCAAAATTCTGTAACTTCCAAATGCCAAACGACTAAATGTAGCATAGCAATGATGTCAGCACGTAAGAAGAGCAAAGCGAAGTAGCACAGTCAACGGGCTTCTGCCGGCATGTGATCGCTCCAGGCAGTGGAAGGTGGACACCTGCAATAGGAGAACATTACTTTTGAAGCTCCCTGCTGCACAGATGAAAAGAAAAGTGGTAACGTTTCCATTCAGGATTTCATTGGGGACACTATTAGACTAAATCACAGAGTACTACTGAGAGGCCAGAGGCTACCTGCCTCTTTGAATCTGTATAACTGAAGAATGCATAAGAACCTCTCACTCCTGCCTTTGTTTCTGAGAGCGTTTCAAATGTTATCTGGTCTGATGGATGGAGGTCTATCATGCACACAACAGTAATATTTGGACTGATCTCCCTGATAAGCATAAGCTAGAAATTGTGTTATCTTAGCAAAAGTTTCAAATTCTCACAGCGCACCAGCTAGGACATCTGTTGAATGTGTCACAGTAAACCATTAGAACTATAAGCCCATTTGAATGTTTGCACCTAATGCTCAGTGTTTCTTAAAAAGCCTCCAGTGATTCTGCTGATTGAAATGATCTTGTTTGACAGATGGATTCAAAGCGGTGGCAGCTTGTGTCTTTTTGGTCATAGACATCATAGGGAACAACTGTTAGAGCTTCAGTTTTGTTAATGCTAATTATATTTTGGATTATGTACAGTCATTCCCCTATCAGCCAGGGAATGCTAGATCGTGTGAACACGCAGACACACTCACTCAGAGGGGTGGTGAAGAGCTGTTTTTAAGATATTAAGGACTGGAAACACACAAAGTCTGTTTACTTGTTTGCCATGTTCACACACCAAAAAATGCCAAAATGTCTGTTCTTTGTTCTTTCATGCTGCTGCTCTTATTGCATGTGCAAAAAGCACACATGTTCAAAAAAAACAAAGAAATCGGTAAGCAGCTTTGAGACATTACCATGTTTCACTCTGCCAGGGTGTATTTGTCATTTAGTGCACACATGCATCAAAACATAACTTTGTCTTTATAAGGCATTTACATCACTTGGATGGTTTTCACCCAATTCTAAGAAAAAAAATATTATATATTCGATCTACATGTGAGCCACTTACATCCAGTTTGTCCAGTTAAGAAAAAAGCCACCCGTGCTGCACCACTGCCTGAAGTGGCCCACATCCAGAAGCTATCACTGGCTCTATGCTTGTGTCTATATGTCTGTAGCTGGCAGAACCACAACATGTTGATCAATTTAGTACACGTGAGAACAGGAGTATATGCAGAATATAAACACTTTCTCGGGTCATTAGATTACACATGTTTAAAAACAATGTAAAATGCCTGCTTTGTCAAGCTGTAATATGGGCCCTGGTTTTGTTCCTGTCATGTTCCCTATGTGCAGCGTCTGAGTGAGAGCGGGAAAGGAGGGGGTGTACTCCTGGCAATATTAAGCATCACACTAAGGTGGGGGTAATATGATTCTTTATTAAAAGCTGCAAAAGAATAGGTCGGAGTGTGTTTCTGTTTTCTTTCGCAAGCAACCACCTTCCACCCGCCTCCACCCCAAAGTGAAGACAAAGCGTGTAATAATTACAAGGCCGAGACACAATGCGGTGTCGGTTGTGGTGCATGGAGAGCAGAGCTGTAGCTATCACACTGGCAGATAAATTCAACGCACAATTATTCATCCGGGGACTATAGCATGTAGATTAATGAGTTTGATAACCCGGAGCTTTGCGCTGAGCTCCAGCCTGCCGCCGCCGTCATCCCTCGCCTTGCTTTCTCTTTTCTTTCTGCCCCCAGCTCACCACCGCTGATAGGAAAGTAACAGAATGGAGAGGTGGTGATCAGTAAGTGGATGTGTTCACAAGGACAGATAAGGAGCGATGAGAAAAGTCCGTAAAAGTCACGACATTTGGTCAGTTCTCACGTCTCAACAGAGAGTGGATTGGATTACAGCTTTAGTTATTATTCATTGACACATATCATGCATCTGTTCTGATCTTTACTTTCCAAAAAGTCTTTGGTGTACTTATTTTCCAATTAAAGGTAAGATACATTATTCCAACAAAGAGAAAAGAAAAAAATAAATTATTGAAATGATATAACTTTTTGGTTTAATTTCTTGTAGCATGTGAGACATTGATCTCTTTATCTAATCTTCTTCTGATGGGCTTCCTTTTGAAGGACTGATACCAACACCCACACAGCAGGTTTACTGATGTAGTGATCCAATTTGTTCTTTTATAGTACCCATTCCATTGTCCCAACTCAGAATGCCTCGATGCTGACGACCCATCTAAATCCTGTTCTCATATAAGTTACATATCACACTGAACATAATTATTGGGATCCTTTGTATGTAAGGTAAACACTGACACTGAAATATAATTGGTTACACATGGCTTGTACCCTGTTGTTTTTATAAGGTCAGTATGGACCTAGTACCAATCAGATGAAGTGGTGTTGGTACAGAACTTCCCTATCTGTAACATTCACAGGTTTAGCAGGTTATGTTTTGGCAGGTTATTTACAGCAATGACTAAAACCTAGATGTGTAAGGATTTGTTAACAACTGTATATTTTGGTGTTTGAATATTCTGCTTACCTCAAGCAGACACTAATGACAGTGTGTTCTTGTGTGATTGTCTTTCCTAGTTTGTTTAAATGTGTGCCAGGTGGTCTTCCTCTTGTGTAAGTGTGCATATCTTGCTGGTCTGTACAAGTTTGTGTTCAGTGTGAGCTTGTGTGCAAAGTGCAAGTCTTCTGCAGACATGTTATGTGTGTGAGGATTGCAGGCCAAGCTGGTGTTGAAGGGTTTCTGTCCCAGGACGGCCATAATGGATGGAGAGAGAGAGAGTCCTCCCAGATGGCAGACAGAGGAGAGGACGACCTACACAGCAACCAACTAAAAGAGAAAAACAACATAGATACACCGGAGGTAGGTTGTACTCGTGGGTGTGTGTGTGTGTGTGTGTGTGTGTGTGTGTGTGTGTGTGTGTGTTCATGGGGCTACCAGCCACCAGTGGTTCCCAGCTTAACAGAGAAACACCCCTAAAAATGAAACACAATGAAGGAATTCTACCACTTCAGTGTCCAACAAACAGACACCTACACTTCAACTGAGCTGTTGTCATTCATTTCAATGGGGAAGTGCATCACGCAGCAGGCACTGGCACTACGGGGCCTCCGCAAAGCCACGTGAATTAAAGCAACTTAATCCAGAAAGGCGCTGCACTGGCCAATCACATGCCTGAGCATACATTCTGCGTGGATTATTATGTAATGTAAATGCTGCATGTCTGCTGTTTACCTTGTGATGGCCTCAAACAAAGATAAAACAGCTGCCGGGGTGCTGGATGCACAATTCGGGTGCTGTCTTTTTCTGTTTCCTGACTTTATAATCTTAAATGAGTCATTTGAACCTCTCACTGCAGCACTGCAGGAGTCTTTCCACCTTGCTTAGCAGGTAGCATTTATCTGCTGCAGTCACAGAACTGTTTTGTAGTTGCTCACTGCTTGAGAAGAAGAAAAATATGCAAATCAAAACAACTTAATTGTGACTTTGACTGTAATTGAAAAGCAATACCAAAAAGGTGGAAAGTTTTGGGGAGCTTTCCCCCCCAAATGTCCATTAGGGAGAAAACTGTGACCTTTAACCCGGAGTTCTGATTCCCTCCACGCTTTGGTTGTCACAGAAAATATGTTTTTTTTTTTTTTTACCTGTTTTAGTAGAAAAGCACACATTACTGAAGAAAACATGCACCAGAGAAATGAAGATGATTTTATTAAAAGAGGGGTCAAGTTTAAAACTGCCCTGGTGCTAATGGACTAGAAGGATTACTTCTTTCTGACAGCTGCATTTATGCCAGCAACACGGTCAAACACACGTGAATCGCTTTGCACGTACACACCTACGCAGCCACACTCGAGCACACATCTCCTGTCAAATACGCACACACACACACACACACACACACACCATTTAAAATCGGGAGTGCAGTCTCATCGGAGTGGCAGGCAGACATCCTGAATAAAATGGAGTGGCATTAATATTAATACCAGTAAAGTGCCTTTATAATCAGACAGTGTCCTGTCAGCTGGCCAAGTGGGGCTGCTAGCATGTCTCACACACACACACACACACACACACAGACTGAAAGGAGCACACATATAACCACACATTTACCATGCAAACAAATACGCACACTACGTTTGATACACCACATACTACACAATAAATGTTTGCACACAGGTAGGCTCAACACATGTAACCATTGGCATATTCTAAAAATGTTTGTACGTTTCTCAGGGAAGTCTGAAAACATAATGTGAGTTTCTATAACTTGCGGCTACATGGCAACGTTGCACAGTATTCACTTAAAAGAGTAACTTGACTGCAGTTGAGGATACACTGATGTGCATACAGTGTTAGCAGCGTGTACTGCAGCTTTGATTTCAGTGGCAGAACTGTATAATAAAACATTCTCAAACACTTACTAGATAAATAACACATCCAGATTTCTCAGGTTGTCCAGACTGTACTTGTTTGTACTTGGTACTGGAATACTACCTAGTCAAAATTAATATCTTCCTCATAAGTCAAGTTGTAAAACTTGGTAGACCATAAATAAACTCCAACCTGACGCAAAGCTTTTGAAAACTTAAGTTAATTTACTGTACGTTGTAGCCACAGTGGGACCTCTGACATGGACCCATCCGCGCAGCAGCCACACATGCATTCCTACTTCTCCTGCTTCTCCTGTGAGCTGATATGTCTGAATCGGAGTATATTCACTATGCAAACACCTCCCACAGTTGGGAATAGGCCTGGCTCGGAGGTTGTAAATAAAATGCTGGCTGTTGTTTCCAAAGGAGCTCCAAAGGGAGACAGAGAGCTCCAGAGCTGGTTGTGTCCATAAAACAATGAAATACTGTGAGAGGTGATGGCAGCAGTTATAAGACGGGACGCTCTGAGTATTTCCAGATGAAGCTCACAGCCACTGGGATAGAACACCCACCACACTGTGCAAAGCAGGAGAACTGGAGGCTTTTTAAGGCTTCCACTCCCTCTAAAATACATTTAGTTTGTAGGTTTTATGCACGAAATGGCCACTGTAGCATCTTGTAGCCAAAAGATGAAATAGGAAATAAATACTGTGTGAAGGACTGCAGATCACACTCAGTCATCTACCAAGAGTCAACAGTGTCTTTAAATCATGCACAACCTCACTCAAAACTGAACCAAGCAGCACTTAGCAATAATTTGAGGATGTACTATAACATCTGGAGTTACGTTTAATGTGGAACAAGAGGAAAAAAGAGATGGCCAGAGGCATAGACATACCCCCAGAGTTTCATAGCTTTCATACAAGCTAAAACCCAACCATTCACACCTAACCCAGGATGTTTGGTTTCATTCCAACAAATCCTGTTTAGTTTGGTTCGTTCGCAGTGTTGTAAAAGCAGTCACTGACATCCCGACTAAGATAACCTGAAAAGCAAGGATTTGCACAATAGCAGGTTGCTACATAGTCATGAGGTAGACATGGTTAAGTTACTTTAGTTACCAGCTATATCTGAATGCAGGAAAACATATGTATCCACACACTCCTGATTTTACTGTACGTTGTAGCGATTCACTCTAATTTCTGTGTTGCCTGGGTGACTTAAAAATATTTCCCAGTCAGATGAACAGAATTTGTGCAGAACATTTGAGAAAGTCGCTATAGTGTAGTTGAAATGCAGATTCTCCCACATCTGTTTTAATAAACTAGCGTGGTCATGGCCGGACTCTTTGCCTCTTGGCAAAGCATCAACAAATACCCCAAGATTCAGGTAAGCCTGTCTGCATTTATGAAATGCGATGTTAGTATGTTGTTAATGACTGTTACGATAATGTGTTGTTATTGTGATGCAATGAAATTACAGAATTTCTGTAGGTGTCACATTCTGTATGGGTGAGTTTGTCTATAAATGTAATTTAGGTTGCAGCCCTTTTCCAAAGTGTAAGTGATCAAAACTGTCTATTGGATGATCTCTAGAGAACTAGTAAAAATTATAAATATTATAACGATTTAATTTAATTTAATGTGACACAGATGAAGTGGTGAAGTCTCCAGGTACATAGACTCTCTATGTGTCCTACTTCAAACTAAAGACAAAGATAAAAAGCAGGAAAAAAAAAGAAAAAAGAGGGAATGGAGAATGAGAGAGAGCATTTATGGCTGTGTCGCTGATAGAATGTCAGTTCCAATATGGTGCCAAGTGAGCAACAGTCTTGTCAAGCTGTGATTCCCACTCTCAGTCCTTCCCTGTTGCATGCAGACAGATCACACTTAGACGCTCACACACAGGTAGGTCAAGCCTTCCCACACACACACACCCACACCTGCAGATTCGCTCATGCAATGCATGCATAGCGTCTTAAAGAGCAGGTGCACATCAGCTGTGATGTGTTCCCGCTAAACGTCTCCTCGGGAGGCTGTAAATATTGTATTAGCCTGCCTGTCACTGGCCAGAAGTGAGGAATCATAATGAAGCATGAAGAAAAGATCATTCTCTATTCATGTGACAACATTAGCCTCTTTCATAAGCAAACTCAAATATTTATCAGCTGTGAAAAAAAAAAAAAAATCATTCAACATTATCAGAGGCGATGAAAAACAAACGGAAGAGATTTTTAAAAAAGAGAAAATACAAGGGAAAAGGAGGTTCTAATAATAGCACTCAGATTGAGTATGGTGGCAGCATTCTGGTTGGCTGGTTTTTATTGCTTGTTATTAGATCCTGGCAAAACAATTATTAGTCTTTTTTTTTTCTTCTTCTTTTTTTTTTTTTTTTTTTTTGCTGGTAACACAAAAGAATTAAAACAGTGCCCTTGGGCTGCACAGTCCTACTGTAGTGATTAAAAACAGGAAATTGTGATGCATAAGCTATTAGACAAAGCCATAATCAGATTCATTAATTTCCTTCATTTCTAAGGGCAAACTGGTTTTCTTAAAGTGACACAGCCTTTTAAAATAGAGATGCATATGGAAACGTGCAGCAACAACAGCAGGCCTGTGCAGAAAAGTATGCTTTTATCACGGGGTGCGGATGTTTATCACTACTGACTGTGCAGCATGCTAATGGGTGCCCGCAACTTTATCCTGGTGACCTGACTGTCAGCACAGTTCAGTAGAGAGGTTTCATCAGGCTTTTGTGAATCACTCTTTGTATCGCATTGGGAGACGCTACCAGGAGTTTTTGCCCCAGATAAAATAGTTTGGAGGATCACCAAGACACATAAATCTCTTCCACCATGTTAAGGTGGCGAGTCTTGGAGAGGCTCCTATGAGCCTTTCACTGCTGGTCCTCTGAGCATGCCAAAGTGGTAAGTGGCCTTGAGGCAGAACTACAACAGGCTGGAGCAACTATATGTCTCATGTGGATGTGGAACATCTCAAGACTTCAATAGTGTCTCTAGACTCAAGCTGGAGAGAGGGGCATCTGAACAACCCGGCTGATAAGCAGCAGAAAATAGACGGTCGTACATACTTCCACATATACTGCACAGCTGCTTATGTCAGCCTTACAGTGTTCCGGCACGTTTGTGAATTTGTACATGCAGTAATAAGTACGATTCATTAATGCTTCGAATGCACCATGTTAGGCTTTGTTTGTCTTCGGCGTTAGGGAAAACATTTTCCATCTCCGGAGAGTGTTTCGACACACACACGGGTCAGCATCGGAAAACTAAACTTATTTCATTCAGTTTAATAAATGCAATAACATTTTTACATATGCTCACACTCACATTAAAGAGGAATGCAGATGAGCGAGAGTGACAGGAAGAAGGAAGCCCTTGAAAGCACGATGAAAAATTAACTAACTAGAAACTAGGAATGACCACAATCAATTCTGAAACACTGCACAAAATTAATTAGATTTCTGCATGGAGGGTGTGTGTGTGTGTGTGTGTGTCTAAGTGTGAGAGTGTGTGTATGTTTCATACCCACCTCATCCTTCTTCAGCCCAAATGATTAACTACAAATTACTGATCTCACAACACAACACAACACAGTGCACGTGTTATGAGAACCATACATCAATATCAATCATGGTGGCAACCGGTGACAAGTTACTTACATTTATTAGTGATGTGCACAGATGAGGACGGCAACGGCTACTGGACCAACCAGTGATCATTTTGCAGACGACAGTTGAAATATTTGGCAAGAAAAACAAGTACAAATTGTCTGTGAAGACACAAGCTATGTTGAACTGTATTTGATTTGTCATGACTGACAAAAAGCTCTTTTTTCGGTGACCTGTATGCATCAATACATAATCAGAGACTGTAGCTCCTGATTAGTGCAGTTTTCTCTGGTGCCAAAAATGTTGAATTGCGTGTATTACCTGTTGCAATACTGATGAAATGAAGCGTCCAGTCATGTTCTGTTATTGTCTGATGTCATCGTTTCTCGGATGAAACGGATTCATGCATTTAATGTACACAGAAGAATTAGTCAAGAAGCAGCAACAAAACAGCTGAGACCAAAGGCAGCATTCATAAAAAGTTAAGATAATAACTACCACATAAGCTACTGTACTGGTGTAACGTTCAGGTAACTTTCAGTCGGCTATCATTCGTGTTTTCATTCAATAGCGATGGTAGTCCATCCAAATCATGCTCTACGTGTCTGCTAAAAGAAATATCACATTGCTGTTCGAAGGCTGAGCTCCTGCTCTCAATCTGAACCCAGACAGTGAGCAGTATTTTAGCGAGCAAGTGAGTGAATCAAGCTTGTGGGTTACTCAGTGCTGTGCGGTGGAGAGCCCAAGCTGCTCCGTGCAGGAACAATGGAGAGAGAGAGAGAGAGAGAGCAGTGCTGTTCAAACAGACAGAGTTTAGAAATGCTAACTGGATGTACTGAGGAGAATCTGTTCTATTGTGTGCACAACAAACACAGCACCAGTTTTATCCTCGAAATGCTAAATGCTTACATTGACTAAAATAATCAAAAAGCAACTAGAGTTTGGTAAAGATGAAACACATTTCCATCAAGTAGCAAAGGAATAATGCTGCAAACACACACACTTGTGGGCTAAGGGCCACAGCACCAACGTTTTCATTCACAGTGTCTGTGTATGTGGTCAAGTTGTATCTTGTATAGCTCTAAGCTTGAATTAGGCATGCATAGAACGGTTGGCAGAGGTCACGTTAAAACATAAATGGCTTGTTTGACCCCTAGAACCTCTAGAAAGGGTCTCTTGCATTCTCATGCACGAGTGGGATAAGTGGTGGCACCATGTTTTAATCCAGCATCCAAGTCTTGTAATACATCTCTGGTCTATACAGAGCAGCATCTCACTGTAGCAGAGCAACAGCAGCAACTTCAGTGCTTCACAGGAGGTGTTCAGGTGCCGTAACAAAGTGTAGGTCACCTGAGTTTTCGGAAGCGCTCAGAGCTCAGTACACAATCACCGCGAGGCTTGAAGCTTAAAGATATGCCATCAGTTGGGGTTACATGCAGATATAGTGTGAGTGACATGCAAGAGTTTGATTGATTTATTGTAACAACTGTGGCGAAAGTGGCACAAATGTTTTTTTTGTGTAGACACACAATGTACCCAAAAAGAGAAGGTATACTTCTCTCAGTATCTTTCATTCAGCACTTTGCTCTGTCAGTAAAGATATGCCTCTTAAAACAGTGAACCTTCTGAAGTCCTCATCAGAAGGGGTTCATACTTTCAGAAAGCTGAGACGCAATTAAATACAAAAAAGATGCTTTTATCAACACAGCTCTTTAACTCACACACACACACACACACACACACACACACACAGACTCCAGTCTCCTTCCCTGTGAACTTCAATCCATCGCTCTAACTCGAGGACAAAAGGGACCAGAATTTCTTTGGAGTGTGTACGGACAAAACGTCTCGACTTGTCGGGAAGCGAGGGCCCAGGCGGTTCCAGTGCTCAGGGGGCCTCCATGATCTGATATCTTTTTAATTAACGGTATCCCATTCAGCCACTTGAAGGAACAAAATAAAGCGGGAAAAGAGAGAGAAAGAGGGAGAGACTTTAGTTTTGACAGCTCTAATTAATGTGCATGAAGGCAAAAAAAGCACTAAAAAAAAAAAAAAGAAATCTGAGAAGACAAGCTGATCTCATAGTGAACTGGTGAAGGATTCATTAGACAGACCAGTCCGTCTAAAAGACATCAAACACTCCTCTCTCTCCTTCTTCTATATTCTTCATTCGAGTCCTTTCTCTAGACTCGTAAGACTTGAATTTCTTTTTTTTTTTTTTTTCAAGAAAGTGATAGAAGAAACGTGAAAGAAGGAGATGAAAAGGGAAAGACAGGGGAAGAATTGCTGAGGGTAGTAGAAAAATGAACAGAGAGGAGAGGAAACACAGATGGGAGGATAGCAAAGAGGGAGAGATGGAGGTGGAAGGGTTGGTGGGGGAGAACGCAGCCCAGAGCTGCCACTACACAACAGGCTAGATGAATGACTTCTTACCTCTGGACACTGGGCTTTAATGAAACCTCCAGAGGCCAAACAATGGCATCTCTGACACACACACACACCTACACACACACACACACACAGTCATGCACATTCACCAAAGCAGACGCCATATGTACTGCAGGTGTACTCACACACACACACACACACACACTTGCAGACAAACAATACCAGAGATGGACACTTACTGCATTCATGATCAAACACACACTGGGAATATAAAGCCAGTGTTTGGTCACACACGCACAGCATCCATATTCACGATATCACCAAGACACTCAAAGAGACAAAGTAGCGTCCAAACTAAAGATACAGTATATGCACAGTACCAGGAGGGAAACACACGTAACGCTAGCTCACACAAACAAAACGCAATGCAACTCGGTCTCCCTCTGTCACACACACACACACACACACACACACACACACACACAGATACATTAACCCTCTGCCTCCTTGGGTAAGGTAGGGCAGAGCAGCAGTGGTGCTGCTGGAGGGGGGGCACAGCCAGACATGGAGGCCACCTCTGGTAAAGCAGGTCAAAGAGACTGAGCTCCCTTAGCAACCCAGCATCCCATAATAGCATCATAGCTGCAGCCCTAAAACCAAACAGGATCCGCTCTATCTCCGCTTATTCTTGCATTGTTGTACATGTAGGTGCCGCCGAGCGGCATGCGATGTGCTGGAAAACGATGCTACTTAGTTGCATTGTGGGAAATGTAGGATTCAGTGTTTTGGAGCTCATATACTGTAAGTGCTCATATAAACTGTTTCTACTCCTCCATGTTTGGTTTTGTTTTCTTTTGCTGCACCTTTTTGCTGCACCTCTTTAAATGTCTCACTTTTCCGATGAGGATCATGTACAAATTGCTGACCCATAACTTCTGTGCTTTTGACTTATATCCTCACCCTTCATTATTAATTACCATCATTCTTCTTCACCGTACCTCACAACAGACCCTCGTTGCTCATGTGGACTGTGGAAATAAATTGCCATTGTAAAGCTACACTAAGTCCAAGTGTCTCCAGGTCGCAGCCCGTCCCGCTCGGTTATGATGATAACCTTTTATCCGGTGGATTGCTTTCAGACCTGAGAGGCTTGAAAAGTTTTGGGCCTTGATTGATTCCTTCCAACTTCCCCCGGCCTTTTCCAGACTACATTTGCAGAGTCAATCACCGACGGGGAGTGATTTATTGGCACTGCTGGCATTTCCGTGCTACGCCGTCACCGCCCGCCCACCACCGCCGCCGCCACCTCCCAGTCCATCCATCCCTCCCTGTAATGCCCTCAATTAATGCATCAAGGCAAGTGCCGGGTTATCGTTCCCCATCCTCTCCCATCCTCCTGCACTCCGACGTCCCTCCATCCCTTCGTCCCTCTCCATCATTCTCAATTAAAGGGAGCTGGATGGGTAGCTCTTATCTGCGCTTATGAATATGCAAGCGCCTCTTATCCGTTCGCCGAGCGGCAGGTAAAATGGTTACCGGGGCTCCACGCACTGCATAGAAATGACTTAGTGTTTTGAGTTTGGAGGGTGATGTGGATAGACAGGAAATGCCTTTGTTCCTTTGAGCCCTTCATCTGTGTTACAGTTTGTTGTGAAACTTCATAGAGTAAGAGTTGATTCCCACTGATTCGTATGCTATTGAATGGATAGTGATGTAAGATATGTGCCCTGCCTCTGTTTGCCTGTTTTTTTTTTTTTCCTTTTGTTCTGAGTCTGATGTAATGGTGTGCACCTGTAACTCCGTCCTGTGCTTTGACAGACTTATTATAGCAGGGCTGAGTTATGAAGTGATTAGTTTGCTTAATGTCCTTGTGATGATTGGCTCGATTGATGGAAAAGCATATGTACTTTATTACAATGTCACTAATGTCAGCATACTAAGTTTCGCTTTGGATCAGTGCTGAATAAGACAGCGTCACTTTTGAGTGCAGCTTCAACACTAAACGAACGTTGGCAAAGTATGTTTCCTTTCTGACTCAAGTACCATATATCCACATGAGCAGGCACATTCAAATTGGGGGCTCTGATTCAATCCCCTGCCCTTTATTTAAAGGTGCCCCCTCAACATTATATTATTAATTCTTTGGGGTCTTAACCAGCAATGCCTCAAATGTCTTTGTATATAAATATTGTTCAACATATTCTGCATTTCTCACAACAAACACCTGTGCAAATATTTAACGATTTCACACCTATAGTTCCCGAAAGAACAGAGACACACCGGAGAGGAAAGGCAGAAGAAGAAGACCTGCAGCTTTGCAAGAAGCTGGCTCTGGATTCTCTTTCTGTTCTTATCAAGTGATCATAGTGAACATGCTCAATTCACTGAAAAGTAGCTGATTGAGGTCTGACCAGTTGTTGCTTTTTTTTTTTTTCACATAATTGCGGACAATTTCTTTGCTCCTTCCTTATTTGTTCACATTTCTTTTGTCCTGCAACGTTTGAACAGTGAAAAGGTAATATAGAAACTTGTTTGGCAGCACACCATGAACTACAATTTAACAAAAGACAGAATCATTCATATACTTATCAATGCAGACAAAAAGCATGATAAAGTCAAAGAAAATGTATCTGAACCTCCTGGTTTACTAAGCACGGTGGTATTACTGCAGAATTGTTTTACAAGTCATCTCAATGCCAGTGATTGGTTTAAAATGTAACCTGTCCTTTCATTTTTCTAAATAAAAACTGGAAAAATCATGAAGCTGAAGCAGTGAGATGTATCATCTGTGTTTCTGTATTAGAAAGCATATCTTACATCGATCTCTTTTACAAAAAGGGTAAAGTATTTCGTTGGACCGTCACTTCACAGTGTCATAAATGCGTAACTGATGCAGAGCACTTTTTTAATAAACCTTTTTATACAGTCTGAGTGGTGGTTTGATAGAAGTCTGCATCATCAGTGTCAGATCATTAGTTTAGTTCTTGTTTCAGGCACATCCAGCAATCATAAGTACAGTAACATATAAGAATGCAAGAGAGAGATTTTCCTTTCAACACAGGAGACAGAGGACTGGAGCCATCACTGACGGCTTTCAGCCATGGGTAACAGCGCCATCTATAGGATGTTTAAGGAAGCAGGAAAAAATGCATTTGAATCGCACCTTCCCTGACCAAATAAAAGATTTTACTGTGAGAGAAAGAAACAAGAGAAACATAGAGAGAGAGGAGAGGAGAAGAGAGGAGAGGAGAGGAGTGGACACAACAGGGTGAGAAAATGTACGAAAGACTTAAAAAAAAGAAAAAGGGGGAGGACAAAGAATGCAGGAAGGAGGAATGAGGGAGAAAAGTGAGTGATAGTTGGAGGAAAGTGAGAGGAGAGCAACAACGGATGTTCAGATATATAATCATAAAATGTATGAAAGGAAAGAACATGGGAAGGGAAAGAAGAAATGACACCGAAAGAGTCAGGGAAAAGAGGTTAAATGAAGGAAAGAAAGGACGGAGGGCGGGAACATTCATTCCCAGAAAATCCACGTCAAATTAGTGTTTGTATGAAAACTGCACAGATTTTTTCGTCTTATCGCCTCATGTACTGCGAAGTCCTCCAGGAAGTTTGACACCTGACTGAACCTCGAGGCCCCGCCCACCCCATATCTCATCGCTTTGCATCATTGCCCCTGCAGACCAAGTGGAGGACTGTTCCATGTCGGGGGGGATCCGGGGCGAAGGGAACTGATGGAGAGGGCCTGCAGGCTCGGTGTCACTCACATCAGCAAATGTGTCAGTGAATCTGACATATGTGTACGACACACACACGCACGCACGTCGAAACACACACACACACACACACTCTTCATTTCTAATGCAGCCAAGGGCCCGCCGTTGGCTACTCCCTCATTTCACACACTTAGAGCTGTAGCCTCAGGCAGCCAACAAGCACACCCCCCCACCACCGCCCCAGCTTCAGAACACACACGGAGTGTGTTCTCGCAGCAGGCGCGAACACAGCATCCCATCCCGGCTAACATGCTCACTTTAATGAGCAGTCCACATATATGTATAGACATGTTTGCGCGTGTGGAATATAGGCCAACGTATATTCTTTGAATCACACAAACGAGCTGCGATTCCATCAGTATCTATATACGTGGATAAACCAGTATGGGTGAGTATACGTGTTGTGCACTCTACCCTCTCAAGCACATGGTTCTAAGATCAGTGGCAAAAACAAATCTAACCTAATGTAGTGATAATGTACATCGTGTTTACAGCCTAGCCTGCTTCAGTATCCACAGTACAGATAAAAGATTAAAGGAAATGTTACATGGTAAGAAACATTTGGTGGAGTCTGTTTACTCTGCACAAGGTTGTCATTCTTTACTTGCTGGAGTTTTATATGCACAAAACACACGTAACTGTTGTTGATGTTGGCCGACCCATTCTCATTCCTGGGATGTCAGATAAAGCATTCCAGAAAGTACAGATTTGTTCAGTATATTTATTTGATATTTTTACTTGATGTGGTAATGAAATTTCTGTCTGTATGATACACACATGATAAGGTGATGCTGTGTGGTTGATCCTATCATCTCCTTTCATGCCATGGATGGAAGCACCTCAAAGACAGTAATGGACAGGCAAGCACTAATTAATGAGTAAATAAGTAATCATAGATCTCTACATTCACTGTTTTCTACTAGTTAGCGAGCTCAAAACCTTTGGAACACCCACAGATTTTTAAAAATCCATTCTATTTTAATTGACTTTGTCACGGCATGGTTAACCATTTGTCTAATATGTCATTTCTGTCTAGAGAAAAAAGTTTTGGGTGATGCTGAGGAAGTCGTTTTAATTGATTCTAGCACTTCATTCTCAGTGCTCAACTCAATATACCATATCACAATCTGCATCCTCTCCATAGTTTATTATGTGTTATGCCTGAAATTCGTCACCTCTTGGGTGATAACCCCAAAATATGACTTATTTCATGGTAAATACAAATCTAATTTTGCCACACCATTGCTGTTCCTGCCACTTATTACCAGCCTTCTAGTTCACCCCAATTAAACATGAGCTCTGGCTGCCCTTTATGAAACATCACCTTCCTCGTGACAAATTAAACATTACTATTAGAGCTAAAGATTGAATTGAAAGACTCTCTTTCTCTCTCTCTCTTTCTCTCTCTCTTTAACTGTTCTTCCAGTCAGCAATAACCCAGGCTCTAATTAGCAGCAGGCCTGAATCTCCAGACTGATTTGGTTCAGGCCAATTTGTCGGTATTATTACCTGGGTGACATTCAGCTCTGCTGCCTTTACATGTTTGCTGGGTTTATTCTATAAAAAATAGATTTTAGTCTCTGAAAGAATGAACTGATCTTACTTCCTATTGTGAAATCCAGCTGCATTCAATAGGTTCTGGTCACCTTGACAGAAATGAAGACGACATGACAGTGGGGTCAGTTTAAAGATTACTAATATTAATAAGCATGAAAGGGATTCTGATTGGTTTTATTTGTGAGAATCCAGTTTATTTCCCAGCAGTCAGAAAGCCTACCCATCTGAAATTACTGGGGTCATATCCAGCCTGACATGAAGATCTTCTACTGCCACTCTACTGCATGCTTCCTGAGTCTATAGAAATTCATGTATAGAGGATTTGCATGAAAATGTTGAAAAAGAAAATGAATGAAACACAAATCAAGACAGTAAAGTGGCAGTTAAGATGTCAAGACAAGACAAAGTTATCTAATGAAACCTATTTCATTTCATCTTAAGGTTACAACAATAACAAATCTATAGAGTTCTATAACAGTTCAGTTGGTTTGTTCCCAAGCTATAGGACTGGACCTATCAAAATTTGGCCCTATATAAAGAAATACTCCGCAATGTGTTGGTTGTGATAATCAAGTAGCACTGAACCAGGCTCTACATGAAAAGTCAAGAGACCACATAAAATGACGAGCAGTTTGCCTCTGAGCACCATGAATACGTGTAACATAGTTTATGGTAATCCATTCACTAGCTGTCAAGATATTTCAGATTGGACCGTGGTGCTAGACGGACCAATTTTGGTCTGACAGTGAAGTGAAGTCTGATCATTTTATTTTCATAAGCAAAACGTGTTTAATTGACAGATTAACAGAATGCTGTTAAATGAAACTGTGTTTACTTACTGGTCTATGCGGACAGTAACACACCATGCCAACATGATTACTCACGATGTAACTGGAGACAAGTGAAACCAACTGTTCTCTCACCTAACGTCACTTTTGTCTGGACCAAAATTTTCACCAGGAAGTAACTGTTTGGTATCAGCAGGTGACAGTAGACTTTTTAAAAGGCAAAGCAGTAGAAGCTTTAGGACTGCAGACATACAAACCATAAACAAAATAGCCCTTTGGCAGCATCTCCTTACTCCTTCCTTACTTACTCCTTACCACTTTCGTTCACCACATACTAGCTCACCTTCTTCTAGGTAGTCAGTATCTTTCCCCTGCAACACAACAGAGAATCACCGTCCGCAGGAACATATAGAGGGAGCATTAGTTTAAAAGACTCTTACTGGATGTATCTACTTAAGACAGCTAACGTCTTACATTGAGATGGGAATTTTACTTACATTATTGAAAAGGTGGGGAGTGATAACTGCATGCAAAACCATATCTGTACACAGACTGAAGAACAAGAAAAAAAAAAACAGTTGTAGGAAATGTGTCACTGAGATCTGATAAACTGTCCTCACCCCGTCTGAGTATGGGCTCCATATTTCCTCAGCTTTTGAACTTGCGACACATAATACAGTCTTATTGGACCATTCATTCGAAAATTGTCATCGAGCTTGCAATATAAAAGCTAAGGCCCCTGACCTGCTCACCTATGTCTCCATCCCTGGCTTTCTTAGCACCTTGAAATATCAAATGCATATTTCACATTTCTGCAGTAGCTAAAAAGCAGCTACACACTCCACGGGAAGCTGTTATTGCTTATACTAAATCACAGATGGCTGTGCAGACAAAGTGGTCCAACTAGAATGAGGCTGGACTGGGTAAAATATCTCCCCATTTCAATGCTCCACAAACAACGCTGCACACAGGAATGGTTACACTCAAACACACACACATTATTGTATGGCAGTCAGTGTGAGGTCACAACTACCTGCCTCACCCTAAACTTTATACCTAACCCTAACCAAAGCCTAATTCTAATCTTAACCCCTGAAATTGTGCTTTAAACACCCTTCTTATTGTGAGGACCGGCTAAAATGTCCACACTTTGTAAAAATGACCTCACAATGGTTAAAAATTCATGCTGGCTATGACAGCCACACACACACACACACACACACACACTGTAGTTAAAAAGCCAGTACGTAGTGGCTGCAGAGGTGCGTTTTTTTTTTTTTTTTCTTTTTTCTGAGGCCCTAATGGAGTGTTTACTACTATGTTTAGTAGTTTTAAACATGTCATAAACAACGCTAATAGGGTCAGCTCTGCATGTCTGGGGTCAGTGCCAACATCAGTGAGAGTGAGCGAGGATGAGAATCACCGCTCGGCGTAATAAAATCTCACCCACCTCACAGCTCATGCACTTAGCAACCTCAGTTTTAAGCTATGCACATATCGTATATCACATTTAATATAAACTGTGAAGTAGAAAATATTGACTGTATGTCACCTGGTAAATGTCACATTTTGGCATTTACAAGGACGATTATGAGAATAGAGGCGCGGGTATTTCTTACAAGTGTCGCACTGCAATAACATTCAAGGTCAAGGTTCAGGTTGCTGTTGAATACGCAGCTGTGCTCAGAGGGTAGCCTGTTTTAAAAAAAGGGTGAAAAAGTAAATGCATTCTATATTCACTTTCAAAGGTTATCAAATAATTATCCAAACTGAGCAAGGATTATCCACATTTCAGTGAAATGAAGCTCGGAGAAATATCACACCTCCTTTCTTGTGCCGTCGTCAAGCTTGTTGCAATTACAACTGTGTGCCCGTGTGTGTGTGTGTGTGTGTGTGTGTTTCTGCAGAGTGTACATGTGCATCTTTCCTCCAGCTTGTGTAGTGAGTGTGTCTAGACATGAATCCAAGTGGCCAGCATGTGCATCAGTGTGCCTGACTCATTAGGACACATTAACAGTGATTTCATTGGGGCTGACGCCAACGTCTCCGTCTCATCCCAAATGAGAAGGGACGTGATGACAGCGCTCGCACAACACAAGAGAGATGGCTTCTCTGAGAGATGGAAAAAATAGTCCAAGCTGAAGAAATAAGATTGTGTGTGCGTGTGCGTGTGTGTGTGTGTGTGTGTGTGTGTGTGTGTGTGTGTGTGGTTTTCTTTTTTCATCTCCAGATAACAGAATTGCAGTGTGACAAACTCAAAACCACTCGCTTTTTGCCCAAGGCCACGTTAATTGCATTAATTTGCTCTGACAATTGCACAACAGGAAAAGAAAAGACAAGGGAGTGGGAGTGTGCCTGAGTTTGAGTGTGTGTGAGTGTGTGTTTGTTGCAGAACTGTTCTTGTCATTTTTCAGCGATGATTAAATTAGCAACAAGAGTTCTGTCTGGCTATAATCAATCATTACTCTCACTCCAGTGCCAACCAATATCACCAAAACCATATTTCCCCCACTTGAGGACAAAATGTTTCTTGATTGTGTGCCACACTTGTCTATAAATATATCAGACAGACCGGTTGCTCCCTGCAGTATTGAGTTTGAGTTTTTTTTTTTTTTTTCCTTCCTTCTCACAACATGATTGTGTATGTGTATGTCTACGTCTGGGTAGATGTGTTTGTTAGGAGTGTGTGTCCAAGGTTTTTCACAGAGCAAACATCTGTTTCTGTGTTTCCAGAGATATCAGTGACCTGAACACAGCAGGACTGTGCCAGAACCTTTTGAAATTAACACAAATGAAAATACTATTAAATCATCCATACGCATCACAAAGCCACAAGTTTGTCTCGCTGCCTTTAAATTCTCAGATTGGAGGAGGAAAAACAATCCAGAGAGTCCTAAACAGCAGCAATGGATGATGAATGCCCAGAGAAGAGAGACAGTATAGTTATTAAATAAATGATAAAAAGGTAAATCATAAAAAATATTAAATTAAATCCCAAAGAGTAGAGTGAACTCATTTTACCTATGCCCATCAGTCCTATATTGAATCAATTTGTTTTGATAGTTTTCTTACAGTTACAGTAATAAAACTTGACAGCCACAGAGAGGTTTCAGTGCAGAGCTCAAACAAGAGATTATTGGACTTAAACTCATTACATGTCCAAATGAATGATAATGTCGCTCCATACATATCCACTGGATCTGTAAACAGACAAATTGTTTATAATATTAACTTTAAGTTAATCGATTTTCAACTTGCTTCATATTGTTATTTGTATATTGGGGTGTACATGTACACAAATGGTATTAAACTTTGCTCCATCATCCTGGATTTAAAAATTCTCTATGTGAAATCATTTTTTAGTTAGAAGCAAATTAATATTTAGGGAAATTATTGCATTTAAGATTGAGAAATGATTGTGGTTTTAGTTTAGTAGAAAGTATACAAATGGTGTCATACTCAGTCATTAATCAAGGGATTCTGAAATTGCTGTTCAGTGGCAACTAGACTGATAATAAAATTTATAAATTTATAAAACCAAAGACTTTTGTGAAAATGTGTGAAGATTTTGTGAAAATGTTTTGTGACTTTATAGATGTGTTAAATAAAAAATGACAC
Organism: Anabas testudineus; assembly: GCF_900324465.2. NCBI lineage: Eukaryota > Metazoa > Chordata > Actinopteri > Anabantiformes > Anabantidae > Anabas > Anabas testudineus. The sequence goes on along the minus strand of NC_046612.1, from coordinate 24,482,792 downwards.
ATTGTCAAAATTTTATTATTATTATTTTTTTAAACCTATTGGTTGTTTACAATAAATGGTACAATGCTAAAATAAAGAAAGTTTAAAGGATGTGTTCACGATTTTTCAGTCAGGTGCCCTTGTGAGCACTGAAAGAGGTCTTACCTGGCGTAATGATTCTTTAATTGCTTTTTAAAGCTCTTGCAATGGAAGTGACAACTGCCAACATCCACCCACTAAAACAGAAAAACGTAATTGCATTCTTGTAGCCAGTGTAATTGCAACCAGATTACAATTACGACTCACTTTCCGTAAATTAAATGTAGGTCTTCATTCAACTTTATTAAACCAGTCCTGTCACATTATTTATGTCGCACCAAATTACATCAAAAGTCATGTCAAGGCACTTAATAATGTAAGGATTAAGACCTTCTAGAATATAACAATGTGGCTATAAGGAATTACATAAAAAGCAGCTCTAGGTGACAGTGACAGGCAGAACAAGGCTCAGGGTGGGTGGCCATCTGCCTCGACTGGTTGGAGTGGGTGGAAAGAGGAGATAGGAAAGAACAGCAGGCAAAAAATAACAACTGCACTGTGGAGATATACAGCTCCAACGCCGAGGATACCTGCAGAGGAGGAGGCACAACTACGGGAGAGAAAAGACACAAAGTTAATGACATGTAGAGGTAGCAACACATGTTTTATTTAAAGAATATGTTGTATGGGAACATAATGTATTTGATCCATGACCTCAGTTACAGTTTAGTTGCAGAGGAGGTTTAGGAGGCAGCGTTGCTCCTGTTCGTACTGGCCAGAAAGACATCGCTTCTTAAAGTCTGAACAATGAAAGCGACAGGTACAACATCCACAGTCCTTGTTCTTTGACAAAATCGAATCAAATGTGCATCTGAAGCTACTATGAGTCTTAAGCAGTCTGAATTTATTAAATCAACTGCAGTAGTGTCAAATATTACAAGAGGAATTCGCTGCAGAGGGTTTCCCTGTTGACTTAAAGTGAAGAAAAACAAAGACACTACTAAAACATTTGTACTTAAGAGGCAGCAGATTTGAAAGATATAATAATGTGGCTAATTTAGAAGGTTAAAACCACACATTGTCTTCACATAAACATATGAATACATTTTTGCCCAGATGGAGGACTGTAGGAGTTTGGCTCCCATCACGTACATAGGACGCATCTTTTGGACGGATCTCTTAAAGGCCTGTATTAACAGGATTAACGGCTACAGCAAATAAAACCTGTTTCAGCGCTCATTGGGGCACCTGGCTGTTGTTTTACGACAGAATTATGACAACACATCTGCTGCTGATCTGGTCATTACCGAGCTCTAAATGATGGACTGTATTTCAAAATGATGCTACATTAGGTCATACATAAACCAAATAAACTGCTCAGATCACATCCAAGTCTGATTAGTTTCAGGATCCGGGCAAATCTTTACACCATGCTTGTGATGTTCGTTTCTTTCTTCACACGAACACAAAGTTCAGCGCAACACAATGCATCCCAGCGAGCCGCGTGGAGGTCCTTCCTCCTGAACCTGTACATAATGTCATGTCAGAGCCCGTATCAACTTGATCGCTGTGTTCAGGGTCGTTGCTGGTGGTGATAGTCAGACAGGGGCCATTGCTCGCTGTGGTGCCGTGGTGCTGTGGTGATTTGTAAGCCGATTTGTTCCTTTATTTCCCCTGGCCATACACATGCGGTCACAGGACCTTTATTCTCACAAACACACATACACTCTCTCTTTCTACACACACACACACACACGCACACACACACATTCACACAACAAGCAAAACACACAAAGGCCCTCCCAGAGGACAATCTGTTCTGAATCGCATTACAGCCATTTCCCATTCTGTAGGTGGGGACTGGCCCCAGCAGAAATCAAATATTTATCATGTTGTATTAACCCCCACTGCTGGCCCGGACACACACACACACACACACACACACACACACACACACACCATTGGTCTTTACACGGCCTCTACACACTGAATTCATTATTCTATTAGGCCATAGCTCAGGCACTGAGGCTGGTGTGTGTGCAAACAAGAAGCACGTACATTAGAATGTGTCTGCGTGTCTACACACACACATACTCCCACACTGAAAATCCCATATTGCCTGTAGCCTGCTGTTGTTGGGTCAGTTAGCCTTAATGCAGTATAAGTTATAAATAATATAAATCACATCTAGTTCTCCCATTGATTCCACATTGCTGTCTATCTGCTGTACCTCTGATCATTTTTCTTCTTGTCTGTCAGTGGGACCCAGAGGAACGCAGCAAGATTCCTGGAAATCTGCCCGTTCGTCACCCATGAAATGATGACAATACAGCGGCTGGTCACTATTACTACTACTACTATAGTGAATTGAAGTCTGAACCTGGAAACAGTAGTATCACTGGGCTGATGCATCATCACTTAACAAACAGATAGAATCAGAACCATCTAGTTCTAAGTGGAGCACCTGCCTTTGTTTCCTTTTACTCTTGCCTGTCAATTAAAGTCAAACTGTCATAAAAGAAACATCTTAAAACAAACTACTTTTTGCAGAATAAGATCTCTAACCTACCATGCTGTCCGTACAAACATACAATATCTTTATAATACTGATAACAAATCAAGGATCAATAACGGGCACTGCAGCCTTGCTCAGATTCAGCTGTTTTCTTTTTTTCAACAGTGATGATTTAGAGACTGTTACGCGTGTAATGATTATGGGTGAAGAAGAGAGGCTTGATTTCAAAATGGTTGAACAGTCACCAACATTAACCGTTACGTCAGCGTTTACTGTGGGTTTGACACAGCAAACTGACTGAGGTGTCTCTCGTTTGTCAAATGACGTCATCAAATGGAACTATTGCTTATGTCATATTTAATGCAGCCACTAGATGCCACCGCATTGCCAACCTTTAAGATAGATAGATAGATAGATAGATACTTTATAAAGCTATTGGGTTACGGAGGAACCGAATTTGATCCAACTTTTCCTTAAAAAAACAACATAAATATCTCATTTGAACACTGTAATTATTTCAGTTATTGTCTGTGTATAGATTGAAGGCAGTTTCACACTTCACCGTTCATTTACTCAGCTCAAACGCTGCAGGGGCGCTTCACTATCCAGGCTAAGCATGGAGCGTTGTTCTCATCAATGAAGTGACAAGTTCACCAATGGGGCCACAAACACTTTCTCTATGTTCATTTAACTTCTAAAGTTACAATAAAAAAAAAAAAGAAGTTTGTCTGCTTTGGCTGTTGAATACATCTGAATATTGGATTTCTGCAAAGTGGACATTTATCTTCCTCTGAGAGTTCCTGTCTGGACTGGAAAGTAAAGAGCCTGAGAACGACAACTGTGAGAGGGAAAACACACACACACACACACACACACACACACGTACAAACATAGCTGTCCTCTCTCCGAGGCTGCTCTGCCCTTCTTTCTCTTGACCTCACCTCTCTCCAGGATCGGTCTAAGTGGTGGATACATGACCCAGTCATACGCTGTTAGAATCAATAAGCTGGTTGTTATGGTGATCAAATCTTCTTTTTTTGCTTTTTTATTTTCCGGTGGCAGGTCAAGACTAATGTACCTTGTCACTGCATGTGATGATAAAGTGTCTTATTACCCAACGAGCAGGAATTGTAAGATTACTATGAATATCTTAAGGAGTCAATCAGACTGTGTACAGTCTTTACTGCTTTTGATCTACTCAGCTGAGTGTTGGTTTGAGTGCCTCTGTGCGTGTGTGTGTGTGTCACACACACGTGTACATCTGCGTGAACTCGCTCCTGCGCGAACCGTGAGGTCGTGCGCTTGTGTGTGTGGCTGTCTGCTGAATGAAACAAATTAAATTAGTGCAGTTAGGGAACTTTTCTTCCTCTTTGTCCTAAACTCTCCACACTGGAGGGTAAAAAGGCAATTAGAAGCAGTGAAAAACAACAGCAGCGCCTCTCGCCAGCATTCATCTCAGTCCTGCTGCTGCAAAAGCCAACTGGCGGGGCCGTCCACCCCTGTTAGCTGTGAGGTGTTAAGGACAGATTTATCGATGTAAATATTTTGACTCCTTGACTTTGGAGATAACTACGATTTTACGAGGTAATATTTCTAGATTCTTTTTTTTCCCCCTACATAGGTGAATATTGCACTTAAAAGTCCACCATTTAATTATTTGCACCAGGCTAATAAACATGACTTTATGGTATCCATAAATCAACCAAACAAAAACACACTTCATAGTGTTAATCTCACATATTCCACCATAAAGAACCATCTATAAAAAAAAAAAAAAAAAAAATGCATTTTACACCAAATGTGTGTCGCTGAATACTTTAAGTAAATGTAATAAATGCGGTGCATAAATCTCACATGCTGCATGCTGTTAATTTGATACATTAGGCAATAATTTGTTATAAATAACTGTTTATGGGCCGAAACATCCTGTACTAAGGCCTAATGATATGTACTTAACAAGTTTTAAGGGAGGCCCCCAATCAGAGCACAACTTTCCAGCAGCAGGGCCGTTTGTTAAAAAATAGCAATTAGCTGTTTAACAATTTGTATCATTCAAACAACGATTAAAAAGGGAAATTATGTTTTCACATTGTTGCTTAAAACGTGGACTGTAACGTGGTTCAGGACATTTCAGATGCCAAAAATCCAAATGAATCAGCTCCAATCACGCTGAATTAACATGGAGCGTCTCATATAGCAGCTGTCCCCCTATTGCCATTTCTTTCTCGTTAGAACTATTGTATTTTAACAAATGAACTCTTAGGTTCCACCGTGCGTGGGCTCCTGTTTTGGTAGTAATGAAATGGAAAACAAATGGAATCTGCCAAGCATGATGTTTGCAAATGTGAACAAGTAGCTCATCTATGGCCCTCTCTATGCTATCTGTTCACTTATTTATTAATTCACTTCATTTTATTCACCCACTCTCTTGATCAATAAGTAATTAATTTCCCCAGCTCAGGGTAAACAGGCCCTGTAATGCTGCTAATGTTGCTCCAGCCTCTTCTTCTCCTTTCTTTTCTTTTTTTTTTTTTTTTTTCTTTTAATGTTGCTGTTTGAAAACTTCAAATTTGAATTAGAGGTGGGAGAGAAAAGGCGATAAATAGACGCCCGTCGCCTCAATTTCTCTTCGAAAAGAACGAGCGTTTCCTCGGCTCCGTTCTTCCCCACTGATAGTGGACAGTATCTCGTGATAATATTGCATTTCGTTTTGTTGGAGGGAGTCCAAGGACAGAGGGGCGGGAGAGCAAGTTTGAACTGAGTTCCTGTACACTTAAGTTTCTTTGACTCAATTTCTGCTCTTTCACCTTCGTTTTCCTTCTGTTAGTCAACTAAACACATTTAAACCTAATGACAAATTATCAGATTTTCTTCTGAAACTGTATTTTACATTTTTAACCATTGACATTTGACATTTTCTGATTTGAAACGATGAGGTGAAGAAGAAAACAGGTGGAAAACAGTCAAACACATTATTCGCGAGCCCATACCATACCGCATAAATGCACCTAGAAAGTATAAAAGAGTTAAACAAAGCACCAGTACAAGCACAGCTTACACTGCATCCACTGTGTTTCTCAGCCTTTTCGTGTCTGTCGTTCAGCTCCACAGAGGGAATTTCCTTTGAAGAATAGTTTTGATGGATGAACAAACGTTTCTGGCCCTGAACGTGCAACAGGTGTGTAATTATCTGTTTATTAGTACGTTGTTCTGTGCACTGCCACATTATGTCTGTCTGGGAGCGGATTTGAATAGAAAAGTATAATTCAGTGCTGTACAATAAAAACCTATAAGTAATGTAATTAAGGACATCAGTCAAACTTTTTATACTTCTTCACCACGTACTGACACAAACAGACGGTTTGTTCTGTATCAGGTGTTCAGGTGTTGGCATTATTTATTTATTTTTGTAGAACCTTTAGACAACGAGGGCTCGTCTACAGATTTTCACCGGGGTGGCCAGAAATTGAGCAGATACATTTAGAAATGATCGAACGTTTACGACATGAAATGTGCTACAGTCCCATTTAAATACAGTTTGGAATAATAAACTGCGTCTTAGCAATTTGTTGAAATTACTACAAATTTCACCAGGTGGTCTTTATTTACCTCATCTATATTTACTGGCATAGTTAATACAGACGTGTGCTGGACTCTCTACACTTAAAGTGAGCTCAGCAGGGAAGTCACAGCACCTTGCAGACATTTCCCACTGCACACACTAACACCACCGTTCATTGCCAAAACACCTTGGCAAACACCTCTCCCCCTGTGCCCCACATGCAGGGCCCCACTCTCCTCCAATTCCCCCGTAATAACATAACTCATAAATTTGATGTGGCCCAGATAGATCATGAAGACACATTATTCCCCATTCCTCAAGTGAAAGCATTATTATGCCACGGCGTTGTTGTTAGTGTCGCTGTTGCTGTTGCTGTTGCTGGTGCGGTGTGGTGGTCACACTATTTTTCTTCTCCAGGTGAACCGTAGCTGTAAGATTGGCCGGGGCAACAGAAAGAGAAATCACACCAGAGAGGGAGGGAAATCGGATCAGTGAGCACAATAAAGCAGCAACTCCAAAGAAAATGACCTGGGAACCAAGCCACATGCCCACCTCTCCCAGGGCGCGTGGGGTGTTAGCGGAATATATTTTTAGGGGAAGAAGGACTGCGATACATATAACTACAGGCTGTCGTTTTGTTTGCTCACTCCCGTGGCAAAATGGAGGACATACATCGTCACTTATTGCCTAAAAAAAAAAAAAAAAAAAAAGGAGAAAAGAAAAGAGGAGAAAAAGTGGGGGGCGGTGTTGTTGTTGGTGGTGGGGGAGGGCCACAATGCAATTCCAGTTGCCCTTGGGTGTGGCGTGGCGCTGGTCACTCAGGGAGTGTGCTGCACGAGTCACATGGTTCAGATGGATCACATCAATTTGCCACACACACACACACACACACACACAAAAAGAAAGAAAACAATGCACCCAGCCCAGCTCTCCGCGTTCTCTCTGCCTCCTTCACACAGTCTTCCTTCTTTCTTTCTCTTCCTTCTCTAAGCCTTTCGCTCCATCCTCACATAATGGAAGAGAAGGACTAAATCCAAAGCCTGACCTCACTCTCTCCCTCTCCCTCTGCTCAGAACGTCCCCCCCCCCCACACCACCCTCGTTCTTGCATGGCGCTGTTTTGTCTGTTTGACTCACTTTTCACTCACTCTGGTTTGCTTTTTGAGTCTTTCTCCTACCTTCACCCTCTCTCTGCACGACAACACTGACATTTTCATTCAGTCTAATCATTATAATGTCACTTGAGCTTTCCCTCAGTAAATTTTTTGTTTCAGTCTTTTTCCCCTGTTTCATGTTCATATTCTCTTCTCTGCATTTTTTTGCCACTTCATTTCCTTCACTTTAACATATTCACGTTTCACTTATGTGTTGAAGAAAGAAAATATAATAAGAATTAAGGCTAATATTGCAAAAAGATGACTCATATTCATTAATTAAAAACATTAATATTGCTCTTATCAATGATAATATATATTAAAAAGAAAAAAAAAACACTGGATATGACTTGGTCTCTCCCTGCTGTGTTGGTCGTTGTCCCTGTCCCACTGATTAAAAGGTCACCGCTGCCACCCTGTGGTTCAGTTTGAAATGGCACCAGGGAGTTGCAGCCTGTTAAAGTGATGTCCATACTTTAAAGAGTGTGTGTGTAGGGGACAGGACAACTGGTGATGTTATCTTGACACAATGAGTGTTTCATTTAAGAAGTGTTATCAGAAACAGACTGGTTAACTGAGAACTGCAAACTAAAAAAGAAAAGAGAACAGACGCTGAGTTCAGCTGCAGAAAAATCAAATTGTGGAACTAGTGCAAAAATGATCTTGTCAGCTTCTTACCAGCCTCACTGCTTATCTTAACTACTTCACTGATTCTGGAGGGTACTTTAATGAAGCCTTCAGGGGCTCTGGCCTAGCTTTGCAAAACACAGTGCACTGGAAGGAGTTTGGAAGAAACGTTTGTAGGGTTCTTAAGTTCCTAGGTAAGAAGGTACCAAGAACTTTGGAACTGTGGTGGAAACACACCTTCTGTTACAACAATGAATACACAGCATTTGACAAGGAGGTTGTAATGTTGAATGAACTGCATCATGGGACTTGTAGAAACCCAGGTTTGTTTTCATATCCAAACACAGGCCCCTTACGGATGTCTCACATTATGAAAATACAATGTTCAGGGTCCACTTTTTGATATTTATGTCTCCCTTTTATCTCCATCTTCCTTGTCTTCTCTAACACTCACCCAATAAGGAAGAATGAACCCTTTTACTTCTCTTTATTTCCCTGTTCCAGTACTGTGTCCTTTCTTTCGCACGTTCACAGCCAATCAATCCCCACTCAGCCCTGCAGTTGGAAAAAAAATAACAAACCCTGAAATAATAGCTTAAACTGAAGTATTACTTTAATACTTCAATAGAAATAACCTGGTTTCAACATTTCGAAAGGAGCAGGCTCAGTTGCCCCGAGGCAACGCTGCGTAATGTGTGAGTGAAAGTATATGAGCTGTCACTTCAGATTAGAGAACAGCCTCAACGTGCCTTTGACGGAGAGGCAGCGGGGTAATAGGAGGTGGAAGGAATTACAGTTCATACAAATCACATATGAATGGAGATAGCCAACAGTGAAAGATGTCATTTTCAGCACAAGCTTGTTTTACACCAATTGGGTCTAAAATTACATTGTGTGTGTGTGTGTATTACTGTGTGTAAATGAATCTACTCCATATATATCCGATGTAGTTGGACATTTCAAGCAGAGATGTGAGGAACCAGATAAAAACCAAAAATCATTTTAAATTTTATTATTTATTCTTTCCTTTAGACTTAATTTAGAGATTTGCTCATCATCATTCATGATTGTGTTGTGCACTTTCCAGTCATTTAATAGAAGGAAAATGTGATTCAAGGTCCGCTTACTAGCTTTTTGACTATTTCAGCTTCTTGTCTTGTCACCCACAAATGAGGACTAGGAAACAAAAGCTCATGTTTACTGCAAACAATGAATGAATAATCATTGTAAAACTGCATTTAGAGTATTTATGCAAACAAATATTGTAACTTTGAGATACAATGTTAAACATGTAGTTAAATATTTTTTTTTCCTGCAACTTGACCATTTCCTTTTCATTATTAATACATCTTTACTCAGTAGTTTGCTTTCAACATGGCTGTGACCTGTACTTGCTTACAGTAACCACTAGAGAGCAGTGCTGGCCCCACAGTCTGTGGAGGTTCTGCAGCGACCATGTTTAGGAGCTCTGTGTCATCAAAAGTCATCATTTCCCAGTAAGGTTTTGTTTGTAAAGTTGCCAAAGATAAAAAAGAAAACATCCAGACTGTTCTCAGGTCATGGCTACTCCCAGGAAGTCGGTGGATCTGTCAGCAGGACAACGCCAGGCCTCAGTCTGCATGTGCTGTAACTATAATAATTAAGGGGTGCACTGATCTAGTTGTTTGCTATGATTTGAAAAAAAAAAAAAAAGGTCACGAAATTTAATCTATGAATTTATGCTGCCTGACACGGATTCCACATGTTTTCGTATATGTAACACACATTAATTTCAATTTAGTTCGTCTTTCGTGCCTGCACCACGTATTTTTTCTGAAAACAAGAACTCGTTAGCACAGAAGCTGAAATGTTTTATCTCAATAAAAAAAAAAAAAAATAACAGCTTAGCGCTTGATCGGCTTTTTATTTTTTTATTTGTTGAGTTCATTATAGTATTTTATTTTGTTGTTCTTTTCATTTTTTACCACGGCTCTTGTAATCGCTTTTCCGATTTGAATGCCCTATGAATGATGTGTTTACGACTTGTGCCGTTTGTTTTGCTGTTCCGGACGGTCAAATGGTGTTTTTTTATGTTTTATTCTCCAAATGTCGCTTTCCCGTGAGTTTGATGTGTCAAAGCTAACAGTTCATAAACTACACTTCCCATGAGGTTTGTCTCTTGTTGCCACGGAGACGACGTCAGCCAACGCCGGAAACACATCCGCCTAGCAACTGTGACTTATTCGCGGCAAAACTTCTGTCCAGGTAAGTTGGGTGGCTAATAGCAGTCTGCTACATAGTTAGCTTAAAAACACGTTTTCTTTTTAAGAAATGGATTTTGCATTTATTTATTTTGCATTACTTGCATGGTTTACTCGATAAAGCAATAATTTAGAGCCATCATCATTTGCAGAAAACTTTAGAAAATTGGCTTTATGGCAGGATAAGGTGAAAAAAACGGTTTGTATTAATCTAACATTATGTTTACTGTAAACTACGACACATATAGAAATTAACTTAAGTAAAGTAATTATAACATAATTAATCAGAAATACAGGGCATATTGGAAGTGACATTCATTTTTGACAACAGTCATTTTTAAAGGAATACATACAGGAAAACATCATCCCAACTGTAAAATATGGAGGAAACATGATTTGGACCTGCTTTGCTGCATCAGGACCTGACCACCCTGATCCAATCAAAAGTATCAAAGAATTCTGTCTGTCAGCTGAAACTCATCAACCAGTTACCATTCTAAGGGTTCACATACAAGATCAGTTTTTTTATGTTATGATTTTTAGGTAGATTATATTTGTTAATACTCTTGGCTTAGTTGAGGATCAGAACACATTTTATGACAAATGAATGCAGAAAACCATGACATTCCAAAAGGTTCGCATACTTGTTGCCACTGTACATAGGATAGGCAAATATCTCCCCTCTGTACATATTAAAGGCTTTCAGGAGGAATCCATGGAGACAAACAGCGGCCTCCATCCCCTCCTCATCCAATTTGTAAAACCCTCTTCCTTGCTGCTGTCCACGGGGAGTCTCCACATGTGCCGCTTCCTTGTGTCTATGACACACACACAACATAATCAATCAAGCAATATGTGGCAAAGAAATAAATCAATGAAAACACAGAAACAAAGAGCACCTTCCATTTCAACAAAAGCGGTATAGCTTTTTGTGGCAATCTGTGAAAACAGTTCTGGCGAGCATCCTTTCACTTGGAAAGAATCACTACATCAAAGCTGCTCTTCCTCACTATGAGAACTCAAAAAGCTGCGCTACAAGGCATCAACATTGATAAGTCCTGACTGGATAACAAAACTGAAAAGCTAGATGTTGTAATTAGAGAAAGATGTTGTAATTAAAGAAAGGAAGCTTATACAAAGGTTAAGATGCTCTGTATATTCTTGGAAGTATTCCAATATATATATATATATATATAGTATGTTACAAGTTAATTTCCATATGTGTCGTAGTTTACAGTAAATATAATGTTAGATTAATAGAAACAGTTTTTTCTTCTAACTTAGCTCATGTTATCCTGCCATAAAGCCCAATTCCTAACGTTTTCTGCTTTACAATATTTCAGTATTTTCTAAAATAAATACTTTGAGTATAAGTACCTGAAATTGTATTTAAACGGTACGTAAGTATTGTATGTAGTAGTTGAGTTACCACCCTTGTAAAACATTACTCAGATCATAGAATGCATCGATAAGTGTTTCGGAAACGCAGCGTGATGTTTTACGAGCAGCACCTGAATGCAGCATGAGGCAGGATGCCAGCCGTGTTGGTCACCTGACTAGAACTCCAAGTCACGTGACTCGTTTTCCATCCTCGCCATTTTGCAATGTGGGAGACAGACATGGGCCACTTTTTTATGGCTAACGAATGAAACTGTATAGTTTTATGTGTTGAGGACAAAGTGCGTCGAGCCTTTGGGTGTCAGTGAGTATATTTTCGCCAAAATACAGCCACGGGCATCTCCGTCACTCATTAACCGAATACATAATTAACATGCCCTTGCACATTCTTGTGAGTGAGTGAGTGCTATCACGGTGTGAGACTCGTGTGTCTCTGTGTGTTTGAAGAGGAGGCAACAAGCTGTGAAGCTAACAGTGTGCGTCCTGCCGTCTTCTCCAGTTTCGCATTTTTTCTAAACATGAAATCATCCCTCAGTGTTGTATCAGCTCCAGCATGTCGGCTAATATTAGCTAGTACGCTTGACAAAGTTTCTATTCGATGTGTCTGTTGTTTTCTGGGGGCTATGCTCAACTTCATTCTACAGAGGAATGAAAATGGGTTGAATATTTTTAGCTCCTGACACAACAGGTGCTCGTCTGAGAGTGGTTAAAGCACATGATAGTGTGTACAGAGAGGCTGTAGTGACCATAGTCATAGTCAACCTGAAAAAAATGAAAATATAACCACCGGCCTAGCTTGTGTATTTTTCAAGAGATCAGCTCAACGTTAATTGACCGTACGTTTTATGCAGAGCTACATTGTTTATGCTAGACATTTCGGAGAAACAGGAAAAAGTCCATTATTGTTGAGTTATTCTTCCTATATAGCGGTCACTAAGTCAGCTTCCACGTAGGAATTCCGATTTCATTTGAACACTGGCCCATCACTTTTGCATAGTAGTGTCCCTAAACATGTGTCCTGCTGTTTGATATAATCTTACAGAAGCAGAAGTAGGAAAAAGAGGAAGGAGAATTGTGGTCAGAAAGTGAGAAAGAGGAAAGAGCTGGAATTTGCAGAGATGAAAGGAATTCAACCACATGGTTTGTGACCATTTCCCTCAAGCTTAGTTGGTAAACAGATGCACATGGTGCAAGCTCTGACAAGCCTGTCTGTTGACTAGCAGTGTCTCAGCCAGTCAGAAATACCTGATTACTATAGACATACTGCATGGTGGTTGACATGTTACGTTGATTGTATCATATATTTTCAACACATATCTTGCATGTATCTAAATACCTTATAATATAGTCAAGATTTAATGCTGATGTAATCAGTAATATAAAAATATAATCAGTTTGATGATTACAATTGTTTAAGCAGTTTATCAAAAAAATGCCAAACATCGACTAACCCAGAAATTTCAGGCTTACTGATGTGCTTTAATAGTTTTTGAACAAGAGTGGTGCTTTGTGGCATGGATAAGCTAAACTCAGCTTCAGAATTCATAGATGTTATAGTTAGTAAAACCACCAGTCTTATCCTTTAAGGCTGTAGAGGAGGAGGTGTGACTCTGTAAGATCTGGGAACAGATGAAAATTAGCCTTTTCGATAACTGTCAAATTTACACTGATGTTTATTACTGTGTAATGTCCCCGTCAAATTAAGTAAATAAAGTAAAATTAGTTATGGGCCAGACAAAATCAATTTGACTAAATTGTGCTGATTATGAGTATGAGTAATTTTGTATAAAGGTGCAGTAGAACAGACAACACCCCGTGAAGCATTATTTAGACAATACTGCACAGCAGGAAGTAGTTCAGGGTGTTACTGCTGTAGTGGTGAAAGGAAAAAAAAAGTCAACTAACAAAGCAAGCAAGCCTTAGCTATTAGCTTGCTAAGGTAGTCAGTATTAAAGTCACACAGCTAGAATACAGAGGTTTTCATTGCAAACATTCTTCTAGTTGCAATAAGAAGATGCTCTCCTTCAAAAAAAAATAATTCAGTTAGTTTGAGTGTGTGAGTGTCAAGAGATGTCAGATTGCACGCTGATATTTTTAATCATTATTATTTCCTGCTGTTCTGCCAGGTCATGGAGATCAGTGATGTAGCTGTTCTCATCACACACTCCTCCGCCGCCACCTCTTCCTCCTCTCATCGGTCAGCACAGGGATCTATCTCTGAAATCCAAAGCCAGCAGGTCGTAGAGGAGGACGCCTCCCAGAGTCGTCAACTGAAACCTCCTCCTCCTGATTCGCTCATCCAGGTCATTGAGAAGCTCAGCAAAATTGTGGAGAAGCGGCCCCAGCGCCACTGCGTCTCTGCAGGTCAGAAAAGAGCACTTCAACAGGTCTCTTCTGCAGGGAGAGAAAAAGGTCCTGAAGAAGGTCAAAGGGGGAGCAGAGGAGGCTCTCCTTATAAGAAAATTAAAAGGAACTGTAAGGAGCATGAGAAAATAGAGGAGGTAAGATCAGATCATTCTCCACCTGTGTCAGGTGACAGTAACAACAACAACATCACCTCCATGACGACAGAGGTAGCCAGCAATGCCAACGGCAGCGACCACAAGCGCACAGTGACATGCTATCAGTGCAGCCTGTGCCCATATCTCTCCCAAACGCTGCCCCTCCTGAAAGAGCACCTGAAGCAACACAATGAGCAGCACAGCGACCTCATCCTCATGTGCTCTGAATGTCATTTTTCCTCCAGAGACCAGGAAGAGCTGGAGGCACATGTCAGGCAGCACTTCAGCAACAGAGATAACCTGAAGAAGAATGCCACGCCATCTGATACATACAGCGAGGCGAAGGGAGAAGTTTTAAATACGAAAGATGGGGAGTGGATGGGGAGCAGTTGCAGTGTGGGAACCAGTGTCATTCAAAACTCTGCAGACAGCTCCACGGAGCTACCACAGAAGAAGAAATGGTATAGCTATGAGGAGTATGGATTGTACCGCTGCCTGATCTGCAGCTACGTGTGCAGCCAGCAGCGAATGCTCAAGACCCATGCCTGGAAGCACGCTGGCCTAGTGGACTGCTCTTACCCCATCTTTGAGGATGAAGATGAGCCTCCAGCAAGGAGAGAAACGCAGACTGCAGCTAATTCTGTTACCGGCAGAGAGGAAATAGTTGTTCTTTCCCCAGTTCTTCAAGAAAAAAACCTGCAAAAGCTCCCCTCTGCCTTCAAGCTCCAGCTCTGTGTGCCATTGGCTGTTAACAATAAGTGTGATGTGTCGACGCAGCCAATTTCTACTCTCAGCGAAAGTCCGAAAACACAAGAGGAGGGAAGTGTGTATCCAATCAAAGAGGAGCCCATGGTGGAGGTGCAGGTGATGACAGAGGCAGAAACTGAGGTTGAAATAGACCACCATGATAGTACCTCTGTCACGGACAGCTTATTGTCGTCAGCTCAGAAAATAATCAACAGCAGTCCCAACAGTGCCGGCCATATCAATGTGATTGTAGAACGCCTTCCTTCAGCAGAGGACACGGTCATGGCAACTAACCCACTTCTCCTCAGCCCAGACATGGACAGGAACAAGAGCTTACTGGATGCAGAGGAGGAAGAGCAGCACCATGTGGGAGCTGTGAAGGCTGAGTTGGTACATGGTTGCAGTGCAGGTAGTACTGCTGACGGCCAGCCTTCAGGAGCTGATGGTAAATCTTATGATGCTTTAAATAGCAGTGCTTTAAGAGATGAGAACATTCCCCCAGCTGGTCGCAAGAGGACTCATTCTGAGTCCCTCCGCCTGCACTCACTGGCTGCTGAGGCCTTGGTTGCCATGCCTATGAGGACCCCTGAACTGCCCTATGCCAAAGTAAGCCTGAAGACCGTTGCAGCCCAGACACAGAGCCCAAATGTAGGCCAAAAACATGTAGAAGTCACTTCAGCGGAGACTTCTGACATGGGGACTACAGCAACTGTGTTGGACTTAAAGCTTCATAATGAGAGCGGAGATAAAGATTTGGGTTCCTTAGGCCTGGGGGAGGGAGATGAAGAATGCCCGGCTACTAAAGCTGGCATCAGCCTGTCGCTGCTCACTGTCATTGAAAAACTCAGAGAGCGTTCAGACCAGAATACCTCTGATGAAGACATCTTAAAAGAGCTTCAGGATAACGCTCAATTCCACAACGGGGCTGTGACTGGTGTGGTCACTGGGAATGGCACTGGGAACTACATGTGTAGCATCCCAGATGATGGTGGTGGCCTGATTGACTACATCCCTGGCAGTGAAAGGCCATATAGATGCCGCCTTTGTCGTTACAGCAGTGGCAATAAGGGCTATATTAAACAGCACCTGCGGGTACATAAACAGAGGCAGCCGTATCAGTGTCCCATTTGTGAGCACATCGCCTCAGACAGCAAGGACCTGGAGAGCCATATGATCCACCACTGCAAGACCAGGATGTACCAGTGCAAGCAGTGCCAAGTTGCCTTTCACTATAAGGTGAGTAGGTGACAACATTCAACAGCATTTTAACCCTATTATTTTATATGTAGATGTTACCAGATTATTAAATTATTGTATCTGAATATATATATTATATAAATAATAATATATAAAACATATTTAAAATCTTCAAAGTGTCCATATTATGCCCCTTTTCATCTTCAAAGAGACCTTCTTTGATCGTTGTGAGTGGTGTTTCCACTGAGCCTGAGCAGGGATTGGGTAACTGAGACTTGAGTATTAACTTTGAATTAACCATTCAAGGACTGGTTTCTACAAAACCCGAAAATGAAAAAAAGGACAGAGTGCACTGCTATCATATTTGCTGTGTTTCTACCATAGACTCACATAAATGGACCAAAATGGCCAAAAAGTGGATTTTGAATAATATGGGCATAGTTGTAGTCTGAGGTTAACTCCTAAGTCAGATGCTCAGCCAGAGACTGCACAGCGTCTATGTTTATGTATTTAAAATAAATCAAACACTGACAGTGCCTCACTTTGTTAGTGAGTGTTCATACCTCTACACTTTTTGCACACTTTTTTTTTGCCAATTTTCAATCAATAATACATTAGTGATAGACAGGTCTGTTTCAGGTTGAGTCTGAAATTTTGAACCTGTGAAGACTTCTTCCAGGATTCAGAATAGAGATGGTATAAACCAGTGGTTCCTAAACTCTGTCCTTGGGCCTGTCCTGCTTGTTTTCTAGCTATTTCTGATATCATCTGACATCATCTCAGCTGAGGGTGCCAAAGGGGCAAGAAAAAGAGATTTGGTATTAGCTTCTGATTTACTGAGCACACCTGATCCAGTTAATCTGTATCAATTGAAAAACAAGCAGAGCAGGGGGCGAGGACTGACTTTGAGAACCACTGGCACACAGTATATATGTCATTTAAACTCGGTCTAAATGCTCTGCCATAAAGCCTAAAAACTGCAGAAGCCTTCTGAAACCATGTCAGTGCAGTGCTTGGTTCACTCCCTGACAAAGGTTCTTCTTGCCTGCTTACTAACTTTATGAAGAGTTCAAGTGGTTTCAGGAATTTTAAAGCAAACCACAAATTCAGGATTCACAGCAGTGGGTCTGAATACACGCAAGGGATTTAAATTTAAATTTTTATTTTTTAATACATTGCAAAAAATGAACAAAAGTATTTGCCTATGTGTAGATTAATTAACTGGTATCTGGTAAGAATGTATCAATTTAAAATTAAATCTACAACAGAAACAAGTTTGCAGAAGATGAATGTCCTGTATACTTTATACAAGTAACAATACATTCCCTGACACAGTCATTCACCTCTTCCAGCATGACGCTGAAATGACATAGATAAGTTCAGGCCTGAGCAGACAACTAAGCTTGATGAATTACCTGTGTAGAGTGATAGACCTCGTCAGTAACCAGTATAATTTGAAAGAGCTTGGTGCATTGTTGCAGTGAAAATATGCCAGACAAAGTAAACTATGGATTCCAGTGCTATAATGGTGCTTCAGTGCTAACCCGCAGCAGAGATTATTAGTTCTTCATATAACTCAGCTGATTTAGGGCTTTCTAATTGTGAAGGATGAAGGTCGGCGTACTGCTCTATATGCACAGGGGTGCCATTAGTGAGTTAAAGGGCCTGTTAAATGTGCATCACTAAAGATCACGACAAGCTGTTTTGAATGTCAACTGCTTTGTGTAAAAATCCTAACCTTTGAGCATGCTTTCCTCACAGAGCCAGTTGAGAAATCATGAAAGGGAGCACCATAGCTGCAGTAGTGACACAGAGGCTCTCACACCTGTCACTGAAAGCTCCGCCACAGTGGACGAAGCTGGGCAGGTAACAGATGAAGGTAAGACATGTTTTTTATGTACTTATTATGTGTTAAGGTAGATTGTTGAAATGTTGTTAAATGACATGCCACAGATATTTTATTAAGAGTTTTCAGAAAGTTGTAGAACTTTTTCTGCTTGTTACAGAATGTGGTATGCAAAAGATGTACAAGTGTGACGTGTGTGACTACACCAGCTCAACATATGTTGGGGTGAGGAACCACCGGCGGATTCACAACTCTGACAAGCCTTACCGGTGAGTACTGCCACCACTCACTGCCCACTTCCCTGTAGACATCAGATGGTCGGACTCTGTTGAGGTGTTGGAAGTTGTTTTTGTTGTTATGAAGTGTCATTAGGGCTGTGGCCATGACCACAAATGAGACATTAACGTTCAGGGACTTGTGGGGATGAAATGTTGTTCAAGACACGGCTCAAAAGTTGAGATCTGAGATGAACTGTGGATTTGGAGAATTGTTTTACCCCTGATTGTTCTATGTGCACAGATCCTGAAGGAAGCCCCAGAATGTCAGAGAATGTCTAAAGGAAAGGGCTTTTGGACCTGCAAACTTAATTTAGAACTGTATTTCATTTATATCTGTAGTCATACATATGACTTTTCACTGGACTTTTTGGAATTTACATTCAAGCCAGATGGCTTTAATGTTTTGTATGTTGTTCTTAGGGAATAAAAAGGAGATTAATAAAAAAAAAAAAACATGATTTTCAGAACTTAAGAATATATGTTTACTAATTCTATTAACTCTAAATTTGAGTAATTCATGGTAACACATGACAGGGTTGAGTGTAGAATTGTTTAAATAACTGAGCAACCGTGTAAAAAGTACATGGACATAATACATAGTGCATATACAATTATTAAGCAAATGGGTGAGAACTGTGCATGTACTTGTTTTCTTCTGTTGCCATTTGTATATCAACTCTACAAACATGCATATTATTTTGTCCTAGCAGACTTCACATCAAATGCGTTTTACATTATGTCATTACTTTGCAATCCTTAAGACGCTTGTTGAAATCTGTTGTGAGAGTAGCACCATTCTCAGTGCTCTGTGTAGTAGTGCTAACCCTCACCGAATATTATATTTTCAGTTTTTATTTCCTGTTTCAGACAGATGCACCGACCATAATACTGTGGTTGCCAGACAATGAGCCGAGGTTTTTGTGCTATGTGCTAGTTCCAGTGGTTCACTTTAAACAGTCGTCCATTAGGTGGCAGTACATACCTGCTAATGCTCAGCTACAGCACAGTGGTCTCATTGTGTAGGTAGCCACTCTTTTCTCACTCTCACTGTGCCTCTCTCCTACACTCTGTATTAGCACTTGACCTCTGCGTAGACTCAAAGCTGCCATGAGACACGACTGGTGTCAGTACACTGTTGCCTGTAGTCTAAGTTTAAATGTACATATAAAAATACCACAGATAACACGGACCACAGACTTCTTTTTCCTCTGGGAAAGGTCAGCTGGTATTTTATTGCTCTTTTCAGCCTGAATATTCAACCACCCTGTTAGCCAGTGTTGGTATAAAGTGTTAGGGAAATACTGGATGATCCACTTCGCACTTGAAGCTTGCCGACTCCATTTACATACTGTAATGTAGACCTACATATTTACAGCATAGTAAGGTAATGGGAACATTTACACCTGAATAAAATGTCAGGTCAGTCAGAAGTACGGTGGAATTTGTAGGTGTTATGTTTTCTGTACTCCAGAGCACTGAATTTGAAATGAAACAAAGGCTTTAAGGTTAAAGTGCTGATGTTGGGTTTTAAGAGCAGGCCAAAAGGATAATGACAGGGCTACATCTCTGCACGGTTCTACACACAGGCTGGATGTAAACAGCCTCAAATTAAAGCTGAAAGTAAGCCCTTCACCCTCACATTCACTGTTTAATGTCTGATCTACTCTGTCAGAGTACAGAGCCAACATGACACAAAATGTGTAGCTGTCCAAGTACTACAGACTGTACTAAATCCAAAAGATGTGCTGCAGTGTTTTAGATACCAAGACATTAAATGTTTGTTTCAGAGTGTGGTAGTGGTAATTGCCAAATAGTTTACTTACTTTCTTTATGCTAGTTGCCATCCTAGTTTTAACATCACAAAGATTTGGAATTTACTTTAAACAGGATTTCAGAGCAGCTATCTGTGGGGTTCTCACTATTTAAGAGATCAGTATAAAGTTTTACCACTGGCTTTACTAGCCTGCTGGTAAACTGTGATTCATTTGATTCCCAGCTGAGCTGTTAGTAAGCTTCTGATCGTGTTTTAATAGAATATGTAATTTCTAAAGAGGACATTGATAATCATGGAGTCCCTGCTGGTTGCTTGGCAACCGTTCTTAGTTAAGAAATGGTGAAACCTTCTTGGAGAACAGTGCCTGTAGTGCCACTCGATTCAAAGCAGTTGGATTGGTATCCAGTTGTTAGAAAAAAAAAAAAAACCCTCAGAAAATCCTTGACACTGTCTGTTTCACAACTGTATTTAAACTGTGTTCAGAACACAAAAAACACCAAAAGAAATTGGTAAAACATGTAGATTTAGCCTGAATGTAATTAATCAAAATAGTTGCACTCTATTGAAACAAATAGTGCTCTAAGGCTGAAAGGTTTTGTTTTTTTTTCACTGAAGTACTTTTTGTCTTTGGGTGGTCAGATATGTGTTTTTAGAAAGTGCAGCCCTTTGTTTTGTTTACTGTATTTTAATGCAGTTCAAATGGCTGTGAGCCGAGTGTGGCCTCTTGTGTCCAGACCTTGTGTTTTATCTCTAAGCAACTAAAAAGCCAGTTTCATCTTTCAACCGCAACGTCCAAAGTGCAGCAAAGTGGAAAATGTTGTGATTTATTCGTTTCCTTAAAGTAGCAATTTCCTCTCTGTTTTGCTGTAAATCCCTCTATCTCCCTTCAGGCTACAATTGTAGGGAAACAACTAGATGACCTCAGAAGGCAGCTTGTTAAAGTAGCCGCTCAATCTTTTTGCTTTCTTACCTTTCTTCTGCCAGGTGTTGCAGCTGTGACTTTGCCACCACCAACATGAACAGTTTAAAAAGCCACATGAGGAGACACCCTCAGGAGCACCAGGCCGTGCAGCTGCTGGAGCAGTACAGGTGAGAAACGACAAACAAACATTCACTACAGAGAGAAAGAGACGGAAAGAGGATTAGAATGACCACTGGACCTTCAAGGTGAGAATGAAGAGCTGATGGAAGGAGCTGGAGTTTATATCTGTGTGGTCCTGAACCTGTGTGTGAACACAGGGGTGAAACCTCATGGTGGCAACAGGCTAGAGACTTAAGTACTGGCCTTCTGATTACAAGGTCAGTGGTTGGTTAGTGAATAAAATGAAATGGAGAGAATTCTCCATTAAATATCCTTAGCCCTGAGCGGGCACTGATTGCTGATTTCCACTTCACTCAGAACTATGAAGGCTGGAGTACCCATGTTTCTGATCAATAGTAATGGCAGACACTCACACTGTCTATAAAGTCTGCTTCATGCTACTGGAAAGCAGCCCACAAACCTCAGCGATTATGTCACTTGGGTCGCACCTTGTGATAGTGGCTCCAATTGGTTAATGGCTCATTAGTTGAAAGGAACCCCAACCTGATTACTTCACTGTCCATATCTGTTCAAAACCAGCAGTGGTTATAATTAGTCTTAATGCAGTTGGCTTACAATGTAAGATTTTTGGTGCAGCACCATGCAGCAGCCTTCTGAAATATTTTACTGTAAATATGCTTATGCAAAATGCTTCCTACTGTAAGCATGTGGACATGGACAAGATCCGTAATTCTTTTGTTGTTGACAAATGACTTGGTGTGCTGTAAAATCCCATTTGTCTTCGTTCCTCATGCAGCGTGTCCCTTGCAGAGTCTTGAGTCAGGATGATTTCTCTTGATAGAAAGTAACAGAAGGATTATTAGAACCTAGCATGCATATTAAATAAACTTTGATTTGATCCGCTCTCTAACCATGCTGCTTGTGCCCCGCTTCTTAGCTCAACGAAATTTCCCCCCCTTGTCTTCCAGGTGCTCTCTGTGTGGCTATGTGTGCAGTCATCCTCCATCACTCAAATCCCACATGTGGAAGCACGCCGGAGACCAGAACTACAACTATGAGCAAGTTAACAAAGCCATTAACGAGGCCATCTCCCAGAGCAGCCGGTAAACACAAAAAATCATGTACAGTGGTCTCAGCACTCAGAGTTTCTTTTCAGGTTTCATAAATTTGCACCACCTCACTTTTTTCACTGTTGTTGATTTAATTAGATATTTTTCCCAATAGTCTACACATAGTAAACCACAATGACAAAACCAAAACTTTAAATTTAATAAAAGTTATTTTGGCAGCTGTTACAGCTCAACATCTTATTGTATAAGTCTCCACGAGTTTCTTACACCTGGAGAGAGAAGTATATTCTCTTAAGTTTAAGTATAATTTAACATCAAAAGCAGTACAGTAGCTGCTTCTGTTGCTCTGCTAATTTGGTGCTCATGCTACGATATGTTGTAAGAAGTTTATTCTGGTTTATGTGAAGTCCCTGACGTTAATCTGAATTCAACCAGTTATTACGGTTCGAATTCAGCATATAAAGTTTTAACTGCACCAAGATGGCCAGGCTGTGCAAAAAAATGTGTCAAAAAGTTTTTTTATTTTAGCATGGCCGTATATTTTAATGCGACGAAAGACTTACCTTATTGTCATGTGTATGAGTTTGATCGCATATACCCATGTTGCATGAAAAGGTTAATGGATTATGGGCAGCAAGAGTATTTAAATGTATAATCAAACACATGACAAAAAGGTAGAAGTATTATTCAGCAACTGGAAATTTTCCACAGAGGGCCAACAGAAAGAACAAGATTCATAACTCAGTCCTGTCATCTTGCTTTACCCTGTTGTGGGTTTCTTAATAATTCCATCCTTGTTTGCCTCAGAGCTCCTCACAAGTTGTCTGCAGTGCTGGAGGCGGTTTCAGAGCGGCCAAAGGATAAAGTAAAAGGCCCTGCAGAACCACTGATCACAGCAGCAGCTGCTGACCTGCCTGTTGACAGCTCAGCAGGTCTCCCCACACCCACAGACCCTTCTCAGTGGCCCAGTGGATCCCCGAGCCCTCAGGGGAAGGACCATGCACAGCTCCCTTCTCAGTCCCTCGGCCAGCCACACCCAAGCCAGGCCCCGGTCCCAGGTCCCAGCATGGAGTACTGTGTGCTCTTGTTCTGCTGCTGCATCTGTGGCTTTGAGTCCACCAGCAAAGAGAGGCTCATGGAGCACATGAAGGAGCACGAAGGAGACATCATCAGCATCATCCTCAACAAGGAGCAACAGCAGCAGCAAACTGATGCACAACCAGGCCTCCAGACAGCAGAGTGAGCCCTTTACATTAACACCGACTCTGCACTCTTCGACCCACTGCCCACACAACTATTTCATTTTCCTTCTTTACCTCAAGGTGGTTTTGGTGGATTTACAAGGTATAACCATTTCACTCATAGCCATTGTCATTTCTCTGAATGTTCTCTGCTCGGCTCGGTTGTGGTGTGAGGCTGCAGTAACTACTGCCCAACAAAGACACAGAAAGAATTTTCCGAGCAGCACATCCTTAAAAGGATTTGTGAAAAAATAAATATATATATTGTCAAACAATTTGACATTAAAGAGACACAAAAGGTGACTTTAAAGGACAAACCCGAGCTCTGACCCAAGTTTTAAAGTTTTTTCTCATTATACAGGGACAAGTTTATACCTCACTAAACCACACAACCCCCTCAGCAGAAATGGAAGATTCAGACGTTGACTATAAGGCAGCTCTTTTATTGCTACTGTAACATATTTAATCTGACACAGTCAAGACACGAGCCTTGATAAGGAGGTACACGTGCAAACTCACCAATGCCTAAAAGGCACGTATCACAGTTTGAATATGATTTAATATTTATCGTTTTTAATTGTATGCATGGTAGTTTCCGTTATGCCAGTTTAAAGTGGTAAATGTTTATTTGCTTTTCTTTTATTATTTGTTTGTTTGAGTGACTGCAGTTGTGTTTGGATTGTTTTTATGAACTCTTTAGAGGAAGAATTTGTCAAAGGAGGGGGCTTAAAAAAAATCGGTTGACGATCGTGGCGACAGAGGCGCTGGTTCAGGGCACGTTGATAAAAGGAATGATTCAAAGGGAAGTTAGCATAGGTAGGGCTGTTGTTTTAATTGAATGGTGCCTACATATGTGAAAGCAGCAACGTGTTGTATTAACTCAGGCACGCCTGGTTTCACTTGTGATCATGGTGCTAGGATCACCTTAATATTTGTCATGGAAAGTATAGCGTGTTTTTTATGACTCATGCAGTTTATGTTGTGTATATAAAGACACTTTTATAACTATTACTCTATTTTTTTGTTTTTGTCGTCAGTGCTTTTAAAATACAAACTTTCTACTGTCATACTCGGCTGTCCAAGCTCAAAATGACGCCTGAAATAAGAACACATGGACGTAAAAATTAAGTTTGGAAGGTGACTTGTGTTATTGGGTCATCTCGCTGTTATTTTACACATACAGCGAATGGCAGGCAGTAGCGTTTTTTTGTTTGTTTGTTTGTTTTTGCAAAAGAAGAAAATAAATAAGCTCCGATATCTCAAATGATGTAGACAACCACCTGAATGAACACACGGGACGGGAGAACTAGTCACCTCAGAGGAACAACCAAAAAATTAGTTGCACTTTAGATCATTTAATGCCAGATGGCTTCATGTTGGCCACAGAAGCGTTTAGCAGTAGTGTTTCCTCAAAACACATGAAGATCCACATTAAAAATCTGAAATTATCCTTAACTTGGACTGAGTGTAAGGATTATTTTTCTAAACCTGTCTCTCAGGTCTAAACCCATCTCCCACATCATAGTGCAGCTTCCGTCCACACAGACAAAAGCTGAGGAAATTGAGGTAAAATGTAATCCCCCATAATTTATGCCCCTCTGCACGTGCCCTCTAAACCTCGTTCAGATTACATAACATCTTGAAATCATGTCTGGCTTTTAATTCACAATTCAGTGCAGCACAATTAAGGAAGATGGTGTCGTGCCTTACAAAAACTACATGCATTTAAATGAGCAGTTTGAATTTAAGACTGAACTAAACACAAGCGCACGCACCCACCCCAGCAAACAAAAAATCTAAACATTGCTTTTAATCTTACACAACTGAGTTGTGTAATTTAATAAGTTGTGTTATTTCTATGATTTCATAAAAAGCTTGAACAAATTTGGATGAACGCATCATTTATAACTAACCTCTCTTGCGTTGACTACACCTTTACTATCGCACTTGCGCTGTATGCTCAAGTTACTGTAAGGCTGTTATAGGTTTACTACCATCAGCAAACACCTTTTTACTGTTTGTGGTGCTTAATCTAAAATGCTTCCTCACAGTTTGGGATCATGATTGTTGAATCTAATCATCTAGCAGTAGCTAGACAAGCGCAGCTTCCTGGTTCTGCTGACTTAATGCATTTACAGTAGTTGTGAGCACAGACTTTGGCTTTGTAGGATTTCAGTCTGTACTGTAGACTGCAGCAAGGCCAGCGTCTAGCAACGCTAGACATTTTTTTTTCTACTGAGCCATGCTGTTGGAATACTGGCTTTAGAACAGTGCACTGATAAAAAGCTAGTTAGTCCCTCACCTCTGTTGCCAGGAAGTAAAGCAATTCAAAATTGAAACATTTTGCAGTGTCCCAACTCCAAGCAGTTTTAGTAAGATTGGTTTATTGAGATGTAGAAAACAGGAAATTATTATATCTAGATTAGATTTATCTTCAATAGTTGGTGGTATGTACAAATTAAAAGTTCTCTGGAGCTACAAAAAATAGCTCCCAAACTAGTCTAAGTCTGTGAGCTTGTTGACTGTACAGTGTATGTGTCAATTAGGAAGAACAGAATAACACTACCTTTAAACTTTTAGAGCAAACCAAGAACTGCAATGTCTGGAAGAAGAAATAAGTTGTCACATAGCATGGCCGTTAATTCTGAGACTACAGAATAGCTGATGGTAACATTCATCCATCCATTAACCACTCTGATGGACAGGTCTCCAGTCCATTGCAGGGCAGACAGACAGAGACAGAAAAACATTCACAGTCACATTCACCCCTAAGAGCAATTAACATGTATGTCTTCGAGGTGGGAGGAAGCTCATGGCAACATTTCACATGAAAGTAAATCATTTCAGACATGTTTTTTTTGCATTACTATTTTAGCCTAACTGCTAACAAAGACAGACATAACTTAAAATAAACTGTGTTAGAGTTACTGTAAAGGTGAGTTGGGAAACACTGTATGTCACGTGCCATTACACTGGCAGTAAGTGCATCTAGGTCAAGTGTGATTTAACAGGTTATATCCCATTTGGTGTCACAAATTGCAAAAGTGTGTCGTCACAGTCGCTACACACGGCGAGTATGAAAGCAAGTGTGTGTTTCTCAGCCATTTCTGTGACATTTCCTCCAGTTCATTTCACACCATAACTACAGAACCTCTCTTCTCTTTGCCACAACATCAGTCAAATGAGTAAATGTTCGAGCAGCAGAAGCATATTTTGCCCCTTGGTGTTGAAGTTGGTGCAGAAAATGTTTTGTTCAGCTTTTAAAAGCAAATTCACATGAATGAAGCAGTTTGGGTGGGTGTAGAAACAATTAACCAAGTATGTGAAACAGTCCTTTCACACATTTTTACCTAGTATTGAACTCAAACACTTGGTACTGTATTGTATGTATTTGTGTGTACATAGTGTAGATGAAAACTGCAAAACCTTAAAACTGACTCTTTTTTTAAGCTAAAATATATTTTTTAATGATCTTGTAAAAATAAAAAATAAAAAACAAAAAAAAACAGAGGCTAAACAGTCAAATTTCAAAAAGTTTTGGTCCCGTTCTTATTTCCTGTCTGTTTGAAGCTAAACACAGCAGAGGAGTTTATGTGCATTTAAACCAAAGGAGACTTGGAGGATGGACAACATGTCCTTTCAGATGAGTGTATTTTGACTCATTGTTCAGTTTTGTAATGGTGGTTCAACATGTACTTGTCTCAGACCGTAATGCGAGCCTCTGTTTATGTTTATTTATTTTTAGAATGTCATAAGCAGTATTATGTCACTACTTTACTATGGTATTTTTGGTAATAAAGACTCAGAACTGAACGACTTTGTCTTTGGTCTGGACTTATTGCTTTTTTGTCTAAAATGTGTCTGAAAGTTGCAGAAGCTACACTTGAAAAACATGTATATTTTATTAATTTAGCAGATATATTTTTAACACATGCATATATATATATATATATATATATACACCCCCCCCCCATTGCACACTGAACACAGAAAAATGCTATAAAACTGTGTCATGGAAGTATACAGTGTTCGAGTGTTTCTCTCTACAAGATAACCACCCGAGTAAGGTTAGATTCTGTCTCTTGACGAGGCCTCGCTATTATACTTGAAAAGCCTTTAAAGTAATCCAGAGCACACCTCGTTGCTCTGTTATGCAAGGTTAACATTTCATTAAATTTGTTGGATGCACAAAGGACAGAACACAGTTGAAGCAGAGCTTTTACCACGAAAGCCTTTGTGTAAACTAGTTAGAAGTCTGTTCAAGTGTACATTCGCTGTATTTAAACAAAGACACATCCTTACATTCATGTGTCTTTAATTCATATACGCTATTAAAAAAAAATGTGTGAGGTCCAGCGGTGCAAGGATAAGCCACCCTAGTACCTCCTATTACCTCACACACGTGCAGACAACATGCGCATCCACACACACACACACACGTTCTATCATCTTAAAAGAAGAAAATGTCTCTGTGTTTCTGTAATCCCTTTTCGCTCTTACATGAAACCCTCACTGCACTATTCATTTCATTACAGGATCAAGTTTGCTACCTAAACCTTTTAAGGACCCAAAGTGGAGATCAAGGCGAACATGAAAAAAAGAAATGAGCCAAAGAAAGAAACTAGGGTGAGGAGAGGGCAAATAGTTGCACATACTCTAGAATCAATTCAAGGAGCTCTTGTGGCTGCTCTGCTTTTCTACTTGTTTAATGGTTAATTCTCAGATTTCCTTGCTTTATGAACCTTGTTTTGTGTTGCAGTGGAAAATGGAGGATTTGCAATCGCATGCTGGCTAAAGGGAGTCCGATAAGGCACGCTGGGAGCGAAGAGGGCTATCTTTAATGGGTCATCTTCCTGCCGGGAACAGAGGATCCGTTTCCACTGGGGCCCACACCCAGGGGGCTAAAGGCTCAGAGTCAGGAGAGTGTGACCATCAAACATTCTGTTTTCTTGACAAACAATCCCTTTATAGCCACACGTGTCCAGCCAATTTACCGTCTTCATAATCTGCGTCTTTCATGTCAGAATGCACTGACCTCTCTCCCACTGGAGCCGCTTGTTGCTTCGAGGGCCATCGCCAAGACAGCGCAGCTTGTGAATATTTCCAATTGATTGATTGATTGTCCCGTTGAGAGTATGTAGAAAGGGAGAGGAAAGGGAAATTAAAAGGATAAATCACAGGCCACGATGTGAACAGTTTGCACAAGGACTGCATTGAAACTGTCTGTAAATGACACTGTGCAAACACATTACTGTAGATCATCACTGATGGATATCTGGATACTGAGACAGTGTCCTCGTTGTATTTTGCTGTAGATAATATCAAAACCATCCCTCTATCTTTAAATGGAAACCTTGAACACGTTTTAGGGTATTATTATTATTTCCTCAGTGCCATAATTCTTTACTCCTGCTGATTCCTGCACACCGCTTTTGTTGTTGGATGCATGATGCATGTTTGTTTCTTCTTTTAACTGTACTTCGTTCTAGATTTTCAGGTAGGTATCACTGCTGTTTCTGCCAATGTTTAATCCACCCACCTTCCAATGCCCCACAGTGTTTAGATAATAAACTAATAATATATATACATGTATATTATATCTGAATATAATTATATATTTCATTTATATCCTCACTAACACAGCTATCTTAAGTGTGATGCCTTTGAAAGGTATTTTATTAATAAAACAAACTATTTCAAAGTAAACGTTGTTTATCTTTGTGGTTATTTGTGAGGAATATATTGTGTCCAGGGTTGAATCAAATTAAACAAAACATGCAGACGTCTAATTGATGCACTCTCCTGCTTTGGCAAAGTAACATATGACATATGAGTTGGATACTTTGGTAATAGAGAAAACTAAAGAACAGTGCTATTTGACTCTGCTGTTTGAGTTATGATGAACATACTGAGGTAGCATCTCAGTATTTTGAGATAATACCTCTTTTTTTTTTTTTGCAGATGTCATGTTAAATCAGATCAAAACAGATCCGTTTTTTTAAAAACACCTCCTTTATTTACTTCTCTTTCCCAAAAGCGACGTCGCTACGCTTTTATTTTGAAGGCCGGCCGTGCTGTGTTCCGGTATGGTGCTGCGCTCAAAGCCAGTGCGGCGGTGTGAAGCCGAGCGATAACGGGACGAGAGCAAAAAGAGAAAAGATGAGGGGGAAAATGACAGAGGCAGCGAGGTAGACAGACGCAGAGCGAGGGTGTGAGGGAGAGAGGGAGGTAGAGGAGAGCTGTCGGACCGTCCTACCAGCCAGCCGCTGCTGTAGAGGAGGGTGAGGTTTCTCAACGTAACGCCGCTTCGCGTCGTCCTCGTCTTTGTTGCTGTCAGGACAGAAAGAGACGCTAGCGCCGTTTGGGAACGTCCACATTGTAGGAGTTCACCTTCTCCTACCGTGTCCTGCTCCTCACTGTGAGCGTCAGCACTCACGTCCCGCATGGTGCTTTATCAGGGACTTGAGCATTAGCCGCGTAACGGCACAGTTCGCTTTGGTTCGGTTCGGTTCGGTTCGGTATGGATGCATTTGTCCGGTGCCGTCCGTGTCCATAGGTGGAATCTGACGTTTCACGTTAATGTGACAGCGACGTGACCAGGAAATGCCGCTGTAAGCAGGCCTGTCCACTGTCTGCTGCTCCTCGACTGACCGAAACACACACACACAGTGATGCGCGTCATTGTTAGCTGTGGCTCAGATTGCAGTAACACACACACACACACACACCGTTTTTGTGTCGATGAATACCTGTGTGTGTTTATGCCTGTGTGCCTTCACTTGGTGCCTTCTACGTCAGTTATCTGTTAGTGTAATTGTCACGCTGTCCATGTGTGGTTGCAGTGTTTCAGCATGACAGCCCTGCGTCAGAGGAAGGGCAGCAAGGGGAAGGAGCCCCCCGTTGGTGCAGAGTTTCAGTCCCACCAGTCCAACTGTTGCACCGATCACCATCATTATCCAGAGAGGATGTTACATGGTGAGTGAGCCAACCTGCCACCCGGTGGAGTTTCATGCAGTTCTTTTTTTTTGGGGGGGGGGGGGGGGGCAGTCCAGTAGCTAGGCTGCAGAAAGCGCCCTTTGACCACAGGGTGAGCTTGGTTGGCAGCCATCCAATCCCGCTGATGTGTCTTTGAGCCAGATCCAGCTCCAGAGTCAGTGTTCTGAAACCTCTCTTGACTTCTGACCTGCTGTGGGCACAGAACAGGGAGGGATGTTGTCAGTGAAGTTCAGAACTCTTTGCTCTTACACCTTTGATGCATGTCAAGTCCCATTTTTCCTGTGCTACATCTTCATGTCAGGAACAATAAAGTGGAAATTTTCAAGCCTTTTTTTCTGCAATTGACAGACTTAAATGTAAATAATTAAAATGAATGCCATTTATATTATATGAATGATCTGCACTTCACTGGTATTCACAGTACAAAAAAACTCAAATAACATCTGTGTTACATTTAGATTGATCACTTACTGCCGCATTTTAACATTACACAGCCATCATAAATGCTATGACACATCAAAGGTTTGCTGTGAATCAGGTGTAATACTTCACAATGTAGAGACACATAGAGACAACATAACTGATTACAGAGAGCACATAGTAAATGATGGCTGCGTTCCATTCAATTGTACATTAAGCCATGACAATGTGACAGTAAAGCTGCCAGTATGATTCTTTAAGTGCTTTGTCAAATGGGTTGGTGTATGAATTAGATGCACTATCTTTCACAGGTTTGTGGTTATAAAAGTACAAATTAATAAAAAAAAAAAAAACTAAGGGGAGAGATTGTTAATGTTGTGAATGCCTATTGTAATTGGAAATCTGTAGGGGCAAACAGAGGCACATCATCAGCAAACATTAGTGAAGTTCAATTGTATTGCTAATATAAGTTTATCACAAAGCTAATTGATTAAATCATGTTGCATGTTATGTTAGCACAACTGAAAGCATGTAGGTTTAAATGGAAAACAAGGATAGTACTAAGTGAATCTAAACTTTTCATCATATATGTGCCATTCTCACTATGACTCTTGAGTATCTGTGCAAGTTTTTGATTGTTTTGACAGTAACAATTTAGTAACATGTTAATATCTCTGCAGGTGATTGGTCATGGGAGGCAATAATATGGACATCGATTGGTTGGTCTGTGTCTGTTGGTCTTGGCCTGCTGTGCTGCATCTATGTGGCCACACTGCATGAGAACGACCTGTGGTTCTCCAACATCAAGGTAGCCTTCACTGTTAAAATCTTTAGGCTAGGTGAAACAAACATTATTCATTTTAGTTAGACATTATTTAGTCTGACAACTCAAATGTCTGCTGTCTAAAGGCACAGTACAGCAACAGCAGTGGCACTGCAAGTCAGCAGTCACTTGTTAAAGATCAGCTGGTGCAGCAGTCATGTTTGTCAGTGTCTTAATGTTGCGAACCTCTCGACCTGAGCTTTTTACAGTCAGTTAATGATATTGATTGGACAGTTTAGTCAGTGTAGAAATGTCAACCGTTTCTAATGGCTCAGGAAATTGTTTCTCTTAACAGCAGATGACTTTGTTTAGCCCTGATTTAGCGTAAAGTTTAGGTTTCAAAGGTTTTTTAACAAATTCTTAAAAATGCATGAGACCAGTTCACGGTTACAAGTACACTTTATGTTTAAAAAAAAAAACAAAACAAAAAAAAAAAAGTCACCACCTGGATTTTACTAAGCAAATAGGTAAAAGCTTTCGACTGGATAAGTACTGCAGTGAATAATATGTCTCAGCCAGCAAAACACCCGAATGTACTGAATGACCAGGTTTTTCCATCAA
Source organism: Anabas testudineus (assembly GCF_900324465.2). NCBI lineage: Eukaryota > Metazoa > Chordata > Actinopteri > Anabantiformes > Anabantidae > Anabas > Anabas testudineus. The sequence goes on along the minus strand of NC_046612.1, from coordinate 24,450,783 downwards.
TGGATTTTTTTCTTTCCTGATGGCATATTCCAAGATAACAATGCCAGGATTTATCAGGCTTAAATTGTGAAAAAGTGTTTCAGAGAGCATGAAACATAATTTTCACACATGGATTGGCCACCACAGAGTCCAGACCTCAACCCTATTGAGAGTCCTTGGGATGTGCTGGAGACGACTTTACATAGTGGTCGTATACCTTAATCAATACAATATCTTGGTGTCAAATGAGTGCAAGTAGTAAAATGTAGTAGCTTATCAAAATCCTGCCATGGTGAATGCGTGCTATAATCAAAGCAAAAAATCAGTCCATGAAATATTGTGTGCAACTTTTTTTGGCTAACCAGTAATGTGAGCACTTACATAATATTAGAATTGAATTAATGAACAATGCACATTATAATATGTGTTGTTTCTCTTATGTATTGGCTACACCTAAATTTAAATTAGCAGATTTCTGAAGGGGATTTTGTTACTGTCTATGTATACCACAGTGAAATGAATTAGGGTTGCTGTTCGCTGGTGCTGGGAGATCACTTTTGTGAGGCTTTCGTTACTAAGAAGCAGAAATTACCGTATTGACGTACTTAACACTTTTATACGGGGGTTATTAGGACCTGACATCTATGCTTAAGACTCATCAACCACATCACAGATATTTAGGGATGGAAAATGTCTCCCAGTTTGAACTTTATAAACCCAGGAAAATCACTCACATTTTCTGCTTATCTCAAGAGGAAAAGTAGCTTGGAAACGTGCCAATCAGACACATCTCCTCATCCAGTTTTCTCCCTAAAATGGCCTGCAAACACGTCACAAACACTTCATCCTGGAACAAGATGATTGTTTTTCCATGCACTGCAGAGAACTGATTTTCAAGCCCATTAAATGAACCACACGGAGCCCTGAAACACCAGGGTGATTGTTTGTTCCATTGTCCTTTTTAGAGTCTGTTTAGTGTTATACAGCAATAGAACATTGTGCCTTGCCAGATATGGTGTAATTTTGAGTCACCCTTCCAAAGCTTCACCAAGACTCTGGTTTACATAGACTGTACTGTCAAAAACAGATTTTGAACAGGTTAAGTCAGGTTAGAGTCATAACTGATGAAAAATGCAAATTTACATTATTGTTGTGTGTTGTTTCTGCCTCATTTAGTGGTGCAGTAATCACTTGTCATTTGTTTTGGTAGGTGAATGAGCCATCTGAGGCAGGTCACTTTGGTGTGGCAGGTAGTCATTTAAGCTGGTTTGCATATGATACTGTAGGATGCGGCGGCCCATCAAGTCCAGGGTCATTGCCTCACGACCTGTTTCCTCATGGCCATATGCTGCTGTGTCCCTGGACAGGACACTGAACCCCCAAAATGTCCACAAAACCCCAGCCACTTGGGTGCCAGTTCCAAGACAAGGTAGAAAATAGGGAAGGTTGCATCAGGAAGGACATCTAGCGTATAAAACCTCAGTGAAAGGTGGAGGAGGAAGTATCATGGTTTGGGGTGAATGTTTTCTGCAGCAGTCCTCTTATACAGCTACATGGCAGAGTGAACTGCATCAACCAGTAATTAATTCCAAGGGTTCACATACTTTTCCCACTAGCAATATGAGGTTTTTAGGTTGTTCTTAATGAAGACATACATTTTTTTGGTGTTATTATTTTAGACCCATCATATTTGTTTACTCTTAACTTGGAGATCACTTTTTATGAATTAATGCAGAAAAACACAATTTCTTTCTTGCCATATATGATGTGTGTGTGTGTGTGTGTATATTATGCTACTATGCTAGAACAGAAGAAAAACTGAGAAATCAGGCAAAACAACTAAGCAGGCAGGCCCTCACAAGTCTGCCACTCAGATTTGGTCTCATTTATTGGCAGCAACTCACTGTGCCAGCCAGCTGCTTCATCTGTTTCTCATGCAAATGTGCAATGCGTCTTGACCCAAATAGAGGCAATCTGCACAGGATAATTTGTGAGTGTTTGTCACAGGGAGGACAAAGCTGCACATCCAGGTAATTGAGTGGAGTCCGTATGGACACAGTTTGTGGTCCTGTGCTGTCTTTTTTTTCTGTTTTTTTTTTTCTGTTACTGTGTGTATGTGAAAGGAAGAGGCAGACAGATGCTTTCATTCATAATAAATGCAGGTCACTTTACAGGCCTTGTTCACCATACATTAAATATTTCTGTTTGTGTGTGTGTGTGTGCGGGTGTGCATGTGTGACTGTTTCTGTCTGTTAATGCTATCAAAGCCTCTGAATGAGAACATGTTCACATAGTGTTGGCTAGATGTGAATATTTTCTGTGAAATCAGCACAGATCCACAGTGGCACATTCAAACTGTAGACAGGAAATCCAAATCGACTACATCCAGTACTTTTTCAGGTGTGTTGTTGTGAGAAGCTGGGTAGAAGCTGGGTTTGACCTTCTCTCGCAACCTTTCTTTGTACATTTGTTACACAACTATTTGTGGCAAAATGCGAATAAATGAGGTCATGTCTTCCCGGCGAAACTGTCTGAAAATGTTCTGACATTATCCACATATTTAAATGACGTAAGCCCCCTCCCTCCCCACCTCTCAGTGATGGCTGGCTATTCACTCTGCCTTCTAGTGTGTTTGTTTTAAACAGGAACAATCACATAATTTGCACTTTATTTGTTAATTGTTTTTGCATAGTACTGCCAGCATCTTTAGGTTTATCCACTCTGGAGGCCAGATGACTCAGATTGTTTTTTTTTATCTCAGTTATGTAGTCCAGCAACTGCTACTTCAATGAGGACACTGGGCTAAAATAAACAGAAATATATTTTGCGGATTTAGTGAGGAGCAAGCCCACATTCAATGCATGCAACATAGCCAAGCAAAAAACCTTTTGCAAGCCATTGCAAATGGTGCAGAGCACAGCTAACACACTGTGCAGATGCTTGTGGCTATGCCAGCTGAAGTTTGACCTTAACTTGAACCGCTTGCTGTTGCTCCCTTACTCAGTTGAGATGATATATTTAATAAACTGACCTTGAAGACCTGCCGGTCTCTCTCACTCTCTCACTTTTACTGTTGCGCTTACGGTCTCAGACACACACGTACTCTAAAATGTCTCCAGGTCAAGGAGGACGAAAATGGCTGTGAAACATGGTGGAAAGTAAATGTGTGAGTTTGGAAGTCCTGCCTGCTCGGTGTTGGTACTTTGTGGTTGTTGCTGCCAGACGTGACCATATGTGACTGATGGTACCATAGTGTTGGTAGTTTGTGGGGATTCTGTGATGAAAAGGGAACATTTTTAATCATCTCAAATGTAGTTTCCTCACCCTCAATCCGGTGTATTGTTGAGGGAATATGGTGGCAGTGGTCTGGAGGGGTTTTTTTGTGCCTTTTGTCTTTTTCACACACACTCGCACACCCTTACAATGCTTATTATCGCCAGCCCTCCTCTTACACATTTAGCCAGCTGGCTTAATATGGTCTCCTGAATTCAACAGGTGTGAAGTCATGTCCATGTTGGTCCCATTGCCTAGCACTTTGATTCAGACACAGGCTCACTGCCTAACACCGGATCCAGATCTAAAAACCATCAGACAAATGTTTCCCACATTTTCCGAACGATGTTCCAACATGTTCCACGCACTGCTCTCCACCCCCAGCCATTTTTTTTCTGTATGCATGTGTATTTTTCTAGGCACAAGGTCACTAGTAGTCACTTCTCTTTTTTTCCCCTCTCTGTTGCTGCTCTACTTATCTACAACACATCTTGTAGTTTGCAGACTCTCTGTGGCCCACTGTTTTATGTTTGCTTTTCTCTTCGTGCTCAGTAGCCGATTTATGGTGAAAGATTGCTTTTTATTTTGAAGTCTCTGTTGGAGATCAGGGGAGGCAGACGCCCATGTTTAAGTTCTGGAAGACATAAAGCAGTCGGGAGATGGAGCAAGGCCAGCGCTGGACGGATTGTTGAAGCACCACATTGAAGAGATGGGAGTTATTCAGAGACCCATAAAGAAGAAATGGTAACTGAGAGAAACAGAGAAGAGGATCAGTGCCTTCTGAGGAGTGAACTAGCTTTAAGTGTAATGAGCAATGTGTGAACTTGTTAACTAGGCCTGTTCTCTTTGACCTTAATTTAAACTGAGGATTAGCCATCTCATCAGAGTTCTTGGTGAAAAGCCAGAGCTTGTTTTGCCTCCGGCAAACTCAAAAGAAGGATTGGGAAAGGAAACTAGCCGCTCATTCCCTCGGAGAAAGCTTTTGCATATTTCCTTTGGCAAGGCAAGGAACTTGAAGCGATTAAAAAGCTAATTTATTTGGACCGACTTCAAGAAAAGAAAAACACACCGCATTTACATTTATTGCTGTAATGGATTTGGATCGGTTCTATAGCTCACTCCAGGAGCGTGCTGTTTATCTACCTGGATTCAGCTCATCAAAGGATCCAAGAACGTATTGATAATCTCCGTCTTATCAGGCAATGGAGCTTCGTAAGAGAGTAAAGCTGAGCAGGCTGGAGCATAGTTTGGGCCTTTCAGAGGATGCTCCAGCTGAAAGGAGATGCAGCCGTTATGTGAAGTGGAGGACAGCACGATCTAATACCACACATGAAGGGATTCTAGGGGCGGTTTCTCTGCTCGAAGGATCCGCTATTTGCTCCGGTGTAGGCGTTCTACTCTGTTGTCCTTGGCGACAGTGCGTTTCCATGGCATCAGGGCTGTTACTGGCTGGGCTGCTGGCTCTGACTCAGGCCTGGTGTGTTAATTCCATACATGAGAATCTGCTGTGGTTCTCTCAGCTCACGGTAGGAGTTATCACTTGTATTACTGACAGATTTAATTTGAACATTATACTGTATTAACTGAGGACACTGACGACAAGCTGTTGCTCAGAGTGACACTCTGAAGTTTCACATTCCAACTACTACAGTATGTGCCAGTGAAGGCATTGTTGTTGAAGGTAGCTACTATGTGCTGCATGAACTCCTGCCTCGTGGTCATTGTGTTTTAAATCTGAATACATCAGAATAGTTAAAAATAATGTAATATCAGTTGAAATGAGTCAGGCAGCATGTAAATATACAGTGCTTACAAAATTTATTTTGGCTTTTATTTTTACACTGATCATCAGAGATCTACAAAGCAATCCATTTTCAATAACTAAAAATAGAAAAAGATAGAATAGCAAATTAAAAAAGTAAATGATTGCATTACTCACCACCTCCTCACATAAATGATGATGCAGCCAGTTGTTTTTTAGAAGTCTCACAATTGATAATTAATTAGATCACTAGTGTTATGTGAATGTGTTACAGGTAATTTTAGGGAGGGAGGACACTAAGAAACCTGTGACTCCTCTGGTAGAGTTAAAAGCTTCTGCAGCTGTGATTACAGAGAGCGTGCAAACCACTGTTGCTAATGTTCTTCACCATTTGAAGATGATGATGATGATGATTTGAGGAAACCACTGCACATCAGTGTGGTCATTTGTACATCATCACAAACAAAATGTAAAGCATGGTGATGGAATCATCATGCTTTAGGGATGCTTCTCTGCAGCAGGCCCCATAACGTTTACAAAGGTAGAAGGTAAATGAAAAGCTGATGTAGTCTGCAAGAGAACTGCAATATGGGAGAAGATTTGTGGTCCAGCAAGACAATGACCCCAAGCTACACACAAATGGCTTTATAACAGCAATGTTAAGGTTTTATTCTGGCCAAGTCCAAGTCCAGACCTTATTGTATTGAAATTGTGGCTGGTGTTCAAAGGTGTTGTTCAATTAAGATCCCCATGGAACCTGAACCCAATCTGCAGTTTTTGCAGAGAATAGTCAGCAAATGTTAATATTCAGATGTGCAATGTTGTTTGAGACCTATCCTAACCTCGTTCTATTGTTTTTACACTGAGGACTGTCACTTTGCTTACAGTGTCAGTCTTCAACATGTCTCCCTGTATCTGTGCATGTTGTAGAGAGGTGTTCACTGCCAAACAATGAATACTATCTCTCCATGATATGAGCCAGTGACTCTGCCCCTCAGGAATCAAATCATTGCTGGAAAAAAAAAAATTATCACACAAAATGGCATCGTATTAATACTACAGAAATGTTTTCCTTTTAATAAGCAAAACTTGGGATTTATGAGAATGATCACATTTGTCGGTGGAGGGACAGTAATCCTGGAGAAACCATTAAATCACATAACCAATATTGCAAAAAAAGAAAAAAGTCTCTATAGTGGAAGAATTTCTGCTTAGTCAAACACAACTATTTACAAATGGAATATGATAGAAGATGATTAACTTAATATTCAGCAGCTGGCATTTCACTGTTTGCTCTGTTTTTACCCCCCAGTGGAACAGTAATCATCCATTGCAAGCTGGAAATCTCTTGGGAAGATATCTTCTAAATACACGCACAAAAACCGTGTCACCTGTCACATTGTTACTTTTGATGATTATGAATGAATTGGCTGAGCTGTCGCTATCACTTTTAATGACTTGCTAGGATTTTTTCTTCTTATTTTACAGATAGAAGAATTGCTTGCTTTCATGTAACCAAATTCACCTTTCTTTGCTTCCAGGAAGTGGAGCGGGAGATCTCCTTTCGGACAGAGTGTGGACTTTACTACTCATACTACAAACAAATGTTGCAAGCCCCATCCATACAGGAAGGTATACTGTGATTCCTTTACTTTTTAAGCACTGTGTGCCATTTTCACTGATCTACACTCAAAAACCTGACCATTAGCTCAGTTTGTTCCTTCTGTATTTAAAAAATAATTATTTTACTGAGTGGTGGCTACTGGTATTTAAACTCAAAGGAAGCTGTTCAGTTGGAAGCAACAAACAAACCTTAAGCAGATTTAAAAAAAAATTAAAGGTAGAATGATAAGACATTATGACAAACTAAGTGTGTGTTGCCCTTTAGAAGTGTACTTCCATGGTACTGTAGCTCTTCTGTCCTTTATTAGATATTCTGACTGTTTACTTCCATCCAATTAACCTGTGAAAGTTCATTCCAGAAGTCTTAACTTTTACTTCCTATAGTTTGAAACATGGTCTTCTGATCTCAGAACTACAGGGGTAAATGTGACAAAATTCACATTTTTTTTTAGCAGACCCAGACACCAGCTGGCTGTCTCGATGTACTCTTACAGGAAGAACAGTACCTTTTTTTTCTAACTAGACCAAAGAAGTCACTTCAGTTTCTTTTGATGCACAGTCTGGTCTGGGGGAAATTAGTCTTAATTATTTTGTTCTCATTATCATGTAAGATTTGTAGTTGGAAACTAGCTTAATTTCCCACTAAGGCAAACCACTGAGCTCGAGGCTAATTAGTTGACGAACTGGCTGACCTACCTATCTGTCTCTGTGTTTGCTTTTTTCCCTCACACATGACACGAAATATATGAGAGACAGGACAATAGCTTGATTCGCAGAAACTACAGTAGTGTTGCTTATTAAGGGTAAATGGGGACATTATGATAGGAATGGTAAGGAGAACGGAGTGATGGGATAATGGACATTAGAAGAAATGAGAAAATAAGAGATTGAGGAGGGAAAGGGAGAAAAAATAGGTTAGAGTAAGGAAGCCAGGGTGGAGAAAAACAGGAAAGAATGATAGGAGAGGTATAAAGACAGAGGGGTAAGATAAAGAAATGCTATAGGTAGAAGGGATGTAAAGGGAGGGAAGGAAAGACAGAGGAAAGGAGGAACGTAAAAGGATTAAGCAGACAGTTAAAAAGGAAGAGATAATGGAGAGTGGGCTGTGTGTGGGGATGGTAAAATGCGCTTTGTTTATGGAAAACAGTGCTGGGTTTTATGGTCTTACATGGATCAAGAACTCAGCAGGGATCAGGCTGACATATCCCAGCCTGCAGCACAAACTCAGCTCTCTGTTGCTAGTTTGGTGTCACACTTAGTTTCAGTCAAACCAGATACACAGTAATGATACTGCACCCGGTGCCCTATTTGGAATAATAACACCAGTCAGTGTATAGAGTAATATGATGTAACGGCCTTTTTAAATTATGGAAATTGCAATTGTTGAAGAATAATTGTAGTTTATCTCTTCTTTTAGAAACTTTTTAGTTAGTTCAGATTAACCATAAATAGTTCCTTAAAGCTATACCAGCTGGTTTTTGGCCACTATGGGGCAGCAGAAACAAGCAGTGAAGACCGTTATTAGTAGCAGCATCCTTTTAAGTTGATATAGTGAACAAGCAACTATTACAACATAGGAGAAATGGACACAGTATCATTCATTCAGAGATGTCTTTGTGGCAAAAGTTACAAACCATCAAACCAAAGCACTCCACAGAGTAAGACTAAATGATTTGTCAGTATTGCAAGTTAACATAGCGCTATTTTCAAATTGCAAAAAAGGTTTGATTTAAGCCGAAGTTAAAATGTTCAAATGATACAAATCCTCAGAGAAGGTTTTGTGGCAGGAACCGGCGTTGTGCTGCCTGTGTGCAGTTAGGTAGTGACCACAAGAACACCACAGATCCCCTCCAGCATTTTAAAAAGCTCCACAGGGCCAATAGCAGATATGACGTCATTCTTTTCAGTTCTAGATAGGCCTTCTTGTTCTCATCTATACCTGGTGTGTGAGTAAAAAGTACAGAATCACATATTACATGGAAATCATTATAAAAAAAGTCGTATTATTTGTCCACTTTGTTTATCCCTACCATAGAGCAAACTGCAGTATCATGTCGTGGTTCTCTGTGCTTTCATCTTTATTCTTATCTTTAGTCATTGTTATCACGTAAAATACTGCTTGAAATGTTTTGAGAACGTAGGACGTAGAAGTACAACAGAACCTTTTAATAAAACTAAACAAAGGAGGGGAAGTCTGAGGGCTTTCGAGTTTGAATGCACCTTTGCATCCAGACATCCATTTCACTTTCAGCAATTAAGGAATTAAAGTCAAGCAGAACAATGTGTGGTTTTAGTGCTTGACAGAAATTTCAAACACTGTTTTTATTCTTTAATGGCGCATTCCACTGTAAATGAGCAAAGCGAACTTTGAGAACAATACCTCACTGGTTTTCACACACAGCCAGTATTAACCGTCTGTGTCACTTTCAATGTGTGTGTGTGTGCGTTTGTGTGTATATTTTTAGGGCTGTCAGATTTGATCCATGACAACTTGACAGAATCCAAGAGGACCATTAATCTCCTGCAGCGAATGAATATCTACCAAGAGGTGTTTCTCAGTGTTCTCTACAGATCGTTGCCCATACAGGTAACATATCGCTCAGCTGTCAGCTATTTACAATTTGCTTGTAAAATATAAAAGATTAGTGTAATAACGGCTACTACTGACAAATGAGTCACAGTCTCTTGTGTCATTTTAGCACATAAAACAAAGCTTTCTTTTTGTGTGAAAAATTGTACATAACAGTCTAATAATATTTAGATTTTCTGTTCATAATTTCTGTTCTTCAATGTTCATTTTATTGTAACTATAATGGATGACAGTCATATTAGGAAGCTGTCAGGCATTTGCAGCGCTGTGGTATTCTGCATTTCGGTGTTGTAGCTTAGCCCACTTGCACTTGTCACACTGCAGCAAGAGGTCCCTGTATTGGCATATCAATTAACTGAGAAACATCTACTTAGCTCCGTCAGTGATCTCACTGTGTGACAAGAACTGTTCAGGCCAAACTTTGAAAATGCCACAGTACTCCTGAGTGCCTGAGTCAGTCACTGTCACTATACTCGGCTCCCTGTCTGTTCAGCCTAATGAACTAATGGTTTCTGTGTGCGTGTGTGTGTGTGTGTGTGTGTGTGTGTGTGTGTGTGTGTGTGTGTGTGTGGTCCAGTCTTATCTGGAGCCAGTGTATTTCTACATTTACACTGTGTTCTCGCTCCAAGCGGTGTATGTGATTGCTCTGTACCTCACAGCATGGCTCCTGTCTGGCTCCTGGCTTGCTGGTACGCTCACTGGGGTGTGGTACATCCTCAACAGGTTGGTAATAACTGCGAGTTCATGTGTATTAATGACACAGTGAAAGGCAGGGGGCGATATGCCCCCTCTCAGATTCTCATTTGACTCTGTAAATGTACACGTGAGCTGAGATGATGGGATTTTTTTTTTTTTTCTTTCTGTTTTTTCTGTCCGTTGTTTAACCTCCTGATCTGAGCGGGCTGTTTTGAAGTTACCTATAGTTATAGTCAATTTGAAAGCATTTATTTCCTTCAACAGTACCTTTCAAGTCTATGTGCTCTGTATAAGAGCATCCAAATTAACAGGTTTAGCATGTACAAAGTCATCTTTAAGACAGCTAAGCAGTAAAGGTCATTGAATTATGATTTCTTATACACAAGGAAAACATTTTAATGAGCTACTTGCCTCAGCAACTAAATTATGTGAATGAGGCAATTTTAGTAGATGTTCTTTTATGTCACGTGTGAATAATTTTTTAAAGACGCGTCTGTGTCCAGGATGCTTTTTTTTGTCTCTCATGGTTCAGTAAACAAGAAAATTACCCTAAAACAGCAGGTCTCGCTAAACTTTGTGGAAGAATCCACAAAGAGTGCTTCTTCTTGCTTTAAGATTGAAAACATGACGGATGTTGATAGGACTATTTTCTTAGCCAGGCCAAAAGGTTGCCCATTTCCAAGCATACAGTTGTCTTCAGTTCTAGTGAATGTTGTGTGCTGTTTTTGCATAGCTTGTTTTTTTGTTTTTTGTTTTTTCTTTTTTTTGGGAGAGTGCCAAAAGTTAGAATGAGTTCAGAAACCCTACTGGCATCTTCTGTGTTCTCCTTTTGAATCAATAGACAGGCGTGACTTCTGTGGTGACCCTGGTAAACTGTAAAATGGAGGGTCACAGAACTTCAGAAAAAACTTTCAGGAAACATTCAGTAGCCATGATCAAGAAAGAATATTAGTACTCTCACTTGAAACTCAATCAAACCTTGTTACAATGCTTCTATATAGTTTCTACTATATAGAATTTATTTTATATTGTTTAGTTTTTTGACATATATCCTTCCTTCCAGGGTGGATACCACTCGTGTGGAATTTACCATCTCCCTCAGAGAGAACTGGTCCTTGCCCTTCCTAGCACTGCAGGTCACTGCTATCACCTGTTACCTCAGACCGCAGCTGACTGCCTTACAGCAGGTACACACACACACACATCAAAGTATTGACCATCCTCACCAAACTGGTTGGCCTTGACTAGGCACATTCAACCCACCCCACTCAATAATCTACCACCTCTAAAGGAGCGAGGAGTGAGTATATGAGTCATTAGTATCCAGTGCCTGAACCTGACTCCAGTGTTTTTGTATGTGTGCTTCCCTCCTTAGAAGGTGCTGGTGTGGCTGATGTACGTGACAACGTTCTGCTTCTGTCTGACGTGGCAGTTCAACCAGTTCATCCTACTTGTTCAGGCTCTCGTCATATACACTCTGGACTGTGTCGACCTCCTAACAACTACACAGGTGTAGGCCAAATATCGAAATTGGCCAGTTACATGGCTGCACTATAATACTGGACAGATTTCAAACTCTAAGATATTGCCCATTCAGTTGAATGAAAATTGCTCGCAGAGCACATATAGTAAGCCAAAAATGTTCTCTGGCATCTGGGTAGATGTGTGGACCTGTGTGCACATTCTCATTTGCTCCAGTCTTTTGTAGGCTGTGGGAGAAATTAACAAGTAAAAAAACCTTTGTGAATTAAAATTTCATAGCAATAAAGTAGTTGGCCTTGTTTACAGTTCCAGGTTTCCAGGTGTCAACACAATATAGAGTGTATGAGAAAAATATTTTCTGGGCTGCAGGTAACTTTTTGTTACATTATCACTAACGGAGACTAGTGGGGACCAATTTGCAGTAAACTAGGTGCAGGTGCCATACCCTACTCTCTTCATACAATAGAGCTATGCTCATTTCACCTAAAGTCGAAAAAGTTACTGGTATTTACTGGGTTTTTGGCTCACGTTTTGTTTATGGAAATTATTATGGTGTTTTATGGCATGCCTGGCGCTTAAGCCAACAACGTTTCCTGACTGCAGTGATGTCACAAAGATTTAAGTTACTTACTGTAGGCTATGGGAATGTTTTAAAAATATAAAACCTGCATGAATTAAAAATTCATAATAAAGTAAAACCTGACCTTCATTGTTGCTGGAGGTGTCAATCATTTTACAGACTTGACCTTATGTTTGCCTGTATTTTTCAAGGTCTACACCAAGTGTGAATTTATAGGTGTCTTGCTAGGCCTGACGTCATCATACTCTTACATGTGTGTGTTTCTCTAGGTAACCACTCTGTACCTTGTTCAAGTGAGTGGTCTGCTGAGTGTGTGGCTCCTCCAGTTCTGTAACTCCATGATACTTGGATCACTGGTCCTGAGCTTCATTGTTGCAGCGCTCTTCGTCAGACACTGCCAGGTTTGTGTGTGTGTGTGTGTGTGTGTGTGTGTATATGTGTGTGTAAATTGTTAGTATATTAAAGTCTCACAGAGAAAGATCCAGACAACAGTAGTAGTTTGTTTACAAAACACAGATGGATGATTTAACCTGCCGTGATATGATGAGGCCTGTGCCGCAGTCAGTTTTGCAGACGGTAATTCCAATTTGTACACTGGAGACGTGTTTCTGTTAGGTCTAAATGTAATTTAGTTAAATCAGATCTTATCACACTAACAATTATAGAAACATTTAATGTGACAGGAGGGAAGAGGATTGGAGAGAAAGGTAGAGGAAAGCTGAGAATTAGAAATGGAGATGAAGAGAGTACTTTTTTTTTTTATTATTCAAATGCTATAATTTAGGCGTGTAGAGTATATACAGTGGCAAGAAAAAGTATGCAAACCTTTTGAAATACTATGGTTTTCTGCATTAATTTGTCATTAAATGTGTGTAAGAGTATTAACAAATATGATGTGCCTGAAATAATAACACAAAACAAATTCTGGACCTTCACGTCTTTATTGAGAACAACCATAAACACCTTTGAATTAATGATCTTCATGGAGTCAGTTATTAGAATACCTGGAGTCTTTAGTTTGGAAGTGTGGACTGGAGCTATTTTGACTGACAAAAAAAACTTAAACCTTTTTGAGTTTGCTCCACACAAGAAGAAGATGCTTATGTGAGCCATGCCTCTTTCAGAGGATCTACGATCAAGATTTGTTGCTTGGGTTACAAAGTGATGTCAAAGACTTTAGAAAGTCTCCAGTTAGGCAAACAATCTACAAATGGAGACACTTTGGGACTGTGGCTACTCTACCAAGAAGTAGGCGGCCAGTCAAAATGACCCTAGGAGCACAACAAACACTCATCAGTGCACTGCATATCATCATGATTTGGGCTCGCTGTGCTGCATCAGGGTCTGGCCAGCTTGCAGTGATTGAGAAGATGATGAATTCCCAAGTGTATCAAAAAATTCTTCAGGATAATGTGAGAATGTCTGCATGATGTAGTTCAAATCAGACTTGCAATATGTTGATAGCTAAAATGAAAATTTCTTGTCTTGTGGTTATCTCAGTTCCAGTCCTATGTGACTAAGGTATGTGACCAAAATACAGTCAGTAGTTCTGTTTTATGAGCTAATAAATGACTTTAGCAGTAGAAGAGTGAGTCTAAGGGATTGAAACAATAGATGGAAAAATAAATCCAGATTTGGCAAAATCACCAGATCCGGATCAGTTTGAATGGAAAATTCACGCATTTTAAAAATCATGCATTGTGACTGTAAATGCATTAAACTCACTTAATAAGACTTAATATTATGACTTAAGAAGAACTTGTTGCACTTCACAGCCAAGATATGAGACTTCCCTTTCTCCCATCTGTGTGTTAAAATGTAGAAAGAGGCTTAATAATGTTTCCTCCCTCCCTCTCTTGTTCCTGTCTGCTTATCCAGTCTGGTCTGAAGTCAGGGAGCCTGCTGGTTCGTCTGGGCAAACTGCTTCTCCACAGCGCCATGGTTTTTCTTCTCACCTTCACCATCAATTACCTGGCCAAGGTGCTTCTTCCCTTGCTCCCGTCGTTCTTTTCTCATTCTCTTTTTCCTTTGTTCCTTCTTGCCCTTCTCTTATGCTCTTGTGTGTTTTTTTTTTCACTCTGTTCTTCTTTCTTCCAGACCTATACTCACATCCCTTTTCTGCCCCTCCCCTCCTCTCCACTCTACTCCCCCCTTTTCTGTTTTACTGTTGCTTCAATCTGCAGTTCTACTCTCCTGCATCTAAAACGAGCTCACATTATGATCTCAGCTCAATTTATTTACTTATGTATCTCAACATGCTGCTCTTTAGCCCTGAAAAGATGACCATGTTTCTGTGTGTGTGTCTGTGTGTCTGTGTGTGTGTGTGTGTGTGTGTGTGTGTGTGTGTGTGTGTGTGTGTGTTTTCAGAAAGCACTTCAGCTCAGATCAGACGAACACATCTTTAAATTCATCAAGTCCAAGTTGGGCTTGGGCCTGACAAGGTATGAGCACATCACACACACATACTCACACACACACACACACACACACACACACACACACACACTCCTCACACACAGATTTGGTGCTTCTGTTTTGGAACACAGTCTTATAAAGCTATGCCTTGACACAGGGACATGGTCCCACACAGTAGTGCATACGCACAAAGTCTACAGTTTGCACACCTCTTGACTTGATCCAGCATTACTGTATAACACACTAAGCACCAGTGTTGTAGCACCTGGAGTGTTAGAGTGTGTGAATAATAGATGGTGAGGTAATGCCAGCAGGCCTCCCATCGATCAGATATTGTGTGCGTGTGTGTGTTGAGCGGCTCACCCACTGATCCGGTGTGGCAGATAACACAGCTCACAACCCAATGCCACACAACTGGCCCTTCAATTATTCACGAGGCTGTGGAAAATGCACCACTTACTCTACACACTCTACAATCTGCCTCTTCCTCTGTTTCTTGCTGACACTTATTTCTGCTCTCCTGCTTCTTTTTATAGCCACTGAGTTTAGCACTGCATTTGGTGATATCTCAATTCACACTTCAGTTGTGTATCCACACGGCTGTTTATAAGAAACAATATTGACAAGATAAGATTTGCAGAAATGAGCAGAAACCTGTAATTAATGATCTGCAAAATGGTCATATGTAATAATTTAATACTCGAAAAAATCTAAATCAGCTTTCCTATTCCATTAGATGGGCTTCTCTTCTTAAAGGTATCATGAAAAAATGTGGACTTAATCATGTTAAAATATTTTAAATTGGAAAATATGGGTGACCTCAACTATAGTTCACTAGAAATTTCATTTGTGTTATTAGTGAACAGGAAATCACATAATTACATATAAACAGACAGTTGCTGCTAGGATTAATGCACACTGTACAATATTTAAGTGGATTTTGTCACTAGATTATTTGTAAGGTGCAATAGCTGGGGAGAATTCCCAATAATGACAAAGTGATGTAGAGAATTAACATAAGGATACCTTGGATTAAGTTTATGTTCAATGCTACAACAACTTTATCCACCTGCAGCAGTAGGAATCTAATTTACCTTGCAGCCTAATTGTATTCACTTTTGGGTAACAGTGTAAGTTGTGTAAAAGTTGGATGTGAAAAACAAACTGTTGAACACAGCACTACAGTAGTAACATTTCAGAAACATAAATCAAACGAGATCACCAATATCAATGCAGTTGATATTGGTTGCAATACTGCTCCTTACATTGGTGCCCATGTTGGTTTTATTGATGTTGCCTTTATTACAAAGTAAAGGTTTACTGTTGATTAAGCTAATTTAACATGGTATTTACAAGAACAATGCTCTTACACTATTTAAAGAACCATATTAGCCAGATGAGAATTGACGCAATCTGTAGTTGTCCAAAATGTAATTTTGGTCTATTTAGTACACACATCAGCATCAGGTTTTCCTTATTCACATTGATAGTTTAACAACAAACCTGTCTACAGACTGTACTGATGGTAAAGGCTCTTTAGTCAAATCTATGATTTGGCTAAGTAAATAGGAGTGACTTGATATTTTAAGCTAAAAACAGCATATTAACCCTGATTAGTCAAGTCACAAACTGTATGTAGAACACAGATAACATGTACAACTCCTAGAATCAAGAACCAAAGCAGATCCTTGACACTGTGATTGATATCGATCACTGCAGCAGTGACTGTTTAGGAGGAAACACTGAAAGAAAAGCAGACTCTGTGTCAGCTTCATTTTTTTATGTCCACCTTTCTCTTTCTTTTATACTATTCCTCCCCCCTCTCTCTCTTCCTGCAGGGATTTTGATGCTAGTCTCTATCTGTGTGAGGAGGCCTTTGGCTTACTGCCCCTTGACACGCTGGACCGATTGGCCAGCACCCTGCTGTTACACCCCTACAGCCTCACACTGCTGCTGCTCAGTGGCATGTTGGCAGTGGCTGCACTGCAGAACTTAAGGTAAGTAATGACTGGACCAGAAATGTGGGAGGAAACATGGGAGGGGGAGAAGGTGTCCTTATGAAAAGCACTTGGTAGTTCTGTGTTAGAGGAGGTATAGAGTGATCTACCTGTAATACTGAAATGAATCAAACATGTCCATTGTGTTGATGTTAATAATCAAAGAGCAGCTCATGTATGTCTTTGACAATCAACTAAAATAGCAACTAACCAGGGAGATGATTTTATTAGATATTTGCACACCATTTGCAGTTCTATGGTGCTTTTTTAAAAGATTTTGTTTTAGTTGACTCATGCATAAATGTTTGGAGCATGCAAAATGCATACACTGCTTCCAAAAATCCATAGACCTAATTGGAAAAAGGGATTGTTTTTATAGTTAAATAACTATATATTCTTAATGTCTTTCATCTAGAAATGACTTTATTTTCCCAATTGTGCAACCAAGCTCATCTAGTATTTAAACACCAGTGTTGGCAGAGACGAACCAGTTAGTGTCCATTCTTATTGAAAGTTGGTCCAAAGAGGTACTGAAGTGTAAATTAATGAAGTTTCAGCCTTTGCAGAGTAAAAAAGACTTTCAGCTTAGAAGAGGACACCAGGATGACTATCAGGAGACAGAAACCTAGTCACAGCAGCAGTCACTATCCCTTTGTGCCTCACTGCCGATTTAGTAATGGTATTGTTGCTTCATGCTCTGGAAAACACAATATTCTACCAGCAGCCTCTCAAAGCTTCATTTGCCTGTGGTGCAAGGTAAGGGGCCACATTGAACTAATCACATTAGCATATCAACTGGCGCTCTGCCGTTGGAGGGCCGAATACTAACCTCATAGAACAAAGGTCTATTTGCCAATTCGGGAATTGATTTAATCCAGTTTACCCCAACTCACGTAGAAGGAAGAGCCAGATTGTATTTATATTCAAATGGATGCCAGTGTCCGTCTGATTCGGTGCAGGAGGCCAAACCGTGGGAGTGACATCATTGCCCTCGGGTCTTTCTCTGTTTGTCTGCGTGCTTACTCCTGCAGACAGAAACGCTCGTGGGTGTGCGTCACTGTGTGTCTTCTTGTGAGCAAGCAGCTAATGAAATCTGAATAATCCGAATAATATAAATTCCACCCACCCAGCCTACTTTCTCAGGCTTTACTGTTCCATGTATCACTATTGTCTTTTTGTCTCGCTGTTTTTTTTTTGTTTTTCAGCAGGCCTAAAGGAAGTCCACCTGAAGAAAGGAAAGGCGCTGCAGAGGGGCAACTAAATGCTTTTCGCCCAGATGTGGCCTATAATCTGTTGCATACACTGTTCTATGGCCTCCTGGCTTTCAGCACTATGAGGTGAGCTCATGCCCATGTTAAGTACACGATTATATACTGTACCTGCAGATAGCTGGATTACCACATTCCTGTGTAGTCACACTAGTTTAATTTCCAGACACTAACTCTTCAAATGTACTTTTTCCTCTTGATGGCCGAGCACTATCCTACAATCCTACAATGCCTTAGTTGGTGACACCACTCACTGCAGGTACAGAATGAGTGAATTTGGACAACTGACACCTTGGAATTTCAAAGTGTCAGTAGTTTTCGCAGTAATTTGTACTCTCAGGATACTGAGCTCTTTCTTTCTTTCTCTGCTCAAGAGAAACAAAACCTCTGTTGACTGTCCATGGTTATTGTTGCACATGTACAGTAAACAGTGATAACAGAGGCAGATTTACTGGTAAATTCATGTCTATATTCCAAGGAAATACCACAGTCCCTGAGGGTTAGGCAGCGTTAGGTAGGGCTGCCTAACGCTGACTGAAGTCGCAGACTAAAGTAGATGTCTCATTTCTATCCAGAGACCACTGATATTGTAGGCTTATTGGCCAGAGTATATAAGCTACTTAAAAAGCTAAGATTAATGAACTTAGTTGGTTGAAAATACTATTTTGTCTCTGGCTGAGTTGCTTTAAATTAGTTCGTTATTTACAATGAGGTAATCTAAAGAGAGACCGCAACAACAGCAGTTGCAACAATTATTGTGCTATGAATCAGTCTAGGGCCTGACTGCTGTGGCTGAAGGACATTATTGTCCTTCAGGAAGCTATGTAGCCGTGAGCTGACTAGTGATTTTAGATAAACAGGACATACACTCCCATCTAAAAGTATTGGAACAGTGAGGTCATTCACTTTATTTTACTGAGAATCTTTGGCTTTGACATTAAAGATGAATATGAGTCAAAAGATCAACATTTAAGATTTGTTTCCCAGGTGTTTGTCTCTGGAACTAATACACAACTTAGCACATAGCACCTTTTGTTTGAACCCACTAATTTTTCATGTGAGCAAAAATATGTGAACATGTGACTGACAGGTGTGTCTTATCACATTGATTATTCAAACAATAAATAGAGTGTCTGCGCTCAGTTTCAGATTTGGGTTGTGAAAACGAGAGAGCTATCAATGAATAAAAAACAAGCAAAAATCAATTAGCCATAGCCAGTTCAACCAATTAGAATGTCCTGAAGAAGGAAACCACTGAAAGCAAAAAGGTAGACTAAAGAAGACAACAGCAGCTGTAAAGAAAAACCATAAAACAAGTGTTAGTGTCATTAGCAACAACCTTCAGAGGGCAGAAGTGAAGGTATCACAATCTACTGTTTACGGAAGACTTCATGAACAAAAGTACAGAGGCTGCACTAGAAGACACCTGGAAATAAAAGCTTAAAGGTAAATCTTTAAATTTCAAACTCAAATGTTTTCAGTCTGCCGCAAAAATTAAGGAACTGGCCTCACTGTTCCAATACGTTTATAGGGGAGTGTAGGACAATAGCTGTCTGGGACACTAGCATTGCCACCAGTATGCAATGGAGGCACGTGAGCAGAGCAGCACTAGGGAAAAGGTTTAGCCAGAGGTCAGTTGTGGTCACAAAACATCCAGTGATTTTTAACAATACAATTATTTTGGGTGTTATCTTAAGAGAGATTGATCATGATACACACGTTTGAGCTAATTTGTAAACCTGGACACAAAATGGGGTTTGAAACATGCCTTAGAGGCATATCATGTCAGAGGGAAGATTATGCCTCTGTGGAAGCTACGGAGTTAAATATTACTTTGTCTTTTGATGTGGAAATATTGAAAGACAAAGTGAAAACAACAGTTAGTTAGCCATTAAATGTAAGGCTGTTCTCTGAACAGCAGAGAACAGCCTTACATTTAATCAACTGAATCAGAGACAAAACTAAAACAAGATGCTTTGGACAAGAAGAAAACTATGTGTGGCACTCTCTGTCTAATGTAAAATGCTGCACCTTGTTTCATGCTCCTTTTCCACAGTTACCACCTTGAACCTTCCTGCTCATATTCATGTCCCATTTTATGTTGCTTCTTCACATACGAACATTGTGGCCTATTTCCCTGGTTCACTTAACTGCATCATCCATTGGCAGGTTCCCACTGTGGAACAGCACCATCACTGAGACAGTCTCCAATTACCAGGTGCCAGACTCTGGCAGTAGGGGGAGAAAGCCCTGACATCAGCACTGGCACAAGCATTGGCACCTAGGCTTAACAGAAGCACATTTCTTGTGGTCAAATTTCATGTTCTGACACTTGCTCTTAATTTCCAGAATGTTTGGGCCTCTCTGGGCTGGCTGCTTTCACTGCTGCTGTGACATACCGGCTCTTGACAAATGTGCTCTTATTGGTCATGGCAGAACTATAATCACAATATTGGCTGACTGGCAACAACCTCTGCAACACTGCCTCATTTTTCGACTCAGTGGAGTCTCGGTGTTCTCCATTTTACTACTACATTTTATAAATCATGTAAATCAGTATTGTCCAGTTATGCTCTTTATGCATTCTAGCATTTGTGTTCGAAGAGTAACTTAACACCTTCATAAAACATATTTTTCTTGATTATCAGTGTTTTAACTTCTCCACAATCTTCAGTGTTGCTCCACAATCCAATGACGTTGATTGGGTCTGGTTACTTGTGTAACAAAGCGGAAAGGAAAGGTCCTTCTAATTTCTTGCTTTCTGTTTTTGGGTTTTAAAAACCAAAGTCCTGGATTTAGATTTTTATGACGCACTGCACATCGATGAGGGCATAAGTAAGTTACAGACCTACACAGTATTAGTAATTGGTCCACGACAGTAGAGTATGCTTTCAAAAAACACAAGCACATCATGCCATACTAAATGGCATACCATGCTGCACATTGCCTTCTTATTATTAGCTCTGAAGTGGCACACAACATGACTAATGTGCCCTGTTGCGTGCAGTTTTTTTTTTCCCTCTCATTTCACATTTATAATGTGAAGCTCAACTACCCTCCCAGACAAGACTCCCAACTTTCATCTGTCATTGTCAAATGATCTTCGTTCTTCTAACGTTATTCGAGCATCGCCAGTACATTCCTCGGGCTGAGCACATTTCAAGCTGCAAACACGGGCTGCCATGCTTGGCATCCATGATTCATTATTGTGAAAGTATAATTGCTTTTAACTTTAGTCTCTTTGTGAGGAGTGTCAAGAAAATCGGCAGCAATTACGATTACAATTATTGAAATCATCACTTCTTTTTCCTGTATTAAAGCAAGCCTGCAATTATTCAGTCAAATATGAAAAAGCACTATTCTGGTATCTGGTTTATTCATAGCGTCATTGAGATGCAGGTTTTCAAAGGTTCACATAAGTAGCTGTATTTGAATAAGGTTTCATATATTATAGCCAGTGGCTGGGCTGCTCTGTGCATGCAAATGTTGCACATTGTGTCCTTGTGGTAATCTGGAGTTTTGTGGTGGACAGGATTTGCGATGGGATGTGCTGTACAATACATTTAATACATATAGTTTATACAGTGTATTCCTCTTACAGTAAGGAATTAAATTAGTGACTGAACTCACAGAACTCACACAAAAGGAGGCAAATCTGAAAGCTTTTAACACAGCGGCAGCCAGGTAGTGCAGAAACTGACACATTTAATTTCAGCACTTTCTCTAAAATGCTGATTAAGAGCAAAAGGCCAAAAGTGCAGAAAGCCATTCATTTCTGTCAGACAGCTCCTTTGCATTAAAAAAGTATTGAGATTTATTTCTGTGAGGCTGCACTCCTTCGTTCCTCCACCCTCCCTCTCTTTCCCTCTCTCTCAAGGCTGCATCTCTGTACCTGTCAACAATTTTTCAGCTCATTTCATCTCTTTCTTCCTTCTCCATGCTGTTCAGCCCTCTCTGTTTTATCGTTTCCCCATTTTTGTTTATAAATGTTAATTATATCCTTCACATCAGAATAGATCCAAAGCCTATGAATTACATCACATCGTCAACCAAGAACCGCTTGATATCACCTCTCTTTCTCCCTTTTTCTACCCAGGATGAAGTACATATGGACTGGCCACATGTGTGCGGTTGCAGCCTATGGTGTTTGTGGGAAAGAGCTGTGGACACTGCTTCTCACCACTCTCCGCTGCAACAGTAAAGTTCTGGTACGAGCTCACAACAGCTGCACTTCCAGCTCATTATTCTGGCTATTGTTGCCCATAAACATGATTCCAAATGAATACTAATGTTGCTCAGCGTTTGTTGGATGTGTAGATGAGTAACTGTTGGCTTGTTTGAGCATAATGATGTCAGATGGTTGTATCTTTAGCCTGCACTGTTGCTGGATGATCTTTTTGTAAACAGCCAAAGATCATTTGTGAGAGAAGATGCCCCACTCTGTAACACTCCTACGTTGCCTCATGTGAACTGAATGACACGATCATCTTTGTAAGTGACGATCTATCACTCCAGTGATATGTAGTCTAAAACACATTATTATTAGCTCAGGAAACGTCAAAAAAAAAAACTTACATTTTTTGTCAGTGCTCAGTATTAAGTATTGAAAATGTGACAGTGCCAGTTCTGATGAAAACCACTACCACCATCCATCTGGTGATCACAGCAGTGATGTCCTACTTTGACAGCACACTGTGTCACTGTGGTGAGAGTGGAAACATGTCTTATTTCCGCTTATTTCTTATTTTGAGAAACACTAGATTGACATGATTTGAACCACATTCTCTACCCTGGACTGGTGATGACATAGCTAGTGTGGCCACTAGGTGTCAGCGTGGTCACAACATGACAACAGCACTAATCAGATAAGCAGTGATATTTGGGAGCAGTCTGTCTGTTGTAAGTGTGTTATCTGGCTCTGGGCTCATCTTGGTTTTTAGGTATATCTGTGTCTGACTCTCACTTTCTCCGCCTCTGATATGATTGATCCATTCAATTCATTCTAGCTGTTTTCTTTCTCTCATTTTGCAGTTGAGACTTGTGCGATATGCGGTTCCGCTGGTGATGATCGGTTGCCTGTATTACAAGGTATGCCATTTTCTTGGTGGTTTATGTTCATCACTGTATTGTCGGTCTCATTATCGGGCCGAGCCAATTTGTATGAAGCATGCGAGAAAAGGAAAATGGCTAAAATGGAAGTTCTGAAAGAAAATAACAAGCAATTGAGTATTCATAACAGGATACTACAATGGTTTCTTCCCTTGTATTTATTTTGCTGTGTATGTATACTATTCTATGCAGTACAGTAATGAGATGTTACTAAAAACAAATCACTATAGGTTTAATATTCTGCTTTATAGCCTTAATGATCACTAACACAGGGTTTCCATCACTCGTCTATTTCCCTTTAGTTCTGGCCTAAACTGATGGAGGAGCTGTCAGAGCTGAGGGAGTTTTACGATCCAGACACTGTGGAGCTCATGACCTGGATTAGGTACACACATACACCCACACTAACAAATGGAGAGCACACATCCAATTGAAGCAAATCTGATTAGCTTGTGTCTGCAGATCAAGTTTCACTTTGCCTGATGCCCTTGATTAGTTTGTGTGAGTGAGTGCGTGTGTGTGCGTGCGCTTGTAATTGCACACACTGTACTGTACGTGTACATGAGTATCTGCATGTTGCCGGGGGAGCACGGCCGATGAGCGATGAGAGCCGATGGGCGCGCATGAATAAGACATGGGGGTGCTGGAAAGGACCCAGCTGTTGGCAGAGCTCTAAGCCACCTCGGGGTGGCTGTGTGGCCAGGCTTTCAATCAAGAGCATCAGCCTGATGGGATCAGAGATGGAGCTGTGATTTGGAATGGCTCCGCACTGTGGCTGCTGTGTGTGCTTGGCTGTGTGTTTGCACATCTGCGTGTGTGTCTGTCATTTTGTTGCCATCAGGTTGGATGTGGACTTCCCGTTGGCTTAGCAGTTCATACTGCATACCATGTAACCATGCTGGCCAAGGACACATCACATCGCATTGCTTATAGTCTGTCCTCCCATGTTCCTGTGACTTTCCCCACTTATGTTCCTTTGCAGCACGCACAAGGTTAACCTCAACTGCTTAATCACCAATTATCACCAGTGAGCAGCAAGTAAGATTGGAAGTGCAAGACAGGAAACGAAGCTGAAAAATAGCTTCATTAATAGACTTTGTTTTATCAGTAATTGCTTGATACAAAGGAATTGAAGATAAAAGGTCAACGGATTTACATGTACACTTATCAAGAACAGCATTCATATGTTAGTGAAAAAAAAAAAAGAAATTCAACATCTATGAAATACTAATAGATAGAGTTCTACTATAAAAAATAGAGTAAAATAATTGGATTGATTGAGAAAAAGACTCTCATTGTTCTGTAGTGTTAAGGTCTATTTTAGAGCTATTTGAGAATTCAGTGACCGCATGTTAAATGTTTTTATGAATTATACACATGTTTGCAGTTTGCTGTACGTGCTGATCTTAATGTGTAGAATGTGCTTGGTGCTGTGTGCGTGTGTAGACTGGTTTTAATTTGGAAACCTATTGGGGATGTTTGTTACCCACCGACTGCAATGATGTGCCATTTGAAACAGTCAGGGTGAGCTAAAATAAAAAAAATATATAAATGGTTTGGTGGCTGGTTGCTGTCATTTCCCTAGTGGTAATTGGCCAAAAATCTTAATGAACTGATCATCTTCCCCATAGATGAGTGGACCAAGTTGGATTTTTAAGTAATGGCCAATCTTGGTCTAACCCTATTAGACAGGTAGTGGAGTGGCGGAGAAAGGGACAGAGGGAGAGAGGGATGGATAGTGAGGCAGAGAGAAGGAGAGTTTAGGATTTTCAATGCATTTGTGTGTGTGACATGGGTTCCCTTCCCTCTGGAGCTAATCCCATTAGGCTCTGAGGATTAGGGGCTGCCTAGAGTTACCTTGGTTGTGGCTGAGAGCAGAGCGAAGCGCTAAGCTTCTTGATGCTGTGCTAATTACATTCCAGATGAAAGGTGGAGGGGGGAGAGGGGGGTTCATGTTATGCTGTAGTCTCTAGATGACTGAAGCAGAGGCCGTTTTGTTTTATATGGCAGGATCACGAGAAATCCTTGAACTGAGGTGCAGAGCACAGTCATTCAGTAGATACATTCATATGCAATAGAGTGTATTTCAGTTCGAGCTAGTGTATTGTAGTTATGTAAAGCTGTCAGGGACTTGAAATCAGGATTTGTACGTGTTTATTTGTGCTTCTTTTATTACAAGTTCATAGGAAAAGCCCAAACATGAGCTAATGAGAGGTGTTCTAGGGTCTCATGAGATTAGAAGAACCAGTGTGAAGAAAGGTTGATGAAGGGGTTATGGTCATTTTCAGGGCGATCATTCATGAGCGTGGGCGTCACAGGCCTGTAGATACAGTAAGTTATAGGTTAATGTGATAACAACTGGTAGAGGTTCATCTGTACTGCACAGCCATAATTCACAAGTTTCCACTTACATAGTGATGGCTCCACAGCTCAGCTGTAGGCTGATACTCTGTTCTAAATGGACAGTCAATAAATCAATAGCAATGCCGGGTCGTTCCACTGCCTCCAACCCTGAGTTATAGTTGTGAGTGTGCAGTTTTTAAAGTCACTAATATTGCTTTGTCTAACCCATTCAGGCTGTCTCTCTCCATCAGTGTGCAGTGGCTTCAGAAAGGATTCAGTCCACCTCAGTTTTTGCACACTTGATGGTTGAAGATTTAATTTAAAATGTATATAATTATGAGTCCTAAAACAAACCCATTAGGACAAATAGAAAACATGTTTAACATTTTTGCAAAAATAACGAATTGAAATAACAATAATAATAATAATAATAATGTTTTGACACAAAGTGAAGGGGTCTGAATAGTTGAACAGGGAAAAGGTGAAGACGTACAAAAGCGTGACTGTGTGCCTCAAGGAACGCTCGTTAAAACGTAAAGAAGTGATTATTAGCAGTAGCTTCACTTCACTTCACTTCATGAAGGGATCAGGGCACTGCAAGTGTTACATGTGCAGCATGCTGGAGAGGAGCAGCTGAAGTTCGGGCTGACTGTCAGTCTGTATTCAGTGCAGCACACTGCAGGCTGTAGCTGGAACGGGGAACAATGCTCACATTTCACTTTACACAGTAGAAATGCGATTCAGGGTTGGGTCAAAGCCTAAAATATAGCAGCCACACACTCAATCAATTTCCCCCTCTTCCACTTCTCCACTTGTTTTCTCCCACCAAACGGAACTCATCATGCATATTTCACCAAATCCATAGGTAATTTCATAATACAAATCTTGTCAGAGAACATATGTACTGTATATTTTTATATACACACATATATATATATATTTTGTTTCTTCTGAAGGACACCATGTTTTTTTCTGTCCCACTCTTCCACCCTCTACCTCCACTCCTCTGGGCTGAGATATATAGTCTGTGGTCGAGAATTATGAAGGCTGCAGTGCAAAATTATTAATGAGAGCTTTGACAGCAGTTTTGCTGCAAATTCAGGAGGCTCATCTAGCTACTCAGCATGGAGACCCATTCAAAGAACGAAGCTGCTTGAATGAAAGCGTCAGCATATTTGAGATAAACACTGACTTCATTTATACCACAAGTCCCCACTCTTAAACAAGAACATAGTGTGTTGTCTTCTGGAAGATCTTTAAGCCCATTCCAACAGTGACCACCTCCCCATTGTAGTTTTTGCACCCCAAATGCCCCTAACTCCCAACCAGTCCCATTGAAATAGTTTAGAACTAAAAACGTTAATTATAACAATTATAAATATGTTTGTTGTTGGCTTTAGTATTCGAGTTAGAATTAGGTTTAGGTTATGGTTAGGGTTGGGGTAAAGGTCTAGGCAATGTGCCAACGTGAATGTTAGCACTACATTGTAGAACATATGTGTGAAAGTGAAAAACTGAGAGTGCAACTGAGTATCAGCCCTCCAGATAACAAGCAGACTGAATATCACTTAAATCATATAATTACACCAGCTACTGCATGTAATATTAATCATCCTTATACTGTACTGCACATTAGTTAATTGCACCACTGCCCACATGGATTTACTGTATCCATATACTGAACACAGCCTTGCTAATAATTCAAGTAAATGACAAAATATGGTAACAGAATATAATACTTTAGTGGAGCTGTGTTCTTACTGGACATGCAGCTTGGACATTCTCACAATCACCAAGTGTTTTATAAGCAAGTTCAGCTGATAATAGTGTACTATTTCCAATTACCAATAACAGCATATTTCAGGAATATTAATATTTGGGTTTTGGGTATATCATTAGATTTTGGCAGATTTTAATGGTTAGTTCATCCAAATAACTAAACTTTAAGTATGATTTAATTTCTGGATTCATTTGTCCAAGTTTTAAAATAACTGATTTCTGCCTACACCTTTGGTACAAATTCAGTA
This sequence comes from Anabas testudineus, assembly GCF_900324465.2. Classification (NCBI taxonomy): domain Eukaryota; kingdom Metazoa; phylum Chordata; class Actinopteri; order Anabantiformes; family Anabantidae; genus Anabas; species Anabas testudineus. The sequence goes on along the minus strand of NC_046612.1, from coordinate 24,423,639 downwards.
TCAAAGATTTAATTGATGGTGTTCACAGCATTAAAAAGATGATTAAAAAATTCAGCCGCAACAGTGCCCAGTACAGAGGGCATGACTAGAAACTCCTTAGAATTTGTACAACGTTGCTGTTGCTAAAGCTGTTGCTTTATAAACATATTGAAGATCAGCTGTTACAGCTAGTGCGCTGCAGCGAGCATTCTCAATTAAACTACAGTAACCCATGAAGCTTGTGGAAATCATATGCATTAGATTGAGAAGTGCCAAACACTATAAACTATTGGAACAGTCGCTGACCTCTTATCATTTCATATCATATCTTTTGATTTATAAAGTGGCATGTTACAAATGAAAAGTGTCATAGTTTTCTCCATTAATTTCTCTAAATTTCTTAATTTCTCAATCTAACACCAACAAAATTCAGATCTTTCATGTCTTTATTCAGAACAACCATAAAAACCTCATAGTGCTAGTTGAAAAAGTATGTGAACTGGTTAGCCCCCTTGGCAGCAATAACCTCAACCAGGTACTTCCTGTAGTGGTGGATGACACCTGCGCATTATTCATCAGGATTTTTAGCCCATTCTTCCAGGCAGATCTGCTTTTGCTTTGTCATATTCTTTGGACATGTCATGTTTTTAGCTCTCTTCAAGTCATTCCATAGCATCTCCATTGGTTTGACGTCTGGATTTTGTTTTTCTGAAGCCAGGTCATTGTGCAGTTGCATCACCCAACTTCTACAGAGTTTCAGCTGACATAGAGACATTGTCACATTATGCTGAATATTTTTTTTATACACTCGGGAATTCACTTATTGTAGATTGTTTACCTAACTGTAGACTGGTGAATTTGTAAAGTCTTTAATGTCACTTTGTAACCCTTTCCAGCTTTTTGTAACTCAGCAATTCTTGATCATAGATCCTTTGAAAACTCCTTTTGGCGAGGCATGGCGTATTATTCTTGTGCAGTAAAAACTCAAAAAGTTAGTGTTTTTTGTCAGTCGAAGTAAGTTCAGTCCACACCATTAGCTTTTTTTGTTTAAAGGGTTCATACTATTTCCACTCGCAGTGTGAGGTTTTTATGATTGTTCTCAACAAAGACACAAAAGATGAGTAGTGTTTTTTTGTTATTACTGTAGGCACATTGTATTTGTTAACACTCTTGACTTAGATGAAAATCAAATCACATTTTATGATAAATTAATGCAGAAAACCACGTTTGTCTTGCCTCTGGATAATAGCACACTTATACTTCTACTGTCTTCTCTCACTCAGAGAGGACAGTCATGAACAAGACAAATGACCGATGCTGTTTTTTGAGTGTGTAAGTGTGTGTGGGAATAGTCTCAATTGTTCACTGAGTTTTCAGGATCATTCTAGTCCATTGTAAATGGGGCTCAGCACTCTCACTCTGACTCTGACTTGTTTTGGAGATGTATCTAATTAAAACAAAAAATGCTTGATCCATTCTTAGGAAACATGCCAGTATTCATTTGTATATCAACGCTTCAACAAAAATCAATTTTTCAGCTCCCTCTGTGAAACTGTATCCTCACCATTTTTTTTCTATCATCCTCTGCTCGCTTCTTCTCTGACTCGCTCTCTCACTCCCTTAATTGTCTTCCTGTCATCCTGCTCCTTGTCGTGTTCTAAATTGTCTAAATTAGCAGCATTTGGCCTCATCCTTAAAAGAGGAAAGTGCAGCTTCTTTTCAGTGTGTGTGTGTGTGTGTGTGTGTGCGTGTGTGTGCGTGTGTGTGCGTGTGTGTGCGTGTGTGTGCGTGTGTGTGCGTGTGTGTGTGTGTGTGCGTGTGTGTGTGTGTCTGTATTCTAACTCCTCTAGAATCAGTTCAGAGAGGGAGTCAGAAAGGGAGTTGTCCCCGAGTGAACTGCATACCCCTCAATCACAAGTGCACAAGTGAGAAATTCATGGCCTCGAGCAGTTATACAAAGACTCCCAGTCACTTTCTCCCTTACTATTAGTAATCATCATTATTTGCCCTGAATACCTTTTAACTGTGTTAGTGGTTGGACCAATATACTTTTGTTTTTTGTTTGAAAGTAGAATAATCATAAGAAATGAAATGTTAATTATTTGTGTGCCTCAAAACAAACTACTGACAAATTTGTGCAAAGATAAAGTACTTTTAGTTCTTTTCTGACTGCATATGATAAGTTAATCTGTTCTGAATGCAAGTATTGGCATGACTTTTAAAAGAGCTTTTGCAGTTATCACAAATCACCATAGCAACATCATGTGGTACTGAAAGTAAGCAATTAGTAAAGAGGTATGAACAGGGGGGTTGTTCACTTTTCCTTTATATACTGTAAACTGGCATTTGCATGTATGTTGTTTTAATTGCTTTTAAACTCTTGTGCAGTGCATATTTACTTGTTTGGTTTATCCTGTGAATACATTTTGTCACATGTTCATGATATTAATGACAGTGTATGTCTTTCTTGTCTATGATGGTTCCATGACATGGCTTATCAGTAGTAAGTGTACCATAATTAAATCTATGTGAACTGATTTAGCCACAGGCTGTAGACATAACATCCAGTGCAATATAACTAATAATACTATAAAAGCTGCAACCTTTTTTTAGCAAACCATTGACATTTAAATACATTGTGCAACCCTAACATTCAGTTAGAGTTGTTTTCAGGAAACCTGACTAAGGTAAGTTCTGTGTTCATACAGTTTGCACAATGTCAATAGAGAAATTACTATTAAGCAGTAAAAGGGTGCCACATGTTTACTAGCTAGTTCCTATGCATCCATCCATCCATCTTCCCCCGCTTATCCGGGGCTGGGTCACAGGTACAGCAGTCTAAGCAGTAATTCCCAGACTTCACTCTCCCCAGACACCTCATCCAGCTCTTCTGACACGCTGAAGGTACTGGCCTGATGAAGCCAACAGTACAATATCATATGCAAAGAGTAAATTTGAGAGATGAAATCTCTTGGTCACCAGACTGGACTCCCTCTGTCAATAAAAATAATGAACAGAACCGGTGACAAAAGGCAACCCTGTTAGAGTCCAACATGCACCAGGAACAGGCCTGACTTATTGCAAACCAAGCTCCTTCTGCGGTCTTACAGGGACCAGACAGCCCCTAAAAGAGTCCCCGGACCCCATACTCCTGAAGCACCACCCACAAGACAAGCTCTCTCAGAGATTAAAGAGCCCTCTAGCACAGGGTTCCGCCAGTCGTTCCCAACACACCCTTACAAAACTTTTGGGTCTGCAAAGTCTGTCCAGCTTTCTCTCGCCTCTGGATCCAGCTTACCACCAGGTGGTGATCCGTTGAAAGCTTAGCCCCTCTCTTTACCCGAGTGTCAAAGACATATGGTCGGTGATCAGATGACACGATCAAGTCATTCATCGACCTCCAACATAGGATATCTTAGTGCCACATGCACTGATGGACACCCTTATGCTTATACATTGTATTTATTATGGACTGTGACTAGCACAGAAGTCCAATAACAAAACCCAACTCAAGTTCAGCTCGGAGAGGCTTTTACTCCCAATCACTACACTCCAAGTCTCACTGTCATTTCCCATGTGAGCGTTGAAATCCCCCAGCAGTCCCCCTCGTCAGAGCACCTACCAGTACCCCTTAAGACCCTAAGAAAACCCGGTAGTCTGCACTGCTATTCTTTCCGTAGGAAAGGAGATTTAAGCCAGCTGACAACATAGCTCCTAGGATCATTCGAGCACACACACCCCTCCAGGGTGGAATGGGGCTAGTTGCTTTTTGCCTGAAAATGAAGAAACACTGTTGATAAGATCAGTAATACCGTACATAAAGTACAACTGGAGAGGAGGAAACAAAATGAAAAAGTTATTAATGACATACTACTTCTTTTCTAGTGGCATGCACCCTAGCAGCCTAACGGCAGATGCCACTTTGCCAGTGTGGCACGCCAATCATATGACTCGACAATAAAATAAATCTTCTTCTGTATTTAAATTGATGATGCTTTTATGAAAGTGAGTAAACTAAATAGTAAAATAATTTAATGTCTTTGGCAGTGTAACCACAGCAAGCTACCCAGACAAACATTAACATGTATTGTTTCACACGTCAAATGAATTTATGCAATACGATTATAAATATGTGATCTGTATTTCCATTTGCATGATTTTCAATTACTGACTGAATCTGTGTCACAGTGCATAACACATACTGAAATCTAACAGCAGAATGATTACTTTATGTTCATTTATGAACATACATTTGTTATGGCACACTGCAATGACAATAAAGGTAAAAATAAAAAGAGATTTGTGTGACGGTACATGTGTACATTAAAAAAATACACATATTCACCCATAACACTTTAAATACACATGCATCCACCTGTGCAACCATTATGATTACCCAGTCACTATATTGACTCTTGTGCAGCAAGCACCATATATTACAATTAATGCCATTATAAAAAAATTTTCTAACATCACTAGAATGCATGCAGTGCCTCCTGGCATTTATATATGAGAATATAAACGTGAAATTAAAGAGAAATCAACCTGGAGGTGTTGGAAGCTACTCCCTGGGGTGAGCGATTAAATTCACACACTTGCAGGGAGAAGACAGACAGAAATGGAAATTACCCACTTCTGCTGTAGGTCAGGAAACCATCAGCCCGCATACACACACACCCAAAGAGCATTTATGTTCCACTGTGGCATATGCACATATGCACATCCACAAATGTCTTTATTTCACGCATAAAGCTATATATAAAAGGAATATTATTGGGCCATGTACGACATACCACACACACAGAGCACATGTAAAGTAGCCTTCATTAGAGTTCTTTACAAACCAAAGCAGACCTTACTGTAGGTAAACCTATGGTAGCCCAATGTTCTTAAATTTTCTTTCAAAAAGAGACTCATGATCCAAGTGTTACCAGAGAAAGATTGGACCAGAGTGTAATTAGACACAATCCCGAAAGTGGAGTTAACCCAAACAGAGGCAAAACACAAATGTGGCCGCAAAATGCTGAACTCTATATATTAGATCAATTAAAAAGCACCCAGTGTGGAAAGGGCAATATAATGTGTGTATTGTCCTTACAATTAATGTAAAGTAACATAAACTAAAGTTTTCAAACAAATTTGTTTGTTGGTTTAGTCTATAAATTAAAAATTAAAGTCCTTTTCCCAACTTGTGCATCAACAGTAAAACAGGTATCCAGCTGGGAAACGATAGTCTTATAAATATATATGAAGTTGTTTAGCATTAGCATAGCCCATGTATTTTGACAGATATTGTTAAAATGAGTCTGGCTTTGATGGCATGATGACCTCTTATGTATGCTCAGCATTTCTGGGTAACTAGGTTGTAGTGGCACGAAAAAATAAGTGGGCTTTTTTTTTTTTTTTTTTTTCAGTTTCCTGTTTTTTTGCAGAAGTTTGTCATAAAATGTGATCTGTTTTTATTTGCAAACACAATATTTCTAAGCTGATAAAACAGTCATGATCTTGTCTTAATGGAACATGCCTATCAGACCAGAAATAGTAGGTCTTTTGGGCCACTGTATATTGACAGAGTGTTATGGTGTTATAGTACAGTTACAATGTCTAATGTTGATTTGAAGTTTATTTTTCCTGGTTATTTAATGGAACTTGCATGTGATGCTTGATCTCTTATAGCTGAATGGCACTGAATCACTGACTGATCCATCTATTTACTGTTGCACCACCATTAGGTTTATATTTGTGTTTTTTAATAAAATGCCTCTACCACCATTAGATGAAATGCCATGAAATTTGGGTAAGTCTGACAGAGCTGATTGTATAGCTGTGAATCCTTATTAAACAAGTTAAGATAATACCCAACTCACTGGACAGCTGTTTGATAAGTCATCGTGTAAAATGCCAAATACAGGATAACTGGCTGCTGGCATGCAAATAACAATCTACTAGTCTATTTGTTTTTAAATTTCCAAGAGGTAAGAATCAGGTGCAATCCTACACAATATTGCGTTTGATTATACTGTTAGCATTGTGACCCAACCATGCCGTCGTATCCTATCTTTAGATCTTTTGGTGACAAAAAGAAACCTGATAGTCAGAGTCCACTTCTTTTAGCTAATGTTCGGCTTTGTGAGTTCCACAAAAGCTTCAGCAGCACTGCACTGCGTGTCGGCATGATTTTAGATTAAAAATGACCCCTAGGTTAACTTTACAGGTAAGCAATGTGTGTGTCATAATAGAGGCCAGTTAAGGTCAAGTTTATTTAATAAGCAACACACACTGATTCCCTTGCTTACACATACACACAGAGTTGCTGTACAACATAACAAAACCAAACTAGGGATGTCCTTGTGCCTGACTTAACTTGTCTGTGGAAAGTATTTGGTCCTGATGTAGATAGCTGTTGTCCTTGAGGAGACATTTCTACAAGAAACTTTTAAATGCCACCAATGTGTCCTGATTCGTGTGGCAAATGCAGAAAGCAAAAGCACGTGGATGGAATAACAGAGATAAAAAATTAACAAATGCAAAATTTAATCAAGCTCTTTTTGATGATTAAATGCACCTGTGAATACCTTGCAAACCTTTGATCTCCTTCAAACCACAGAGCATGTCGCTGCTGGAGATTTTTTGTCCTTTGTTGATTCACAAAGCTGTAAAACATAAAGTAGTTTATCAAAAATGTAGTCATGGCATATGCGTATCTTAATGAGTGATGCGCCCTTCTCTCTGTGTTTGTCCACAGCACAAAGACACCTAAGAGGGCTGTCTTTGCAGGGAGCATGCAACTGCTCGCTGGCATCAAACTGTGCACAGGCAGAGTTCTCACCAACCACCCCCATTATGAAGATAAAGACCTGCGGGAGAGGACCAAACAGGTAGTGTAGACTGTGCTGGAATACTGTCAAACATACACAGGGGTGTTGCAACCATCAGAGGGCTACAACACATCACAATTCAATACAATACATGGGCACATTTAACGTTAAATTAAATTGCAATAACACTGCCAACGACACAGTTGAGTCCTGCTGATTTGAATGGCAGTTAGCAGCTCGTACTGTGTTAGCTTAAGAGTTAATGGTCATAACTTTATTATTTGAGTTTGTGAGTACTGACAGAACTCTAAAGCAGAGGGAATTGTGGGTGTGCTCTGACAGAATGTCAGACAAACTTTAGAGGAGCTGCGATTGCAGTCCAAAGTCATCCAAACACAATGCAAATTCACCTGGGACGGCAAGAACTGTCTGTGTGTGCGAGCTGAAACATTTTCTTGCTGAATGAAAGAATTCAAGCATAATGACCCCTGACCTGTATGATTGTTGTCGTCTTTTTCATAAACACAGTTGAGCTTGTGAGATGGGTTGTATAGGCAGAATGTACGTATACCTGATTTTTCTTATCTAATATACTGTAGAATTTTGTGTAGGCTTTTATAGCAAGAATACACAAAAAGCCTGGAAAACCATTGACCCTAACCCTTACATCTGTGGTGACCTGACACCTACTACTTCATATCCTGACTACAATAGATCAGGTCTAGATGAAAAATCACTACATAGACCAATCTAAGCAATATTTATTATTATTCTTTTGAAAATAAAAAAATATATATTAATTACTTTAAAATATTTAAAGATGTTGTGATCCCACCATGTAAGTGGTCTGCAAGGTGGCCTTCAGGGTCCATGTAGTCGCCTAGTCTGCAGTGAGTAATATATCAAGCAATGAGGTTACTTTCAATAGCTATATAGAGACATTTAAATTTGTTAGCCTAATTGGTATATCTTCTATCTTCCATGGAATATTGCATATATTATTGTTACATTTCCCACATTGTGCTATAGTTTTATTGCCGATTTTACCCAGCAGTTCATCATGCCGGTTCAAGCTAACCTAAGCGTAGTATTGGGAAAATACTGTCTTACTCTGATCACGGGATAGTGTTGGCAGCACACACAATGTTAAAACCCCATTGAACAGTCCACTCTGTGTAGAGTAAGAAAGAAAGAAATTGGTAAGAATTGCGTCTTCTCTTTGGAATAGGGAAGAGAGTCGCTTCTTGTGCTTCACGAATTTCATGTAGTGATCATGGTTGTGAGTTGTATGCCGAACGTGTGCCATCAAGGATGCCTAATTTCTTCACTTTATCAAGGATTTCAAATTCCTCCTCGTGTTCCATGTCAGCTATTTCTGGAAACTGACACTTTGTATATTCAGTGATAATTGGTATTTTATAAAAAGGGTTGTGACTTTTTAATTAGCCTTTGAAATCAATGCATTATTATATTGTTGATGTAAGTGCTAGCCTTTCTTGATCCAGCCTCAGTGTCATGTCATGTATTTTACCTTTGGAACATTTAAAACGAAATTTACAAGATTCTCTTTTTAAAATATTTTTCTAAATACACAAAAAAGTCATCTGGAGACTTTGTGTTCAACCAACTCAGGGAGTTAATGTTATATAATAACCTAACTATATACAGTAGTAGTAAATAGACAAGAAGAAGAAGAATCCACAAAGATGTAGTCCATTAAAAAGCAGTCTATGTTTGACTATATAACCACAGTGGAACAGCAGGAGATAGTTTTCGGTGATACATATTGTCCTCGAGCATTCGATGAACTGACTGTCTACGTTTTCTAATCTTCCTTTCTAATTCTCTTCCAGTGTCTCTCTTTCTTTCTGGTTTCACCTCTGCATGTACAGAGTCTGTACCGGCCTCAACCTGAAACTGAGGTGCCCACAGCACATTTTTATCTACATTCTTGTCTTTCCATTGACTTTTTTGGCAGCTACACTGCCAATAAATATTTTGTTGTAAAATGTAACTGAACAGCAGCATTTGTTAAATTGTTCTTCTTCTTTTTAAAGTTGTAGATGTGTCCAGCAAAGGTGATAGGAGAGTAGGTCATCATAAGGTTTTTATTCTTTGCTTTGGTAAATTCATCACAGAAAATCCACAGGAACTATAATGATGTCATGTGCAGTTTTTCCCTGGCTGTTATTTTATACTAGTAATATATGTACTTTTAGATACAATTTTGGATGCTGGAATCAACATCATAATGTTCTGCCCTAATCCCGACCTCGCTGCATCTTTCCTACGCAGAGGATTCGGTATTGTGCGACCGTGGCTAAAGCCAAGTCGCATCACCCATTCATCTCACTCAGCTCTGCGCTCGTGTCTTGCATAAGAGACTGCTGAATTGTCTGTAGATGGGGGCCAGTGACCTGCAGAAGATGCACTGAGCATCCATTAAGTTGAATGGTAACGTAGGAAAAATGGATCCTAAAAACGCTGCATTCCAGTAAAGGAGAGGTGAACGGTGCCACTTGTATTACTAAGAAGCACTTAAGTACAAGTTTTTAAATTGAACTGAGTAAATGCACTTAGTTTATCATTCAAATGATTGATACATTTTCAAATGTATACTGTCTTTGTGTGAACCCTCTTCACATTACGTCTTCCTTTGGCCTTCACATTCCGATTTGTACATGTCAGGCTAAAAGAGTTAAAATATTATATTCTTAAATTTGCTGCAAGATCTAAAACTCAGATCACAGAAACTTTTTTTTTTCCCTAATAAACACAACCTCATGCTGTATAACTGGTAAAAAAAAAATGGTAGCAAATTAGCTCCACTATTATTCAGTTGCTTCTGCTTCTGCATTCTGTGTGTCTTCTTCATGAGTAGGGGGAATTTATGTGTTGGTCATCTCTTTGGTAGCTGAGCCTGTGTTTTGCCTCCCAGTGGGAAGTCAGCCATGCCGAGCTGCTGGTGAGGCCTCAGCTTGCTGTGGAGCTCATTAATGATCCACGACACTGGTGCAGACCTTCTGGGCTCTGGCTATGTGTATGTGTGTCTCTGTGTGTGGTACAGAGGAGGAAAACTGTTTAAATGCGTTTTCAAACATTTGTAAGAACTTTAATGATGTTTTCATTTCTTTTCTGAACCTAATTTGTGTCACTACACAATAATTAATTAGTGGACAAATAAAACAGTTTTTTTTTATATCCTTTTGGAATTAATTTATATACCCAGCAGGCACAGATTCTTCATTTGGAAGAACCAGTTTAAAAGCTATATTTTTGTGTGCGAGTGTGTACCACAGCACTGATGAACCCTTCTGCCACCAAGCTATGTGAACAGGATATCCTAAAGCAAAAAACATTTAAGTGTCAAAGATCAAGATGTCCTTTGTGTCATCATTATTATTATAATTATTATTATTATTATTATTATTATTATTATACATACATACTTTTTCTTGCCACTGTGTATGTATATATATACTGTATATATATATATATATATATATATTTCTGCTACATTTTGAGGGATTTCTTATGGGATATTCTAGTGCATGAGTATAAGTAAATATAGTGTAGTATGTAGAAGTCAGACAGTGACTTCAGTCGTGGCTTTGATTTGATGTAGAAACTTGCATGTTGGAGTGTTACTTCAGTGTTCTTGTCTACTCTTAGAGTTTCTGTTTGTCCCAGATAAACATCTTTGAAAAGACTCATCTATACTTAATTTAAGTTTGCATAATGTGTCCATTTAAATGTCTTGAGTGAAATTAGTCAAGTTTAATTTCATCTGCTTCAGCTAAAAAATGATTCATAAGTTCTTCTGTGGTTTAGTTTAATTCATAATTGCTTCCATTTAGATTTTATAAATGTATCTATACCACCTTTTATTGAAACTGTGATTCAGTAGAAATCCTTGTCTGGTAAATGAGTTGAATTGAGAAGTTCTGTCCTAACAGTATTGGTGTTGAATTATAATGCCACATGATCTTTAGGCAGAAATCCACATAAATCAGAATAAATCGTCTTATAATCTGTCTGTGTGTGAGCAGGTGTATCAGGTGTACGCTTGCCGGTCCCCAGAGGAAGTCCATGACATCCTGAGGGCTGCAGGGGCGGACTACGTGGTGCTGGAAAACAGCATCTGTTACGAGCGGAGGCACAGACGAGGCTGCAGACTGCGGGACCTGCTGGACCTCGCCAACGGACATGTAGGTGGCATTTATTTAACGTGATGTGTGTGTGATTCCACATGTGCTGTCACCTCTGCCAGCTCCCGTGACCGGGTGAAGGCTCTCAGCCTCCACAAAGATCAATAGTCTCACTTCTCATCTGAGCGTCACTGTCTCATACGCTCTTGCTTTCGCTCTGTTTCTCCCCCTCCTCCCCCTTCACTTCGCTCCACTCCCTCCGTCTCCCTCCATCTCTCTTTATTTTGATGTCGGATGCAGCACGCTGGCTATTTGGATTACCACAGGCGAGACAGGCTTCAGTCTGCCTGTCTGACTCAGTGTGGTGTAAGACACATGAAACACAGAGCCGGTGTGTGTCTGTGTCTTTGTTTGTGATGGCGTAAATGTCACACATCTGACAGGTAGACAACTTTATTGAAGAAATGCAGAGTTTACATCTGTCTCGTCCTTTTCTTTCTCTCTTACTTTCTTGTTTTCTTCATGTCGTTCTGTCTTGCTTGTCTTTGTCAGTCTGCCTTCTTTTTCTTTCTTTGTTGTCTTTTTTTTTCTTTTTATTTCTGTCTTTCTTTCTTTCCTTCTTCCTTTCCTTCGTTCTTTCTTCCTTCCTTCCTTACTTCGTTCCTTCTACACCAAACTGGAGGAGCCTTTACGTTACTATTACTAGTGGACATTAGCACCAGTTTTTCTGATATCAGTTCTTTAAAACAACAAAAAGCCCTCTTTAACATGCTGGTTCTGTCTGCCTTCCTGACTGAAATGGATATAAAAGCTGAAACCAAGAAAAGATTAGGTTCCACTCCTGCTTTCTCCTGCTTTGTTGCATCTCCTCGGACAACAGGTGGTCCAAAATTTTCAGATATATACAAAATAATTTGACTTATCTGCTTATGATTTGATGTGTCTAATTAAATGATTTTTAGGTTCTTATTTTCTGAAAACAAAATCAAAAGTGTTGCCTTTAATGTCCCCGAAACCTAAGTTTTAAGTCTGAAGTGGCATTTTGCTGTTTATGTACAGTTTTATCTTATCTAAAATGTTTTGATGATGTATTGATTAGCACATAGCACCTTTTAAGAATATACATATGTGTTAATTTCCTGTTCCTTGTTGCTATTGATGATGTCACCATCTTTTATTTCACTGCTAGATTATGGATGGACCAGGAGAGAATGACCCCGACCTAGCCCCCGCCTCCCATCCCCGCTTCTGCGAGGCTATCAAGACGGACACGGTGGCTTACACCGCTCTGTTCACCAGAACATTCCAGAACAAAACCTTTCATGTATACCGGGTTAAGAAGAAACACAAGAAGATCCCCAAAAGTTCGCCAGAGCCCAGCGCGACTCAATAGCAGCAGCAAGGCTGGAAGAAAAACCCTGTCAGAGGCCAGAAGGGAGGCCAGACGGAGGAGAAGAAGAAATAAAAGCACCGAATCCTTGCTGTTTCTCTGTCTCCTCTCTGCATTGTGCCAAGCTGTGATCATGCCCATTATTTTTTTAACACACGGCTCTGGTGTTAGAACGGTGCTTGGGCCAGTTCAAGCTCAGGGCTGCACTGTTTTAGTTAGTGGAGTACGGAAGCACCTATAGGAATTGTGCTTTGTGCTGTTTCGTCTCCACCCGTCCACCTGCCTTCCTCCCAGGTCGCACTGGTGCAGATAAACACAAGAACAACTATTAGACGTCAAAGCAGGATCTGGAACACAACAAGCAACTACTAAGAATTTAGTTCTTTGTCCACAGCATCATGAAGTGAACGATTGCTCATGACTGCTTCCTAGAAATTATAATTAGTTTCAACACAGAATAGTAATGTTCAATAGCATGTACTAAATCTAGTTTCCTTTTCCAAATTATTCACTATGTCTGATCAAATCTGAACAAAACTTTGTTTTAAACACATTTATACAACAAAAGTAATGATTTGATATTTAAAAGTTTAGAGTTCAAAATTGAAAAACTAGGATTGTATTGTGATTAAAAAGACTATTCTGCATATGCAGCATATTGCATATTATTTTACATATTAAACTCTTCTTTTCCAAAGAAAATGAATTTGGAAGATTTGTTAAAAGGTTTTGTTGAGGTTAACAATATTAAGGATTTGAAGTGACTTGGAATCAGATCCAAGATAGAGCTGGCAATTGAAACCCTAATTCAGAACACATGTTATTAAAAGTGTGATCTGCCTCAGCAGTTCACACTTATTTCAGTCATAAGGGGTAAAAGTGTAGACATCAGAGATAAAAGAAGGTATTCAAATTTGAACACGCACGTGCCAGTTTTTGAATGTGCTATATTTGAAGTGTTGATTAAAACACAAGTGATGAGCTCTTTCGAAATCTGCAAACATTTATTAGCTGTTTAGAAGTTGTCACCTTTTTAGTAAATTGTGTAGATTGGTGGAAATTAGCTGGGTCTTGACTGAACTAAATGAGCACTTAAGGCTTGGTCACACCAGAAAGTGGCACATTAAAATATGTGTTTGTGATAGGTAATTGTGTGACCTATTGAAGGCCTAGTTGGTGGACTACAGGAGCTATTGAGCTGACCATTAACATGCTGCCCTCTTCTGTTAGTCTTAGGCTGTTTAATGACCCATTATATCCTCCTACCAGTCCATACGTATGGTTTACTGTAGTAGGTCCCCGCTCCACCAAACAACATGTCCTGCAGATCTAAAACTTTGTTATATTTAGGTACAAACACTAACTGGTGAGAATTAGAGAAATGGTTGTGGTGTAGGTTAAAATAATAACAACATTGACCAAGGTTAAAACACCAGTGTGAAACCCAGAACAAAATGGTTTTAAACTCCTGTGTTTCCTTTGTCATCCATCCATCCTGATTTCTTCCCTGTGTGTACTTTATCACTTTCAAGTGTGTTACTGCAGTTATTGCTTTTGTTGTGGGTAATGACCACTAGATGTTGCCAAATTACCACACGTATAGATGTTAAAACAAAAACCTACAGTACTAGCCTACTGGTAGGTAGTAGCTTCCCTACCCAGCCATATGGGCATGATAATGACTGGTGACTGTCCATTTAATAGCATGATAACAGTCAGTCTAATCAGTCTCAGTATCTCTCTGAACTTGGCCGTACTGATGAGTGGCATTTTGTTCTAGGGATTGCACAGAATTTCATCCAATAAAATGTTTTGTACATAGCGACAAAGCGCCCTGAGCAAACAGGTTTGCGAACTGCCTCCTAAGCATGGTTGCTCAGGCTGCAGTAAGTTGTTTATTCAGAAGATGCATTTTTTAGTTTCGACTCCAGTCTCATAACTTGCTGTTGTGGAGCAGTTTAAGCTTTGCCAGACGTGATTAAATACTATAAAAGTCTATGGTGCAGTTAAAAAGCTACGATAGCGCCATCTTTTTCCGCTAAGACGGATTATTCAGATTGCACATTTTAGAAGTGGCAGTTGGTAGAGTGGTCGTCCATCAACTCCAGGATTGGAGGTTCAAAACCTGAATCCTCTTGGTCACATGTCGAAATGAAATCTGTGGCAAATAATCGTGCACACCATGATCTGCCGTGACGACCTCCATTGGAAAGAGGAAGAAAAACGGACACATACACTTCAGGGTAGATGCCAAACGTAGATGTAGCTTTTTAGCTATTGCATCTCCGTTTAGGAAGCTGGATTTTGATCTTCTTTCAGCCCCGACATCAAATTAGTTGTCAATTCTTGGCAAAGAACATTTATCCCAGCAGTAATAGATGCTCAGTCAATTATTAGTGAAACCAAAAAAAGGTAATGTTGGTGTTGTTTCTGATTCCCACCCACGTGGAACCAGGTTCCAGCCATGTTCAGATATATTTTCTCTGTAAAACTGAGGTCAAAGCCAGTGCCAAGTGATATTTGTGACCGTGCTGTTGTTGTTGTGATTGCTGTCATGTTTTTTTTTTTTGTTTTTTTCTCTTTCTGTCGGCTCTGCGCTTCTCATCAGCTGAAGCCCCAACCTTTTCACTTCGTGTTCTCCCGTTCACACATACACAGCCACAGACGCACATGAATAATGTAAGTGCAGAGGAAATTGCAGCGGGCTGACAACGCTGATTCTCCCGCCGCAATCCAACATAGTTTGGGAGAGGGGAAGACTTGCATATCAAACCGAGGCTTTGTGGTTACAAAATAAAAAGTGGCGGGGAGGACAGAAAAGGCTTATATTTAAACAGCAGCAGAGGGCGAGATAAGAGCGCATCAAAACATGGATCCACAATCATCTGAACCTCTTCCTCATTTTCTTCCTCGGACCCCAAAGGGAAAGGAGGAGAGGAGGTGCGCTGGTCGTTTCTAGTTGGCCAGTCGGAGTTGCCTGCTACAGTGATCCATTATGTGGGATTGATACACATATACACACATTTCTCCCCCCCCCTCATCTCGGTCAAACTAGATTTGAACACTTGTTAATGAGAACCTCTGTCTTTGATAAATCCGCACTCTTTCAGATGCATGAACATTCCTCTTGTTGTCGGGCTTCTGAAAATGTTCATGTTAATTGTGTGGCCTCATGGTAATGCATACCAATCGCATCAGTGTGCAGCAGCAACCCCACCCCCACCCCCACTCCTCCTCCTGCCTTAATATTGGATGTTTAATTTAGAAGATATCTGATTGCTTTATTTGAAAGCAAAGTGATTCCATTACGTTTGTCTAATAAGCGTGTACTAATGTAATTTTTTATTTATTTTTTCAGCATTGATCATTTTCATGCTTACTGGGATTAGTAGTTCATTCGGAGGCACGCCGTCTGAGTATGGTTCTGGTAATGAAAAGGAGATGAAGAAAGCCATTAGCTTGTGTGCACGTATAGAATTCAGCTTAACACCCCATCTAGGCTCATTGTTAAAGGACTAGTGGATGTTGCTGAAAGAAATGCAGCCACTTGGATTCAGAGACGGGATTAGAGGCCGACTTCACTCATGCAACTGTATTTTTCAAAATAAAACAACCAATTTCCCATTACAGGAATTGAATTCTGTTGTCAGAATATTTTTTTTCTGCTCGAGTGAACACGTTGTCTTGGTCAGCCATGTTTTTAATTTGAAAATAACTTTTAATTTACCCAGATTTTCATAGATGCTACCTAGAAATCTTTGTGCAACAGGTGTTTAAGTGTTTATGTGAAGTCTAAGCAGTAATATTTTGATTAGTTGTGACAAATTCTTATCGCCCTGTTTCCAGTGTTAAGCATTCAGCTGTCACACTCAGCTATGATATCAAAATGTAATGTACCCCAGAAGTTAAGTGATGGTGGCTGGGGAGTGATCAGTAGTTTGTTTAGTGTTTGGGGGAATATATATTGGTGCTGAAGCAATTTAAACAGATGCATCCCACTGAGCCAGCTCCACATCTTTTATTTATATATATATATATATATATATATATATATATATATATATATATATAGACAAATCACACTGCATATATGTGTGTAAATAAAGTGTGATGAGGGACACACATTGATACCTCAGATGTGATGAACAGCCTCTTCTATAGCTGTCATTTTCTCCATTTTGCTCAGCTTTCCTCTTTCCTCTTTCTTCTTCTTTTCATTCGAAGAACCTACTAGCTCCATGTTATCAGGTTGTATTACTACATAACATGTGTTCATGTAGTAAGTCAAACAAACTCGTTTGTATGTTTACCCTGCAACTGTTAAAATGTGTATCAGTATAGTTGAGCTGAAATCTTCTCCAGTGCCAATGTGAGATAACAGACCCATCCATGTTTAGTGGCAGTATGATCAATAAAGATATTTTTTTTTCCAACTGTGTCATTTGTTTATCATTAAGTAAAAACTATTTCCCTGTAAATCTTAAGTTTCTTTCATCACATACAGTCACAATTCAGCAGCCACTGGTGCAAATAAATGAATTTATTGAGGGAAAAATTAAAAAGATCAAAGCAAATACAAAACACGGAACTGTCTAAAACTCATCATCATCATCATCATGACGGTTTAAAAAATAAGAATAAAAAGAAACAAAGATATGTCGTAGATTTTTTTTTTTTATCCTCCGAAGCTGCACATTTTAATCCTGTGGCGCTTTTCATGACAAAAAGCTGTAATCATAATTAATCTATCTCTGTATTTACAAATGAGGTAAAAACATTAACTTCACAAACATGTCTGCACCCAGAACACAACATTTAAGAAGCTGTTTTTTTTTATGGTACGGTACAAATGAATGATGGCAAGTGAGCTGCTGCTCCTTTGCAGGAAGCGAAGTGACGCGTCGCCCTCCTGCTCTGCGTGGCTCTCCTTTGCCTCTATCTACAGAGGAATAAAGAGCAAGTGTCCCTTTTGTCTAGGAAGTCCACACTGTCTACTGAAAAAAAACAGCAAACAAGCCTATGTGTTTTACTCTGGTGTCATCTCACAGTGTACTGCACCCTCCACCTGACTGCTCTTAATTTTAAAAGCCACATTCTTGAAATTTCAGAAAATAGCATGTTCTTAGAAAGCCGTGATCTGGGAATAACTCCTCTGTCGGCTTTTTTAAGTACCCGCAGTCCTTTGGTTTTCTCCAGCTTGACAGCGAGCCATCATCTCCTATTAGGATTAGTGGCCTGACATACTTTCACACACTCCTACCTCATAAACGCTCTGCATGCTGACAGGCTTGTCTCTGCCGACGTCAAGACAAAAACATCATGAGAGCCGTGCTGCTGCTGCTGCCGCTGCTGCTGCCACCGCCACAGCACTAGGCCAGCACCTAGAGAAGCCATGTTGGCCTTTTGGGGAGGGGGGGTGTTGGGGCGCATGACTTCTATATTTATGCCATTCGCTGTGCAACATGCCATTTCTGCAGAAAACCATTTCTCCCAGCTACTCTCCTCTCTCTGCAGCTTCCTACAGAGCTGCTGAGCTCCGTGGCGAGCTGGTGGCACATTTCACCACAGGGCCAGGCACTTGTTAAGACGGATCCTCTCTCTGCCTCCCTTTCTCACATTGGCTCCGCGATTCCTCTCTCCACCCTGTGATCTTCCGCCTTGTCAAAGGTGAATAGAACAGGTCGTTTCCAGACTCTGCAATCTTCCATCTTTGCTTTCTGCTCTATTTAGATACATCGTTTCAACAGGAAGTCTTTTTTTTTTGTTTGTGTTCTGTTGTACTGTTGAGTGAGGGGAAGAAATCCATCAGTTTGATGTCACATCGAGGCCAAACAAGGAAAACACTTGCCACTTGGATAATAGCAGTGTAGTTATTTCCATTCCATTTTCCCACAATCTTAATTATAACACAATTTCAGCAAAGCGTACGTTGTAACTTTGCAAGGAAAAACAGAACGTGTGCATCATCTTGCCCAGAATCCAACACAGGTACCACAGATCAAACCTAAGCTATAATCAATAGAAATCTCCTTCGCCCACCTTCTTCCATTTGTTTTTATTGAGTAGTCACCTTGGAAAGCAGTTTGACATAGTTTGTATTCAACCGAGCAGTTGTCTGTTGAAATGGTTCCTCGCAGCCGCCACATTTGGTATGCCTCAGAAAGAGCGTATGCGGAACCGAGCAACAGAGCAACAGAGCAAGTATTTCCATCCCTCCCGCAGTCCGCACGTCCACTCCCATTTCTTTGTTACATTGCTGTTTGAGTTTCCGTAGCCCCCCTCAAACCTCCCTCCCTCCCTCGGGTGAGGAAGAACGAGCAACGGAGAAGTGCAAATGAGAATAGGAAATCAAATGAAGATGAGGGTGCAGTAGTAAGTAGAAAGCTTGATGTCTTACAACCCACAGAGCATTGAAACTTGAAACACCCGACCAATACAGAAGTACTCAACCCAGCCAAAAAACACATTACCAGGAAAAAAAAAAAAACCTGCAACCCAGTGACGGCTGAAGCACTTTTTTTTTTTTCTCATACAAACATCGACAAAGCTGTGTACAGCCAGGCAGCGAGAACACTATGTGTCCACTGTAGTGAGAATCCAAACTCCACATTATATGGGCTACTCAGTGTGATCCCACTCATCTTCACTGTCTTATCATGGAACAGCACAGTGTGGGATATACGTAAGAGTCCTTTGTTTATTTACAAAGATTTAAGCAGCAAGGTCCTAAAAATACATTTTATGTGGGACTGATTTCCACAGGTATAAAGAAAAAAAAAATGGCCAAAGCATTTTCTTTTTACATTTCAGGCCTTGGGCTGACACTCATCCAGAGCAGCTCACAATGAGTGTTAGAAAATAGAGGGAAATTTGGGGTTTTAGTGGCCGTGACTGGAACCGATTTTTCTGACAGTGAAGCTAAGCTCCATCATGATGAGTAGCCCGGGAACAGAGTGATGCTCTGAAGCCTTAACCTGACTGGCAGGTTTGATAACGTCTGCAAAGTCGTAATCCAAAGGTAGAGGCATGGCCGAGCGACAGGCTCTTATCGCGGGGGCCACTTTCATCAGTCTGTTAGGCCACCGTGTTGATGGATGGCGCCCATCATCCGGTAAACACAACACCTTCCACGTCAGTTGTCAGCAAGTGCAGGGTGTGGGGCGAGTGTCTCTGTCAGTCTCTCACTGTTTTCCCACCTCTGACGACGCTAAGCGTCTGCTAATTGATTGTTTTAGGGGGTGGTGGGGGAGTGGGGGGCCCGTTCTCGGGGCCCTGTCAGACCAGTCCGCGTGTGTCTCAGCTCAGAGGTCGCTGGCCTCGGCTCGCTCATAGAGCGCCCGCAGCTTCTCAAAGCGGGGCCCCCACTCCCCAAGTGTCTCCTCTCTCCTCCCCTCCCCTCCCCCTCCTCCATCCCCAACGCTCCCCCCATCCAGCCCCGCCGAGCTGAAGGAGCTGAGGGAGCCGGCAGGCGAGCCCCCTCCCTCGGTGGAGAAGACCTGCAGGGAGTCAAAGGGCCCTGTGTCTGGGTGCTGGTCGGCGTCACGGATAATCTCGCACAGATAGCGAGCGAGGTCCTGGCTGGAGAAGGACAGGGAGCGGCGCGCCAGCTGGGAGGGGCGCGCCTGGCCCTGGGCTCGCAGCCCGGTCGGGGGCACATCCCTGCGGAGGCTGGTGCTGGTGGCGGTGGAGGAGGTGGAGGCAGCTGACGGGGGCAGGGTGGTGGAGCTGGTCGTCTGGCTGATCGAGTCCAGCGGCTGGGTGGAGGGCGGGACAGGGGGCGCCTGATGGAGCAGGTGATGGTGATGGTGGTGGTGGTGGGGAGGAAGAGGAGGAGGAGGGTGGTGCAGGGCTCTGGAGCGACAGTACTGGAGGGACTGGGCCGGGCTCGGCTGGAGGGACTTCTGCAGCTCTGCCATGTCGTAGGCGTTCTGGACACAGAAAAACACGTGACATTAACACACACACACACACACACACACACACACACACACACACACACACACACACACACACACACAGAGGATCAAAGGAAAAGTCCCTGTTAGCACAGTTGTGAAAGATGAGGCAGAATAAAAATGAAATATGACAGTCGGAGAGCAGAAAAACGAAAAGAGGGCTGAAAAAACAATCAGCTCTCTCCATTAGCTTTACTGTGAATGTTCCACCTCTTTAAGTTTCCAATTTATCTCCATTTACTGTCTGAGAGAAGCCGCCATAATTCGGAATGTGTGCGTATCTCTTTCCATCCATCTCTTCCATGCATTGGTGCATTGGGCTTCAGAAGCTGCTGCTACTCTCACACATGCTGTAACAGGCAATCACTTCAAGACTAATGTGATTCCACCAAAACTGTAGCCAAAAAAAAAAAAGAAAGAAAGAAACAGAGGGATGTAGAGGAGGCGGAGGAGGAGGAGGAGGAGGAGGAGGAGGAAGAAACGACGCACACGCAGAGAGGAGGTGTGGGTCGCTTTGTAAAACTGATTATGTGATGAGTGGAAAGTGCTGTTTTTATTCCTCAAGAGAGCTTTCAAACAAGACTCTTGAGAATTAACTGCAGCATCTGCTCGGCTATAGGGGATAAGGACTGTGTGTGCGTGTGTGTGTGCGTGTGTGTGTGTGTGTGCGTGTGTTTGTGTGCGCGCGCTTTGCATGTGTTTGACTGCAGGTGATTTACAGTGCGGAGGACAAGACCTTGAAGGCCTCCGGGCGCGGACAAGATGTGACCACACATGCACGCAGACGTGCACGTGTGAATGAGTGTGTACAGTGTGTGTGTGTGTGTGTGTGTGTTGGCAACACACGTGTATTTGTTTCGATCAAAGCCGTCATTTTATGCAAGTGCTTAAGTACTGCTGAGTGCTTGTGGGTTACAGTGGCTGTTGGAGTGAGGAGATAAGGATTTTGCGTGGGCCTAATTAAAATGCTAGCGATCGCGCACCACACACAAACACGCACACACACACACACACACACACACACACACACACACACATAGTGGAAGATTGTATTCCTGCCTGAACTGAATTGAATCCACTATGAAGCTGTTCCTGTACCTAGATCCACTTCACTTTCACTATACATTTTGAGTGCATGTGTATGTGTTCAGACATTACTTTAATCAGTTTCAAGTTATTTCAGTGACCTTTGTGGATTTTATGTGTGTGTGTGTGTGTGTGTGTGTGTATGTGCTTACCTGGTCCTCCTCCCCACCTCCTTCCTCATCATAGTTGAGGACGTTCTCCCGGATGTCCTCCCACCCGTCGTGGTGGGCTGAGACGTGGTAGACGCCCTCCTTCAGCCCTTTGTAGCTCCTCCAGCGAGTGTAGAGGAAAATGCCCAACAGGAGCACTGGAGTTGGGAGAGAGCGGTGAAGGTTGATAGGTTTGTCAGCACAGCTATTAGCATTACAAATGAAATGATTAACATCCTTCAGCCAATTAAGGCGCGGCCTCCAGAGGGAGGCGCCATATGATGGAATAGGCCTTGAGCGCCATTGGCCAGAAATGTGAGTCGAATGCGATGCAGCACGTTGTTGAGGTCGTCTGATAATGATGTGTTGGGTTTCTACAGAGCCCAGGAGGTGCCTTGGGGGAGAAAAGTCATGCACACGGATTACTAAATTCCTGCTCTCAATTTATTGTTTTTTATTTTTGGCGATCTATAAACTTTACTGAGAGCAAAGTCACAGTAAGTGTTTCAGTTTGGGTTTGGTCTTGGTTCCGTTATTGTACATTTCGGAGCCTGAATGGGGAAAAAAAATGTTACCAGCATCTTAAATGACTTTAATTGTCAGTGTACAGTATTTAAAGCTATTGTCTGTGGGCTGTTCAGACTCTTTCTGTGGCTCAGTTTCTTACGTTTTATATTAAGCATTCTAGTGATGTCCTGGACTTTGTGCTTATCTTTCATCCTGCACCTCACAGAGAACTGCTTGTGCACATCATGAATCCTACCACTGTGTGTCATTACTAAAGCTGCAGTGAAGTGACAGTGACCCACACCAGCTGAGGGCTGTAACTTCAGGCCTTCCACCACGGCGGTTTGCTGGCAACATGCATAGAAGAAATGTGAAACATACGTTCACACGTGAAGCATCAATGTGAAATGGCTTTACAGTAGTTGAATAAGGTAACATTGTGAAGTCTCATGTTTAACTTCTGTTTTGACCTTTTGAATGCACAGACAAGTGACTTCACTTGTATTTTATTGTATTTTAATCTTAAGTTTAGTTATCAACACTGTTTCAGTCATTCTTAAATCTAGCGCTATAAGGTTATTTCTGCAATCAACCAGTTCCTGTGTCACATTCCCCCAAATTACCAACATCCATCTGATGGGATTCGTGCCCACTGTGTGCTTCCACAGCAAAATTCTCTGCTCTGACAAACACACTTTTTAGGACCAGACACACACAGTGCTCCAAAAAAAGAAAGTCCGAAAGTCCCGTTTGGTTCAGCGAGTGGCTGAGAGAGGCTTAACCTGAAATAAAAAAAAGGGACAACTTCCTTAGAAGGTTCAGCACCAACACAGAGTCAGTGACAGAGAATGAGTCTATCCAGCCTGTGTGTGTGTGTGTGTGTGTGTGTGTGTGTGTGTGTGTGTGTGTGTGTGTGTGTGTGTGTGTGTGTGTATGTGTGTGTGTGTGAACTGGAACTTCTGCATAACATCTCTTAAATCACCTGCAAGGAAGATTAAGTGTTTATCTGCAGCATAGCGGACAAATGCAGTAGAGAAAAAGTCCTTTCTGTTATAATATCACAAATGTTATTAATGCCAATAATTAAGTTTAATGTTAGTTAGATGTTCATCCCACTTAATAGAGATGAGAGCAGGTTTGATAGATTCCAGGAACAACATCTGAGGATCATCTAGGATCAGCTAAGGACCCTCAAGCTCTGTGGCCCCTGGTAGAGGCCTTGTAGGCACAGATTGTCCTTTTAGACTGGAGCAGCTGCAGGCAGTGCAGCCAGCATTTGGCTGTACGTTACAGTAGATTTAAAGAACACTAATGACACCCCCGGTCGGTGGCAGACACACACAATTAATGGCCTCGACTTTTATTAGCGCTCCGCTCCCGCTACTGCTCCCCGGCGGCTCTGAAGTGTGAATAGTTTACATTGAGCGTTGATACCGTAGGACTGCAGGATGTGTTAACGCTCATTTGCACGGGAGAGAAAAGGAGTGGAGGAAAAAAGAGACGCGCAAGAGTTGAGCCAATCTGCATGGATTTCACACTCTGGCATCGCGGTGACCTTTTCAGATGTCTAACAAATCCCTCGCGTCTTGTCTCATCCCGGACCACCTCTTCCTGTCTTAGTTAACACTCGCTCGCTTTTCTATAATATGATTCTGCTTTACATCCACACAAAGGCTCCACCGTCTCCAGCCTTTTTCCCCCTTTAACTCAACTGTGATTTTTACACCCTCAAATAACCGTTCATTAAAATGATTTCTGCAGCAGAGCTGCTAAGTGAACAACTGGTAGAATCTGGAACGTCATTTCATGATTTCCATCCACATGTCATTAATTGAGCCTAACTGAGTCACTCTGTGAGTCATATCTGGTCCTGCTAGGATTGTACATTGCTGCGTTTTAATCACATCTCGGAAGCGCGGCAATTACATACGGCGAAACTGTTTCAACTGGCAGCGCTATAAATACGCCAGCAATTTAAACCCTGTTAATCTGAGCTAAAGCATCACCATGAAAAATCTGCGATCTTAAACAACTCCAACACACCTTCTTTTTTTTTTTGGGAGCACGCGCTGCTGCTGTCTCTCCTTCTCCAGCTTTTTCTTTTTTAATCTGCCCTTCGTTCTCCTGCATCACAACTAAAAACCTAGCAGCCAATCCATCATGTAAGCACACCAACAGACGGCACTCAAACTCCCCGTGAATTGATAACACCCCATTAAACAGCCCACCCTCTGACAACTCTGTAAGAGTAAATTCACTCAGCCAGAAACCAGCTGCACAGTACTAGAGGAAAAATCAATATTCATTTACTGTCAACTTGTCCCCCTGACTACAACTCCAGCGTCTGACAGATTTATAAGATGAAATTGTTTCAAGAGATTCACTGTTTCATTTTTAGAGTGGCATTAGAGCTTTTAATGGCAGCGAACAAAGATGTGGGGGGGGGGGGGGGGATAAAGAAAGTGAAAGACAGACTTGTTTTGGCAGGAGAGGCATGTAGCTGACTGCTGCAGAGAGTGGTCTTGAAGTTGGAGAGGCAGTGAATTGGCGAAAACAAGGTCACAGGTTCAGTCTCCTGCCTCGACTGCAGTGGTCCTCATTTACTGTAGGATGCCCCGAGCTTCCCAAAGACGAGGGGGGTGGAGAGAAAGGCAAAGAAAGAAAGAAAGAAAAAAAAAAAACAGTTGCAAAGCAGCTACACCAGCAGCCTGGAGGTGCTCGAAGGATCTGAGTAAGCACCAGAAGACGCAGAGAAGAAGGCAAAGTATTTGAAAACGATGATGGACGAACCACAGGTGAGACACAGAATATTCAAACCATGTACTTTCACTAAAGAAACTCCACCAAGAGTGAAGACTAAGTGCTCGGTTTAGCAAATGAGCGTCTGGCTTGTTTGTCCACCTCCATTAAAAATGAAGTGCTCCGGCTGCTTCTCGAAGCGCGTTTGCGCGATGCCTCCGGGTCCGTGGGGCCGTGATTCAGTTCCACTGTGAAGCTGTTATCTGAGGAGTCTTCGCCGTTCGCTCTGGATAGCTGGGAGAAATTTACACCTAAAGTTTGATCTGTGCGTCAGCGTTCAGCCGACGCAGGGCCTATGTTGTGGCCTACGCAAAGACCCTGCTGACCAGTTGTCAGCATTAAAACTGGAGCGCTGGTGTCTCTGTGCTGCTCTGCAAGGATACAGGGACAGATCACTCTTATCTCTGAGCCACAACTTATTTATCAAATCATCACCTCGTTTATTTGTCCTGCATCATCCATTAGAGGTCTTCCAGGTCACCCGGCTGGTAGGATGGGAGACCCAGAGCACTGCACATACTCTGGGCAAGCGGGCGTTTGAGTTTTTAAAGACTTAAGTCACAAGAAATTGAGCTTTTGTCCTGTTGACGTGCTACAGTGTGAGGTTGCATTTTAATCTTCAATTAACGTTTCTAAACAACAACAACAGTTTGTTGTTCTCTAACAAGCGCTAGAGATCGAATGGTTGGAGGTGTAGCTCTGGCGCGATGTACACTGATCCCACACACAACAGTAAACCCACCTGGTTTGGGTTTAACAAACAAACAGTAACAAAAACACAAATAAAAAATATGCGATATGATATCATTAGAGGCGCAGAGAGACATCAGACCCTGAGCTGCTGTGAGGATGAATCGATATCCTCCACGCATCAGGGGCTTCATGAAAACGTGGCCTATAGATGAAGTGGAAAGAAGAAACTGCAAGTAGTATGTGCAAGATGGGTTCGCTTGGTGTACAGTGATGGAATTTATGTCTTAATGTGTTTACACTTGCTCTATGCCGCTCCCATCTGCTCAGCAGTGTGTGTGTGTGTGTGTGTGTGTGTGTGAGTGAGTGTTTGTGTGTACAAAGAACTGGCTAGTGTGAGCTCCACAGGGAAGTGAGCAAGGAAGCTGGAGGTCAGGGCATACAAGATGAATCTGCTCTGTTCAAAGGATCTCTCTGGAGGGCAAACAGAGAAATGGAGAATTTGATTAGTATTTCTGACAGCGCGTGTATCTGTGTGTGTGTGTGTGTGTGTGTGTGTACACTATCTGTGAGACAGAGATGGCGAAGCCTGAAAAGCGAGATTATGTTTATTTGTTTACAGTTCCTCTGAGGTCCCTTAAGTCTCTTTGACCACCTCTCCTTAGTTTTGTTTAACTTTCTCACTCTCTCGGCTGAACTCATCCCGCTGCCGTTTGCTTCCCTTCCTTCTGTCTCGACACCTCAAACTATTTTCTTCCTCCATTAAAGTTCGTTTCTATTGATTCCATTGGCTTTTAACAACAAGCACTACAGCAGGTCAAACCCTGAAGCCACTCCTGGATCTCCAGCAGATGCCTTGGGCTATCTGCTACCCCCATTAGAAATTACACACACACACACACACACACACACTACTCACAACCATTTCACAACCAAATGCCCCAGCTACCGTCACAAAAATCTGAAGCCATGCTTGATGCGAATGGATTTTTCAGGGAATATTTTCCGATTCCGAGTGATTTAAAAAAAAACTCACTGGTAACGACCGTCAGGGAAACGTCTCAAAAAATAAAAAGGCAGATATCAGCTGAACATCCTGGAGGGGCCCCTCAAAACTCCCACGCCACCCAGGATTAACAGTGAGGCGGCACTTCCCCACCTGAGGAGTTCAAATGGCGCTGTATGAGCGTCCGTGTAATGGGATTTCCAGCCAGACAATCAATATCTGAGATGCCCTGGAATGAGATCAGTGTCCATGAGTAGCCTACATCAACACAAGTCAATAATATAAAATAGATTTTAGCCTCATCAAACTATAATTCTGTTTAGCACAGCCTGCAACTACAGTTTCCTCTCCTTCTCATTGTTCTTTTTGTGCTATTGTTTGATTTTTTTTTTAAATCCAGTGCTAATGCATTGCTGCTAATAAGCTTCTGTAAACATTTATAGGTGCAATGAGGAGCATTATTGGGTTGAACAGTAAAAACAAATCACTGATTACTTCCAGCTCACTTGCTTTTCCAAAAGCTAAACCCTTCCCACACAGACTGTAAGTAAACATCTGTTCTCTCCACTCCGCGATTCGTTTTCAAACTGTGCTGTCTCTTTCCTCTCTCCACCGGTGTTTTACCATCTTTTGATACACAGCTCTTTCTCCTCTTGTAAAAAAAAAATATATAAATGGTGTAAATAGTGTCAAACTTGAGTGTGGAAAGGTGCTGTCACAGTGTCAATATTATCACTGTAGCACAACCAACTTATGTACACGCACACACCAACTATATTACAGCACATACCAACTGACAACATTTGCATATACCTTTTAAAACAACATTCACAAGTTTGGCTGCTATGAATATTTAAAAACTCTCCCACTGCGTTTCCTTCGCATCCCTTTCACATTTAATTTTTGGTGTGTACCTCACATCACCATTTGTCTTGTTATTTTTCAGTCCAGGTCCTTCTTGAACATGTAGAGTACCAGATGACTCAAAGCCCCTACAGTGGATATGTGTTTGGCCATATTACCATTAAAATCTGCACGTGTCCAGTTCACATTACTTCATTTCACCTCAGTCCACCTACTAAACACTAAAGCATATACAGTTATAGTATAGGTAGTGAAGAAGGAGGAGCATTTAGCATCTGAAGAGCCAGTTCCTCAGGAATGATAAAAGGAGGATACTCTGTACTGCATGTCTACTCGTTTAGGCAGCTAGTAATATAAGACAATGTGAAAATACCCAACTTTTGAATGTCATGATCACAATGTCACTGCTATTTATTTATTTTTTCAGTTGATAAATGCATCATCACTTTGGTGATGGAATGAAACAAAGACAGAGATACAGACACTTCCACATACTGACCATCACTTTAATATGGAATTACGTTGACAGATCAAGGTGTCATAAGTGGGTAATTCCATTAGGAGGAGTTTAGTGTAACTCTCAAAGTTGTACTACAGTACATGGTTACCAGCAGCCAGTCATAGTGCAGACTACTGACTACCAACAGGTCAGGTTCATCTTCCATTCATGACAATGAACCTCATGACATATGCTTTAGAGGTTGCCATTTTAAGATAATGTGACACTATTGATCCCTGTGGGGAAATTCTGGGATTGTAGCAGCTGAACCTAAGATGTATAGGAAAGAAAAATAGTAATAATGATAATTATAATAATAATAATAATAACAAAGACCATAAAATCCTCCTTTTTTATTGTGTAATTCTCAGTCACTCCAGGAACTGCAATCACAACTATGCAAATTCAACCAATCACTCTGTATGCTGCACAGCCTTGCAATATTGTCCAATCATTGCAACTTTTCTGCAAATTTAACCTGCAAACTCACATTCAATGAGCATTAGCAAATGCTACATGGTGTAGCTTTCTATTTGCAAACAAATTATACTGTAGGTCTCTGTATGAAAAGAGGAGAAGAACTACGAAACTTACTGCAAAAGCCTGTGAAATCCTGAAGGGACTGAATAATGATCCATAAATTGCACGGGGGAATTTTAGGTGAAATCATGTGAAGTCACCAACAAAAGTAAGTACCCGAAGAGTTGGATGATTGGCTACATCACCTGTTGAGTTGGATAATTGCACAAATGCTTTGGGGATACAAGTAGCTTCAACTGATGAAATTAGCCAAGTGAAAGTAACCTCCATACTGAGAACTTCAAAATGTAGTAGGTCAGTGTGTTTCCATCTCACATCTGGATATGTTCTGTCACCTGTACACTAATCCCCCCCACATTACCAGAAGACTGGAAGAGCAGGGTTTTTTTAGTTTTATCTTATCACACAGAACTGATTTGAAGCACCACATCTGTGTCGGACAGGTTCGAAAAGGTAATATATTAGAGATGGGGCTCTCACACTTGTTCTGGACAGAAACGCTCGTCAGTCCTTAGCGCCCAACGTCGTGTAGATGCTTCTTTCTGCTCATGTCTGGTGTTAAATTGTTCACCATAACTAGCATCATTACTTTTTCTTGCGTTTTGAAACGCCTCTCGGCTTTGAAATGTGTCTACATGATATCGACTGACACTCAGTGTGTCTGTGTGAGGGGGTGATAAGGCAACGGGGCCAGACGATGCGTCTTCCTCGACGCCTTATAGGCTGTAATGACTGTAAATGCTCATTTGAGCTACTTCACATTCTTTTCAGTAGAAAAAGCAGATTTCCCTATCAGACTAATTATCTGTGACTTATATTGCTTGGGTGGGTCATGATGCACTCACATCTTTCTCAGCAGTACATCCAGCTCCACATGACTTAAGTAGGTATTAATGTACTTTAAGCTGGAGAGATTTGGGTATTCTGCAGAATATGAAGAAAGAGCTGGCAGAAGACTCAATAAGGGGGCTTCCTGTGCTGTGTTTAATCATGATTAAAATGGGTTAGAACCCTGAGCTTTCTGCTGTGCTGTCAGACCACTGCCAGCTGGTGCACTTAAGAGTAAAGACTACTTTTGCAGCGTATCATTTCAGTGATTTTTAATTGCGTGGAAACAGATTTGACCAGATCCCAGGAAGAAAAAAATTATTGTGGGACTAACCACAGGAACCATTGTAAAAGTACTGCACGTGATTAGTCAAATGACCATGAACCAAGTGCAGTAAAGCACGTTAGAGCACATCAACTCAATAGATTACTTTTAATTTCAGAGCAAGTTGCTGACTGAATTAATGATATAAAGGAGAGCCGATGAGTCAAAAAAATGTTTATATAGCTTTTAAAGAAAGTAAAGAAAGAAATAAGTACATTGTAAAACACCAGGTAGGACATTAATAGTTCAATTAAATACAATTAAATTAAATAACAATAATGCAAATCATGACCGAGATTTGTGTTGAATTCAGTTTTAACAAAGTTATACTCAGGGCAATGTCAGGGTGAGTTTTGTTTTAATTCTTAAAAATCAAATCAGCAGCTGAAGATGTAAGTTCTTTATGTCAGAGGAGGAACTTATATATTGTGGTGATGTCTCCCTTGATAAAGAGGTTGCTATGGGTTTACAATAGTTACATTTGATTAATGAAAAGCAAGTCTATTCAACTTAATATCTTAAGTTTATTGAACTTGATTTCTCAAGGTCAGTTGAATTAACTTCATTAGCTTTTCTTGTCTGTTTTCTTGTTTTACATGTTATGTGCTATATGATGTTTTATTGAATTCTAAAACTATTGTATCTTCATAACTTTTTCTTCGGGGAAGTTGAGTCATATTCTCAAGGCAGCTGGAGAACTTGTGCTACTAAGTTGAACCAGCTTGAAATGATTTGCAGTGTATTCAGTCAGATCTTTCAGTTTCAAAGCAAATCCAAACCTAAAAGTCACAGACAGACTGGAAGAAAAAAAGTCATAGTTCTCATTGGTCTCAAAGTCAGTTTGATATATCGGAGTTTCTTGGTCTAATCTTCCTCCAAACTTGCAACAATACACGGAGATAGCCTGGGAAACCTCTTCACCTTGAAGGACTTTGGTATGATAAAATCAATTCAGCAATCACTGACTGACTGCTCAGCTCATCTGGCAGAGGAGATTGTAAGGATATGTTCAGTATTTGACTCACTGACCAACATCTGTGTTCCTAATCTGATATCCTTTAATGTCCTTAGCACCACGCAAAACCCACATCCTGCAGATTTTCTATATTAAACAGGCTGTAAAATTACTTGCTTAATTTGCGACGATCTTTGACAAATTAGAGCTGATAATTCAAATGACCCAAAAGGTGCTATGCATTTTAATGGCAGTAAGTATCTATATCTAGTTTGCTTTACCTCTGGTGATCTCTGGTGATCTGAAGGTAGTGTTTAGTCAGGTCATGTCCTTTCTGAATGACTGATTGGTGACTCTGTCTCCTGTCTGCTGTCAGTGTTATAGTTTTCAAACATCTGAAATTTAAAAGTTGATCATCACAATATTATTTCCATGTTTTATTTTTTTTTTATTATTATTTTTGTAATATATTTTTTTCTTATGTCACAATGATATACAACAGACGTCCCTTTAATATCAAATGCTGGAGCTGTTGCCTATATACACACCAACAGTCACTGCTTACAACTACAGTACAGGATATACCATCCCATTTTACATGATATAGAAACATACAGACAGACAAGCATAACATTCAAATTCCAGCAGCTCTAACCACACCAATATAAAATGGTGAAATGTGGTGGAGGAAGCATCATCATTTGAGGTTGCTACTGTATGATGGCCACTGTATGACTGCTTACAGTAACTCTGCACACTCAGCTGATTCATTCCTAATATTTAAAAAGCTTTTAATGATGGAACATTTGTGCAACTTGCTGTAAACTCCATTACTCCTTAGCTGGCACAAACGGAAACATTTTCTCTCCTTGCACTTTGCTGACTAAGCTATTTTACCTGTTATACTTAAAGTCACTTTGGATAAAAGCATCTGCCAAATGACTACATGTAAAAATGGTTCAGTACTCCACAAACTATGGAGCTCTAATCCGCAGTTACTGGAAGCCCTTGTTTGAGTTTGGTGGCCACGGAGCTTCAACGAGTTACTATGTCCAACGGCACTTTGAATGT
The DNA here is from genome assembly GCF_900324465.2 of Anabas testudineus. Taxonomy (NCBI): domain Eukaryota; kingdom Metazoa; phylum Chordata; class Actinopteri; order Anabantiformes; family Anabantidae; genus Anabas; species Anabas testudineus. Next base: position 24,392,030 of record NC_046612.1, on the reverse strand, counting down.
TTAATTCATGTGTTCTTTAAAGACATAGTTCGTGTGGCACATTCTGTTTCTTTACGCTTCTTTGCAACATCTGGTGGTAATCCATCCACAAGCTGCATGATCAAATGTCAGCATGTTCTCACTTTTTAAAGCTGACAATACCAGATAGCACAATAAAATCAAAGAGAATGAGCTAATAATAAGAATTCTGCTGGATTCTGTCTTTAATCTGCGCCGATCCCAACATTCTCAAAAGTTCAGCTCATTTTTTGTCAGCACTGCAACAAGGGAGTTGCTGCCCTTTTTTGTTCTAGCTGTTCAAACATTTAGAGTTCGTACAAGTGATAGAAAAAAGTCTTGCATGCTGCTACTTAAATTTCAGAGTGAGGAACGCTTGGCTGATCAAGCGCGGGATGCTTTACCAATCGAAATTACTACCAAAGCCCCTGGAGCACTGATCTCAATTTCTGCAGGTTTAGGTAAACAGCTCCTTATATGCCTACAAATCGAGTAATTAACACTTAAAACAGAACTGAGCCACGGCGAGATCAAGGTTGGATGTTGCATTTTCTATGAGCTCCGAGCAGAGTTGAGGTAGGTTTCGCTGAATAAAGGTGAGAAGAAGAGAAGGAGAAATGATGATGATGGTGTCTGTCTGGTCTGAGGCGTGGGAAGGACGTGCCACCTGAATCACCAATGAGACAAACAGACATGGCCAGCAGCAGTGGGACACTGACACCATCCATCTCAGCACTACCATTCGCTTGTTTTCCCTTCTCACGCTGTTTTGTGCACTGCCTCCACTTTGTAATTTTTTTTTTCTCAGCTCCTCTTGTTTTCTCCTTGTATTGTGCTGTTAGATTCTAGTTCTCTGATCTGTTTTATTCTCTCTTGTTCTGTGCTCTGTCTCGTACTGCTCTTTACTGTTCTGTTGTATTGTCCTCAATTAAACAAGGGGAACATGTCATTGTACTGACAACTCATTCTCTGTGTAAGCGCGCGCCTGAGGCGTTTTTCTCAGCAGAGCATCCTTTAGGAATAAGAACGCAGAGCTAAAGGTACAGGAGGATGAATATTCAACAAGCAAAAACAGGCAGGTAGGCACACGAATGTGAATTTTAACAACAGACAACCAGACAATAGTCTATCCACCCACAGGCCAGAGTAAGTGCTTGTGCAGCACTGCCTCAGATGTCAGCAGCTATACGCCTAGGCTACAATTCCTCCGGATACTTTCTGACCTTTTGGTGAAGAGCGCCATTAGTCCATTACTGACTTTAAGCTGCATAACAGTTATCAAAAAGGGCCTGCAAAGAAAAGTTAAGAATCTCACTCAAACAGGTTTTAGTAGGCTTCACACTGCCAACATTTGCCCAAGGTGAAGTTTCATTTTTCACTGGGTGAGGTTCATATCCCTTTTAAATTATAGGAAGGGTGGAATGTTATTGCAGAATCCGGGGGGCGCAGAAGCATTGCAGCTACATTATTATTTATTATTTACTTATCCTCTTTATGTATTTAATCTGATTTTTTCAAGGGCGACCTAGACAAAATGGTAAATGTTATATGGAACAATTATTATTAATATCGTTTGTTAAATTATTTATGAACTGAACAGTTGGGAGTGTCCCCCACTCTCTCCCCTGTAGATCAGCCCCTGTAGTCAAGTCAAGTCAGTTCATTAGCAAAGCAAAACAGGTGTTCACCAAAGTGCTTAATAGAACTTAAAATGTAGGCCACAAGTAAAAAACAAGTCAGATACCTATTAGCAGGGGTAGAGTCCAGCCCACTCGAGCTGAGCTCTGTTGCATGCTGATTCAGAGTTGTGCTGTGGAACCGTGCTGTGCTCAGGGTGGGTCAAGCACCATTACAGCTGTCGCTTCATTTTTATTTTCAGCAAAAACTATAAATATCATTTCCTCTGGAGAATCTGTTTTTTTTTTCTATCAAGTCAAGGTTATTATTAAAGGGAGTTTAGAGTTTTTCTTTATAAATGCAATTATATTTGTCGTTGTGGTATTACTTGAAGAACAGCCCTTCTCAGCGCTGTAGTAATTAAAAATAAGCCTAGTTGCTGTGGATTTTAAAACTCGGATTGGAGTGAAGTAATTCAACACATACACACAGAAGTCTGTGGTGTAGTTTATTTGAGGGCCGGCCTTTTTAAAGAAACTCTGATTACATTATTATAATCACAGTACACTTAACGTCTTGTGTGTGTGTGTTAGATTGCCTGTAATGGAAATTCCAAGAAACTATTTTCTATGTTTACTTTCAATTTCTATTTGTGGCCCTTTTTTTTTTTCTACATCCTACACACACCTACAAGTATGCAACGGGTAATTTTATGTTCCATGAATATATTATCTATGTGTAATTTGTAGTATATAACTTTTTTTCACTCTCCAAGACATAGGCATATTATATTAGTGTGTAATTTTGAGGTAATATTGTGGTGATAACAGCAATCTGCAAGACGTATGTGTTGTAAGGGACAGAATTCCAGCCAGTTGTCTATTAGCATAATAAGAGTATGTTAATTTATGGAAGTGGCAGGTTGCACTAAACATATTGTTGATACTAAACATACCAATAAAATATTCCCAGACAACATATTCCTTTGCTGCCAAAATATCAGATCTTTAAATATAAACAGTCACAAGTCACACATGCAACGTATTTTCAGCCCTTTAAAGGAACCACTCTCCTGTGCAAATTAGCCATTATTGTTGTTTCTGACCACCCCCCTAATGGTAACAGCGGTCATATAGAATATACATACATATTTTTAACTGGTAAGTTGTTTCTTAAATGGTCATTATTGGCTAATTTCACTAGATCAACATGTTAAATTAACCACAATAGCCCAATACCATTACCTGATGTATCCCATCCTGTCCATGTGTCTATGTCTGGCTGTCGTGATGGGGCAATTTCTACCTCTGGGTGATGTAGTGATGGGTAAGATGCAGTAGATGTAATAGTTACCTAGTAAGGCCATGAAGCAGATACAGATTGCAAAGACGGAGCTGAAGCTCAGGCCCACATCCTCCCTGTAGATGGCCAGTGTTGTCTCACAGTGGCGTCCTCTGTAGCCCTCCGGGCAGTGGCAGGTGAATTTGGAAGGTGACTGGGCCACACAGGTCCCTCTGTGACATGGCCGCGTAGCGCAGAGAGTGTAGACACAGGACTTTCTGGACCCATTCACACGGATCATGTGGCCAGGAGGACATCTTCAAAAAAAAAAAAGTTACATCAGGCAGATTACGACACTAAATGTGCAATAATCAACAAACCAAACTAGACAGTTATAAAGCATTAGATGAAGATAAAATGAAGATGAACGTGAATATCCAGGATAAACAATGACTTGGTGAATGTTTATTTCCATTTCCCACAGCAAAAAAACCAAAAAAAGTTAATTACACTTCTTGATCAGTGATTTTACACAGATGTACACCTCAGCAGAGAACGAACTGATGGAGATAAAAATGCTGACTGTGGCACTGGCAGTTACTAGGATGATTTTATGCAGAGAGGGGCACATTTTCTGCCTCACTTCAGAGAGCAGCACTATAATTAAAAGCTCATTTGGGTGTAACAGCTCAAACAAACATTTTATGAGCCCATTATTCCTGAATCCCATTGAATGTCTATGGTGCTCCAGGCTGTGCATTTTGATGACATCACAGATGCTTTTGCTCACTGGAGATGTGTTCATGCTTATAACTATTGACTCAATTTTACTATGAAATGGCAACCCCAAATTGAAAATGGGGTAATTTATTGCATTAGATTTTCCTCTTGCACCATGAACATAATACAGAAAAGACATGAATTGGTTAAGTTACTGCATGTGGGCCAAACTGTGTCCTGTGAGTTGTTGTAATATGCAGCTTATCTGTTCTCATCTCTTTTGGGTGTTGGATGGGTGGGTAATTGCTTAGCTTTGACATCCCAGCTCTGTGCACTGTCTCATCTATTAGTCCATTTGGGAATTTGTAGTTCTTGATCTCCCACTCACCTATATCAGTGTAGCTCGACTGAAAACTCGTGGTGCTAGCCACTAGCAATGTTTGGGTATCTGATGTTTTAAGAGCACACAGCACACACATCAGAGTGCATCAGTGATGCTATCCAGGTTTGTGTCGACTGCAGAGTGGAGTATATGGTGTCATCAAAAAGACTAAAATAGGAATAAAAGGACCCTCTAATGATCCATTCTCCTGAAGAGCATGAGTTTGAGAAGTTTCAAATAGAAAAATGGGAACACTCGCCTGGTCCCTTTTTTCTTTTTTATTTGGCAATAACAAGCTGTAATTATCACCTTTAAAATTCATTAGGCAAATATGTTGGTAAACAGGTGCAACATCACTTCACATACACTTGAATTCATTTGGAGTTACTGTTGCCAGCAGTCCAGTGTCATTTTTAATAATTCGGACTTCATCAACTCTTAAGGAAAATAAAAACAAAATAAAAACAAACAACTTTTTAAAGCTACATTTACACGGGAGCTACAAAGCAAGTTAGGTAGAAGACATGTTTGCTTTGGGAGACATAATATGGAAGTCAGATATGGAAGAAGGATGACGTTTTACTTTAAACACATAGGAAGTTGCAGAAAAGGTTTGTCCTCAATGGCTGTTTTAGTACTAGGTGAGAGAAGGGTTTAGGCAGCTCATTCCACCAACTTAGGACCACTGCACTGAACCTGGACCTTTTTTCTATGTGGCAGAAGGACCAGATGCCATTCGTTGGCAGAGCGCAGTGGCCAAGAGGAACTGTGGGCCTGGATGAGGGTGCTCAGGTTGGAAAGGTGCTGTTACGCTGACCACTCTGTTCGCATAGGGTTCAAAGCTCTAATGCTTTAGTGCAGAAATATGAACAGTGGTGTGATGTGTTTCTGAATGCTCCATTGTGTTCATCAGTTAGCTTCTAACTTTGTCTGCTGATACTGTCCTGAACAGATAGATTACAGTGGTTCAGTGGTACAGTGGTACAGTGTCTCTGATGAACTGTGTGTTCTGACAACTGTCGAACATGGTCAGCTTTACATTTCTAACTGGAAACCATAACCCTACTTCAGATCAGTAGATGGTGAAAAAATATGCAATTTAAAGTACATAAATCCATATTCTACAATGTACAAGGAGCAGTGTAGTGTAGTGGTAACATCGCTGCCCTCCATGCAGGAGACCGGGGCTCAAATCCTGGTTGTGGCCTCCCACCAGTAGAGGTCGTTAGGCAAGACCTCTTTGCACTTATCCTGCCTTTACATCTTTCTTGTAATTCACTTTGTATAAAATCATCTGCCAAATAACAAAATGTAAAATAACCACAGGTAGGAGTTATATGCATATGAATATACTTTTGGTATTTACTATATTGCACATGGCTACACATATATTTTATTAGCTTTACTGCCAGTGGTTTGGTCATAGTCACAACATACTTAACTTATATATTCATATGTCATGCTGATTGGTCTTGTGATTGGTTGACTACAGTTAATCACCACAAGTGCCTCTGTTTGTAATGTGCAATCTGTCAAAACACCATATCTCAATTCTCCATATTTTCGCTGCTACTGCTTGATTGTAGCAGCTGTGTGTGTGTGTGTGTGTGTGTGTGTGTGTGTGTGTGTGTGTGTCCACATCACAGTATAATGAAGAAAGTTACCCCTTTAATCCTCCCACCCTGCTGGCACAATCAGCTCTCTTGTGGAAGAGTTAACCAAGACGTTTTCTGCCATCACCCAGTACTGTACAGCTGCTGTCATTAACCTTTGTTTATTTAATGTAGTACTTTTAATACACTTCCTGATTATATGATAGAGATGTAAATATGATACTTAACTGCCCTGTAACAGTGTCTCTGCTGTAACTTTGAGAAATGAAATTATATATTATAAAATGATACAGGAGCAATAAAATAAGAGGTCATCAAAGAAGCCACCTGAAGTTACATAGGAATGTATGCTGGAAAACGTGAGAAAGCGATACCCACTTCTGTTGGCTGATGACCATGGTTTTGTAACACTCTTTACTCTGCATTGCCAGAAACCGCTGCCAAGCAAGAGAACACATTGTTGCAGAACTGATTTCCAAGGTGTACTGATTACTTTTAGAGCAGGACAATCCTTTCTCATGGAAACGAGAGATGAGAATGCAACAGTATTTAACTTTTGCTGTTTTGACTCCTCAGAGTCCAAAACTGAATGAATATTCTAAGACAAGGAACACCTGTAGCATCCTTGAAACCACAGGTCATAGTAACAATTATTCTTTCTGCAGCTGGTAATGGCAGCTATCGCAATAATGAGTGGAAAAACACTGACACAGCTGCTTGAGACGCATTTTACAAGTTAATCAAGGGGAGGGAGGGAAACAGTGTTCAGCAATCATTTTTTTCTGTCTGGAGTTTGTGTAGGTATTGAATACAGGGCATCTGCCAGTCAACAAGACAACAGTGCTTCTCTTTTTGCTGCTTTTATCTTTGCCATGACTGGAATCAGTGCTTGACGAGTGCCCTATAATAACCTAATACAGATGAACGCACACGCTCACTTGCAGTGGGATGTTGCGGGAGTTTCTGTAGACTGATCACTTTTTGTTCAGATCCGTTTTTCCACACACAAAAGAAAAAAAAAAATATCATTTAAAGAGAGATTCTTTTTGCACAAAAGAGCTGCTGATTATGCTGAACATCATCTAGGATTCCCAAAATTACAAAGACAAAAAAGGGGACAAAGTTCAAAAAACAAACAAGTTGTCAGTTAGGAGGGGAGTGTGTGACAATCACTCACTGTTAAATGCAAATCAAAATGCCACTAGGAAATTAGCCAGGTTTATAGTGAAAGACATGATCCCCCAGTGAAACACAGTGAATGGAACTTGATGAAGATGTTGGACAAATGGTTTAGCATGCTTTCAAACAGCCACACTGAAATACTAGTCCTGCAAATTACATTTTTCCCCTTATTCCCCCATATTATTAGAAATCTTTAGCTAATTTAGCTGATTCATACTATTCAGTGGTCATTATCATGTCCATTTGATAGTTCAGTAGGTAAACTACTACCTACCAGTAGGCAAGTAGGTATTTTATCATCAATTTTCTGTGGTAATTGGGTGACAAGCATTACCAACAGAGCATCAAAGTCCACCTGAAGGGGGGCGTCAGGGTGGCTGAAGGGGCGACAAATACCTTTTTCCTAAACCTAACCAACTATTTTCTGTGCTGAACCCTAACCTTGTGGCTTTTGTGACTAATACATTAAGTAGTTTTGCCTAAATATAACAAAACTTAGTTTAGTATTATATCCACTGCCTACTTCTCCCACTGGCATGTGGAGCAGGGACCTACTAAGCCACATGCATGGGCTAAGATCCAGATAATATGCAACTGAATAGCTTCAAAACACCTGAATTGACTGAATCAAATGCCAATTATTAATCCATAACCATTTTGACTTTCTACAGTATAGAAGACTAACTTGCTTGCTGCAGAAAAGTACACCTGTACAAGGTGTACGTGAGATACTTGTGTGCTCTTAATTGTTTGATGCTGAGGACTAACCAGCATAGCTTGGCAAACAATTTTGTGGGTAACAAGCCCAGAGTTTAAACTACCCTTAATCAAATAAAGAGTCACTACAACCTTTATTCTCTAAATTCAGATATGGTAACATTTTGGCTCATGCATCCTGAGTGTGTCAAAGCTGAAGATGAATTCTTCAAATAAAACCTGTAGTCACATGAAATAATAAAAATAACACCACCTTCAAAACACTCAAAATAAGTGTTGATCTGACACGCTACACGCCCATGTAAACAGCTTCAGCATGGAGAGAAATGAAACCCTCGACTTGGTGTGCCCAGTTATAGTTGTTATCCATGACTGTGCAATTGTCACTTCAGGTAGGGCTTTAGACAAAAGTCAATTTATTGTTCAATTATAACTGCACTTTAAAAAATCTGACAAAAACTAACAATGACATCAGTGTTTGTGTTTATTTTGGGAGAATAATTATCCACACTACAGTATGCCGTTAACTGACTAGTGGACTGTGGCTGCTGAGTATGAGATATCAAACAGTTGCCGCCAATACTTACTACTCCCTAATCATCCAAGGTTCAGGTCAAGTGATGAAAAGGGAATGAGGTGAACAAGCGAGTGGGGTGGAAATGGAGGGGGGTAGACAGAGTGTGTGTGTGTTTGCAATAGTACAGTATGTGTGTGAGACGTTGGTGTTTGGAAGTGGTTTCAAATTTGAGCAGGAGTGAGCGAGCAAGGTGAGAGCCATACAGACCCAGAAATGGAGGGGCAGAGCAAATGAAAAAAAAATAACAGAGCTATTATAAAAAAATTGGTTGGTGGATGGATGATGTGTGTGAGTGGATGAGAGGAATGGGGAGAAAAAAAAAGGCCAAGATTAAAAGCCAGGAGGTTGCACAGACAGAGGCTGATGTTTCCAGTGGCAGGAAAAATGCTGAGATTAGTGCATGTGGCCACGAGCACTTGGTTTGATTCAGTCTGTGCCACAGAAGAGGGTTGTTAGTTTGTCTGTGGCTTTTCATTGCACGACATTTCCAATTTCCTGCGGACAAACAAGCACACCCTCATACAAAAACTCGTACTTTAGTGCATGTGAAATGTTGATTACGCAAAAGTGTGAATCCCATCATGGTCAGAGGTGCCGGAGGAAGAATTCATTTTCACCTTGCAACATTTTATCTGTTTGGCTTATAGACTGAGCAGGTGAGGTTCACTGCCTTATTCATTATTATTTCTGGGTTTTTTGGAACACGCTGGCTCCTGAATCATGAGATTTTATCTTCTAAAAGTGTCTCTGAGCCCACATTTAGGCAGACAATTACACTGATTTAAACAATGCAGCCTCCTCATTAATTTTAAATGAGACAACAACAATACAGCAGTGGGGGTGCTCTGGCAAACAGATCTGAAAAACATAAACATGTTTGGCAAAAAGTTGATCCTGGTTCAGCCGATAAGCTCACAAACTGGACTTTGAGTAGTATTTAATCCACCTGCAGCAACATGCACGTCAGTGCATCCTATAACAGCTGAAGCTTGTTTCATGCTACTGCATCAAAATTGTGCTCTACCTATGAAATAGAGTCTGCACCAATGTGATGCATAGACTGGTGGTAGCCTGACACGCACCTCCCAAAAAATTTATCTATGCATTGTGGCAAAGCAATGCGTAGAACAGCTGTGAACAGTGATCCGACCACTCAGTAGGATGCCAGTGTACAGTGTGTAGAAGTATAAAAGCTCACAATGGAGAAGGCCACTTGCTTAATCAGTGGCGGTGGCTCTGGGTTGATACAACGCAGAATCATTAGTCAAGCTTAAGCCTCCCTGGTGTAATTTCACTAAGCGATGCAAACAAATGATTTGGTGTTTTTGTACGATTCTGCCAAACCTACAGATGTGTGCAATGGCCAATTTTAAATGAATGAATGGCTGACTTTGAAGCTTCACCACTTGAGTCTGTGAAGAATGAAAAAAAAAAGAATCCAAGTAGCGAGACACAATGAAACAAGTTAATTTATGTTTTTTTTTTTTTTATGTGCACCAACAGCCTGAATAGAGACTGATGCAAGAAGGTGGAATACATTGACCTTGATTCCCTAAACCCTACACTGCATCCTACACATTATATTATGCAACTTCATAGCAACATGTGCTCAGACTTGGTCAGAAATTCCCCCAAACCTTTAAAACACGTTGCTTGATACATTTGTTCTGAAAAAGAAACATGTGACTTCATTCAGAAATGGGAGGTAATCAGGTGTACACCAAGCAGTAGACAGTGACAGAACATCAGGCTTTGACTATTGTTTGATTCCCATTTATTAATGTGCTGTACATAAAATGTTTTGATAGATGTAATATTTATTTACTTAAATACTTTACTAAAAAAGAAATTAACTCTAAATAAAGTTAGTGGCACTCAGATTATTGCAGGCTTCATCTTACAGGTTTCCAGCCTGGGTGTTTTTTGGTTAACCAGCTTTAGAACAAAATACAGCTGCACATTTTCTATATTACCACCACATTCTCAAATAGGTCAAGTCGAGGTTTTTGAAAGCACATTTCACTGTCTTTGAAAAAAAAAAAAAAAAAAAAATCAAGGTCAAAAGCTTAAAAAAAGAGGGTTGTTCATGCCTTAGTGTCAAAATGCTGAGTGTGTACGCGGAACATTCAGGTGTGGATGTGAAGCTTGACTGTGTAGTTACAGAGTATGGGTGTGTGTATGTACCTGCACTCGTGCACTCTCCACAAGTCAACACAGGTGAAGGGAGGGGTACACTGGTTCTTCTTGCAGGAGTCAGATAAACACCCATTGGAGAGACCTTGTACTTTGACCTGAGAAACCCCATCTCGCGGCTGGCTGTCCATGGGCATGTAGCGACCATTGAGGCGTAGGTCCCTCATGCAGCCTGCGGGGGGAAAAATGGAAAATAAGAGGAGAGTTTGGTGAGAAAGGGGAACCACGTCATCTAATGGGACAAAATTCAATTAGACAGAGCTGTGTAAGCTTATGATCAACTCATGTTCTTTATAGACAGGTGGCTCCAAGGTCTAGCCCTGCATACACTATACTTACACTATACTGTACATAGATACACCACATTTAAACTTTACAGTTAAAGTGGGGTCAGAGCACCTTCAAAAGGGCAGGTCCGGTGGGATGCCCCAGTGCCTATAGTGGTCTAAAGAAAGACAACCATTGAACTGGTATGATCCGATCAGATGAATCAGTTTTGCTCCATGTGGACTACCAGGTGCATCATTTACCTGGGGAGCAGCAAGCACAAGGATGCATTATAGGAAAAAGGCAAGCTGGCAGTGTGAAGCTCTGGGCAATGTTCCGCTGGAAAACCTTCCTTTGACACATACCACATTCATAAACCCTGTTGCAGACCAAGTGCACCTCTTCTTGGTCCAAATCTGATGGCTGCAGCCTCTTTCAGCAGGATAAGGCACAGTGCTGCCACAGTGCATAAATTATTCAGGAATAGTTTGAGGAACATGACAACGAGTTCAAGGTGGTGCCCTGGCCTCCAAAATCCCCAGGTCTCAATCTGACGGAGAATTTGCAGGATGTGGTGACAAAACAATCCACACAGGTCCCAGGACGCGGGAAGCAAAGATTTGCATGCATACATGTTAGATATCGCATAATGTGCTCTGCGGTGCACTGATACAGTACATGCTGTTTACAAATGCCACTGCTTCACTGGGTTACACATCTGAGACAGTTAGGGAAGTAAACATGTGTTTCTCAAAGGCAGTTTGCAAAACGCTTTGCATAGTTTGTGGAAAGACCACTGTTCCACCAGAGCAATAATGCAAATGTGGCTGCAGTGCTTCCACTTGGAGAAATCCCATCACAAGGCTAAGATCCAACCTTACCAGTTTATTATAATTTGGACTTTCATAGGTATTGCAAATAAAAAATGAGCTAGATTTATTAAAAAACAAAAAACAACAACAATCATTTGCATGTATTATTATTTTTACTCTCAATCCGATCGTCTTGCTGTTTCAGAGCCTGCAGGTCGATGCTCAGATGAAGGTGAGGTTTATGAAATGCTTCATGGACAGCAGTAGAGCTAATGGCAACTGACAACATCCCATTACTTTACTGCAGAGGACAATTCCTCGGTTTAGTTTTAAAGTAGCTCAGGTAACATTTCGATGTCTACAATATCTCATTATGTCCAAGTCAGCGTAGTGACTCCTGCTGAGGTCTTAACCGCGGAGCAACAGAGCTAATAAACTCCCGAGGACACGTTTGTCTTCTGGTCTTTATGCTCTTATCATTAAATTACTAAGTTTGTGTATACAGTTAAGATCTCATTCCCCTTCTGTCACTATTTGAAAAGACACGTTCACAAAAGTGAATGCAAACACTTGAGGGCAAGTATACGCACGCACACGCACGCACAGACGCACACACACACACACACACACACACACACACACACACACACACACACACACACACACACTCTCTCTCTCGCTCTTTCCCTGCCACCATCTATCATGTCTGCCTCTTTTGAAGGGAAATGCTTTTAAAATCCATTTAATAAGCACATGAATTGTCTTTTACTGCCTGAGGCACAGCTGTCTACACCTCTCACTGTCTCACTAACTCTAAGAAGCTCTCTCTCCCACTTTATATCTGTGCCTCCCCATAGTTCTGACCTCTTCCTCTCGCTCTATTATCATATAGTGTTTCTGTCTTTTTTCTAGTGTGTGTATGTGTGTGTGCGCGTGGTGAGCGTACAGGCTGAGCAGGAAGGTGCACTGTCTGTCAGAGGGCAGTCAGTTTAGCAGTAAGCTGTGGATGTAACAGTGAATGTGTGCTGCAGTTTGTCACAAAATCAATTGCTGCATCTCCAGAGTTCTGACTTTTGATTACCCAGGGCTGAGCATCATAACAGGGATTAACTCACAAAGTTAGCTGCAGTCCCAGTGAGCCACGAAGGAGCTGTCTGCTTCTGATTCCAGACCAATGTCAACAAATCATTTCAGATGAATCTATTTATTGCACAATGATGTGGTAACGCCACTGTTTTTCCATGAAACGTGACCTGGCCTTCCCTCTATGCACTGTTTAAGCCATTGGTAGAGCTTCATCTCTGATGCTATTCTTCATTAACTTCCCTCACATCCCGCAAATTCGACTTTGCAGTGTTCGTCTTCATTTCACAATCTCAGATCACAAAGCACATATCTGCAGCATGTGGATAGCGATGGGAAAGAGGGCTTTCATGTTTTCTGCAGAGTGAAATCAGATTAAATCGTGTGGTTTCTCGGTCTGAATTCAAAGAATCTGGTGATTAATTTCATTTGTACTTGCTTCTGTGATTAATGTTTCTCAGCCTCGTTGGCACAGATATCTTTATATGCTGTTAATTGTTTCACCGTTGGAAGCTGTGTGTGTGTTTGTGTGTGTGTGTGTGTGTCTTCTTGCTGTTCTTATAGTGAAACCAAATAATGGTTTCGATCTAGATAAAGGTTAAACTTAATAAAAAGTTCCCCCAAAAATGACAGTCCAGTAAGTATGCATATTGTGTTCAAGGGATAAAGTGCTGTCTCAGGCTCAGTAAGTATGATGGGAGCATGATGTGTCTCAAAACATCTTGGTCAGGGTTTTATAAAGTTTCATGACCCTCTGCAGCCACTGAACTCCCACAAACCCCATTTAAAATCCCACTGAGATTTCCACATTGCCAATAGCTAAAACTCCGGCCTTGGAACAGCGGTTTCTCGACAGCATCTCGTATAACTTACTGTGTGTGTGTGCGTGCGTGTGTGTGTACAGGTTTTTGAAAATCTAAATCTAATATTGTTGTTTATCCAATAAAAGCCTTTAAAGACACAGGCTAATAACACAGATCGGCAGAAGAGACAAGTCCGTAGGTGAGTCGACAGGTGGCAGGGAGTTCGGACATGTCTGGAGTAACAGCAGAACACAGACGACGTTTTAGACAGCAGAGATACAGGTAGAACACCGAAAGAGTGACTTGATAAGAGAGCACTGGGGAGTTTTATGGAAGTGGGCAAAACCATGTTAAAAGTTAAGTACCTGTTCTGCCGCCCTCAGCGGCTTCACCGGACAATTTCAGAGCAGATAGCTCTGCAGTAACTGCATTTCACCACGAGTTTTAATCCTAGTTTTATGCACTGACTGATTGTTTGAATTCATCATTTCAGCATGGGTGGTTAATATTACAACTCTCTGTGGTGACCTGAATATATTTCACAAGAGGTGAACTACGAGGGAGTGGATGTTTCACACTGCATTATTCAATTCTGAGGTCATATCACTCAACCCTGACCTTTACACCATGTGTGTGCCATGACAGGCACCCAGTATAGAGATGGACGCATGACTGTACTACACTGCATGCATTACGTGTTTACACTGTGTTTCTTGGTATAGACACAGCGTGAATGCACAAAATCCAACCTTATCAAAGCAGATGACATACACTTGCCATTTACCATAACACACACACACACACACGCTCGCATGCATCCATACACACGTACACGTACACGTGCGTGCACACACACATAAAACTTCTCTAGTCCCCTCACACAGCCAGCTGTGGGGACATCCACCATCACAGCTAACAGTAACTATGCATATAGGTGAATCAGCCATTAAACAGTCATATGAATCATTTATTACCACATACAAATGTCACGAGGCTCTCTTGAAATGGAAACGGATAGATGAATAATAAAAGGAGCTATTTCTGGTTGTACGTTTCAGGAGGAATACTTGTTAAACTGTCTCTCATGCTCTGGATGACACACCACTTTTCACTTGGTGATGTTGTTGTGGGGTTGAGTTGTGTCTGATTTGCTTTAATGGTGTTTGGACTGTATCTCGCAAACATTCTTCACTGCGATTTTGCCATTTTGCCGTCGTATGATCCATCAGTTCTCCACTATTGGCACGCTGAGGTAGATTTATACTGTTGTATGTGTCATAATCTTCCTTACAGAATCTTTACCGCTGAATAACCCTGCGAGCATTCATCTGCCGGAGACATGGAAAGATGTCCCACTTGAACTATGACTGAATTGATTTCTATCATTCGGTGTATATTGATGAATTGTATTGTAAAAGAAAACGCAGCCTTTTTCCCACTCTTAGTATTTCCTTTGGGTTTAACTGTTTAACTGAGCAGTATTTAGGACCTACTGGTAGCAAGGAGGATTCATTAATTTATTCCAATCCTTTTTGGTCAGAAGCACCACTAGTCATACTTTACTCTCAGTGAAAATAATGAAGAATGTCTGGGTTTGTCTATTGTAAATAACTCTGAGGGTCATTTACACCTTCATCTAACTCTGAGGTAGCACAACTTTTATGTAAGCCAACAGTGCCACTTAACTGACGTGAATTATGAATTTGTTTGAGAAGATGTTTCAGGGTTGAGCCAAAAGAGTGGTCAAATCATTGGGACTATTGATTGACTCAGGTCTCTCAAAAATGGATGGAATTAAGAACATTTTCTCAAGACCAAATTGGAAAATTATGTTTTAATAAATTTAATAAAGCCAGGACATTTTGGTTACAGGAGACTTTAGTATATCACAGCAGGTCACTGAAGTGCATCAGGAAAGTGTCTTTTTTTAATTAAACTAGACTTTACATTTGTAATTTCTGAATGAACAAACTCTTCAAGACTTTCCAAAAGCAAACTTGTGTCAAACTAGACAAACTGGACATTTCAACACAGCTGGCTTTGCAGAGCTACTGTGTTTGCAGTGTTAAGAACCACTGGCCTTTCTAATGAATACTTGCCCACAAGTGTCACCTTCTTTTCCTTGGGTTGTTCTTGTAGGAGGTATCGTCTACTTTACTTTTGGCTGTGTTTTGCATGACAGTATTTAAAATACTAAAGAAAACCCCATTTAGAAGCCAGCTTGATCAAATGTGAAATGAAAAGCTAACAAGCAACTTTTACCTGTGCTCAAAAAGATGAGAAAAAAATTAATGACCCACAGGATCAGTGGTTTGATTTTCCTGTGTGGACTAATAAAGTGACCTGCCCAGGGTGTACCCTGCCTTTTGCCCAATCACAGCTGCATTGGGTTAGGATAATAGAAGGAATATTGAATATATATGTATGAATGAGTATGTTGATTATAATTAAGTCATTGATTCATTCATTACTCATAGAAACGGGGTTATTAACACGGTACCCTGAAGAGAGAGCAAAATGCAACGAGCAGCTGTGCACATCTGGGGAATAAGACTTTTCTTAGTTTGGACTGAGAAAGTTTTGTTTGCTTGCTAAGACATTGGCATCTTTCTGTGCCACAGGACAGTTGTCCTTCAGCTTGAGCTGCTCTTATGCAGATGCACTAGGGCAAGTTACAAAATGAACAACCTGAAATGAGCAGCACTGACCAAATAAATATTGCAAAGAGACTGGGATTCAGCTTACAGTTTGTACAGTATAAATATAGTATATGTAAAATATTCCATTTTCTGCTCTTAGCACTATGTGTCTGGATAGTATTATCTGAGCATAATGCTTTGACTCACACTAACCAATGAAAACACCACCAAACATGACAGAATATCTTACATTTCATGCCCATTCCTTGTCAAAGATTTTCAGAAAATTCAATCCTTCCACCTGTCTCCAGTAGACACTTGCAGATTTGGTTGTTAGCAAAATGTGCCGTCATAACCTACCCTGGAAACTCTTGTTGATTCCAGACGGGTATGTGTTCCCCAGCATCACCGCAGCGGGGTCAATTACAATTTCTCTGCTGCGGCCACGCGACCCTGTGACCTCGCGCTGGCCTCCCCCACCATCCAATCGCAGCGTCATCTCATTGTCATGCCGATCTAGGAAGACCTCATGCCATTCACCGTTGTCAAGGCGATAGGTGGGCAGAGTGAGGTTGTAGTCCCCATCACCGAGGTTGTAGAAAACACAGAGAAAGCCCTGGAAGATCTGCAGGGAGAAAAGAGGATGTTAACATGGGGGTGAACATGTTCAAAGGTTGGATCTGGAACTGTAAAGATTATTTTTGTGAACCTATTGCCTTGTTGGTTTTTAAAAGTATTTGGCAATATAACTCTCAACACACAGTAATAAATTAAATGATCACTCTCAATGAGTTTAATAGAAATACATAGGATTCATTGATAATGTAATGGGCTTGACATTAATATGCTCCACTAGTAAAAACAGTGGCAAACCGGCAGCAGCAACCCTTTGGTCAATTTATCATTATGTTTCATTTGGATCTTTGCCACAAATCTAATAACTATTCAGTTTATTGTCTGTTCAGTGTTTGTTGAAGCAGCTGTGTTCGGTAGCTCCCCTCCTTGATCCTTGTTATTTAGCATATACTGTATAATGAAATGAGCAAGCTAATTTTAATTTTTTTTACTGCTAATCAGTGAACATCTATAAATGCAGAGACCTAAGAATCCTAATGAGCGAAGCAAGATGATTTCCTGTTTTTAATATTGATAGATTCTGCCACAGAATCAAGCAAATGGTGTTCATATTTTATATCACTGTTAAGGTGTGCTTAGAATCAAGAGAGTTAGAGAAAAAATGATAGAAGAAGAGGGGCATTATTCACTGCCCGAATGCCTTGAATGGCAGCACTTATATTGGTCATCGCGTAATCAAACGAAACTCCTGTGAACCTTCACAGTTGTGAAACTTGACAGACAGTCAGCAGATATTTCACCGCATGTGAAATCCATTCTTATTATCTGAAGGGTTCGGTTGCAGTTGTTGCTTCTGAAGGGTTTTAGCTGACTTAATTTAACATTCGTACAGGTTGCCTTTCTTTAAAAAAGAATGAAATGTAATTAAATATGACAACACACAAAGCCATTCAGATGGTTTAGTTCTTGGGCCGTACACGTGCACTGCCTGACTGGAAAACTGGGCAATGGCAGTTTCCCATAAATCTTGACATAAAACTGACTGTGATAATCATAATCATAAAACAAAGAACTAGAACATGTTGCTACCATGTTTCTTGTGGGTGTAGTGAGGCATGTATCAGTCTTTTGTTTGCCAGCTGTCTCCCAACAGAATGGAGCTGAATAGTATTTGGGTTTTGGTGCATAGCTTCTCCAAAATTACATTTGAAAACAGCAAAGTCTTTTTTCCTGCTTTCTTGGGATTATCCACAAGACTCCTTGTGAACTGGGTCTTGGAGGACAGTTTTCTTCCATGCTCCACCTGCCATCTGTCTATCTCTGAGCAGAAGGATTCACCCCATTAATGTAGTTTGTGATGTTTTAAAAGGCATTTAGCCTTTTCATTTTAGAACAGATGCAGTAGCCTCAGCACCTCAGGCATCACGTCAACACTATCGGCATGCCAAGCTACCAATTGGGGTAAAACAGAAAAAAAAATCTGTAGAA